>NC_091059.1:13456293-14713604 GCF_000393655.2 Nicotiana sylvestris | reverse complement strand
TGACGCCAAACATTATGTACAAGTAATAAATCACGATACAAACCTATTCCAAGGTTCGAAATCTCAAACAGACATTGAAAATACCAAAGTCCACTTCAACCAAACTTAAGAAATTCTTAAACCTTCAAAATGCCAACTTTCTATAATAAGCGTCGAAATGCTCCCGGACCACCCGATACTCAACCCGAACATACGCCCAAGTCCGAAATCATAATACGAACCTATTGAAACTTTCAAATCCTGATTCCGAAGTCGTTTACTCAAAAGTCAAATCTTAGTTAGCTCTTCCAACTTAAAGCTTCCGAATTTAGAATTTTCGTACCGAAACAACTCCGAACTTCCCAAAATTCAATTCCGACCACACGTATAAGTCATAAAACATGAAGTGAAGCTACTCACGGCCTCAAACTGTCGAACGACGCACTAGAGCTCAAAACGACTGGTCGGGCCATTACATTCTCTACCACTTAAACATATGCTCGTCCTCGAACGTGCCAAGAACTATTCCGGAGTTGCCCAAAATCACTATTTAACACCTCGTGCACCTACCCGTGTCACCACAACACATGTGAGCACGTTAGCTCGTGCCAGACCTCAAATATTCCCTATAACCTTAGCTAACAAGCTTTAGAACCAAATTCCAGCATCCAGAATTCTCCGCGAGACCTGATTCTAACATACAAACACTGCATCAATCACTAGACACTATACCAAAATATGATCATGCGCCTATGCTGAAATCACACCATGCATCACATAATTTGTTTGCCCATCATCCTCCAACCATAATAGCTGTAATTTCACAAATCTTATGCCCGCAATACACCTCATAAAACATGTAGCCTTGTTCCAACTCTTGCAATACTACCACGATGAAAGAGATGTGTAGAAACCCATACCCACCTATCCAAATGAATAAATCATGGAGTTCCTTTACCTGACAAGAACCATTACCTCGTTCTGAAATGAGTAACGATATTTTCTCTCTAACATACCCTACACAACTCCGATCGCACTGTTCTCAGTTCCAATAACCTCGTCTCACCCAGTACAAGTTGCTCGGGCAATAAGCTACCTCAAACACCGTCCAAAATCTCATACAGCGCCATCAAAGAGCCAACTAGCTACATCTCGAATATGACCCATAGGGAAGAACGAACTCTGGCAAAGAACCATCTAGTAACAAATAAAATGGCCAAACTGATGCTATGCCTCTATCTCAGAGATAGGAAACAAGGTACACAAAATAAGTATAAGGAACCCTACTTAACATCTCGTTGTTGCGGCATACAACCCAATCCAACTATGATAATGTTGCGGCGTGCAACACGATCTAAACATGAACTGTTTCGGCGTGCAACTCGATTTACACAACATACCTGTGGCGGCGTGCCACCCGATCCAAACAACGTATCTGTGGCGGCATGCCACCCGATCCATAAATAACAATCAATAAGGAAATACCCATCAAGACGTTATACCTATACTTATGAAACCTCAAGTTTTGGTCTAAACCGCCATAATTCTTTTGGGATCCGTTTACACATAACAAGGCCGTTTGAATCAAATACCTCCCAAGCCAATCAAATTATGGTGGCTGCCACGCTCGCACGTACTACCACAAACCACATGTATAACTTAATACACCGAAGGAACTAATCGTTGCCACAATCATGCTAATTCAAACCATTACTAACCGACCTAATTTCTTCTAATTTTCTCTTAACTTGCCTTAGAAATAATAATAGCTCCATTCGAAAACATAACGAAATCAATCAACACTCATCCCGAGTGACCCGAATCACGATACCACATCGTCTCAATACCCATGAACCATCTCATACCCTCCTCAAGCGCACAATAGCATCTCCAACCGGTACACCCATTCTGCAAGACCTTCCGCGATTCCGAAGCTATTTCTCCCTTTCCTCCAATACCAACCCACAAACCCGATGATAACATAGAAAATCTTCCAAGTATTCTTCACACTCTACTGAAAAATCTAGATCTTTAGCCACACAGCGAACCCAGAATCCTTAGACACCACGCTTACATCCTTGAACCCATTAAAACCACTATTGAGAGCTACCAACTTTGACCTGGTCCCGAATCTAATCAAACTCCAACGCTCGGTTAGCACATGAACACTCCCAAAGAAGCAACCAGATGAATGTTTTTCCTTGTACATCACATCCACAAGAAGTATAAACTCTAAGTCTTCCCAAAACCTGCACATGAATCGATAAGGCAAAATATAGCACATATTCATCAAGTTCTTTGCTAGAATTACCCCTAATGTTTTTTTATTAGTCATAAATTATCCACGAATGCACCGATAACTAGAAACCGCTCAAGCAGACAATCACGTGATCCAATCGTAGGCGGTGGGGGATAAGTGAGGATTTTAACTACTTATTAGCACATTTTAGCTTTCGTTTTAGTCTAAAAGTGTTTAATTGTGTTCCTAAAAAATTGATGAAACATGCTTAATTGCATGACTATTGGAAAATATTCCACTAAGATGAAATCCAACTCAAGAAGGAGTGATTTGAACTCAAGAACAAAACAGGCACAAAAGCTCAAAGTACGAACCGCAGATTGTGAAGAAATTTCTATCAAAGACAAGTGCAAAGTGCGGTCCGCACATGGCATGTGCGGCCGCAGAAGCTAGGAAACAGCAAAAGTTCAGAGAGTTTGCATATCAAGTTCAACGGAAGTGCAGACTGCACAATTATTATGCGGCCGCAGAAGATCAGCTACGCGGCCGTAGTTGCATTTGTGCGGTTTGTTGAAGAGCCATGTACGGCCACAGTCAGAAATGTGTGGACCATAGAAAAAGAGAGATGCAGCCACGATTCAGAATTGTGCAGCCGCAAGATTCAAATCCTATTAAACTGAAGCAAAGTGCGGACCGCACATGAAATTGTGTAGCCATAGAACCTTCAAAAGGGCATTTTTGTCCAAAAATTCTCGCTCTGTATAAATAGAAGGGTTTTACTTTTTTTAGGTCAAGTTGTGATATCAGCAGCCACAACTGACATTGAGCTCTTTGAACATAGATTTCATTCTTTTACTTATTAATATAGTTTAATTATCATTTCTTCTTCTATTTTTTCTGTTTTAAGCACGAGTAGCTAGATTCTTACTAGGGTTGCTACCTAACCCTAGAGTGTAAACCTAATGGGTGTTTGATTTATTATATGTTTATGGTTGGTGTTTATTATTTAGCCTTGTTCTTGCTTTTAATATTAGAATTAATGGTTGCAAACATTAGTTCATGCCTATTTGACTTGGTCTCTACTTGAGAAAGAGAGACTTAGTCTAGAAAAACTTGTCTAACAAGAAATTGGGTAATTCAAGAGATTAATAGTCCCAATTAAAAGGATGAACCTAGAGATAGTAAAACCCGACTTGAGCTTTGTATCAATCGTATTGTTCAATACCCCTTTGGACTTGAGAAATCCAAATTGGACAAAACCAATGTCTTACCGAGAGGTATTGAGTAGGTACTTGAGTGTTGATAGCTATAATACACCCCGACCAATAAAATAAGCTTTAAAATTTAAAACTTGTTAGGCAAACACCTAAGTAAAGGTCATAGCCCTAGGTCTTTTACATCATTTGAAAAACAAAAAAAAACAATCTCCTAGTTTTAATTCTTATTTGATAATCCTAGTTTAACTTAGAAACAACCCAATTTTGTAGAAGTGCAATTTGAGAATAATCGAGCGCATTCACTATAATATATACTCCTAAGTCCCATTCATAGCTCCTAGTGGAATTCGACCCCGACTCCATGTTGGGTATTGCTATTGCATCAATCATTTCATAACCTCAAATAGAGGTGTGACTTGGACGAGATAAATTTTTGGCGTCGTTGTCGAGGAGCTAAAAACGGATTTAGCTATATATTTGGTTTTGTTGTGAATTGTCTTCTTTTCCTTCCGTGTTATTGATTTTTATGAATCAATTTTAGGTGCAACAATGGCCTCAACAATGATCAACTCGCAAACATGCCTATGGGGGATGTGGACATGGAAGATGACCAACTTGAAGAGGTTCTTCTTGAACCTCAAGCAAATAGAAGAGGTTGACCGCCTTAACACAACGTGTCAGTTTCGCCCCCACCTCCACCAAGAGCGGCTCCACACCGGGTGTTGCCGAATAAAGGGTATGCAAGTGCCATAGTCCCGCCCCGCATTAGGGCCGACAACTTTCAAATCACGAATGTAATGCTCACATTGCTAGAGCAAAGGGGATTCTTCTCCGGGGCTCCGAGTCAAAATGCATAAAAATACTTGAGTGGGTTTGTGGACACTTGTTGGGGGAGTAAACAGACAATCGTCTCCGAGGATGCTTTAAGGTTGAGGCTATTTCCTTTCTCTCTACAGGGGAAAGCCTTGGATTGGTTAAAGAGATTGCCAAACCATTCCATTCATACATGTGATGAATTGACAGAGAAATTTATTTCCAAGTTCTTTTCTCTCGAGCATATGGATACTCTTAGAGAAGAAATTCTAGCATTCAAATAAGAGCCCAATGAGCCGTTGCATAAAATATGGGAGAGGTACCGAACAATGGTCAAAGATTGCCCCAATAATGACATGACGGAGGCTATGATTTAAGAAACCTTTTATCAGGGGATCAATACTACCAATCAATGCATGGTCAACCAACTTGCTGGTGGAAATTTCATGACAATGCCGTATGCAGAGGCTTGTACGATTTTAGATGAAATGGCGGATACTTCATCGAACCAAGTAGAGCAAATGTTCCTCAAGGCGATCCGAACGTGATTCACCTACATAAAGAATTGCATCATCATGGGCAAGCCATTGCCGAGTGGACCACCACAGATGAATCAATTAGCCAAAGCTCAACTTCAACAAGTGCAAAATCCTAAGCAAGTCAATGTCATGGAGATAATTAGTATGATGGTGAACAAGAGAAGGCAAAAGGGTCCGTAAGTACAAAACCGTGCGGAGAAATATGTACAAGAAGATAGTGGGTTTTATCAAGATGACTCTTACAGTGAACACGATGAGGAAGTGCAATACGTGAACAAATTTCAAGGGCAAAGAAACAAATCTGAAGGCGCGAATCAACAACAATGGCGACTTCAAGGTAATCAAGGTAACTGGAATTCTAACAAACAAGGTAATTGGAATGGTGGTAACAATCAAGGGAATTGGAATAATAACAACAATCAAGGGAATTGGAGTAGTGGAAATAACCAAGGCAATTTGAGTGGCAATAACCAAGGATATTGGAGAGGTAACAACCAAGGGGCATGGAACAATAATCAAGGCAATTGGGGGTCGGGCTTTCAAAGGCCCTCGATGTATCAACAACCGAGCAACCCGCCTCCTTATCCTTCCCAAGGTCCAAGTTCTTCCAATAATGAGATGGGATGAACTGAGAATATGTTCAAATAAATGATGGAGAAGAATGCCGACTCCGATGCCCAACTAGCCTCACAAAACACATCAATTTGCAACTTGGAAGTTCAATTGGGTCAAATATCTCAAGCTCTAAAAACTCATCCTAAGGGGGCACTACCAAGTGACACGGTGGTGAACCCAAAGGGTGAAAGGATGGGAACAACACGAGACATGCCATGGTCGTTACTACAAGGAGAGTAAAAGGTGGGGATGCACCCACCTCAAGTCAAAGGAAACTTGTGGATGATGAGCAAGTGGTACAAGAAGATGAGACCCTGAACAATGTGGTGCAAGCAAATGATGAAGTGCAGATTGAAATTGATCACAATGAGGAAGAGACTCAAGAGAAAGTGAACCCGTCTAGGGATCACATTGTTGACATACTGGAACTGGTAGTGCAAAAGGCTAAGGCACCAATGCCTAGGCCTCCTCCTCCATATCCTCAAAGGCTTGCCAAGAAAAATGGTGAGAATCAATTCAAAATGTTCATTGACATGATGAAGAGTCTATCTATCAATGTGCCATTGGTTGAAGCTTTTGAGTAAATGCCCGGTTATGCAAAGTTTATGAAAGATTTGGTGACAGAGAAGCGGTCGATTAATTTTGAAACTATCAAAATGACTAATCAAGTGAGTGAAATTGTACATTCCATGGCTCCCAAATTGGAAGATCCTAGTGCTTTCACATTCTCTTGTACCATTAGAAGTGTCGAGTTTGCTAAAGAACTTTGTGATCTTGGGAAAAATATTAACTTGATGTCCTATTCGGTTATAAAGACTTTGGGAATTGGGAAACCAAGACCCACATCTATGATATTACAAATTCCCGATCGTACCACGAAGAGACCATTGGGAGTGATTGAGGATGTATTAGTTCGTGTTTATAAATTCATTCTTCCGGCGAATTCTGTCATTCTTGATTGTGAGGTTGATTATGAGGTGCTGATTATTCTTTGTAGGCCCTTCCTTTCTACGGGGGAGGCTCTAGTTGATGTTGAAGTCCGAGAACTTACTTTCCGGGTTGGTGATGAAAAGTGGTTTTCCATATGTGTAAGTCTATGAGGCAACCCAATAGCAATGACGTGTGCTCGTTTGTGGACTTGGTGACAGATGTGATTGTGGATGAAACGAGTGTTGTGATGAATGTTGATGATACATTGGTGGCCGTCTTGCTCAACTTTGACGATGAAGAGATGGAGGGTTTCGTGGAATGTGTGAACTCTTTGCAAGGAATGGGGTTATACACTTATGAGCCCTGCAAATTGTCCTTGGATCTTGAAAATAGAACAACTCCTCCAACAAAGCCTTCAATTGAGGAGCCTCCCATCTTGGAGTTAAAGCCATTGCCTCCACATCTTCGGTATGAATTTCTTGACCCTTCTTCTACTTTATCGGTTATTCTTTCCCCTTGTTTGACTTACGTGCAGTTAGATTCTACATTGGCGATGCTACAAAAGAGGAAGAAGGTTATTAGATGGACATTGGCGGATATTCGAGGGATAAGCCCCGCATTTTGCATGCACAAGATTAACTTGGAGGAAGGTGCCAAACCATCTATTGAACATCAAAGAAGACTCAACTAAGCCATGCAAAAGGTTTTCAAAAAGGAGATCATCAAGTGGTTGGATGTCGGGGTTGTCTACCCCATTTCCGATAGTTCGTAGACTTCTCCGGTTCAATGTGTCCCAAAGAAATGAGGCATGATGGTGGTCACCAATGTGAGTTGATTCCTACAAGAACGGTGACCGGGTGGAGTGTTATATCCCACATTTTCGAATGTTAAAGTTTCATCGTAAGTTAATCAACATAAGTTCGGGAATGAGATTATTTTGAGATTATAAGCATTATGCTATTTCAAACAAGTGATGAATAAATTCGTGAAGGTGAGAGGGTAAGAAAATCGAAGAAAATGAATTTCTTCGAAGTTAGAGATAAATACGGTCCAAGCTATAATACCCCGTATTTATGGAGTAGTGCCATACAAGGTACCACTGACCATAATAGTGAGGTGTATAAGATGTGCTAAAAAATGAGCAATATTTTTAAGTAATTTGAGATAATTCTTAATTATGTAGATAATTGGGTAATTATGGATTTTATTGGGATATTAACCAAGTAAATTAAGCTAATTAAGATTTTGATAAGTCCTAAAAGAGGCCAACGTGGCAGACCACCTTTCTCAATTTAGTGACTCTTAAGCCACACTATAATCGATGGACAAGACCCTTTTGGGCAACCTCTGATCAGATGGTAAAGTATACACCGAGTCTATTGTGGCCAAGCGCCTATGAGCGAGTACAGTTGGCCGAGATACAGAGCCTAGTATGGCCGAGCGCCTATAAGCGAGCCTACTACGGCAGAGCATATATATATATATATATATATATATATATATATATATATATATATATATATATACCGAGCCTTATAGGCCGAACAACTATTTTACTTACTATATTGAGAGAGTTGAGTCAGTATCAGCAAGTGAGCATATCTCCAGATTATTTTTGGCTCCTAGTTACTTTCAGTTATTATATTATCAGTTCAGTTGCAGCTTTCAGTATATTTCCTTACATACTCGGTACATTATTTTGTATTGGCGTCCCTTTTCTCGGGGCACTGCATTTCATGCGTGCAGGTTCAGACAGACAGATTGGTAGACCTCCTCATTAGGTGTTTCCTGAGTTCATCTTGATTGGAAAGGTTCATGCCCTTCGAAGTTGCCGGGTCAAGAGCTTTATGTACATCTTATGTATATATGTATGTATGTTATGAGTAGGTCAGGACCCTATTCCGATCACAGTATATCCATCAGTAGAGGTTTGTAGACATATCATGTTAGTTAGTGTAGTACGTTTGGCTTTTAGGCCTTGTAGGTATATTTTGTTGGTTGGCCAGCTGTAGTAGTTATGACGGCCTTGTTGGTCCAACTTTATATTGATGTAGCCTGCATTCGCAATTGTCTTGCAATGTGTCCCATGGCCAAAGTATGACATTATATGTTCAGAGTCCTTTAGTCGCAAGTTGGTAGGCAAGGATAGGTGAGGCACCGGGTGCCGGTCTCGCCCCCAGGATCGGGGCATGACATGGAGAGTGTGTATGGACTATCGTAAGCTCAATAAAGTCACAAGGAAGGACCATTTTCCACTTCCCTTCCTAGATCAAATGCTTGACATATTGGTCGGCCGTGCTTTTTATTGTTTTCTTGATGGGTATTTCGGCTACAAACAAATTCTTATTGCTCTAGAGGATCAAGAGAAGACTACCTTTACATGTCCTTATGGTACTTTCGCCTTCTCGCGGATGCCATTTGGGTTGTGCAATACACCAGCGACTTTTCAAAGGTGTATGATGGTGATCTTCATGGACATGGTGGAGGATATCCTTGAAGTCTTCATGGATGACCTCTCGGTGGTCGAGAATTTCTTTTGATAATTTTCTAGCAAACTTGGATAAAGTGTTGGCAAGATGTGAAGAAACAAACTTGGTGCTCAATTGGGAGAAATGTCATTTCATGGTTGAGGAAGGCATTGTCCTTGGCCACAAGATCTCAAGGAATGGCATTGAAGTCGACAAGGCAAAGATTGAGGTGATTTCTAAACTTCCACCTCCAACTTCAGTGAAAGGCATGCAGAGTTTCTTAGGCCATATGGGATTTTACCGGCGTTTCATCAAGGATTTCTCTAAAGTGGTAAACCCGTTGTGAAAACTTTTGGAGAAAGATGCTAAGTTCTATTTCAATGACGATTGCATGAGAGCATTTGAATTGCTAAAGCTCAAGCTGACTACTACTCCCATCATCACCGCTCCAAATTGGAGTTTTCCTTTTGAGCTCATGTGCGATGCAAGTGATGTAGCGGTAGGGGCCGTTTTGAGGAACGCATTAACAAGATTTTTCATCCGGTGTATTATGCAGGTAAGACCATGAATAGTTCCCCAGTCAACTACACCATTACGGAAAAAGAGCTTCTTGCCATTGTATTTGCTATTGATAAGTTCTGCATGTACCTGATGGGTGAAAAAGTAATTGTCCATACATATCATGTGGCACTTCGGTATCTTATGAGCAAGAAAAATTCCAAACCCCGGTTGATGAGATGGGTACTTCTGTTGCAAGAGTTTGATATAGATATCCAACATTGAAAAGGAAGTTAAAACCAAGTGGCGGACCTCTTGTCTCGTTTGGAGGAGGAGGGGAGGCCACATGATAGCCTTGAAATCAATGACTACTTCCCCCATGAGCAACTCTTGGCTATTTCAATGAAAGAGGTGTCATGGATCGTGGATCTAGCAAATTTTCTTGTGAGTGGTATCATCTCGGATGAGTTTTCTTCAAATTAAAGGAAGAAACTCAAACGGGATTGTCAAGATTATTATTGGTATGAACCATACCTTTTCCGTATTTGTATGGATGGAGTGCTTCGAAAATGTGTACCGTAGGAGGAACAATATGAAATTCTTGGGGCTTGTCATTCTTCGTCGTATGGTGGTCACCATGGTGGAGCAAGAACGACGGCCAAATTGCTAAGTTGCGGCTTCTATTGGCCCACTCTTTACAAGAATGCAACTGATATCATCAAGCGTTGTGATGAATGTCAAAGGGCCAGTGGAATCAAAAAGAAAAATGAAATGCCCCACCCCACCTTTTTGGAGATTATATTTTCGATGTGTGGGGTATTGACTTCATGAGTCCTTTTGTGATTTTTTGTGGAAACACCTACATCTTGGTCGCGGTTGATTATGTGTCCAAATGGGTCGAGGTCGTTTCTTTACCCAACAATGAAGTGAGAAGTGTGGTGGCGTTTTTGAAGAAGAATATTTTCACAAGATTTGGCACTTCAAGGGCTATCATAAGTGATGGGGGATCACACTTTTGCAACAAAGATTTCGATACCTTACTCACCAAATATGGTGTCACATATAAATTCATGACTCCCTATCATCCACAAGCAAGAGATCAAGTGGAAGTCTCCAACCGGGAGATAAAGATTATTTTGTCCAAAACAATAAATGCCAACCGGATGGATTGGTCCAAGAAACTTGATGATGCTTTACGGGTTTATAGGACGGCTTACAAAATACCAATCGGAATGTCTCCATACCGGTTGGTGTTTGTAAATTCTTGTCATCTTTCGGTGGAACTTGAGCACAAAGCTATGTAGGATTTAAAAAAGTTGAATCTTGAGTGGGATGTCGCCGACAACTTAAGGGTGGCACATTTGAACGAGTTGGATGAGTTCTGGTACCATGCATACACAAGTTCGTCCTCATAAAAGAGAAAATGAAATACCTTCATGACAAGTACATTCAGAACAAACAGTTTAAAGAAGGTGATCTTGTGTTGCTATTCAATTCTCGGTTTCGGATGTTTCTCGGAAAGTTAAAATCTAAATGGAGTGGCCCGTTTGAGGTTGTGGGTGTGACACTCTTTGGTGCCTTGGACTTAAGAATAAAAATGATGAGGTGTTTAATGGTCACCAGGTGAAGCATTATATGGGAAAAGATGGTGATGGCCACGTCATGGCGGTAATTCATTTCAAATGATAGTTATATGTGTCGTGCCACGACATTAAATCAGGCGCTTCTTGGGAGACAACCCATATTTCTTTTCCTTTCTCTTTTTCTTCTTCTTTAGATAAGTCTTATTTTGCTAACTGGTTTCGAAGTGTATTGCAGGAATGAGTGTGCTATACATGAACTGTGCTTAGAAAAATTGTTTAAGTATGGAAAAATTGCGGACCGCACATGTATTGCGCGGACCGCACAATTGTGGACGCTACAGCAGAAGGCAAATGCGATTGCATAATTCTTGTTGATAGAATTTAAGGGTCCACCAAACTATATAAAGAACCAGGTTCTCTATTTGTTTTCACAGAACACATGCACACTGCAGTAACTAAGTGAACATAGAGGAATTTTACGTAAAAAATTCCCAGCTCAACCGGATTAAAAACTACGACCAACCCTAGTAGGATTTCAACTTCACTACTGAGCAACTTTATAATACAACCTATGTATCCTAGGAATTAACCTCTTAATCCATCACTAACTTGTAACACTCTATTACAATCTACTTTGTAATAACTCTATTACAAAGACTTTACAACTCGACTAACTCTATCCAAGACATAAACACAAGGGTTTATGATTAACAAAGGGTTTACAACACAATGTTTCTAAGTAAGCTAAAAAGGAATTACAAGTAAGAGCTTTTACAAAGTTACAACTCAACTAAGAACATACAATGACTTGATATGGGAAACTGGTCCGTAGCAGTATTGTTCTTTGTTCTTGATGCACTTGAGAATCATTTGCAGGATGATCAAAACCTGTGAGAGTGCTTGAGTGAATTATCTAAGTGTTCAAGTGATTTGGTTTACCCTGCTTGATGTTAATAATGCATTTGTGACATCACTTAGAATGATGTAAGCAAGTTAGGTAAACGACATTCCCCATAAAGTTGATTGCTACACTATTTATGTACTATAGCGTGTGCAGGCAGCCACTTTACAACTGGGGCAGTTGACTTGTACAGTCTCTTCAAGAACTGGCAGCTATTTGTTCCCTCAATTGTTCCTTTTACTCTGAAGAGTTGAAATGTGTCTCCAATCGGAGACTTGTTGATCTTTAAGTTCTTGAGGATGTGTTTCAGGTTCCTTATTTGGTTCTTAACAATAAGTTTGTTAGATCATCAAAACATAATAGGGATACACATATTACCTATCACTTGTGTAGACCACACAACTTGAGATGGGATTAATACAAACTCTCTGAAGTTTGCTTGTCAGAGAAATGGCCAAAGTGTGGCCGTACAAGGAAATCTGTGGTATGCACCAGAATTTGCGGTTGCACACGTAATTTTGTAGATCGCATATCATCTTAGAGAAATTGCATAACAGGTAACAAAGTGCGGACCGCAGAAGGAATTCTACGGCTGCACTCATCTCTTTAACCCTTGGCGAATCCCGTTAAGTATAAATAGTAGCACTAATGCTACTGTTGAAACTTTTCAATCTCTGAGAAATTAAAGCAAAGGCTAAAATCTTATGCACAACTGATTCACTCATCTTCCACTTAACTAAGAATCTTTAATCATTCCTTAACACCACTTCATCACTGGTATGTTCAAATCATTTCTAGAATTCTTCAATTTTCTTAATTTAGTTTATAATTTATTAGTTACTTTTAGACTATTTGTCAATTTCATTTCTATGTGGGGTGTAGATTGGGTTGGGTAATCTCCTACTTGTTATTTGGGGAATTGGTATCTTGTTTATCATGTTTAATTGCTACTACCATGTTCAAATTGTGCGTAAAAATCGAAACCCTAAGAACTATGCCCAATTAGAATTTGAAATGTGCGGTCGCACAAGGAATTCTGCGGTCCGCAGTTGTGTAGGTTAGGGCATTTGGTTTGGCAAGATTGTGTAGACCTCACATAAAATTGTGTGGTATGTAGAAATTCAATCACAGCTATAGAAAAGTGTGTGCGGCTGCAGATCAGGGCATTCTCTGTCTTCAGAGAGTTGCCATTTTTAAGGTACTCACTATGCGGCCGCACTATAAAATGTGCGAACCGCATTTCATATGTGTGGTCGCACTCAAAATTGTGCGGACCACAGTTTCATCACTGCGGCCGCACTCTCAAATTGTGCGGTCCGCACAACCCCACCTGCGACTGCACTTGCAATTGTGCGGGCTGCATTTCGCTACCCTGCATAATGTTATGTTCTGCAACTTTTTGCTTATCTACACATGAACTAGAACTGACTCCTACTGTTGTTTATTGCAAAAAATGGTTAGATCACGTCGTCGTGGTGATACATCAAAAGGGAGAAGTGAACCCTCCCGGGGACAGGGAAAGAATACCTTACTACTCGCCCTTCAAAGATTCATATCCAAAAAGGCGACTGTAGGGCGAGGTAGAGCTACAAAGCCCGCTGAATCAAGTTCATATGTCCCGTATAGGGAAGAATCGGAGGGCGACTCTTTGCAAGAGCAGCCTAATGTTCAATCACAGCCACAACATCTTCAGGGGAGATTCCAACTCCGAGATAAACATTCCACCTTAGAGAGCACTTTCGAGGGTTCGGAATGTGATAGATAGGATTAAGAGCCCTTATCTAAACATGCCCCCGATGCACCAGCTACTACAGTAGATATGGGTGATATCCCGGATGATGGACGAGGGGGCGATACCAGAGTTATTGGCCTTGAAAGGTCAAAGAAGAAAGAAATTTGGGAAGACAGGTTCGTTTGTCTGACTGTATTGAATAGTTTTCGAGAGTGGTGGCCGTCGAGATCGCTCACTCTTGAGCATCAGTTCTTATTGAAAGATATTGATAAATACAACCCGGCAGTGTCGAGACAATTCCAGGAGCAGAAGGGATGGACATGGTTCACTGAATGTGTGGTGGATGCTCAAGAGTGCCTGGTCCGGGAATTTTACGCCAATGTGGCGCATATAAAGAAGGGGACCAAAGTGACAAAAGTGAGGAATCTGAAAGTGAGGTTCGATTAGAGTACTCTCAACGTATATTTAGGGTTTGATGATGTGGAGCTTGTGCAATACCGGGAGAAGTTTGCACTGGGCGATGAAACTCGCCCATGGCTAGTTGAGATTCTAGCAGCTCCGGGACCACCACCACCATGGATCACAGCAGGGTTCCAATTTAGCGGAACACCCTCAATTTTGAGGCAAAAGGATGGCAGACATTTGTTTGTAGTAGACTAGACCCATGCCAAAATGAAACAAATCTCCCAATCCCGCAGGCAGTGCTAGTAGCCTCTATCATGGTCTAGTACGTAATCAATGTGGGTTTTGTGATGTTGGCCAACATGTCTTTGGATGGCAGGCAAGGTGATATCTCCTACCCATATCCCAACACTATCACGAAGTACCTTACAGATGCGGGGTGGAGCCTAAGGGTTTTGACATAAAGTTTAGGGCAAAGAAGCCTTTCAGTTGGTATTCTCTGAAAGACCCGAGGAACTAGAAGAATAAGGGTCACCCGACTACTACCATAGGCCAGTCTGATGAGCCTTCAATGGTAGCTGCAGATTCAACAGACACGCCTTCCACTGCAGTAGGGCCTTTTATCAGTGCAACTGCCATGCCTCCACCTCGTTCTTCAGGGACTTCAGCATCAGTTCCCTCCACTTCGACTTTGAGGCTGGTGCCTATCCTAGCTCATCCACTATCTATGTTGTGAGTCTCCCAAACACTGGCGAGCCTCAACAACTAGATGCAGACAGCTACTGCAAAGCTGTCAGACTTATCTAGTGCTATTGCAGCACAGACATTTACCCCGGCACCCCAGATTCCCCGATAGTTGAGGATATATTGAAGAAGATTTTGGAAAGCCAGCAGACCATCATGAACACTTTGGTAGCACATGGACCAGTAATTGAGGAGCTTGGTGATCGGGTCCAACCCTACACCACTACAGAGCGGCGAGAGCGGTCAAAGCAGCTTTTACCTGAGAAGGTCGGGATCGAATCCACAGGGAGCTACAACAATGTTTGGAGTTGGACTCCTATCTAATCTAGCAGTGTGTAGTGCTCTTGATTACACTTCCAATCATAATTGTTTGTTTGTTACTTCTAATTTTATACTAATGATGTGCAAAATTAAGCTAAGTATAAATGTTTGTAAGGTTTTCTAAATGGTTAATAAGGCACTAGGGATGTGACTTTCTCCTAGGTGAATACTTGACGGGTTCTAAAGCCTAAGACAAAGTTGTTATGTTGGGATTGCGATATAGCCAATGCACGAAAATACTCACTTTATACCTCTCTGTAGCTCGAGTGAGTTTGCCCTAATTGACTTTCTCAAGACCAATTTGGTGTCAAAATTGTGCAAGCAATATAGGCTCAAGTTGGGTATTACTATCTCTAAGTTTAACCCTTTAATTGGGGCTATCAATCTCTTGAATAAACCCTCAATTCCTTATTGGACTGATTTTCCTAGACTCAAGCTCTCTTTCTTCAGAAGAGTCCAAGTCAAAAAGGCACAAATTAGTGTTTGCAACCACTAATTCAACATGAAAAACACAAATCAGTCCAAATGTCAACCACCCATAAACATCTAAGCCTGAAAACAAAACACCAATCAAATACCCACACTAGGGTTGAGCCACAACCCTAGCTAATGGGTCTAGCTACTCATAATAATAGAATAAATCAGAGATTTAGATGAAGAATAACCCATATAATATGATTACAAACTAAGAATTGAAGATTTAATGTTGAACTAGCTACAAAACTACTAAAAATAGACCAAAAACGCTGCTCACGTGCTCAACTACAAATAGGATACCCTAAAAATATGAAAAAGAAGTATTTATACAAGGTTAAATTTTCTGGACAAAAATACCCCTAACGGAGGTACCGCGGACCGTGGAAAATGCACCGCAGCGAGGCTTTTGCCTTCACTTTTAAGTCTCTAAATCTGGCAACCGCGGCCGCGGTGAATGGACCGCGGACCGCGGTGTCTTGAAACTTCCAAAATCCTATCTCTCTAAATCCACTCTCTGCGAACCACAAAAAATAGACTGCGGTCGCGATGAGGCTACCGCGGCCGCGAAGAATCTACCGCAGACCACACTGCTTAGAACTCCAGGATTGCATCTCTCTGAACTTATCCACCGCAGACCACACTAAATGGACCGCGGACGCAGTGGGTCTTTTGCAGCCGTAGTGGATTTTGTGCTGCATCGGCGCTTTGACTTGTTCTTGGCACTTGTGTAGGTTTCATTCATTTTTGAGTTAGTTTTGACTTCTTGTCATTTTTTTGACCAAACACTGCAAGCAAGCACAACATGTAAGCTTTCGGGATTACTTGTATACATTTTTAATCCAAAACTCAGGCAAAAAGGAGTATAAAATAAACTAGAATCCCTAGATATCACTTGGAAAGCAGGTAAAGATGATGAAGAAATCCCAGGAATCCAAGAAATCAATAGACAAATTGAGGAGAGAGGTGACCAAGATAGCAGCCGCTGGAGACCTTCCATTTGATATGATTATGGAGACAGATCCAGCAACACCAGTAGATCTAGCAGCACCATCAGCACCAGCTGGCAAGTCTGAGGATCGAGACTTGGCTTCCAACACTACTGAGGCGGTGCAAAAAATGTTCATCAACCCAGCTACTCCCAGAGCCGAGAATGATGAGATCCAGTTGGAGGAGCCTGAGAGCGGTGACGCTGCTATGGACACAGAGATGTCCAAGGCCACATAGGGAGTCCTCTTTACTCTTACCCTTCCTTATTCTATTTTGTTAAGCATTTGGGACAATGCTTATTTTTATTCGGGAGGGAAGGGGGGGTTGGAATTTATTTGATATTTGGATTATTTGACATTTGGTTTGTAATAACTGATAACATTTTTTTATTATGTATATATTCCTCTCGCTCTATTGATGTTTATATTTTCTCTTTTCCTCTCTCATTATGTATATTCATTTATGCTTTCAGTAGCTTGCTTTGTAGCTTCTTTATTTTATTTTCTTATTAGTCAATGTTTAATTCAATAGTTTCTTGTTTAATTTAATAGCTTCTTTTTAATCTAGTAGTTTCTTTTTATGTTTAAGCGGTCAATAAGCCTTTGGTTTTCTTAATGTTACAATTCTTTCCAAAGGTAATTTTGGATGAACCGGGTGACTCTTCCCAACAATGGATGGCGTGGCAACCTTCTTAAGGGATTGAGTCCATTTTTGGTGTTTAGGTAATAGTAGTAGTAATAATAAATAAAAAGACCTAATTGAGGCAGACTCAAAGAGTCAAACATGCTTCACTTGGTACCAACACACTTAACTACGCGCTTATGATTAAAAACAAGTTCTTGGAAATAAATAGCTCTAGTTAGTGACCTTCTGACTCTTGTGCTGACTTAAGCAATCATCTAGTGGTTTTGTCGAACCATGAGTGATTTTCAATCTTAAATATGATCGTTGTGGGCCCTCAACTCTATCCTCTTTAATAATCCAGCTATGTGAGAGGTGAGATGATTTTGTTGCAAGTCCAAGTACCCGTGCGAATGGTCTAAAACTTGCCCCGAATGTGTTTCTAGGCGAAATTCTAAGCACTTCATTTGATTAAGCACTTCATTTGATTCATTTTGGCACACATTCTCTTGACTCTTTGGGTCATTTACTTCTTTCTTAGGGGTTAAAGAGACACATCGTCACTCTTTCTTGTTCATTTCAAACCTTTTTCTCCTTTCTAATCTTTCCACGCCTTTCATTTTTTTACTTTTATTGACTCCCTTCACTTCTTCTACATTGTTCATTCTTTTTGACTTTTTGATTTTCTTTCTTTTTCTTTTTGTCTTTTCTTTTCTTCATTTTGTACCTTTTACCACTTTTTGCATTCCTCGTCTCTTCCCCCAAACTTATGTCTTTGCCTTGTGCTAACGAAAGATCGGGTGCTAAGAGAGGGTCTTTTTAGAAGGGGTAAAGGCTTGTATCATGGTCTTTGAAAGAAAAAGAGCTATGGCTCAAAGGGGTTGACTAGAGATATTATCACTGGTAGGGTATGGATGTTTTCAAGATATCATTCGGATCAAGGAGAGCGTATAATCACTTCTCATGTCGAACTATACTTAGAATTTCTCCTAGACAAACATTCAGGGCAAGTTCTAGACTCAATGGCACGGGACTTGGACTTGCAATTCAAATTATCACCACACAAGCTATAGGATTGCTAAAGAGACAGAGTCGGGGGACCACAACAACCTTAGCTAAGATTTGAGCAACACAAATGGTTCTGAAAAACCATTTGATGATTATTAGCCAACACAAGAGTCTCAAGGTCACAACTTTCACCATCCTATACACACCAATTTGTTTTTGACTATAAGATCCAAGGCAAATGTGTTAGGCCCAAGTAAAGCTTTGCTTGAGGCACCATTACTCACTAGCTACTATTTACACAAAAACGAAAATAAAACAGACTCAAACCCTTAAAAAGATTTTTATGCCATCCATCATCGGGAAGAACCACCAGGTTCACACAAATTCTACCTTTAGAAAGAATCGTGGCATTAAGCAAACCAAAGGCTTATTGAACGCAAAATACAAAATAAGAAGCTACGAACTGAAGAAGAAGCTACTAATATGAAGTAAGAAGCTATGAAAGAAAATGCGGAAGGTAAACTAAATATGTGCAATAGGGGTTTTAAATGAATATACATAAGTGGGAATGAATATATACATCAGAAAGTAACTTTATATACAAACCAAGGTTGAAAAATACGAAAAGTGAAATAAACTAGTAAAATTATGTACATACCAAAAGTGAAAAAGCATAATAAAATAGAAAATAGTATCATAATAATTATAGTCCAATATTATCAAAATAGGGCTACCCCATAGCATTGTCCTCAATGCTAACTAGCCAAAAATAGCTCAAGAATAAGATAGAGAGTAAAGAAAACTTCCTATTGGTCCTCCGTCTATATGGGATCATGAGCCTGAGTCCCTGGGTCCTGTGACTGCTCGGGAACCTGTGACTGGATCCCTGTAACCTATGCCTGCACTAGGATCTGAGGCTGCTCTGAGACTTGAGGCTGGCTAGAGGAACCTCCTCGTGGGTCCACCAACTCAATCACTGCATCATCCGTCTATGGGATCACCCTCCTCCTCTTTGGTGCCCTCTCCATCTCCTGCTCCTGCTCCGGCTTAGTCTGAGCTGCTGGAGGCTGCTCATGCAATAGTAGGTCCAATAGTAGATGATCGGCAGCCTTAATTTTCTCCACTTCTACCCTCAACTCCTTCACAGACTCCTTTGAGGCTCGAGTCTTTCTCAGCTTCTTTGTCTCCTTTGTCAACTCCTCCAATGCCTTCCCATGAGTACCTACAGCCTCCAATATCAACTGCTGGTTCTCCAGGAGCTTCTTTTGGTTGTCCAGAAGCTCCTTGAGTGTCTCCTCCACTGAAGCTGGAACCTGTGGCGGTGGGGGTACGGATTGGACTGCCACCGAGCTAGAAAGCACAGACAGCTTAAAAGTAGCTGCTTGCATCCAGTTGTTGATACTGGCAAGTATTTGGCTCAAATAGTGGGCAGACAATGGGTAAGCTAAGGATGAGGGGATATTTGGAGCGGTGGCAGTAGAGGGTCCTGGGGCAATATCTGGTGTGACTGAGGGAGGTTGAGAAGAAGTGACTACTACTGGCTCTTCAGACTGGCCAGTAGAAGTAGTGGCTTTACCTTTAGGATCTTTGGCTTTGGGGTTGTCATCAGCCTTGAGGCTTTACCATGAAAAGGGCATCTTTGGTTTCACCTTCACATCAAACTTCCTTTTCTCCACATCCTGGTCCTCAAAGTACACTGTTAGGAAATTTGGGAAGGGGTATGATCTATCACCTTCATTGACCACCCTTATGATCACCCTAGACATAGCATTCCCGATGTTGATCAGGTACCCCGCCATAATAGAAGCCCCCAATATCGCCCGGGAGACAGCAAGTGAGTTCTCATGGGTAGTGGGGTCCAGCCTGCTGCATACAAAAGTCTCCCACCCCTTTACCTCGAAGTTTAAAGTTTTCCTTAGAATTTGAACCCATGATGTCAACCAAGTTAGGGTGGTGCCTGGGAGTGCCAGGTATTCTGCTAACCACAGACGGGCTGCCTCATCCAATGCTACATTTTCTAACTATAATGATTCATCTTCCTCCGGAAAGCCCAGGTAGTTATTAATTGTCTTCCCATCGAACTTCACAGTCAAATTTCGCACCTTAGTCACTTTAGTCCCCTTTTTGATTTGGGCAGCATTAGCGTAGAACTCCTTGACTAAGTGCTCGTTTGCATCCCAGACTTTGCTTGTAAAATATTCCCAGCCCGGTCTCTCTGAATTGCCTCTTCACATTAGGGTTGTGAGGCAGAAGGTCCCTCTCAATGAACTTTCACTCAAGAATCAATTTCCTCTGGGGAAACCACTCTCGGAACTTGTGGTGTGCAATCTCACTAACAAATGTCTTTTGCCATGCCTCCAGGTTTCTAATTATGTCCCCCCCCCCTGTTTAGGGTTCTCCCCTTCTTCATTAATGGTATCTTCCCCGGGTGTTGAAGCTGTGGGTGAAGTAGATGTTGCACTATCACTGCTCTCTGCTGAGCCCTCAGACGACTCAGAAGAAACTTGAACTAAAGCTTGAGCAGTAGGAGAGGCCAGAGGTGTGGGCACAACTCTCAATCTAAACCTCCCAGGTAAGTCAGGTACATACTCCAGCATTGAATCAGACTCAGATGCCTCCCGGGAGGGCACACACTCACTTCCCTCTGAATGGGAAGCAACTCTATTTGTAGCCTTTATTTGTTTCCTGGTTTCCCCAATTTCTTTCCGGACTTGGGGGTCAATTTGATCATTCCTCATCCCCTACACCGGGAGGACTCTCCTTTTCCTTTCTATTTTTAACCACCTTTTCTTGATTTAACTATTGTCTGCAAGTGGAATTCAGTTAAAATTTGTTAGTATCACAGTACCAGAAGAAATAGTGAAGAGTATGACTGAAAACAGTTGACTGCGAACAGCATAAAAAGCATTCTGGTCGCAAAGGCACCACCGTAGACCGCATAAAATAGTACTGCAGACCGCAGTGGGGTGGGATTCAGACTACCCACTTTCTGAATAATGTCACTGCGACCGCGAAAAATTACATTGCGACCGCAGTGAGGCACCGCGGATCGCAAAAAATCAACCGCAGTTGGGGTCCTTAAAATTGGCCTCTCTGAAGTTTACCACTGCAGATCGCGGAAAAACACATCATGGCCGCGGAGAGGCACCGCGGACCGTGAAAAATCAACCGCAGTCACGATAAGCAGTACGCAGCAACACAAACCTAGGGTTTCAAATTTTTGCACATTTTAACCTTAATCAATATATTATTAACCCACTAGGTAATTAATCACCATGTTCGACTAATTAACCCTAATCTAAACAACATTATGTAACCCTAAGTAAAAAAATTGGAAGAGAAAGGGAAGAAGAAAAAGTACGAACTAACAAATTAAAAGAGAATAAAACAAAAATTAAAGACTAGGGAAAGATTTGAAGTACCAGAGATGAGATGCAATACAGATGATTGAGAATCAATGTCTGAATTTGTGCACTTAGGGTAGTGATGAATAGTACTTTATCTTTTTAGAGAGCAAATGAGCAAAAAGTGTAAAAGGGGGTTTGAGGTCTTATTTATAGAAAATGGACCTGGGACCCACGCTACTTACCCACCGCGGACCGCAAAAAATCCACCGCGGACCGCGGTAATTAAACATAAGAGGCACTGGCAAGGACTGCACCGCGAACCATAAAAAATGCTCTGCGGCCACGGTAGGGCACCGCGGACCGTGAAAAATGCATTGAGGCCGCGATGAAAACTTCATAGAACCTCCACTGTTTTCCATGTAACTGCGGACCGCAATGAAATTTTGTCCCCGCGATAAGGCCACTGCGGCCGCGAAAAATACAATGCGGCAGTGGTCCAAACTTCAGAGAGTGCAACATTTTTTCCAATTTGGTCTTGTACTACATCAAAACAACCCTACACATATCTCAAAACTAGTTAGTCTAAAAGCAAATCATACACTAAAAAGAAAAACAAAAGAAAGACACATTGGTTGGCTCCCAAGAAGCGCCTAATTTAACGTCGCGGTACGACGCAGGTTATTATCAAATCACTTTAGATGGATCAGTTCCACCACGTGGCTGTCATCAATCTTTCCAAGATAGTGCTTGACTCTATGACCATTAACTTTGAAGATCTCTCCATTTTTGTTTTTCAAGTCAAGTGCACCAAACAGAGTCACAAACACCACTTCAAAAGGTCCACTCCATTTTGACTTAAGCTTTCCCGGAAACAGACATAACCGAGAATTGAACAAGAGAACCAAATCACCCACTTTGAACTCCTTGCCACGAGCATACTTGTCATGAAAGTACTTCATCTTGTCCTTGTACAATGACGAACTGGAGTAGGCATGAAATCGGAATTCATCAAGTCCATTAAGCTGCTCCACACGAAGATTTTCTGCCACATCCCATTCAAGATTTAGCTTCATCAAAGCCTATATGGTCTTGTGCTGTAACTCGACCGGTAGATGGCAAGTTTTCCCAAACACCAACCGGTACGGAGACATACCAATCAGAGTCTTGTAAGCAGTCCTATAAGCCCATAGAGCATCATCCAATTTTTTTGACCAATCGGTCCTATTTGCATTGATCGTCTTTGACAATATACTCTTGATTTCCCTGTTTGAGACTTCAACATTGGCCACTTACTTGAGGATGATAAGGGGTAGAAACTTTGTGATTGACACCATACTTTGCAAGCAAAGTGCCAAAAGCTCTATTGCAAAAATGAGACCCCCATCACTTATGATTGCTCGAGGAGTGCCAAACCTAGTAAAAATACTCTTCATGAGAAACATAACAACACTCTGGGCCTCATTATTGGGTAAAGTCATGGCCTCAACCCACTTTGAAACATAGTCAACTGCCACTAGAATGTATGTGTTTCCACATAAACTAACAAACAGGCCCATGAAATCAATGCCCCACATATCAAAAATATCAACTTCGAGAATAGTATTGAGAGGCATATCATCCTTCTTCGAAATTCCACGCGCTCTTTGACATTCGTCGCATCTCTTCACAAGTTCACTTGCATCCTTGTACAAAGTTGGCCAGTAAAACCCACAACTAAGAATCTTTGAAGCTTCCCTCGCCCCACCATGATGACCACCATAGGGGGGGAATGACAAGCCTCTAATATACTCAATTGCTCCTCCTCCAAGACACACCTCCGGATCACACTGTCAGTGCAGATCTTGAACAAGTACGTCTCATTCAAATAATAGTCCAAACTATCTCGTTTAAGCTTCTTCATTTGGTTAGAAGAGAGCTCACACGGGACAATACCGGTCACAAGGAAATTAGCAACATCCGCAAACCATGGCGTACCATTCACCGACACAGAAAGGAGTTGCTCATTAGGAAATGAATCATTGATCTCTAGGCCATCACGAGGCCTCCCCTCCTCCCCCAAGCGGGACAAGTGGTCCGCCACTTGGTTTTTACACCCTTTTCGGTCCACAATCTCTAAATCAAACTCTTGAAGTAACAAGACCCATCGCATCAGCCTAGCTTTGGAATCCTTCTCCGTTATCAAGTATCGGAGTGCGGCATGATCGGTATGAACTATGACCTTGGCGCCCATGAGATACGGCCGAAATTTATCCATTACAAACACAATAGCCAACAGATCTTTTTCAGTAACCGTATAATTTACTAGCATCATTCATTGTCTTGCTCGCATAATACACCGGATGAAACATTTGTTTTACTCTTTGACCCAAAACCGCCCCAACCACAACATCACTCGCGTCACACATGAGCTCAAAAGGCAAGCTCCAATTGGGTGCGGTAATGATAGGACTTGTGGTCAACTTGTACTTGAGGAGTTCAAAAGCTATCAAGCATTCCTCATTGAACACGAACTTGACATCTTTTTCTAATAACTTGCAAAAAGGATTCACTACCTTTGAAAAGTCCTTGATAAATCTCCTGTAGAACCCCACATGCCCAAGAAAACTTCTAACCCCCTTGACTGAGGTAGGAGGAGGAAGCTTTGAGATTACTTCAATTTTGGCTTTATCCACCTCTATGTCGTGCTTTGAGATCTTATGGCCGAGGACAATGCCCTCCTCGACCAAAAAATGGCTTTTCTCCCAATTAAGCACAAGATTGGTTTCTCCACAATGGGCCAACACCCTATCAAGATTTTTCAAACATTCATCAAACAAGTCACCCACAACACTGAAGTCGTCAATGAACACCTCCAAAATGTCCTCCACCATGTCGGTAAATATGGTCATCATACATCGCTGGAATGTAGCCGGTGCATTACACAACCCAAATGGCATCCTAGAAAAGGCAAAGTTACCATACGGACAAGTGAATGTGGTTTTCTCCCGATCTTCTGGAGCAATCAAAATTTAGTTGTACCCAGAATACCCATCCGAAAAATAGTAGATGGCACGCTCAGCAAGTCTATCTAGCATCTGATCAAGAAAAGGCAATAGAAAGTGATCCTTGCGGGTCACTTTACTTAACTTGTGGTAATCCATGCACACCTTCTATCCAGTGACAGTCCTGATAGGAATCAACTCATTTTGTGCATTGGTAACCATGGTCATACCACCCTTCTTCGGCACACATTGCACCGGCGAAGTCCAAGAGCTATAAGAGATGGGTTACACAACCCCGACATCCAACCACTTGATCACCTCCTTTTTCACAACTTCTTGCATTGCCTTGTTCAACCTCCTTTAATGTTTCACGGAGGGCTTTGCATCATCTTCACGAATAATCTTGTGCATACAAAAGGCGGGGTTTATCCCCCGAATATCAGCTAAAGTCCATCCAATTGTCTTCTTCCATTTTTAGAGCACCGCCAAAGTGGCATCTACCTGCATGTTAGTAAGACAAGAGGAAAGAATAACTGGCAAAGTTGAACTAGGGCCTAAGAATTCAAACCTGAGGTGTGGAGGCAATGGCTTCAACTCCAACACGGGAGGTTCCTCAATTGAGGTTTTTGTTGGTAGAGTCTTCCTATTCTCAAGATCCAAAGAGAGTTTCCGAGGCTCATAAGAGTAAGAGCCCATTCCATGTAAAGCATTGACACACTCCACCCAGCCTTCATCCTCATTTACATCAAGATTCAATAATACCGCCTCTAAAAGGTCCTTCACATTGATCATTGCACTAATATCATCAACTATCACTGCTGTGACAACATCCATGAAAGAGCATACTTCAGAACTGTTGGGCTGCTTCATTGACTTGCATATATGAAAGACCACTTTCTCATCACCCACCCGGAAGGTGAATTCCCCTGCTTCCCCATCAACTAAGGCCTTCCCAGTTGCAAGGAAAGGTCTTCCCAATATGATCGGAACCTTATAATCCATCTTACAATCCAAGATCACAAAATCAACGGGCAAAATGAACTTGTCTACCCGAACAAGAACATCATCTACAATACAAGCAGCATCTTCATAGTTCTATCCACCATTTGCAACCTCAATGAAGTATCCCTAGGTTGCCCAATACCCAAAGTCTTGAAAAAAGAGTAAGGCATCAAGTTGATACTTACCCCAAAATCACATAGAGCTTTTGCAAAGTTTGCACTCCCAATAGTGCAAGGAATGGTGAAAGCGCTGGGATCTTCTAGCTTCGGAGCCATCGAGTGCACTATTGCACTAACTTGGTGGGTCATCTTGATGGTCTCACAATCCATGGATATTTTCTTTGTCACCAAGTCATTCATGAACTTAACATACCCCGGCATTTGTTCTAGAGCATCCACCAAAGGCACATTAATTGATAAGCTCTTCATTATATCCATAAACTTCTTAAATTGGTTCTCATTTTTCTGCTTCACAATCCTTTGAGGATAAGGTGGAGGTGGCCTTGGCAAAGGAGCCTTAGCTTTAGGCAAAACTGGTTTCGGCATTTCTATTACATGTTCTCTAGATGAGTTTACGTCATTCTGAGTTTCCACCTCGGTATCTTGGATATCAATCCTCACTTCCTCATTCACGTTCTCATCAGTCACATTCTCAACCACCAAAAGAATCTCATCCTCTTGCAACTCAAATTCATCACTCAAAATTTCTTTTTGTTTGGAGGCATTCACATCACCGCCTCGTCCACTTCTTGTAGTTACCACCATTACATGCCGGAAATTATTTTCACCCTTCAGGTTGACTACCGTATCACTAGGTAGAGCCTCCTTAGGGCGAGTATTCCAGGATTGTGAGATTTGGCCTAATTGGACCTCCAAGTTTCTAATTGAAGTATTGTGGGATGCCAATTGGGCATCAGAGTCAGCATTCTTTTTTATCATCTGTTCAAACATCATTTCAATTCTTCTGATTTCATTATTGGAAGAACTAGGACCTTGGGATGGAAATGGGGGTAGATTGTTCGGTTGTTGATACATCGGGGGCCTTTGAAAGCCTTGCCCCCGATTTCCTTGATTGCCATTGTTCCAACCACCCTGAATGTTGTTTCCACCCAAGTTGTTGTTGTTGCCACTCCAATTACCCTGATTGTTCTGATTATTGTTCTGGTTGCCCTAATTTGAATTTTGGTTGTTGTTCCCCCAATTACTATTCCCTTATTATTGTTGATTTCCTCAATTTCCTTGGGGTCTCCATTGTTGGTTAGAAGAATTGGCCCTTTAGCCCTGATAGTTGTTCATGTATTGCACTTCTTCATTCTGCTCATCATACCCATTATCTTGGAACCCACAACTATCTTGGTCATATTGATCCGAACTCCCTTGGTTCCGTTGACCTCTTTGTCTTCTTTTGTTCACTAACATGTCGACACCCTCCATAGCATTTCCTTGTCGTGGAGTTTAAACCTGTTGTAATTGTGCCTTTTCTAGGTGGTTCATTATGGTTGTTAGTTCTGCTATTGCATGCCCGTGATCGTGGAGCTCTTTGTGCAAGTGAATGACTGTAGGGTCACCCTGTGGCACATTGGCTCTACTTTGCCAAGCGGAGGACATGTCAGCCATCTCATCCAATATTTCATTAGCCTCATCATACGGTGTGTTCATGAAATTGCCCCCGGCGAATTGGTTCACTATGCCCTGATTTGTTGTGTTAATGCCTCGGTAGAATGTCTGTTGTATCATTTCCTCAGTCATATCATTATTTGGACATTCCTTTACCATGGTCGAGTATCTCTCTCATATCTCATGCAGTGGTCGCCATGTGGCTCGGCGAGAAGAACTTTGCAATGAATTTATCCACCAACTCATCTCAAATAGTGATAGAATGGTTGGGAAGCCTTTCAAGCCAGTCCAAAGCCTTCCCTCTAAGTTAAAAAGGGAATAATCTTAACCGAAGTGCATCCTCTGACACATTTGTTTGCTTGCTCCCCCAATAGGTATCCACGAAGCCCTTAAGATGTTTGTAAGCATTCTGATGGGGAGCACCTGTAAAATACCCTCGCTGCTCCAACAAAGTCAGAATCAAATTTGTAATTCAGAAATTTCCCGCCCGGATTCGGGGTGGGACAATTGCACTAGCATATCCTTGGTTTGGAAGCACCTGAGGAGCCACTATTGGAGGTGGCGGGGGACGGTCTAGAACACTATCATTGTCCTGGCAGCCTCTCCTTTGAGCTTGAGGCACCATAGGTACCTCATAATCAATATTGTCATCTACCACCTCCCCCGGTGGAAGATCTCCAAAAGGTGCGTTGTGTGGCACCAATTTGTACCTGAGTTGGCGACACACACAAATTAGTAACACAAAAGGAAAGAAAAACAATACACAAAACTATTTAGATAGATAGCCAAAACTGTTAGATCCCCGACAACGGCGCCAAAAAGTGATCGGGTCCAACCCTACACCACTACAGAGCGACGAGAGCGGTCGAAGCAGCTTTTACTCGAGAAGGTCGGGATCGAATCCACAGGGAGCTACAACAATGTTTGGAGTTGGATTCCTATCTAGTCTAGCAGTATGTAGTGCTCTTGATTACACTTCCAATCATAATTGTTTGTTTGTTACTTCTAATTTTATACTAATGATGTGCAAAATTAAGCTAAGTATAAATGCTTGTAAGGTTTTCTAAATAGTTAACGAGGCACTAGGGAAGTGACTTTCTCCTAGATGAATATTTGATGGGTTCTAAAGCCTAAGGCAAAGTTGTTATATTGGGTATTGCGATATAGCCAATGCACAAAAATACTCACTCTATACCTCTCGGTAGCTTGAGTGACTTTGTCTTAATTGACTTTCTCAAGACCAATTGGGTGTTAAAGTTGTGCAGGCAATATAGGCTCAAGTCGGGTATTACTATCTCTAGGTTTAACCTTTTAATTGAGGCAATCAATCTCTTGAATACACCCAATTCCTTATTGGACTGATTTTCCTAGACTCAAGTTCTCTTTCTCAAGAAGAGCCCAAGTCAAAAAGGCACAAATTACTGTTTCCAACCACTAATTCAACATGGAAAATACAAATCAGTCCAAATATCAACCACCCATTAACATCTAAGCCTTAAAACAAAAGACCCATCAAATACTCACACTAGGGTTGAGCCACAACCCTAGCTAATGGGTTTAGCTACTCATAATAATAGAAGAAATCAGAGATTTAGATGAAGAATAACCCATATAATATGATTACAAACTAAGTATTGAAGAGTCAATGTTGAACTAGCTACAAAATTAATCAAAATAGACCAAAAACGCCATTCACGTGCTCAACTACAGATAAGATACCCTAAGATCTGAAAAAGAATTATTGATACAAGGCCGAATATTTTGGACAAAAATACCCCTGACGGAGGTACTGCGGACCACAAAAAATGCATCGCGGCCGCGGTGAGGCCTTTTGGCTTCACTTCTAAGTCTCTGAATCTGGCCACCACGGACCGCATAAAATGCATCGTGGCCCGATGGCTTCACTACGGACCGCGGTGTCTTGAAACTTCCAAAATCCTATCTCTATGAATCCCATTTACACGGACCACAACAAATGGACTAAGGCCGCGATAAGGCTACCGCGGACCGCACTTCTTAGAACCCCAGGATTGCATCTCTCTAAACTTATCCACTACGGACCGCACTAAATAGACAGCGGCGATGGGTCTTTTGCAGCCGCAGTGGATTTTATGTTATAGCGGTGCTTTGACTTGTTCTCGGCACTTATGCAGGTTTCACTCCTTTTTGAGCTTATTTTGACTTCTTGTCATTCTTTTGACCAACACTGCAAGCAAGCACAACATGTAAGCTTTTGGGATTACTTGTATACATTTTTAATCCAAAACTCAGGCAAAAAACAGTATAAAATAAACTAGAATTTCTAATATCACTTGGGAAGCAGGTAAAGAAGATGAAGAAATCCCAGGCATCCAAGAAATTAGTAGACAAATTGAGGAGAGAGGCGACCAAGATAACAGCCGCTGGAGACCTTCCATTTGATATGATTATGGAGACAGATCCAGCAGCACCATCAACACCAGTGGCACCAGCTGGCCAGTCTGAGGAGCGAGGCCTGGCTGCCAACACTACTGAGGTGGTGCGACAAATGTTCATCAACCCAGCTACTCCCAGAGCTGAGGATGATGAGATCCAGTTAGAGGAGCCTGAGGGCGGTGACGCTGCTATGGACACAGAGATGTCCAAGGCCACATAGGGAGTCCTCTTTACTCTTACCCTTCCTTATTCTATTTTGTTAAGCATTTGGGACAGTGCTTATTTTTATTCGGGAGGGGGGAGGGGGTTGGAGTTTATTTGATATTTGGAGTATTTGACATTTGATTTGTAATAACTGATAATATTTTTTTATTATGTATATATTCCTCTCTCTCTCTATTGATGTATATATTTTCTCTTTTCCTCTCTCATTATGTATATTCATTTTTCTTTCAGTAGCTTGCTTTGTAGCTTCTTTATTTTATTTTCTTATTAGTCAATGTTTAATTCAATAGCTTCTTGTTTAATCTAATAGCTTCTTTTTAATCTAGTAGTTTCTTTTTATGTTTAAGCAGTCAATAACCCTTTAGTTTTCTTAATGTCACGGTTCTTTCCAAAGGTAATTTTTGGGTGAACCGAGTGACTCTTCCCAACGATAGATGGCGTGGCAACCTTCTTAAGAGATTGAATCCATTTTTGATGTTTAGGTAAGAGTAGTAGTAATAATGAATAAAAAGATCTAATTGAGGCAGACTCAAAGAGTCAAACATGCTTCACTTGGTACCAACACACTTAACTACGCGCTTATGATTAAAAATAAGTTCTTGGAAAGAAATAGCTCTAGTTAGTGACCTTCTGACTCTTGTGTTGACTTAAGCAATCATTGAGTGGTTTAGTCGAACCATGAGTGATTTTCAATCTTGAATATGGTCGTTGTGGACCCTCAACTCTATCCTCTTTAATAATCCAGCTATGTGAGAGGTGAGATGTTTTTGTTGCAAGTCAAAGTACCTGTGCGAATGGTCTAGAACTTGCCCTGAATGTGTTTCTAGGCGAAATTATAAGTTTTGCTTGGCTTGAGAAGTGATTGTAGGCTCTCTTTGACCCTTTTGAAATTTTTCATGTCCCACCAATGTTGTTATCCCTAGTCAACTCATTTGAGCATAAAACCTTTCTCATTTGATAACCATGTTACAAGTCTTTACCCATTTTGTAGTGACCCTCTCTTTGCACCCGAGCTTTCCTTAACACTATTGAGAAACAATTGGCTAAAACATAAGTTTGGGGGAGAGATGAGGAGTTTGAAAAAGGTATCAAGGCACAAAAGGAGAAAAGAAATGAAGAATAGGAAAGGCAAGAAAAAGAAAGAAAGAACAAAAAAGAAAAATGCAAAAAGAAAGTGAATAAGTTGAAGAGTTGAAGGGACTCAAAGAAATAGTAATGATGCAAAGCATGTAGAAAAAAAAGAAGAAGAAAATGAATATCATGACTAAGAAAGAGTGATGTTAAATCTCTCTGGTACCCAAAGGAAAAGAAAGTGCCTCAAAGAGTTGGCAAAACATGAGTCGATAAGAGAAAATAGAGTGCTTAAGGAAAGTTGAACCCATTACATTACAATATATTCAACCTTAGCCCAATATCCTTCATTGCATTTCGAAAAATCCCTACGTAATTTCAAGTCGAATGAACTTACATTAGTGGTGATCTACATGAAGGGCAAGCCTATGGCACTTAGACCCGTACTTGTGACATTCGTGTGTGAGAGATGAGCGAACCTTTCACAAATCTTTAAACTGAATGCTACATTCTTAAGTGAGATATGCTAACGGAGAGTAGAGGAGGAGAAGTTTGGGATCCACAATGACCTACATAAAAGGGCGAGCATCCTTGATGAATAAAATCAATTCTTGATGCTCAAGTGTCACATCGTATAATACTACAGGGTGCAACATCGTCGTAACTTATTATTGCGAAGCGTAACACCATCATAATATAATACTGCAGGGTGCAACATTGTCGTAACTTAATAGTGCGAAGCGTAACTTCACCGTAATGTAGTACTGCTGGGTGCAATATTGTCATAACTTAATACTGCAAAGCATAACATCATTGCAATGTATTACTGCAGAGGGTAACATCAACGTAATATATTATTGCAGAGCATAACATCGACGTAATACTGCGGGGCGTAACATTATCCCTCTATTTTGGAACATTCGTCCTCGAATGTTGACTGATGCACTTATCATTTTCATAACTTATATCTTCCGAATACTTTAGAAATTCCTTTTCTATCTAGGCGACTGTTCTATGAATGAGTCCAAAGTCCAGGGTATCCTCCCCCCCCCCTTTAGTCTTTTTGCTCATATCATGACCTGTGGTCGAAATCTTCCTAATATTGCAACTGTTGTTACCTCCTATCATGCAGTCTATATGACCCTGGCTATGTAAGTGCTCTTTATGCGATTCATTTTTCCTTTTTTCCTTTTAGATTTTAGCCAATATCTAGACCTTACTTTGTAAATATTACAATGCTTAATAGGATGCCTCTCTAGGCATCTATTGGTGTACTGAAGTTCCTCGCTCGGTACTTTGTAGAACTTGCGGATATGGATATATCTTATTTCATAGACCTAGTTATCCATCCATATGACTTTACTGCACTTCGGTAAGTCATACTATACCATAACGCTTACTTTGATTTATCGTTACTAAGGTCTGCAACCAACTCCAGGTTACTCTCGTTGTTTATCCTTAAGACTGATGGTCTAATTTCAGCTTATACTGTTAAATTGTTATCCATCTATTGTTGATTTACCTTAATGTTGATTCATCATCTACCACTGATAATTTGATCTTTTATGTAACAACGCCGCTAGGGCTCGCGTCTCATCGGGGACATCTGGAATATTTAGATTGATCCACCTAAGGGTGATACTATACCATACCTCCATAATCGTTTTTCATAGCATCCCAATGTGGTTTACCTTATGTGGGTATTTTAATTCTGTACACTTCATGAAATCATTACTCAACTGAAGGCCCAAACATTGTCCTTTATCTATCACAATTATACCCTCAGGTAGCATTCTATCTTTTCTAAATGTTACTTGTCTTAGACTCTTTTGAGTTTATTCAGGTTATATTGAGCTTTCTATAACTTAGAGGGACCATCAGCTCCTTTATTTTCACGGTTTTTATCCCAAGGACTTATCCGTTGTCCTCACCTTCTCTGCCTTCTTCTTATCCTTACTCTTGTCTTTCTAAAACCATGTTGTTCTATCATACTTTAGCTTGCGATCGATTCCCTTATGCTTTTCTGGAACATCAAGCGAGAAATCACATCGTCCTTAACTCTCTTTTTACTCTTTAATTAAACCCTTCGGTACTTAGAAACCATAGGTTGGAAGGTATGCCACTAATGACGCTACTATCATTCCTAGATACTGAATCCCAGCGCTTCTAGTCTTTTACCTGAAGTATGGACCACTCTCATCCTTCTATACTTGAGTATTTCATATGTTGTTCACCTTTACCTTACTTACTTTAAACTATCACCTTACATTCTTCTATCTTTCCTTCATAACCTTCCTCCGATATAGGTATAAATCACATCTACCACTTGAAGCTCTATTATAATACTTGCACCTCTGGTGCATATATAATCTGGTGGGAGCTCCATACTGACTTCATATGAGGCTGGTACTTCTTCTAACTGGCTTTATCGTAGAGCCGTTATAGAATATAGTTATTGTGCTATCTCTCTTGCACCTCTAATATTAAGAGTGATTCTGTTATGTTCTCAATCATGATTCCTATAACTTCTGGGTCCAATAACCGGATTTCCTGATTACTTCGTTGATGTAACTCTTTTAATTTTCTCTTCCTCTGATCAACCTTTATGTAGGCTTGAGCTATCTTCCGATCTGTGGCTCATGGTATTAGTTATTAGCTTAGCCTTATATGGGCGTTATGGAATATCCATGATACAATCTTCTGATAATTCAATCCTTTGTATATGCCCTAGGCTCAATTCTTTCTCTTAACGTATACCAAAAATCTTCTACGGTTGTATATGCTGCATGCATAACTCTGAACCCTTAAGTGCGTTCATAACATAACCAACTCTGGATCATTGATCGAATAATTCCTTTTGTTCCATCTCAGCTTTTTTTAAGCATGTGTAATTACTTTTCATAGTCTTTCTGCCCCTTGTTGCATGCATACTTAACTCATCTTAGTTCCCACACATGCCAGAATTTTTGTGCAACTCATATAGTCTCGAATATTACCTTCGATCTTTCTCCCCGATCATTAGCCACAGTAGGTGCCACTTTCTTTTAGAGGGCACACAATTTTTGTTGTGAGACTGCTTTTATATGACCATTTCTCCTTCAAGTTACTATGTTTAGGTTGAAGCCTTCTTCCTTATTTCCACAGCTAGTCTTCCATTGTAGTACTTAGGGAAGACCCTCTGACTCTTGTAAAGTTGTGGGCTTATTATATCGTATACTCGACAGACCTCCTGATGTCATTCCTTGCTTATACTTATCCGTAGTTACTTACCTCCACGCCCTGGAGCTTGGGGTCGCTTCTAAGCTGATATTTTGACTGTCTTCCCAGTGACACTCTCTTTTATTTCTGTAGCACTTCATACGGTACCTTTTTAACTTCCCCATATGAATATATCTCAAGTATTATAATGTCATGCTATGAGGCTGAATTCCCCATGTTGGGGTTCACTCTGTTTATCTTGCACGATCTGCTGACTCGTCTGTAACCTCCATATTTAGCCATAACCAGGCTTTTCCTTGATTAACTATTAACTACTCATTGGCCCTTTCTCATATCCATATTCCGCGTAATCTTTCTTGGGTTATTTCCTTTGTCTTACTATCACCTTATTTATCAAAAACATTCCGGGCAGGAACCCTTACTTCCTTTTCTTGGCGTCGTGCTTACATAATGTTCTGGAATCATAGTATATCTGTAACATTTGAATAAGTGCAATATCATCCCTTTCTCATTCCTATCGCATTCTTCCTTTATCATTCCATAGTTAATAGATCCACTTAATTCTGACTTAATACCACACCATTCCATATTCCCCCCTTTAGGGGTATACTAAGAGTTGGAGCTATGACGACCTACCTATAGATGTTTTACCTTTTCATCATTGGCATCCTTTCACATCATCGATGATCCTTACTTTCCTTGCGATAGTCCTTCTATACCAAGGATAACAAAATTTCATCACTCACGATGGTGACATTTAGTGTAACTAGCACATACAGTCGCTTAATCTTAACTTTGCTCACATTGCTTGATTTAGGGAAGCGTCTTCCTGAATGACCTTTAAAGTTATTCTTCTGTCGTCCATTCTATTATTGTCGGAATGCAATCTGAAATTTTCGTGATGCCAACCATTATCCAATCACTCAGTTCCTAATTCATATTTAGTTTATCTTGTTCACCAATCCACGCTAATTTTTATTATTATGGGGTCTAACGTTTTCTTCTGGTAGTCTTTTTAGAGTCACGAACTTATTTCTCAAAGTGACGATATGACTTTATGACATATACTCTTTTGTTGTCTCAAGGCTTGTCACCTCTTGTATTTCCCTTCACTTGACTATAAACTCTGTAATATTATCACTTTATTTTGATCTACCGTTGTCATTCATGTATCACATCTTACTCATAATGCTTCATTAACTCTCTTCTTATTTTCTTGCTAACATTTCTTTCAATCACTTTATTCTGAAAACTTGAACAAGACATTTTTTTGCCTTTAGCTTCCCTGTGCTCCATCTAGTGGCTCTTCAAGTTGCTTAACTTTCTCTCTTTACTAGGGACGCGAACCACACTAAGGTAATATTTATCCCTTCAAGGCTTATAGTGCATGTATTTGTAGTACTCATATCTGGCTGTATTATTTTAAAGTGTACCATCTATGTGTCTCACAAGGAGATCTATTAGCATATTTGCAATATCTTTCGTAAATGTCAACTGACACAAACAATTCATCCATCATATCTTCTATTACTACTTCTATTAACCCCCATAGGGCATATCTAGAATGGGTGCGACCAATTGTATATACCTTTGTTACTATTGAGTATAACTCAAAAGGCTTATGTTCCTCTACCTCAATTATAAACGTTGTTAACCTTCATTAACTGGGCGCCTCGTACCCTTCTTCATCTTGCTTCTTTTGCTTGTTGAAACTTGTATTTATCTTCTTAATCTTTCATTGTCTTTCACCATAAAGATGGATAGACATTCTTGTCTTGAGGCTTCTTATTAGAAAGCTTACACCTTTCAGTACACTTATGATCTGCTAAAGACCTTATATTTACTTATTGTAGGCATTATACAAAAATCCAATTCCTCTGACTCAGCTCGTCCACAACTATCTCTCTTTCCAACCTTCATTTCGGATGTAGGTATTGTCTTATTACGAATAAAATAGAATTTCGGAATTTGAATTCTTATAAGTGAGCTCTACCATACAATCTAGAGTAAGAAGAAAAAGTGACAATCCTAAATGCCCCGTAGCCTCCTGCTCATAAGTGTGGTGCATGACATACCCATAAACAAGACTCTACTAGACACGGCTTGTAGACTCCCTAGGACAGAACTGCTCTGATACAACTTTTGTCACGCCCGAACCTGGGGGGCGAGACCGGCACCCAATGCCTCACCTATCCTTGAGTACCAACTTGCAACTAAGTGACTCTGAACATATGATGTCATACTTTGGCCATGGGCCACATTGCAAGATAACTGCGAATGCTGACTAAATGTCAATATAGAACTGGGTCGACAAAGCCGTCATAACTATTACAGCGGATAAACCAACCAAATATACATACAAGGCATGCAAGCCCAACATATTGCACTAACTGACAAGATATGTCTACAAACCTCTACTGATGGATATACTATGATTGAAACAACTCCTCGACCTACTCATAACATGTATATATATATATATATATATATGTATGTATGTATACACACACAAGATGTACATAAGGCTCTAGACCCGGAAACTCCGAAAGGCATAGAGCTTACCGATCAAGCTGAACTCGGGAAACACTTATTGAAGAGGCCTACCCGTCTGTCTTTCTGACCTGCACGCATGAAATGCAGCGCCCCCAGAAAAGGGACGTTAGTACGAAATAATGTACTGAGTATGTAAGGCAATATACTGAAAGCTGAAACTGAACTAATAATATAATAACTGCAAGTAGCTGGAAGTAAAATAGTAAGTAAAATAGTTGTCCGGCCCTATAAGGCTCGGTATATATATATATATATATATATATATAACTGCTCTACCGTAGTAAGCTCGCTCATAGGTGCTCGGCCATACTAGGCTTTGTATCTCGACCAACTGGGCTCGCTCATAAGTGCTCGGCCACTGTAGGCTCAGTATATATATATAACTGCTCTGCCATAGTAGGCTCGCTCATAGGCGCTCGGCCATACTAGGCTATGTATCTCGACCAACTAGGCTCGCTCATAAGTGCTCGGCCATAGTAGGATCGGTATATAACTTACCATCTGATAAGAGGTTGCCCAATAGAGGTCAGCCCATCGATTATAGCTCGATGGTAATGAAAATATTTTTAATACTATATATATGTAAACTTTATGCTCTTTTGACTACAAGAAGGAAATACTTAACTGAATATGAATTCCTCATAAGGAGAATATGGTAATTTACAAAACTAGAAAAATATACGTAACTTGCGAGACTAGCAAAATATACGCAAATTTCCGGATATGAATTTTTCTTTATGCATCGTTATCAAACTTGTATAATGACGAGATCATGCCAAAATGAAGGAAAGGCTTAACCTTAACATACCTGGAGTAGGGAAAATTCGTATGATATCCTTGGAAAAAGTTACACCGTATTTTGTTAAAACCGTAAAATTCCTCTGTTGCTAAAATTCTTAAAACTCTCGCGGATTTGCTGAAATTATAGAACCATGATGTATCATGTTGCCTTCTTCAACTCAGAATTCTCACGTTCTTGAATTTTGGAAGATTGAAGATGATTTTGCAAAGTTCTATTTTGAAAGATTTTGAAAAAATGACTTTAAAGATTTTGGAGCATTAACTCATGTTCTTGATTTTGAAAGATTGAAAATGATTTTGCAAAGTTCTATTTTTAAAGAATTAAAAAATGACTTTAAGGATTTCAGAGCATTAACTCATATTCTTGAAAGATTTCAAATGAAATTGATATAGTTTTGTTTAGTCTTTAAGTGAAAGACTTGATTAGTCAAGTCTTGGAAATGGTATCTTCATGACACCTAGTCCTTGTATCATGGCAGGCTGCCACGTGGGGTTGGGGGGGATAATTAATCTTTATCCATTTATTAGTTAACTGGCTAATGTTCTATACCCGATAATTAATCAATTACACGTATAATTTAAAAATTGACTCACTTTAATTAAATATTATTCTCTTTTAACAGACCTTGTACACCTTACTAACATGGTCCTGTAATACCTTGTACGGCACTAATCCATAAATACCGAGTATTTTAGCCCATGCCGTATTTTATCCCAAAATGTCAAACTTCGGCAAAATTCATTTTCTTCGATTTTACTTACCCTCTTACCTTCACGAATTTTAATCATCACTTATAATCTTTATAATCCTCAAATAATCTTTTTTTGGACTGATGTCAATTATCTTACAACAAATTCAACATACAATACTACAGGGTGCAACATCGTCGTAACTTATTACTGTTAAGCGTAACATTATCGTAATGTAATACTGCAGGGTGCAACATTGTCATAACTTAATAATGCGAAGTGTAACATCATCGTAATGTGGTACTGTTGGGTGCAATACTGTCGTAAGTTAATACTTCGAAGCATAACATCATTGTAATTTATTTCTACAGAGGGTAACATCATCGTAATATATTATTGTAGTGCATAACATCGACGTAATACTGCGGGGCGTAACAGATCCTAAAATCGCTACTCACTGCCATCTTTGACAACTGCTTCCCAGGCACTGTTTCACAACTCCATGCCCTGAAGCAAATCAAAGAAGACCATAACACCGACGAGTCTTAATGCATTCAAACAAAGACGACAAAACCACATCACAAATGAGAATTCCACCATGCTAAAAAATATCGAGTCTCGTTACTCCGTCAAACAAAGTCTGAACACCCATAGTCTGATTACCTCTTCTCCACTGGAATTAAATGCCGAACCTCTAAACCATGTACTGAGAAATCCTCCTTTCGAGTCATTCATTGTCGCGGTACATAAATAAACATCTTACCATTTACACCAACACTGCACGATAACCACTCATGGACATCATAATGCATCGTATATAGCCGTGAAACCGTAGGCAACACTAACATTGTGCAAAAATGATAGAACATCCCTCCACGAGGCGACGACAATAGCCCAATCAAATACGTAGGGAGAAATATCCTGCACCACATCTGCAGTACCATTACAACTCGTCAATGCCCAATTGATTACAAGCGCTCCATGTCGCATAAGATTGAGCTGGAAGGAAATGAAGGCATAAGCTTCAACGGAATCAAATCACATGAAGAGGAATCAAGAGAAGTGCTCCTAACAACCCTGTAGCCTCTCAAAAATAAGTACAGACGTCTCTGTACCAAACTCTACTAGGCTTGCTCATGACTCGTGAGACCCAAGTAAACCTAGAGATCTGATACCAAGTTGTCAAGACCTAAAACTCACTATAGGCCATGATGGCTCCCAATATTGCCGTTAGGCAAGCCAGCAGTGAACTACCAACTTGATTACACATTTTATTATTTTCGAAATCGTGAATTTTATTAGATAAAGAAATCAACGCGTTAAAATCATAGAAAATTACACTTTAAATAAGAAAATAAAGGTGTGTAAATATTAAGCAAAATCACAAGCAACATCTAGAACATCCCAAAATTCAATATCACAAGTGCATGAGACTTTACTAAGGAATATGATAATAATACAACATCTGTCTGAAATGTAAATAAGACATGATAGAGTAAATAGTATGATGGAGACTCTGTGGGCTGTGATACGTAACATGAAATGCATCTCACCATAAAGTATCCTCAACAACTGCGCATACGCGCTACGATAACCACCGATTAAACCTGCCAAATCCTACCCATTTAGTGCAAAAGTATAGTGTAACGACCCAACAGATTGTTTAGAGATCCAGCGCGTCGTTCAGCAGTTTGAGGCCTTGAGTAACTTCACTTCAAGTATTATGACTTATACGTGTGGTCGGAATTGAATTTCAGGAAGTTCGGAGCTAATCTGGGAAGAAAATTCTAATTTTGGAAGCTTTATGTTCGAAAAATTCTAATTATGACTTGTATTGTGATTTATGATTTGTGCAAAAAATTTAGCGTCAATTCGGAATGTTTTGATATGATTTGGATGCGTTCGTCGAAGTTTGAAAGTTTAAAAAGTTAAAAGAAGGATTTCGATCGACGAATTGTAGTTTCAATGTTATTTGGCGTAATTTGAGGCGTCGACTATGTTCGTAATGTGTTTTGGGGCGCGTTGGTATAATTGGTTAAAATCCCAAAGGCCTTGGGTGGATTTTGGATGATAAACAAATCGAGTTTGGGCTTGGGGGAATGCTGAAGCCACTACAAAAAAAGGCTCATTTTATGGTGATTTGTATTGCTGTCACTTAATGATACTCTTACATCCATGGGTGAACACACTCAATCTCCACATCACTATGCTGAAACAATGAAACAAAAGTAGATGAAAAACTTATAAACAACTAGCATTTTGACAGGCTAAAAGGACAAATCTAGTTACATAAATAAAAGAAAGCTACAAATCTTCTTACAAATAAATCTATCACTTGGTCTAATAGCATTGAACAAAAGTTACCGGATATTCTCACATGAATAAGAACTAAAGTACAAAGTTATTTCCTCGTATATCATCATAAAACTTACCTCCAAAACATTTCTACTTGGCAGCATAAAATCTAGCCATATATTTATGAAAAAAATCACCTACATAACTATTAAAGTATAAGTCAGCCTCTATAAGCTTTCTAGCATTAAACAAATAAAGTATGAGTTGTAATCCAGCCCAATGATCCGCAGAAGTTAAACTTGCACCAGCTAAAAGCTAATAACAACACTGGAAACTGAAGTAGAGGAAATGAACTATAAAATATAAACTAATAATTAGTTAAATAAACCAAGCCAGCGCCCATAATCTTCTGGAGCTAATTTCAAGCAAAAGAAGCAACAAGAAAGTGCCAAAACTTGAACCGAAAAAATAAAATTTATATACTATCAGCTTACTTCATCTCATTTCTTAGGTACTTATTCAAAAAATTTAAGGCATAAATTCCACTAGTATCATATCAAGTAAGAACTGCAAGAGAATCACCTCTTACAATAAGAATGCCAAGGACCCTTACTATTTATGTATATTATTGTACTGATATTTCTATAAACAATAGTCCTAGGAATAAGAAAATACATAACCAATCAATTTAAAACTAAAACCATCAATTTATGTAAACTGTGAGTTTAAAGTTGTATCTCAAGTTTGTACCTACCTGAGCAATATAGCAGTTGTCATTGAGCCAACCATGTTTATTGTTCTCAAGGCTACCACTTCTTTGCTTCAATCCAACTGATATTCAAAGCTGCAAATGTTCTTCAATTGGTGCAGCTTCCATTAAGAAGCATGTTATATAAATATTAAGTTTCTCTGCAAAAAAAATGCCTAGCCAAGAAATGAGGTAAGAAGCATAACTTACTCCTCAATGCTATAAAAACAGCCCATCAATACTAAAACCTTTGCATTGGTAGAGGATGTATCCCTCGATGGATTTACATCACCTTGATATTATAATTAAATTGAATGTAAGGTACAAACGAAGAAAATTGTTAACCGATAAAATAAGAATCATTTTAGTTGCTTGTAATTAAATACATGCTTTCTTATTATTAAATTCAACTATATAAAGCAAAACTGAAGAGCAGGGCATACAACATCAAAAACCTAGAACTAGCAAAAGTTGCAAAAAAAAAAAAAAAAAGAAGTTCCATTTTTTACCTTGTGCAAATGAAAAGTACTAAACTAGAACTCACAGGGTAAAATACTATAAACATATCCATTACATGAATTGATACAGAATCACCATGCTTCTTTGAGCCAAACAGGTCATGTGTGATATGACAAAGTTACTTCTTAATATGATCTATAGCATTTACTCTGACTAGTCATCAAATAGCTTTTATAATGACAAGACATGTTTAGATACGTTACATAAGGCTCCAAAAAGACAAAGGCGGAACTGCTAGCCAAAGTTTAATGTAATACTTTACTTAATGTAAGACGATGATTACTCGCCAAACTTGTTTTCTGAAATAAAAGATAGTTGTGCACAAGGATAGAAAGAAATTGGTCTGTTACAGGATAAGAGTGACAAGAGATATGTGTTGTAACTTATAAGAAATTGTCACCATTATCGGTCCAATAATCTTTGTTAATATTGGTCCAGCAATCAATTCATAGTTAAAGTTGCTCAAAAGTACTATTAAAACAACTTCTGATAAACAAACTCCAAATACATTTGTAGAAGTAAACAAACCAAAAGGGGTGCTTTACCATGGCGATTAGCTCAAATCCTGGATGATCGGTTCATTGCGTTAGAATGCCATTTGGTTCAGTGGGTAAATGTCTACAACAATCACCTAAAGTTCATGTAATTGTACTCATATTTCCAACCGTCCCTGATGTACAAGGATGCAGTAGTTGCATACATACAACAGAACTCATTTGATGTCCTTTCTAATTAAAGACCAAAATATTCTCAAAATTTACAAAACAATTACTTAGAATCTTCTTGCAGTGTATAAAATTAGCCATCCAAAGAATATAATCATCAAACCCCATAAAAGGGGAAAAATAACAAGACAGACAAAATAGAAAGAGTGCATTGCGTTGTACCCGACATCCTAAGCACACAATCCATCCAATTACGTACAGACAACCCCCATCAACCATAAAAGACAAGAGATCTGTCGAACACCACCTAATACAAATAGACAACCTCTAACTATAGACTCTTTTTCTCAAAAGCACATTCATTTCCCCGCAGAAATGACTCTTAAAAGGGTAAGATTTTCAATTGGACCTCGAAATAAAGGAATATATAAAACAATTGAAACAATATATAACTCAAATACTTGTAACTATATAGATCCAAAAGCATATCGAAAACAATTCTGGTTAGGAACCCTATATCGGAAAGTAAAAGACAATATAGAGCATATAGAAGTAAGAAAGAGGATGAAAAAGTACGAACCGTTGTTCTTCGGATTGCGCTCTACCGGCTCCGTAGAGAAGATGAAGAGAGGATCAAGCCCTGCTAAAAGATTTGTGAGAGAGGGAACCAACTGTACTATTTGAAACAAGGGGAACAAAGAGAGGGAATTTTGCCCGGTTCTATAATTTTCAGTTTAATATCGAAATTACCCCCTAATGTGGAGTTGAAAACCTAGGAAGATGGTGGCCAATATTGTCTTTTTAATATTTTTCTTTTCTCTATTTTCTCTTTTATATTTCCTTTTAACTATTTAAATAAAAGAAAATTTGGAAAATTGAATGTCACGACCCGGAATCCCCACCATCGGGACCGTGATGGCATCTAACATGACACTTGCTAGGCAAGATAACGTTAAAGTATTAATTAGCCAAATCCTTTACGTTTAGTGATTAACAATAAAAAAGCAAAAACCAATAAAAATAAGTGTGAAAATAAGTAAATAACCTCTTTGTTTATATACGACAAGAGGGGTTGCTCTGATGGTAAGCAATCTCCACTTCCAAGCAAGAGGTTGTGAGTTCGAGTCACCCCAAGAGCAAGGTGGGAAGTTCTTGGAGGGAAGGATGCCGAGGGTCTATTTGGAAACAGTCTCGCTACCCCAGGGTAGGGGTAAGGTCTGCGTACACACTACCCTCCCCAGACCCCACTAGTGGGATTATACTGGGTTGTTGTTATTACCAATACTGTTACTATTATTATTACTATCCAAAATCCGGTGTCACAATCCACGAACACACTAACATTTGCTACAAACATATGTTCGAAAGAAGATACAATTGTTTCTAAAGGGAAGTAAAAACAATAAATGTAGGAGCATAGAAGGGGACGCCAGGGCCTGCGGACGCCAGCAGGACTACCTTGGGTCTCCTTAGGGCTGCTTATCGCGTGGATTGGGCGGTTATTTACTCTTAACGGTTTGACTTATTGGTTATCCGCTTTTAAATGTATTAATTCGCTAGCTACCCGGTAAGATATCGGGTGAATTAGTATCGGTTTAGCTCTTATCGGGCGATTTTCATATGGTTTATTGGCCTAATTTAATCTATATTGCACATGACGTTTTTTGATTTTAGAGCAGACTTACTTCCTTAGGACTTCAAAGCTGGAAAGGAATGACAATAACTCATTATATCAGTAAGAACAAACTTTTGAAGCATAGCAACAGGAGATAGTAATCTGGAGACTAATCCATATTGGTTGAGTCTCATTTGTAAGCTCACAGTCCCAATATTTCTCCATAATTTTTTTGTTCTTCTTCTTTTTCTGTTGCAGAGTGTTAGAAATTTCATCATAAATGGAAAAAGACAATAGCAGAATCAACAAAGCTAATCCCAGAATATGTACTACCCCTAGCTACCTCAGTTGTCGTATCTTCTCCTTCCTTCTTGGCTTCTGCCGGATACTCATCAACTTATCTGTAAAGAGACAATATCACGGAACCACAAGGCGATAAGGAGTTATATCCAACTTACATAACATGGAACGTCAAAAATGTAAGACCCCAAGCATGTTTTGTGGCCGTAGATAGAAACACGTGAATTTTGGCGTTAGGATTTCTAAATGTCTAATAGTAAATTAGTAATACAGAATAGAGAAAAAGTATTGGAAGTGGAAGAAGGGTTTTTGATTATTTAATATATATATATATAGATAGATAAAAATAAATTTTATATGTATATATGTATTCTTAATGGGTTAATGGATTATCCGTTAATAAAATTGAATAATCCACCCCCAAATCGATAAGCCATTAATAAAAATAATTCAATCTATTCCGCGTCCGTTAAACCGTTAACCCGATACCAATAAGCCATTAAGCTTCGGTTTCGGTTCGGTATTAAACACCCCTAGGTCTCCTAGTTGTAAATGTTTGCAATCAACCTCTCGATCAGCCACTACCTGCTCCAAAATCTACACATAAAGTGCAGAGTGCAGTATCAGTACAACCGATCCCATGCACCGGTAAGTACATAGCCTAACCTCGATGAGGCAATGATGAGGCTTTGGTGGGGCATTTATAATATAGCCTGCATAAAATGTATAAGAAAAGCACAAAGAAGGACATGATAAAATAAAGCAGTAACTTGCAATGAATGAATACAGTTCCCAAAACATACCACCATTGCTCAGCTATAACCAATCCTTAAAAACAGTTTAAGACTACCGTTCAGCTAACACAGTCAAAGGAAAACATAAGCATAAAGATTGTTGCGGCGTGCAACCCAATCCCACCATATCACAATAATCACAATCACAGTTCACCCTTATCCCATCATAATCCACCCTTATTACACCCGTTGCGGCGCGCAACCCGATCCTACCGTATCACAATAATCACAATTCACCCTTATCTCATCACATTCCACTCTTATTACATTTGTTGCGGTGCGCAACCTGATCCCTCCATATCAATCTCATTTACTCAGCAAGAACAGAATTTACACAATTCAAATCACATGACTCTTCACAAGGCTCAACATCAAATCAAAACATTTAGAAAGATTATGCACAATGAGACTTTACACAAGTAATACTACTCATAAAGATTATGTACTATGAGACTAGAGACCATGGAATATGATTCCGGGCATACGCTCAGGTTCCATATTTCGATACAGACCCACCGACACTTTTAATATATGAGTCCGAGTCCGTTTACTCAAAACGTTGACCTAAGCCAACTAAATCAACTTTGAAAGGCAAAAATTATTATTTTTATCAGCTTTCAACATAAAAGTTTTTCGGAAATACGCCCGGACTGCGCATGCAAATCGAGAAGGAATAAAAGGAGGTTTTGAAGGACTCAGAACACGAAATCGAGTTCTAAAATATAAGATGACCTTTTGGATCATCACATTGAACTAATTTAATAATAAAACATACTTAAACATAGTTGAACAAATTCAAATAAAGTTATTAAAATAATCCATTTAATATTCAAATTGCTAAATATCCTTGATTAGATAAAATGTAGTAACACATTTGTTAATTACTAACATTTTTTTTGAAATTCAAAACCCTAATATTATGAAAATAAAAGAAATTTATGTCCATATATTTTGCAATTTACTTTTTCCCTTCACACATATAGACCGGTACATCTCTAGGTTGACACAGGTTATTACCAAGTATCTCAAGTGACCTCTCATTTTATTCTTAATATGTGTTACTTGCACCTCTGGCAAATATGATAATTTTTTTATTTTATTTAATCTTCTATAACCACATATCCATATTAGCATTTGTATATCTGCAACACTCGTCTTGTGGATATGTTAAATGTTAGCGGTGCAACGCTCTATACCATAACGCTCTTTACCATATAACATTATCAGTCTTATATTTGTTATTTAAACTTATCTTTCACTTTGATAGCCATTCTTCTATCACGTAACATTCAATAGCACTTTTTCTATTTTAACATCTAATTATAATGGCAAAACACATAGTTTACCCATCAACCTTACAGTAAAATCCTTGTTACACGACTTTCTTTCACGGCAAACCTTTTACATACTCAACCTTTAAAAAATGTGTCTTAGACACACTATCTAAAATACTAGTGTTAGAACATGCGAGATGCGCAGATAATTTGACAAAATATTAATTATACAAAATTATGATCTAATATATTATTTTAATAGATATTAGTTGTTATTTTATTATTTAATATAGTGTGCAGAAATATAACAAAATTTATACAAAATCAAAGGGATACGCATCATATAGTAATCAAATAAATTGTTTGTTCTTTATTAAATTAGCAAGTACTTAGTACTATACATTTACTAATGTGACTTTTTATTAACTTGTCAATTGGCTTAATAATTTGATACTACTCTTTTTTAATAGAACTTAGATATATATTTTCTTACTCCAAAAAATATTTTTATTTTTTTAAACTTATATACAATTCAAAATTCTTAAATTATCTAAATTTATCGATAACTTTTTGGAGTGTTATTTATTTATATTTTATTTTTTTAATTAATTGAAAATATAAATTTCATAAAATTATCTTTATCCCCCTTTTTTCATACATTCTTTTCTACTGTAATATTTGATTAGTTTCTTATTTTGTAGTTTTCTAAAAATTTAAATAATGTAATATTCTTTTTTTACTAAACTATAATTTTGAATTCATCAAAAGTATAAAGGGAAAAGCCTTTTATTATTTTTATAAAAAACCTACCATTATATATATATGTTTATCTTATGCATAATATCATAATAATATCTTTATATTTTTGTATTTTTCATTATGAAATTATGAGTTATATTCATTAACTAAAGTTTTCCACATGAGAATTTCAATTAGTATATACATTTTTACGCTATCACTTGAAATTCCTTTTTTTAGTATTCTTCCTTTATAACGATTTATTTATTATAATTTTAGTTATGTGTATATGTAAGACTTTTGTCATTATAATTCTAATAATAAGTCTTATATATTTTTTATTTTCCCACATTTATATTTTGTTTCCTTTTCCCTCTTGCTTATCTAATTGTATTATCTATTGCTTAATATTATTAAATTGCCATATATTTTTAATAAATTACAAACTTAATACAATACAATAAATATAATTTTATATTACTCTTAAAATTTAACTTGACTTTATCTTGTATGACTTTTTCATTATTATTTTGATAATTAAGTTTATCAATGATATTTTCGAGTATTATTTATTTGCTTAATTTTGTCAAATAATGTGGATAGACACATTATATCTATTCCCCTTTTTATACATTAATTTTTGCTCTACAATATTTTATTTAGTGTTTATCTATAATACGAATATTATTATATTATTTTTTTAAATAGATGGTATTGAATTAGTTCAAATGTTAAATAGAGAACTTCTTTTAATATATGTCATAAATCTACTAATAATTGTAATAATTATATTTATATTATTTTCAATAAGAAATTAAATTAGATTCTTCTTCGTGTTTGAATAAATATGAAAGTTTAATTTTTATATTAAGATTACTATATAAGAAGTTAAATTATATCTTTGTCTATTTTATTTATTTCTTGAAATTATTGTTTATCTTTTTGTCTTTAGTTTTATATTATCCATATAGCATATAGCATGATCATATGAATTATTATTCAAAAAACTTTTTCATCTCCAAAAAACAAATTAGCCTTATCATTTACTATATCTCTACATTGAAGTTATAGATATATATATTTTTTCTTTTTTTAATAGTTCTTAAAAAATATATATAGATATTTATTTATTTTAAATTTAAATTCAAAAAGAGTAACTAATTATTAACCAACTTAACTAATTTTGTCCTAAAATTTGACAATTGTTAAATTTTTATTGTGACACTTGGCATCATTATAATGATTTGCTTCTCCTATTACATATAGATAAAAAGATTCGAAGTTCAGATTTTTGGTTGACACCTTAAATTGTGGAGGTTATAACTGCCACAAATTATATTAAATTGTAGTATTTTATGAACCTTCACAGTATGCTGCAATTTGTGAAGGTTATAAAAAAACCTCTACAATAAGACCGCCACAAAAAGAATTATACAGCGGCAATTAAAAGAAACGCCATAGAATGATTTTACAGTGGGGGTTCTTATGATCCCCACAAATAAACCTCCACAATTAGGCTTATTTCTTGTAGTGAGCAGCTGTCATCTAGTGTAACCACACCTGCGAGGTTTTGGCTGCAGGTGCGGATCCGCAGAAGCGGCCAAGAGGGTCTCAAATTGTTGCAAGTGTCTGTAGTGAGTGCACACGTGAGGCCAAGTACATACCAGATGCAAAGATATCACCATAGATACAGTTTGTGTCACCTAGCACCGATAGAGGAAACTTTATTCGTCTTTTCTATTTTCCTTTAGTACATTACATGGTCTAATCTTCTCTTATTTAGATACCAAATGCTGCAGTCTGCATGTCTGGCATCTAACAATGTGATGGATCATAGTTTATGCAACAATGCCTTGTGAAAAGTCGGGCAGATTTTGCCATTTGTGTAAGTGGGAGTGTACAAAATGAAGATTGTTCATGTAATTATATCAGTTGATCCTGACATGCCCTCCGGGTTATGAAACAGCTTTATTTTTAATTTTGATATCAATGAAGAGAAGTACTAGTTCTCTTGATTATGAAAAAGTTGTTGGCTTTTGTTTGAAGTTTTCCCTAAGCTGAGTTTGTAAAATCAGTTTAGACGTTTATTGAGTAAGTTGTTGTTTGGGCTCTATTGCAACAAGAGAGAAAAGGTAGCTAAACCTTTCTTAAGCTCCAAAACTCGTTTTCCACACCTTTTTCTGTGGATTAACTGCTTACACTGAGCATGGACTGGTAACATGAATTTGAGGCTCTAAGAAACTCTGAAACTTAAATGATTCAAGAACTTCATGCTCTAAATTCTTGTCAAGATCCTGTTGAGAAAAAAAACGTCTACTAGGTGTTAACCTTCAACAAAGAAATTAGAACAAGAATAGATAAATAAGGACGTGACCTCTATACGAGTAACTAAAGACAACATATAAAAGAGTAGGTTTATAATCATCTTCTTTTAAAACCAAAGATATCAAGAACAAGAAATGTTTTACCCCCTAAGTATGAAACGTGAAAGATTGAAAGATAAACCCCAAGAAGACAACACTCAAAATGCAAAGAGCAACTTTTAAGGGTTGTTTGGTAGAATGTATTAGGGAAATAATAAATGTACTAGCTTTGATATTATTAATCCTTTGTTTGGTAGTGTTTTTTTAACCTATATATAACTAATACTTCTATTAGCTATATACTCTTATACGTAGCAAACTATGTCGTTAGCAATACCATGACTTTTAATATATGGATAAGCACGAGGATAAACTCTATCCTATAAAGTTTGTATCCATAAACCAAAAGGAAAATGATGGTTTTTCAATGTCTTTGTCTTATGCTTCTTATATTTTGATGATCTAACAAAATTTATTGTCAAGAACCAGATAGAGAACCTGACCCACCTGGTATAAATTTCAAATGAACAATGTCCAGTCTGATCTCCAGCAAATGAGTGAACAACCACAAGGAAGAACACAACAGAGACCTGGTTCCTTAGGGTTCTTCGACAGAAGTACAAGTCAACTGTACAGCTGGAACGTAACAACAAAAAGTGATTGTCCGCAACTGTTACAAAGAGGAACACAACAGGGACCTGGTCCCTTAGGGTTCTCTGACAGAAGTACAAGTCAACTATACAGCTGGAATGCAATTGCAGAAAGTGACTATCCGCAACTTTACACGCGACAGTGCAGTAGACAGTGCAACAGTCACTTCTCATTGGGAAGAAGCGTGTACCAAGAATTGACATCACCATTGTGATGTCTTTTGTAGTATAACAACCTGGTGCAAGGCACAAGATATTCACTTGTACATTCAGTGATATTCTCTCAAGCATTAATGTGTTCATCCGGCATTGAAGTCACTGGTGTGTCAAGAATAAAAAGACAACTCCACTAAAGGACCAGTTTCACAATGAGTCTATGTGTATCCATAGTTGAGTTGTAATCTTGTTATTTGTTCTTCATTGTAACTCCTATCTTGCTTTCTTAGAAGCTATGTCTTAGGAAACCCAAAATCCATAAATTTTCTGAGTTTATGTTGTGACTAGATTTAGTCATAACTTTAAAGTCTTTGTAGCTAGAGAGTCACAAAGTGGTTTGTGGTAAGAGTATCACAAGTTAGTTAAGTTGAAGTCTTTGTAATAAAGTTATTACAAAGTGGCTTGTAATAGTGAGATTACAAGTTAGTGAAGTTGAAAGCCTACAAGTGTAGGTCGTGGTTTTTGTCCCCTTGTGTGGAGTTTTTCCACGTAAAAATTCCTTGTCTCTTTTACTTACTGCTTCATAAGTATTCTCAATAGAAACTCATAAAAGATCAGGTGCTCTATAGTTTGGTGGACTCATATAAGCTATCAATTGGTATCAGAGCGAGTTCTTTCTAAAATGTTAACACCTAGAAATGATCTCAATGGCTGCTCCACCCAACTTTGAGGAAGGACAATCAACCTACAGACCTCCTAGATTCAATGGTCAGTACCACGGCTAGTGGAAGACTCACATGCATGATTTTATAATGGCCGAAGATTCAGAACTGTGGGACATCATTTGTGATGGTCCACATGTTCCTATGAAGAAGCTTGAAGAAACTGGACCAATGGTACCGAAAGACAGAAAGGAGTACAGTGATATTGACAGAAAAGCCGTATAAAAGAACTATCGTGCCAAGAAAATCTTGGTATGTGGTATAAGACCGGATGAGTACAACAGAGTCCCAGCTTGTGATACTGCCAAAGAAATATGGGAAGCGTTGTAAACCGCACACGAAGGAACTACTCAGGTTAAACAGTCCAAGATTGACATGCTCACAACAGAGTATGAGCTCTTCAGGATGAAGGATGATGAGTCTATACAGGATATGCACACTAGATTCACATCCATCATAAATGAGCTTCATTCACTTGGAGAAGTTATTCCCAAAAACAAGCTTGTAAGGAAAATCCTCAGTGTTCTACCTGGTTCTTGGGAAAGTAAGGTAAGTGCCATCACTGAAGCTAAAGATCTACAAACTCTAACCATGGATGAGCTGATTGGTAATCTGAAGACATACGAGATGAAAAGAAAGAAAAACAGTGAAAGGAGAGAGCCAAAGAAGGAAAAAAACCTGGTACTCAAGGCTGAAAGCAATGACTCAAGTGAAGAAGATAATGATATGACCTATCTTACTAAAAGATTTCAAAGATGGTTCGAAGGAATGGTGGTCTACCAAAAAGGGGTAGTTCAAGTATGGCAAGGAACAATGATCTCTGTCATAGGTGCGGAAAGCCAGGGCATTTCATCAAAGACTGTCCACTTGTGAAACAAGAGCAATACAAAAAAAACCCTAACAAAGTAGCAAAAAGGTACCTGGTTCCAGACAAATGGTTCAGTCGAAAAAGTGCAACTGACAATATTGTAAAACAGGCTCTTGCTGTTTGGGGAGACTCCTCTAGTGAATTAGAAAAGGAACCAAATGCAGAAAATAACTCCATGATGGCAGTAGAAACTGAAGCAACAAAGTATGACTCACTGTTTGCGCTGATGGCTCAGTCTGATGATGATGAAGAAGATGAAGATGATGAGGTAAATTTCAGGGATGTTCAAAGAAATCTGAAATCCTACTCTTCTAAGAAGTTAAGGTCATTAGCAAATGTTCTAATTAATGCTTATTATAGCCTTGATAATGATAAGGAGATCCTGACTATAGAACTATGAGAAGATGAACAATCTAGAGATGATTTGGTGGTATGTGTAGTGGACCTAAATGAGACCATAACTAATCTTGAAAAAGAAAAGGAAGTTCTGAATAAAAAAATAACTAGCATAGAAAATGAGAGAGATGACCTGATGGTAGTGGTTGTTGAATTGAAGGAAACAATAGAAGGTCTTAGCAATGAGAAACACACTCTAGAGGAAAAAATTGCAGCTACTGAGCAAGAGAGGGATGATTTTTTAGTGATAATCACTGACCTAGAGGAAACCATTGAGGGACTTAATAGAGAACATATGACTGTGAGTCTTGGGAAAGGGAAGGAAGTCGCTAGTGAGACACACATCAAGCTTAAAAAGGAATTAACTGATGTGAAAACTAGTTTATGTGGTGAACTTGAGAAAAATCGGCAACTTCAAGCTGAATTAGAAAAAGTAAAAATTGATCTTGAGAAATCTCTGAAGTAGACCTGGTCCTCAGTTGCTGTCACTGCCATGTATTTCAACAATAGTGGAAACAGGCAGGGAATCGGGTTCCAAAGGGAGAAAACTCCTTACAACCCTCACAACAAGTACGTCACTGTTCCTGATAACTGGCTGTGTACCCACTGTGGGAACAATGGGCACTTTAAAGAAAATTGCCCGTCCAGGATTCAATCTGTTCAGAAAACCAAAGTGTTTACTAACAAAGTGACTACTAACAAGGGACCAGGTACCGCTCGCAAGAAACGAATGCTGCCTGCATGGACTAGAAAAGCCCTTATCCATCTCTTTTATCATAACAAGGGATCCAAACTAGTTTGGGTTCCTAAATCTAACCCATAATTTGCATGTGCAGGGAATAATGAGAGGAAGCAGACTGCAATGGACCATGGACAGTGGATGCTCAAAGCCCGTGACTGGAAGCACTATGGATTTCTTCTCACTGAAAGCCCTGCAAGAAGGGAATGTATCCTTTGAAAAAAGGTGGTGGTGGTGGTGGTGGGGGGGGGGGGTACATTCTAAGTGTTGGAAAAGTTGGAAAGTTTCTTTGACACTCAATTGAGAACGTGTATTATGTGGATGGCCTGAAGTACAGTCTCCTAAGTGTTTCTCAAATCTGTAATAAATGAACAAAGTAGAATTCTTCTCAAAAGTGTGCATAATTACCAATCTAGTAACTGTCAAAGTGGTCTTAGGGGCCATAAGAAACAAGAACATCTACGTTGCTGACTTTGAATCTCTACAAGCTGGTGATATGAGATGCTTGAAGTCAGTTGATGATGATGCAGAACTTCGACATGGAAGATTGGGGATGCAAACTTCTCACTTCTGAATAAATTAATTCAGAAGGACTTTATTCGTGGTCTGCCAAATTCAAGATTCACCTGGACACTGGTTCTTAGAACAAAGGATGAGACTTTCGAGGTATTTATGGCCTTTGTCAAGAAGATCCAAGTGAAGATAAAATTGAAGATAGTATGCATCAGATTTGACCATGGGACATAATTTGACAACGCTAAATTTGATGAGCTTGTAACAAAAATGGAATCATACACAACTTCTCAGCACCAACGACTCCATAGAAAAATGGTGTTGCTGAAAGAAAGAATAGAACTCTGGAAGACATGGCATGGACAATGCTCATCGACAGTGGAGTCGCCAAATTTTTTTTGGGCAAAAGCAATAAACACTGCTTGCTACTTGGTGAACATGTGTATGATTAGGTTCCTTCTGAACAAAACCCACTATGAGCTGCCAAATGGAAGAAAACTAGAGACAACTCATCTGAGAACCTTTTGAATGAAAATGCTATGTTCTCAATAACGGGAAAGACCGACTTAGGAAGTTTAATGCAAAAGGCGATGAATGAATCCTTCTGGGATACTCCTCACAAAGCAAAGGCCACAAATTCTACAACAAAAGGGTACACTGTGTGAAAGGAAGTGTTCATGTGCTATTCAACGAGACACCTTCCTCTAATAAAGGAGGAAACAATGATGATCAATATAACGAACCATCTCTGGTCCCTGGGAAAGGTTTCAAATGGGAAGGCTAATATGATGAGTAAGATGAAGGAGACAGGTGAAAGACAATGCAACATCCTCTTCCACTTCTCACAAGGAACCTGGTACTTCAATTACTACCACCGAAGCTGAAGAAAGAGTGGAGATGCAGTGCAAGGCAATCCACAAGTAACAGAACAAGGAGTGCAGGGAAATCCAATTAACCTACCAAGTTCCTCTGCCAATCAAACCTCAGTCCCAAACTGGAAACACAAAAGCTCCCATATACCTGATAACATAATCACTCCCCTTCATTCTGGATTTAGACAAGAATAAAAAATTCAAAAAAAATCCCTAGTCCCTTCTATATTTCCACTCCAGAATAGAATCCAAAATCAAGTCCCAAGGAATCCTACTTGAAGGCTGCCAAAAGAAGTTTGAAATACCTTAAGGGAACACAGGACCTAGTCCCGTATTACCCCTTAAGTGACAGTTTTAACCTTATTGGGTATGCTGATGTTAACTATGCAGGTATCTTGTGGACTGGAAAAGCACTTCTGGAATGGTTCACTTGCCATGATCATGTCTCATCTTTTGGGGCACAAGGAAGCAAAACGCAATGGCCTCGTCAACAACTGAAGCAAAATATGTAGTGGCAACATCCTGCTGTGCTCAAACCCTATGAATTAAGCAGCAACTGGAAGATTTTGGGGTATTTTCTGATGGTATACCTTCTCTATCCAGTTCAAAATAAGAGGACCAAACACATTGAGGTGTAGCATTATATTCTAAGGGTCAATGTGGAGAAAGGATTGATCTGCGGAAAGTCCTGCAGCATAGAAGACCAAATTCTAGATATTTTCACCAAAGCCTTGAGTATGGAACATTTTGGAAGAAACAAGGTGAAACTGGGGTTATTAAAATCTAATGGAGAACCTGATTCTCCATCAGTTGGCTATGTAAAACACCTTAAGGTAAAATTAGCTAAAGTGTTTTCTGGCCAAGCCTAACTCACATCGATACCGTTGCAGGTAAACACGCATGACGATCATAAAAGCTAAAGGTACAGTTAGGAACTACGAAAGAAGAGCTGCAAAAATCTTTTTCAATTTTTTTTGGGCATCAGATTCCTATACCACAGGTTATTAGTAATGTGCTTGTTCTGCGTGTCTTCTCAAAAAGTTAAAAAAATTAACTCAATTGCGATATCATCTGACTTTTCAAAGTCTGCATGTCATGTCTTGTCTTTCAAATACCTTCATCCCCTCTGCACGATAACGGTTTCCCCAAACCTACCGCCATTTTCAAAACTATTCAGAACCCATTTCTCTCTCTTCTCATCATTAGCCCTTCTTCCAATAAAACTCTCTTTCTCTCTTACAATAAGTCATGTCCCTTCATCTCTTCTGTATATTCGTGATCCTCTCTTCATCTCTTTATCTCACTCTACTTACCTACCAAATACTCCTATAATGGTAATCGAACGATCACTTCCTTCTCCCACCAATAACACCATTCCCACTTCCCTATCATCCTTAAAATCATCCCCAGAAATTCACTATTCCCCTCCTTCCAATACTACTGTATCCACACCTGGTTCCTCCTCTTTTCCTATAGTTTTTACTTTTCTGACAAACCCTATTTCCCTTCCATGTATTAAAAACCCTATGTCTCGTCATTCCTCTGATCTCATCAAAGAATACTCAGGAGGTTTTACCTCTCAAGTGTCAGAAGTCTCTAAGGATGATCCTGATCAGTATTTGAACTCCTCCATTCTGGACTTAGTAACTCTCACAGAGTCACCAGAAAAAGAAGCATCGCATAACACCATGGCTATCGCTGTTGAGAGTCTGATGAATGAAGGAGCATATCTCTTGTCTGAGTATCAGGGGGAAGAAACTCAATTCCTAGGCGATGTAAGAACCATAGTACTCCTCGAGTCTTTGGCTCATGAGATGTTCTCAAAAAAACCTGCTGAAGAACCTAATTCTCTTGCAGGCAAACCCACTCTTGCACCTCCTGATCATCCTAAGATCTTAGAATCCTCCTCCAAGTCACCCACTATCATGTCACAGCAGAAAGAGGGCTTTGAGTCTACATTGCAGAAAAGTAGGAGTGTCAAGACAAGGAAAAAGAGGTTGATGAATCAAGGGGAATTTTTACTGACAAGAGCATTCCAGTAGGTGGGGTTGACAAAAATGCTCTAAAGGAACCCAGGTCCTTAGTGAAACAATCTATAAAAGCTCAAAAGTATGTGGATAAAGCTTCCAATGTAGCTATTGAGAAACAAAATGGTGCATCCGTGAAGGGCAGCAACAAGTCTAAGAAGAGTCCAGTTGAGCAAGCCATGTCTGAAGATGATACTGTGGGGCTAGTAAGGTGGAAAGGAAGGTCTGTTGAAGGATCTAGAAAATGAACACGGGAAATTGTAAGGGAACCTGGTTCTCTGAGGACCATGCCCAGTGATAGTGGTCTTTGGCAGGAGAGATTAAGAACTCAGAAAGTCTTGTGGGGTTGTACGTTTGACCCAACAATTTCAGAGATGGTCGGTATGAGACAAATTCTAGAGATAGTGGAATTTCAGTAATGGGAGCACTTGTTTCAAGGGAGCATGCCTCTGGTGTACGAAGATGCGGTACAAAATTTCTACGCATCTCTCTTCACTGTTGAGGGGGATCACATTTGTGCGCTAGTAAATGGAGTAGACATTGTACTCGACGATTCAACATTGGGAAAGATTCTCAAAATTCCATGTGAAGGAATGTCCTCAGCCAAAGGTGTATGTGGTGTCAACTTTAGGAGATCTATCATGAAAGAGCAAGCTATTCAGCAGGGGGAACAGGTGCATAAAAAGGTATTACTTCCTGAGTATCAGCTTCTTTTTGATCTGGTCAATAAGGTGCTCTTACCTCGTTCTAAGAGGCGGTCTATTGCTACAAAATCGGATATGGTCTTAATGGAGGTGCTTGATGAGTTTGTCCCAATCAATCTGCTAGCAATCATGATAGATCATATGCAAAAGGTGGCAAACTTTAAAGGTGGGAATCATGGGCTACCATATAGCTTTCTCCTCACTCAAGTGTTCATATTTTACAAGGTCCCATTGGGTAATCCCAGAGTGGGCACACACAAGCAAAATTTCTCTAAAACCACTCTGGAAAAATGTGATTGCGTAGAAAGAGTTGGTGGAAGCATCTCGACCATTTCTCAGCTGATCAATGCTCAAAATGCAGCTTCTAAAGAGATTAGAAGGTTGAGGGCTCAAAATTCCATACTAGAAACTCAGTTCAGTCAAGCGGTTATAAAACTTGATTCCATTAATGCAGAAGTTGCCCGTCTGACAAAGGAAAATGATAAGCTTCATGCAAAACTGCTTGAAGAACAACTGTCTGCAAATGCCCGACTGGACCTGGTTCTCAAAACCATTGCTGTCTCCTCTTCCAAGCCCTCCTCTCCTAGTGCCCCCTAGGATTCTCTCAGTGGCCAACTATCTTTTGCTCTAATATTTTGTGGCTGTTGTTTTCTTTTTATTTGTCTTTTTGTGATGGCATGCTGGATTTCACCATTACTGCTCCTGTTTTGTTCAGTCCATTGTTAATATAAATGAAATTCTTCTTTGTGCCTGTACAATGCTGTTTTCCTCTGCCTTCTCTTTTTATCATGTTGTGTGCACATATGTAGCATGAGTTGGCTGTGTTAGACTTCTTTATACTGATTGCCTGCTTGTGTATCTTTTTAATGACGCCAAAAGGGGGAAAATGTCAGGGGGTCACGGGGAACTTGTGTAGAAACTTGATGCAAATATATGTGATCTGATTAAAGGGGAATCAAAATCAAAAGGTTAGGGGAACTTGTGTAGTTACTGGTACCTTATCTGGTTATTTTTGCTCTAAGCAAATACTATCAATGCCTAAGTTTGTCATTATCAAAAAGGGGGAAATTGATGGGTTTTCAATGTCTTTGCCTTATACTTCTTATGTTTTGATGATGTAACAAACTTATTGTCAAGAACTAGATAGAGAACCTGACCCACCTGGTATACATTTCAAATGAACAATGTCCAGTCTGATCTCCAGAAAATGAGTGAACAACCACAAGGAAGAACACAACAGGGACCCGGTCCCATAGGGTTCTCCGACAGAAGTACAAGTCAACTATACAACTGGAACGTAATAGAAGAAAGTGACTATCCGCAACTGTTACAAAGAAGAACACAACAGGGACCTGGTCCCTTAGGGTTCTCTAGTAGAAGTACAAGTCAACTATGCAGTTGGACCGCAACTGCAGAAAGTGACTGTCCGCAACTGTACACGCGACAGTGCAACAGACAGTGCAACATTCACTTCTCATTGGGAAGAAGCGTGTACCAAGAATTGACATCACCATTGTGATGTCTTTTGTAGTATAACAACCTGGTGCAAGGCACAAGATATTCACTTGTACATTCAGTGATATTCTCTCAAGCATTAAAGTGTTCATCCGGCATTGAAGTCACTAGTGTGTCAAGAATAAAAAGACAACTCCACTAAAGGATTGGTTTCATAATGAGTCTATGTGTATCCATAGTTGAGTTATAATATTGTTATTTGTTCTTTATTGTAACTCCTATCTTGCTTTCTTAGAAGCTATGTCTTAGGAAAACCAAAATCCGTAAACTTTTTGAGTTTATATTGTGACTAGGTTTAGTTATAAGTTTAAAGTCTTTGTAACTAGTGAGTCACAAAGTGACTTGTGGTAAGAGTATCACAAGTTAGTTAAGTTGAAGTATTTGTTATAGAGTTATTACAAAGTGGCTTGTAATAGTGAGATTACAAGTTAGTGAAGTTGAAATCCTACAAGTGTAGGTCGTGGTTTTTGTCCCCTTGTGTGGGATTTTTCCACGTAAAAATTCCTTGTCTCTTTTACTTACTGCTTCATAAGTATTCTCAGTAGAAACGCATAACGGATCAGGTGCTCTATAGTTTGGTGGACTCATATATGCTATCAGAAAGAAGCAAAAAATAATAGAAACTACACATTACAAATGTTGTTTTTTGTCCTAATCCTGAAATGGGTAAGAATCAGAAATAGCTATATTTACAACTGGAAATTGAAAAATAGCCACAGTTTAAAAAATATTCAAAATTTCACCAATTTTCATGTAAAGAAAAATCTGAACAAAAACATTATTCAAATTTTGGAAAATATTCTAGCATAATATGTTGGAGTTCGAATTTTTACATGTGAACTTCCAGAATAACATGGTGGAATTTCATAATGTGCTGGAGTTCCAACATAATATGCAAGAAGTTCATACACAGGTGCTCCAATCTCAGTATATTATGCTGGAACTTTCTGTCCAGCATAATATGCTGTAAGTTCATACACAGGTGCTCCAATCTCTAGTATATTACGCTGGAATTTTCCATGTTGCAAAAAAATAGTGGCAATTTTCAATGACTTTACAAACACTGACTATTTTTTAATTATTAGTCTGAAAACTGGCTAGCCCGTGTTATTTTAACTCCTGAAATTGATTATTTGGTCTCTTTCAATCTTCAAAGTAGCTCTCACTTTCCTCAGCAAAGAATTAGTTTCCATGAAGAAGGTAGAAGATTTCATGTGAAGGCTCAAGTTAGCCAAGAGGTCAGCTGTGCAGTTGGCTTCCCTATAACGGTGAGAGAAAGCATAGTTGCTAATTTGTTTTATGTTTCCGAGACTGAGGTCTCTTCATATGACAACGTAAATTTGCTAACTGTTGATGATTCGGCCAATCTATAGGAGAAGAAGAAGAACATGGAGACTAGCTGTAAAGAATTGATCAACTACAAATTCTGTTTAGATTAGGCTATTAGCATTATCTCCCCTTTTATCTTTATGCTAGATTGACCTAGTGGATATTTATTTAATCTTAAATAAGATTGCTTTTATTTTGCTTTATATTGTTCGACTTTTATCTTAGTCGCATAATTTTCAGCTTTATGCGCGTGTAACAAAAGATTCATATCTTGTCGTGGGAGAGTTCAAATAACAAACCGTTTGATTTATCGAAAATTAGACTTCAATATCTAAAACATATCCAAAACTTAGAATAAATACCTTCAGAGTCACTCCAAATAATATTTTGAAACCAACTTTAGATTCCACCACGTTGAAAATTTTAGATTTGCGTAGTCTCACCAAAAAATCATATCTAGGTGTAGAAAAGTCAAAATCACGAACCGTCTGATTTTTTGGAAACTTAACTTATAAATGTATAATATATCCAAAATTCCAAATTTAATGCCTTAAGTATAGTTTCAAATAATATTTCAAAATCAATATTAAATTCTAAAATGATGATGATTTCAGATTTGCGCGACTCCACCAAAAATTTTGTATCTTGATGTAGGGACGTCGAAATCAGGAACAATTTGATTTATTAGAAATTAAAATTCCAATTCTATAACATATCCAAAATTAATAATTTAATGCTTAAGAATAGTTGCAGATAATATTTCGAAGTCAGTATTAGATTATGACACACTGACGATTTCAGATTTGCGCAACTTCACAAAAAGTTTTGTATCTTGATGTAGGAACGTCAAAATCATGAACCGTTTGATTTCTTGGAAACTAAAGTTCAAAATCTAAAACATATTAAAATTGTAAAATTTAATGCCTTATGGATAGTTTCAGCTGATAATTCGAAGTCGACTTTGGTTTCTGATATGCCGACAATTCCTAATTAGCATGACTTCACCAAAACTTTTGTATCTTGGTGTGGAAGCCTCGAGATCGCAATACCTTTTTAATTTCCAGAAATTGAAATTCAAGAGATTCATTCTCGCCAAATATCTTGGGTTCAAGTCTCACTGAATTTGAAATATCGTGCCTGGTAATATTCCTTCTTATACTTGTGTTCCCTTCTGATGCCTTTCTTTCTCTCCCCCCCTGCCCCTTTTCTTTTTAGGGTAGATAGCGGATTTGAAGACCAAAAAAACTTGAAGGTTTGGCGAACATGAAGGCATAGAGAATACCCAAACTTCAATATAAATGCTTGGAAGCCTCCTAAAAGATATTAGACATTTCATTGAAGACACCAAGTTACCATAGTAGCTTGCCCACTTTATATCAAATGAGGTCCAAAGTTTAAAAGAAGAATGGTATCTCAGCTCAATTTTCAAGTGCTGATTTAATGGATTACATTCCATAGTACTTCATTCAGACAACTATTTGGGGATTATGTATCTTTTGAACTTATGCGACTGAACTTAGAATGAAACTCTATGCTGCCTACGTACCTTGATGAAGAGGATAAAGCCATACCGTAGTTTAGAATGGGTGTTTTTTTTATTTTTTATGTCCTAACTTTTGCCTAGGCCATCTCTTTCGAGGTTTTCAACCTAGCAGACTTTTTTAGACTGTACACAGTTTAGACTCATGCGAGCCAGAAGTGTAGGAACATACAGTTTAGGCTTATGCGTCAAGGAGAGTTTCAACTTCAAGGATAATACTTCTTAAAAAACTTGCCATTGATACGGCCGATTCTCATGCCACCTGCATTAACCAGCTTGTAAGCCCTGCTTGAGTAAGCTTCTTTCATGACATATGACCCATCCCATTTGAAGTGAACTTCCCTAGAGGTTTATAGAAAGTAATAACGAGTCTTCGTACGATAAGGACTTGATCTCCTTCTTGAAAGGATCTCGGGCGAACTCTTTTATTGAAGGCGCGGGACAATCAAGCTTGATAACATTCAAGACTCTGTTGAGCTTCCAACCTCTTATCATCAAGAGCCTCCAACTCTGATAATTGAAGTCGAGCATTTTCTTCATCAGTTATCCCTTCTTGAATAGCTAATCGTAATGAAGGTATTTGACGCTCGAGTGGTAAGACGGCTTTGACTCCATAAACGAGTGCATAAGGGGTCACTTGTGTTGGCCTATATGCCCATAGAGCTTCTTCCATACGGTCATGCCAATCTCGTTTGGACTTGGAGATGACTTTCTTTAGCAGGTTGCATAGAGTCTTGTTGAATGCCTTAGCTAGACCATTGTACATAGAAGAGTTACGTTGCTTGAAACCAAAGAGATCACAAATCTTGTTCATCAACCTATTGTTGAATGGCTTGCCATTATCCGTTATTATGTAGTGAGGAATGCCAAAGCAATAGATTATGTTTACTTAGATGAAACTTGTAACATTTTCCTTCTTTACTTCCTTAAGAGCAGCAGCTTCAACCCATTTTGAGAAGTAGTCAGTTCCAGCCAAGATGTATAAGTTCCCACCAGAGGATTTTGGCAGTGTTCCAACAACATCCAATCCCCAAGCGTCAAATGGCCATGATGCAATAGTTGGATGTAGCATTTCAGGGGGTTGATGAATAATGTGCATAGAACTGACAAGCCTTGCATCTTCGAGCATAGTCCAAGCAATCTTTTACCATCGTTGGCCACTAATATTCCATCCTTTTTTTATATGAAAGTGGAGCTTTTGTCCAGACTGGTGTGACCCACATACCCCAGAATGTGCCTTTTGCAGAGCTTGGAGTGCTTCTTATTCCCCTAAGCAATGCAAGAGTACTCTCTCGAATGACCTTATGTATAGAGTATCTTTATAGTAAAGGAAGCGAGGTGCATGGCGGCGAATTTCAGTCCTTCTCCTCGGATTTTCTGGAAGTGTCCTATAGCTTAGGTAGTCGATAACGGGTTGTCACCATTCTTCTTTCTCAGCTTCAAAAACAGCGACAATATGCTTGAGTTCATTTTCTTCACCTTCAACCTCATTTGGGCGCGGTACTACCTATTTTTGATAGACAGTAACTTGTGCTTGATCAGGCAGGGTTAATGATGAATTTAGGGTAGCTAAAGCATCAGCCTTCTTGTTTTCTTTCCTTAGCATATGTTGAATAGTCACGTCACTGACCCACCCCATTAAATTTTTAGCATAGTCATGATATGGGCGTAGTTCAGATTTCTTGACCTCGTAACTACCTAAAAGCTGGTTGATCACCAACTTAGAGTCACCAAAGACTTGCAATTGCAACCGCTTCATTTCGACAACAATTTCAAGCCCAAGTATTAGTGCTTGATACTCAGCAAAGTTGTTAGAGCAGAGTTGCGTCAATGTAAAAGAGTAGGGCATAACTTTACCTTGATAAGTGACAAATACTACACTAGAACCAGCTCCTCCGCAATGCGTAGCACTATCAAAGTACATCTTCCATGGAGGTTGAACTTCAATTACCATTGCGTCCTCATCAGGTAGTTCACCAGTTAGATCCCAATCATCAAGTATAGGGTGATCTGCCAAGAAGTCCGCTAAAGCTTGTCCTTTTATAGCCTTTTGAGGGATGTATACAATTTAAAATTGTTGAAACTGGAGGTAACACCTTGCTAATCGATCACTAAAGGCAGGTTTTGACATCACGAACTTGATGGGATTTGCTCTAGAAACCAAATGAACGACATGAGCTTGAAATTAGTGCTTCAACTTTTAGATTGAGAAGACTAGCGCCAAACATTAATTTTTGATTGGCGAATAATTCAGCTCATTTGATGTCATCATCCTGCTCAAGTAGTAAAAGGAGTTTTCTTTCCCTTCACTATTTTCTTGGGCCAACTGCACTCCAACAGACCTTTCGTGTGTTGAAATATGTAGTATCAATGGCTTTCCAAATATAGGGGCTGCCAAATCTGGAGGCTTCGTCAAGTAAGTTTTGATACTTTCAAAGGAATTGCTACAAGCTTGGTCCCACTTGAAAGGAATGCCTTTCTTCATGAGGCGACTGAATGGTTGGCACGTCCTAGCTAGGTTTGAGATGAATCTCCTAAGGTATGATAGCTTTCATTGTAGACTTGTCAAATCATGAATATCATTAGGCTTAGGCATCTTCAAAATGGCATCCATTTTTTCTTGATCAATTTCGATCCCTCGATGTCGGAAAATGAAACCAAGGAACTTTCTAGAAGTAACTCCAAAGGCACATTTCAATGGATTCATCCTAAGTTGGTACCTCCGGAGCAATTCAAACACCATCCTCAAGTCTTTCAAGTGGTCGCTCCTCTTTCTCTATTTTACCACCAAGTCGTCAACATAACATTCAACATTATTTTGGAGAAGGTCATCAAAAATACTCTACATAGACCTTTGGTAAGTAGCACCAACATTCTTCAAGCCAAAAGGTACTACCTTGTAGCAATAAATACCCTTGGGCGTACAGAATGCAGTAAGCTCTTCATCTTTTGGCGCCATGTAAATTTGGTTATTGCCCGATGAACCATCCATAAATGACATTGCCTTATACCCAGTAGTAGCATCAATCATCAGCCCTGGAATAGGAAGCGGAAATTCATCTTTGGGACACGCATTGTTGAGATCCCTAAAGTCAACGCACACCCGAATCTGGCCATTCTTCTTTCTTATAGGGAAAATACTTGAGACCCATATTGGGTATTTAACTTCACAAATAAATCCAGCTTCAATGAGTTTGTTAACTTCACTTTCAATCAAGGGAACCAAGTTCGGCCTAAAGCACCTTTAGCTTGCTTAACAGGACGATCGCCATTCTTGACTGCAAGGTGATGGACTGCTACTTTAGGGTCCAAGCCAGGTATCCCTTTGTAACTCCAAGCAAATACATCCTTAAACTCCTTGAGTAACTCCATATAAGTTCTTTCTTCATCAGCTGCTAGTAAAGCACTTAGATAAGTAGGCCTCAGTTCTTCATCAGTGCCAAGGTTAACTTATTTTAAGGCATCAAGTGTTATCTTCACCCCTTCTTCAAGTTCAGGTGGAGTATCTTTCACATCTTCATCTTCTTGAGGGTCCTCATAGTTGAAGGATATGTGATAACACAAAGAAACATCCTCCAATTTCTCATCATCCTCCATTAGAGATGAAACACCATTCTCGCCTAGTGCAATAACATGATACGAAGAACCCACACTTTCTTCATCTTCATCACGTTCCTTAGTGTAGACCACAGTATATGGCTTTACCTTCAGTATTTTTTTACATGTAACTACAAGTTTTGTTTGTAGCCTCATTTTGGAAGGAACCAAACTTTGAAAATCCTTAGAGATCTTCTAGATTCTGGGCGAAGAGGGTGTTCTTATGCTTTGATAATTTTTCTGGACCTTGTTCCCCTTATTTAATGGCCCCAATCTCTCAAATATGGAAGTCCTCACAATTGATTTTCCAAGTCGATCAAATACAGAAGGCCTGTTGAAGCGGTAGATTCATCTTCTACAGTGATACAATTATTGCTTGCCCATCTTATGGAGATGCACACTGGTTTGGGTTGTTTATATCCCAAACCTTCACATTGTTGCCTCGTAGCAGCTTCTGATGGGAGCTTCCCTAACTTTGATGGCTCATTGGGATTATATCTAGCCTTTGAAAATAACTTGTAAGCATTAAGATCAAAACCTTTATCCATACACTTTGTAGGAAGTGATATATCTTGTGGTGAATTTCTAAGTAGCTTCGAGGACAACTTCGCCTCAATCCGTTTGATCGGAAGAGTTAGTCCTTTTAGCATGTTTGTTTGGATATTAGATGATTCACCTTCATCTTTCTTCTTTCTAGGTATGTATTGAAGTGCGGAAGTTACTTTCTTCCCGTGAAACACAATGTTTCCTTTATAAAACTTATTTGGGTTGGGGTGTACCTCCTTAGCAACAACCGGACTCATCCCCGAGCTAGTATAGTAAGTTCGATTCAAGCACTCAGGAGTTGGAGGTTTCCTTTGTCTTGCAGACCAGCCTCCTCCTTGATTTCTTTTTCTCTAAGCTTGGGAAGCTCGAAACCCTCCTCCTTTTATTTTCTCTAGCCTACCCAAGAGCAGGAGACTCAACAGGCAAGTCCTCGTCGCCAACTGGAGGCCTAAGCTCGACATCCTTAGGCAAACCTGAGATAGAAAGTAAAGGGAATAAGGAAAGTAAAAGGAGAGGCCTAACACGACCTGATCGGAAAGGGGATCTTACCATGGGAACAGGGCTTTCAACGACCCATCGAGAGTTTGCGCCACGAGCACTCAGAGTAGGACATTTGAGAAACGATATCCTTGACCCACCTCTCGAGTTGAGGAACAACATTTGGAACCCGAGCAACAGTTGCACCATCACAAAAACCAATAAGAAAAGGGGAAGTAAACATAAAAATCAACATTCGAAGGGAAGTTCCACTTACATATTGTATTCCACTTCATAGGCAATGCATGCATTCCGCTAGAATTAGGTCCGAAGTCCTCATTCAGACAAAATAGCCTTGCCAGCCTCGATCCTAGTTCTCATCGATACTATATAACGGGGCCTTGTTGGCCTGACATACAAGCTTTATCAGTTCCCCTCGGAATAGTTGGGGACTGTACAGACAAAGTAGATGATCTATGGTGAATCGGCAATCATTAATTTTGCTTAGGAAGAATCGGAGGAGTTTCATGATTCTCCACATTGAAGGATGGATCTGACCGAGGCAAACTTTATACCTCTTGTAGAAAGATATGATGACCAGGTCCATCAGAGCCAATGTGAAAGGATAAGTGTAAACACTCAAGTATGCCTTGACATGGGTGGTAATGGCCTCCTTGGGGTCGGGGGCCACTACAATTTTGTTGGCCCAGTCGCAATCAATCTGGAGAGAACTATCTTGAGAAGTTTTCGCACCAACCCGGTATAGAAGAAGTTTTTTCAACCTTAAAATCATTATTTACCAAGCATCTTCGGGAAACCACCTCAGCTCTCTTAGTCGTGGACTCATCATTCTTGTCATTTATGACATCATCAACTTTTAGCTCCTTTACAATTCGGTTCTTCAGGTAGAACTTTGCATCGGTAAAGTGTGACTTAGCCTCGATGAATTACTCGTCATCGGCAACTATCTTCTTCTCGACTTTACCCTCGTAGTATTTCAAACATTGATGGTAGGTAGATGGAATCACTTTCTTCACATGTATCCAAGGCCTTCCTAGCAAGACGTTGTATGAAGTCTTTGCATCGATCACATGAAACCATGCACTTGATTTAAAATCTTTAATGGTGATTCCTAATCCGATCGCAACTATGGCTCTTTCCCCCCTTGGTTAAATCCTTGGATCATCACACGACTTTCCAAGAGTTCGTTCATGGGAATACCAAGTTCTTTCACAGTGCGAATTGGCAAGATGTTCACTGAGGATCCTCTATCAACCAAAATTTGATTTACCCTTTCATCACATATATAACCAACCAGGTACAATAGGCGGTTATGAAGAGTGTCACCTAGTAGAAGATCGCCATTTGACTTTTTCCTTGCACACGGTAACTTCTTGTGGAATAGACTCAATGAGATTTTCTAAAGATGGTGCCAATGGTAGGTCATCACTCTTTTCTTCCCCTTTGTCAGCATTGTAACAAGAGGCCTGAATACCATTATGTGAAATCTTCATGCGGAACCAACATGGCAAGAAATCCTCCAAGGTCACTGGATGTCGTGGCTTTTGAGGGTGGTGCACCTCCACTTTTGCTTTCTTCAAATGCCTAACTGGATTATGTTTCCTTGGTCTTTTTACAATCATTTTCCTTGTTGGTTGTTCTATTGATTCTTTTCATGGGCTCCTTCTGTGGTGCCTACGACGAGTCACCAACATCCAACCTTCATCATCATTAGGTTGATCGACTTCAGCTTTGTTGTTCTCTAGTAATTCTTCATCTTTACTTTCTTTAAAACCGCATAATTCATCCGGACTGAATGAGCCAAAGGCGATAGAGACTTGGTTTGTGCTTTCTATCTCATCTTCAAGCACAATCTTCTTTTCACGAGCCAAGTCCATAACTTTATCCTCGAAGACAAAGCACTTCTTTAGATGGTGGCTCACAAGCCGTTGGTATTTGCAATAATTTGGGTCATTCGTTTTACTAGCTTCATTTGGCCGCTTCATCTCCAGAAGCTCAATGAGATTTAACTCGAGGAGTTCTTCAAAAATTACTAGCACATATATAACGATCCAGCCGGTCATTTTGAGTGTATTAGCCCGATCCCCTATTTACTGTTTTCCCTGTAACTTTTTCTGCTTATGTTACTTTCCGGGAGGTTGTTGTTGTGGTTTCAGAGTGATTTGGGACACATAGTCCCTAAAATGAAAGCTTAAGTCTTAGGATTTCGACTGTAGTTCGAACTATGTGAAGACGACTCCGGAATGGAATTTCGTGGGTTTTGTTAGGTCTCTTGGGTTATTTTGGACTTAGGAGCACGTCCGGATTGTGAATTCGATGTCTGTAGCAGATTTAGGCTTGAAATGGCGAAAGTCGAATATTTGGGAAGTTTGACCGGAAGTGGACTTTTTGATATCGGGGTCAGATTCCGATTCTGGAAGTTGGAGTAGGTCCTTAGTGTTAAGTATGACTTGTGTGCAAAATTGAGGTCAATTAGACGTGGTTTGATAGGTTTCGGCATCAGTTGTAGAAATTTTGAAGTTTCAAGTTCATTAAGTTTGGATTGGAGGGTGATTCATGTTTGTATGTTGTTTGATGTATTTTAAGGGCTCAGCTGAGTTCGTAAAGTGTTTTAGGACTTGAGGTATGCTTGGTTGAAGTTCCGGGGGCCTCAGGTTGATTTTGGGTGGTTAACAGATCATTTTGGAATTAGGAAAAAATTGCAGATTTCTGATGTTCTCCAGTTCTAGTTTCCTTCTTTGCGTTCGCGAGAAAAGTCCCGCATTCGCGAAGAGGAACTCGAGGCAGGTGGAATTTTATGCTTCGCGTTCGTGATGTTGATCTCGCATTCTCGAAGCTCTGAGGTTATAAGTCTACGCGTTCGTGACGAGGGTCCCCCTTTCGCGTAAAAGAAGTTGGTCCACTGGGTCCCCAAGGCCTTGTTCTACGCGTTCGCGTAGTGGAGATTGCATTCGCAAAGCAGCAGGAAGTGGAAGGTACGCGTTCGCGAGATCCACTCATGTTCGCGAAAGAGAGATTTTTGGTTAGTGTTTAATTGTTCAACGCGAACACGAGGGTGTGACCGCATTCGCGAAGAAGGAAATACCTGGGCAGTCTATAACATTTCAAAATCAAGGGTTTGGCCATTTTTATCAAAACTTGAGATAGAGAACTCGAATTTGGACGAGATTTTGAGGGATTTTTAGAGATATCGATTGGGTAATGATTCTACATATGATTTTGGTTATATCCCACTAATTTATCATTAATTCCATCATTTAATTTCGGATTTGGGGTGAAAAATTTGGGAAAAATGGGAGAAGTTCTTCAACTAATATTTTGGGTTTTGATTGGAATTTTGACACCGGATTTGGATAATTTTGGTATGAGTGTACTCGTGAGTGAATGGGTGTTCATATTTTATAACTTTTACCCGATTCCGAGACATGGACCCGGGTTGACTTTTTGGGGTGATTTTCTAATTTCTTGCGTAAGCTTTGATTTCATTAATTAGATTAGTTTCTTATAGTTATATTTATAGTATGTAATTAATTTTAGCTTGATTTGGGCCATTCAGAGGCATATATTCGTGGAAAAGGCATTGTTACCGATTGATTAAGTTTGGTTCGAGGTAAGTGGCTTGCCTAACCTTGTGTGGGGGAACTCCCCTTAGGATTTGATACTTTTGTGATATGTGAGCACTGTGTATGTGAGGTGACGAGTGCGTACACGGGCTATTTTGTTGTAAATTCTGACTTTTACTGAATAATAATCTGATCCACCATAATTGAGTTATACTAGCATATGTAGTTGTCCTGTTTAGCCTAGAATAACATGTTTATGTGTCTTAAATGCTTATCTGAACTTTGCACAACATGCTTAGTGGATTCCCTGCCTTTTTCCTTGACTTGTACTTAGTCTAATCTGTAGTATTTCGTGTTTTAACTGTTATTTCCATTGTTTTGAGCTGCGTATTTACTTTTGTACTACAAGACGATATCCCGGGAGATCCCCCTACATATTTACTTTGGGACTATGGGAAGGTATCATGGGAGATCCCCTTACACATTTACTTTTGAGACTACGAGGCGGTACCTCGGGAGTTCTCCCTGTACATTTAGTTTTGGGACTATGAAACGGTATCTCGGGAGATCCCCCACTATTTATCCTTGTGTGTTGTACTGTTACTTCTTTGTGGATTTCCTTTATGTTAAATTCCAGCCTTTTATTACATTACAACATTTCTTTATCTTAATTATTTTATATACACCAGTGGGCCCTGACCTGACCTCGTCAGCACTCGATCGAGGTTAGGCTTGGTACTTACTGGGTAGCATTATGGTGTACTCATGCTACTCTTCTGCACATGCTTTCATGTGCAAATCCAAGTACCTCCTACCATCCCTACTATTAGTTGCGTATTGCTGCTGCTCCAAAGACTTCAAGGTACATCTGCCCGCCTCCACAGGCCTCGGAGTCCCCCTCTATCCCTTTATGTTATCCCTCCTTTACTATTTCTAGTTACTGACGTATAGAAACATTTAGACAAATTCTTAGAAGCTTGTGACTTATGATATTCCGGGTCTTGGGGAAATTCTGTGTATATTCATGAGCTGGTTATTGTATATGTCGAGCGGTATTTCTATTATTTATTTAATTACCTGTTGCTATTAGTTGTTAAGATTTATGCTTTCATTTTCATTGTTTTGCAAATGGTAGTCTTACCTAGTCGTAGAGACTAGGTGTCGTCACGACCTCTCACGGAGGAAAGATTAGGTTGTGACAAGTTGGTATCAGAGACCTAGGTTCATAGGTGTCGTAAGTCACAAGCAGGTTTAGTAGAGTTTTATGGATCGGTACGAAGACGTCTGTACTTATCTTCGGGAGGCTATGGAACTGTTAGGAAAATTCACTTCTTTCGATTCCTTATCGTGCAAAATTTTTGACTTCGAAATTCTAAACTTCTGTCTTCTATTCTCTCACAAATGGTAACGACACATACAGGTAGATCTGATGACCAGGTACCCGTGCCCTCTACTAGATCCGCGAGAGGCCGGGACCGGGGTAGAGGCTGAGGACATCCACGTGGTGAATTTAGAGCACCTGCATGAGCTGCTACAGAGGAGCCACCAGTAGCTCCAGTCGGAGCTCAGACATTTGAGACGTCTGTTACTACACCAGCTCTTTAGGAGACCTTTGCACAGTTCCTGAGCATGTTCAGCACCTTGGCTTAGGCTGGATTTATTCTACTTGCTCATGCCATATCTTAGGCCGGGGGAGGAGCACAAACTCCCACCACCCGTACCCCAGAGCAGCGGGTTCAGGTCAACCAGGTTCAAGAGATCATACCGATGCAGCCGGCAGCTCCAGTTTGGCCCGAGGGTAGGGTAGCAGCTTCTGAGGAGGAGAATCTTAGGCTTGAGAGGTAAAAGAAGTACCACCCTCCTACTTTCAGTGGATTGGCGACAGATGATGCCCAGGGTTTTCTAGAGGAGTGTCACCGTATTCTCCGTACTATGGGTGTAGTGGAATCGAGTGGGGTTTCTTTTACTACTTGCTTAGAGGAGCAACCTATCAGTGGTGGCATGCTTATGACTTGGGTAGTCCGGTTGAGGCAGCTTTTCTTACATGGACTCAGTTTTCGGACATGTTCTTGAGGGAGTATGTTCCTCAGAGTTTTAGAGACGCATGGCATGCAGAGTTTGAGCAGTTGCACCAGGGTGCTATGACTATGTCAGAGTATGTAGTTTGCTTCAGTGATTTGGCCTGACATGCACCAGCCTTGGTTGCCACAGTTTGAGAGAGGGTTCATCAGTTTATTAAGGGACTCCACCCCAGTATCAAGCTTAACATGGCCCGGGAGTTGGAGATGGATATTTCTTACTAGCAGGTTATGAGTATTGCTAGTAGGTTGGAGGGTATGCTTGCTCGGGAGAGAGAGGCCAAGAGGTATCAAGAGTTTGGCACTTATAATGGTACTCATTCCCCAACTGCAGTTCGTCATGGTAGGGGCTATGTGAGTTGCCCTGTTCATTCAGCACTTCCAACGGCCAATGGTATTCCAGCTACTCCTAGACCCCAGGAGCCTTATTATGTACCGTCAGTGTCTAGTGTACCTCCTGCACAGGGTGTTTCTAGCATTCAGTCCAACAAACTTGTCTCAAGCTAGCCACAGTAGCCGCGCCCTCCGAGAGCTTGTTTTGAGTGTGCGACACTTGCCATATGGTGAGGGATTGCCCTAGACTTAGGAGGGGTGCACCTCCACAAACTTCTCAGGCACCGCGTGCTCCACTGGGTCCTCATGCTATGATTGCAGCACCAACTACCACTTCTCTTGCTTATCCATCTCGAGGTGGAGGTCGGGGAGGTAGAGGTCGCCCTAGAGAAGGAGGCCAGGCCAGATATTATGCTCTTCTTGCACATACAGAGGCAATTGCTTCCGACTCTGTCATTACATGTATTATTCCGATCTGTCATAGAGATGTGTCTGTTTTATTTGATCTAGGATCCACTTATTTCTACGTGTCATCTTATTTTGCTCCATATTTGGGCATATCCCGTTATTCTATGAGTTCTCCTGTTTATGTGTCTACACCCGTGGGAGATTCTATTATTGTTGACCATATGTATCGATCGTGTTTGGTTGTTATTAGTGGTTTTGGGACCAGAGCCGATTTATTATTGCTCAGTATGGAAGATTTTGATATTATCTTGGACATGGATTGGTTGTCGCCACATTATGCTGTTCTTGACTGTCATGCCAAGACCGTAACACTGGCTATGCCAGGCTTACCACGATTAGAGTGGATGAGTACCTTAGATTACACTCCTAGCAAAGTTATTTCATTTTTTAAAGCTCAACGAATGATTGAGAAGTGGTGGGACGCATATCTAACTCATGTGAGAGATGTCAGTATTGATACTCCTATAGTTCAGTCACTCATAATAGTGAGAGATTTCCCTAATGTATTTCCAGCTGATCTTCCAGGGATTCCGCCAGACAGGGATATTGATTTCGGTATTGATTTGTTGCCAGAAACTCAACCCATCTCTATTCCTCCTTATCATATGGCTCCTTCTGAGTTGAAGGAATTGAAGGAGCAATTACAGGAATTGCTTGATAAGGGCTTCATTCAGCCTAGTGTGTCACCCTAGGGTGCTCCAGTTTTGTTTGTGAAGAATAATGATAGTTCTATCGTATGCGCATTGATTATTTCTAGTTGAACAGAGTTACAATGAAGAACATGTATCCATTGCCTCGTATTGATGACCTATTTGATCAGTTATAGGGTGTCGGGGTGTTTTCCAAGGTTGACTTGTGTCAGGCTATCATTAGTTGGAGATTCGGGAGCCAGATATCCTGAAGACTGCTTTCAGAACTCAGTATGGTCACTATGAGTTCCTTGTGATGTCATTTGGGCTGACTAATGCCCCAACAACATTCATGCACTTGATGCATAGTATGTTCTGACCCTATCTTGACTCTTTCGTCATCTTATTCATGGAGGATCATGAGCAGCACCTGAGGACTGTGCTCCAGACCTTGAGAGAAAAAAAGCTATATGCAATATTTTTGAAGTGTGGGTTTTGGCTAGATTCAGTGGCATTTTTGGGTCATGTATTATCGAGTGATGGGATCAAGGTGGATCCGAATAAGGTGGAAATAGTGTAGAGTTGGCCCAAACTGTCCTCAGCTAGGAAGATCTGGAGTTTTCTTAGGTTGGCGGGGTATTACCGTCGATTTATAAAGGGTTTCTCGTCTATTGTAGCACCTATGACCATGCTAACACAAAAGGGTGCCCTGTCCATGTGGATAGAGGAGTGTTAGGAGAGCTTTCAGAAGCTCAAAACAGCTTTGACTACAGCCCCAATATTGGTGTTACCTACGGGTTCAGGATCTTATACTGTATATTGTGATGCATCGCGGGTTGGTCTTGGCGCGGTGTTGATACATGACCGTAGGGTGATTGCCTACGCATACAGAAAGCTGAAGGTGCATGAAAAGAACTATCCTGTCCACGACCTTGAGTTAACAACTATTGTTCATGCTTTGAAGATTTGGTGGCACTATTTGTATGGTGTCCCTTGTGAGATCTACACCGATCACTGGAGTTTGCGTATCTGTTCAAGCAGAAAGATCTCAACTTGCGTCAGCGGAGGTTGTTAGAGCTACTTAATGATTATGATATCACTATTCTATACCATCGCAAGAAGGCCAATATGGTAGCCTATGCCTTGAGTCGTCGGGCGGAGAGTTTGGGGAGCTTATCATACCTACCTGCAGTAGAGAGGCCATTGGCATTGGATGTTCAGGCTTTGGCCAACCAGTTTGTTAGATTGGATATTTCTGAGCCGAGTCGAGTGTTGGCTTGTATTGTCTCTCAGTCTTCTCTTTATGATCGTATCAGGGAGCGTCAGTATGATGACCCCCATCTGCTTGTCCTTAAGGACACGGTTCAATACGGTGATACTAAGAAGGTCACTATTGGAGATGATGGTGCATTGAGGATGCATGGCAGGCTATGTGTTCCCAATGTAGATGGTTTGGTGAGTTGATTCTCTATGAGCCTCACAGTTCGTGGTACTTTATTCATCCGGGTGTCGTGAAAATGTATCAGGACTTGAAGCAACATTATTGGTGGAGGAGAATGAAGGACATAGTGGAATATGTAGCTCGTGTCTAACTTGCCAATAGGTGAAGTATGAGCATCAGCGACCGGGTGGATTGCTTCAGAAGTTAGAGATTCCAGAGTGGAAATGGGAGCAGATCACTATGTATTTTGTTGTTGGACTCCCACGGACTCAGCGGAAGTTTGATGCAGTTTGGGTGATTATGGATAGGCTGACCAAGTTAGCTCATTTCATACCTGTGATGACTACTTATTCTTCCGAGCAACTGGCTCTAGTTTATATCGGCAATATTGTCAGACTTCATGGTGTTTCGGTATCTATCATCTCTGACTGGGGTATGCAGTTAACATCACTGTTCTAGAGGGTTGTACAACACGAGTTAGGTACCCGAGTTGAGTTGAGCACATTATTTCACCCTTAGACGGATGAACAGTCCGAACGCACTATTTAGATACTAGAGGATATGCTCTGTGCATGTGTGATGGAGTTTGGAGGTTTGTGGGATCAATTCATTCCATTTCGGAGTTTGCCTACAACAAAAGTTATCAGTCAAGCATTCAGATGGCATCGTATGTGACTCTGTATGGTAGGCAGTGTCGGTCTCTAGTGGGTTGGTTCAAGGCGGGCAAGGCTAGGCTATTGGGTACAGACTTGGTCTAGGATGCTTTGGAGAAGGTTAGGGTGATCAGGATCGACTTCGCATAACCCAGTCCAGATAGAAGAGTTACGTGGATCGGAAGGTTCACGATGTTGCATTCATGGTTGGAGAGCGGGTCTTGCTCTAGGTGTCACCCATAAAGGGTGTTATGAGGTTCGGGAAGAAGGGAAAGCTGGGCCCAAGGTTTATTGGCTCGTTGAAGGTGCTGCGGTGTGTTGGGGAGGTTGCTTATGAGCTTGCCTTGCCTCATAGCCTGGCAGGAGTCCATCCGGTATTTCATGTTTCAATGCTCCGGAAGTATCACGACGATCCATCTCATGTGTTGGATTTCAGCTCAGTCCAGTTGGACAAGGATTTGTCTTATGTTGAGGAGCCGGTGGCTATTTTGGATAGGCAGGTTCGAAAGCTGAGGTCAAAGAACATTGCTTCAGTAAAGGTTCGATGGAGGGGTCAGCCGGTCGAGGAGGCGACTTGGGAGACCGAGCAAGATATGCATAGCCGTTATCCTCATCTTTTCACCACTTCAAGTATGTCTCTATACTCGTTCGAGGACGAACGATTGTGTTATGACCCAAAATCCACTAAGGGCCGTGATGGTGCCGGACATACTGTCAGGCAAGCCAATACCAAGAAGTTAATTAAATTATAATTTTAGTATTTGTTGAAATCATTTTTTTATTTATACATTAAACAATAAATAATGAAATTCACAAAAATAACCATGAAGCCTTTAACAAAATTAATATTGAATAATCCCAAAATCATCCCAGAACCCGATGTCACAAGTGCATGAGCTATCTCTAGGAAAAAATATAATACAACAAATGTCCGGAATACAAATTTTACAGAAGGTAAATACAGTAATATGAAAGAGACTCTGCTGGCTACGGGTCATCTCGAGAAGTGCAGCTCACCTAAGTCTACGAATCAACCATGCCGCTGCACCAAACTAGGCCACTAGACACGCATGCACCTGTGAAACAAAAAGCACAGCAAATGTAGTATGAGTACAAAAACAACGTATAACCAGTAAGTATCCCGCCTAATCTCGAAGAAGTATAAACGAGAGGTCGACTTCGACACTTACTAGTGGTCCAATAATAATATACCAACAATGTAGTAAATCGAGGATTTTCATAAGAATGGTTGTAATTCAATAACATGAAGCAAGTAATCAATTCTTTTATTAATAGGAAATTTCCAAATTCATTTTCATCATTTATACATTTATCTCAGGCCAGGGGGAAACAAATATCAACACCTATGAATCTCAAGGCAAGCAACACAAGCATGCACAATTCATGCCGAGGTCGTACGACCCGATCCAACAATATTTAAACTGTGCACTGCCAGAGGGTCGAATGGCACGAACCATAGATGCATCTATTTAATCTACCGAGGCGTTCGGCCCGTTCCACAATATATAAACACATTCAAACAGTCAATCAACAACTCATCAAGGAGCAAATTATCCAAGAAAAGGCAATTTCTCTTTTAAAAATCTAGAAACGATGACTAGTCTTTTAGAAGTCATTTGCACGTTCGATATGTTTTAAGCATTTTTAAATTGACAACAAGATTTCAAATATTGCAATTAAAGCATGCTTTTGGGTCCTAAACTACCCGGACTAAGCATAATAGTAGCTACACACGGACTCTCGTCACCTCGTGTATACGTAGCCCCCACAAATAGAAGCACATATCCAATTAGTTCGCCTATGGGAACAATTCCCTCTTACAAGGTTAGAAAGGAGACTCACCTCGCTCCGAAGCCTATTTCCCAATTCAAGAACGCGCTCAAACCTCCACATCGGAGCCGAACAATCCAAAAGTATTCAAATATGGTAAGAACTAATCAATAAATGCTCAAAATTTCATACTCTAATTATTAAACCAATTTTCCAACCCTAAATGCAAGGGTTCCTAAAATTCATCCCCGGGCCCACGTGGCCGAATTCCAATAATTCTTGAAGAAAGTTGTTACCCATAACCTAAGGATTAAGAATATATGATTTCTATTAAATTCTATAACAAATTTCGTTCCCTGATTTTCACATGTTAATCTACCCATAATCTATGTATTTAACTCATGTTGTGTAGAAATTATTTACCTCAAAGGGCTAGGTGAGAGCTCTTTTCCAAAAGCTCCAAAATCGCCCAAGAGATGAAAGGAAATGAGCTAAATGGACTAAATCTCGAAATTAATAATTGTGCACAGGCCTCAGATGTCACATTTGCAACACTTGGTTCGCAAATGCATCAAAACTATCGCAAATGTGAACATGGGCCTCCCCTGCCAAGGTCGCAAATGCAACCAATGAGTCGCAAATGCGGACTCTGCTGAGGTCGCAAATGCGACCAAAACATCACAAATACAAACTCTGCCTCAAATCAGGCTCCATCGCAAATGCGAAGCCTCGCAAATGCGAACAATTTCTCGCATTTGCGAGACCTGCAACTGCTGCCAAGAACACCAGAAAATCTGGTGGGTTTTCAATCCCCCCCGCACATCCGAAACTCACCCGAGGCCCTTGGAACCTTAACCAATTATACCATCATGTCCCAAAACATGATACAATCTCGTTCGAGGCCTCAAATTACATCAAACAACGTCGAAATCGTAAATCGCACTCCAATTCAAGCTTAATGAACTTTAAAATTTCAAACTTCTACTTTAGTTGCTTAAACCTATCAAATCACGTCCGATTGACCTTAAATTTTGCGCACAAGTCATATTTGACATTACAGACCTACTCCAACTTCCGGAATCTAAGTCTGACCCCGATATTAAAAAGTCCACTTCTGGTCAATCTTCTCAAAAACCTTCAAATTTTTATCTTTAGCCAAACGACTCCAAAATGACCCACGGACCTCCGAATTCACTTTCAATCGCGCTCCCAACACCAGAATCACCATAAGGAGCTATTCCCGGACTCGAAATCCCAAACAGACATCGATAACACTAAAATGCACTTCAACCTAAACTTATGAAATTCTTCCAAAAATGCTAACTTCCACAATAGGTGCTGAAACGTTTTTGGGTCTTCCAAGCCCGATCCGGACATACGCCCAAGTTCGCAATCATCAACGAACCTGTTAGAACCTTCGAATACTGATTCTGAGGTCGTTTATTCAAAAATCCAATCTTAGTTAATTCTTTCAACTTAAAACTTTCGGAATGATAATTTCTTTCCAAATCGACTATGATCTTCCTAAAATTCAATTCCAACCATGAGTACAAGCTATAATACTTGAAGTGAAGCTACTCATGGCCTCAAACTTCCGAACGATGCGCTAGAGCTCAAAATGACCTGTCGGATCGTTACTGTCACACCTCTTTTTTACTACCCTCGGAAGGGGTATAAGCTCCCAATTTATGTGACAATCGAAATAAGATTATTTTATTCACAATTCAGAGTCGCCACTTGGGATAATTTATGGTGTCCCAAGTCACTGGTTTAAAATCCCGAATCGAGGAAGGTTAACTCTATTTACGGTCTGCGAACACAGAAATCCGGGTAAGGAATTCTGTTAATCCGGGAGAAGGTGTTAGGCATTCCCGAGTTCTATGGTTCTAGCATGGTCGCTTTGATCATACTTGGCTCAATATAATTGTTTAATTACTCACTTTTAAAACCTATGCGCTTTCGCCTTTTTTAATTTAGAAATCAACTTAAAACAGGTCACGCGCACGTGTACCCGTTTGTTTGGCGCGTCAAAAATTATGTCACGTGAACATGTCCACAATTTATAATGCTTTATTATTATTAATAAAGTTTGGCCGAAGTTGCACGAACGCATACTCTGGTTTTATTTTTTAGAAATCGTAATCATGTCACACAAACGTGTCCACAATCACAATGTTATATTGAACGGGCCTAGTGCAACTACGGGCATTTGTCATTTTTATATCTAGGTTATGAGATTTATATGAGGGCCATGTATGATTAAATTGTAAATAGCACACCCCGGACTTATGTCTGTCAACAAGAGCCCAGCCCCTGGTTCAATCGATAGATAGGCTGAAAACATATTTCTGGACAAATGAACAGACCTTTCCTTACTTGACTTACCAACAAAGCGGTCAAACCAGTAACCAAGTTCATGCGTCAGTACCACGACTATTAGTAGCCTACGGTAAAATAAAAAAAACAAAAAAAAAAACTAAAAGAAATGATCCAAAGCTCCACTTGTTATAGCACTTTCGGTTGAAAACACATTCTTATGGACATGATTTCTACAATCTCGTAATAAAAGAATCTTAGAATATGCTTTCTAATATGGACAGTAGATAAATCTTGGTATTTCATGTATAGACAAGAGAAAATATTTACATAGATTTCCACCAAAAGCTAGCCTACAGAGACAAACAATTATGTACACGATCCTTACTAACATAACGACAAACTTCATGGCTTCGGCCTAACAATTGAACCTATGTGATTCTTAATATATAGACAAGGCAACATTATATGCATCACATATTCCTTCGGTCATGGTGCTGAAAATAAATTTTGGACTAACATAGAGGTGCTAATATACTTTAATAACTCAATCAGTTTTAAAGAGCAGGCTATCTAAGTCTTCTCAATATTCTCCTTTCCTTTAAGAGACTGATTCATGTCAATATTAATCAAAGACAAATCATTCTCATTTAAATTAACTCAGCCAGAATACATAACCAAGTCAAAGAAGTCCGAAACCATGACTTTTATACACAAAAATAAGAAAATAATTGCTCATGCTTTAAATAAATGGGAAGAAGAGATCTAGAGTCGCTAACAAACAATGAAACAAACATATAATCACATGGCATTCATAATCGTCGAAGCTTATAAACTAGGAAACAAAGAGGAAACTCAAGATTGAAGTAAGAAATTGACCTCAAAATGTTAGAACCCCGGACGGAATTCAAACCAGAAACCAACCAAACGACACCTCAATGCACGACTGAAATAGAGCCTCCCTAGACAACGATCATCGACAACTTAAAAGCTTGATGGAAAGCTCAAACTAAACCAGAAAGACAAACTTAAACAGCTGGTTTTTGAGCGTTGAGGACACGAGATCTGGAGTTGATTTATATTGGAGTTTCATGGTTTTGTTTTTGGACTAAATATCATCACTGCTGTGTTCTCTCGATTTGTTTTTTTTTTCTTATATTTACTCGATTTGGAGCTTGCCGGGGATCTGAGCGGCATAGTAGAAACAGTGGTCAGACATGGGCTTTAATGATGGCTAGCGGCTGTTTTTGAGGCATGAAGAAGATGGTGGCGAAGCTGTGAGGTGAAGAGGACGATCGCCGGGGGGAAGGTCTGTCCTTGTGTTCAAACAGTTGTTAGGTTATTCAATCTCAGAAAAATGGTTGCCTCCTTGTTTGCTGGAGAAGATCCAAATCGTAAGGAGAGGGTGTGTGTGTGAAGAAGACGATCGTTCTGGGGGGGGGGGGGGGTCTGTGTGTTGTGGCGGATCAGATTTGCTTTTGGGTCCTCTCTTTTTTTGTGTATTTTTAGCTGATTGTAGAGTGTAGGGGTATAGGTTTTTGTAGGGTTTATTAGGTTAAGGGGTATGAGACTAGGAATTATGGGCTAGATCTGAAATTTAGGCCTAAAAATGGGTCGTTTAAGCCCAAATTTTATTCTTTCCCCGCGAACGAGACTAAAAATACGATCTCATTTATTAATTAATCCTACTTAAGTAAAATAACTATTAAAATAAGACTGACCGTTAAAACAAAACTATTTTTGAAATTTTTTAGAATTAAAACTGACTGCAAAACATTAATGAAACTATTTTTTTGTAATTTTTATTTTCTTATAATAAAATAAAGTAAAAGAGTCAAAATTAGTTGAAATAGCGATATTAGGCCTAAATTAAATATTTACATGCTAAAATATAAAAAATCTTGGAGAGGGTCAAAAATCACATGTCTACAGTTACATTCTCTCCCACTTAAACATACGTTCGTCCTCGAATGTGCTAAGAACGACGCTGGAGTTGTCTGAAATCACTGTTTAACACCTCGTGCACCTACCCGTGCTACTACAACCCAGTTGAGCACATTAGCTCGATCAATTCTGAAGGTATTCCCTTTTTATTCAAGCAAATAAGTTTAGATCCCAATTCCAATATCCGAAATTCTCTGCCAGGCTTGCTTTCATTATATGAACACTGTATCAATCACTACACGAGGTACCAGAACATGACTTCATGCCTTTGCTGATTTCTCACCATGCACCACATCATTCACAGGACCATAATAACATTCTCTGATCATAATAACCGACATTCCCCGAATCTGATGCTCACCATGCACCTTATGATATATATAAGTCTTTTTCCAACTCTCGCAATATTGCCACGATGGAAGAGATGTGTAGATATTCATAACCATCTGCCGAGTCAACAAATCATTGAGTCTATATTTCTGACAAGAACCATTACCTCATTCTGAACCAAATAATGATCTTTGCTCTTTCATAGACTTCATATAGTTCGACTGCACTGATCCTAGATCCAATAATCTCGTCTTACCCAATACGAACTGCTCAGGCAATAAGCCACCCCAGTCATGACCAAAAATCTCATATCCTGCCACAATATGTCAATAGGCTACCAATTCGAACATGATACATAAAGAAAACGAAATCTGGAAGGGATACCCAACTCTCGAAAAAGAAAATGAGAAACAAAACACACACAATAGAATATTGAAAATTGTACTCAACATTATACTGTTGCGGCATGCAACCTGATCCAAATAACATGCCCATGGCGGCGTGCCACCCGTCCACACATAAGATTATTATAAGGAGATACATACCGAGCTAAATTACTCATTACAACAAAATACCAAATACGGTCACAAGCACGCTAAGTGCATAATACCATCCCTGGGGAGACAAACATCGCCATAGGCTAACAAACTCAAGCACAACTGAGGTGCGACATATGTTCTGAAACTAAAGAGCCATCCTGCTCACATAACGCCATCGCTACGCAGAACCTCAACACAATAAGAAAATTATCGAGCTGTTCACAACTCACACAGAACAATATAGCATTACATGAAATAGCTAACGGTGAAATAACATCCAATGTCTGAACACTCCTCCATAAGGAGCGCTATACTGAAATGAAGATATCTGGCCTAATATAGAGCCCATATTCATACTTAAATCCATTCACAGACCTCAAGCCGATTCTGATCGTATCGAACTAGGTCTATAATCTTTCCTGGGTCCATAATAACCCCCTTTTCCCCATATAACATGAGAACAACCATCATAACCGGAGTAATCCTCCACAGTCCACAACCCAATAAATCGAGTGCCCTCCAGGCATCAATCCTCAAATTAACGATATCACCCCAATCTTCATACTTGGCTTAATTCTTCATCAATCAAGTGACTACATGCCACACATATACAACCTTCCCGTGGGGCACGCTCCCACGACATTCCGTAATAGATAACAGGTCTGCACACCCATATCACTGGTCACACTAATGTCGTAAAGCAAATCAAGAATCCGTAACCAAGATGCAAAGCCTCCGAAACAAAATGTCGATCTCAGGTGACGCTGAAAACAATACCAACTTACTCCAAATATCCAAATCCCCTTTCTGCTCATTCGAGCTCGTGACATCCTTGTCAAACACCGAACCGCAACCTTGATCCTCACTTTCAAATTTCATACAGTTCACTGCACCTAACAAGCCATGCGATAGTACAAGAACTTCATCATAACTCCTGAACCACTATTAGGGTAAACACTTCATTATATAGAAACTTTTTACTTAACTCATTCCAATAGAACCATAGCAACACGCAAGTGAATTCTCATAACCGTAGAACATTCAAATCCTCAAGTAGTGGTCTAAACCACCATAATCTTTCCGGGATCCGCCTACACATAACTGGCTATAATACTTGAATATTTCCAAATAGACTCAATTACGACGGCCGTCAAGCCTCGCACGTACCTCCACAAATCACATGCATAACTTAATCACGCTAAAGGAACTGATCACCGCCACCATTATGCCAATTCAACCATGGACAACCAATCCAACTTCTTCTAATTCATCCTTAACTTGCCTTAGAGATAAGAATAATTCCATTCCTTACATCACTATCCTAAATCCACACTTATCTTGAGTGGCTCCATTGCACGAGACCACACTATCTCCAAACCCATGAACCGTTTCATACCCTCCTTGCACACACATTCACCTCTTCAACTGATAAACCCATTATGATAATTCCCCTACGAATCCAAAGTTGTTTTCGCATTTTCCTCCCAATGCTAAACTGCAAGTTGAAAATATCATAGAACAATCCGAGCCTCTTATCATAATCTTCTACAAAAAGTCGATTCTTAACCATACTTATAGGCCCTAAATCATTAGGCACCACACTTTAACTTTTGAATACACTAGGACCGTTGTTGAGAGCTACCACTCTGACTCGGTCCCGAATATAATCAACTCCATGAATCTTCTAGCACATGAATACCCTCTCGATGAAGCACCCGGCCGAATCACTTCCCTTGAAACTCGCATCAATACAAGGAATAATTCTTGAATCCTTTCCCAAGTCTGAACATGAGCCAATAAGGCCAACTATAACACACCTTTAACAATTCCTTTGCTTAATTACCTCTTACGTTCTTTTCCCTTAGCTGAAGTAACCCATCAATGTGCTAATAACCGAAAATCTCATAAATAGACGACCATGCAATCCAACCGTAGGTAGTGGGACTCTCCCACTTAGCTTGAAGCCACTATTATACATCTCTGAAATCCACCAAGATTCTTTATTTCTTATTGACATGATGTTGCGTAATTAAACCACCAAATTCCTCGAAATCCTTCAATTAGAATTTCATGAACACTCCGAGTCTCTATAAATATTCACACATTTGACCTCTTACCGGATAGCCAGTAAAATCCTTCGCAAGAGCTTCGCCAACCACATGACCGCTGACCCGCTCATAGGAGATAACCCACCTGAGCTCGAGCTCATTCATCAGCTGCACAAGTCAATTCGCTCCTCGTGGACATCAACTAAATGTGCGACAATGTCTTCCAATTCAAAGTTATGTTGTATCCTTCTTCATATCAAGCAGCTCCTTTCCGTTATATCAAATCTCCCGCCGCATAATTGCCAATACTTAAAATTAAATCAGTAGACCCAATCACCGTCCACTAGAACTCCCAAATCACTCCAAACTTTCCTCAAGGATGTAGTTATCCTGCCACCGAATCCATATACTACTCTGCTACTCTCCCACTTTGGCCGAACCCTCTTTTTAAGCAACTATTCAACTTTTGCTCCTTACACCTGGCTTCCTTGGAAATTTGACCATCGTATGACACTTCCCACTTGTCCTTCTTCTTCCTTTGCTGCCTAGTTGTTGCCTTGATTTGAACCCTATTCTGTAGCATTTGAATTAACAGATCGCTACTAACTTTAAATCTCCCTGAAGATCATCTTTCTCGGGCCATCACCACTAGAATCACTAGTTCGTTCCTGAACCACCGCACACCGCAATCTCTGACAGTCGCTTCTCCAATACTATTTCACAAAATCCAGCCCCAAAGGCGAATCGCAGAAGATCATAACCAACGACCTTAACATATTCCATTGAGGATGACGACACCACGTCGTAGATAAAAATTCCACCACACTTGAAAACACTAAGTCTCGTTACTCCATCGATCCAAATCTAGACATTCATAGGCCAATTGCTTTTCGCCGCCGGAAATAAAATACCGAATCTCAGAATCATGCACTGAGTAGACCTCCTTTCAAGTCATACACTACTTTCACGCATGGACAAACATCCCACCATCACATCAAATACCGTGCGATAACCATTCATGAGCGTCATAGCAACCTGTGCATAGCCTCAACGCTCTCAGAAGTACAACTACAGAGCTGAAATGATAGAATATCCTTCTGCAAGGCGATGACAATAGACCAAACAACAACGCGGGGAGAAACATCCCGCACCACATATGTAGTACCATTAAAATTCTTCAATTCCTGATTAATAATAAGTGCTTCGCATCGCATAAGATCGAGTAGGAAGGAAACAAAGGCATAAGCCTCAAAGGAATCAAATCGCATGATAAGGAATCAAGAAGGGAAGTGCTCCTAATAGCCCTGTAGCCTCTTGAAGATAAGTACGGACGTCTCCGTACCGATTCGCAGGACTCTACTAGACTTGCTCATGACTCGTGAGACCTAAGGGAACCTAGTGCTATGATACCATGTTGTCATGACCCAAAATCCACTAAGGGCCGTGATGGCGCCGGACACACTATCAGGCAAGCCAACACCAAGAAGTTAATTAAATTCCAATTTTAGTATTTGTTGAAATCATTTTTTTCTTTATACATTAAACAATAAATAATGAAATTCACAGAAATAACCATGTAGTCTTTAACAAATTTAATATTGAATAATCCCAAAATCATCCCAGAACCCGGTGTCACAAGTGTATGAGCTATCTCTAGGAAATAATAACCGTTCGGAATACAAATTGGACAGAAGGTAAATACAATAGTCTAAAAGAGACTCTGCTGGCTGCGGGTTGTCTTGAGAAGTGCAGCTCACCTAAGTCTCCGTATCAACCATGCCGCTGTGCCAAACTGGGCCACTAGACATGCATGCAGCTGTGCAACAAAATGCACAACAAGTGTAGTATGAGTACAAAAATAACATGTACCCAGTAAGTATCCTGCCTAATCTTAAAGAATAGAGATGAGAGAGATCGACTTCGACACTTACTAGTGGTGCAATAATAATATACCGACAATGTAGTAAATCGAGGATTTTCATAAGAATGGTTGTAATTCAATAACTTGAAGCAAGTAATCAATTCTTTTATTAATAGGAAAGTTCCAAATTCATTTTCATCATTTATACATTTATCTCAGGCCAGGGTGAAACAAATATCAACACCTATGAATCTCAAGGCAAGCAACACAAGCATGCACAATTCATGCCGATGTCGTACGGCCCGATCCAACAATAATTAAACTGTGCACTGGCAGAGGGTCGAATGGTGCGAACCATAGATGCATCTATTTAATCTACCAAGGCGTTTGGCCCGTTCCACAATATATAAACAAATTCAAACAGTCAATCAAGACCTCATCAAGGAGCAAATTATCCAAGAAAAGGCAGTTTCTCTTGTAGAAATCAAGAAACAATGACTAGTCTTTTAAAAATCATTTACGCGTTCAATATGTTTTAAGCATTTTTAAATTGACAACAAGATTTCAAATATTGCAAGTAAAGCATGCTTTTAAGGACTTAAACTACCCGGACTATGCATAATAGTAGCTACGCACAGACTCTCGTCACCTCGTGCGTACGTAGCCCCCACAAATAGAAGCACATATCCAATTAATTCACCTATGGAGACAATTCCCTCTTACAAGATTAGAAAGGAGACTCGCCTCGCTCCAAAACCTATTTCCCAATTCAAGAACGCGCTCAAACCTCCACATCGGAGCCGAACGATCCAAAACAATTCAAATGTGGTAAGAACTAATCAATACATGCTTAAAAGTTCATACTCTAATTATTAAAGTAATTTTCCAACCCTAAATGCAAGGATTCCTAAAATTCATCATCGGGCCCACGTGCCCGGATTCTGAAAATTCTTAAAGAAAGTTGTTACCCATAACCTAAGGATCAAGAATATATGATTTCTATTAAATTCTATTGCAAATTTCATGGTAAAATGTTGCTTTTATCAAAACCCTAGGTTTTCCATCTAAACCATCGATTTTCCCTAATTTTCACATGTTAATCTACCCATAATCTATGTATTTAACGCATGTTGTGTAGATATTACTGACCTCAAAGTGCTAGGTGAGAGACCTCTTCCAAAAGCTCCAAAGATGAAAGGAAATGAGCTAAATTGACTAAGTCTCGAAATTAATAGTTGTGCACAGGCCTCAGATGTCACATTTGCAACACTTGGTTCGCAAATGCGACAAAACTATCGCAAATGTGAACATGGGCCTCCGCTGCCAAGGTCGCAAATGCAACCAATGAGTCGCAAATGCGGACTCTGCTGAGGTCGCGAATGCGACCAAAACATCACCAATGCAAACTCTGCCTCAGACCAGGCTCCATCGCAAATGCGAAACCTCACTCACAAATGCGAACAATTTCTTGCATTTGCGAGACCTGCAACTGCTGCCAAGAACACTAGAAAATCTGGTGTGTTTTCAACCCCTCCCGCACATCCGAAACTCACCCGAGGCCCTCGGAACCTTAACCAATTATACCACCATGTCCCAAAACATGATACGATCTCGTTCGAGGCCTCAAATTACATCAAACAACGTCGAAATCATGAATCGCACTCCAATTCAAGCTTAATGAACTTTAAAATTTCAAACTTCTACTTTCAGTGCTTAAACCTATCAAATCACGTCCGATTGACCACAAATTTTGCGCACAAGTCATATTTGACATTAAAAACCTACTCCAACTTCCGGAATCTAAGTCCGACCCTGATATCAAAAAGTCCACTTCTGGTCAATCTTCTCAAAAACCTTCAAATTTCTATCTTTAGCCAAACGACTCCAAAATGACCCACGAACCTCCGAATTCACTTTCAATCGCGTCCCAACACTAGAATCACCATAAGGAGCTATTCCCAGACTTGGAATCCCAAACAGACATCGATAACACTAAAATGCACTTCAACCTAAACTTATGAAATTCTTCCAAAAATGCTAACTTCCACAATAGGTGCTGAAACGTTTTTGGATCTTCCAAGCCCGATCCGGACATACGCCCAAGTCCGCAATCATCATACGAACCTGTTAGAACCTTCGAATACTGATTCTGAGGTCGTTTATTCAAAAATCCAATCTTAGTTAATTCTTTCAACTTAAAACTTCCGAAATGAGAATTTCTTTCCAAATCGACTCTGATCTTCCTAAAATTCAATTCCAACCATGCGTACAAGTCATAATACTTGAAGTGAAGCTACTCATGGCCTCAAACTTCCGAACGATGCACTAGAGCTCAAAATGACTGGTCGAGTCATTATATATTGTTTTAAAAAGGGGGAGGATGTAACGATCCGACCGGTCGTTTTGAATGTATTAGCCCGATCCCCTATTTACTACTTCCCCCGTATATTTTTCTTCTTATGTGACTTGCTGGGAGGTTGTTGTTGTGGTTTCTGAGTGATTTGGAGAAGGTTAAAACTTTTCGATTGTAGTTGGTACTTTAAGAAGACGACTTCGAAATGGATTTTCATTGATTCTATTAGCTCCACTAGGTGAGTTGGACTTAGGAGTATGTACGGATTTGAATTGGAGGTCTGTAACTGATTTAGGCTTGAAATAGTGAAAGTAGAATTTTTGGAAAGTTTGACCGGTAGTGGACTTTTTGATATCGGGGTCGGATTCCGATTTCAGAAGTTGGAGTAGGTCCGTAATGTTGAATATGACTTGTGTACAAAATTTGAGGTCAATCGGACGTGGTTTGATAGATTTCGGCATCGATTGTAGAAATTTGAAGTTTCAAGTTCATTAAGTTTAGATTGGAGGGTGAATAGTGTTTTTGTTGTTGTATGATATGTTTTGAGGGCTCGAATGAGTTCGTATAGTATTTTATGACTTGTCGGTATATTTGGTTGAGGTCCTAGGGGCCTCAAGTTGATTTTGGGTGGTTAACAGATCATTTTGGACTTAGGAAAAAATTGCAGATTTCTAGTATTCTCCATTTCTAGTGTCCTTCTTCGCGTTCGCAAGGGGAGTCCGACATTTGCAAAGAGGAACTGGAGGCAGGTGGAATTTTATGCTTCGCATTTACGATGTTGGTCATGCATTCGTGAAATTCTGAGGTTAGTCTACACGTTCGCGATAAGGGTCTCGCTTTCGCGTAGATGAAGTTGGTCCATTGGGTCCCCAAGGCCTTGTTCTACGCATTCGCATTGTGGAGATCGCGTTCACAAAGCAACAGGAATTGGAAGGTACGCGTTCATGAGAGGTCACTCACGTTCGCGAAAGAGAGATTTTTGGTCAGTGTTTAATTGTTCGACGTGAATGCGAGGTGTGACCACGTTCGCGAAGAAGAAAATACCTGGGCAATCTATAACATTTCGAAATCGAAGGTTTAGCCATTTTTATCAAAACTTGAGATAGAGAGCTCGGATTTTGACGAGATTTTGAGGGATTTTCAGAGACATCGATTGGGTAATGATTCTACACATGATTTTGGTTATATCCCACTAATCTATCATTAATTCCATCCTTTAATTTCAAATTTGGGGTGAAATATTTGGGAAACATGGGAGAAGTTCTTCAACTAAGATTTTGGATTTTGATTGGAATTTTGAAACTTGATTTGGATAATTTTGGTATGAGTGAACTCGTGAGTGAATGGGTGTTTATATTTTTTAACTTTACCCGATTCTAAGACGTGGGCCCGGGTCGACTTTTTGGGGCGATTTTATAAGTTCTTGCTTATGCTTTGATTTCATTAATTAGATTAGTTTCTTAGAGTTATATTTATAGTATGTAATTGATTATGGCTAGATTTGAGCCATTCGAATTGGATAATCGTGGAAAAGGCATTGTTACCGATTGATTGAGCTTAGTTCGAGGGAAGTGGCTTGCCTAACCTTGTGTGGGGGAAATCCCCTTAGGATTTGGTACTGTTGTGATATGTGAGCCCCATGTACGTGAGGTGACGAGTGCGTATATGAGCTATTTGTTGTAAATTCTAACTTTTACTGAATAATAACCCGATCCACCTTAATTTAGTTATACTAGCATATGTAGTTATCCTGTTTAGCCTAGAATAACATGTCTACATGTCTTAAATGCTTATCTGAACTCTGTGCAGCATGTTTAGTGGATTCCCTGCCTTTTTCCTTGACTTGTACTTAGTGTAAACTGTAGGATTTCATGTTGTAACTATTATTTCCATTGTTTTGAGCTGCGTATTTACTTTGGGACTATGAGACGGTATCCCAGGAGATCCCCCTGTATATTTACTTTGGGACTACGGGACGGTATCACAGGAGATCCCCCTAGACATTTACTTTTGAGACTACGAGGCGGGAGTTCCCCTTGTACATTTACTTTTGGGACTACGAGATGGTATTTCGGGAGATTTCCCGCTATTTATCCTTGTGTGTTGTACTGTTACTTCTCTATGGATTTCCTTTTTGTTAAATTCCAGTCTTTTATTACATTACAACATTTCTTTGCCTTAATTATTTTATATACACCAGTGGGCCCTGACTTGACCTTGTCACTACTCGACTGAGGTTAGACTTAGCACTTACTGGGTACCATTGTGGTATACTCATGCTACTCTTCTGCACATATTTTCATGTGCAGATCCAGGTACCTCCTACCAACCCCGCTATTAGTTGCGTGTTGCTATTGCTCCGGAGACTTCAAGGTACATATGCCCGCGTCCGTAGACCTCGGAGTCCCCCTCTATCCCTTTTATGTTATTCATCCTTTATTATTTCTAGTTACTGATGTATAGAAACAATTAGACAAATTCTTAGAAGCTTGTGACTTATGATGCTCCAGGTCTTGGGGAAATTCTACGTATATTCGAGAGCTGGTTATTGTATATGTCGAGCGACATTTCTGCCAGCTATTTAATTACCTGTTGCTGTTAGTTGTTAAGATTTATGCTTTCATTTTCATTGTTACGCAAATGTTAGGCTTACCTAGTCATAATGACTAGGTGCCGTCGCGACCTCTCACGGAGGAATAATTGGGTCGTGACAACATCAGAATCTAGAAATGGGTACTCATTCTCTTGCATTTCTTTTAGAGTCAACTTCCCACTTGGTTTATCTTGAAAAGAAGTGGATTTCATACTCTGCTTCTTGCTGACCTTTGTTGTGAACTTAACAGGTGAGGTGTTGACATTCATAGCTTCTTTGTTTTCTGACTTGGGCGCAAACTTGCTCCATTTTCTGACTTCTTGCTTTTCGTTCCCTTTGCGAGGCTCATAGATAGGCAGTCTTTCGTTTCCACCAGAGGCCGTGCTTAACTCCATGTCATGGGCACGAGCCGCAAGTTCTTCAAATGTACTAGGCTTGATATCTTGCAAGATGTAGCGCAGTCCCCAATGCATGCCTTGGATGCACATCTCTATGCCAGAAGCTTCATTGGGCCTCTCTTTACAGTTTAGGCTTGCATTCCTCCAGCGATTGATAAAGTCGATAACTGGTTCACCCTTTCATTGACGAGTATTTGTAAGTTCTATCATACTCATAGTATGTCTCGTACTATAAAAGCGATTGAGGAACTCTTTCTCTAGTTGATCCCAACTATCAGTAGATCCAGCTTTGAGGTCTGTGTACCAGTCAAAAACATTTTCTTTTAATAAGCGGAAAACTGCTTGAAGAGGTAATCTACATAAGTCCCAACATTGTTGCATGTCTCAACGAAGTGTGCCACATGTTGCTTTGGATTACCTTTGCCATCAAACTGTTGAAATTTTGGAGGTTGATAGCCGCAGGAATGTTTAACATATTGATCCTTGAAGTGTATGGCTTTGCGTAGGTAAAGGAGGACTTGGAAGCAACTTCATATTTTTTTATAGTCCCTTCAATGAACTCCTTTACTTGATTGATCGGAATCATCCCTTCCGAAGAGACTAGAATTTCTTTAGTGGATGCAACTTGTCGTGGGGGAGGATCAATCTCTTGAACTTATAAAGTTTGTCAGGTGCATGAGTGGATTCTTCTTCCATCAAGATTCCCACCCTGTTTGTTAGCTTGTCAATTTTAGCATATTGATTTTGCATGCACTTGGTCAAGCTAGCGATTGCTTCCGTCAAGTTTGCCAACTGCTCTTCCACAAATGAAATGTTTGTCACCATGGCTTGCATGATTGTTGTAGATGACGGGGAGTAGCATGGATTGTCACACAGATTGATTCTCGAAAGGCTTACACTATGCGGTATAAGTGGGGAGGATCCATCACTTAAAGCATCATCATCTTCCTTCACAGCAGAGTTCTTGGATCCAAAGAGGTCAATCAAAACAAGAGTTTTCTTGATCTTTTTAGCAATGTCGCTTCCTCCTTCGGGTGAGTTTATGGAAGATCTTGCTCCTTTTGATGATGAAGATCCGAAAACAGGGGTTGATGAGGACGACACTTGGAGTGCTTATTATCCTAAAGAGCTTGCTTTGCTCCTCGTAACTGGTCCGAAGCTTCCAAAGGTAACATCGAGGATGCTTTCTACATCAGCATAGAACCTGGAGTTAACAGCCTTGGTGGATGTTGATCTAGAGTTGTTCTTTGAATCCATTTCAACGTTCTTGGACTTTAGTGATTGAAAAGTTGAGATGAGAGGTAGATATTGTCCCATTAGGCATTCCAGAATTTGTAGACAATAAATTGCGGTGAGAAAATAAAATCAGGCAGAAAAATAGTGCTACAATTGTAGTATTTGATTTCAAATGATATGAGTGTACATTCTCTATGAATCATCTTCTTATTTCCAATAGAAAATAAATTCAAGGGTCTTCGAGCTTGATCTTGAATTTATATTTTTGCCATGAACGATGATCTTACATTCAACTAGAACGAACTTTGATTTGAACTCGTACTCATTGAACCTTGATTTGTTCTTCGTTCTTGAGCTGAACTTGATTGTTTGAAGCTTGAAACTTGTAGAGAAATTTGCGGTGTTTGATCCACGAGCTCTCTCTTGCTTCTTGTTATAACTTCTAGTGTCTTTTATCGATTATGAAGACCTCTATGTATAATGGTGGGAGGGAAGAGTTAAGATATGAACAAATTATTTTCAACCAATCAAATCAAAGTATGACAAGGCCGCATATTATTGGCCAGAATATATCACTTGTACATGTGGCGCGATTTCATTAGCCTTTTAATGTTACTTGGAATGTCTTGTCATTTTGACACATGACATGATCCTATTGGCTCTTCCTCTTGACTTGGCGTGCCACGTCATTTGACATGTGGCACCAAACTGGGCCTCTAGAAAGATTACATCTTGGGCTTAATGAAGTGGGCTCATCATTTTAGCTCAATTAAATGAGTTAGCCCAATGGATTAAGACTTATATATATATATATATATATATACACACACACACACACACACACACATACTAGCCTTTGAGTACGCGTGTACCCCATCTTAATGTATATTTTTTCTTTAAAAATAAATCCCATAAATATTACATTAAAACAGTGTTTGAATTATAAAATAAAATTTTTAGCTCCTGAATATGACGAATGTTGAACCTATATAGCTAACTTAATAAAGGAAGAAACTCGATCATCATTCCATATATTCAACTTAAACATAGTTCTAATCTATAATTTCATTCCCTCCATAACCTTTGAAAATTTAAGAGCCCTAATTTCTGTTTTTAAAAGATATTTTAAAGTGTGTCCTTTTTTTGGTCATTTTTCAAGTTCATTCTATAAAACACAAACATATCAAGTAACTAAAATAAGACTATTATTATAGCTTATTTTACATAATTATTCAAAAAAAAAAGATTTATATTATATCGATTTCATACCTTAATTTACATTGGCTTGACATTCCCACGGCTCTTCTTCATTCTCCTCACAGTCGAATCTCTACGGATCACCTCGACTCAAATATCTATTCCAACTCAAATTCGTATTCAGTGAAGAAAAAAAAAAGGTACCAAATCCTAATCTCTTTACAATTTTAAAGAAGAAATTAAAAGAGGTGCAAGATTTAAAGCACATAAAGCATATATACAATATCAAAAACAAAAAAAAGAAGCTCAATATGATCAATAAGTATCATAATTGCACAAATAAAGAATAGAAGAAGTTTACCACTCAGGATAACTGCCACGAATTACAAGAATGCGGAGAGGAAGGGTTTCATGTGTAATGTCATGGGAGGCTTTCCAGCCATGCCCCATGACCCCTTGGACGCACCTCATGGCGTCCTGGCAAGCCTCCCAACGCCCAGCTCCATGGTCAGCCCCGTGGTCTCGGCAGCGCCAAGTGACAAACACACATGTGCGTCTGTCGCCCCACCGATAGCCCATGTCAGCGCTCAGCGGCTGGTAGATGCCAACAGCGCCGCGCGCACAGACAATGCCGGGTGACAGTTCATGATGATGCCAACAGCACCGCATGCACAGACAATGCCGCGCGCGTAGATCCTGATGCCTTGCCAGCGGCCAGCCGCAGGCGGACTCCAAATAATGCCGCACGCCGACAGCTCCGCGCGCGCATACCCTGATGCGAAAGATAAAGTTGCTACCAACAGACTTGTTTTCTGCCTTGTAGAAAACTAAGTCCTTTTCATTGTAAATTTAAAGTAGTTTTATTTCATGTACTTCCATTATGTTTCTCTAGCTTAGTTAAGTCTAGTCTTGTAACTTTGGTTTATTTTTTTAAGTACTATTAGGGGGGATCAAGCAATCAAACTTTCCAGCAAGAAAATAATTCTTTGTACTGGTGTCTCTCCCCCTCTACACCGCGTTGCTTTTCTGTAATAGCTTTCATCAATGCAATCAAGCTTTCTTTCATTCTCAATTCTCATTTCTGTTCTCTCAATTGCTCTTGACATTGGTTTTCTCGTACGACACTGACAATCTAGTCTAGCATACGGAGGGGACCTCAGTTGGCGGACAGTAACTGCACTGACATCAGTTGCTTAGCCTTACATCGCCCTTCCAAAGAATCTCAGGAAGGCGCCGCGTAACAGTAAATAAGCGAAAGTATCAATAGTTTAGTATAATTTATTTAAGGTAAATCTTAATTGATTATATAGTTCAAATTAAATTTTTATTGATTTTAAACTCCTAAAATTAAAAAGAAATAATTGAACTACAATTTTGTCCAGCATAAAATCTTTGTTTAAGGGTAAAAAAGACGAATGACATTTCGCTAATGACATTCATGCTTTTAATATAGTGTGTGTGTGTATATATATATATATATATATATATATATATATATATATTAGCCCATAATATTTATTTGGACTAGTATATTTAGAATATAATCCAAGTTCTTTTTTGAATTTGAATCCAATAAATTTTACATACCTACAATACACTTCTTACTTGGAATAAATCTGGAAATAGCCATTTAAAATGGAGGTTGTCTTCTTACAGTGACGTCTTTAAGGTTCGAGTGAAATGAATTTGTTATTTTGAATTTTTCTTGTGGTGTTTATGCTATTTCCTCTGAGATACATTTAATTTTAGAGATCTGAAATATATAGTTAAGAAAAGACATCATGTTTATTAGCCTTCTTTTGAGCCAAGGAGTGACATTAACAATTTAATTGCCATTTTCTTCAAAATGTTGCTATAAGACTGAATGTGTGATGGTTTATTAAGAGGAAACGGAACCTTGTTCATCAATGGGTTAAGATATCTATTAGCTCCAAAATCGTTATCCACGCCCCAAACTAGATACCATTCTGTAACGATCATGCAATCTGTTTGGTCGCGTAAATGGTTTTAGTGCCCTTCCCCAATAATTTCCATAATCATACCTCACAACAATCTCAAAACTAGGAAAGAAATAAGTCATCAATACGTTAGTATGATTTTAGACACGCATTAATCGAATTATCATGATCATGTATACGTTCGCGTGACATAATTACGACTTCCAAATTAAAATTAAGGTATGCGTTCACGCAACTTTGGGCGAAACAATCTTCATAATAGTTTAATAATAATTAACCGTTATGAATTGTTTACGCGTACTCGTGACATGATTTTAGCACAATAAACAAAACGGATGCACATACATGTGATTCGTTTCAAAGATTAATTTCATAATTTAACAATCAAGTAATTAAAAGCGGTAAAAGTAAAAATGCACATAGATTTAAAAATACGTAATAATCAGATAATTAAGCCAAGTATATTTTGCAAAGTGACCGTGCTAAAACCACGAAACTTGGGAGTGCCTCACACCTTTTTCCGGGTTAATACCATTCCTTACTTGATCTTCTGTATTTCACAGACTTAAATTGAGTCAAATTTCCTTGAATTAGAATTTTAAAATAAACCAGTGATTTGGGACACCATAATAATTATTCTAAGTGGTGACTCTGAAATTAATTAAATTAATCCCATTACAGTAATGTCACTTAAAGTGGAAAAATTACTTTCCCTGTAAAAAGGAGGTGTGACAATGGCCCCTTAGTATTATGATCAAAATGAGTCCCAAAAACAACGAAAAGAACTTATATATATAAGAGAAAAAAGTGGGGCGGTCATGAGGCCTAAATCCTAACCTGTAACCACTCGACCATCGTTTTGAGATCTAGTGCGCCGTTTAGAGGTTTGAGGCTATGAGCAACCTCACTTCAGGTATTATGACTTGTACGCATAGTCGGAATTGAAATTCGGGGAGTTCGGAGTTGATTTGGAAAGAGAATTCTCATTTCGGAAGCTTAAAGTTGGAAGTATCTGACTAAGGGTTGATTTTGAGTAAACGACCTTGGAATCGAGATTTGAAGGTTCCAACAGATTCGTATGATAATTTTGGACTTAGGCGTATGTCCGGATTGAGTTTTGGATGGTCCGGGAGCATTTTGGCGCCTGTTGTGGAAGTTAGCATTTTAGAAGGATTACATAAATTTGGGTTGAAGTGCATTTCAATATTATCGATGTCCGTTTGGGATTTCGAGTCTAGGAATAGCTCCGTATGGTGATTCTGATGTTGGGAGCGCATCCGGAAGTGGATTCGGAGGTTCGTAGGTCATTTTGGAGTCATTTAGCGAAAGTGAGAAATTTGAAGGTTTTGAGAAGTTTGACTGGAGGTGGAATTTTTGATATCGGGGTCGGATTTCGATTTCGGAAGTTGGAGTGGGTCTATAATGTCGAATATGACTTGTGTGCAAAATTTGAGGTCAAAAGAGTTATGAACTTTAAAGTGTTCTTGATGAAAATGATGAGTTTTGAGGTTTAATTCATAGTTTTACATGTTAGTTTCATGATTTGGTTGCACGAGCAAGTCCGTATGATATTTTTAGGTTGGTGTGCATATTTGGGTTGGAGCCCCGAGGGCTCCGGTGAGTTTTGGATAAGCCACGGAGTGGAATTTAACTTAGGGAGTTGTAGGTTTTTAGCTGGTGTGTTGCAGGCCTGCAGGCTTCGAAATTGCGAAGCCTGGCTCGCAAATGCGAGCAATGGGTCGCAAATGCGAATAATGGCCTGGGCAGCCTTCATCGCAAATGTGAAGTACTTGTCGCAAATGCGACATCGCAAATGCGAAGGCAGTATCGCAAATGCGAAGAGGACTGGATTCCTCAGGGTTTGCAAATGCAAACCCCTGTTCGCAAATGCGAGGTTAGCAGTCTGAGGGGTTCGCAATTGCGACACCTGCAACCTGCAAAACCGTAACTTAGACGTATTTCAACCATTTTTCAAACTCTTTCAAAACCAAAACACTTTTGGGCGATTTTTCAAAGGCAAGTACTCTTCCAAATCAATTTTAAGTCATTTCTAACTTGGTTTCATCAATCTTTAACATCTTTTCTCATGATTTCAACTCAAAATCAAAGGTTTTCATGGGAAAAATTGGGTGTTTTGGGTAGAACCTATATTTTTTAAATTTTGGGGATTTGGACCTCGATTTGAGGTCCGATTTCAAAACAAATTATATATTTGGATTCGTGGGGGAATGGTAATCGGATTTTGGTTCGAACCTCGGGTTTTGACCATGTGGGCCCGGGGGCGATTTTTGACTTTTTGGGAAAAACTTTAGAAAACCTATTTTCATGCATTGGAATTGATTTATTTAACATTTATTGATATAATTTAGTAACTTGTGGCTAGATACGAGCGAATTGGTGGTGGAATCAAGAGGTAAAGCGATAGTTGAGACTTGAATTGTGTTCGTGGCATCAAGATAAGTATTTGGTCTAATCTTAGCTTGAGGGATTAGGAATTGTGTCCTATTTGCTACGTGTTATTTGTTGAGTACGACATATAGGCATGGTGACGAGTATCTAAAAGTTGGTGTCAAGCATGCTCGTGAGTCTTATTCTATGACTAATGTGACTTTGTTTGTATTGTTCATGCCTTAAGTGATGATTTCTATTGTTGAGCAAATCTTGTGGAAATAATAGTGATATTTGAACATTGAGGAGCATTGACTCAAGTTGTATAATGAATTGTGGAAGTATAATTGACAATTGAATCTTATAGAGCATTGGCTCAAATTGTGAATTAAAAGTGAAAAAAGAGAAGAGAATTTTTATATTGTCTTCGTTGCCGGGATGTTGTTGCTTTAAATCCTATCTCCCTTGCCAGGATGTTGAAGCTTTTGATATTGTTCCCTTGCCGGGATTTGATTGTTGAACTATTGTTCCCTTGCCAGGATTTTATTGTAATTTTATTTATTTCCTTGTCCTATTGCTTGTGATTGTTGTTTAAGTGAGGAAGAGTGTTAAAACACGAAGGGTGATGTCGTGCATTGTTTTGGTGAGAGAGTGTTAAAGCACGAAGGATGATGCCGTGTACGATTTTGTGAGGAGGAGTGGAAAAGCACGAAGGGTGATGCCGTGCCGCACGATGTACCATTCCGTGCCGATTATATTGCATTATATGGCGAGGATGAGAGTAAAAATATGAAGGGTGATACCGTGCAATTTATATTGATTCTTATGGTGAGAACGAGAGTAAAAGCACGAAGGGTGATGTCGTTCACTTATTTGATTTCTAATCCTTGTTGATTCTTGAGTTATGGTGTTCCTTGTATTTACATGCTGTTTTTTCTATTATCATTTATGTTTCCTCGCAGCATGTTTTCCCATGGCCCTCGCAAAGTTAAAAACGCGTAGTTGCTTTAGGCGCGTTATTTTAATAATATTACCTTCCTAAACTTGGGTGTGCATTTCATGTGACCCAACTCCAATTCTCAACAACGTTAAATAAAATGTGTCCTGGGCCACGGGTGCATTTCATGTGGCGTGGTTCAAGGCGTGTTTTAAATAACGTTCAATCTTCCTAAAAAATAATAAATAAAAGCGGTTTTAAAGTAAAAATGCACATAGGTTTAAAGGTGTACCAAAATAAGATAATAGGCCAATAATAGCAGTTGAGCGACCGTGCTAAAACCACGGAACTCGGGAATGCCTAACACCTTCTCTCGGTTAACAGAATTCCTTACCCGAATTTCTGTGTTTCGCGGACTGTAAAACAGAGTCAATCTTTCCTCGATTCGGGATTTTAATCGGTGACTTGGGACACCATAAATCATCCCAAGTGGCGACTCTGAATTTAAAATAGATAATATCGTTTCGATTGTCACTTTAATTGGAAAAACTCCCTTATATCCCTTCCGGGTGTAGTAAAAAGGAGGTGTGATAGCTCTGGCGACTCTGCTGGGGATAAGAACCCAGAACTTCCAATTCAGGGTTCAAGAATTCGAGCTTGTTAATGCAATTTTTATTTAGCTTTATTGTTGATATTACTGTATTTTGTGGACTTAATATGCTAAATGTTGCTTTTACCGCTTTGATATGGTTGAACTGTATATATAAACTGCTACGAAACCTCCCTCTTTCCGAGTCTTATAAATCATGTAGAAGGGTGCACTTCGTGTGGCTTCTCTTCTGTCTAGAGTCTTATCCCATTTTAAAACGAGGTTCGGACAAGTTGCAAAGCCGGTGAAGCTTCTATATTCCCGGTACGCTGCCCCCCCAGCTCGAGTTGTCTGCTCGGGTAAGCCAGGTCTAGAATAATAAACCCAGATTTTAAACCTAGAATATCTCAGCCTCATGCCGGATCCCTAGTAGGAACGTTTGATTGCATCATGTGCATTTGACTTAGGGGACTCAACACAGGGGTTGAGTCCGTCTAGGACAGGTGTACCCATAATCAAAGACCATACTGATGCATATTTTATGTGCTACTTGTGCATTTATTTGCTTTGGGTTCGCATGCTGACCGACTTTTGAATGATGAGAGAAAAGTTGGAAAGGAAACTAGCGGTATAAGGGTTGAGTGAGTTAATCACCTGTTTTGAAAAAAACCAATGTCCAAATAGTACTGAAACTCTGCCGAATTTTTTTTTGTTGAGAAAAATGAAATGAAAAAAAAGAGTTTTGTTTTCAAAAATAGTTTTATTTGCCCGAACTATGCCAGTTTGATTCTCATCGGTTGTGGGATACGTAGGCAACCTTCATCGGGTCCAACTTTCCTTTTTTGCGAGAATAGCCCAAAAATAACAAAATTTTAATTTGTCTCACAAATAAGTCGGGTGATTCCATTCTTGTTTAAAATAAGTCGAATGTTCCCAAAAAGGCGTCGGAAGGCTGTTTTTGCAAGAACAGCCACCTTGGGTCATTTTTTAACGGTTAGCAGGCACAACCTTAAAATCTTCTTCCCCGAAGTGCTGATAGGCCGTATTTGTGAAGCCGAGTTTGTTTTTGAAATGATTTTTTTTTGAAAAATGGTGTTACTTTTTCTTTTTAGGTCACAAAAATCACCTTAATAAATGTGCAGGATGAGCACAAACGAAATTGAACCCTTCACAGTCCTTAATGAGATCCCCATAAAGCTCCATATGTGGTGGAATGATCTAGGAAAAGGCAGTAGAGAAACAGTGATAAAAGTTCTGGGAGGCCTCATCGGACTATTGAATGTCAAGCCAAGGTTGGACATAATTGAAGCTTTAATACCTTTTTGGGACCCGACTAGCAATGTGTTCCGCTTTTCGAACTTTGAGCTTACACCTACATTGGAGGAAGTTGCGGGTTATGCAGGCCTTAACGGAAACCTTAGAAGTCGATACCCATTGGCACCAAGACCGGTATCCCCCCAAAGATTTCTGGATTTGCTGGGTATTAGTCGGGATATTCAGGACTGGCAATCGGATGTGGTTTGATAGGTTTCGGCATCGGTTGTAGAATTTGAAGTTTCAAGTTTTTTAAGTTTGAATTGGAGGGTGATTCGTGATTTTAACGTTGGTTGATATGATTTGAGGTCTCGACTAAGTTTGTATGGTATTTTAGAATTGGTTGGTATGTTAGGTTGAGGTTCCGGGGGCCTCGAGTGTGTTTCAGATGCTCAACGGTTCATTTTTGGACTTAGGAAAGTAGCAGATTTTTTTTGGTATTTTGTTGTAGAGATCTCCTTCATCGCGTGCGCGAGAGGAATCTCGCGTTCGCGTAAGGCATCTGGGGCAGGTGGAAATTTAATGCTTCACGTTCGCGAGGTTGGTCCCGCATTCGCGAAGCTCTGAGGTTGTATGCCTATGTGTTCGCGAAGAGATTCCAACGTTCGCGTAGAAGAGTTTGGTTACTGGGTCCCCAGGCCCTTATGCCTACGCGTTCGCGTAGAGGAGTCCCGTGTTCGCATAGGGTTGAGTTGTGAAGCCTCTGCGTTTGCGATTAGAGTATCGTGTTTGCGATGTAGAATTTCTGGGCGAGAGTAGAACTTATCTGAAGGGTATTGCACGCTCCAGTGTCTTGTATCATCGGTATTGTAACCCCCGAGGTTTTGAAGAACCGAACACTGGTCTAACCCATGCTGGAAATAAAGACAAATGGGAAGCAAGGCGAGGTTTATCTTTTATGGTAGCCTTCTTGGATGTTGTGGTTTGTCCGCGAAAAGATGGTAATATAGAGATAGATCTTGTGGGAATGATCAATGTTGCAATCAAGAAAGCCAACAACATTGTGGTTCCTCTAATCTTATCTGAAATCTACTGAGCCTTGACTATCTGTCGGGAAGGGGGAAAGTTCTTCCAAGGCTGCAATCTATTGTTACAATTATGGATGCAAGAACATCTCTGCCACCGGGTTTGGTATATGAATTACGGTTTGACCGGTTTGAGCTGCATTGAAGAATTAGGAAGCTGGGTGGCAGGTATTGAATTCCCCGAAGGAACTAAAGCTTGGCTTACACATTTGAGATCCTTGACTGCTGATAAAATTGAGTGGGCATTCGGATGGCTTCCTGCCACCGAAGCAGTGTACACGTCAGCTGAAGTATGTTATATCCTCTTGATGGGCATTTGGAGCATCCAACCTTATTCTCCCTTCAGGGTTTTTCGCCAATTAGGAAGATTTCAAACTGTCCCCAATGATGAAGATTTGAGTAAATATGCCATTTATCTGGGCCCAAAAGCCGCATTTCCAGAAGGGAAAATTCGCCAGATATGGAATGAATGTAGGTTTCTTGAACCTAAGACCATGGTGCGAGATTTAGCTAGAGGTGAAGTGGACCCTAAGTACAGTGTCTGGTTTGGCAAAAGATTCTAGATCCCCGAGAGGCCCACAAAGAGACCCCATGTCCAATAATTCACCGATAGAACATAGGTGCAATGGGACTGGTTGACCAAAGAAAACGAGTACAGGGCCAAAATAAGCCAGTTGGAAAGGCGAGTCATGGAGCTTCAGTTTGAAAATGTTGTTCAAGCCACTGCAGACAAGAGAGAAAAGAAAAAACTAGCTCAGGAAAATGAGGCCCTCAAAGCTCAGATCCAGAAGATGAAAATAGCTGCCAGAAACCCGGAAAGAAGCCGGGCTGATAAAAGACTAATAAACGGTCTGAAAAAGAAATCCCTCGAGTGTCAAAAAGACATGGAAAAATCTAAAGCTGGTCTAGCAAAAATTCGGGCAAAATGGACAAAGAAGGCAGAAGAGTGAGCACAGTTTGTTCAACAAATAAAGAGGAACTATGAAGGGACCATCACTATCCTAAGAAGAAAGATAGCCACTCTCGAGAATGAGGCAGTCAAGCAGGCTAAAGATTTTAAAGCTGATAGGAAGCACTGTTATGATCTGATGGCTCAGATGGAGGAAGGAATGCAGCAGTTGCAAAATCAACACCTTCATGACTCTCAAGTGTTAGAAGCCCGGAATCAGCAGATAGGGCGGTTGCTTCGGGAAAAAGGCAGAATTAGAGAAAGGATCAGAACCATCGCTGACTACATTACCATGAAGTGGCAAGTGTGCAAGGACATGACTCGTACCACCTTTTTCACTATAGTGATGACTTTCATCCGCCAAGTTATGAGTGATTTGGAGCGACTGCAAGGGGATCTCGCATTTAGGCCCGCGGCGAGACCGAATGATGTCCTGCGGGCACAAAGAGCATTAATGTATTCTTGATTTTACTTGAGTCTGTACCTTTCTTTTTCTGTTGGAGTCTGTTGTTTTCCTTTTTGAGTCTTTTAGCTTTGAATCGTTGTAATGCAAAGAATTTCCTCTTAATAAGAAGAATTGAAAATATTTTGTTATTCATTTTTACACTTTATCCCCAGAACTACGCTCGGTCTGATTCATGCGGGGATACGTAGACAATCTCCATAGGATTCGACCACAACCAAAAGAAAAAAATAAAATGGAAATAAAAAGGGGAATAAAGGATAGACGTGAGAAACAATAAAAGGGAAAGGTCGTGAATAGGAAAAGCCGAGATGACACAAGCAACCGAGCAAATGCATGATAGAAAGGACTAATTGCTTAGGTGCATTGCATTCCTATGTGCGGTTGCCTATTTGTTAAGCTCTAATCACTAATAAGTTTTGTTGTGGTTTCCATAATTCAAGTAGTTAGTTCACCTAAGCATACTGGCAACCCACCCATACCAAACCAGATCCAAAGGTGAAATAATCATGTCTATCCCAAATGTAGACACCAGTGTCATCGATCCTTCGAGAGAAGAAGAAGAGTTGGATGTCAATGCCATGAAAGAAGAGATGTACAAATTGAAACAACAAATGGCCGAAATGTATCAGGCCTGGGCTAAAGGACAACCACCATCAGCTTACCCGGCTAACCTTACCTTCACCCCACCCCCAGCTCAGTCTCAAGATGATCCTATCACTGATCTGTCCCCGAGCTTTCCCATTTACCAACACTACCGGGGCACCACTTCTCATACACCACAGTTTCCATCCCCTAAACCAATTCCATACCCTCCTCCACCAGTAACTCCTGTCTTCGTAGCACCTCTACCAGCTACACTCCACAAATCTCCTAGCGAGCCAATGTTCCAGGCCCAAGACAACCAATACTACCCCTCGGAGCCCACTTTCAAAGCTCCAGAAACCCATTCCTATACTCCTCACTTTGACTTCCCGATAGAAGCTGATAAACCATCTAAAAATCCCGAACAGGAAAAAATGTTCAGGAAAGTTAAAAGCTTAGAACAATCATTCAGGGACATGCAGGGATTGGGAGGTCAAGTAATTGTGGCCTACAAGGACCTATGTCTGTTTTCGAATGTGCAATTGTTGGCAAATTTCAAGATGCCCAAGTTTGATCAATACAACGGGCACGGTGATCCAGTAGCCCACTTGAGAGGTTTTTGCAGCAAGATGAGGGGAGCAGGAGGAAAAGATGAATTGTTAATGGCTTACTTCAGTCAGAGTTTGAGTGGATCAGCATTGGAATGGTATACCCGCCAAGATTACGGAAGATGGGACACATGGGATGATCTGGCACAAGCGTTCGCTTGTCACTTCTAGTACAATCTTGAGATCATTCCAAATCAACTGTCCTAGACTAAACTGGAGAAAAAGCACAACGAAAGTTTCAAGGAATATGGTTTTCGATGGAGGGAGCAATCAGCAAGAGTAGATCCCCCAATGAAGGAAAGTGAGATGGTGGATTACTTCCTACAGGCTTTAGAACCTACCTACTATGGCCATCTGGTCTCAGCTATGGGGAAGTCATTCAACTAAGTGGTGAAGATGGGGGGCATGTAGAAGAAGGCCTCAAGTCGAATAAAATAATGAGCTATTCGGCTATCAAATCAACTACTCAGGCTATTCAGGGAGGCATAGGAGGGATTGGGAAAAAGAAGAGAGAGGACGCGGCAATGGTTGAGTCAGGAACTTGGTCCGGATCCAGAGGATCACCTTACCACTACAATCAACCTCGACCCCACCAACAAACTTACCATCACAATCCACCCCAACACTACTATCCCCCACTAGAACCTCATTTTTCTGTCCACCATACACAAGCATACAACCAACCTCCTGCCCACACGCAATGGCATGCTCCCGTTCCACAAAATACTTACCCACATCCACGAGCCTACCAAAACACTCCCGGACCAAATTTCCAGCCTAGTCAAGCATTTAAGGGTAAAAAGTTGCAGAAAAAGAAAACCTTTACTCCATTGGGAGAGTCGTACACTAGTCTGTTCCACAGGCTAAGACAACTGGATATGCTGAGTCCGATACAGTCCAAACTGCCAAATCCTCCTCCAAAGAATCTTGACTATACTGTCCGCTGTGAGTATTGTTCTGGTACTCCGGGTCATGATACAGAAAAGTGCTGGCACTTGAAAAGTGCGATACATGAGCTCATTGATACCAATAGAATTGAAGTTCAAGCACCCGAGGCACTCAATATCAAAAGGAATCCGATGCCAGCCCATCAGGAGGCAAATATGATTGAAATAGTGCATAAGGAGGGGGAACCCAAAAGACCATCACAGACTATCATGATGATTTGTTCCAGTGGAGTCAAGACAGTTGAACAATCAGTAGGTGAGGAGTCGGTGCTCAAGTCGAGCAAAAAGAGTATTGGGCCATCTGTAGCAATTGAGAAGGGATCTTCAAGCAAGGTTGCAACGAAACAGGAAGGGATAAAGGTGATTGTACCAGGAGCGGTAAGCCAACCCATCATAATCGTGGAGGTGCCCGCGCAGATCGGGTTATTATTAAACCGGTAACCCAGTTACCAATAATCAACAGCAAGGCTATTCCATGGAATTACGAACGGGTAATAGTGATGTACAAAGGGAAGGAGGTCAAAGAAGAAGTTTGTGAAGCCCGGGGTTTGACTCGCTCGGGAAGGTGTTTTACTCCCGAGGAGTTAAGAAGAACAAAAGATAATCTAGCGCTGGTAAAAAAGGCCGTAACTGAGGGAGAAGCAGAAGAATTCTTGAGGAAGATGAAGCTACAAGACTACTCTATCTTGGAACAATTAAGAAAGACGCCTGCTCAAATTTCGCTATTGTCATTACTAATCCATTCGGATGAGCACCGTCAAGTTTTAATGAAAATCTTGAATGAAGTGCACTTTCCTGATAAGATCTCCATGAATCATTTGGAGAAAATATCCAACAAAATCTTCAAAGAAAACAGAGTCACGTTTTCCAATGATGAATTACCTGTAGAAGGTACTAAGCACAATAGAGCTCTTTACCTCACAGTAAAATATGAGGACTCCGCGCTCACCCGGATATTGGTCGATAACAGTTCCAGTGCGAACATTTTCCCTCTCTCCACTCTGAGCAAGTTGAAAGTAGAAGATGAGAGGATTCATAAGAATAGTATCTGCGTGCGGGGATTTGATGGCGGAGGCAAAGATTCAGTTGGGGATATAGTACTAGAGCTGACAATAGGGCCAGTTGAGTTCACAATGGAGTTCCAGGTGCTAGACATAGCTATTTCCTACAATCTGCTGTTAGGACAACCTTGGATTCATGCCGCCAAGGCAGTACCGTCTACCTTGCATCAGATGGTTAAATTTGAATGGGACAGACAGGAAATTGTGGTGCACGGTGAGGATAATATGTGTGCCCAAAGTGATACTATCATACCTTTCATCGAAGTTGAAGACGACAAAGGGCCATGGGTATATTAGGACTTTGACGTAATATTAGTTGAAAAGATCCCAGATGGGGAAAAGCATTCCAGTTCCTAAGGTAACAACAACGTCAGTCATGGTGGCTTCTGAGATGTTGAAGAATGGCTTAATACCTGGCAAGGGTTTGGGTGTTTCGTTGCAGGGCATTATGCCAGTATCTTTGCCCAAAAACTTGGATACCTTTGGTCTGGGGTTTAAGCCCACAACTGCGGATGTAAGAAGAGCCATAAAGTTAAGGTAAAGGGCGTGGGTCCTTCCAAAGACCATCCCGCGGGTGTCCAGATCATTTGTTAGGCCTAGTGCCAAAAAGTGCCCAACAACAACGGTTTCCGGTTCATTGGCTGATGTTGATGGAGATTTGGATAAGGGGTTCGAGAGGTTGTTCAGTGATGTTAACATGGTGGAAACTGGAGAAGGATCAAGTCAAGCGGATGTGCAATTCATTGGGCCAAGTGCAAAGATTAGTAATTGGGAAGCTACTCCTCTTCCTACTCGGAAGGAGCTTTGGTAGTGGGCTTTGATTTTTTTTTCCAGTTTGTCTGGGTTATTCCAGGGTTGTAATCTAGATTGTTATCTTTCAGTCTATTTTAGCGTGCAAACCTTGTTATCTTTTATCATTCAATGAAATGCAATTTCTCTTTCTTCATCATTCATGATGGTTTTCCATGTTTTTTTTCTTTTCTTTTCTGTACAGTTATTTTTATGTTGGTTCTAATGACATGGCATGCATGAGGAATCCTCAGCCTAGTCTTAAACATCAATTTGATTTTGAAATAATAATTCAAGAAGTAGAGTGTGATGACGAATCAGAATATGATGAGGATGAGGCTTTTGAAGAGATTAGTAAGGAATTAAATCACTTTGAAGGAAAACCCAAACCCAACCTGAATGATATAGAAGCCATCAATTTAGGGGACGCAGATAATATCAGAGACTAAAATAAGCGTCCACCTTGAACCAAATATCAGGGAAGAGATAATCAAAGCACTGATTGAATACAAAGATATTTTTGCATGGTCATACGACGACATGCCAGGTTTGAGCACTGATTTAGTGGTCCACAAGTTACCCACTGACCGGCATTCCCTCCCGTCAAGAAAAAATTGAGAAAGTTCAAAACTGATATGAGTGTGAAGATTAAGGAAGAAATCACCAAGCAGTTGGAGAAAAAGGTCATTCGGGTCACACGATATCCCATTTGGTTAGCTAATGTTGTTCTAGTACTGAAGAAGGATGACAAGATTAGAGTATGCGTCGATTACCGCAATCTCAACAAAGCAAGTCCGAAGGATAACTTTCCACTACCCAATATCCATATTTTGATCGATAATTGTGCCAAGCGTGAGATTGGATCTTTTGTGGATTGCTATGCCCACTATCATCAGATTCTAATGGATGAAGAAGATGTAGAAAAGACGACATTCATCACTCCATGGGGAAATTATTGCTACCGGATAATGCCATTTGGTTTGAAGAACGCTGGGGCAACTTATATGAGGGCAATGACTACTATGTTTCATGATATGATACACAAGGAGATTGAGGTATACGTAGATGATGTGATCATAAAATCAAAGCATCAGGCTGACCATGTTGGGGATTTGAGGAAATTCTTCCAGAGGCTTCCCATGTACAACCTCAAGCTTAATCCTGCCAAGTGCGCATTTGGTGTTCCATCCAGAAAGCTGTTAGGGTTCTTAGTCAGCCATCGAGGCATTGAGTTGGACCCGTCAAAGATCAAATCCATACAAGAATTTCCACCTCCGAGGAACAAGACTGAAGTGATGAGTCTGTTAAGGAGGTTGAACTACATTAGCAGGTTTATTGCTCAGCTCACGACAACTTGTGAGCCTATTTTCAAGTTGCTGAAGAAGAATGATGTGGTCAAGTGGAGTGATGAGTGTCAAGAAGCATTTGATAAGATAAAAGGATACTTGTCAAACCTACCTGTGCTGGTTCCACCAGAACTAGGGAGACCTTTGATTCTTTACTTGACAGTCCTGGAAAATTCATTTGATTGTGTATTAGGTCAGCATGACATCACTGGCAGGAAGGAACATGCCATCTAATATCTTAGCAAGAAGTTCACGACTTATGAGGTTAAGTACACTCACCTGGAGAGGACATGTTGCGCCCTAACTTGGGTAGCACAAAAATTGAAACATTATTTGTCATCCTACACTACTTACCTCATTTTGCGCTTGGATCCATTGAGGTATATTTTTCAAAAGCCTATGCCCACAGGGAGACTTGCGAAGTGGCAGATTTTGCTCACAAAGTTTGACATCATCTATGTGACTCGGACTACGATGAAAGACCAAGCATTGGTCGATCATTTGGCCGAGAACCCGGTCGATGATGAGTACGAGCCATTGAAAACTTATTTTCTTGATGAAGAGGTGATGCATATCGACGAACTGGAACAGATTGAGAAACCTGGTTGGAAACTTTTCTTTGACGGGGCTGCCAACATGAAAGGAGTTGGAATTGGGGCTGTGCTTATTTCTGAAACAGGGCATCACTATCCTATTATGGCTCAGCTTCGGTTTTATTGCACCAGCAATATGGATGAATATGAGGCATGCATTTTGGGTTTGAGGCTAGCTGCAGACATGGATGTCCAGGAAGTTTTGGTCTTGGGAGACTCGGATCTTCTGGTACATCAAATTCAAGGAGAATGGGAAACATGAGATTTGAAGCTCATACCATACCGACAATGTTTGCATGATCTTTGTCAACGATTTCGATCAGTGGAGTTCAGGCATATTCCAAGGGTCCATAATGAGGTTGCCGATACTTTAACTACCCTGGCATCAATGTTACACCATCCAGACAAAGCTTATGTCGATCCTCTGCATATTCAAGTTCGAGACAAGCATGCTTACTATAACATGATAGAAGAAGAATTTGATGGCGAACCATGGTTCCATGATATCAAGGAGTAGATCAGAATGGGGATATATACAGTGCAAGCCATGGGGGATCAAAAGAGAACAATTCGACGGTTGGCAAGTGGGTTTTTCTTAAGTTGAGAAGTTTTGTATAAAGAAACTCCTGACCTTGGATTGTTAAGATGCATATATGCTAGACAAGCTACGACTATCATGTCTGAAGTACATTTGGGAGTCTGTGGACCACATATGAGCGGATATGTGCTGGCAAAGAAAATTCTCCGAGCAGCTTATTATTGGCTCACCATGGAGCGAGATTGTATCAGGTTTGTGTGCAAATGTCATCAGTGGCAAGTACATGGAGATTTAATTCATTCTCCACCATCGGAATTGCACACAATGTCAGCACCATGGCTCTTCGTTGCTTGGGGCATAGATGTCATTGGACCAATTGAACCAGCAGCATCCAACGGACATAGGTTCATTCTGGTGACCATTGATTATTTTACCAAGTGGGTTGAGGCTAAAACCTTCTCAAGTCTGTAACCAAGAAAGCAGTGGTTGATTTTGTTCACTCAAATATCATCTGTCGATTTGGAATCCCAAAGGTGATCATCACGGATAATGGTGCTAAACTTAACAGTAATTTGATGAAAGAGGTATGCCAACAGTTTAAGATTACACATTGCAATTTTACCCCATATCATCCCAAGGCGAATGGAGCAGTCGAGGCAGCCAACAAAAACATAAAAAAGATACTTCGGAAAATGGTAGAAGGTTCGAGACAATGACACGAAAAATTACCATTTGCGTTGTTGGGTTATCGCACTAATGTCGGTCCTTCAGTAGGTGCAACTCCTTATTTGTTGGTATATGGCACTGAAGTAGTAATACCTACAGAAGTTGAAATCCCGTCCCTTCAGATTGTCGCTGAGGCTGAGATTGATGATGATGAGTGGGTCAAAACCCATTTGGAGCAGTTGAACTTGATTGATGAAAAACGATTGGCAGCAGTATGTCATGGCTAGTTATATCAAAAGAGAATGGCAAGATCATACAACAAAAAGGTGTGTCTCCGGAAGTTTGAAGTGGGTCAGCAAGTGTTAAAACGTATCCTTCCACATCAGGCTGAAGTAAAAGGCAAGTTCTCCCCGAATTGGCAAGGGCCATTCATTGTAACCAGAGTATTGTCCAATGGTGCTTTATGTTTAACAGACATCGAAGGAAAATGCATAGACATGGCTATAAATTCTGATGCAGTCAAGAGATATTATGTATGATTTCTTTGGTATAATTGTTGATTGTTTGTATTTAGCATTATTTCAAAGATTGAAATGACGAAGGCAATCTGTTCTGCTATCTAAACACTTTACCCTTTGTTCCCCCTTTTGAGCCTTATTTATTTCTTTTATACCCCTCTTTTGGAATTAATAACGAAAAAGAGAGAAAAAAAAGAAAAGAAAAAAGAGAAAAGAAAAGAAGCGAAAAGAGAAAGTACAACTAAACAAAGAAATTCGGGTGTGAACTATGTTTGACCTGATTCCTGTTAAGGATACGTAGGCAGCCTCACGGTTCGATCATAGTAAAATAAAATATCAAAAGTTCCCGTTCAAGAAACTGGGGCAGAAGTTGTGATTGTAATAAGAAATGTGATTCCAAAAGTTGTAATTCTAACCCATTTGAAGTTGTTCTGAGCCGTTTTATACCCTTTTCTTTGCAAACATATCCAAGAACCCACATTGTTGTCCAAAGAAAGACCTCCCGATCAATCTTCGAGAGATGCCAAGTCAAGCAATGTAAAGAGAATTCATATCAGGGGCAACACTTCGGTTTAAGCAAGAGAAATCAAAAAATGAGAGAGTTTTATTGTTGAAAACCCTCATGGGCACCATGAGGCGACGAAAGCCGAGAGAAAATAAAAATGAGATAGTTTTATTGGTGAAAACCTTCGCGGGAACCATGAGGTGACAAGGAATTTAGGAATAAACAAATGAGAGAGGTTTGTTGATAAAAACCCTTCAACGCACTACAAGTTGAACAAGGTCCGTAAGTTGGCGGAAAGTAAAAATTGGGTTGTGGAAATCTTAGAGCACAAAGTAAAACAATTGGAAAGGAGATTGGTTAAATAGACTGGGCTGATTAATCCAAAATACATACCATGATCATTGGTGTCAGTGACTCCACTCAGATAAGTTTCTTTTCCTATCTCCAACAATCATCCAAATTTGGATTTTCTTCTTTATTCTTAATTCTCAAAATAGTTCCATTTCATTGTTGTTAATTTTACTCCTCTAAAGCTCTTCCAAGGTTAGCCTTGTTTCAACAAATAAGAAGGAATGTCAAAGTATACAACTAGATTCAAAATTGCACAAAGCAAAATGCGGCTAGGACATGCTAGAGATAGTATGATGAAAAGTGGGGCATAGAGTGTGAGCAAAGGTTAAATCGGTGGAATGGTTCAGTAATGTCGTGGGAGATGTATGGTTTCAAATAAAAGGGTCAAAAGTGAAAAAAACAGTTGGGGATCCTATGGTTGAGGATCATTCGGGAGGTCAAAACAATTCTCGACCAGTTCAAGGCAGTCGGTCGAAGCAAAGCATGGCAAAGAGAAAACCATCCCCAACAAGAATGCCATAACTAACCACGACATTTTAAACTAACAAAATTTTCTTTGATTTAAAACAGGGGAAAAGATGGCATTTGTTTCAGGAAGCCCTCCGTAAGGAAAGCAAGTACCAGGCAGGTTTGATCACAAAATTCTCAGGACCCTCCTGGAAAATGGGACCTAGGCTAAAATCTAAAACAATCATAAGGAGTAAATATAGCATAAATATACACCAAAGGAATATAAGTTGGCTTCAAAGTTTGCATAGGAGTTTTCAGGGCCCGCCTAAATAATGGGATGTAACTTTAAGAATTCCATTAGCTAAGTAAGTTCTATTATAAGAGAGTATAATTTAGCTATAAAAATATCATTCGTAAGATAGGCTCTAATTTGAAATTTCAGGACCCTCCTAGATAATGGGATGAGGTTTTAAGACCATGTGATATAACAAGTTTCATTAAATCATGACTTTTAAAAATATAGCATAGCTTTGAAATTGGCATTTCATTAGAGATTTTCAGGACACTCCTGGATAATGGAATATAGCTTGCAGATTATTAGAAATATTTGGTAAAAGGATTCAATTAACACTCATAGATGCGCCTAGTTACCAAACTGGGACAGAAAATTTTCTTTTGTTTTGTCTATTTTGCTGAAGTCAGACGCCCGTCTGAAGAATAGGGAAAACAACATGGATGTTAAAGATAAAAGCGTGACCAAGTACTAGCAATCAGGCGTCCACCTGGAGAACAAGGAAAAACAGTTGAAATATCAGCAATCAGGCGTCCACCTGGAGAACAAGGAACAACAGTTGAAGTATCAGCAATCAGGCGTCCACCTGGAGAACAAGGAACAACAGTTGAAGTATCAGCAATCAGGCATTCACCTGGAGAACAAGGAATAACAGTTGAAGTATCAGCAATCAGGCGTCCACCTGGAGAACAAGGAATATAAGTTGAAGATTCAGTAATCAGGCGTCCACCTGGAGAACAAGGAACAACAGTTCAAGTTTCAGCAATCAGGCGCCCACCTGGAGAGCAAGGGAGTACAGTTCAAGTTTCAGCTTTCAAGTTCTTACTGATATTTTGTAACCTGATTTAGTTTACACTCACATATGTGCCTAGCTACCAAACTGGGGAAGAAAATTTTCTTTGTTTTGTCTATTTTTGTTGAAATCAGGAGCCCACCTGGAGAACAAGGGAATACATTTCAAGTTTCAGCAGTCAGAAGCCCACCTGAAGAATAAGGGAATGCAATTCAAGCTTCAGTAATCAGGCGCCCACCTGGAGAGCAAGGGAATACACTTCTTTCGGCAATCAGGCGCCCACTTGGAGAGCAAGGGAATGCAATTCAAATTTCAAGTAATCAGGATCCCGTCTGGAGAACAGAGTAAAGGAAACAATAGTCAAAGAAAGACATTTAAAAGGTTCAACAATCAGGTACCCGCCTAGAGAAAAAGGGAAATCATTTCAACAAATACCATTCAAGTCAACCATAAAGGAACTTCTGAGGGAAATACAAATCAACGAGGCAAAAGCAGTCACAAGATCAAGTTTGAAAATAAATCTTTGTAAAGCATAGATCATAGCTTAGTCTAGCTTCTTCATTTTGTCATGGTGTAATAAGGAGGTCAGTAAGCAGTATCAGCAGCAGTAGCAGTAACAGTGAAACCACAGTTTATGGTAGTCCCAGCTACTGAAACTTCCCGAAGTACATTGACCTAATTACTTTATAGCCAAAGATATGTAGTAAACCTTTGAAGCAGAGGTTCGGTCAAATTCTTTCAAAAAATGCTTCCCACGGAGTCTTTAAACGGGCAAAAATCGCTCGTATCCGCTCACTTTATCTTTGCACGAAAACTCTTCATGTTTCCGGGAAAAGAGGGGCAGCTGTGAGCACGTGATTTTTGCCTCATACGAATTACTCCAAAAGAATTCCCAAAATTAGGTCTTTTATTTAATAATGTGTTATTTTTTGGAATTATTATGCTATTTTCCTTATTGTTTGTATATGTTTGTGTACATGTTTAATGCGTTAAAAAATACAAAAATGCGGTATCTGTATTTAGGATTTAATTTTACATTTTCTAGATTAATTAAGTGAATTGTTGTTTTACAAAAAATAAAAAATTCAAAAAAATAACGTATTTTGCATTTTTAATGTTTAATGTCGAAATTTCGTGATTTTCTTTTTGATTTGGTAAATAATATTTGGGATAATTATTATTTAGAGTTAATTAGTATTTTTGATAGGATGATTTGATTTTATAATTTAATTTAGGATTTTAGTTTTAATTTTTGGAAAAAAAAAGGGAAGAAAAAAAAGGGAAGAAAAAAAAGGAAAAGAATTAAATAAAAGAGGAGGAAATTAGATCTGGGCCAAAAAATCCCCAGCCCAAACAAAAATCCACTCCAATACCCGCCCAAATACCCCAGAACCGGCCCAGAACCCGCCAAACCCAGTCCGTTTCTTTTTGCTCGACCAAACGACGTCGTTTGGGTTCAATTAATCGGAGCCGTTAAAGCTTGTTCATCCAACTGTCTATAAACACGTCCCCTCACCCGTATCCGACCCCGACCCATTTACATCAGAGCCCGATACGGTCTTAAAGGTATCTAAATGTCGTCGTTCCATTTAGTCAGATGATCCAAGCCGTTGATCTCGTTTGATCGAACGGCCTGGATCCAATTCCACCCCAGTATATAAATATCCAAACACACCCCGCCCCCATCAGAACCCCCCCATCTCATCACTCATCTTCCTCACCCAAACCCTAGAGACTAGCCACCACCATTCCCCACCGCCTTCTGGTGGTGGCGCCGACCCCAACCCACCTGAAAATTACACCCCACAACCGTCACAACCTCCTCTCCCCAAATCCCTGCTCCAATTCCTTCGAACACTCCTGGAACTCTTCGAATATTGATTCGAAGAGATGAAACCTAGCCGCCACCACCTCTGAATTCCCCCAAATTGACACCCTAGGATCTCTTCCCATCCCTCTTCCATAATCTCCAAGAATTTTCCTTCAAATCCATTCTAAACCCTTTGAATCTCAAATTCCAAATCCGGGTTCCAAAAGCTAAACCTAAAACTCGAAATTAATGATGATGGTTTCAGTTTTAGAGCTGGTTTCGTCACAAAATAATGTTATTCATTTGTTTTGGCAAAAAACAAGTGATTAACATTATTTGGCGATGAAATCAGAAAGTCAGGGTACCAAGATTGCTTTCCAGTTAGTCGGTGAGTTCTTTCATGTTTTCTTCGTTTATTTGGTTAATTTTTATTCTGATGTTCATCTCCCTCTTCTCTTTTTCTTTTTTGGTCGATTTCAGTTGAAATTCGATCAGTCTTCTGGTATAACTTATTTTTGTTCACTATTTGTTTCTCTATATTGAGTTTTTGGATTTGTTTTGAATAATTGGGATATCAGTTTGTCTTAAACTTTGAAATTATATGTCTTGTGATTGTTTAGTCAGTCAAATTAAGGATTAGCTTAAGTTTAGTTAATTTTATTTAAATGTGTATAATAATCGACTGATTAATATAAGTTTAATTCAAGTGTTTACCTACTTAAGAAGTTTCTAGTGGATAGTAGAGTTAGGATTGCACTAATTGAGTGGATAAGTGAGTGGATAATTGATTGCACTAATTGAGTGGATGATTTAAGAATTAAAAAGTTGAATTGATAATGGTAAATGCACTAAGTTGAATATTTATTTATAGACACTAAGAGACACGCTGAAAAGTCTCTAAATACTAAAGGATACAGAGAGGACAGGAGAGATTCTGAAAATACTAGAAATAAAGAACAACATTTTCTGAAAAAAAAACTAAAATAAATACTGAAGAGATTTTGAGAGAGTATAAAATTCCCAGAAAATACAGTATACTACAAAGGAACTACTGTTCCATTGATCTTCCTTTGAATCTGGAGGTTTTTGACATTTCGAAACAGTTTCTGATTTCTCTTTGTTATCGAAGAAATGGTTTAAATCTAGTTTTTGAAAGTTCTGGGTTGAGTTCTATTGCCTGGTTACTGTTCCATTGGATTTAATGAATTGATTTCATTGTTCAACTGGTTGAATCTGAGCTTTACTGCTCCTGCTGCCTGTTTCTTCCTTGCTGAAGTAATCCTGCTGTTGCTTCATAACTTACAGATTTTTGTTGTTTGTTTACTATATTCAGGTACACATTACTGATTCTGAACATATAGAAATGGATCATATGATTTGAAGAAATGGAGATCCTTGCACTTATTAGATATCTTATGTTCTTTGTTTTCTTTCAATATGCTTAATTTGTTTCTTCTGTTTCTTTTAGCATGTGTAAAATGAGGTCACACTAGTAATATTTGATACCTATGGTGAGGACTGTAATGGGACTCTTCTTTGTGCTTGTTAATTTAGTTTGTGTTTAATAATTTCCCATGAATTTGGATCACTGTACTGTTATGAGACTAATGTGAATCATCAAGTACAACTTTAAGATTTTTCTGTTGAGCAAAATATGGTACTCTTGGTATTAGGATCTAGAGTAGTCTTCATATCTTCATGACATATGGACATATTTAAAAACCCATTAAGTGTTCGGATGCAATCTGAAAATAGAAGCTGACATGTCTTGATAGTAATGCTATTAGGATGATTGGTTATAAGGCTCTATGGAAATTTTATTTAACATTTCTAATTTCAGTAATAAGTGGTGATGCTCCTGATTTTCAAATCTATGTAGTTTGAATGTATTTAATCATGAGATTTATTCTTGTATTGAAAGGCAGAGCATTTTCTTATTACTTTTTCATCATAAAAGCTTGTCATGTAGTTAAAAGGCTAGGGGTCTAATATCTTCAAAAAAGGGACGTCTGCCTTGTCTTCAGACATAGGCTAAATGCCAAGGCTTGAGGCTGATGGGTTTAATTTGAAGCCCAAGAAAATTAGCCCATAGCCATGAAATATTGCTTCCATGAGAGTTTGATACCAGATCCCCGGGTTTCAGTATTTGCCCATGGGCTCGAAAAATCTGATTAGTTCAATAGCACTAGGATTTCGATGCAAGTTTTGTTTACAAATATTAATTCAACTTTCAGGGGTTTAAAACTTCAATTAATCTGTGTTTAAATGATTTTGGTACAATTTATTGACTTGTGGTTTGGGCTCTACGGTTAGTTCAGTTAGTGAGAGAATTAGAATCAGACTTGGGCTTATTCTGATTTTGGGCCCAAAGGCATCTGCAACGAAGAAGACTGTTTACATTTTACCATTTGGGCCATCCGTCACTGGCATTAATTATCAAGTTTTAGATTAACATTTCATAGATGAATGGAACCCAGGATCCTTTCAAGCAATCAAATCTCTTAAATTAGTGGAGGCGAGCCATATTAGATAATGAAAATAGCTTATGGCCCCTTCAATTTTTTTAGTTTTCCTTTAAAATAAGTCAAGGTGCGCCGCGCCAAATAAAATCTCAAATGCGTGGCCCTCATTTATTTATTTCTTTTAAATCCTTAGAATTCGAGGCAAGCCATTTAGCAAATTTCCCATGGCCCTCGCAAAGTTAAAAACGCGTAGTTGCTTTAGGCGCGTTATTTTAATAATATTACCTTCCTAAACTCGGGTGTGCATTTCATGTGACCCAACTCCAATTCTCAACAACGTTAAATAAAATGTGTCCTAGGCCACGAGTGCATTTCATGTGGCGTGGTTCAAGGCATATTTTAAATAACGTTGAATCTTTCTAAAAAATAATAAATAAAAGCGGGTTTAAAGTAAAATGCACATAGGTTTAAAAGTGTACCAAAATCAAATAATAGGCCAATAATAGCAGTTGAGCGACCGTGCTAAAACCACGGAACTCGGGAATGCCTAACACCTTCTCCCGGTTAACAGAATTCCTTACCCGGATTTCTGTGTTTCGCGGACTGTAAAACAGAGTCAATCTTTCCTTGATTCGGGATTTAAATCGGTGACTTGGGATACCATAAATCATGCCAAGTGGCGACTCTGAATTTAAAATAGATAATCCCGTTTAGATTGTCACTTTAATTGGAAAAACTCCCTTATATCCCTTTCGGGTGTAGTAAAAAGGAGGTGTGACAATTGCTTCGCGAACGCGAAAGTCTTGCCGCGTTCGCGAAGAAGGGGAGTGCTAGGCAGTATCATTTTGAAGATGGGATTTGGACCATTTTCCTCCATTTTTCATTTGGTTGGACGATTTTGTAGCTCTTGGAGGAGAGATTTTCGTCATCTAAGTCAAGGTAAGTTGTTCCCACCTCATTATAAGTTAAATACATGGTTTGTATAAGGATTTAAACATGAAAATTTGTAGAAATTGTGGGGTTTTGGTTGAAAACCTAGAAATTGGTATTTTTGGATTTTGACCGCGAATTTGGGCATGGAATTGCAAATAAATTATATATTTGAATTCGTGGAGTTATGGGTAAAGTTTATCTTCGAAAATTTTTGGGATCCGGGCATATGAGCCCGTGGGTGATTTTTATCGACTTTCCGAACGGAGTTGGAAATTGTTGTAAATAGGATTATAATTAGTATTTGAATATATATTATTGCTCATTTATTGACTAGTTTTTGAACGTTGAGCATTGATTTGAGTTGCTTGTATGACTTGGAGCCGGTTATGGAACTTCGGAGTGAGGTAAGTCTCCTTTCTAACCTTGTAAGAGGGAATTAACCCCATAGGTGAACTAAATTATTATGTGCTTCTATTTGTGGTGGCTACGTACGCACGAGGTAACGAGAGTCCGTACATAGCTACTAGCTATGCCTATGTCCGGGTAGTTTTAGGCTTACATCATACCTTGTTGATATTTTTGTTGATTTATGTTTATTGTTTGCCTTGAGAAAAAACGAGATTGAGTTAGCTTATTAAATGTTTTAAAAGGAGTTGAAATTGAGGAAAAAATTGGGAACTTAAAAGGTTTCATTTGATGTTCGTATTTTGAAAAGAATTGAAGAATACTATAATAACTAAAGAAATCTATGTGCAACCGCGTCGCATGTATGATTCAGGAGTGGTGTAATTCCTTAAATTTATGTTTGACCACATCGCATGTATGATTCGCGAGCGGGATAAATAGATATGCTATGGTTCGCGCCGTTCGACCCTCGGCAATGCACAATTTACATTTATGTTGGATCGGACCGAACATTCTCGGTGGTATTTGCGTATGATAATAAAAATGGAAGTCCCTTTTTGTAGCTGATCTAAATTCATTATTTGTGTGATCACATTTAAGTAAGGAGGTGATTTAAGCTCTTAATTATGGGGAAGACTTGTTCAGTTATTTCTTGCCCTGAGTCTTATTATTGTATATCATGCCTAATTATAATTTCATATTATCTTATTATTGGAACACTAGTAAGCGTCGGAGTCGACCTCTCGTCACTACTTATTCGAGGTTAGATGGGATACTTACTGGCTACGCGTTGTTTTCGTACTCATATTACACTTGCTGTACATTTTGTTGTACATACACATGTATGTTTAGTGGTCTTGTGGGCCCAACAACGTGGGTGATACAGGGACTTAGGCGAGCTGCATCTTATGAGACAATCCACAACTAGCAGAGTCTCCTTCAGAGTACTTGTATTTTCTTTTCTGTCCAAATTTGTATTCTGGACGGTTATTGTATTGTATTTTAAATCCTAATAATTGCTCATGCACTTGTGATGTCAGGTTCTGCAATGATTATGGAATATTTAGTATTAAAATTAGTAAATATTTTTATTATTATGTAAAGCTCATCTATTACTAGTTAAGTTGAAGGAAATTTATGATTTCAAAAATACAAAAATGAGGATTTAATTAACTATTAAATGTTGGCTTGCCTAACAGCGGTGTCCGGCGCCATCACGACCTTTAATAGATTTCGGGTCGTGACAACATGGAATTAGAGCACTAGGTTCACTTAGGTCTCACGAGTCATGAGCGAGTTTTGTAGAGTCTTGCGGATCGGTATGGAGACGTCTATACTTATCTTCGAGAAGCTACAAGGCTGTCAGGAGCATTTCCCTTCTTGATTTCTCATCATGACATTTGATTCCTTTGAGGCTTAAACACCTCATTTTATCCCTCCTCGATTTAAGTGCACAGTCTGGGCATGTTTCCGGAAAGCTTTTATGTTAAAAGTTAATAAAAATAAGAAATTTTGCCTAAAAACTTCATTTGAGTTGACTTTGGTCAACATTTTGAACAAACGGATCCGGATTCGTGGTTTGACTGTCCCGGTGGGTCTGTATCATGATTTGGGACTTGAGCGCTTGCCCAGAATCGAATTTGGAAGTCCCTAGTCCGAGATATGGACTTTGTCAAAATTTGAAAGTTAAAGGCTTAATGAAATGGAAAAGTTTGACCAAGGTTTGACTTTTTTGATATCGGGTCCGAATTTTGGTGCCGGAACCTGGTATAGGTCCAATACCATATTTATGACTTGTCAGTGAAATTTGGTGAAAAACGAAGTTGGTTTGACATGATTCGAATGTCTGGTTATGAAAATAGAAGTTTTAAAGTTTTTGAAATTTTCAATTGATTTGGTATTCAATTCGTAGTTCTAGGTGTTATTTTAGCGATTTGATCGCGTGAGCAAGTTTGTACGATATTTTTAGACTTGTGTGCACTTTTGATTTAGAGCCCCGAGGGTTCGGATGAGTTTCGGATAGGCCATAGAGTGAAATTGGACTTAGAACATTTGCTGGTGTCTGCAATTTCTGGGAACTGGCCTCTTTGCGAGATCAGAGTTCGCATTTGCGAACATGTCAGTCTCGCATTTGTGAGATACTCATCGCAAATGCGAAGAGTATCTGGGCCACCTTATGTTCGCGTTTGCGATATATTCTTCGCATTTGCGATGGGGACTGGGAGGGGGCATTCTTCGCATTTGCGATCAACCAGTTCGCATTTGCGATTTTTTCTTTCCAATTGCGAGGAAAGCAGAAATGTAGGAGTCTTTGCAAATGCGATGGATTTCTTGCATTTGCAGGCTTCGCATTTGTGAAGCCTAGGTCGCAAATGCAACATCTGCAGCTGAACAAAATATAACTTAGCTGGGATTTTTGATTCATTCTTCAAATTTTCAAAATCTAAAACCTTAAAGGCGATTTTTCCAAGACTCCTTCTTCTCTAAATCATTGATAAGTGATTCTAACCTATTTATTTTCAATCTTTCACTACATTTCACAACTTTTTAACCAAAAATCTAGAGTTTTTATGGTGGAATTGGGGGGGGGGGGTTTGGGTAGAAACTAGGGATTTGGTAAATTGGGGATATATACCTCAAATTAAGGTCGGATTCCAAAATAAATTACATAACCGGGATTGGGGTAAATAGATAATCAGGTTTTGGTCCGAATTTCGGGTTTGGACCAGGAGGCCCGGGTGTTGACTTTTTCAATAATGACCTAAATTGAATTCTTTACAATCGTGGGTAGTACCTAAGACTTAATTTGAATCGTTTGGTTGGTAAATTGCTAGATTCTATTGGTTCAGAGGCTTGTTTGAAAAGCAAAATGGTGGTTGAGCTTTGAGTTTGGTCTTTGGAGCAAGGTAAGTGTCATGGTTAACCTCAACTTGAGGGATTAAGATTTATTTGTCTATTTGCTACGTGTTTGTCACGACCCTAAAAACGGACCCGGTCGTGATGACGCCTATCGTAAAACTAGGCTAGCTGACACAAACCCCCAAACCAACTAAACAGTTATAATAAGTCATTTAAGTCATTAATAAGCTAAAAATCCCAAAATATAGAGTGGAATAGTACAATGCAGAAACAACCACAGCCCGACATCGGGGTGTCACCAGTCATGAGCATCTACGACTCGTCTAGAAATATGAAAAGACAACATAGTCTGATAATAAGCTAGTACAAAGCGAAATAAAGATAGGAAGGAGAAGCACAAGGTTACGGACGCGAAGCAGCTACCTAGTCAACTTCGAGAAAACCTGCTGGAAGACAATCACCACTCGCTAGCATGGCCTGAGACTCTTGGATCTGCACGCATGGTGTAGGGAGTAATGTGAGTACGCTAACTCAGTAAGTAATAAAAGTAAAGGCAATTAAGCGATAAGAAAACACGTAAAACATAGCATATTGACACAACAAAACAACATAAAACCAGAACAATGCAATAAAACAGTAAAAGCTCGTAAAAACACCTTAGTTCAGTAAAAACCTCTTTAAAACATCTTTTAGTAGTTCAGACGAGTGATGAAAACAGAGGGAAAAGTATAGAAACATAAATCAACCCCTCGGGCAAAATACCAACAGAACCAACCCCTCGGGCTATCTCACAATCACTCATATAAGCCCCTCGGGAAATAACATGAAACAACAACAGCCCCTCGGGCAATATCACATCTCACACTGGGTACCCGCGCTCACTGGGGGTGTGTAGACTCCAGAGGGTCTCCTACAGCCTAATCGCTATATCAAGCCATCTCGTGGCATAATCAAATGGCCCTGGGTCCCATAATCAAGAATCAGTACAACACTGCTGCGGTGCGCAAACCAATCCTATAATATCTCACAACATCGGCCCTCGCCCTCGCCCAGTCAGAAATCTCTCAAGCCACTCGAGCAATAATAAAACATGATGCTCATCCCAAAATATCATTTAAAATATAAAAAACGAGTAAATATGGCTGAGTATTGAAAACAGTAGAATACAACATGACTGAGTACAATTATGAAGTCAAAACAGTGAGGAATAGTAGTAAAAATCCCCTATGGGTCCAAAACAGTTGGCACGAGGCCCAAATATGGCGTTCAGCCCAAAATAGGATAATACTTTCCAAAACAAGATGATATCAAACATTTTCCAATCAAATACGCGATTTAACAGTCATACGTGATGGACTAAGTCATAATCCCCAACAGTGCACGACTCCATGCTCGTCATCTAGCGTGTGAGTCACCTCAAAGTAGCACATTGATGTGAAATATGGGTTTCATACCCTTAGTATAGCATTTACAATCATTACTTACCTCTATCCAGTCCAAACTCTAGCCTGCAATACCTTTGCCTTTCGAATCGGTCTCCGAATGCTCCAAATCTATCCAAAAACAGATTTATACCATCAAAATATGCTAAAGGAACAAAGCCCACTCGAAAATAACCAATTTACATAAAAAATCCCGAAATTGGCCAAACTTGACCCCCGGTCCCACATCTCGGATTTCGACAAAAATACAAAACTAGAATCCTTACACTCTCATGAGTTCATACATATCAAGAATAACAAAATCCAACCAAAAATGACCCCTCAAATCCCTAGATTTAGATCTCCAATTTCCAAGCCCTAACTTCCAATTTTAGGCTTTAGATTCCACAAATTCCATGTTTAATTAGGTAGAAATCACATTAGGATCGAGTATTAAGTCCATAAATCTTACCTCCAAGTGTTTCCCCTTGATTCCCTCTTCAATCCTCCTCAAAAAGCTCCACAATCGTTCAACCACCCGAAACTCACCCGAGGCCTTCGGGACCTCAACCAAACATGCCAACACATCCCATAACATCATTCAAACTTTGTCAAGCCTTCGAATCACTCAAAATAACACTAAAACACCAAAATACCATCGGATTCAAGCCTAAGAATTCCAAAAACTTCCAAATTCTGTTTTTGATCAAAACATCTATCAAACCTCGTCTGAATGACCTAAAATTTTACAAACTCGTCACAAATGATACAATGGGCCTACTCCAACTTCCGGAATTCCATTCCGACCCCTATATCTAAATCTCACCTATCAACCGGAAAATGCCAAAATTCCAATTTTGTCAATTCAAGCCTAAATCTATTCCGGACCTCCAAAACCCATTCTGATCATGCTCTTAAGTCCCAAATCACCTCCCGAAGCTATCCGAACCATCGGAAATCACATCTGAGCCCTTTTTCACACAAGTCAATATCCGGTTGACTTTTCCAACCTAAGCTCACTCAAAACAGACTAAGTGTCTCAAACCTTATCAAAACTATTCTGGATTCGAACCGACTAACCCGATAACATATAACATAGATAAAAAAAGCAATAAGAAGAAGAAATGTGGGAAATGAAGCGGCAACCCATGAAACGACCGGTCGGGTCGTTACAATATTTAGATGTTGGGTATAACGTATATGTGAGGTGACGAGTACCTATGTGTTGTTGTCGGGTTAAAGCATGCGGGTAGGACCGGTTTATTGTTATTATTGCTTTCATTGATTATGTTATCCATGTTTAGACTAGTACAATTAAGTTGATTGTTCTTATCATGTTTACGGATCTTTTGGTGATAATTGAGCATCGATTTCAAAGTTTAGGTTGGTATTGTGGAACCAATTATTGAAGATTTGTTCTTATTATTTCTATCTCCCTGTTGTCTTTTGTTCATTGCTTTATGGTAAGGGAGAGTGTTAATGCACGAAGGGTGATGTCATGCCATGTTCTGAGAGAGTAAAAGCATGAAGGGTAATGTCGTGTTATATTGTGAGTGTTAAAAGCACGAAGGGTGATGTTGTGCCATGTTATGAGAGTTAATGCACGAAGGGTGATGTCGTGCCGTTTCTATTGATTTATGGTGAGATTGAGAGTAAAAGCATGAAGGGTGATGCCATGCATTTTCCTTTACTGTGTTTACTTGTTATTATTGGTTCAAGGTATATTGGTTGATCAAGTTTTCATTACTGATGTGATTCTCTATCTTGTAATTCCCTCAGCATGTCCCCTTCCCGATATTTCCCGTCTATCTTTTACTCGCCATTATTTTGTACATATACTGTTAAATTACACAGGTTTATTATGTAGGTGTCTTGTTATAGCCTCGTCACTACTTTGTTAAGGTTAGGCTCGATACTTACCAATACATGGGGTCGGTTGTACTGATACTACGCTGTACTTCTGTGCAGATTTTAGTACTGGCCCGAGCTGATCGTGAGGTTAGCCATTGGATTAATTGACCAGAGACCCAAGGTAGATCTGCTGGCGTCCGCAGACCCTGGAGTCTCTCCCTAGTCTTAGTGTTTTACTGTTTCTTTTCCTTCAGAACAGTATATTTCCTTTCAGACTCTGTTTGTTGTGAATCATAGTAGCTCGTGAGTTGTGACTCCAAATCCTATATGTTTTAGATATTTCGGATTTATTATTCCGCAAAGCTGTATTGGTTTCTATTTACCCTAACTGTTTTTATTATTGAAATTGGTTAAAGTTGGTATTAAGAACTCTCTAACGTTTGCTTGTCTAGCAAGTGAAATGTTAGGCACAATCACCATCCCGACGATGGAAATTCCGGGTCGTGACATCACGATAGTGAAGCCACTTTTGTTTAGTGTATCTTCAGAGCAAATGCAGATAAAATCATCAGTTAAATTTCCACATATATTACCAATACAGAGGTAGTTACAAAATTTAAACAACAAATGTAAAATGGTGGACACAAGATTCCTCATATTAATTGCTGTATATGATGCTCTACATTGGTACTACACGAAATTCCTCATATAATTGCTGTATATGATGCTCTACATTGATAGTACTACACAAAACTCTCATATTTGTGTGTGAGATTGTAACAAAATTGGAAAGAACAATATACCTTTAATTGACTGAATGCAGTTTATGACCCTTTCCACATTCACAGTGAAACAAAAGTTAAAGGGATTTTATATGTAAAGAAGCACGAGTATCGAATATAAGCTTTAGCCTTCTTCCACGTTGCTGTCTATTTGGCATCCATGTAGGATAATTTGAAATGACGCTTTGGACGTAACTGAAATTTGAGATAGACAATTAGTTGCTGCCCTACAAATGACTTTACTATCTTGTCTTTTTAGAACTTCAATCCAAATCCTGTTCTGCCACCTTCGAGATCAGTTCGAAAGAGTCTTGAAAACTTGATTTCATGAGGCTATGACAAAGTTGCCGCCTCGTGAGAGGGAGCTTGATCATATATTCCAATATATATGAGTAAACGACCTCGAAATCAGAATTTGACTATTCCAATAGTCAAACATTGGACTTATGTTTGACCGAAGTCTAAAATCATCTCCAATTTAACCATAAATCAAGTTAAATTGGAGTTTTTGTTTTGTTTTTACATTTCCAAATTATGAAATATTTAATAATTAAAAGTTTACTTGATATAAATTCTTAAATATTAGTAAAATAAAAGTAAATTACAATTTTACCGAGTGTGAAATCCTTTTTTGAAGGGAAATGAAAAGACGAACAACATTTCGCTAAGGAACTTCGTATGTGTGGTGTGTGTGTGTGTGTGTGTATATATATATATATATATATATATATATATATATATATATATATAAATCATATTAAAGTTTATTATTTAACATCATGCATGTAATGGCCCGATCGGTCGTTTTGCTTTTTAGAGCCCCGATCCCCTAAATAAGACTTTCCATACTTTCTTTTACTGAATTATGACTTGTGGGGGGCGGTTAGTTTGGCATTTGGAAGAGTTTGGGTTGAAACCGGAACACTTGGTTCCTTAAGGTTGGCTTAAAGGCCAAGTTTGACTTCGGTCAACATTTTGAGTAAACGACCTCGAAATCAGAATTTGACTATTCCAATAGGTTTGTATGATGATTTTAGACTTGGACTTATGTTTGGATTGGTTTTTGGATGACCCGGGAACGTTTTGACGCCTAATAGTGAAAGTTGGTTCTTGAAGGATTTTGAAGTTCTTTAAATTTTGTTTGGAGCGGATTTTGGTGATATAGAGGTCCAAACATAATTTTGAGACCGGGAATAGTTCCATAAAGTCATTTAAGACTTGCACGCAAAATTTGGTGTCATTCTGAGTAGTCTAAGTATGATTCGGCGTATTGGGAGAATTTAGAAAACTTGAAGTTCAAAGTTTGATTCAATATGGTTTTGAGGTATGATTCTTGGTTTCGTTGTTGTTTTTCGTATTTCGAGAGTTCGAGCTAGTCCATATTTTGATTACAGACCTGTTAATGTCTTTAGATAGGGTCCCGAGTAGCTTGGGTGAGTTTCGGACCCCTCGAAGCAAAGTATGAGAAACCAGAAAATCCATGTTCTGGTTTCCTTCTTAGCAAACACGAAGGGACCATCGCGTTCGCGTAGAAGGAATTGGGACTAGGGGGAAAGTGTGCTAAGACTTCGCAATAGCTAGTCCGCATTTGCGAAGGTCTGGAGCCGGTGACATTCGCGTTCGCGTGAGGCGACTCGCATTCGCATAGAGTAGCCTGGGCGGGGGTGGGCCGCTTTGTTCTTCGCATTCGGGAAACAGCCCTCGCATTCGTGAAAGGTAGGCCAAGCCAGTCTCCATGTTCACGAGGCCTTGGTCGCGTTCGCGATGTAGAGTCACCAGGGGGTCTGAGCCGTTTGCCTTTGCAAATGCGAGGCCCCTTCCGCGTTCGCGATGAAGGAGGCAGTTGGGCAGTGAGTTTTAAAAACATGATTTAGGCATTTTTGGGGTCATTTATTACACTCTTGGGCGATTTGAGAGCTCTTAAGGAGGGGATTTCGATCTAGCTTTGTGAGATAAGTAATTTACCTAATGTGAGTTTAATACATAGTTTATGGGTAGATTATAACATGTAAATTAGTAAAAATCACGGGTTTAGAGGAAAACCTAGTTTTTGATAAAAATGGGATTTTACCACGAAAATGGTTATGGAACTTAGTAAAAATCATATATTTATGTTCCTAAGGTTATGGGTAACAACTTTCTTCAAACATTTCCAGAATTCGGGCATGTGGGCCCGAGGATGAATTTTAGAAATCTTGCATTTTGAGTTGGGAAATTACTTTAATAGTTGATATATGAACTTTTAAGCCTATATTGATTAGTTTTTACACTATTTGGATAGTTTTGGATTGTTCTGCACCAAATTAAGAGTTGGGCATAAGCTTGGACCGGAAAGTACGCCTTAAGGCGAGGTAAGTCTCTTTTCTAACCTTGTAAGAGGGAAATTTCCCTATACGTGAACTTAATTAATATGTGGTTAATTGTGGGGGCTACATACGCACTAAGTGACGAGAGTCCGTACATAGCTACTATTCCTAATTATGTCCGGGTAGTTTTAGGTTTACACCATGCTTTGTGGACACCGTTATTTGATTATATATGCTAATTGTAACAAATGGAATTATGTTGAGGATTTTCCAAGAGTTTAAAAGCTTCAAGTTGAATTGTCTTTATTTTTAAAAGAATCAAGAAAGGGTTATGATTCAATGATAAAATTATATTTGACCGTGTCACATGTATGATCCACGAGCGGGGTAATTCTTTAAATTTATATTTGACCGCGTTGCATGTATGATTCGCGAACGAGGTAAATAGATGCATCTATGGTTCGCGTCGTTCGACCCTCGATAATGCACAATTTACATTTATGTTGGATCGGGCCGAATATCCTTGGTGGAATTTATGTGTGATAATAGAATTGGAAGTCCTTTTTATAACTTGTATAAATTAATCGTTTGAGAAATCATTTGTTTAAATAAAGGAAGTATTTTGGGTTCTTAAATATGATGAAAGTATTGTTCAGCTATTTCCTGTTCTGAGTTTTATTGTTATCTCTATATATCATGCTTTACTAGAACGTCACGTTATTATGTTATTGGCCCTAGTAAGTGTCGGAGTCGACCCCTCGTCAATACTTCTTCGAGGTTAGACTAGATACCTACTGGGTACATATTTTTATGTGCTCACACTACACTTTTGTACTTAATTGTACAGGATTTAAGGCGGGTGCATCTGACCACCAGTCCAGTGCGCAACTCTTATTCCTATCCTGAGACTTCACAGTGAGCTGCCTTCTGAGCCGTTCTGCAGCAGCTGGAGTCTCTTTGATGCTTTATTTTGCTGTCTATTTTCTTTCAGATAGTAGACTAGTGTTCTTTTGTTCATTCTACTAGATTGCCAACATAATTGTGACACCAGGTCTTGGCACACACACTAGTAGACTTAGGATTTTGGTATTGTATACATGATTATGGCTTGTATTCGTTGCTTCCGTTTAACTTTGTTTCATTGATATATTTCTAAATCTTTTAACAAATTAAGAAGTATTATCCACTTAGTAATTTACTTAAATGGTAAATCACTAGTTTGATCAGTGTTGGCTTGCCTAGCAATGGTGTTGGGCGCCATCACGACCTACGATAGAATTGGGTCGTGACAACATGGTATCAGAGCTCTAGGTTCATGTAGGTCTAACAAGTCATGGGCATCCCTAATAGAGTCTTGTGGATCGGTACGGAGATGTTTGTACTTATCTTTGAGAGGCTATTGGGCATTAGGAAACTACTCTTTATTCATCTTCTATCGTGTAGTTGATGGTACACTAAATTCTCTCTCTTATTCTCTCACAGATGATGAGAACGCGCGCAGCAGACATTCCGGACTCGGGAGGAGATGCTCTTCCCATTGTTAGAGGTCGACGTAGAGGCCGGGGGAGGGCACCAGCCCGAGGTAGGGGACGAGGACATCCCAGAGTTGCCCCAGTTTCACCACAAGCGGATCCAGTAGATAATCCCATTATTGAGGAGCAGGGTGAGGTGTCTGCAATAGAGCCTTTCCCGGTAGATTTCATGACAACACCGGGCTTCTAGGAGGTCATGGGCCATATGCTGCAGTTCATGGATTCTATGGCCCAGACCGATTTATTTCCAACAGACCCAGCTACATCCCAGGTGGGAGGGGGAGTATAGACCGCTATTGCTCAGGCTCCTAGGTATGTAGCTGCAGTGTATCAGGACTCCGGGTACACTACCCGTAGATGGGGCCCAACTAGTTGCAACAGTTGTACTTGAGCCTAGACTAGCTGCGGCCGAAGAGCCACAGAAGCTCTTGGATAGATGGGCTAGGCTACACCCTCCTATCTTCGGAGGTGAGCAACATGAGGACCCCTAGGACTTCACTGATAGGTGCATGGACAGACTACACAACATGAGATACTAGAGTTGCATGGGGTGGATTTCACTACTTTCCATTTAGAGGGCAGGGCCTGCAGATGGTGGCAGTCTTATCTTCTCGGTAGGTTAGTGGATTCTCCTCCCATGACATGGGACCAGTTTGCACAACTTTTCTTGGATAGGTATATTCCACCCTCTTAAAGGGAAGAGTTGCGGTGTTAGTATGAGCAGCTCAAGCAGGGTCAGATGTCCGTGACCGATTATGAGGCGAGATTTTCTGAGTTGTCTTTCCATGTACTTATAATACTTCCTACGAACACAAAGAGGGTGCAGAGATTTGTTGCGGGGTTGCCCCCAGTATTTGGGCTAGTATGGCCCGGGAGGTTAAGATGGGTACTAATTATCAGCTTGTAGTGGAGATTGCTTGGTGGATTGAGGGATACCACAGAGGGGTAGAGAGAAGATGCAGCAGGACAAGAGGACCCGATTCTCTAGAGAGTTTAGAGGTGCCCCGGCCAGGGGAAGAGTTCGGTTTGAGAGGGGTTAGCTTAGTAGGTCCACATATCCAATAATCACCACCTCCCCGGAGTGCTCCAGCACGACCCTATTTCAGCACTATGCCAGAGAGTTCTTATCGCCCACCAGTTCATCAGGGTTCTTTCGATGTCTATTTCAGTGCCATGCCAAAGAGTTTATACCGCCCACCAGCCATTCAAGGTCCTTCTAGTGGATATTCAGGACATCAGGTCAGCAGTCTATGGTACTGAGAGGTTGTTATGAGTGTGGAGATTCGGGTCACATAAAGAGAACATGTCCCATACTTCGGGGCAAGGTAGTACATCATGGTCATCAGGCCATGATTGCAGCACCAGATGCCCGGCCTCCTAGAGATAGGGGATGGGCTGGTAGGGGCCGTCCTAGAGGTGGAGGCCAAGTAGGGGGAGGTCAGCCAGCTATTGTTCAGTCAGGTAGAGGCCAGCCAGCCGGCGCTCTATCTAGATTCTATGCTTTTTCGGCCAGACCAAATGTAGTAGCCTCAGATGTCGTGACCACAAGTATTATTTTTTTGCGGTAGGGATGCTTCGGTGTTATTTGATCTAGGATCTACCTATTCATATGTATCATCTCTGTTTGCTCATTTCCTAGATATTCCTCGTGAGTCCTTGGGTACTCCTGTTTATGTGTCCACTCTTGTGGGCGATTCTGTGGTTGTGGATCGGATCTACTAGTTGTGTGTGGTCATATTCTATGGTTATGAGACTAGATCGGACCTTATGTTACTTGATATGATAGTCTTTAAGGTCATCCTAGGTATGAACTAGTTATCCCCATATCACACCATCCTTGATTGCCATGCCAAGACTGTTACTTTAGCGATGCCAGAGTTGCTGAGATTAGATTGAAAGGGTTCCTCCGTTATTACAGCTAGCCGGGTCATCTCTTTTCTAAAGGCTCGACATATGGTCGAGAAGGGTTGTTTGGCTTATCTAGCTTATGTTCGGGACACCACCACAGAGTCTTCGACGATTGATTCAGTGCTAGTAGTCTGGGAATTTGCCGATGTGTTTCCTTCCGACCTTTTATGCATGCCACCAGATCATGACATTGATTTCTGTATTGACTTAGCTCCAGGTACACATCTTATATCTATCCCACCATATTGTATGGATTCGAAAGAGTCAAAGGAGTTGAAGGAGCAGCTTGAGGAGTTGCTAGCAAAGGGGTTTGTAAGACCAAGTGTATCACCTTGGGGTGCACCAGTGCTGTTTGTGAAGATGAAAAAAAGGACTATGCGGATGCGCATTCATTACCGCCAGTTGAACAAGTACCCTGTGTATTGATGATTTGTTTGACTAGTTGCAGGGTGCTAGGGTGTTTTCTAAGATCGATTTGAGGTCAGGATACTATCATTTGAAGATTCGGGACTAAGATGTTCCGAAGACTACCTTTCGTACTAGATATGGCCATTATGAGTTTCTAGTGATGTCCTTCAGCTTGACTAATGCCCTAGCGACATTTATGGATTTAATGAATCGGGTGTTCAGGCCTTATATAATTATTGTCTTCATTGATGACATCTTGATTTAGTCACGTAGCCTGGGGGAGCATGAGCAGCATTTGAGAGTGGTGCTTCAGACATTGCGAGAACTGAAGCTATATGCTAAGTTCTCCAAAATGTGAGTTTTGGCTAGAGTCTGTGGCATGCTTGGGGCATGTTGTATTAGGATAGGGTGTTAAGGTGGATCCCAAGAAGATTGAGGCAGCTAAGAGTTTGCCTCGTCCCACTTCGGTGACTGAGATCAGGAGTTTCTGTGGGCTAGCAGGTTATTATCGCCAGTTTGTGCAGGGTTTTTCATCCATTGAAGCACCTCTGACTAGATTGACCCAAAAGGGTGCTCCGTTCTATTGGTCCTATGATTGTGAGGCAAGCTTTCAGAAGCTCAAGACAGCTTTGACTACAACACCGATTCTAGTGTTGCTTTTCGATTCGGGGATGTATACGGTATATTGCTATGCTTCACGCATTGGCTTGGGATGTGTATTGATGCAGGAGGGGTGAGTTATTGCATATGCTTCGCATTAGTTGATGACTCATGAGAAAAATTACCTTGTGCACGACCTAGAGTTAGCCGCGATTGTTCAATATCTTAAGTCTAGATTTTCTGTACCAGTTGTCATGTGAGGTTTACAGTGATCATCGCAGATTACAACATTTGTTCAAGCAAAGGGTCTCAATTTGAGGCAGCATAGATGGCTTGACTTACTGAAGGATTATGATATCACCATTCTTTATCATCCGGGCAAGGCAAATGTGGTCGCGGATGCCTTAAGTAGGAAGGCAGAGAGTTTGGGTAGCTTGGCGTTCATTTCAGAAGAGGAGAGGTCACTAACTTTGGACATTCAGTCCTTGGTTAACAGACTTGTGAGGTTGGACATTTCAGAGCCCAGCCGAGTTCTTGCATGTGTTGTTGCCCAGTCTTCACTATTGGAGCAGATCAAGGCTCGACAGTTTGATGATCTGCACTTGGCAGTCCTCATAGAAACGGTATTATAAGGTGGTGCCAAGGAGGTTTCTTGGGCGAGGATGGTGTTCTACGACTCTAGGGGAGTCTATGTGTTCCTAATGTCGATGGCTTGGGGGAGAGGATCCTAGAGGAGGCACACAACTCTTGGTATTCCATTCATCCAGATGCTACGAAGATGTATCGCGACCTGAGGCAACATTATTGGTGGCTATGGATGAAGAAAGACATAGTTGAGTATGTAGCTAGGCGCCTAAATTGCCAGCAGATTAAGTATGAACACCAAAGGCCAGGTGGCCTACTCCAGCACATGAATATACCAGAGTAGAAATGGGAATGCATTACTATGGACTTCGTAGTTGGGTTGCCGTGGACCTTGCGGAAGTTTGATGCAGTTTGGGTCATTGTCGACAGGTTGACCTAGTCGGCACACTTCATTCCAGTTGCAACTACTTATACTTCAGAGAGGTCAGCCAAAATTTATATTCGGGAGATAGTTCGGTTGCACGATGTGCCTGTTTCCATCATAGCAGATAGAGGCCCTCAGTTCACTTTGTATTTTTGGAGAGCCGTACAGAGTGAGTTGGGGACCCGTGTAGAGCTCAGCATTGCATTTCACCCATATACCGACGGGCAGTCAGAGCGGACATTTCAGATATTGGAGGACATGCTCAGAGCATGTCTGATTGACTTTGGGGGACACAGGGATCAGTTCTTGCCTTTGGCCGAGTTTGCTTACAACAATAGTTATCAGTCCAGCATCGAAATGGCTCCGTTTGAGGCTTTATATGGTCGGCGATGTCGTTCTCCCATCGGGTGGTTTGAGCCCAGCGATATGGTACTGATTTGGTAAAGGATGCCTTGGGAAAGGTAAAGTTGATCCAGGAGCGACTTCTCACAGCATAGTCCAGATAGAAGAGTTACACGGATCAGAAGGCACATGATATATCATTTATGGTCGGCGAGAAGGTTCTTTTGAAAGTCTCGCTGATGAAGGGTATTATGAGATTCGGAAAGAAGGGCAAGTTAAGCCCAAGGTTTATAGGCCCATTTGAGGTGTTGAGGCGAGTAGAGAGGTTTCTTATGAGCTTGCTTTACCTCCCAGTCTGTCAAGGGTTCATCTAGTTTTTCACGTGTCTATGCTCCGGAAATATCACGCCGACTTGTCACATGTGTTAGACTTCAGCACTATTCAGCTAGATGAGAGCTTGGGTTATGAGGAGGAGCTAGTAGCTATTATTTGCTAGATAGGATCGCCAGTTGAGATCCAAGAGGATTTCCGCGGTAAAGGTTCAGTGGAGGGGCCAACCAATCGAGGAGGCAACCTACGAGTCCGAGGAGGACATATGGAGCAGATATCCATACTTATTCAGCACTTCAGGTAAGAATCTAAACTCGTTCGAGGGCGAACATTTGTTTAAGAGGTGGAGAATATAATGACTCGAGCGGTCATTTCGCTTTCTAGAACCCCGTTCCCCCAAATAAAACTTCCCGTACTTGCTTTTACTGATTTAAGACTTGCGGGGGGTGGTTAGTTCGGGATTTGGAAGAGTTTGGGTTGAAATTAGAACACTTGGTTCCTTAAGGTTGGCTTAAAAGGCCAAGTTTGAATTTGATCAATATTTTGAGTAAACGACCTCGGAATCAGGATTTTACTGTTCGATGAGATTCATATGATGATTTCAGACTTGGGCGTATATTCAAATTGGGTTTTAGATGACCTGGGAACGTTTTGGCGCCTAATAGTGAAAGTTGGTTCTTGAAGGATTTTGAAGTTCTTTAAATTTGGTTTGGAGATGTCATGACCCAAAATCTAACCATGTCGTGATGGCGCCTATCGTGATACTAGGCCATCCACTTATTTCCGAATACTCCAATTTTTCAAATAAAAACTTAAGATAATCATAATTTTAACGAAAATCCAATAAGACAAAAGTAGAAATCAAAATCCAGCGGAAAGAAACACAATCCCGACCTCGGGTGTCGCTAAGTCATGAGCCAAAACTACTACAACTGTTCGAAATAACATGACCAACACGGTCTGAGAATATCCAACAATAAACTAAAGGAAGATAAGTAAAGAGAAAGCGGAACTGTAGTCGCCAAGCAGCTACCTTGCAATCTCCACAGAAGGTCCTCCGACTGGCAAGATTAGCAACCGCTACCATGCACCGAGATACCTGGATCTGCACATAGGAGTGCGGGGGTAACGTGAATACACCAACTCAGTAAGTAACAAGTCCAAACTATGGACTGATGGTAGTGACGAACCAAACCTCAACATGTAGCAATATTTAATTGTACAGAAAAGTAGACATGCTTACAGTTCAAGTAAATTCTCAGCAGTGATTAAACACAGTATGAACAATACAGAGTATAAAGCTCAGGAACCTCTAAGCACCAATGCACAGATAGCATGATCAATGTTACGTAGAATACTTCCTCTTACAGTGCTCAACCACTCGGTACTGTATATGGCCCATTCGGCCCAGGAAGATCCATCCCAGAATTTATACATCATTGAGTATAAGTCACCCAATACCGAGGAAACATGCCAATCTAACCTCATGGAGAAGAGACATCTCCATACCAATACTTTGGACAAGATCCATGTCCAGGGAAGATCTATCCCTCAATATCATTAACTGCGCTCACTAGGGGTGTAAAGACTCCAGGGGGGCTTCTCTGAGCCCAAGCTCTATATCAATTCCAGCAAAGGCATGATCCATATCTCGCTGCAGCGTGCAGCCCGGTCCCATACTGTCAATCAATATCAAGCTCTCGGCCTCACTCAATCAATACTCTCCAGTCTCACACACATGGGCTAAATGTCATGATACAAGACCGAACAATGATATGATATGTCAAATAGTAATAATCAAGACTGAGTTATGATATAATATGCATGAACAGGACTGAGTACAGAATATCATTAAAGATAATGACATGACAGTAAGAAACGACCTCTCAGGTCTCAATAGTATTGGCGTGAAGCCTTAACATGATTTGCAGCTCATTAACTTAATCACATAAGTACAACACAGATATCAGCAAGAAAGAGTCACTAAATGGTGCTCTGGAATGATCCAGGCCACATTTCTCACGGTGCACACCCACACGCCCGTCCCTTGGCGTTTGTGTCACCTCAATAGTAATCATAGAACACATAGTTTGGGGTTTCGAACACTCAGAACTAAGTTGGAAAGCGTTACTTACCTCAAGCCAAGCCAAACTCTAGCCCGCAACGCCTTTTCCTCTCGATTCGGCCTCCAAATGCCCCGAATCTAACCAAAATCAGAACCATAACAACAATATATTGTCACGACCTAAACATGGGCCGCGACGGGTACCCGGTACCTTATCCAACTGAGTACCAACGCAACGTATCTTTCTTATTACATCATCATATACATGTGACATGTGGGCCTAATAGGCCAACATAATCATTTATAAACTCAAAACACAGGCCGATAAGGCTGTACAATCTTTCACGTACACAATATCTATAAGCCTCTAATTATACGTAAATATCATAAAGGTCGGGACAGAGTCCCTCCATACTAAACAATACACGTCTAAATCATACTAATCAAACAAGCAACTCCGAAGCAAATAGAGCGCACCAACATCATCCGCTGAGATGATAGCCTACTTGGAGGGCTCTCGACCTATCTATTGGGACCTGCGGGCATGAAACGCAGCGTCCCCAGGCAAAAGGGATGTCAGTACGAAAAATATATCGAGTATGTAAGGTACATAAATAAGTACATAACAGACATGGAATAAATATAGAATAATTGACTCAACCAGTAAGTCTGGATAACTCTCTAAATAATAAATTGCTTTTAACATCATCCATATGCATATGAAAGTCATGTCGTGCATAGGTACATGTTTCATAATATCATCAACCTCTGAGGGCATCTCATCATATCACATCGGCCACTGTGGTAAAATTATCAATGTATACCAGCTGATCAGGTGGTGGTGCGTAAATAATGCTATAACCTTTTTCATATCCCGTATACATATATATACATACATATATATGCGTATATAACGTCATCTGGTCATGGGTCAATGTGCATGAATGCAATGCATGAAAAGTACATTAATAAAATCTTTCGGAATGTCATAAGACCATTTTGCCTTTGAATAATATCATAAAGTAAACTCTTTTCAACTTTCGTATTTTTCTGAGACCCATGAATAGATGATAAAATACTATGACACATAGAAATTTAAGAACATAGATATCTCTAATACTTCTATGAATAGAGTCATTTATGAAATTTATGTTTTTGCACGTTTTGTTCATATCATATAGATCATGCCAAAAGAAAGAAGGGATAGCCTTAACGTACCTGGAGTAGGGAAAACTCCGTATTATATTCTTGGAGAAGATTTCACCGTACTCCTTTAGAACCGCAAAATTTTACGTTGCTATAATTCTAACAATTCTCGTTGGAATTGTTTTGTGCAAGAATTTTCGTTGGAGCCTTTGTGGATTGAGTTTTACTACTATTCGTGAAGTGTTTGAATCTAGGAGAAATGATATGGAAAGGGAAATGGATGTTCTGACTGTTTTCAAAAAATGAAAGTAGAAACAAGACTTGTAGTAAGTCTTTATTCATTAAATTCCTATTAACTTAGAAGATAGCCACATAATGATAGAATGACTAAGAGTCATTCTTCTTATTTTGTGGCTTTCTGCCACGTTTCTGAGGGAAAAGGATTAATTTTATCCAAATATATCCCCAATTAATTAGACAATGTCCCGTTACCCGGTAATTAATCAATTACCCATAAAATTAAGAATTATTCCCACTTACTTAAAATATTACTCACTTTTCACATACATTATATACCTTACTAGTATGGTTATGTGGTACCTCGTATGACACTAATCCATAAATATCGGGTATTTTAGTTCGGGCCGTATTTTACCCCAAAATGCCAAACTTGGACAAAATTTATTTTCTTTGACTTGCTCCCCCTTTCACCTTCATGAATTTACTAATCGCTTGAGAAATAGCATAATCCTTATAATCTCCAAATAATCTTTTACTTGGACTGATGTCAATTACCTTACGATAAATTTAACGTACAATACTTCAGGTGCAACATCATCATAACTTAATACTGCAAAGTGTGACATCACCGTAATATAATACTACTGGGTGCAACACTGTCGTAACTTAATACTACAAAGCGTAACATCACCGTAATGTAATACTGCTGGGTGCAATACTATCGTAACTTTATACTGCGAAGCGTAACATCATCGTAATATATTACTGCAGAGGGTAACATCATCATAATATATTACTGTAGAACATAACATCGATGTAATACTGCGGGGCGTAACATTATTCTCCCCTTTGGAACATTCATCCTCGAATGTTGACTGATGCACTTATCATTTTCATAACTTTCTTCCAAATACTGTAGAACTTCCCTTGCCATCTAGGCGACTGTTCTGTGAATGAGTCCAAACTCCAGGGCATCCCCCCTTAGGCCTCCTTCTCACACCATAACTTGTAGTCGGAAGCATTCCAATATCGTAACTGTTGCTACCTTTCATCATACAGCCTGTACAATTTTGACCTTGTAAATGTGCCCAGTCTCTAGTCTTCATATGCAGAGCTTGATAAGATGTCCCTTTGGGAATATATGAGTATACTTAAGTTCTTCGCTCGGTACTTTGTTGAATTCACGAATATTGCTATATCTCATCGCATAGGTCCGTTTAGCCATCTGTATGAATTTACTGCCATAACTCTTACTTTAATTTGTCGTTGCTGAGGTATGCTACCAAATCCCAGCTTACTCTTGTTGCTTATTCCATATGTATAAATTTAAGTCCTTTAATGCTTCCTCATTACTGCTCATCTTTAGAATGACGGCCTAATCTCATCTCATACTTTGTGACTTTTGCCCATCTATTGTTGATTCACCTCCATATTGATCTACAATATACCACTGATAACTTGAAACTTCTTACGTAATACTTTGCCCCTATGGCTTACATTACATCAGGAAATATCTGAAGTGATTCCCACAATCGTATTTCATAGTGTCTAAATGTGATTCATCTTATGGGGGTATCCTAATTTCGTGCCGCCAGCGAAATCTTTTCTCCTTCTCTTCTTCTTGTTTTTTTTCAAATCATTATTCAAACGAAGGCCCAAACATAATCCTTTATCTATCATAATTATACCCTCATTTTATTACCAGGTCAGCATTTCATTCCTTCTAAATTCTATGAATCTTAGACTCCTTTGAGTTTATTAAGGCTATAACGAGCTTTGTATAACATAGAGAAACTGTCTGCTCTTCTTGTTTTCATGGGCTTAATCCTAAAGACTTATCCATTCTCGTCACCTTTTCACTTGCCTTTCCTCATCCTTAGTCCTTGTTTCCTTAAAACTTTATCGCTCTACCATACTTTAGCTTGTGACCTATACATATCCATTTATACTACCCGCAACTTTCCTTCAACTTGCTTGCACCATAGATTTTCTTATGTTATTCTGGAACGTCAAGCGAGACATCACATCATCTCTAACGTTTCTCTATTTTCTTAACTAGATCTCTCAGTACTTAGAAACCATAGGCTGGAAGACATGCCGCCGACAATGCCGCTATCATTCCCGGTTATTGGATCCCCGTGCTTATAGCCTTCTATCCGAAGTATGGACTATTCACGATCTTCTGCCTTTGAGTATCTTGTACGTTGTTCACTTTTACCTTGCTTACCTTAAAATCTCGCATCGTATCTTCTATCTCTTTCCTGACCTCCTTTCCACCTAGGTGTAATTCACGTCCATAACTTGAAGCTCTATTATAATACTCGCACCTCTGGTACATACGCAATCCGGTAGGAGCTTCATACTGACTTCTTATAAGGCTGGTACTTCTTCTAACTGGCTTCCTTGTAGGGCCATTATAGATTATGGTTGTTGTGCTATCTCTTTTGCACCTCAATATTAAGAGTGATTCTGCTATGTTCTTAATCACTATGTCCATAATTTTCTGGGTTCAATAATCAAACTCCTATTTACTTAGTTAATGTAACTCTTTAGTTTCCTCTTCCTTCTGATCAGCCTTTTTGTAGGCTTAAGCTATCTTCCAATCCATGGCTCATGGTATCAGTTATTACCTTATCCTTTTATGGGCGTTATGGAATATCCATGATACAATCTTCTAACAATTCAATCCTTTGTCTATGCCCTAGGCTCAATTCTTTCTTTTAACTTATATCGGAGTCTTCTATGGCTGTATGATTGTCAACAAATATGTTGCATGGATAATGCTCCAAAATCTTGAGTGTATCCATAACGTACTAACTCTGGATCATTGATCGAATAATTCTTTTGTTCCATCTTAGCTTATCTTAGTGCCCACACTTGCCAGAGTTTTCATACAACTCACATGATCTCGAATATTACTTTTAATTTTTACTTCCCATTTATTAGCCACGGTAGGTGTCACTTTCCTTTGGAATGCTTACAATGTTGTTGCGAGATTGTTGTTACACGACCATTTCCTCTTTAAGCCGTTGTGCTTAGGTTGAAGCCTTCTTTCTTATCTCCTCAGCTAGTCTTTCATTGTAGTACTTAGGGAGAACCCTTGACTCTCGTAAAGTTATGAGCTTATTACAAACCTTTTTATGTCCTTACTTGCCTATAATCATTCGTAGTTGCTTACTTCTATGCCCTTGTGCTTGTATGGTTGCTTCTGAATTGATATTTTGACTGCCTTCCCGGTGGCACTTTCTTTTATCCCCGTAACACTCATACGGTATTTTTAACTACCCCGACTCTTGCTTGAATATATCTCAAGTATTATAATGATATTCGTCGAGGCTGAATTCTCCATGTTGGGTTATACTACGTTTATCTTACATGATCTGATAACTCGTCTGTAACCTCCTGTTTAGCTATAACTGGGATCTTCCTAACCAATTACTAACTACTCGTTGGCCCATTCTCATATCAATATTCCTCGTAATCTTTCTTAGGTTATTTCCTTTGTCTTAACTTACGTCTCGCACTAGCTCTTTATTTATTAGTAACAGCTTGGGCAGGAACCTTTACTTTCTCTCCTTGATGTCATGCCTACATGATATTCTTGAATCGTTGCGTATCTGTAAAATTTGGATAAGTGCCATCTCATTCCTATTTCATTTATCGCATTCTTCCTTTACCATTCCATAGTCACTAGAACCTCTTAATTCTGACTTAATGCCACATCACTCCATATTCCCCCTTTTACGGGTGTACTAAGAGCTGAAGCCACGAGGATCTACCTATAGATATTTTACCTCTTCATCTTTGGCGTCGTTTCACAACATCAATGATCCTTACTCGCCTTGCGGCAATCCTTCTATACCAAGGATGACAAATTCCCTTACTCGCAAGGGTGGCACTTAATGTAATTGGTACATACAGTCCCTTAAGCTTAACTTTGGTAACATTGCTTGCTTTAGGGAAGTGTCTTTCTGAGTGACCATTCTCTGAATTTCTCATGAATCTTCTTTTTGATGTCCATCCTATTATTGCCGGAACGCGATCTGAAATTCTCATGATGATGACTATTATCAAATCACTCAGTCCCTAATTCATATTTAGTTTATCTTGTTCACTAGTCCATATTAATTTCTATTAATCTGGTGTCTAATTTTTTCTTCTGTTAATCACGTTAGAGTTGCGAACTTATTTCTTGAAATGAAGATATGACTTTATGGCCTATATTTTTTTATTGTCTCAAGACATGTCATCTTTTGTCTTTTCCTTCACCTGATTGTAAACTCTGTAATACTATCATCATTTTTTTGACCTACTGTTGTCATCCGTACATCGTACTCATAATGCTTCATTAACTCTATTCTTATCTTCCACTAATTATCTATGTCTACTGCTTTACTCTGAAAACTCGAACAAAATATTCTTTTACTTTTGGCTCCCCTTGCTCCATCCCTTGGCTCTTCCAGTTGCCTAGCATTCTTTCTTTACTGGGGCCGGGAGCCACACTAAAGTAATATTTATCCCTTCAAGGCTTCGAGTTCCTATCTTTGTAGTACTCATGTCTAGATGTACTATTTTAGAGTGCACCATCTGGGTGTCTCATAAAGAGATCTATTAGCACATTTGCAATATCCTTCGGAAATGTCAACTGACGCATACAATTCATCCATCATATCTTCTGCTTTTGTTAACCCCCATAGGGCATATCTGGAATGGGTGTGACCAATTGTATATACCTCTGTTACTATTGAATATAACTCAAAAAGCTTATGTTCCTCTACCTCAATTATAAACGTTGTTGACCTTCATTAATTGAGCGCCTCGTACCCTTCTTCATGTTGCTTCTTTTGCTTGTTGAAACTTGTATTTATCTTCTTAATCTCTCATTTTCTTTCACCATAAAGATGGATAGACATTCTTGCCTTAAGGCTTCTTATCAGGAAGCTTACACCTTTCAGTACACTCATGATATGCTAAACACCTCACATTTACTTATCGTAGGCATCATAAAAAAATCCAATTCCTCTGACTCAGCTTTTACACAACTATCTCTCTTTCCAATCTTCTTTCCGGATGTAGGTATCGTCTTATTACAAATAAAATAGAATTTCGGAATTTGAATTCTTATAAGTGAGCTCTACCACACGATCTAGAGTAAGAAGAAAAAGTGAAAGTCCTAAATGCCCTGTAGCCTCCTGCTTATAAGTGTGGTGCACGACACACCCATAAACAAGACTCTACTAGACACGGCTTGTAGGCTCCATAGAACAGAACTGCTCTGATACCACTTTTGTCATGACCCGATGGGCACCCGGTACCTTACTTAACCGAGTACAAACGTAACGAATCTTTCCTATTACATCATCATATACACGTGACATACTGGCCTAATAGGCTAACATAATCATTTATAAACTCAAAACAAAGGTCGACAAGGCCGTACAATCTTTCACGTACACGACATACGTCTACAAGCCTCTAAGAGTACGTAAATGTCATAAATATGGGGACAGAGTCCCGCCATACCAAACAATACACGTCTAAATCATACTAATCAAACAAGCAACTCCGAAGCAAATGGAGCGCACCAACATCTTCCGCTGAGCTAATAGCCTACTTGGAGGACTCTCGACCTGTCTATCGGGACCTGCGGGCATGAAATGCAGCATCCCCAGGCAAAAGGAACGTCAATATGAAAAATGTACCGAGTATGTAAGGCATATAAATAAGTACATAACATACATGGAAGAAATATAGAGTAATTGACTCAACTTGTAAGTCTGGATAACTCTGTAAATCATAAATTACTTTTAGCGTCATGCATATGTGTATGAATGTCATATCGTGCATTGCTACATGTTACATAACATCATCAACCACTGAAGGCATCCCATCATATCATATCGGTCACTGTGTGCAAAATCATCAACGTATATCAGCTGATCAAGTGGTGGTGCATATATAACGCCATAACTTTTCTCATATCCCATATACATATATATACATACATATATACGCGTATATAATGTCATCTGGTTACGGGTTAATGTACATGAATGCAATGCATAAAAAGTACATTAATAAAATCTTTCGGAATGTCATAAAACCATTTTGCCTTTGAGTAATATCATAAAGTAAACTCTTTTCAATTTTCGTATTTTTCTTAGACCCATGAACAAATGATAAAATATTATGACACATGGAATTCAAGAACATAGATATCTCTAATATTTCTATGAATAGAGTCATTTATGGAATTTGTGCATTTGCACGTTTCGTTCGTATCGTATGGATCATGCCAAAAGAAAGAAGGGATAGCCTTAACATATCTGGAGTAGGGAAAACTCTTTATTATATTCTTGGAGAAGATTGCATCGTACTCCTTTAGAACCGCAAAATTTTACGTTGCTATGATTCTAACAATTCTCGTTGGAATTGTTTTGTGCAAGAATTTTCGTTGGAGCCTTTGTGGATTGAGTTTTACTACTGTTCTTGAAGTGTTTGAATCTAGGAGAAATGATATGGAAAGGGAAATGGATGTTCTGATTGTTATCAAAAAATGAAAGTGGAAACAAGACTTGTATTAAGTCTTTATTCATTAAATTCCTATTAACTTAGAAGATAACCACCTAATAATAGAATGACTAAGCTTCTTATTTTGTGGGTTTCTGCTACATTCTGAGGGAAAAGGATTAATCTTATCCAAATATATCCCCAATTAATTAGGTAATGTCCCGATACCCGATAATTAATTAATTACTGCAATATTGAGAATTATTCCCACTTACTTAAACTATTACTCACTTTTCACATACCTTATACACCTTACTAGTATGGTCATATGGTACCTCGTATGACACTAGTCCATAAATATCGGGTATTTTAGCTCGGGCCGTATTTTACCCCAAAATGCCAAACTTGGACAAAATTCATTTTCTTTGACTTGCTCCCCCTTTCACCTTCATGAATTTACCAATCGCTTGTGAAATAGCATAATCTTTATAATCTCTAAATAATCTTTTACTTGGACTAATGTCAATTACCTTACGACAAATTTAAGGTACAATACTTCAGGGTGCAACATCGTCGTAACTTAATACTGCGAAGCGTGACATCACTGTAATGTAATACTGCTGGGTGCAACACTGTCGTAACTTAATATTGAAAAGCGTAACATCAACACAATGTAATACTGCTGGTGCAATACCGTCATAACTTAATACTGCGAAACGTAACATCATTGTAATATATTCCTGCAGAAGGTAACATCATCGTAATATATTACTGCAAAGCATAACATCGACGTAATATTGCGGGGTGTAATATATATACTCAGGGAACAAAGCCCATACAAAAATAATCAAATTACAACCCCGAAATTGGTCAAACCCGACCCCCTGGCTCACGTCTCAGAATCTGACAAAATTTACATCAATGGAATCCTTATTCCCCCACGAGTTCATTCATACCAAAAGTACCAAAATCCGACCACAAATGACCCCTCAAATCCCTAATTTTAGGCCTCCAATTTGTTTTTAAGCCCTAACCCCCAATTTGCTACTGATTTTCCCATAGATGTTGGGCTTAGAACGTTAAAAATCACCATAAATGCGTTTGGGAACAAAAGACCTTACCTTTACGAAACCCTCTTGAATTCTCCCTTGAATTTGCTCTCCAAATCTTTTTCCAGTTTGAAATGTGATGAAAAATAACCCAAATTCGTGAATGGTGGAATATATATGTTCTGACCCAGCAAAACCGCATCTGCGGTCCAATTATTGCACATGCGGCCCCAGGTGCACATCTGCGGATTTCACTTATCCGCACAGCCACTGCACCTGCGCTAAGATTCCCATACCTGCGAAATCACAGGTGCGCCCAAATCCCGCATCTGCGACTCCAACCATCCCTTCACTTGACCGCATCTGCGACTCTGTTTTTGCTTCTGCGGGCCCGCACCTGCGGTCCCCAAGCCGCAGGTGCGGTTATGACAGGAACTTCAGTCATTCAGCTGCTAATTCCAACTCAAAACCTCCTGTCCATCATCCAAAATTACCCTGATGCCCTCGGGACCTCAACCAAAGTTGCGAGAAAGTAATATACCACCTTCCAAACTTATACCAATCTTCGAAACACCTAAAATAACATCGAAATATCAAATTAACCATAGATTCAAGCCTAAGAACTCTAAAAACTTCCAAATTCCGCTTTTGATCAAAAAGTCTACCTCGTCCGAATGGCCTAAAATTTTGCACACACATCACAGATAACACAACGGACCTAATGCAACCTCCGAAATTCCATTCCAATCCCTATATCAAAATCTCCCCTATTAACCGGAAAATATCAAAATTTCAATTTCGCCAATTCAAGCCTAAATTACTCCGGACCTCCAAAATACATCCTGATCACGCTCCTAAGTCCCAAATCACCCCTCGAAGCTATCCGAATCATCAAAACCAGATTCCGAGATCATTTGCTCCCAAGTCAAATTCCAATTGACTTTTCTAACTAAAGAAAATTTCCCCATAGGTGAATTAATTTAATATGTGATTAATTGTGGGGACTACGTATGCATAAAGTGAAGAGAGTCCATACATAGCTACTATTCCTAATTATGTCCGGATAGTTTTAGGTTTACACCATGCTTTGTGGACACCGCTCTTTGATTATATTTGCGAAATTGTAACAAATGAAATTAAGTTGAGGATTTTCCAAGGATTTAAAGACTTCAAGTTGAATTATCTTTATTTTTAAAAGAATCAAGAAAGGGTTATGATTTAATGATAAAATTATATTTGACCGTGTCGCATGTATGATCCGCGAGCGGGGTAATTCCTTAAATTTATATTTGACCGCGTTGCAGATATGATTCACGAGCGGGGTGAATAGATGCAACTATGGTTCGCACCGTTCGACCCTCGGCAATGCACAATTTACATTTATGTTGGATCGGGCTAAACGTCCTCGGTGGAATTTATGTGTGATAATAGAACTGGAGTCCTTTTTATAGCTTGTAAAAATTCATCGTTTGAGAGATCATTTGTTTTAAATAAAGGAATTGTTTTGGGTTGTTAAATATGACGAAAGAATTGTTCAACTATTTCATGTTCTGAGTTTTATTGTTATCTCTATATATCATGCTTAACTAGAACGTCATATTATTCTATTGTTGGCCCTAGTAAATGTCAGAGTCGACCCCTCGTCACTACTTCTTCGAGGTTAGACTAGATACTTATTGGGTACATATTTTTATGTACTCACGCTACACTTCTGTACTTAATTGTACAGGATCTGAGGCAGGTGCTCTGGCCACCAGTCCAGCGCGCAGATCTGACTCCTATCCCGAGACTTCACGGTGAGCTGCCTTCTGAGCCGTTCTGCAGCAGCTGGAGTCTCTCTTATGCTTTATTTTGCGGTCTATTTTCTTTCAGACAGGCTAGTGTTCTTTTATACATTCTACTAGATTGCTCACATACTTGTGACACCAGGTCTTGGCACACACACTAGTAGACTTATGATTTTGGTATTGTATACATGATTACGGCTTGTATTAGTTGCTTCCATTACTTTTGTTTCATTGGTAAATTTCTAAATCTTTTAACAAATGAAAAATTATTATCCACTCAGTAATTTACTTAAATGGGAAATCACTAGTTTAGTAAGCGTTGGCTTGCCTAGCAATGGTGTTGGGCGTCATCACGACCTACGATGGAATTAGGTCGTGACAATGCATATCCTACTAAAAAGTTGATTTTTTTTCCTTCAATTTTCCATGATCGTCAACTTTATATATATATATATATATATTCCATAACTAGCTGTCTAAATCATGAACAAATTTTTTAATTAAACAATAACAACAACCTAGTGAGATCCCACATGTGTGGTCTGAGGAGGATAGTTTATACGCAGGCGTTACCCCTAATCCAGAGGAATAGAGAGGCTGTTTTCCATAGACCTGTGGCACGAGAAGAAAATATTTTAAATTAAACATCATGCATATATCCTACTAAAAAGTTGAAAAATTCTTTTTCCTTCAATTTTCCATGCTCATCAATGTATTTTGGTCCTTTTGGTTGTCTGGTAAGCAAGGTTGTCCAATATTAATGCTCAAACTTGGATTCCTCCCCCAAAAATTTCTTTGTTTATTTATCATTATCATTTTTTATCATCACCCCCCCCCCCCAGTTCCTTCTTATACAATCATAATATTATGAAGTCTCATCAAATGAAAGGAGGAGTACTGCAAAAATTTTACCTACTTTATTCCTTGTGAAATTCGACCTAACACATTAATCTCTTCAATTGATGAAAGCATAAGTCCTGGCTGGGCGCGAGCTCCATTTCACCTCATGCTAGTCTTTATGGCATCTGAGGTCTTAAATAATGTCAATTTAGAAAATGGCTTAATCTAAGCAGTGGCAGATCCACCCTTTCAGGTGGGGTAGCATGACACCCACTAGGTTAGCAAAAATGTTAGATACATATGCTGTTTTTAAACAATGTTAAATATTCAATCTTAGTCACCTGCAGTCTCAAACTAAACAAAAGTGTCATGGCTAAAGGACGTTTTGCAAGTTTTTCTTGCATGTAAGGCTCATGTTCCAAGGTAAATACATACCGGCATACCAATCCAATAAGTACATGATACATGTATTCACTATTCACAAACATGGTTAATGCTAAACTGTAGTTAATTAATATACATCATCACATTAATTTATCACTTAACCATAATAAATTAATATAACTTAGTGTAAACATCCGGTATATAAATATAAGTACTGCTCTTAATCCCATAATATATACCAGTAATTAAGTAGGAATTGTCTTCCAGGCCATACAGAGGTGTGCTTTCGTACTTTCTGCCACTGTCGATGAGTTATATCTTTCACTGACTTTGATTTTACCGACTCTATCTCCTACTGTGTTAGCGAACAATAATAGCTCTCTTTATTGTAGGAAGGAAAATATAACTTCTTGTCTTCTTTAGCAGAAGTTTGCAAGTCTATAGGTCTTAACACTGCTGTTCTGTTTTTACTTTTTAGAGTTCAATCATCTATAATTACAGGCATAGACAAATCAAGAATACATGCAATGAGCGCACTTGCATCTACTATATGAATCTAGGACTATAAATATGAATAGAGAATAAATTATTTTCTACACTTTGAAGACAAGTGCATGAAAAATATCACTTTCTCTGCAAATAGCTAAATACATCAGTGCATTTTACGAAAACACTAACATTTCCATGTGCATTTGTTATACAAAAACAGCCTACTTTAAGGCCACAACATCCACATATATGTTCATTTGTGGATATTCTACGAGGTAACAAAAAATACAACATCCAGACTTTACAAAGTAGCTACACAAAAACCACCAAAATCTTTAACGCTTATCATTGATAATCATCTACACCATAGTCTAACGATCAAGTTCACCCACTCTCAAAAAGAATTCCATTCTCTTTACATCCTGAGTGATTCCCGTTGCAGCCTTGACTCGCAGATCCGAGCTGTATAATTTAAAAGCTGGGGATCCAAGGATAGAAAAGATCTTACCATGAATATCAGATACGTCATGCTCCCCTAACTTGCCAATTAAAATACTCATTCCCCTTAATTTATGTCTTCAATTTCAAAATTTCAGTGTTAGTAGTTAAAAAAAGAAAAACAGAAAACAAGAGGTATTGCATCATTCAAGACAAATCAAAGAATTTCTTATTGATTGGTAAAAAAAGAAAGGCATACAGTGAGAAGAGGGTATTAGCCACTGTACATACAAAACAATATTTGAGGGCCTACCCTATAGATCAAAGTACAAAACTCTTTGTTTGTTCGAACCTCTTCAGCAAAATTAAAGCGACTCAGATTGGCAGAGCAAAACAAATACTTTAGTAGTTACTAGTCCACTATGTTATTAGCATGCAACTCCAATAAATGCCTTAGAGCATCTCTAAATCGTCCATAAATCTTTGAATGGTGATGCCTTTTTGCAGCAGCTGCTCCATGACCTCGTTCGAACTTGAACTCTGGAAATACAAAACCCTTTTTGCTGAAGAGAGTATCAATCATATTCTTCGAAGCCTCAGGTGTCAATCGAAATCCATCCCAATGTATATGTGAAGCCCTATCAGAACATGCTACAACTCCTTCCTCTCCACACTGCTTATGCGGATCAAAATTAAAGGGACCGCTGCCAGTACTACCGCAACAAACCTTCATCAACGTCTTAGTCTTGAATCCCAAGAATGCGTGATTTCGAATAATAGCCATGAACGCCTTGTAATAATCTGCATATATGATCTCAACTTCAGGGTACTTCAATCGCAGCTCCTCCAATGCTTGCCATAGATGATCATTGTGCAATGTTGCGAACAAATTTAGTCCTTTGTGACATTGAATTTTCCTGCTATTGTCGTTTTCGGGAAACATTGTTCGAAACCCTGGAAGGCAACCCGCGGGAATAATTCCAGAAACCACAAAGTGTTTGGCCTCTGCATCTTTGATCAGTTGTTCGATAGAATTCTTGATTGTCTCCACAACATCAGGGACAAGCTTGGACACTTCAGAAATAGATCTTGTATGCAAAAGAGAGTGCTTGTAATCATTAAAACCAGGCTGATCCATAAAGACGATAGCTTTCTGAAGAACCTTGTTCTTGCCGCAGTCATGAAAAGAGAAGCAATCCTTATAGAAGAGTTTCATAAAGGCGGAAATCTGCGAGTGATGAGACTGCTGAGGCGCTGGGATGCCATTCTTGATGAAGGAAAAGGGACTCATAACTGTTGCTCCAGGCGTCATGAAACTAATACCGGACTCAAACTCAACGCCTTCTTCGGTGTAATGTTGTAGAGAAGGCAGACCAAGCACAGCGGCTAAATGATCAGAAGTAGAAGCAGAATCACTGTCTCCGAAGCTGTAAATGGAATAAAATGGGGAAGTTTCTGCCTGCACGTAAGCGGAACAAGGAGCGAAAAAGAAAGAGGAGATCACTAATAGAAAGATGAAGAAACAATGGTTGGTAAGGGAAGCCATTGAAAGAGATGAAACAGCGATCATAAGCACAAGGCAGGGGAAAACTTAGTTTAGGTTAGTGGTAGTATTTATAGAGGTCCCTCATCCGTGGAGTTTAAGCAATGTTACAGAAACCTAGTAGTAATAGGAAATCAAATTCTGACTGCGGCAGATTTCCATATATTCTTTGTTTTCTTACTTTTGCTTGAATTTGCTTGATTAAAAAGGCCTACGATTTAGGTAGGAATTTCCATATTCAATTTTGAAGCAGAATTTAAAACTATAAGGTAACTTTATTAAATGCCAAGAATTAGGAAAAAAATTCTGAATGGATTTCATTTAAGGAAACTTTCATAAGTATTAAGTACAACATATATTAAGTATATTATACATATATATCCGTCTATTATATGTTCATATATGCATCCATATCTTCCATTTTCACACCCAAACTCAACACCCAAGAATTATACCTAACCCAAGTACATGTCAATCAAGTTGCAGATGAAGTGCATACCATTTTTATACCTAAACACAATTTAATAAATAAAGTATCCATGTATTTTTAAGACGAAATACATACTATTTTTATAACTAAACACAATTAAAATGCATGGTATAATTTGGTTATCTAATTGTGTCTAGGTATAAAACTTGTGTGTACTTTGTCTTCAAAATATCCATTAGTATAATTTGATTCATTCTTAAAACGAGCACCTTATTGCTCAAACTTTGCAAGAGTTACCCCCTTCATACAGAACATTTGTTTCCGGATAAAATGCCAATAGGTCATTTCCCTCATTTTTTGCTCTATGTCCTCGTCTTCTCACTGAAGAGGAACACGTCAAAGCCATTTCACCTGATGATTTTCAACAGTCGGTGGCTCTCCTTGCTGCCACCGGACATTCTAGCGATATTAGTCGCTTCGATCAATAAAATCAAGGTTGTGTCTCTAATAAAAATCATGGGAGATTTCATAATAAGAATCGTGGCCGTGGATTTGGGCATAACAATTATCACACAAATTTTGGTAATTCTTCTCGCTCTTTCCCTGTTGGTCAAAGCATACCTGGCCCTCCACCTACTCCAAATGATACGAAATCGATGACACAATGTCAGATTTGTTTTCACTACGACCATACAACTTTGGATATTGCAATCACTTCAACCATTAATTTATTCCACGTAATTCTCCCAAAGGTTTGTCAACAATGAGCCTAAAAAAAGTACCCACAACAATCTGGTATCCTGATACGAGTGCCTCCTCACACATAATTAGAAATTCAAATGTCATTTCTGATCCTGTACCATATCAGGGTAATGCTCAAGCAGGGGCGGATTTAGGGGGGCGCAAGGGTGTTCACCCGAATACCCTTCGCCGAAAAATTACACTGTATATATAAGGCAAAATCTATTTTTTATTTCTATATATTAAGTTTTGAACACCCTTAACACAATCCAAAAATGTAGTTTAGTGGTCAAGGGAGTTCAAAATCTACCTAAGGTCATGAGTTCAATTCTCACTAGCTACAAAAAAAAAATTTTTGAACCCCCTTCGTGGAGATCCTGCCTCCGTCACTGTGCTCAAGTGATGGTTGGCAATGGTAACCTACTTCATATCTCTCATGTTGGTCATAGTTTTCTTCCTACTTCTAAACAACCTTTGCTTCTTAAAAATATTCTTTTTTGTTCCTCAACTTAAGAAAAAATTGTTATCTATTTATCGCCTTTGTGTAAACAATAAATGTTTGCTAAATTCACTTAATGTTCATTTTCCATTAAGGATCCGAAGAGCAACCACATATGCTTCAATGTACAAATTCTAGCTTGCTCTATCTGTTTTCATCTTCTTCAAGATTCACTCTATCAAAATATCCTACTGCTTTGTTTGGATCTGCTTCGCAATCTTCATTGTGGCACAAATGGCTTGGCCATCCTGGAAAACTTGTGTTTGATGTATTTTCATGAAATAAAGTTATTTCTAGCTCTTCATGCTTTAATCCTTCTATGTGTAATGTTTGTCATTTGGGAAAACAATCTAGGCTCACATTTTCAAGTTTTACAAGTACAACAAATAAATCTTTCCTTTTAATACACTCTAATGTGTGTACATTTCCTCTTGTATTCAATTCTGGTTATTTTTATTATGTGCTTTTTGTGGATGATTGTACCAAATTCTCTTGGACATATCTCATGCATAAAAAATCTGAAACATTTGACAAACTTCTTGAATTCTATAATACGATATCATGTGTCTTTGATTCATCAATTTCATATTTTCAATCTGACGGGGATAAAGACTATAATAATACTCAGTTTAAGTCCTTTTTCTGTGACAATGGTATTACTCACTGATTTTCTTGCCCATATACTCTCCAGCAAGATGGCCATGCTAAATTGCAAACATCGACACCTCAATAATGTTATCCATTGCTTACTTTTTAAAGTTAATGCCCCACTATCATTTTGGCTTAAAGCTCTGGTTTATGTTACTTATATTATTAACATGCTTCTACATTAAAATTTGAAGTTTTCCTCACCATTTAAATGTTTATTCCAAAAAGAACCAGATTTATCCATTGTAAAAATATTTGGGTATCTTTGTTATTCACGTACTGTCTTTGATCATGGTCATAAACTCCATCCACGTTCCACTCCTTGCTTATGTGTGAAGATTTCTTCCGATCACAAGAGATACATGTGCCTTGATCCTTCAACTAACAAAGTGCTAATTTTTAGGTATGTAAAATTTGTAGAAGATATATTTTCTTACCCTTTTATGTTTCCAGATTCTAACCCTGCTAAATTTCTTAGCAACTTTGATTTTTTCCCACATCAACCTCACTTACATCATCTCCTAATATTTCTTCACCACAACCTACCCATGTATTTCTCCCCTTAAATTATGGGATTCAAACATCTCCTTCAAATTTTCACGCCAACACACTTCCTAATTCACATGATTCTTGTAATTCAGCTCCATCTAATAATTCTCCGTGTTCTTCCCCTTCTAATAATTTTCCTACTTCATCTCCACCTAGTAATTCTCATAATTCATCTCCCTCAAGAAATTCTCCAAATTTATCTCCCTCAAGTAATTTTGCTAACTCACCTCAATCAAACTCTTCTTTTCGAGTTGTCACGATCCAAAACTCATTATAGACCTTGATGGCGCCCAACGTCACAGTTAGACAAGCCAACAGTGAATTACAACTTAATTACGCATTTTATTATTTTCAAAATCATGAATTTTATTAGATAAAGAAATCAACGCATTAAAATCATGAAAACTTAAAATTAAATAGAATAGAAAATAAAGGTGTGTAAATGCTAAGCAAAATCACAAACAACATCTAGAACATCCCAAAACCCTGTGTCACAAGTGCATGAGCTTTTACTAAAGAGTATGATAATAATACATACGTCCAGAATGTAAATAAGGCAGGATAGAGTAAATAGTACGATGGAGACTCTGTGAGCTACGATACGTAGCCTGGCATGAGCTCACCATTAAATTCTCTTCAGCAGTTGCGCCTACGCGCCAAGATAACCACCAATTGAACTTGTCAAATCCTGCCCATTTAGTGCACACGTGTAGCATGAGTATGTAAATCAATGCGTGCCCAGTAAATATCTAGCCTAACCCGGAGAAGTAGTACGTGGGGTCTACATCGACACTTACTAGAGGTCCAATAAAGCAATATAATAAATCATAAGCAGATATGAGGCACACTACAATAATCGGGTAAATCTGTAAGTTACATAATCTTCCAAAAATTTCTTTTAAAGGTATGAGTTTCTCAGTCTTGTATTCTACCTCAACATCTTAGATGTATCAAGTGCCAATATCAAACGGATAAGGAATACCATATAAAATGCCAGGCATCAGTAGGAGAATAATCTTGTGAATATTCGGACTGCCAGCGATATAGTGTACGATTATACCGAGGTTGTTCAGCCCGATCAAGAATAATGTGTACACTGCCGAGGGTCGAGCGGCACGAACCATAGATGCATCTATTATATTGTTGAGGCATTCGATCGCTTCATAATAAAAGAAGAAACTTATCGAATTACGAGTCATGTACGAACAACACAAATATAGGTGCATAATAGTGAATATACTCCTTTATGTTTCTCAGATATTTTGGCAACAACTCAAGGTTATAAAGATCGACCTTGTATACATATGTTTTTAAAACAATTTCAATAAAAAATTAAATTAGTTAAGCTAGCAAAATGAGTCCAAACAATTCAAATATTACATGATAAAGCTCTACATCTACGCGGACATAAACATGCTTTACCTAAGTATGGATTCTCGTCACCTCGTGCGTACATAGCATCCACAACTAGTAGTACATAATTATTACATCACCTAGGAGGTAGTTTACCCCTCACAAGGTTAGACAGGAGATTTACCTTGCTCCGAAGTTCCATAACCGGCTTCCACGCCTCTTTAACACTTCAAACCAATGCCCATCGATCCAAAACTAGTCAAACAATTTGCAAATCAATCAAAATATACTCCAATGCATATAATTTAACAATTTATAATAATTCTCAAATGTGCTCGATAAGTCAACAAAGTCAACCCTCGGGCACACGTGTCCGGATTCCGAAAATTCTTGAAGATAATCATTACCCATAGCACCACAAACTCACATATATAGTTCATTCCTGATTCCATGTCCAATTTCGTGATCAAAATCTAAAAATACTAAATTCTAGGTTTTCCTCCAAATCCCACAAATTTCATGATTAAATCTATATATAAACCATCTATATTTGGGATGCCCAGCTGCCCTGCCCTTCACGTTTGTGCTTCGCCCTCACGTTTACAAAGTCCTTCTGCCTCACAGCCACCCAGCTTTTTTCGCGTTTGTGACCTCCTTGTCACGTTTGCGTAGGTTGCCTCTATCTTTCTCCGCGTTCGCGACATCTCTGTCGCATTCGCGATGAGCAAAAATCCAGCCGCCCAAAATTCCTTCTTTGCGAATGCGTGAGACCCTTTGCGTTCACATAGAACGAAACCAGACACCAACACCAACAATTGCAAAACAAGGAAAAATGGTCCGAACCCATCCCGAAATACACCCGAGGCCCCCGGGACCCCGTCCAATCACACCAACCAGTCTCAAAACAGAACACATACCTGTTTGAGGCCTCAAATCACACTAAACAACATCAAAACTTTGAATCGATGATCAACTTTCTACTTTCAACATTCAAACTTCGACGAACGTGTCCGATTCTTACTTAAACATTCCGCAATGACGCCAAACATTATGTACAAGTTATAAATCACGATACAAACCTATTCCAAGGCTCGAAACCTCAAACAGACATTGAAAATACCAAAGTCCACTTCAACCAAACTTAAGAAATTCTTAAACCTTCAAAATGCCAACTTTCCATAATAAGCGTCGAAATGCTCTCGGACCACCCAATACTCAACCTGAACATACGCCCAAGTCCGAAATCATAATACGAACCTATTGAAACTTTCAAATCCTGATTCCGAAGTCGTTTACTCAAAAATCAAACCTTAGTTAGCTCTTCCAACTTAAAGCTTCCGAATTTAGAATTTTCCTACTGAAACAACTCCGAACTTCCCAAAAATCAATTCTGACCACACGTATAAGTCATAAAACATGAAGTGAAGCTACTCACGGCCTCAAACTGTCGAACGACGCACTAGAGCTCAAAACGACTGGTCGGGCCATTACATTCTCCACCACTTAAACATATGCTCGTCCTCGAACGTGCCAAGAATATTCCGGAGTTGCCCAAAATCACTATTTAACACCTCGTGCACCTACCCGTGTCACCACAACACATGTGAGCACGTTAGCTCGAGCCAGACCTCAAATCTTCCCTATAACCTTAGCCAACAAGCTTTAGAACCAAATTCCATCATCCAGAATTCTCCGCGAGACCCGATTGTAACATATAAACACCGCATCAATCACTAGACACTGCACCAAAATATGATCATGCGCCTATGGTGAAATCACACTATGCACCACATAAGTCGTTTGCCCATAATAACATCCTCTAACCATAATAGCTGCAATTTCACAAATCTGATGCCCACAATACACCTCATAACATATGTAGCCCTGTTCCAACTCTCGCAATACTACCACGATGAAAGAGATGTGTAGAAACTCATACCCACCTATCCAAATGAATAAATCATGGAGTTCCTTAACCTGACAAGAACCATTACCTCGTTCTGAAATGAATAACGATATTTTCTCTCTAATATACCCTACACAACTCCGATCGCACTGTTCTCAGTTCCAGTAACCTCGTCTCACCCAGTACAAGTTGCTCGGGCAATAAGCTGCCTCAAACACCGTCTAAAATCTCATACAGCGCCATCAAAGAGCCAACTAGCTACAACTCGAATATGACCCACAGGGAAGAACGAACTCTGGCAAAGAACCATCCAGTAACAAATAAAATGGCCAAACTGATGCTATGCCTCTATCTCAGAGATAGGAAACAAGGTACACAAAATAAGCATAAGGAACCCTACTTAACATCTCGTTGTTGCGGCATGCAACCCAATCCAACTATGATAATGTTGCGGCGTGCAACACGATCTAAACATGAACTGTTTCGGTGTGCAACCTGATTTACACAACATACATGTGGCAGCGTGCCACCCGATCCAAACAACGTATCCGTGGCGGCATGCCACCCGATCCATAAATAACAATCAATAAGGAAACACCCATCAAGACATTATACCTATACTTATGAAACCTCAAGTTTTGGTCTAAAGCGCCATAATTCTTTTGGGATCCGTTTACACATAACAAGGCCGTTTGAATCAAATACCTCCCAAGTCAATCAAATTATGGTGGTTGCCAAGCTCGCACGTACTACCACAAACCACATGTATAACTTAATACACCGAAGGAACTAATCGTTGCCACAATCATGCTGATTCAAACCATTACTAACCAACCTAATTTCTTCTAATTTTCTCTTGACTTGCCTTAGAAATAATAATTGCTCCATTCGAAAACATAACGAAATCAATCAACAATCATCCCGAGTGACCCGAATCAGAGACCACATCATCTCAATACCCATGAACCATCTCATACCCTCCTCAAGTGCACAATAGCATCTCTAACCGGTACACCCATTCTGCAAGACCTTCTGCGATTTCGAAGCTATTTATCCATTTCCTCTAATACTAACCCGTAAACCCGATGATAACATAGAAAATCCTCCAAGTATTCTTCCAATTCTACTGCAAAATCTAGATCTTTAGCCATACAGCAAACCCAAAATCCTTAGACACCGCGCTTACATCCTTAAACCCATTAGAACCACTATTGAGAGCTACCAACTTTGACCTGGTCCCGAATCTAATCAAACTCCAACGCTCTGTTAGCATATGAACACTCCCAAAGAAGCAAACAGATGAATTTTTTTCCTTGTACATCACATCCACAAGAAGCATAAACTCTAAGTCTTCCCAAAACCTGCACATGAATCGATAAGGCAAAATATAGCACATATTCATCAAGTTCTTTGCTTGAATTACCCCTGATGTGTTTTTTATTAGTCATAAATTAACCATGAATGCACCGATAACCAGAAACTGCTCAAGCAGACAATCATGCGATCCAATCGTAGGCGGTGGGTGATAAGTGGGGATTTTGACTACTTATTAGCACCACCTTTTAGCTTTCGTTTTAGTCTAAAAGTGTTTAATTGTGTTCCCAAAAAATTGGTGAAACATGCTTAATTGCATGACTATTGGAAAATGTTCCACTAACATGAAATCCAACTCAAGAAGGAGTGATCTGAACTCAAGAACAAAACAGGCACATAAGCTCAAAGTGCGGACTGCAGATTATCATCTGCGGCCACAAATTGTAAAGAAATTTCTATCAAAGACAAGTGCAAAGTGCGGTCCGCACATGACATGTGTGGCCGCAGAAGCTAGGAAAGAGCAAAAGTTCAGAGAGTTTTCATATCAAGTTTAACGGAAGTGCGGACCGCACAATTATTGTGCGGCCGCAGAAGATCAGCAACGCCGCCGCAGTTGCATTTGTGCGGTTTGTAGAAGAGCCATGTACGGCCGCACTCAAAAATGTGTGGACCGTAGAAAAAGAGAGATGCAGCCGCGATTCAGAATTGTGCGGCCGCAAGATTCAAATCCTGTTAAGCTGAAGCATAGTGCGGACCGCACATGAAATTGTGTAGCCGCAGAACCTTCGAAAGGGCATTTTTGTCCGAAAATTTTCGCTCTGTATAAATAGAAGGGTTTTACTTTTTTTAGGTCAAGTTGTGATATCAGCAACCACAACTGACATTGAACTCTTTGAACATAGATTTCATTCTTTTACTTGTTAATATAGTTTAATTATCATTTCTTCTTCTATTTTTTCTGTTTTAAGCATGAATAGCTAGATTCTTACTAGGGTTGCTACCTAACCCTAGAGTGTAAATCTAATGGGTGTTTGATTTATTATTTGTTTATGGTTGGTATTTATTATTTAGCCTTGTTCTTGCTTTTAATACTAGAATTAATGGTTGCAAACATTAGTTCATGCCTATTTGACTTGGTCTCTACTTGAGAAAGAGAGACTTAGTCTAGGAAAACTTGTCTAACAAGAAATTGGGTAATTCAAGAGATTAATAGTCCCAATTAAAAGGATGAACCTAGATATAGTAAAACCCGACTTGAGCTTTGTATCAATCGTTTTGTTCAATACCCATTGGACTTGAGAAAGCCAAATTGGACAAAACCAATGTCTTACCGAGAGGTATTGAGTGGGTACTTGAGTGTTGATAGCTATAATACACCCTGACCAATAAAATAAGCTTTAAAATTTACAACCAGTTAGGCAAACACCTAAGTAAAGGTCATAGCCCTAGGTCTTTTACATCATTTGAAAAACAAAAAAAACAGTCTCCTAGTTTTAATTCTTAGTTGGTAATCCTAGTTTAACTTAGAAACAACCCAATTTTGTAGAAGTGCAATTTGAGAATAATCGAGCGCATTCACTATAATATATACTCCTAAGTCCCATTCATAGCTCCCAGTGGAATTCGACCCCAACTCCATGTTGGGTATTGCTATTGCATCAATCATTTCATAACCTCAAATAGAGGTGTGACTTGGACGAGATAATTTTTTGGCGTCGTTGCCGGGGAGCTAAAAACGGATTTAGCTATATATTTGGTTTTGTTGTGAATTGTCTTCTTTTCCTTCCGTGTTATTGATTTTTATGAATCAATTTTAGGTGCAACAATGGCCTCAACAATGATCAACTCGCAAACATGCCTATGGGGGATGTGGACGTGGAAGATGACCAACTTGAAGAGGTTCTTCTTGAACCTCAAGCAAATAGAAGAGGCCGACCGCCTTACACAACGTCCCAGTTTTGCCCCCACCTCCACCAAGAGTGGATCCACACCGGGTGTTGCCGAATGAAAGGTATGCAAGTGTCATAGTCCCGCCCTGCATTAGGGCCGTCAACTTTCAAATCACGAATGTAATGCTCACATTGCTAGAGCAAAGGGGATTCTTCTCCGGGGCTCCGAGTCAAAATGCATAAAAATACTTGAATGGGTTTGTGGACACTTGTTGGGGGAGTAAACAGACTAACGTCTCCGAGGATGCTTTAAGGTTGAGGGTATTTCCTTTTTCTCTATGGGGGAAAGCCTTGGATTGGTTAGAGAGATTGCCAAACCATTCCATTCATACATGTGATGAATTGGCAGAGAAATTTATTTCCAAGTTCTTTTCTCTCAGGCATATGGATACTCTTAGAGAAGAGATTCTAGCACTCAAACAAGAGCCCAATGAGTCGTTGCATGAAATATGGGATAGGTATCGAACAATGGTCAAAGAGTGCCCCAATAATGACATGATGGAGGCTATGATTTAAGAAACTTTTTATCAGGGGATCAATACTATCAATCAATGCATGGTCAACCAACTTGCTGGTGGAAATTTCATGACAATGCCGTATGTGGAGGCTTGTACGATTTTAGATGAAATGGTAGATACTTCATCGAACCAAGTAGAGCAAATGATCCTCAAGGCAATCCGAACGTGATTCACCTACATAAAGAATTGCATCATCAAGGGCAATCCATTGCCGAGTGGACCACCACAGATGAATCAATTAGCCAAAGATCAACTTCAACAAGTGCAAAATCCTAAGCAAGTTAATGCCACGGAGAGAATTAGTATGATGGTGAACAAGAGAAGGCAAAAGGGTCCGCAAGTACAAAACTGTGCGGCGAAATATGTACAAGAAAATAGTGGGTTTTATCAAGATGACTCTTACAGTGAACAAGATGAGGAAGTGCAATACGTGAACAAATTTCAAGGGCAAAGAAACAAATCTGAAGGCGCAAATCAACAACAATGGCGATTTCAAGGCAATCAAGGTGAATGGAATTCTAACAACCAAGGTAATTGGAATAGTGGTAACAATCAAGGGAATTGGAATAATAACAACAATCAAGGGAATAGGAGTAGTGGAAATAACCAAGGCAGTTAGAGTGGCAATAACCAAGGATATTGGAGAGGCAACAACCAAGGGGCATGGAACAATAATCAAGGCAATCGGGGGTCGAGCTTTCAAAGGCCCTCGATATATCAACAACCGAGCAACCCACCTCCTTATCATTCCCAAGGTCCAAGTTCTTCCAATAATGAGATGGGATGAACTGAGAATATGTTCAAACAAATGATGGAGAAGAATTCCGACTCCGATGCCCAACTAGCCTCACAAAACACATCAATTCGCAACTTGGAAGTTCAATTGGGGCAAATATATCAAGCTCTAAAAACTCGTCCTAAGAGGGCACTACCAAGTGATACGGTGGTGAACCCAAAGTGTGAAAGGGTGGGAACAACACGAGACATGCCATGGCCGTTACTACAAGGAGAGGAAAAGGTGGGGATGCACCCACCTCAAGTCAAAGGAAACTTGTGGATGATGAGCAAGTGGTAGGTACAAGAAGATGAGACCCCGAACAATGTGGTGCAAGCAAATGATGAAGTGCAGATTGAAATTGATGATAATGAGGAAGAGACTCAAGAGAAAGTGAACCCGTCTAGGGATCACATTGATGATATACTGGAACTGGTAGTGCAAAAGGCTAAGGCACCAATGCCTAGGCCTCCTCCTCCATATCCTCAAAGGCTTGCCAAGAAAAATGGTGAGAATCAATTCAAAAAGTTCATTGACATGATGAAAAGTCTATCTATCAATGTGCCATTGGTTGAAGCTTTGGAGTAAATGCCCGGTTATGCAAAGTTTATGAAAGATTTGGTGACAGAGAAGCGGTCGATTAATTTTGAAACTATAAAAATGACTAATCAAGTGAGTGAAATTGTACATTCCATGGCTCCTAAATTGGAAAATCCTGGTGCTTTCACAATCTCTTGTACCATTAGAAGTGCCGAGTTTGCTAAAGAACTTTGTGATCTTGGGGAAAATATTAACTTGATGCCCTATTCGGTTATAAAGACTTTGGGAATTGGGAAACCAAGACCCACATCTATGAGATTACAAATGCCCGATCGTACCACGAAGAGACCATTGGGAGTGATTGAGGATGTATTAGTTCGTGTTTATAAATTCATTCTTCCGGCAGATTCTGTCATTCTTGATTGTGAGGTTGATTATGAGGTGCCGATTATTCTTGGTAGACCCTTCCTTTATACAGGGGAGGCTCTAGTTGATGTTGAAGCCCGAGAACTTACTTTCCGGGTTGGTGATGAAAAAGTGGTTTTCCATATGTGTAATTCTATGAGGCAACCCAATAGCAATGAGGTGTGCTCGTTCGTGGACTTGGTGACAGATGTGATTGTGGATGAAACAAGTGCTATGATCAATGTTGACGATACATTGGAGGCCGTCTTGCTCAACTTTGACGATGAAGAGATGGAGGGTTTTGTGGAATGTGTGAACTCTTTGCAAGGAATGGGGTCATACACTTATGAGCCCTGCAAATTGTCCTTGGATCTTGAAAATAGAACAACTCCTCCAACAAAGCCTTCAATTGAGGAGCCTCCCATCTTGGAGTTGAAGCCATTGTCTCCACATCTTCGGTATGAATTTTTTGACCCTTCTTCTACTTTACCGGTTATTCTTTCCCCTTGTTTGACTAACGTGCAGGTAGATTCTACATTGGCAGTGCTACAAAAGAGGAAGAAGGTTATTAGATGGACATTGGCGGATATTCGGGGGATAAGCCCCATATTTTGCATGCACAAGATTAACTTGGAGGAAGGTGCCAAACCATCTATTGAACATCAAAGAAGACTCAACTGAGCCATGCAAAAGGTTGTCGAAAAGGAGATCATCAAGTTATTGGATGTCGGGGTTGTCTACCCCATTTCGATAGTTCGTAGACTTCTCCGGTTCAATGTGTCCCAAAGAAATGAGGCATGACGGTGGTCACCAATGTGAGTTGATTCCTACAAGAACGGTGACCGGGTGGAGTGTTACATCCCGCATTTTCGAATGTTAAAGTTTCATCGTAAGTTAATCAACGTAAGTTCAGGAATGAGATTATTTTGAGATTATAAGCATTATGCTATTTCAAACAAGTGATGAATAAATTCGTGAAGGCGAGAAGGTAAGAAAATCGAAGAAATTTCGAAGTTGGAGATAAATACGGTCCAAGCTATAATACCCCGTATTTATGGACTAGTGTCTTACAAGGTACCACATGACCATGATAGTGAGGTGTATAAGGTGTGCTAAAAAATGAGAAATATTTTAAGTAATTTGAGATAATTCTTAATTATGTGGATAATTGGGCAATTATGGATTTTATTGGGATATTAACCAAGTAAATTAAGCTAATTAAGATTTTAATAAGTCCTAAAAGAGGCCAACGTGGCAGCCCACCTTTCTCAATTTTGTGACTCTTAAGCCACACTATAATCGATGAATAGGCCCCTATTGGGCAACCTCTGATCAGATGGAAAAGTATATACCAAATCTGTTGTGGCCGAGCACCTATGAGTGAGTCCAGTTGGCCGAGATAAAGAGCCTAGTATGGTCGAGCGCCTATAAGCGAGCCTACTACGGCAGAGCAGTTATATATATATATATATATATATATATATATATATATATATATATATATATATATATATATATATATACCGAGCCTTATAGGCCGAACAACTATTTTACTTACTATATTGAGAGAGTTGAGTCAGTAGCAGCAAGTGAGCATATCTCCAGATTATTTTTGGTTCCTAGTTACTTTCAGTTATTATATTATCAGTTCAGTTGCAGTTTTCAGTATATTGCCTTACATACTCAGTACATTATTTTGTATTGACGTCCCTTTTCTCAGGGCACTGCATTTCATGCGTGCAGGTTCAGACAGACAGACGGGTAGACCTCCTCATTAGGTGTTTGCTGAGTTCATCTTGATTGGAAAGCTCCATGCCCTTCGAAGTTGCCAGGTCAAGAGCTTTATGTACATCTTATGTATATATGTATGTATGTTATGAGTAGGTCAGAACCCTATTCCAATTACAGTATATCCATCATTAGAGGTTTGTAGACATATCATATCAGTTAGTGCAGTATGTGGGGCTTTTAGGCCTTGTAGGTATATTTTGTTGGTTGGCCAGCTGTAGTAGTTATGACGGCCTTGTCGGCCCAACTTTATATTGATGTTTAGCCTGCATTCGCAATTGTCTTGCAATGTGGCCCATGGCCAAAGTATGACATTATATGTTCAGAGTCCTTTAGTCGCAAGTAGGTAGGCAAGGATAAGTGAGGCACCGGGTGCCGGTCTCGCCCCCAGGATCGGGGCATGACATGGAGAGTGTGTATGGACTATCGTAAGCTCAATAAAGTCACAAGGAAGGACCATTTTCCACTTCCCTTCCTAGATCAAATGTTTGACATATTGGCCGGCCGTGCTTTCTATTGTTTTCTTGATGGGTATTTTGGCTACAAACAAATTCTTATTGCTCTGGAGGATCAAGAGAAGACTACCTTTACATGTCCTTATGGTACTTTTTCCTTCTCGCAGATGCCATTTGGGTTGTGCAATACACCGGTGACTTTGCAAAGGTGTATGATGGCAATCTTCACGGACATGGTAGAGGATATCCTTGAAGTCTTCATGGATGACCTCTCGGTGGTCGAGAATTTCTTTTGATAATTTTCTAGCAAACTTGAATAAAGTGTTGGCAAGATGTGAAGAAACAAACTTGGTGCTCAATTGAGAGAAATGTCATTTCATGGTTGAGGAAGGCATTTTCCTTGGCCACAAGATTTCAAGGAATGGCATTGAAGTCGACAAGGCAAAGATTGAGGTGATTTATAAACTTCCACCTCCAACTTCAGTGAAAGGCATGCAGAGTTTCTTAGGCCATATAGGATTTTACCGGCGTTTCATCAAGGATTTCTCTAAAGTGGTGAACCCGTTGTGAAAACTTTTAGAGAAAGATGCTAAGTTCTATTTCAATGATGATTGCATGAGAGCATTTGAATTGCTAAAGCTCAAGCTGACTACTACTCCCATCATCACCGCTCCAAATTGGAGTTTTCCTTTTGAGCTCATGTGCGATGCAAGTGATGTAGCGGTAGGGGCCGTTTTGAGGAACGCATTAACAAGATTTTTCATCCGGTGTATTATGCAGGTAAGACCATGAATAGTGCCCAAGTCAACTACACCATTACGGAGAAAGAGCTTCTTGCCATTTTGTTTGCTATTGATAAGTTTCGCATGTACCTGATGGGTGCAAAAGTAATTGTCCATACATATCATGTGGCACTTCGATATCTTATAAGCAAGAAAAATTCCAAACCTCGGCTGATGAGATGGGTACTTCTGTTGCAAGAGTTTGATATAGACATCCAACATCGAAAAGGAAGTTAAAACCAAGTGGCGGACCACTTGTCTCATTTGGAGGAGGAGGGGAGGCCGCATGATGGCCTTGAAATCAATTACTCCTTCCCTGATAAGCAACTCTTGGCTATTTCGATTAAATAGGTGCCATGGATCACGGATATAGCAAATTTTCTTGTGAGTGGTATCATCCCGGATGAGTTCTCTTCAAATTAAAGGAAGAAAATCAAACGGGATTGTCAAGATTATTATTGGTATGAACCATACCTTTTCTGGATTTGTATGGATAGAGTGCTTAGAAGATGTGTACCGGAGGAGGAACAATGTGAAATTCTTGGGGATTGTCATTCTTCGTCGTAGTGGTCAACATGGTAGAGCAAGAACGACAGCCAAATTGCTAAGTTGCGGCTTCTATTGGCCCACTCTTTACAAGGATGCAACTGATATCGTCAAGCGTTGTGATGAATGTCAAAGTGCCAGTGGAATCTAAAAGAAAAATGAAATGCCCCACCCCACCTTTTGGAGAGTATATTTTCGATGTGTAGGGTATTGACTTCATGGGTCCTTTTGTGATTTTTTGTGGAAACACCTACATCTTGGTCGCGGTTGATTATGTGTCCAAATGGGTCGAGGCCGTTTCTTTACCCAACAATGAAGTGAGAAGTGTGGTGGCGTTTTTGAAGAAGAATATTTTCACAAGATTTGGTACTTCAAGGGCTATCATAAGTGATGGGGGATCACACTTTTGCAACAAAGATTTCGATACCTTACTCACCAAATATGGTGTCACATATAAATTCACGACTCCCTATCATCCACAAGCAAGAAATCAAGTGGAAGTCTCCAACCGAGAGATAAAGATTATTTTGTCAAAAACAATAAATGCCAACCGGACAGATTGGTCCTAGAAACTTGATGATGCTTTACGGGTTTATAGGACGGCTTACAAAATACCAATCAGAATGTCTCCATACTGGTTGGTGTTTGGAAATTCTTGTCATCTTCCGGTGGAACTTAAGCACAAAGCTATGTGGAATTTAAAAAAGTTGAATCTTGAGTGGGATGTCGCCGACAACTTAAGGGTGGCACATTTGAATGAGTTGGATGAGTTATGGTACCATGCATACACAAGTTCATCCTCATAAAAAGAGAAAATGAAATACCTTCATGACAAGTACATTCAGAACAAACAGTTTAAAGAAGGTGATCTTGTGTTGCTATTCAATTCTTGGTTACGGATGTTTCTCGGAAAGTTAAAATCTAAATGGAGTGGCCCGTTTGAGGTTATGGGTGTGACACCCTTTGGTGCATTGGACTTGAAGAATAAAAATGATGAGGTGTATAGGGTCAATGGTCACCGGGTGAAGCATTATATGGGAAAAGATGGTGATGGCCACGTCATGGCGGTAATTCATGTCAAATGATAGTAATCTGTGTCGTGTCGCGATGTTAAATCAGGCGCTTCTTGGGAGACAACCCATATTTCTTTTCCTTTCTCTTTTTCTTCTTCTTTAGATAGGTCTTATTTTGCTAACTGGTTTCGAAGTGTGTTGCAGGAATGAGTGTGCTATACATGAACGGTGCTTAGAAAAATTGGTTAAGTATGGAAAAAGTGCGTACCGCACATGTATTGCGCGGACCGCACAATTTTGGACACTACAGCAGAAGGCAAATGCGAGTGCATAATTCTTGTTGATAGAATTTAAGGGTCCACCAAACTATATAAAGAACCAGGTTCTCTATTTGTTTTCACAGAACACATGCACACTGCAGTAACTAAGTGAACACAGAGGAATTTTACGTGGAAAATTCCCAGCTCAACGGGATTAAAAACTACGACTAACCCTAGTAGGATTTCAACTTCACTACTGAGCAACTTTAGATTACAACCTATGTAGCCTAGGAATTAACCTCTTAATCCCTCACTAACTTGTAACACTCTATTACAAGACACTTTGTAATAACTCTATTACAAAGACTTTATAACTCGACTAACTCTATCCAAGACATAAACACAAGGATTTATGATTAACAAAGGGTTTACTACACAATGTTTCTAAGTAAGCTAAGAAGGAATTACAAGTAAGAGCTTTTACAAAGTTACAACTCAACTAAGAACATAGAATGACTTGATATGGGAAACTGGTCCGTCGCAGTATTGTTCTTTGTTCTTGATGCACTTGAGAATCATTTGTAGGATGATCAAAACCCGTGAGAGTGCTTGAGTGAAGTATCTAAGTGTTCAAGTGATTTGTTTTACCCTGCTTGATGTTAATAATGCGTTTGTGACATCACTTAGAATGATGTAAGCAAGTTAGGTAAAAGGCATTCCCCATAAAGTTGATTGTTGCACTATTTCTATACTATAGCGTGTGCAGGCAGCCACTTTATAGCTGGGGCAGTTGACTTGTACAGTCTCTTCAGGAATTGGCAGCTATCTATTCCCTCAGTTGTTCCTTTTACTCTAAAGAGTTGAACTGTGTCTCCAACCGGAGATTTGTTGATCTTTAAGTTCTTGAGGATGTGTATCAGGTTCCTTATCTGGTTCTTAACAATAAGTTTGTTAGATCGTCAAAACATAATAGGGATACACATATTACCTATCACTTGTGTAGACCACACAACTTGAGATGGGATTAATACAAACTCTCTGAAGTTTGCTTGTCAGAGAAATGGCCAAAGTGTGGCCATACAAGGAAAACTGCGATCTGCACCAGAATTTGCAGTTGCACACGTAATTTTGTAGATCGCATATCATCTGAGGGAAATTGCATAACAGGTAACAGAGTGCGGACCGCAGAAGGAATTTTGTGGCCGCACTCATCTCTTTAACACTTGGCGGATCCCGTTAAGTATAAATAGTAGCACTAACGCTACTGTTGAAACTTTCCAATCTCTGAGAAATTAAAGCAAAGGCTAAAATCTTATGCACAATTGATTCACTCATCTGCCACTTAACTAAGAATCGTTAATCATTCCTTAACACCACTTCATCACTGGTATGTTCAAATCATTTCTAGAATTCTTCAATTTTCTTAATTTAGTTTATAATTTGTTAGTTACTTTTATACTATTTGTCAATTTCATATCTATGTAGGGTGTAGATTGGGTTGGGTAATCTCCTACTTGTTATTCAGGGAATTGGTATATTGTTTATCATGTTTAATTGCTACTACCATGTTCAAATTGTGCGTAAAATCGAAACCCTAAGAACTATGCCCAATTAGAATTTGAAATGTGCGGCCGCACAAGAAATTGTGCGGTCCGCAGTTGTGTAGGTTAGGGCATTTGGTTTGGCAAGATTGTGCAGACCTCACTTAAAATTGTGTGGTCTGTAGAAATTTAATCACAACTATAGAAAAGTGTGTGCGGCTGTCGATCAGGGCATTCTCTATCTTCAGAGAGTTGCCATTTTTAAGGTACTCACTATGTGGCCGCATTATAAAATGTGCGAACTGCATTTCATATGTGCGGTCGCACTCCAACTCAATCACCGCATCATCCGTCTGTGGGATCACCATCCTCCTCTATGGTGCCCTCTCCATCTCCTGCTCCTGCTCCGGCTCAGTCTGAGCTGCTGGAGGCTGCTCATGCAACAGTAGGTCCAATGGTAGATGATCAGCAGCCTTAATTTTCTCCACTTCTACCCTCAACTCCTTCACAGACTCCTTTGAGGCTCGAGTCTTTCTCAGCTTCTTTGTCTCCTTTGGCATCTCCTCTAATGCCTTCCCATGAGTACCTACAGCCTCCAATATCAACTACTGGTTCTCTAGGAGCTTCTTCTGGTTGTCCAGAAGCTCCTTAAGATTCTCCTCCACTGAAGCTGGAACCTGTGGCGGTGGGGGTACGGATTGGGCTGCCACCGAGCTAGAAAGCACAGACAACTTAAAAGTAGCTGCCTGCATCCAGTAGTTGATATTGGCAAGTGTTTGGCTCAAACGGTGGGAAGTCAATGGGCAAGCTAAGGATGATGGGATATTTGGAGCAGTGGCAGTAGAGGGTCCTGGGGCAATATCTGGTGTGACTGAGGGAGGCTGAGAAGAAGTGACTACTACTACTGGCTCTTCAGACTGGCCAGTAGAAGTAGTGGCTTTACCTTTAGGATCTTTGGCTTTGGGGTTGTCATCAGCCTTGAGGCTTTACCATGAAAAGGGCATCTTCGGTTTCACCTTCACATCAAACTTCCTTTTCTCCACATCCCGGCCCTCAAAGTACACTGTTAGGAAATTTGGGAAGGGGTATGATCTATCACCTTCATTGACTACCCTTCTGATCACCCTAGACATAACATTCCCGATGTTGATCAGGTACCCGCCCATAATAGAAGCCCCCAATATCGCCCCGGAGACAGGTAGTGAGTTCTCATGGGTAGTGGGGTCTAGCCCGCTGCATACAAAAGTCACCCACCCCTTTACCTCTAAGTTTAAAGTTTTCCTTAGAATTTGAACCCTTGATGTCATCCAAGCTGGGGTGGTGCCTGGGAGTTCCGGGTATTCTGCTAACCATAGACGGGCTGCCTCATCCAATGCTACCTTTTCTAAGTATAATGATTCATCTTCCTCCGGAAAGCCCAGGTAGTTATTAATTGTCTTCCCATCGAACTTCATAGTCAAATTCCGCACCTTAGTCACTTTAGTGCCCTTTTTTATGTGGGCAGCATTAGCGTAGAACTCCTTGACTAAATGTTCGTTTGCATCCCAGACTTTGCTTGTAAAATATTCCCAGCCCGGTCTCTCTTTGAATTGCCTCTTCACATTAGGGTTGTGAGGCAGAAGGTCCCTCTCAATGAACTTTCGCTCAAGAATAAATTTCCTCTGAGGCAACCACTCTCGAAACTTGTGGTATGCAATCTCACTAACAAATCTCTTTTGCCATGCCTCCGGGTTTCTAATTATTTCCACCCCCCACCCCCCAACCCCCCATTTGGGGTTCTCCCCTTCTTCATCAATGGGATCTTTCCCGGGTGTTGAAGTTGTGGGTGAAGTAGATGTTGCACTATCACTGCTCTCTGCTGAGCCCTCAGACGACTCAAAAGAAACTTGAACTAAAGCTTGAGCAGTAGGAGGCCGGAGGTGTGGGCACATCTCTCAATCTAAACCTCCCCAGGAAGTCAGGTACATACTCCGGCATTGAATCAGACTTAGATGCCTCCCAGGAGGGCACACACTCACTTCCCTCTGAATGGGAAGCAACTCTATTTGTAGCCTTTATTTGTTTCCTGGTTTCCCCAATTTCTTTCTGGACTTGGGGGTCAATTTTATCATTCCTCATCCCCTACCTCGGGAGGACTCTCCTTTTCCTTTCTGTTTTTCACCACCTCCTCTTGATTTAACTATTGTCTGCAAGTGGAATTCAGTTAATGTTTGTTAGTATCACAGTACCAGAAGAAATAGTGCAGAGTTTGACTGAAAATAGTTGACCACGGACTACATAAAAAGAATTGCGGCCGCAAAGGCACCACCGCGGACCGCATAAAATAGCACCGCAGACCGTAGTGGGGTGGAATTCAGACTACCCACTCTCTGAATAATGTCATTGCAGACCGCAAAAAATTACATTACGACTGCAGTGAGGCACCGCGGACTGCAAAAAATCAACCGCGGTCGCGGTCCTTAAAATTGGCCTCTTTGAAGTTTACCATCGCGGACCGCGGAAAAACACATCGCGGCTGCGGAGAAGCACCGCGGATCGCGAAAAATCAACCGCGGTCGCGATAAGCAATACGCAGCAACACAAACCTAGGGTTTCAAATTTTTGCACATTTTAACCTTAATCCATATACTATTAACCCACTAGGTAATTAATCACCATGTTCGACTAATTAACCCTAATCTAAACAACATTATGTAACCCTAAGTAAAAAAATTGAAAGAGAAAGGGAAGAAGAAGTACGAACTAACAAATTAAAAGAGAATAAAACAAAAATTAAAGACTAGGGAAAGATTTGAAGTACCAGAGATGAGATGCAATACAGATGATTGAGAATCAGTGTCTGAATTTGTGCACTTAGGATAGTGATGAATAATGCTTTATCTTTTTAGAGAGCAAATGAGCGAAAAGTGTAAAAGGGGGTTTAAGGTCCTATTTATAGAAAAAGGACCTAGGACCCACACTACTTACCCACCGCGGACCGCAAAACACCCACTGCAGACCGCGGTAATTAAACATAAGAGGCACTGGCAAGGATTGCACCGCGAACCGTAGAAAATGCTCTGCGGCCACGGTAGGGCACCGCGAATCGCGAAAAATGCATTGCGGCCGCGGTGAAAACTTCAGAGAACCTCCATTGTTTGCCATGTAGCACTGCAGACCACAATGAAATTTTGCCCCCGCGATAATGCCATTGCGGCCGCGAAAAATGCAATGCGGCAGTGATTCAAACTTCAGAGAGTGCAATATTTTTCCAAATTGGTCCTGCACTGCATCAAAACAACCCTACACATATCTCACAACTAGTTAGTACAAAAGCAAATCATACACTAAAAAGAAAATCAAAGAAAAACAAAAAGAAAGACACATTGGTTGGCTCCTAAGAAGCGCCTAATTTAACGTTGCGGCACGACGCAGGTTACTATCAAATCACTTTAGATGGATCAGTTCCACCACGTGGCTGTCATCAATCTTTCCAAGATAGTGTTTGACTCTATGCCCATTAACTTTGAAGATCTCTCCATTTTTGTTTTTCAAGTCAAGTGCACCAAACAGAGTCACAAACACCACTTCAAAAGGTCCACTCTATTTCGACTTAAGCTTTCCCGGAAATAGACATAACCGAGAATTGAACAAGAGAACTAAATCACCCACTTTGAACTCCTTGCCACGAGCATACTTTTCATGAAAGTACTTCATCTTGTCCTTGTACAAGGATGAACTGGAGTAAGCATGAAATCGGAATTCATCAAGTCCATTAAGCTGCTCCACACGAAGATTTTCTGCCATATCCCATTAAAGATTTAGCTTCATCAAAGCCTACATGGTATTGTGCTCTAACTCGACCGGTACATGGCAAGCTTTCCCAAACACCAACCGGTACGGAGACATACCAATCAGAGTCTTGTAAGCAGTCCTATAAGCCCATAGAGCATCATCCAATTTCTTTGACCAATCGGTCCTATTTGTATTGACCGTCTTTGACAATATACTCTTGATTTTCCTGTTTGAGACTTCAACTTGGCCACTCGCTTGAGGATGATAAGGGGTAGAAACTTTGTGATTGACACCATACTTTGCAAGCAAAGTGCCAAAAGCTCTATTGCAAAAATGAGACCCCCCCCCCATCACTTATGATTGCTCAAGGAGTTCCAAACCTAGTAAAAATACTCTTCTTGAGAAACATAAAAACACTCCGGGCCTCATTATTGGGTAAAGTCATGGCCTCAACCCACTTTGAAACATTGTCAACTGCCACTAGAATGTATGTGTTTCCACATGAACTAACAAACGGGCCCATGAAATCAATGCCCCACACATCAAAAATATCAACTTTGAGAATAGTATTGAGAGGCATCTCATCCTTCTTTGAAATTCCACCCACTCTTTGTCATTCGTCGCATCTCTTCACAAGTTCACTTGCATCCTTGTACAAAGTTGGCCAGTAAAACCCACAACTAAGAATCTTTGAAGCTGCCCTTGCCCCACCATGATGACCACCATAGGGGAAGGAATGACAAGCCTCTAAGATACTCAATTGCTCCTCTTCCAGGACACACCTCTGGATCACACTGTCAGCGTAGATCTTGAACAAGTACGGTTCATTCCAATAATAGTCCAAACTATCCCGTTTAAGCTTCTTTATTTGGTTAGAAGAGAGCTCACACGGGAAAATACCGATCACAAGGAAATTAGCAACATCCGCAAACCATGGCGTACCATTCACCGGCACAAAAAGGGGTTGCTCATCAGGAAATGAATCATTGATCTTTAGGCCATCACGAGGCCTCCCCTCCTCCCCCAAGCGGGGCAAGTGGTCCGCCACTTGGTTTTTACACCCTTTTCGGTCCACAATCTCCAAATCAAACTCTTGAAGTAACAAGACCCATCGCATCAGCCTAGCTTTGGAATTCTTCTTCGTTATCAAGTATCGGAGTGCGGCATGATCGGTATGAACTATGACCTTGGCGCCCATGAGATACGGTCGAAATTTCTCCATTGCAAACACAATCGCCAACAGCTCCTTTTCAGTAACCGTGTAATTCACTAGCATCATTCATTGTCTTACTCGCATAATACACCGGATGAAACATTTTATTTACTCTTTGACCCAAGACCGCCCCAACCGCAACATCACTCGCGTCACATATGAGCTCAAAAGGCAAGCTCCAATTGAGTGCGGTAATGATAGGAGTGGTGGTCAACTTGTACTTGAGGAGTTCAAAAGCTATCAAGCATTCCTCATTGAACACGAACTTGGCATCTTTTTCCAATAACTTGCTAAAAGGATTCACTACCTTTGAAAAGTCCTTGATAAATCTCCTGTAGAACCCCGCATGCCCAAGAAAACTTCTAACCCCCTTGACTGAGGTAGGAGGAGGAAGCTTTGAGATTACTTCAATTTTGGCTTTATCCACCTCTATGTCGTGCTTTGAGATCTTATGGCCGAGGACAATGCCCTCCTCAACCAAAAAGTGGCCTTTCTCCCAATTAAGCACAAGATTGGTTTCTCCACAATGGGCCAACACCCTATCAAGATTTTTCAAACATTCATCAAACGAGTCACCCACAACACTGAAGTCGTCAATGAACACCTCCAAAATGTCCTCCATCATGTTGGTAAATATAGTCATCATACACCGCTGGAATGTAGCCGATGCATTACACAACCCAAATGGCATCCTAGAAAAGGCAAAGGTACCATACGGACAAGTGAAGGTGGTTTTCTCCTGATCTTCCGGAGCAATCAAAATTTAGTTGTACCCAGAATACCCATCCAAAAAATAGTATATGTCACGCCCAGCAAGTCTATCTAGCATCTGATCAAGAAAAGGCAATAGAAAGTGATCCTTGCGGGTCACTTTACTTAACTTGTGGTAATACATGCACACCCTCCATCCGGTGATAGTCCTGATAGGAATCAACTCATTTTGCGCATTGGTAACCATCGTCATACCACCCTTCTTTGGCACGCATTGCACCGGCGAATACCAAGATCTATCAGAGATGGGGTATACAACCCCGACATCCAACCACTTGATCACCTCCTTTTTCCCAACTTCTTGCATTGCCTCGTTCAACCTCCTTTAATGTTTCATGGAGGGCTTTGCATCATCTTCAAGAATAATCTTGTGCATACAAAAAGCGGGGTTTATCCCTCCGAATATCAGCTAAAGTCCGTCCAATTGCCTTCTTCCATTTTTGGAGCACCGCCAAAGTGGCATCTACTTGCATGTTAGTAAGACAAGAGGAAAGAATAACTGGCAAAGTTGAACTAGGACCTAAGAATTCATACCTGAGGTGTGGAGGCACCGACTTCAACTCCAACACGGGAGGTTCCTCGATTGAGGTCTTTGTTGGTGGAGTCTTCCTATTCTCAAGATCCAAAGAGAGTTTTCGAGCCTCATAAGAGTAAAATCCCATTCCATGTAAAGCATTGACACACTCCACCCAGCCTTCATTCTCATTTACATCAAGATTCAACAATACCGCCTCTAAAAGGTCCTTCACATTGATCATTGCACTAATATCATCAACTATCACTGTCGTGACAAGATCCATGAAAGAGCACACTTCAGAAGTGTTGGGCTGCTTCATTAACTTGCATATATGAAAGACCACTTTCTCATCACCCACCCGGAAGGTGAGTTCCCATGCTTCCACATCAACCAAGGCCTTCCCAGTTGCAAGGAAAGGTCTTCCCAACATGATCGGAACCTCATAATCCATCTCACAATCCAAGATCACAAAATCAATGGGCAAAATGAACTTGTCTACCCGAACAAGAACATCATCTACAATACCAAGCAGCCTCATCATAGTTCTATCCACCATTTGCAACCTCAATGAAGTATCCCTAGGTTGCCCAATATCCAAAGTCTTGAAAACAGAGTAAGGCATCAAGTTGATACTTGCCCCAAAATCACATAGAGCTTTTGCAAAGTTTGCACTCCCAGTGGTGCAAGGAATGGTGAAAGCGTTGGGATCTTCTAGCTTCGGAGCCATCGAGTGCACTATTGCACTAACTTAGTGGGTCATCTTGATGGTCTCACAATCCATGGATCTTTTCTTTGTCACCAAGTCATTCATGAACTTGGCATACCCCGACATTTGTTCTAGAGCATCCACCAAAGGCACATTAATTGATAAGCTCTTCATCATGTCAATAAACTTCTTAAATTGGTTCTCATTTTTCTGCTTCGCAAGCCTTTGAGGATAAGGTGGAGGTGGCCTTGGCAAAGGAGCCTTGGCTTTAGGAAAAACCGGTTCCGTCATTTCTATTACATGTTCTTTAGACGAGTCTACGTCATTCTGAGTTTCCACCTCGGTATCTTGGATATCAATCCTCACTTCCCCATTCGCGTTCTCATCAGTCACATTCTCAACCACCAAAGGAATCTCATCCTATTGCAACTTAACTTCATCACTCAAAATTTCTTTTTGTTTGGAGACATTCACATCACCGCCTCGTCCACTTCTTGTAGTTACCACCATTACATGCCCGAAATTGTTTTCACCCTTCGGGTTGACTATCGTATCACTAGGTAGAGCCTCCTTAGGGCGAGTATTCCAGGATTGTGAGATTTGGCCTAATTGAACCTCCAAGTTTCTAATTGAAGTATTGTGGGATGCCAATTGGGCATCAGAGTCAGCATTCTTTTTCATCATCTGTTCAAACATCATTTCAATTCTTCCCATTTCATTGTTGGAAGAACTAGGACCTTGGGATGGAAATGGGGGTGGATTGTTCGGTTGTTGATACACCGGGGGCCTTTGAAAGTCTTGCCCCCGATTTCCTTAATTTCCATTGTTCCAACCACCCTAATTGTTGTTTCCACCCAAGTTGTTGTTGTTGCCACTCCAATTACCCTGATTGTTCTGATTATTGTTCTGGTTGCCCTAATTTGAATTTAGGTTGTTGTTCCCCCAATTACTATTCCCTTATTGTTGTTGATTTCCCCAATTTCCTTGGGGTCTCCATTGTTGGTTAGAAGAATTGCCCCTTTAGCCCTGATAGTTGTTCACGTATTGCACTTCTTCATTCTACTCATCATACCCATCATCTTGGAACCCACAGCTATCTTGGTCATATTGATCCGAACTCCCTTGGTTCTGTTGACATCTTTGTCTTCTTTTGTTCACTAACATGTCAACACCCTCCATAGCATTTACTTGCCGTGGAGTTTGAACCTATTGTAATTGTGCCTTTTCTAGGTGGTTCATTGTGGTTGTTAGTTCTGCTATTGCATGCCCATGATCATGGAGCTCTTTGTGCAAGTGAATGATTGTGGGGTCACCCTGTGGCACATTGGCTCTATTTTGCCAAGCGGAGGACATGTCAGTCATCTCATCCAATATTTCATTAGCCTCATCATATGGTGTGTTCATGAAATTGCCCCCGGCGAATTGGTTCACTGTTCCCTGATTTGTTGTGTTAATGCCTCGGTAGAATGTCTGTTGTATCATTTCCTCAGTCATATCATTATTTGGACATTCCTTTACCATGGTCTGGTATCTCTCCCATATCTCATGCAGTGGTCGCCATATGGCCCAGAGAGAAGAACTTTGCAATGAATTTATCCTCCAACTCATCCCAAATAGTGATAGAATGGTTGGGAAGCCTTTCAAGCCAGTCCAAAGACTTCCCTCTAAGTTAAAAAGGGAATAATCTTAACCGAAGTGCATCCTCTAACACATTTGTTTGCTTTCTCCCCCAACAGGTATCCACGAATCCGTTAAGATGTTTGTAAGCATTCTGATGGGGAGCACCTGTAAAATACCCTCGCTGCTCCAACAAAGTCAGCATCACATTTGTAATTCAGAAATTTCCTGCCCGGATTCGGAGTGGGACAATTGCACTAGCATATCCTTGGTTTGGAAGCACCTGAGGAGCCACTATTGGAGGTGGCGGGGGACGATCTAGAACATTATCATTGTCCTGGCAGCCTCTCCTTTGAGCTTGAGGCACCATAGGTACCTCATAATCAATATTGCCATCTACCTCCTCCCCCGGTGGAAGATCTCCAAGGGGTGCGTTGTTTGGTGCCAATTTGTACCTGAGTTGGCGACACACACAAATTAGTAACACAGAAGGAAAGAAAAACAATACACAAAACTATTTAGATAGATACCCAAAATCGTTAGCTCCCCGACATCGGCGCCAAAAAGTGATCGGGTCCAACCCTACACCACTACAGAGTGACGAGAGCAGTCGAAGCAGCTTTTACCCGAGAAGGTCGGGATCGAATCCACAGGGAGCTACAACAATGTTTGGAGTTGGATTCCTATCTAGTCTAGCAGTGTGTAGTGCTCTTGATTACACTTACAATCATAATTGTTTGTTTGTTACTTCTAATTTTATACTAATGATGTGCAAAATTAAGCTAAGTATAAATGCTTGTAAGGTTTTCTAAATAGTTAACGAGGCACTAGGGAAGTGACTTTCTCCTAGATGAATATTTGATGGGTTCTAAAGCCTAAGTCAAAGTTGTAATGTTGGGGATTGCGATATAGCCAATGCACAAAAATACTCACTCTATACCTCTCGGTAGCTTGAGTGACTTTGCCCTAATTGACTTTCTCAGGACCAATTGGGTGTCAAAATTGTGCAGGCAATATAGGCTCAAGTCAGGTATTACTATCTCTAGGTTTAACCTTTTAATTGAGGCAATCAATCTCTTGAATACACCCAATTCCTTGTTGGACTGATTTTCCTAGACTCAAGCTCTCTTTCTCAAGAAGAGCCCAAGTCAAAAAGGCACAAATTACTGTTTGCAACCACTAATCAACATGGAAAATACAAATCAGTCCAAATATCAACCACTCATAAACATCTAAGCCTTAAAACAAAAAATCCATCAAATAACCACACTAGGGTTGAGCCACAACCCTAGCTAATGGGTTTAGCTACTCATAATAATAGAAGAAATCAGAGATTTAGATGAAGAATAACCCATATAATATGATTACAAACTAAGTATTGAAGAGTCAATGTTGAACTAGCTACAAAATTAATCAAAATAGACCAAAAACGCCGTTCACGTGCTCAGCTACAGATAAGATACCCTAAAATTTGAAAAAGAAGTATTTATACAAGGCCAAATTTTTTGGACAAAAATAACCCTGACGGAGGTACCGTGGACCACGAAAAATGCACCGCGGCCGCGGTGTGGCCTTTTGGCTTCACTTCTAAGTCTCTGAATCTGGCCACCACGGACCGCATAAAATGCACTATGGCCCGGTGGCTTCACTGCGGACCGTGGTGTCTTGAAACTTCCAAAATCCTATCTCTCTGAATCCCCTCTCCGCGGACCACAATAAATGGACGAGGCCGCGATGAGGCTACCGCGGCCGCGAAAAAACTACTGCGGACCGCACTGCTTAGAACCCCAGGATTGCATCTCTCTAAACTTATCCACCACGGACCGCACTAAATGGACCGCGGTGATGGGTTTTTTGCAGCCGCAGTGAATTTTATGCTGCAACGGTGCTTTGACTTGTTCTCGGCACTTATGTAGGTTTCACTCCTTTTTGAGCTGGTTTTGACTTCTTGTCATTCTTTTGACCAAACACTGCAAGCAAGCACAACATGTAAGTTTTTGGGATTACTTGTATACATTTTTAATCCAAAACTCAGGCAAAAAAGAGTATAAAATAAACTAGAATCTCTAATATCACTTGGGAAGCAGGTAAAGAAGATGAAGAAATCGCAGGCATCCAAGAAATCAGTAGACAAATTAAGGAGAGAGGTGACCACAATAACAGCCGCTGGAGACCTTCCATTTGATATGATTATGGAGACAGATCCAGCAGCACCAGTAGATCCAGCAGCACCATCAGCACCAGTGGCACCAGCTAGCCAGTCTGAGGAGTGAGACCTGGCTGCCAACACTACTGAGGTGGTGCAACAAATGTTCATCAACCCAGCTACTTCCAGAGCTGAGGATGATGAGATCCAGTTAGAGGAGCTTGAGGGCGGTGACGCTGCTATGGACACAGAGATGTCCAAGGCCACATAGGGAGTCCTTTTTACTCTTACCCTTCCTTATTCTATTTTGTTAAGCATTTGGGACAATGCTTATTTTTATTCGGGAGGGGGGAAAGGGGTTGGAGTTTATTTGATATTTGGAGTATTTGACATTTGATTTGTAATAACTGATAATATTTTTTTATTATGTATATATTCCTCTCTCTCTCTCTCTCTATTGATGTATATATTTTCTCTTTTCCTCTCTCATTATGTATATTCATTTATGCTTTCAGTAGCTTTCTTTGTAGCTTCTTTATTTTATTTTGTTATTAGTCAATGTTTAATTGAATAGCTTCTTGTTTAATCTAATAGCTTCTTTTTAATCTAGTAGTTTCTTTTTATGTTTAAGCGGTCAATAAGCCTTTGGTTTTCTTAATGTCACAGTTCTTTCCGAAGGTAATTTTTGGGTGAACCGGGTGACTCTTCCCAACGATAGATGGCGTGGAAACCTTCTTAAGGGATTGAATCCATTTTTGATGTTTAGGTAAGAGTAGTAGTAGTAGTAATAATGAATAAAAAGATCTAATTGAGGCAGACTCGAAGAGTCAAACGTGCTTCACTTGGTACCAACACACTTAACTACGCGCTTATGATTAAAAATAAGTTCTTGGAAAGAAATAGCTCTAGTTAGTGACCTTCTGACTCTTGTGTTGACTTAAGCAATCATCGAGTGGTTTAGTCGAACCATGAGTGATTTTCAAGTCACTATGTGAGAGGTGAGATGTTTTTGTTGCAAGTCAAAGTACCCATGCGAATGGTCTAGAACTTGCCCTGAATGTGTTTCTAGGCGAAATTATAAGTTTTGCTTGGCTTGAGAAGTGATTGTAGGCTCTCTTTGACCCTCTTGAAATTTTCCATGTCCCACCAATGTTGTTATCCCTAGTCAACCCATTTGAGCATTAAACCTTTCTCATTTGATAACCATGTTATAAGTCTTTACCCGTTTTGTAGTGACCCTCTCTTTGCACCCTAGCTTTCCTTAACAATATTGAGAAACAATTGGCTAAAACATAAGTTTGGGGGAGAGATGAGGAGTTTGAAAAAGGTATCAAGGCACAAAAGGAGAAAAGAAATGAAGAATAGGAAAGGCAAGAAAAAGAAAGAAAGAACAAAAAAGAAAAATACAAAAAGAAAGTGAATAAGTTGAAGTGTTGAAGGGATTCAAAGAAATAGTAATGATGCAAAGCATGGAGAAATAAAAGAAGAAGAAAATGAATATCATGACCAAGAAAGAGTGATGTTAAATCTCTCTAGTTCCCAAAGGAAAAAGAAAGTGCCTCAAAGAGTTGGCAAAACATGAGTCGATAAGAGAAAATGGAGTGCTTAAGGAAAGATGAACCCATTCTATTACAATATATTCAACCTCAGCCCAAAAGACTTCATTGCATTCCGAAAAATCCCTACGTAATTTCAAGTCAAATGAACTTACATTAGTGGTGATCGACATGAAGGGCAAGCCTATGGCACTTAGAGTCGTACTTGTGTCATTCTTTTGAGAGAGATGAGCGAACCTTTCACAAATCTTTAAACTGAATGCTACATTCTTAAGTGAGATATGTTAACGGAGAGTAGAGGAGGAGGAGTTTGGGATCCATAATGACCTACATAAGGCGAGCATCCTTGATGAATAAAATCAATTCTTGATGCTCAAGTGTCTCATTAGAACTATTTGTGCTTAAAATTTTAAATTATTTCCTTGTTGATAATTCATAAGTGTTATGGTAATTGTTGGTCCCAATTGATGTGTGATTGATGCATCTTTGATTAGCTGGAATAGCTCTTAACTTGTGGAGGTGTGAATTACCTTATTTGCTTGAGAACAAGCAAACACTTAAGTTTGGGGAAGTTGATAAGTAGGGATTTTGACTATTTATTAGCGCCTTCTAGCTTTCGTTTTAGTCCAAAAGTGTTTGATTGTTTTCCCAAAAAACTGATGAAATATGCTTAATTGCAGCACTATTGGAAAATGAGCCACTAAGATGAAATCCAACTCAAGAAGGAGTAATCTAAACTCAAGAACCAAAATAGGCACAGAAGCTCAAAGTGCGAACCACAGATTATTTTATCTGCGGCCGCAAAATGTGAAAAAATTTCTATTAGAGATAAGTGCAAACCGCACATGACATGTTCGGCCGCAGAATCTAGACAAGAGCAAAAGTTCAGAGAGTTTGCATATCATGTTCAAAGGAAGTGCGGACTATACAATTATTGTGCGTCAGCAAAAAATTAGCTACGCGGCCGTAGTTGCATTTGTGCGGTCTGCAGAAGAGCCATGTGCGGCCGCACTCAGAAATGTGTGAATCGCAGAAAAAGAGAGATGTGGCCGAGTTTCAGAATTGTGCGGCCGCAAGATTCAAATCCCGTTAAGCTGAAGCAAAGTGCGGACTGCACATGGAATTATGCGATCGCAGAACCTCCGAAAGGGCATTATTGTCCGAAAATTCCAGCTTTGTATAAATATAAGAGTTTCACTTTTTAGGTCAAGTTGTGATACCACCAGCCACAGTAGACGTTTTTCTTTACCCTCATTAGTAGTTTTTGCCATTTTGAGCTCTTTGAACATAGATTTCATTATTTTAATTATCAATATGGGTTTAATTATTATTTCTTCTTCTATTTCATCTGTTTTAAGCATGAGAAGCTAGATTCTCACTAGGGTTGTGATCCAACCCTAGAGTGTAAACCATATGGGTGTTTGATTTGTTGCTTGCTTATGATTGGATGTTTATTATTTAGCCTTGTTCTTGCTTTTAATTGTAGAGTTAATGGTTGCAAACATTAGTTTATGCCTATTTGACTTGGTCTCTACTTGAGAAAGAGAGACTTAGTCTAGGAAAACTTGGCTAACAAGAAATTGGGTAATTCAAGAGATTGATAGTCCCAATTAAAGGGTTGAACCTAGAGATAGTAAAACCCGACTTGAGCTTTATATCAATCGTTTTGTTCAATACCTATTTGGAATTGAGAAAGCCAAATTGGACAAAACCACTCTCTTACCGAGAGGTATTGAGTGGGTATCTGAGTTTTGATAGCTATAATACACCCTGACCAATAAAACAAGCTTTAAAGTTTACAACCCGTTAGGCAAACACCTAGGTAAAGGTCATAGCCCTATGTCTTTTACATCATTTAAAAAACAACAAAAACAATTTACTAGTTTTAATTCTTAGTTGGTAATCTTAGTTTAACTTATAAATAATCCAATTTTGTGGAAGTGCAATTTGAGATAATTCGAGCTCATTCACTATAATATATACTCCTAAGTACCATTCATAGCTCCAAGTGGAATTTGACCCCGACTCCTTGTTGGGTATTGCTATTGCATCGACCGCTTCAGAACCTCAAATATAGGTGGACGAGATTAGTAGGGATGCCCTACTTAGCTTTAAGCTACCATCACATAATCTAGAATCCACAAAGATTCCTCCTTCTCAATTACCATGATCTCGCACCGTCAACTCGCCAAATTTCTCAAAGTCCCTTGTTAAACATTTCATGAACATTTTGAATTATCAGCCACAATTCCATATTCGACCTTCTACCAGGTAGTAAGTAGAACTCTTCATAGAAACTTCATCAAAATCACGCAACCACTAATATGCTCATAGGATATAGCCACCTGTGGAATTCCATACCAACATCTTACAACGACACTGCACTAGGTAGAACTACCACGAAATTGGTAAACCCTCCTGAGCCCATGCTCGTCTACTATCTATACAAGTTTGTTCATTCCCCATTGACATCAACTGAAAGTCCGCCAATACATTCTAAACTCGAAGTCATGTTGCATCAAAAACGACAATCAAGCTTTCATACCCCTCTTCAGTTTAAGCAAACTCCTCTCTATTAGATTCAATCTTCCTCAGTATAGTAGCTACTGTCCCAATAGAATTTACAGACTTAGCCATTGTCCACCATGATCCCCAAATCGTTCTAAACTTTCTCAACGCATGTGGCTATCCCACCACAAAATACATATACTACTCTATCACTCCCACTTCGGTTAAACCATCTCTTTTAAGCAACTTTTTGACCTCTGCTCTTCATGTTTGACCTACTAGCGATTCAATCACTACGAGACACTTCCTACCATGTCCTTCCTCATCCTTCGTTGACCAATATACAACATCAAATACAAATCCATCTATGTAGCACCTAAATTAATAAATTGCTACTAATTCTATGCCTCATAAAAGATCATGTTTCTCGAGCCATCAACATCAAAAACACTAATTCGATCCTATCATGCCCCGAACCTAGGGAGGCTAGACCGGCACCCAATGTTTCACATATCCTTGAGTACCAACTTGCAACTAAGGAACTCAGAACATATGATGTCATACTTTGGCCATGGGCCACATTGCAAGATAACTATGAATGCTGACTAAATCTCAATATAGAACTGGGCCGACAAAGCCATCATAACTATTACAGCTGACAAACCAACCAAATAATCATACAAGGCCTACAAGCCCAACATTTGCACTAACTGGTAGGATATGTCTACAAGCCTCTACTGATGGATATATTATGATCGAAACAGCTCCCCGGCCTGCTCATAACATATATATATATATATATATATATATATATATACAAGATGTATATAAGGCTCTAGACCCGGAAACTCCGAAAGGCATGGAGCTTACCGATCAAGCTAAACTCGGGCAACACTTATTGAAGAAGCCTACCCATCTGATCAACTGGGCTCGCTCATAAGCGTTCGGCCACAATAGGATCGGTATATAACTTACCATCTGATCAGAGGTTGCCCAATAGAAGCCTGCCCATCGATTATAGCTTGATAGTAATGAAAATACTTTTAATACTGTATATATGTAAACTCTCTGCTCTCTTGACTTGAAGAAGGAAATACTCAACTGAATATGGATTCCCCATAAGGAAAATATGGTAATTTACAAAACTAGAAAAATATATGTAACTTGCCAGACTAGCAAAATATACACAAATTTCGGGATATGAATTTTTCTTTATGCCTCGTTATCAAACTTGTATAATGACGAGATCATGCAAAAATGAAGGAAGGGCTTAGACTTAACATACCTGGAGTAGGAAAAATCCGTATGATATCCTTGGAAAAAGTTACACCGTACTTCATTAGAACCGTAAAATTCCTCCGTTGCTCAAATTCTAAAAACTCTCATGGATTTGTTGAAATTATAGAACCATGTTGTATCATGTTGCCTTCTTCAACTCAGAATGCTCACGTTCTTGAATTTTGAAAGATTGAAGATGATTTTGCAAAGTTCTGTTTTGAAAGACTTTGAAAAAATGACTTTAAAGATTTTGGAGCATTAACTCATGTTCTTGGTTTTGAAAGATTGAAGATGATTTTGCAAAGTTCTATTTTGAAAGACGTAAAAAATGACTTTAAGGATTTTGGAGCATTAACTCACATTCTTGAAAGATTTCAAATGAAATTGGTATAGTTTTGTTTAGTCTTTAAGTGAAAGACTTGATTAGTCAAGTCTTGGAAATGGTATCTTCATGACACCTAGCAAGGAATGACTTAGTTATTCCTTGTATCATGGCAGGCTGCCACGTGGGGTTGGGGGTGGGATAATTAATCTTTATCCACTTATTAGTTAACTGGGTAATGTTTTATTACCCAATAATTAACCAATTACCCATATAATTTAAAAATTGACTCAACTTAATTAAATACTACTCTCTTTTAACATACCTTGTACACCTTACTAACATGGTCCTATAGTACCTTGTACGGCACTAATCCATAAATATCGGGTATTTTAACTCGGGCTGTATTTTATCCCAAAATGTCAAACTTTGGCAAAATTCATTTTCTTCGATTTTACTTACCCTCTTACCTTCACAAATTTTACTCATCACTTATAATCCTTATAATCCCCAAATAATCTCTTCTTTGGACTGATGTCAATTACCTTACGACAAATTCAACGTACAATACTGCAGAGTGCAACATCGTCGTAACTTATTATTGTGAAGCGTAACATCATCGTAATGTAATATTGCAGGGTGCAACATTGTCGTAACTTAATAGTGCGAAGCGTAACTTCACTGTAATATAGTACTACTGGGTGCAATAATGTCGTAACTTAATACTGCAAAGCATAACATCATTGCAATGTATTACTGCAGAGGGTAACATCAACATAATATATTACTGCAGAGCATAACATCGACGTAATACTGCGGGGCGTAACATTATCCCCCTATTTTGGAACATTCGTCCTCGAATGTTGACTGATGCACTTATCATTTTCATAACTTATATCTTCCGAATACTTTAGAACTTCCCTTGCTATCTAAGAGACTGTTCTATGAATGAGTCCAAAGTCCAGGGTATACCCTCCCCCCCCCTAGTCTTTTTGCTCATATCATGACTTGTGGTCGAAATCTTCTTAATCTTGCAATTGTTGTTACCTCCTGTCATGCAGTTTGTATGACCCTGGCTTTGTAAGTGCTCTTTATGCGATTCATTTTTCCTTTTTCCTTTTAGCTTTTAGCCAATCTCTAAGCCTTACTTTGTAAATATTTACAATGCTTAATAGGATGCCTCTCTAGGCATCTATTGGTGTACTGAAGTTCCTCGCTCGGTACTTTGTAGAACTTGCGGATATGGATATATCTTATTTCATAGATCTGGTTATCCATCCATATGACTTTACTGCACTTCGGTAAGTCATATTATACCATAACTCTTACTTTGATTTATTGTTTTTGAGGTCTGCAACCAACACCAGGTTACTCTCGCTGTTTATCCTTAAGACTGATGGTCTAATTTCAGCTTATACTGTTAAACTTTTATCCATTAATTTCAGCTTCCTTGATTTACCTTAATGTTGATTCATCATCTACCACTGATAATTTGATCTTTTATGTAACACTGCCGCTAGGGCTCGCGTCTCATCAGGGACATCTGGAATATTTAGATTGATCCACCTAAGGGTGATACTATATCATACCTCCATAATTGTTTTTCATAGCATCCCAATGTGGTTTATCTTATGTGGGTATTTTAATTCTGTACACTTCATGAAATCATTACTCAACCGAAGGCCCAAACATTGTCCTTTATCTATCACAATTATACCCTTAGGCAGCATTCCATCTTTTCTAAATGCTACTTGTCTTAGACTCCTTTGAGTTTATTCAGGGTATATTGAGCTTTTTATAACTTAGAGGGACCATCAGCTCCTTTATTTTCACGGGTTTTATCCCAAGGACTTATCCATTGTCCTCACCTTCTCACTTGCCTTCTTCTTATCCTTACTCTTGTCTTTCTAAAACCTTGTTGTTCTATCATACTTTAGCTTGCGATCGATTCCCTTATGCTTTTCTGGAACATCAAGAGAGATATCACATCGTCTCTAACTCTCTTTTTACTCTTTAATTAAACCCTTCGGTACTTAGAAACCATAGGTTGGAAGGTATGCCACTTATGACGCTGCTATCATTTCTAGATACTGAATCCCAGCGCTTCTAGTCTTTTACCTGAAGTATGGACCACTCTCATCCTTCTATACTTGAGTATTTCATACGTTGTTCACCTTTACCTTACTTACTTTAAAATATCACCTTACATTCTTCTATCTTTCCTTCATAAACTTCCTCCCATATAGGTATAAATCACATCCACCATTTAAAACTCTATTATAATACTTGCACCTCTGGTGCCTATATAATTTGGTGGGAGCTCTATACTGACTTCTTATGAGGCTGGTACTTCTTTTAACTGGCTTTATCGTAGAGCCATTATAGAATATAGTTATTGTGTTATATCTCTTGCACCTCTAATATTAAGAATGATTCTATTATGTTTTCAATCATGATTTCGATAACTTCTGGGTCCAATAAGCGGATTTCCTGATTCACTTCGTTGATGTAACTCTTTTAATTTTCTCTTCCTTCTGATCAACCTTTATGTAGGCTTGAGCTATCTTCTGATCTGTGGCTCATGGTATTAGTTATTAGCTTAGCCTTTCATGGGCGTTATGGAATATCCATGATACAATCTTCTAATAATTCAATCTTTTGTCTATGCCCTAGGCTCAATTCTTTCTCTTAATGTATACCAAAATCTTCTACGGTTGTATATGTTGCATGTATAAAACTCTGAACCCTTAAGTGTGTTCATAACATAACCAACTCTAGATCATTGATCGAATAATTTCTTTCGTTCCATCTCAGCTTTCTTTAAGCATGTGTAATTACTTTTCATAGTCTTTTTGCCCCTTGTTGCGTGCATACTTAACTCATCTTAGTTCCCACACATGCCAGAATCTTTGTGCAACTCATATAGTCTCGAATATTACCTTCGATATTTCTCTCCGATCATTAGCCACAGTAGGTGTCACTTTCTTTTAAAGGGCATACAATTTTTGTTGTGAGACTGCTTTTACATGACCATTTCTCCTTCAAGTTACTATGTTTAGGTTGAAGCCTTCTTTCTTATTTCCACAGCTAGTCTTCCATTGTAGTACTTAGGAAAGACCCTCTGACTCTTGTAAAGTTGTGGGCTTATTATATCGTATACTCGACAGACCTCTTGATGTCATTCCTTGCTTATACTTATCCGTAGTTACTTACCTCCATGCCCTGTAGCTTGGAATTGCTTCTAAGCTGATATTTTGACTGTCTTCCCAATGACACTCTCTTTTATTTCTGTAGCACTTCGTACGGTACCTTTTTAACTTCCTCATATGAATATATCTCAAGTATTATAATATCATGCTGTGAGGCTGAATTCCCCATGTTGGGGTTCACTCTGTTTATCTTGCACAATCTGCTGACTCGTTTGTAACCTCCTTATTTAGCCATAACCAGGCTTTTCCTTGATTAACTATTAACTACTCATTGGCCCTTTCTCATATCCATATTCCGCGTAATCTTTCTTGGGTTATTTCCTTTGTCTTACTAGCTCCTTATTTATCAAAAACATCCCGGGCAGGAACCTTTACTTCATTTTCTTGGCGTCGTGCTTACATAATGTTCTGGAATCATAGCATATATGTAACATTTGAATAAGTGCAATCTCATCTCTTTCTCATTCCTATCGCATTCTTCCTTTATCATTCCATAGTTAATAGATCCACTTAATTCTGACTTACTACCACACCATTCCATATTCCCCCCTTTAGGGGCATACTAAGAGTTGGAGCTACGACAACCTACCTATAGATGTTTTACCTTTTCATCATTGGCATCATTTCACATCATCGATGATCCTTACTTGCCTTGCGATTGTCCTTCTGTACCAAGGATAACAAAATTTCCTCACTCACGATGGTGACATTTAATGTAACTAGCACATACAGTCGCTTAATCTTAACTTTGCTCATATTTCTTGAATTAGGGAAGTGTCTTCCTGAATGACCTTTAAAGGTTATTCTTCTGTCGTCCATTCTATTATTGCCGGAATGCAATTTGAAATTTTCGTGATGCCAACCATTATCAAATAACTCAGTTCCTAATTCATGTTTAGTTTATCTTATTCACCAATCCACACTAATTTCTATTATTATAGGGTCTAACGTTTTCTTCTGGTAGTCGTGTTAGAGTCACGAACTTATTTTTCAAAGTGACGATATGACTTTATGGCATATACTCTTTTGTTGTCTCAAGGCTTGTCACCTTTTGTATTTCCCTTCACTTGACTATAAACTCTGTAATATTGTCATTATATTTTGATCTACCATTGTCATTCATGTATCACATCTTACTCATAATGCTTCATTAACTCTCTTCTTATTTTCTTGCTAACATTTCTTTTAATCATTTTATTCTGAAAACTTGAACAAGACATTTTTTTGCCTTTAGCTTCTCTTTGCTCCATCTAGTGGCTCTTCAAGTTGCTTAACTTTCTCTCTTTACTAGGGATGCGAGCCACACTAAGGTAATATTAATCCCTTCAAGGATTATAGTGCATATCTTTGTAGTACTCATATCTGGCTGTATTATTTTAAAGTGTATCATCTGTGTGTCTCACAAGGAGATCTATTAGCATATTTGCAATATCTTTCGGAAATGTCAACTGATACAAATAATTCATCCATCATATCTTCGTATACTACTTCTATTAACCCCCACTGGGCATATCTAGAATGGGTGTGACCAATTGTATATACCTTTGTTACTATTGAGTATAACTCAAAAAGCTTATGTTCCTCTGCCTCAATTATAAACGTTGTTAACCTTCATTAACTGGACGCCTCGTACCCTTCTTCATCTTGCTTCTTTTGCTAGTTGAAACTTGTATTTATCTTCTTAATCCTTCATTGTCTTTCACCATAAAGATGGATAGACATTCTTGTCTTAAGGCTTCTTATCAAGAAGCTTACACCTTTCAGTACACTCATGATCTGCTAAAGACCTTACATTTACTTATCGTAGACATTATACAAAAATCCAATTCCTCTGACTCGACTCGTCCACAACTATCTCTCTTCCCAACCTTCATTCTGGATGTAAGTATCGTCTTATTACAAATAAAATACAATTTTGGAATTTGAATTCTTATAAGTGAGCCTTACCATACAATCTAGAGTAAGAAGAAAAAGTGACAATCCTAAATGCCATATAGCCTCCTGCTCATAGGTGTGGTGCATGACATACCCATAAACAAGACTCTACTAGACACGGCTTGTAGACTCTCTAGGACAAAACTGCTCTGATACAACTTTTGTCACGCCCGAACCTGGGGGGCAAGACCGGCACCCAATGCCTCACCTATCCTTGAGTACCAACTTGCAACTAAGTGACTCGGAACATATGATGTCATACTTTGGCCATGGACCACATTGCAAGATAACTGCGAATGCTGACTAAATGTCAATATAGAATTGGGTCGACAAAGCCGTCATAACTATTACAGCTGATAAACCAACCAAATATACATACAAGGCATGCAAGCCCAACATATTGCACTAACTGACAAGATATGTCTACAAGCCTCTACTGATGGATATACTATGATCGAAACAACTTCCCGACCTACTCATAACATATATACATACATATATATATATATATACAAGATGTACATAAGGCTCTAGACCCGGAAACTCCGAAAGGCATAGAGCTTACCGATCAAGCTTAACTCAGGAAACACTTATTGAAGAGGCCTACCCGTCTGTCTTTCTGACCTGCACGCATGAAATGCAGCGCCCCCAGAAAAGGGACGTTAGTACGAAATAATGTATTGAGTATGTAAGGCAATATACTGAAAGCTAAAACTGAATTAATAATATAATAATTGCAAGTAGCTGGAAGTTAAAGATAATCTAAAGATATGCTTACCTGCTGATGCTGACTCAACTCTCTCAATATACTAAGTAAAATAGTTTTCTGACTCTATAAGGCTCGGTATATGTATATAACCGCTCTGCCATAGTAGGCTCGCTCATAGGCGCTCGGCCATACTAGACTTTGTATCTCGACCAACTGGGCTCGCTCATAGGCGCTCGGCCACTGTAGGCTCGATATATATATATATATATATATAACTGCTCTGCCTACTATATATATATATATATATATATATATATAACTGCTCTGCCATAGTAGGCTCGCTCATAAGCGCTCGGCCATAGTAGGATCGGTATATAACTTACCATCTGATAAGAGGTTGCCCAATAGAGGCCTGCCCATCGATTATAGCTCGATGGTATACTTTTAGTGCTATATATATGTAAACTTTATGCTCTCTTGACTAGAAGAAGGAAATACTCAACTAAATATGAATTCTCCATAAGGAGAATATGGTAATTTAAAAAACTAGAAAAATATAGGTAACTTGCGAGACTAGCAAAATATACGCAAATTTCGGGATATGAATTTTTCTTTATGCCTCGTTATCAAACTTGTATAATGACGAAATCATGCCAAAATGAAGGAAGGGTTTAACCTTAACATACCTGGAGTAGGAAAAATTCGTATGATATCCTTGGAAAAAGTTACACCGTACTTTGTTAGAACCGTAAAATTCCTCTGTTGCTAAAATTCTTAAAACTCTCGTGGATTTGCTGAAATTATAGAACCATGATGTATCACGTTGCCTTCTTCAACTCAGAATGCTCATGTTCTTGAATTTTGGAAGATTGAAGATGATTTTGCAAAGTTCTATTTTGAAAAACTTTGAAAAAATGACTTTAAAGATTTTGGAGCATTATGATTTTGAAAGATTGAAAATGATTTTGCAAAGTTCTATTTTGAAAGACTTAAAAAATGACTTTAAGGATTTCAGAGCATTAACTCATGTTCTTGAAAGATTTCAAATGAAATTGATATAGTTTTGTTTAGTCTTTAAGTGAAAGACTTGAAATGGTATCTTTGTGACACCTAGCAAGGAATGACTTAGTCATTCCTTGCATCATGGCAGGCTGCCACGTGGAGTTGGGGGTGGGATAATTAATCTTTATCCATTTATTAGTTAACTGGGTAATGTTTTATTACCCGATAATTAATCAATTACCCGTATAATTTAAAAATTGACTCAACTTAATTAAATACTATTCTCTTTTAACAGACCTTGTACACCTTACTAACATGGTCATGTAGTACCTTGTACGGCACTAATCCATAAATACTAGGTATTTTAGCTCGGACCGGATTTTATCCCAAAATGTCAAACTTCGGCAAAATTCATTTTCTTCGATTTTACTTACCCTCTTACCTTCACAAATTTTACTCATCACTTATAATCCTTATAATCCCCAAATAATTTTTTTTTTTTTGGAATGATGTCAATTACCTTACAACAAATTCAACGTACAATACTACAGGGTGCAACATCGTCGTAACTTATTACTAAGAAGCGTAACATCATCGTAATGTAATACTGCAGGGTGTAACATTGTCATAACTTAATACTGCGAAATGTAACTTCACCGTAATGTAGTGTTGCTGGGTACAATACTACCGTAAGTTAATACAGCGAAGCATAACATCATTGTAATTTATTTCTACACAGGGTAACATCATCGTAATATATTACTGTAGTGCATAACATCGACGTAATACTGCAGGGCGTAACAGATCCTAAAATCGCTACTCATTGCCATCTTTGACAACTGCTTCCCAAGCACCGTTTCACAACTCCATGCCCTTAAATAAATCAAAGAAGACCATAACACCGACGAGCCTTAATGCATTCAAACAAGGACGACGAAACCATCACAAATGAGAATTCCACCATGCTCAAAAATATCGAGTCTCGTTACTCCATCAAATAAAGTCTGAACACCCATAGTCTGATTACCTCTCATCCACTGGAATTAAATGCCGAACCTCTAAACCATGTACTGAGAAATCCTCCTTTCGAGTCATTCATTGTCGCGGTACATAAATAAATATCTTACCATTTACACCAACATTGCGCGATAACCACTCATGGACATCATAATGCATCATATATAGCCGCGAAACCGTAGGCAACACTAACATTGTGCAGAAATGATAGAACATCCCTCCACGAGGTGACGACAATAGCCCAATCAAATACGTAGGGAGAAATATCATGCACCACATCTGTTGTACCATTACAACTCGTCAATGCCCAATTGATTACAAGAGCATCATGTCGCATAAGATTGAGCTGGAAGGAAATGAAGGCATAAACTTCAACGAAATCAAATCGCATGAAGAGGAATCAAGGGAAGTGTTCCTAACAACCCTGTAGCCTCTCGAAGATAAGTACAAACGTCTCTGTACCGATCCGCCAAACTCTACTAGACTTGCTCATGACTCGTGAGACCCAAGTAAACCTAAAGATCTGATACCAAGTTGTCAAGACCCAAAACTCACTATAGGCCATGATGGCTCCCAACGTTGTCGTTAGGCAAGCCAACAGTGAACTACCAACTTGATTACACATTTTATTATTTTCGAAATCGTGAATTTTATTAGATAAAGAAATCAACGCATTAAAATCATAGAAACTTACACTTTAAATATGAAAATAAAGGTGTGTAAATATTAAGCAAAATCACAAGCAACATCTAGAACATCCCAAAATCCAATATCACAAGTTCATGAGACTTTACTAAGGAATACGATAATAATACAACATCTGTCTGAAATGTAAATAAGACATGATAAAGTAAATAGTATGATGGAGACTCTGTGGGCTGTGATACGTAACATGAAATGCATCTCACCATAAAGTATCCTCAGCAACAGCACATACGCACTAAGATAACCACCGATTAAACCTGCCAAATCCTGCCCATTTAGTGCAAAAGTATAGTGACGACCCGACAGGTTGTTTAGAGCTCCAGCGCGTCGTTCAGCAGTTTGAGGCCTTGAGCAACTTCACTTCAAGTATTATGGCTTGTACGTGTGGTCGGAATTGAATTCCAGGAAGTTCAAAGCTAATCCGGGAAGAAAAATCTAATTTTGGAAGCTTTAAGTTGGAAAAATTGATTAAAGTTTGACTTTTGAGTAAACAACCTCGGAATCAGGATTTGAAAGTTCCAATAGGTATGTATGATAATTTTGGACTTGGGTGTCTGTTCGGGTTGAGTATTGAATCGCCCGGGAGCACTTTGGCGCTTATTATGGAAAGTTGGCATTTTTAAGGTTTAAGAATTTCTTAAGTTCGGTTTGAGGTGGACCACGGTGCTATCGATGTCCGTTTGGGATTTCGAGCCTTGAATAGGTTTGTATTGTGATTTATGATTTGTGCGAAAAATTTAGCGTCAATTCGGAATGTTTTGATATGATTTGGATGCGTTCGTCGAAGTTTGAAAGTTTAAAAAGTTAAAAGAAGGATTTCGATCGACGAATTGTAGTTTCAATGTTATTTGGCATGATTTGAGGCGTCGACTATGTTCGTAATGTGTTTTGGGACGCGTTGGTATAATTGGTTAAGATCCCGAAGGCCTCAGGTGGATTTTGGATAATAAACAGATCAAGTTTGGGCTTAAGGGAATGCTGAAGCCACTACAAAAAAAGGCTCATTTTATGGTGATTTGTATTGCTGTCACTTAATGATACTCTTACACCTATGGGTGAACACACTCGATCTCCACATCACTATGCTGAAACAATGAAACAAAAGTAGATGAAAAACTTATAAACAACTAGCATTTTGACAGGCTAAAAGGACAAATCTAGTTACATAAATAAAAGAAAGCTAAAAATCTTCTTACAAATAAATCTGTCACTTGGTCTAATAGCATTGAACAAAAGTTACTGGATATTCTCACATGAATAAGAACTAAAGTACAAAGTTATTTCCTCGTATATCATCATAAAACTTACCTCCAAAACATTTCTACTTGGCAGCATAAAATCTAGCCATATATTTATGAAAAAAATCACCTACATAACTATTAAAGTATAAGTCAGCCTCTATAAGCTTTCTAGCATTAAACAAATAAAGTATGAGTTGTAATCCAGCCCAATGATCCGCAGAAGTTAAACTTGCACCAGCTAAAAGCTAATAACAACACTGGAAACTGAAGTAGAGGAAATGAACTATAAAATATAAACTAATAATTAGTTAAATAAACCAAGCCAGCGCCCATAATCTTCTGGAGCTAATTTCAAGCAAAAGAAGCAACAAGAAAATGCCAAAACTTGAACCGAAAAAATAAAATTTATATACTATCAGCTTACTTCATCTCATTTCTTAGGTAGTTATTCAAAATTTTTAAGGCATAAATTCTAGTAGTATCATATCAAGTAAGAACTGCAAGAGAATCACCTCTTACAATAAGAATGCCAAGGACCCTTATTATTTATGTATATTATTGTACTGATATTTCTATAAACAATAGTCCTAGGAATAAGAAAATACATAACCAATCAATTTAAAACTAAAAGCATCAATTTATGTAAACTGTGAGTTTAAAGTTGTATCTCAAGTTTATACCTACTTGAGCAATATAGCAGTTGTCATTGAGCCAACCATGTTTATTGTTCTCAATGCTACCACTTCTTTGCTTCAATCCAACTGATATTCAAAGCTGCAAATGTTCTTCAATTGGTGTAGCTTCCATTAAGAAGCATGTTATATAAATATTAAGTTTCTCCGGAAAAAATGCCTAGCCAAGAAACGAGGTAAGAAGCATAACTTACTCCTCAATGCTATAAAAACAGCCCATCAATACTAAAACCTTTGCACTGGTAGAGGATGTATCCCTCGATGGATTTACATCACCTTGACATTATAATTAAATTGAATGTAAGGTACAAACGAAGAAAATTGTTAACCGATAAAATAAGAATCATTTTAGTTGCTTGTAATTAAATACATGCTTTCTTATTATTAAATTCAACTATATAAAGCAAAACTGAAGAGCAGGGCATACAACATCAAAAACCTAGAACTAGCAAAAGTTGCAAAAAAAAAAAAAAAAAGAAGTTCCATTTTTTACCTTGTGCAAATGAAAAGTACTAAACTAGAACTCACAGGGTAAAATACTATAAACATATCCATTACATGAATTGATACAGAATCACCATGCTTCTTTGAGCCAAACAGGTCATGTGTGATATGACAAAGTTACTTCTTAATATGATCTGTAGCACTTACTCTGACTAGTCATCGAATAACTTTTATAATGACAAGACATGTTTAGATACGTTACATAAGGCTCCAAAAAGACAAAGGCAGAACTGCTAGCCAAAGTTTAATGTAATACTTTACTTAATGTAAGACGATGATAACTCGCCAAGCTTGTTTTCTGAAATAAAAGATAGTTGTGCACAAGGATAGAAAGAAGTTGGTCTGTTACAGGATAAGAGTGACAAGAGATATGTGTTGTAATTTATAAGAAATTGTCGCCATTATCGGTCCAGTAATCTTTGTTAATATTGGTCCAGCAATCAATTCATAGTTAAAGTTGCTCAAAAGTACTATTAAAACAACTTCTGATAAACAAACTTCAAATACATTTGTAGAAGTAAACAAACCACAAGGGGTGCTTTACCATGGCGATTAGCTCAAATCCTGGATGATCGGTTCATTGCGTTAGAATGCCATTTGGTTCAGTGGGTAAATGTCTACAACAATCACCTAAAGTTCATGTAATTGTACTCATATTTCCAACCGTCCCTGATGTACAAGGATGCAGTAGTTGCATACATACAACAGAACTCATTTGATGTCCTTTCTAATTAAAGACCAAAATATTCTCAAAATTTACAAAACAATTACTTAGAATCTTCTTGCAGTGTATAAAATTAGCCATCCAAAGAATATAATCATCAAACCCCATAAAAGGGGAAAAATAACAAGACAGACAAAATAGAAAGAGTGCATTGCGTTGTACCCGACATCCTAAGCACACAATCCATCCAATTACGTACAGACAACCCCCATCAACCATAAAAGACAAGAGATCTGTCGAACACCACCTACTACAAATAGACAACCTCTAACTATAGACTCTTTTTCTCAAAAGCACATTCATTTCCCCGCAGAAATGACTCTTAAAAGGGTAAGATTTTCAATTGGACCTCGAAATAAAGGAATATATAAAACAATTGAAACAATATATAACTCAAATACTTGTAACTATATAGATCCAAAAGCATATCGAAAACAATTCTGGTTAGGAACCCTATATCGGAAAGTAAAAGACAATATAGAGCATATAGAAGTAAGAAAGAGGATGAAAAAGTACCAACCGTTGTTCTTCGGATTGCGCTCTACCAGCTCCGTAGAGAAGGTGAAGAGAGGATCAAGCCCTGCTAAAAGATTTGTGAGAGAGGGAACTAACTGTACAATTTGAAACAAGGGGAAAAAGAGAGGGAATTTTGCCCGGTTCTATAATTTTTAGTTTAATATCGAAATTACCTCCTAATGTGGAGTTGAAAACCTAGGAAGATGTGGCCAATATTGTCTTTTTAATATTTTTCTTTTCTCTATTTTCTCTTTTATATTTCCTTTTAACTATTTAAATAAAAGAAAATTTGGAAAATTGAATGTCACGACCCGAAATCCCCACCATCGGGACCGTGCTGGCGCCTAACATCACACTTGCTAGGCAAGCCAACGTTAAAGTTTTAATTAGCCAAATCCTTTACGTTTAGTGATTAACAATAAACAAGCTAAAACCAATAAAAATAAGTGCGAAAATAAGTAAATAACCTCTTTGTTTATATACGACAAGAGGGGTTGCTCTGATGGTAAGCAATCTCCACTTCCAACCAAGAGGTTGTGAGTTCGAGTCACCCCAAAAGCAAGGTGGGAAGTTCTTGGAGGGAAGGATGCCGAGGGTCTATTTGGAAACAGCCTCGCTACCCCAGGGTAGGCGTAAGGTCTGCGTACACACTACCCTCCCCAGACCCCACTAGTGGGATTATACTGGGTTGTTGTTATTACCAATATTGTTACTATTACTATTACTATCCAGAATCCGGTGTCACAATCCACGAACACACTAACATTTGCTACAAACATATGTTCGAAAGAAGATACAACTGTTTCTGAAGGGAAGTAAAAACAATAAATGTAGGAGCATCGAAGGGGACGCCAGGGCCTGCGGACGCCAGCAGGACTACCTTGGGTCTCCTTAGGGCTGCTAATCACGCGGATTGGGTGGTTATTTCCTCTTAACTGTTTGACTTATTGGTTATCCGCTTTTAAATGTATTAATTCGCTAGCTACCCGGTAAGATATCGGGCGAATTGGTATCGGTTTAGCTCTTATCGGGCGATTATCATGTGGTTTATTGGCCTAATTTAATCTATATTGCACATGGCGCTTTTTGATTTTAGAGCAGACTTACTTCCTTAGGACTTCAAAGCTGGAAAGGAATGACAATAACTCATTATATCAGTAAGAACAAACTTTTGAAGCATAGCAGCAGGAGATAGTAATCTGGAGACTAACCCATATTGGTTGAGTCTCATTTGTAAGCTCTCAATCCCAATATTTCTCCACAATTTTTTTGTTCTTCTTCTTTTTCTGTTACAGAGAGTTAGAAATTTCATCAGAAATGGAAAAAGACAACAGCAGAATCAACAAAGCTAACCCCAGAATATGTACTACCCCTAGCTACCTCAATTGTTGTATCTTCTCCTTCCTTCTTGGCTTTTGCCGGATACTCATCAACTTATCTGTAGAGAGACAATATCACGGAACCACAAGGCGATAAAGAGTTATATCCAACTTACATAACATGGAACGTCAAAAATGTAAGACCCCAAGCATGTTTTGTGGCCGTAGATAGAAACAAGTGAATTTTGGCGTTAGGATTTCTAAATGTCTAATAGTAAATTAGTAATAGAGAATAAAGAAAGAGTATTGGAAGTGGAAGAAGGGTTTTTGATTATTTTATATATATATATATATATATATATATATATATATATATATATATAAATTTTATATGTATATATGTATTCTTAACGGGTTAACGGATTATCCGTTAAGAAAATTGAATAATCCACCCCCAAATCGATAAGCCATTAATAAAAAAATTCAATCTATTCCTCAACCGTTAAACCGTTAACCCGATACCAATAAGCCATTAAGCTTCGATTTCGGTTCGGTTTTAAACACCCCTAGGTCTCCTAGTTGTAAATGTCTGCAACCAACCTCTTGATCAGCCACTACCTGCTCCAAAATCTACACATAAAATGCAGAGTGCAATATCAGTACAACCGACCCCATGCACCAGTAAGTACCTAGCCTAACCTCGATAAGGCAGTGACGAGGCTATGACGGGGCATTTACAATATAGCCTGCATAAAATGTATAAGAAAATCATAAAGAATGACATGATAAAATAAAGCAGTAACTTGCAATGAATGAATACAGTTCCCGAAACATATCACCATTGCTCAGCTATAACCAATCCTTAAAAACAGTTTAAGACTACCGTTCAGCTAACACAGTCAAAGAAAAACATAAGCATAAAGATTGTTGCGGCGTGCAACCCAATCCCACCATATCATAATAATCACAATCATAGTTCACCCTTATCTCAATACAATCCACCCTTATAACACCCGTTGCGGCGCGCAACCCGATCCTACCGTATCACAATAATCACACTTCACCCTTATCTCATCACATTCCACTCTTATAACATCTGTTGCGGCGCGCAACCTGATCTCTCCATATCAATCTCATTTACTCAGCAAGAACAATATTTACACAATTCAAATCACATGACTCTTCACAAAGCTCAACATCAAATCAAAACATTTAGAAAGATTATGCACAATGAGATTTTACACAAGTAATACTACTCATAAAGATTATGCAGTATGAGACTAGGGACTTTGGAATTTGATTCCGGGCATACGCCCAGATTCCATATTTTGATACAGACCCACCGACACTTTTAAAATACGAGTCTGAGTCCGTTTACTCAAAACATTGACCTAAGCCAACTAAATCAACTTTGAAAGGCAAAAATTATTATTTTTATCAGCTTTCAACATAAAAGCTTTTCGGAAACACGCCCAGACTGCGCATGCAAATCGAGAAGGAATAAAAGGAGGTTTTGAAGGACTCAGAACACGAAATCGAGTTCTAAAACATAAGATGACATTTTGGATCATCACATTGAACTAATTTAATAATAAAACATACTTAAACATAATTGAACAAATTCAAATAAAGTTATAAAAATAATCCATTTAATATTCAAATTGCTAAATATCCTTGATTAGATAAAATGTAGTAACACATTTGTTAATTACTAACATTATTTTGAAATTCAAAACCCTAATATTATGAAAATAAAAGAAATTTATGTCCATATATTTTGCAATTTACTTTTTCCCTTCACACATATAGACCGGTACATCTCTAGGTTGACACAGGTTATTACCAAGTATCTCAAGTGACCTCTCATTTTATTCTTAATATGTGTTACTTGCACCTATGGCAAATATGATAATTTTTTATTTTATTTAATCTTCTATAACCACACATCCATATTAACATTTGTATATCTACAACACTCGTCTTGTGGATATGTTAAATGTTAGCGGTGCAACGCTCTCTACCATAACGCTCTTTACTATATAACATTATCAGTTTTGTTATGTAAACTTATCTTTCACTTTGATAGCCATCCTTCTATCACGTAACATTCAATAGCACTTTTTCTATTTTAACATCTAATTATAATGGCAAAACACATAGTTTACCCATCAACCTTACAGCAAAATCCCTGTTACACGACTTTCTTTTACGGCAAACCTTTTACATACTCAACCTTTAAAAAATGTGTCTTAGACACACTATCTAAAATACTAGTGTTAGAACATGCGAGATGCGCAGATAATTTGACAGAATATTAATTATATAAAATTATGATCTAATATATCATATTATTTTAATAGATATTAGTTGTTATTTTATTATTTAATATAGTGTGCAGAAATATAATAAAATCTATACAAAATCAAAGGATACGCATCATATAGTAATCAAATAAATTGTTTGTTCTTTATTAAATTAGCAAGTACTTAGTACTATACATTTACTAATGTAACTTTTTATTAACTTGTCAATTGGCTTAATAATTTGATACTACTCTTTTTTAATAGAACTTAGATATATATTTTCTTACTCCAAAAATATTTTTATTTTTTTAAACTTATATACAGTTCAAAATTCTTAAATTATCTAAATTTATCGATAACTTTTTGGAGTGTTATTTATTTATATTATATTATATATTTTTTAATTAATTGAAAATATAAATTTCATAAAATTATCTTTATCCCCCTTTTTTCATACATTCTTTTCTACTGCAATATTTGATTAGTTTTCTTATTTTGTAGTTTTCTAAAAATTTAAATAATGTAATATTCTTTTTTTACTAAACTATAATTTTGAATTCATCAAAAGTATAAAGGGAAAAGCCTTTTATTATTTATATATATTTATCTTATGCATAATATCATAATAATATCTTTATATTTTTGTATTTTTCATTATGAAATTATGAGTTATATTCATTAACTAAAATTTTCCACATGAGAATTTCAATTAGTATATACATTTTTACGCTATCACTTGAAATTCCTTTTTTTAGTATTCTTCCTTTATAACGTTTTATTTATTATAATTTTAGTTATGTGTATATGTATGAGTTTTGTCATTATAATTCTAATTATAAGTCTTATATATTTTTTATTTTCCCACATTTATATTTTGTTTCCTTTCCCCCCTTGCTTATCTAATTGTATTATCTATTGCTTAATATTATTAAATTGCCATATATTTTTAATAAATTACTAATTTAATACAATACAATAAATATAATTTTATATTACTCTTGAAATTTAACTTGACTTTATCTTGTATGACTTTTTCATTATTATTTTGATAATTAAGTTTATCAATGATATTTTCGAGTATTATTTATTTACTTAATTTTGTCAAATAACGTGGATAGACACATTATATATATTCTCCTTTTTATACATTAATTTTTGCTCTACAATATTTCATTTAGTGTTTATCTATAACACGAATATTATTGTATTATTTTTTTAAATAGATGGTATTGAATTAGTTCAAATGTTAAATAGAGAACTTCTTTTAATATATGTCATAAATCTACTAATAATTGTAATAATTATATTTATATTATTTTCAATAAGAAATTAAATTAGATTCTTCTTCGTGTTTGAATAAATATGAAAGTTTAATTTTTATATTAAGATTACTATATAAGAAGTTAAATTATATCTTTGTCTATTTTATTTATTTCTTGAAATTATTTTTTATGTTTTTGTCTTTAGTTTTATATTATTCATATAGCATATAGCATGACCATATGAATTATTATTCAAAAAACTTTTTCATCTCCAAAAAACAAATTAGCCTTATCATTTACTATATCTCTACATTGAAGTTATAGATATATATATTTTTTCTTTTTTTAATAGTTCTTAAAAAATATATATAGATATTTATTTATTTTAAATTTAAATTCAAAAAGAGTAACTAATTATTAACCAACTTAACTAATTTTGTCCTAAAATTTGACAATTGTTAAATTTTTATTGTGACACTTGGCATCATTATAATGATTTGCTTCTCCTATTACATATAGATAAAAAGATTCGAAGTTCAGATTTTTGGTTGACACCTTAAATTGTGGAGGTTATAACTGCCACAAATTATATTAAATTGTAGTATTTTATGAACCTTCACAGTATGCTGCAATTTGTGAAGGTTATAAAAAAACCTCTACAATAAGACCGCCACAAAAAGAATTATACAGCGGCAATTAAAAGAAACGCCATAGAATGATTTTACAGTGGGGGTTCTTATGATCCCCACAAATAAACCTCCACAATTAGGCTTATTTCTTGTAGTGAGCAGCTGTCATCTAGTGTAACCACACCTGCGAGGTTTTGGCTGCAGGTGCGGATCCGCAGAAGCGGCCAAGAGGGTCTCAAATTGTTGCAAGTGTCTGTAGTGAGTGCACACGTGAGGCCAAGTACATACCAGATGCAAAGATATCACCATAGATACAGTTTGTGTCACCTAGCACCGATAGAGGAAACTTTATTCGTCTTTTCTATTTTCCTTTAGTACATTACATGGTCTAATCTTCTCTTATTTAGATGCCAAATGCTGCAGTCTGCATGTCTGGCATCTAACAATGTGATGGATCATAGTTTATGCAACAATGCCTTGTGAAAAGTCGGGCAGATTTTGCCATTTGTGTAAGTGGGAGTGTACAAAATGAAGATTGTTCATGTAATTATCAGTTGATCCTGACATGCCCTCCAGGTTATGAAACAGCTTTATTTTTAATTTTCATATCAATGAAGAGAAGTACTAGTTCTCTTGATTATGAAAAAGTTGTTGGCTTTTGTTTGAAGTTTTCCCTAAGCTGAGTTTGTAAAATCAGTTTAGACGTTTATTAAGTTGTTGTTTGGGCTCTATTGCAATAAGTAAAAAAAGGTAGCTAAACCTTTCTTAAGCTCCAAAACTCGTTTTCCACACCTTTTTCTGTTGATTAACTTGTATTGGGAAAATTGAGTTTACATATTGAAGTGATTGGAAGATGACGTGTCATGACACGAAGGCCGGTCAAAGAGTGATGGTTGGCAAAGAGGCACGAGTTGCAATAGATACGAGCAGAAGGTACAAGTAGAGGCACAAGCAGCTATTCAAAAGACTCAACGCTCGTACCTATTTATACTCAAAAATCAAGGAGAATGAATCTGACAGCATAAGAGAGTACAAATACAGTATTTAATAAGCAGTAAATACTAAAAACGTTATAGAATTTGTATTAAATTACAATGATTATGTAACGTAGCATTTAATGCCTTTAATTATCTATAATGGCCCAATTATAACAAAGGCAAAACGTATATCTTTAAGATAGCTATAAAAACGAAAGAATGGATCATTTGTAAGAACACGAAAGATCATCTAAATATACTGGTTTACTTTGTTTTCTTCTGTCTATCTTATTGTTAGCAAAATCACTTTCCTTTATTCAGTTTTGATTATCAGTAACCCGAGTTCTTCTAAATTAAAGCTTTGACTGAAATTCCACTTTTTGGTTAAACAAATTAGTTCCATTACCGGGAATCTGATAATCTACTCTTTCTTAGCCTAACCTTTTTTGTTGCATCAACTATGTCGAACATCAATGACAACACCCAAGGAAACCAACAACTCTAGGAGAATCCACAAGATGATCACATCCCGATCCCTTCTCCACAAAGCTCACCTCGACAATCTCGAGAAGGCACTCCTGATGTATCTCATACAAATGGAAATGCTCAATTCGAAAAATGATGAAGCTATCAATGAAGCTTTGCAAAAGCTAATCGTTCAACAGGTCAATAAAGCTCTTGAGGCCTTTGTCAGCCAATTACCCGTTGTACCACCAACACCCACTCCAAATAATAACACTTTGGAGAACCCTCGTTCTGGGCTTGCTAATTCAGGTAGTGGTGGAATCCCCAGCGAGTCACGAGAAAGAGGACCAGGTAACTTAGTCAATTCTGATTTACATAATTTAGTACTAACATTGTAGAAACAGCTCAAGGAGCAAAGTGACCGCATAGAACAAATACCTGGAGTACTGCCCGTAATCAAAGGGATAGATATGGATAAATATTCACAACAACCTTGGAAGCCAATTGCTGTTCCCCTCCCAATTACAAAGAAATTCAAAATGCCCGATATTCCAAAATACGATGGAACAACTGATCCACGAGACCACGTGACTGCATTCACAACAGGCATAAAAGGCAACGACTTAACCAAACAAGAAATTGAATCAGTGTTGGTCAAAAAATTCGGTGAAACACTCACTAAGGGAGCCTTAATATGGTATTCTCTTTTACCTGAAAATTGCATAAATTCTTTTGTTGAGCTTGTAGATTTATTTATCAAAGCCCACTCGGGAGCTCAAAAAGTCGAAAAAAGTATGGAAGATATTTTCAGAATCAAACAAGGGGACTCAAAATTGCTTAGAGAGTTTGTGGATAGGTTCCAACGTGAAAGAATGACATTACCGCGTACCTGACAGTTGGGCAGTTATAGCCTTCACTAGTAATTTGAATGAAAAAAGCTCTGAAGCCACGAGGCGACTCAAGGAAAGTCTTCGTGAATTCCCAACGTGGAATGACGTTTACAACAGGTACAACACGAAGCTAAGTATAGAAGAGGGTATTATCTCATGATCTCAAAAGAAGAAAAGGTGAGTTCGAGACGGGCGGAAACCGAAAAAAGATCTAGTAAAAATAGGTACGAACCATATATGGGTCCCGTAGGAAAAGATTCACGGTCGAAACAGGACAATCCAAGGTACGATCATAGGTCGAGGAATAGAGAGTCGGGCTCGTTATTCAAGATTTGGGAAAGATCGAAACGCGTGAGAGTCACGGGATGATGATAGAAATTTGAAAACAAGGTTTAATGGTTATAATTTTAATGTAAGCACTTTCGAGCTTATAGCTGTTTTAAGAAGCATGGGTGATAAGGTATGGTGGCCAAAAGAAATGAGATCGAATCCAAACAGGCGCAACCCTGATCACTGGTGCGAATTTCACAACGATCACGGGCATAAAACAGTAGACTGTAGGTTGCTGCAAGGTGAAGTTGATCATCTATTAAAGCAAGGGTATCTCACTGAATTATTCAGTGAGAGAGGTAAGCAATCATATATGAAGAATAGGCAGGAGCCCCCAAAACCACCTTCTCCTAAAAGGACTGTTAATGTGATAAGTGGAGGTGAAGACATCAATGGTATGACGTACACAGTAGCCAATAAAATTTCCAAAGTCATAATTACCCACGGGAAGCGGGTGCGACATGTCTTAAAGGAAGAAAGCATTACATTTGATGATGCAGATGTAGATGGCGTATTATCCCCACATAACGATGCACTCGTAATATCTCTACTTGTACATGATATTAATGTGAAACGAGTTTTGATTGACCCATGTAGTCGTGAACATTATTTTGCTAAGAGTACTACGTGAGATGCAAGCCGAAGATAAATTAATACCAAAGGCGCATACTTTTTCTGGATTTGACAATTCCAGCGTAGTGACAAAAGGGGAGGTAATACTTACAACATTCGCAAAAGGAGTTGTGAAGGATACAAAGTTTCAGGTGGTAGATATGGAGGTGGCTTACAATATAATCCTTGGGAGACCATGGATCCACGAGATGGATGCCGCTCTGTCAACTTTGCACCAAGTTATTAAATTTTCATCACCATGGGGAATATGTCAAATCTGTGGGGATCAACATACATCCAGGAGCATCAACTCTGTAGCAGATTCAAGTATGCGAAACGAAGAAAAATAGCAATTACAGAATCCAGTTGAGGGTACCACAACACAAACCTCAACTGAACAAGGACGAACAGACGTGGACTTAAGGCCAGATGTCATTCAAGAACCAGAGGAAAATGAAAATATCAAAACAACGATTGAAGAACTGGAAGCTGTAATATTATTTCACAATGGCCTGAAAGGAAAGTCTACATAGGGGCCAATCTAAGCCAAGACACGAAAGGTAAGTTGATTGAATTTTAAAAACTAACGTGGATTATTTTGCTTGGTCCCACTCTGATATGACAGAAATACCACCGGAGGTAATGACTCACAAATTAAATGAAGACCCATCATATCCCCCTGTCAAACAAAAGAAGAGAAAGCAAGAAACTTTCAAAAATCAGGTAATTCAAGATGAGGTTCAAAAATTACTAAAGATTTGCTCTATCCGTGAGGTAAAGTATCCTAGTTGGTTAGCCAATACTATTGTGGTACCAAAGAAGAATGGTAAGTGGCGAGTTTGTGTAGATTACACAGACCTTAACAAAGCTTGTCCTAAAGATTCTTTTCCATTGCCACATATAGATCAACTAATTGATGCTACTGCAGGACATGAATTGTTAAGCTTTTTAGATGCGTATTCAGGATACAATCAGATCAAAGTGGATCCAATAGATGAAGAAAAAACTTCATTTATAATAGACAGGGGGACTTATTGTTATAAAGTAATGCCTTTTGGTCTCAAAAATGTTGGTGCAACATATCAAAGACTAGTGACCAAAATATTCCAAGAACATTTGGGAAGAACAATGGAGGTCTACATAAATGACATGCTAGTTAAAACTCAACATTCATGGGATCATATATCGCACTTGTCTGATACGTTTCAGATCTTGCGAGAATTCAATATGAAATTAAATCCAGAGAAATGTGCATTCGGTGTTGCATCAGGTAAGTTTTTGAGTTTTCTTGTTTCTAACCGTGGTATTTAAGTGAAGCCCGCACAGATTAAGGCCATTGAAGAAATTCCTGACATGTTTACAAGTAAAAAAGAAGTGCAGAGGTTGATAGGAAGAATTGCAGCCTTGGGGAGATTCATTTCTAAATCCTCAGAAAAGTGCTTTAAGTTCTTTTCAGCTCTTAAAAAGCAAAATCATTTCGAATGGACTGAGGAATGTCAGCAGGCACTCAAAAATTTGAAGACATACCTGCCTAATCCGCCATTACTCGCAAAACCAAAGGCTGGGGAAAGATTGCTCATCTACCTTGCTGTTTCAGAAGTAGCGGTAAGTGCTGTTTTAGTCCGTGAAGACCAAGGTAAACAATCTCCGATCTATTATGTCAACAAATCTTTATTAGATACGGAGACGCGGTATCCTTAGTTAGAAAAGCTAGCACTTGCATTAATCATGACATTTAGAAAATTAAGTCCTTATTTTCAATGTCATCTTATCGATGTAGTAGCTGCTTATCCATTATGCAATATATTACATAAGCATGAGTTGTCAGGTAGGTTAGCTAAATGGGCTATAGAATTAAGTGAATATGACATCGCATACCAGCCTAGAACCGCGATAAAATCTCAAGTGTTAGCAGATTTTGTGGCTAATTTTAGCTAAGGAATGCAATTGGAAGCAGAAAAAGAATTACAAGTGTTCAACAGATCTAATCCAGGAATTTGGACCTTATTTGCTGATGGTTCATCTAATGTGAAGGGTGCGGGCTTGGGAATTGTTTTGGTACCACCTACGGGTGAAACCATTCGACAAGCCATTAGATGTCATTCTATAACTAACAATGAGGCAGAGTATGAAGTTGTGATTGCAGGTTTAGAACTTGCACGAGAACTCGACATTAATCAAATTGTGATTAAAAGCGATTCGCATCTCGTAGTTAATCAAATGCTGGGGACTTATACGGCCAGGGAAGCATAGATGTAGTGGTACTTAGAAAAGGTACGGGATCTGATCAGACAATTCTAAACCTGGAAAGTTATGCAAATATCAAGAGATGAAATGTCGAGGCGAACGCCCTAGCCAATCTCGCATCTGTAGCATACGTAGCAAGCAATGAAAATGCTTCCGTAATTCATCTGTTTCATTCAGTGCTGGATCTAGACAAAAATGAAGTAAATTTCAATAACTTAACCTGAGATTGGAGGAACGAGACTGTTACTTTTTTGCAGCATGGAATCGTCCCTGAAGACAAGAATAAAGCTCACGTGCTTCAGAAAAAGGTTGTTCGATATTGTTTAAAGCAAGGCAATCTTTATCGAAAAATGTTCGGTGGTCCCTTAGCAAGGTGCCTCGGGCCTTCACAGATAGAATATGTAATGAGAGAAATACACGAGGGGCATTGTGAAAATCACGTCGGAGGAAGATCACTGGTAAGAACCATGATTAGGGCAGGTTATTACTGGCCTAAATTGGAAGAAGAAGCGGAAACTTTTGTGGCTAAATGTGATAAGTGCCAAAAATACGGTAATAACATGCATAGACATGCGAAGTTGTTATATCCGGTCATTGCATCGTGGCCATTTTTGAAATAGGGATGGATATCGTGGGTCTACTACCACAAGCAAAAGGACAAGTAAAATTATTGCTTGTACTTACTGACTATTTTACTAAATGGGTGGAAGCAGGAGCATTCAAACAGGTGCGAAAAAAGAAGTTAGAGATTTCATTTGGCGAAATATCATATGTCGATTCGGTGTGCCAAATGAAATCGTGTGTGATAATGACCCTCAATTTATAGGCACACAAATTACAGGGTTTTTTCAAAGTTGGTAAATCAAAAGGATTACATCCACAACTTATCATCCGGTGGGTAATGGACAAGCCGAGTTAACAAACAAAGTCATTATCAATAATTTAAAGAAGCGTTTGGAGGAATCCAAAGGTAATTGGCCAGAATTGTTACCTGGTGTTTTATGGGCATACCGCACAACAACAAAAATAAGTACGAGAGAAACACCATTTTCATTAGTTTATGGAGCTGAAGTTTTAATTCCAGTTGAGATAGGAGAGCCAAGCACAAGGTTTACACAAGCGTCAGAAGAGTCTAATGGAGAAGAAATGCGAATAAATCTTGATCTACTTGAAGGAAAAAAAGAAGCTGCAATAATAAGAATGGCAGCACAAAAGCAGGTCATAGAACGCTACTACAATCGGAAAGCACGCCTAAGATTCTTCAAGATTGGGGACTTCGTGCTCAAAAGGTTTTTTCAATCTACGAAGGCAGCCAATACGGGAAAATAGATGGCAAGATATTACCTTCGCACTGGAATGCCGTTCACCTAAAGAGATACTATTTCTAAGGAATACCCACGGTCAGGTATCTATATTTTAAAATTTTATTTTTGAATTGTTAAAATTTTACTAACGATTTTAGATGATAGGAAAAAAAGCTAGCCCGTATTAAATGATGAATCACGACCTGCAAGGCACGTGGAATAAATTAAAATTTTTGGTCTCGGGTTACAACTATTCTGATAGAAATTTAAACGGGTTAAGCAGTCTTCATCTATAATTGCACCTCCAAGTCCCGTGTGTTTTTCCTTTTCAAGAAAAGGACCAAATGAGAGGAACAATCAAGTGCTCGAGACTTCATAATTCAACACTCAAACACTTGGGGGATTATATAATATATGTGTATAAAGAAGGCAAAGAAGTTTGGAAAATAATCAAAGTTCAAGCCTGAGAAGTTTGCTCATTGAGTGAGAGCAAAGTCACGAGCTAAAGCCAAAGAAGAACCTTATCATAGTTAGGGTAAAGGCAATGTACTGAAACGGGTTATAAGTAAAAACCTTGTATTCATTTTCTTTTTTGAAATCTGTTATAAGGAAAATAGTTGCGAGAAAGTTATAGAAGTAATTCAAATACATGTAAAGTGTTATTTAAAACTTGACAAAGTTCAAATAAAAACTTGTCGAAGTTATTCCAAAAAACATATGTATTCCTATTTCTTTTATCGTATATTAACACCATTATGAAGTTAAGACGTCTTCTTCATTAAGTGTCAAATAAAAAAGGGCCCTCTTTTATAAAATTCATGATTAGTTCAAGTATTCATGAAGTTAACAGAAGCATTTTTGAAGAATAAAAATGCAAGTTATTCAGTAAGTCCTTAAAAATAAAGGCAAGAATAAACAAAACAGAAGTTCAAACAGCGGCGGGAACTTCTTAATATTAAAGAGTTTAGACTAAGTATGAACTTAGTCATAAACCAAAAGTTGTTTATACAAAGTGCCCCATAAAAGGACTGGGGACTTAACGTTTTCAACAAACCCTTAAAAAGATCAAGGGTCACAATCACACACCACCAAAAAGAGAAAAAAACAACAACAAAGGAATTCAAACAACATCAACTTTTCACTAAGAAGATGAAGGGACTGAAGCAAGGTCATCAACAGCAACGGGATCAACTTGACTTGAAGGAGTGGGGATACCCGTATTATCTTCAACATTTTCAGAAACTTCAGCCACGGGAGAAGAAAAATCTTGGTTCTGCTGAGTATTCTCAATAGTCTCATTGATCATAGCTAACTCAGATTCCAAGTTAAAATTCTCCTGGCTAACTTCAACGAGGGTATCATGGTGAGAATTTAAAAATGCCCAACTCACTTCAATGGCAGTTTTATCTTCAAGGATCTCGTAATCTCTTTCCTAGTCAACAATTTCATTTCTTAACTTTTCATTTTTAGCCAAGGCGGATTCATAAGAACTTTGAAGAGAAGCGTGGGAACTCTCTAAAGAGCAAACCTTATGAGAAGATACCTGGAGGTCTTCTTGAGTTTGAGTCAAATTTTGCACGAGTTCACCAGCATATGCTTCTTTTTCACTCAAGAGAGCTCTCAATTCTCTAATTTCTTCACTTGCCTTGGACAATTGCTCGGAAAAAGAGGTTTCCAGATGAGCCTTTTCCTTACTTGCTTGATTTGAAGAAGCTTTTTCAACTGCCAACTCTAAAGTCAAAGCCTGTACGTGCTGCTCTAAGGTACTTTTACTTTCTTCTAAAGTTTCCATATCGATCTGAAGACTTTCACACCGTTCCTTCCAATTATCCACCTCCGCTTAGCAGTCACGCACTAATTGCTCTGAGAGGGTAACCCTTTTCATCATCTCCGTGCCAATTAGATTGACCTAGAAAAAAGAGAGGGGAAAAATGAGAATCCTGAAGATAGAAAAATGACAAAGTAAAGCTTGAAAAAGGAATACCTTTAAAGAAGCATGCACTATATCATTCATCAAGGTGACAGAACTATGGCTATCAAGCTTAGCTCTCTCAATGGTAACTCGCCTCATAACATCACCTCTACTTGAAGAACCAACCTCTATGTAAGGAGCAGTTGAAGGAGGAGTAGTCGAGGGAGGAACTGTGAAAGCCGTCATAATAGCCTGGGGAGGAACGGTAATAGCCATGATCGTCAAAGGAGGAATCACAGGAACGAAAGTAGAAAAAGAGCAAGAGGTGCTTCATCAGAAATCGGACCTAAATTTTCACCATCAAACCTGCGGTTAAAAAGTTGCTCAACTGAATCATGAGCAGCAACGGGGACTTCATCATCAGAAATCATCACCGGGGCTTCAATAAACTCGGTAAGAGGAATAGAACGAGGGGGGATGCTTCATCATCAGAAATAATTCGTCTACGAGCTCGTGGCCTTTTTACCAAGAAACCCACATCTTCCTCTTCTTCAGAATCTTGGTCACTAGCCGCTTTCCTTTTTGATGAAGAACCCATGATTATCTCTTGGACTCTTTCCAAAGAAATACAAGAAGCCATGACTGCCTCAGCACTAATCCCCCGAACAACAAATCCTGATAAAAAGAAGGATTAAAATAAGTTCTGGGAAAAATAAAAAGAGTTAAATAAAAAAAACTCTTACCATGAGACTTTCCAAAGAAATACGAGAAGCCACGACCGCCTCGGCACTAAACCCCCGAACAGCAAATCCTGATAAAAAGAAGGATTAAAATAAGTTCTGGAAAAAACAATAAAGATTTAAAAAAAAACTCTTACCATGAGTTTTTACTTTCCAACTAAATCATTGGGAAAGATGCATCCAATATCTACCCTCCATTGGGGCTGTATTCAGTAACCTTCCAACCCAACTATGGAAATTGGAAATTTCTTCAACAATTCATGTGATTGCTAAAAAGAAAAAGGAAAATGAGAATAGAGATCATCAAAATTGAATAATAATATACGAGAAAGTTATTAAAAAGAAAACTCACGTGCAAAATTCCACTTCTCGGGGAAGGGGACATTTTCATCACCCACTAAACCAACTATGTGGGCAGTAACAAACCTGGCGTACTAGCCACGTCTCTGTCATCCTCTGGACTAACCAAAACCCTTTTGCTCCGAGCTACTAAAGTAAAAACACCTTGGCGGAAAAGTCTGGGAGAATAAAGGTGAATTAAATGAGAAAAGGTGAAAGGCACACCGGCCATGTTTGTCAAATGCCTCAAACAGGCAACAACCCTCTACACTATAGGGCCAATTTGACTTAAGCAAACATCGAAAAAATGACAGAATTCAAGAATAACAGGATCAATAACAGGTTTGAATCCTAATATGAAAGGGTATGTATAAACAAAGGAAAATCCAATTAAATAAGAGGTGATTCTTTGATTCACGTTGGGAATTATGATAGGGAAGTCATGACTCCAATGACAGTTTTTACGAACTAAAGAAATCAGACCCTCTGTGATCTGAGTGGATAGATATCAGCACGATCTAAAGAGGATACTTGATTCCTAAGGGACTCCTTATCATTGTAGAAAGATAGTTCCGCAGGAACTATTTCTTCTACTGTAGGTTCACAAACAGGTCCAGCGGGTTCCTTACCCCTGGAAGAAGATCTTTGTGAGAAAGAACCTCTGGTTCTAAAGGAAGGACTGGAACTAGATGAAGGAAGAGAAGAACCACGTACAGAAGAAGACCCTAAATTACGAAGTCTACCTGCTCTTTTACTGCTGCTAGGGGCAAGAGGGAAGTTATCAACTATGGGGACTCTTCTAGGTTAGAGTTTGGTGAAGACATAATAGTACGAGGAGGAAGCAAATAAAAATTCAAGAATTGAATATTTAGAGAACTTTATGTGATAAGGATAAAGACGAAAACTATGTTTATACTTGGAAGCAACTGTCAAAGGAAAAGGTGCAATAATGGAAAGGTCATAATGAGAACTGTCGCTTCGTGATTAGTGAAGCCGTCAAAAAATCCTAAAAAGTGCTGCAAAGTTGCAGAGCCAATAAAAGGGTGCCACGTGTGATAAGCATTAAATGGAAGTGACAAATGAAGCGTCGATTTTACGGTAGCATTAATAGCGACAACATTCTCGCTTTAATAAAATCCAGTTCCCAAATATTCAATTGATGAATAAATGGTAAGTGGGGGGACTATCAGTATTGGGAAAATTGAGTTTACATATTGAAGTGATTGGAAGATGACGTGTCATGACACGAAGGCTGGTCAAAGAGTGATGATCGACAAAGAGGCACGAGTTGCAATAGATAAGATCAGAAGGTACAAGTAGAGGCACGAGCAGCTATTCAAAAGACTAAATGCTCGTACCTATTTATACTCAAAAATCAAGAAGAATGAATCTAACAACATAAGAGAGTATAGATACAGTATTTAATAAGCAGTAAATACTAAAAACTTTATAGAATCTGTATTAAATTACAATAATTATGTAACGTAGCATTTAATGCTTTTAATTATCTATAATGGCCCAATTATAACAAAGGCAAAATGTATATCTTTAAGATAGCTAAAAAAAGGAAAGAATGGATCATTTATAAGGACACGAAAGATCATCTGAATATACTGGCTTACTTTATTTTCTTCTGTCTATCTTATTATTAGCAAAATCACTTTCGTTTATTCAGTTTTAATTATCAGTAACCCGAGTTCTTCTAAATTAAAGCTTTGACTGAAATTCCACTTTTTGTGTAGATTACACAGACCTTAACAAAACTTGTCCTAAAGATTCTTTTCTATTACACGATATAGATCAACTAATTGATGCTACTGCAGGACATGAATTGTTAAGCTTTTTAGATGCGTATTCAGGATATAATCAAATCAAAATGGATCAAATAGATGAAGAAAAAAATTCATTTATAACAGACAGGGGTTTTACTGTTATAAAGTAATGCCTTTTGGTTTCAAAAATGCTGGTACAACATATCAAAGACTAGTGACCAAAATGTTCCAAGATCATTTGGGAAGAACAATGGAGGTCTACATAGATTACATGCTCGTTAAAACTCAACATTCAGGGGATCATATATCGCACTTGTCTGATATGTTCAGATCTTGTGAGAATTCAATATGAAATTAAATCCAGAGAAATGTGCATTCGGTGTTGCATGAGGTAAGTTTTTGGGTTTTCTTATTTCTAACCGTGGTATTGAAGTGAATCCCGCAAAGATTAAGGCCATTGAAGAAATTTCTGACATGCTTACAAGTACAAAAGAAGTGCAGCGGTTGATAGGAAGAATTGCAGCATTGGGGAGATTCATTTCTAAATCATCAGAAAAGTGCTTTAAGTTCTTTTCAGCTCTTAAAAAGCAAAATCAGTTCGAATGGACTGAGGAATGTCAGCAGGCACTCAAAAATTTGAAGACATACCTGCCTAATCCGCCATTACTCGCAAAACCAAAGGCTGGGGAAAGATTGTACATTTACCTTGCTGTCTCAGAAGTAGCGGTAAGTGTTGGTTTAGTCCGTGAAGACCAAGGTAAAAAATCTCTGATCTATTATGTCAGCAAATCTTTATTAGATATGGAGATGCGGTTTCCTCAGTTAGAAAATCTAGCACTTGCATTAATCATGGTATCTAGAAAATTAAGGCCTTATTTTCAATGTCATCCTATCGATATAGTAACTGCTTATCCATTACGCATTATATTACATAAGCATGAGTTGTCAGGTAGGTTAGCCAAATGGGCTAAACATTACATCGCATACCAGCCTAGAACCGCGATAAAATCTCAAGTGTTAGCAGATTTTGTGGCTGATTTTATCCAAGGAATGCAATTGGAAGCAGAAAAAGAATTACAAGTGTTCAACGGATCTAATCCAGGAATTTGGACCTTATTTACTGATGGTTCATCTAATGTGAAGGGTGCAGACTTGGGAATTATTTTGGTACCACCTACGGGTGAAACCATTCGACAAGTCATTAAATGTCATTCTATAACTAACATTGAGGCAGAGTATGAAGTTGTGATTGCAGGTTTAGAACTAGCACGAGAACTCGGCATTAATCAAATTGTGATCAAAAGCGATTCACAACTCGTAGTTAATCAAATGTTGGGGACTTATATGGCTAGGGAAGCACGAATGCAGCAGTACTTAGAAAAGGTACGGGATCTGATCAGACAATTCCAAACCTGGAATGTTATGCAAATATCTAGAGATGAAAATGTCGAGGCGGACGCCCTAGCCAATCTCGCATCTGTAGCATACGTGGAAAGCAATGAAAATGCTTCTGTAATTCATCTGTTTCATTCAGTGCTAGATCTAGACAAAAATGAGGTAAATTTCAATAACTTAACCTGAGATTGGAGGAACGAGATTGTTACTTTTTTGCAGCATGGAACCGTCCCTGAAGACAAGAATAAAGCTCACGTGCTTCAGAAAAAGGTTGTTCGATATTGTTTAAAGCAAGCAATCTTTATCGAAAAATGTTCGGTGGTCCCTTAGCAAGGTGCCTCGGGCCTTCACAGATAGAATATGTAATGAGAGAAATACACGAGGGGCATTGTGAAAATCACGCCGGAGGAAGTTCACTGGTAAGACCCATGATTAGGGCAGGTTATTACTGGCCTAAATTGGAAGAAGAAGCGGAAACTTTTGTGGCTAAATGCGATAAGTGCCAAAGATACGGTAATAACATGCATAGACCTGCGTAGTTGTTACATCCGATCATTGCATCGTGGCCATTTATGAAATGGGGGATGGATATCATGGGTCCACTACCACAAGCAAAAGGATAGGTAAAATTCTTGCTTGTACTTATTGACTATTTTACTAAATTGGTGGAAGTAGGAGCATTCAAACAAGTGCGAGAAAAAGAAGTTAGAGATTTCATTTGGTGAAATATCATATGTCGATTCGGAGTGCCAAAGGAAATCGTGTGTGATAATGGCCCTCAATTTATTAGGTGCACAAATTACAAAGTTTTTTCAAAGTTGGAAGATCAAAAGGATTACATCCACACCTTATCATCTGAGGGGTAATGGACAAGCTGAGTCAACAGGCAAAGTCATTATCAACAATTTAAAGAAGCGTTTGGAGGAATCCAAAGGAAATTGGCCAGAATTGTTACCTGGTGTTTTATGGGCATACCGCACAACAACAAAAACAAGTACGAGAGAAACGCCATTTTTATTGATTTATGGAGCTGAAGCTTTAATTCCAGTTGAGATAGGAGAGCCAAACACAAGGTTTACACAAACGTCAGAAGAGTCTAATGGCGAAGAAATGCGCATAAATCTTTATCTACTTAAAGGAAAAAGAGAAGTTGCACTACTAAGAATGGCAGCACAAAAGCAGGTCATAGAACGCTACAACAATCGGAAAGCATGCATAAGATTCTTCAAGATTGGGGACTTCGTGCTCAAAAAGGTTTTTCAATCTACGAAGGCAGCCAATGCGGGAAAATTGAGTCCAACCTGGGAAGGACCCTACAGGATTCATAGTATTGCAGGAAAAGGAGCATACGAGCTGGAAACGATAGATGGCAAGATATTACCTTCGCATTGGAATTCCGTTCACCTGAAGAGATACTATTTCTGAGGAACACCCACGGTCAGGCATCCATATTTTTGTGACGACTCGACCAGTCGTCTCATGATTACCGCTCCATTTCTCCCATTTCTGCTTTTTTATGCTTCATTATCCATGTTTTATGCGATCGGATTGATCAATTTGAGTTCGGAGAGGATTTGGTAAGAAATGAGACACCCAGTCTCTTTTAAGAAGGTTTAAGTTGAAAAAGTCAACCGGATGTTGACTTATGTGTTAGACAGCTCAGATGTGAGTTCCGATGGTTCGGATAGCTTTGGGAGGTGATTTATGGCTTAGGAGCGTGATCAAAATTCGTTTTAGAGGTTCGGAGTAGAATTAGGCTTGAATTGGCGAAGTTGATATTTTGGCGATTTCCGGTTGATAGATGAGATTTTGATATACGGGTTGGAATGGAACTCCGAGAGTTTTAGTAGATTCGTTGTGTCATTTGGGATGTGTGTACAAAATTTCAGGTCATTCAGACGTGGTTTGGTTGGTTTTTTTTATCAAATACGTTTTTCAAAAGATTTTAGAAACTTAGGCTTGAATTCGATGTGATTTGGTAGATTTGATGTTGTTTGAGGTGTTTTGATGATTGGAACAAGTTTGAATAAGGTATCGGGTTATGTTTGTGCTTTTGGTTGAGGTCTCGGGGGCCTCGAGATCATTTCGGGTGGTTATCGGAGAATTTGGAGCTTGGATGCAGCAGCTAATATTGCTGCTTCTGGTGTTTTCGCACCTGCGGTTCGGGGACCACACGTGCGATTCAGGGACCGCAGGTGCAGTGCCGCACGTGCGGAAAGGGAGCCGCAGAAGTGGATTGGAGAGGGTTGGTCGATAACTGCAGATGCGGTAGGGGAACCGCACCTGTGGAGTCGCATATGCGATTTTGGCTGTTAAATGAATTTCCGCATAAGCGGATAGTTAGACCGCAGAAGCGGGTTTTGGATCGCAGATGCGGAAAAGCCTGGGCAGAAGGTATATATTTCATCCTTCTATGGTAATATTTCATGGATTAAGACTGAAATTTAAGGAATTAAAGGACTAAAAATGGAGGTTTAGGGCTTGAGTTTAAGAGAGATTAAATTGAGGATTTGAGAGTCCATTTGAACTTCGATTCTTATGTTTTTGATATGTATGAACTCGTGGGGAGACGAGGAATCTAATGATGTGAAAATTTCTTAGTTTCAAGAAGTGGGCCCTGGGCTCGGGTTTGCTAATTTTGGAATCTTTGGTATTTTTCGATTATTTTCGCTTGGGCTTTGTTCCCTTAGCATATTGTGACGTATTCGTTCTGATTTTGGTTAGACTCGATGCGCGCGAAGGCCGATTTGAGGGGCAAGGGCATCGCGAGATAGAGATTTAGCCGGTTCGAGGTGACTAATAATTGTAAATGATGTCCTGAGGGTTTGAAACCCCGGATTTGTACATCGAAGTGCTATATTGAGGTGAGACACACACTTGATGACGAGCGTGGGGTCGTGCACTATTGGGGATTGTGAATTGGTCCGTTCCGATTGATAATTTTACCGCGTATTTGACTGAAACTTATTTGCTATTATCATGACTTGGGCTGATTGCCATATTTGGGCTTCGTGCCAACTATTTGAACCCTTCGGGGATGTTTATTACTATTTCCTCACTGTTTTGACTTATTACTTGAACTCAGTCGTATTATTTTCCACTATTTTACTACTCAGCCATTTTTACTTAGTTTTGAGACTTAAATGATATTTTAAATGATGTTTTGGGCTAAAAAATGCTGTTTTACTATTGCCCAAGGGGTTTGTGATGATTTTTGGACTGAGTAAGGCCGAGGGCCTAGTTGTGAGGATACATTGATACTGATATGAGGCCGAGGGCCTGAGATACATAAATATGCCACGAGGTGGCTTGATTGATATGAGGCCGAGGGCCTAGATTTGATGTCACGAGACGGCTTGATATTGCGCTTGGGCCGTAAGGGTCCCTCTCGGATTCTGCACACCCCCAGTGAGTGCGGGTACCCATTATGATATGAGATTGAGCCCGAGGGACGGAAATTGTTGATATTGTGCCCGAGGGGCGAACTTCTATGTGTTTACTTTATCATAATTGTCTGTCAATTACCTGTTCATTTGTTGTAGAAGTACTTTATTTTGCTTTTCATTGGTTTACTGCTTACAAATTACCTATTTAATTGCTTCATTATAGAATACCCTGTGTATACGTGTTTTCTTACTTTCAGTCATTATTTATCTTTATTACTCACTGGGTCAGAGTACTCACATTACTCCCTGCACCTTGCGTGCAGATCCAGGTGCCCCAGAGGCCGAGTGAGAGCTTTTCAATCGTTCAGCATTTGCCGCGGATTTTGAGGTAGCTGTATGGCATCCGCAGCTCTGATTTCTCCCTTCTATCTTATTACTTTTCATGCATTCCTAGACTATCTATGTAGTAGGTTGTTCAGACTTGTATTAAAGGCTCTAGACTTATGACACCAGATCAGTGTGGGCTGTGTAGTTTCTATGTCTTGTTGACTTCCGCATATCTATCTTGCTGTTTTAAACACTTATTATGATAAATGGTAATTAAAGCGTGTTAGCAAATGACTTAATTAAAATGAAAATGGGTTGTGGTTTATAATTGGTCCGGCTTGCCTAATAATGTGATAGGCACCATCACGACTGGTATTTGGGGTCGTGACAAGTTGGTATCATAGCCTAGGTTACATAGGTCTCGCGAGTCATGAGCCGATTTAGTAGAGTCTCACGGATTGGAACGGAGATCTTTGTATTTATCCTCGAGAGGCTGCAGAACCTTTAGGAAAAAACTTCATATTCTTGAAATTCTTATCGTGCGAACTTATTGATCCAAGTACTGAGCTTCCGTTATTCTATTCTCACAGATGGTGAGGACATGAGTTACCGAACGGGGTGGATGACCATCAGTGCCACCAGCGGAAGCCACCAGAGGCTGTGGACGCGGTCGTGGTCGTGGCAGAGGTAGAGCAACGAGGGCAGCACCTGTAGACCCACCAGTTGCCCTAGTTCAGGATCAGGCTCCAGCTATAGATGCTTCAGCAGCACCAGTTCAGGCACCAGTTGTTCCCATCGTGATTCCGGGTCTTCAGGAGGCCTTGGCATAGATCTTATCAGTTTGCACTGGCCTGGCTCAGGCAGTTTCAGCCACTATAGCAGCAACTACTTCACAGGCTGGGGGAGGTAATCAGATCCCCGCTGCTCGCACACCTAAGTAGGTAATGCAGGGACTTCAGACACCGGGGGCACCTCCAGCCCAGCCGGTTGCACCAGCCAAGAGTTTGTAGTACCAATTATGCCGAATGATGAGTAGCGTCGACTTGAGAGGTTTGGTAGACTCCAGCCTCCAACTTTTAGCAGAGCAGAGGGAGAGGATGCCCAGGGTTTCTTGGATAAGTGTCAGCGGATGCTTCGTACAGTAGGGATTCTTGAGTCTAGCGGTGTGGTATTTACCACCTTTCAATTCTCAAGGGCTGCCTTCACTTGGTGGGAGGTGTATGAGAGGCGTAGGCCTGTTGGTGCAGCGCCCCTTACTTGGCAGCAGTTCTCCATTCTCTTCCTAGAGAAGTATGTACCGCAGTCCTACATAGAGGAGCTGCGTAGACAGTTTGAGTGGTTGCGACAGGGGGATATGACTGTGTCACAATATGAGTTGAAGTTTTCTGAGTTGGCTCGTCATGCCATCTGGATAGTTCCGATAGATCGAGAGAGGATTAGGAGGTTTGTTGATGGTCTTACTTATCAGCTCCATATTCTTATAACCAGAGAGAGAGTGATGGGTGCTACCTTCGAGGAGGTTGTTGATATCGCCTAGGAGATTGAGACTATTCGCCGTCAGGAGCGAGAGGAGAGGGAGGACAAGAGGCCTCAAGGATCGGGCAGTTATAGTGGTGCTCCTTTGAGGGGCCAATTTCAGCATGGTAGAGGCCGTTCATTCGGGCCTGTTTAGCCCGCCCGCCCAGGTTATCATGGGTCATCTTCAGGTCATGGTCATCATGGAGCTCAGTAGGGTCAGTCATCACTCAGTGCCCTCCAAGCTCAGAGTTCATCTCGTGCCGCATCGGCTCAGGGTTCTTCTATGCTGAGCGCATCTGCTAGTCACTCCATTGCGAAGGGATCCCTTCAGTCCCCTTATCCAGCACCTGAGAGTTGTTATGAGTGTGGTGAGATAGGCTACATGTGGAGGCAGTGTCCTCGTCATGTTACTAGTTCATCCCAACAGAGGGGTCAGTCTTCGACTTCAGTGCCAGTTTCTTCACCACCACCCGCTCAGCCAGCTAGGGGTGGTGGTCAGTCAGCCAGGGGTCGCCCCAGAGGGGGAGGTCGATCATGGGGTGGTCAGGCCTGTTTCTATGCACTCCTAGGTAGACCCGATGCTATTGCTTCAGATGTTGTTATCACAGGTATTATTTCAGTCTGCCACAAAGATGCCTCTGTATTATTTGATCCTAGTTCCACCTTTTCTTATGTGTCATCATATTTTGCTCGTTATTTGGGTACGCCCCATGAGTTTCTTTCTTTACTTGTTCATGTATCTACCCCGGTGGGCGATACTGTTGTTGTAGACCGTGTGTACCGGTCATATGTGGTGACTATTGGGGATCTGGAGACCCGAGTGGATCTATTGCTATTGAGCATGGTGGATTTTGATGTCATTTTGGGCATGGATTGGTTATCTCCATGTCGTGCTATTTTGGACTATCATGCTAAGACAGTCACTTTGGCTATGCCGGGTGTGCCGCGGATCGAGTGGCGTGGTGTGACTGATTATGTTCCTAGTAGAGTGATCTCTTTCTTGAAGGCCCAGCTTATGGTTAGGAAGGGTTGTCTTTCATATCTAGCGTTTGTGAGGGATGTCGTAGCTGAGACTCCCAGTATTGATTCCATTCCAGTTGTGAGGGATTTTCCCGATATATTTCCTGCAGACCTGCTGGGCATGCCATCGGACAGGGATATAGATTTTGGTATTGACCTGGTGCCGGGCACTCAACCCATTTCTATTCCGCCGTATCGTATGGCACCAGCGGAGTTGAAGGAATTGAAGGAGCAACTTCAGGAGCTCCTAGTAAGGGGTTCATTCGGCCTAGTGTGTCACCTTGGGGTGTGCCAGTTCTGTTTGTGAAGAAAAAGGATGGCACAATGAGAAAGTGCATTTATTATATGCAATTGAACAAGGTAACAATTAAGAATAAGTATCCTTTGCTCCGTATTGATGATTTATTTGACTAGTTTCAGGGAGCGAGGGTGTTCTCCAAGATTGATCTCCATTCGGGTTATCACCAGTTGAAAATTAGGGAGTCGGATATTCTTAAGACGGCTTTTAGGACACGATATGGTCATTATAAGTTCTTGGTGATGTCTTTGGGCTGACCAATGCCCCAGCAGCGTTCATGCATTTGATGAACAGTGTGTTCCGGCCTTATCTCGATTCGTTCATCATAGTCTTCATTGATGATATTATGGTGTGCGTAGTCAGGAGGAACACACGGAACATTTAAGAGTTGTGTTGCAGAGATTGAGGGAGGAGAAACTTTATGCAAAATTCTCCAAGTGTGAGTTTTGTCTCAGTTCAGTGGCTTTCTTGGGGCACGTGGTGTCCAACGAGGGTATTCATATTGATCCGAAGAAGATAGAGGCGGTTCAGAAAAGGCCTAGACCGTCCTCAACCACAAAAATTTGCAGCTTTCTTGGTTTGGCAGGCTATTATCGTTGGTTTGTACAGGGATTCTCATCTATCACATCGCCCTTGACCAAGTTGACTCAGAAGGGTGCTTCATTTATGTGGTCAGACGAGTGTGAAGAGAGCTTTCAGAAGCTCAAGACAGCTTTGACCACAACTCCAGTATTGGTTTTGCCATCAGCTTCAGGTTCATATACTTTGTATTGTAATTCTTCGAGAGTTGGGATTGGTTGTGTGTTGATGCAGGAGGGTAGATTTATTTCTTATACTTCTCGTCAGTTGAAGACCCATGAGAAGAACTACCCCGTTCATGATTTGGAGTTGACTGCCATAGTTTACGCATTGAAGATTTAGAGGCATTACTTTGTATGGCATATCTTGTGAGGTTTTCACTGATCATCACAGTCTTCAACATTTGTTCAAGCAAAAGGATCTTAATTTGAGGCAACGGAGATGGTTGGAGTTTCTTAAGGATTATGATTTCACTATATTGTATCATCCGGGAATGGCCAACGTGGTGGCTGATGCTTTGATCCGAAAGGCAGTGAGTATGGGGAGTTTGGCATATATCCCAGTTGGGAAGAGACCTCTTGCAGTTGATGTTCAGGCCTTGGCCAATTGGTTCGTGAGGTTGGACATTTCAAAGCCCAGTCGGCTATTGGCTTGTGTGGTTTCTCGGTCTTCCTTATATGATCGCATCAGAGGGCGCCAATATGATGATCCGCATTTACTTGTCCTTAGGGACAAAGTTCAGTATGATGATGCCAGGTATGTGACCATTGGTGGTGATGGGGTATTGAGGATGCAAGGCCGAATTTGCGTGCCCAATGTAGATGGGCTTCGGGAGTTGATTCTGGGGGAGCCCATAGATCGCGGTATTCCATTCATCCGGGTGTCGCGAAGATGTATAAGGATTTGAGGCAGCACTATTGGTGGAGAATAATGAAGAAAGATATTGTGGGATTTGTAGCTTGGTATCTCAATTATCAGCAGGTGAATTAGGAGCATCAGAGACCGGGTGGCTTGCTTCAAAAGATGGATATCCTGAGTAGAAGTGGGAGAGGATCACTATGGACTTTGTTGTTGGACTTCCACGGACTTTGAAGAAGTTCGATGCTATTTGGGTGATTGTGGATTGCTAACCAAGTCCGCGCACTTCATTCCTGTGTGTACTACCTATTCTTCAGAGCGGTTGGCGGGGATCTATATCTGAGAGATTGTTCGTTTGCATGGTGTCCCAGTCTCCATTATTTCAGATAGAGGTACTCAGTTTACTTTGCAGTTTTGGAGGGTCGTGCAGAGAGAGTTGGGTACTCAGGTAGAGTTGAGCACAGTTTTTAATCCTCAGACGGATGGGCAATCCGAGCGTACTATTCAGATATTGGAGGACATGTTGCGTGCTTGTGTCATTGATTTCAGAGGATCATGGGATGAGTTTCTACCGCTTGTAGAGTTTGCTTATAACAACAACTACCGGTCAAGTATTCAGATGGCTCCATATGAGGCTTTGTATGGGAGGCAGTGTAGATCTCCAGTTGGTTGGTTCGAGCCCGGTGAGGCTAGGCTATTGGGGATTGATTTGGTACAGGATGCTTTGGAGAAGGTGAAGGTGATTCAGGAGAGGCTTCGTACACGGCAGTCAAGGCAAAAGAGTTATGCTGATAGGAAGGTTCGAGATGTGTCCTACATGGTTAACGAGAAGGTTTTGTTGAAGGTCTCACCCATGAAGGGTGTTATGAGGTTTGGGAGGAAAGGGAAATTGAGTCCTCGGTTCATTGGGCCTTTTGAGGTGCTTCAGAGGATTAGGGAGGTGGCTTATGAGCTTGCTTTGCCACCCAGCTTGTTGAGTGTGCATCCGGTACTTTATGTTTCTATGCTCCGGAAGTATATTGGGAATCTGTCTCATGTTTTGGACTTTAGCACTGTTCAGTTGGATGATGATTTGACCTTTGATGTGGAGCCAATAGCTATTTTGGGTCGTCAGGTTCGGAAGTTGAGGTCAAAGAATATAGCTTCAGTGAAAGTGCAGTGGAGAGGTTGGCCCGTGGAGGAGGCTACTTGGGAGACCGAGCGGGAGATGCGGAGCAGATATCCTCACCTATTCGAGGATCTAGGTATGTTTCTTGACTCGTTCGAGGACGAACTTTTGTTTAAGTTGGGGAGGATGTGACAACCCGACCAATCGTCTCATGAGTTACCGCTTCATTTCCCCCAATTCTGCTTCTTTATGCTTCGTTATCTGTGTTTTATACGATCAGATTGATCAGTTCGAGTTCGGAGAGGATTTCGTAAGAAATAAGACACTTAGTCTCTTTTAAGAAGGTTTAAGTTGGAAAAGCCAACAGGATGTTGACTTATGTGTTAGAGAGCTCGGATGTGAGTTCTGATGGTTCGTATAGCTTCGGGAGGTGATTTATGGCTTAGGAGCATGATCGGAATTGGTTTTGGAGGTTCGGAGTAGAATTAGGCTTGAATTGGCAAAGTTGATATTTTGGCGATTTCAGGTTGATAGGTGAGATTTTGATATAAGGGTTGGAATGGAACTCTTGAGAGTTACAATAGATTCGTTGTGTCATTTGGGATGTGTGTACAAAATTTCAGGTCATTCGGACGTGGTTTGGTTGGGTTTTTGATCAAAAGCGCTTTTCGAAAGATTTTAGAAACTTAGGCTTGAATTCAATGTGATTTGGTAAATTTGATGATGTTTGAGGTTTTTTGATGATTGGAACAAGTTTGAATAAGGTATCAGGTTATGTTTGTGCTTTTGGTTGAGGTCCCGGGGGACTCGGATCATTTCGGGTAGTTATCGGAGAATTTGGAGCTTGGTTGTAGCAGCTGATATTGCTGCTTCTGGTGTTTTTGCACCTGCGGTTCGGGGACCGCAGGTGCGGTACCGCACGTGCGGAAAAGGAGCCGTAGAAGCGGATTGGAGAGGGTTGGTCAGTAACCGCAGATGTGGTAGGGGAACCGCAGCTGCGAAGTCGCAGATGCGGTGAGTGAACCGCAGATGTGGTTTTGGCTGTTAAATGAATTTCCGCATAAGCGGATAGTTAGACCACAGAAGCGGGTTTTGGATCGCAGATGCGGAAAAGCCTGGGCAGAAGGTATATATTTCATCCTTCACGATTTTTGAAGGGTTTAACCATTTTTGAACTCGGAATTGGGAGCTTTGGGCGATTTTGAAGAGAGAAATCAAAGAGACTTCGTTGAGGTAAGGATTTTAGACTTAAAACACACTTCTATGGTAATATTTCATGGATTGAGACTGGAATTTAAGGAATTAAAGGACTAAAAATGGAGGTTTAGGGCTTGAGTTTAAGAGAGCTTAAATTGAGGATTTGAGGGGTCATTTGAACTCCGATTCTTGTGTTTTTGATATGTATGAACTCGTGAGGAAACGAGTCATCTAATGATGTGAAAATTTCTGAGTTTCAAGAAGTGGGCCTGGGGCTCGGTTTTGCTAATTTTGGAATTTTTGGTATTTTTCAATTGTTTTTGCTTGGGCTTTGTTCCCTTAGCATATTGTGATGTATTCGTTCTGATTTTGGTTAGACTCGATGCGCGCGAAGGTCGATTCGAGGGGCAAGGGCGTCGCGAGATAGAGATTTAGCCGGTTCGAGGTGACTAATAATTGTAAATGATGTCCTGAGGATTTGAAACCCCGGATTTGTACATCGAAGTGCTATATTGAGGTGAGACACACACTTGATGACGAGCGTGGGGTCATGCACTATTGGGGATTGTGACTTGGTCCGTTCTGATTGATGATTTTACCGCGTATTTGACTGAAACTTATTTGCTATTATCATGACTTGGGCTGATTGCCATATTTGGGCTTCGTGCCAACTATTTGAACCCTTCGGGGATGTTTATTACTATTTCCTCACTGTTTTAACTTATTACTTGAACTCAATCGTTTTCCACTGTTTTGCTACTCAGCCATTTTTACTTAGTTTTGAGACTTAAATGATATTTTAAATGATGTTTTGGGCTGAAAAATACTGTTTTACTATTGCCCGAGGGGTTTGTGATGATTTTTGGATTGTGTAAGGCCAAGGGCCTAGTTGTGAGGATACACTGATACTGATATGAGGCCGAGGCCTGAGATACATAAATATGCCACGAGGTGGCTTGATTGATATGAGGTCGAGGGTCTAGATTTGATGCCACGAGATGACTTGATATTGCGCTTGGGCCGTAAGGGGCCCCTCCCGGAGTCTGCACACCCCCAGTGAGCGCGGGCACACATTGTGATATGAGATTGAGCCCGACGGGCGGAAATTGTTGATACTATACCTGAGGGGCGAACTTCTATGTGTTTACTTTATCATAACTATCTGTCAATTACCTGTTCATTTGTTGTAGAAGTACTTTATTTTGCTTTTTATTGGTTTACTGCTTACAAATTACCTATTTAATTGCTTCATTATAGAATACCCTGTGTATACGTGTTTTCTTACTTTTAGTCATTATTTATCTTTATTACTCACTGGGTCGGAGTACTCACATTACTCCCTGCACCTTGCGTGCAAATCCAGGTGCCCTAGAGGCCGAGTGAGAGCTTTTTAGTCATTCAGCATTTGCCGGGGATTTTGAGGTAGCTGCATTGCGTTCGCAACCCTGATTTCTCCCTTCTATCTTATTACTTTTCCTGCATTCCTAGACTATCTATGTAGTAGGTTGTTCAGACTTGTATTAGAGACTCTAGACTTATGACACCAGATCAGTGTGGGCTGTGTAGTTTCTATGTCTTGTTGACTTCCGCATATCTATCTTGTTGTTTTAAACACTTATTATGATAATTGGTAATTAAACCGTGTTAGCAAATGACTTATTTAAATTAAAAATGGGTTGTGCTTTATAATTGGTCCAGCTTGCCTAGTAATGTGATAGGTGCCATCACGACCGGTATTTGGGGTCGTGACAATTTTAAAATTTTATTTTTGAATTGTTAAAATTTTACTAACGATTTTAGATGATAGGCAAAAAAGCTAGCTCGTACTAAATGATGAATCACGACCTGCAAGACACGTGGAATAAATTAAAATTTCCGGTCTAGAGTTACAACTATTCTGATAGAAATTCAGACGGGTTAAGCAGTCTTCATCTATAATCGCACCTCCGAGCCCCGTGTGTTTTTCCTTTTCACGAAAAGGACCAAATGAGAGGAACAATTAAGTGCTCGAGACTTCATACTTCAACGCTCAAACACTTGGGGGACTATATAATATATGTGTATAAAGTAGGCAAAGAAGATTGGGAAACAATCAAAGTTCAAGCCTGGGAAGTTTGCTCATTGAGTGAGAGCAAAGTCACGAGCTAAAGCCAAAGAAGAACCTTATCATAGTTAGGGTAAAGGCAATGTACTGAAATGGGTTATAGGTAAAAACCTTGTATTTATTTTCTCTTTTGAAATCTGTTATAAGGAAAACAGTTGCGAGAAAGCTATAGAAGTAATTCAAATACATGTAAAGTGTCATTTAAAACTTGACAAAGTTCAAATAAAAACTTGTCAAAGTTATTCCAAAAAACATATGTATTCCTATTTCTTTTATCGTATATTAACATCATTATGAAGTTGAGACATCTTCTTCATTAAGTGTCGAATATAAAAGGGTCCTCTTTTATAAAATTCATGATTAATTCAAGTATTTATGAAGTTAACAGAAGCATTTTTGAAGAATAAAAATGCAAGTTATTCAGTAAGTCCTTAAAAATAAAGGCAAGAATAAACAAAACAGAAGTTCAAACAGCGGTGAGAACTTCTTAATATTAAAGAGTTTAGACTAAGTATGAACTTAGTCATAAACCAAAAGTTGTTTATACAAAGTACCCCATAAAAGGACTGGGGACTTAACGTTTTCAACAAACCCTTAGAAAGATCAAGGGTCACAATCACATACCACAAAAAAATAAAAAGCAACAAAGGAATTCAAACAACATAAACTTTTCATTGAGAAGATGAAGGGATTGAAGCAAGGTCATCAGCAGCAACTGGCTCAACTTGACTTGAAGGAGTGGGGATACCCGTATTATCTTCAACATTTTCAGAAACTTCAGCCACGGGAGAAGAAAAATCTTGGTTCTGTTGAGTCTTCTCAATAGTCTCTTTGATCTTGGCTAACTCAGATTCCAAGTTAAAATTCTCCTGGCTAACTTCAACGAGGGTATCATGGCGAGAATTTAAAAACTCTCAACTCACTTCAATGGCAGTTTTATCTTCAAGGATCTCGTCAGGGCCAATTTGACTTAAGCAAACATAAAAAAAATGACAAAATTTGAGAATATTAGGATCATAGCAGGTTTGAATCCTAATGTGAAAGGGTATGTATAAACAAAGAAAAATTTAATTAAATAAGAGGTGATTCTTTGATTCGCATTGGGAATTATGATAGGGAAGTCATGGCTCCAATGACAGTCTTTACGAACTAAATAAATCAGACCCTCTATGATCTAAGTTGGATAGATATCAACACGATCTAAAGAGGATACTTGATTCCTAAGGGACTCCCTATCATTGTAGAAAGATAGTTCCACAGGAACTATTTCTTCTACTGTCGGTTCACGAATAGGTTCAGCGGGTTCCTTACCCCTGGAAGAAGATCTTTATGAGAAAGAACCTCTGGTTCTAAAGGAAGGACTGGAACTATATGAAGGAAGAGAAGAACCACGTACAGAAGAAGACCATAAATTACGAAGTCTACCTGCTCTTTTACTGTTGTTGGGGGCAAGAGGGAAGTTATCAACTATGGGGACTCTTCTAGGGTTAGAGTTTGGTGAAGACATGATAGTACGAGGAGGAAGCAAATAAAAATTCAAGAATTGAATATTCAGAGAACTTTATGTGATAAGGATAAAGACGAAAACTATGTTTATACTTGGAAACAACTATCAAAGGAAAAGGTGCAATAATGGAAAGGTCATAATGAGAACTGTCGCTTCGTGATTAGTGAAGCCGTCAAAAAATCCTAAAAAGTGCTGCAAAGTTGCAGAGCCAATAAAAGGGTGCCACGTGTGATAAGCATTAAATGGAAGTGACAAATGAAGCGTCGATTTTACGGTAGCATTAATAGCGGAAACATTCTCGCTTTAATAAAATTCACTTCCCAAATATTCAATTGATGAATAAATGGTAAGTGGGGGGACTATCTGTATTGGGAAAATCGAGTTTACATATTGAAGCGATTGGAAGATGACGTATTATGACACGAAGGTTGGTCAAAGAGTGATGATTGGCAAAGTGGCACGAGTTGCAATAGATACGAGCAGAAGGTACAAGTAGAGGCACGAGCAGCTATTCAAAAAACTCAACGCTCGTACTTATTTATACTCAAAAATCAAGGAGAATGAATCTGACAGCATAAGAGAGTACATATACAATATTTAATAAGCAGTAAATACTAAAAACATTATAGAATCTGTATTAAATTATAATGATTATGTAGCGTAGCATTTAGTGCCTTTAATTATCTATAATGGCCCAATTATAACAAAGGCAAAACATATATCTTTAAGATAGCTATAAAAAGGAAAGAATGGATCATTTGTAAGGACACGAAAGATCATCTGAATATACTGGTTTACTTTATTTTCTTCTGTCTATCTTATTGTTAGCAAAATCACTTTCGTTTATTCAGTTTTAATTATCAGTAACCCGAGTTCTTCTAAATTAAAGCTTTGACTGAAATTTCACTTTTTGGTTAAACATAACTGCTTACACTGAGCATGGACTGGTAACATGAATTTGAGCCTCTAAGAAACTCTGAAAGGGCAGTCCGGTGCGCTAAGCTTCCGCTATGTGTGGGGTTTGGGGGACTACAAGGGTCTATTGTACGCAGTCTTACCCTGCATTTCTGCAAGAGGTTGTTTTCACGCCTCGAACATGCGACCTCCTGGTCACATGGAAGCAACTCTGAAACTTACATAATTCAAGAAAAAATTTAAGAACTTCATGCTCTAAATTCTTGTCAAGATCCCGTTGAGAAAAAAACGTCTACTAAAGTGTTAACCTACAACAAAGAAATTAGAACAAGAATAGATAAATAAGGACGTGACCTCTATAAGAGTAACTAAAGACAACATATAAAAGAGTAAGTTTATAATCATCTTCTTTTAAAACCAAAGATATCAAAACGAGAAATGTTTTACCCCCTAAGTATGAAACGCGCAAGATTGAAAGATAAATCCCAAGAAGATTAACACTCAAAAGTGCAAAGAACAACTTTTAAGGTTTGTTTGGTAGGATGTATTAAGGAAAATAATAAATGTACTAGCTTTGATATTATTAATACCTTGTTTGATAGTATTTTTCAACCTATATATACTAATACTCTTATATATAGCAAACTATGTCATTAATCATACCATGGCTTTTAATATATGAATAAGCATGAGGATAAACTCTATTCTATGAAGTTTGTATCCAGAAACCAAAAGGAAAAGAAGCAAAAAATAATAGAAACTACACGTTAAAAATGTTCTTTTTTGTCCTAATCCTGAAATGGGTAAAAATCAGAAACAACCATATTTACAACTGATAATTGAAAAATAGCCACAGTTTCAAAAATAATCGAAATTTTGCCATAAAAGAAAAATCTGAACAAAGACATTGTTTAAAATCCGAAAAATATTCCAGCATAATATGTTGGAGTTCAAATTTTTTACATGTGAACTTTCAGCATAATATGTGGAATTTCATAATGTGCTGGAGTTCCAACATAATATGCAGGAAGTTCATATACATGTGCTCCAATCTCCAATATATTATGCTGGAACTTTTTCTGTGCTGAAGTTCCAGCATAATATGTTGTAAGTTCATACATAGGTGCTCCAATCTCCAGTATATTATGCTGGGACTTTCCGTGTTGCAGCAAAATAGTAGTCATTTTCAATGACTTTACAAACACTGGCTATTTTTCAATTAGTAGTCCAAAAACTGGCTAGCCTGTGTTATTTTAACTTCTGAAATTGATTATTTGATCTCTTTCAATCTTCAAGGTAGCTCTCACTTTCCTCGGCAAAGAATTAGTTTCCATGAAGAAGGTAGAAGATTTCATGTGAAGGCTCAAGTTAGCCAAGAGGTTAGTTGTGCAGTTGGCTTCCCTATAACAGGGTGAGAAAGCATAATTGCTAATTTGTTTTAGGTTTGTGATCTTCTCCGATATGCCAGTAAGTTGCCATGGTCCATCTGCTCGCTTGTTGATAGCATTGACGAGCGCTAGAGCTATCAAAGATTCAATTTGTACTTGCTTATAGCCATTTTCCAAACACCAATTCAAGCCAATAAACATTGTCTTTGCCTCAGCTATGTTGTTAGTGCATGTCTTTTTTTAATTTTTTATTAAGCCATCACCAAGGCTAGTGCCGTTGGTGTTGGGGGGTTAGGCTCGACCCCTACCATGTCTATTCATATGCAAAAATTATAAAAAGGAGGGGGACATGGACCTTAACCACCAAAAGAAACATAACTGTTGCCGTCTTCAAAAAAAGTTGGAAGAGAGAGCCTATACAACTCTTCCATAGCTAACTATGAATTCAACTTACAAAGAAATTATTTTTGTTGTATCTTCTTCTAATACTAGGAAGTTGCCATTTGTCATGTTGAAAATATCCCTTCACCTCTTTCGGAAGTTGTTGAAAAGAGTAGTTGAAGGTATCGTTTCCACTAAACGAGGCTAACTTAGCTAAAGAATCCGCCACTTGATTTGCTTCTCTAAAGCAATGGGTAAAGTGTACCTCTGCCCTACTGACTGTCGAGGTGATGTCTTTGATTATCTTTCTAAGCTTGAGATTGTTGGTGTCTTCATTTTTCAGCATATTTGTCACAATCAGAGAGTCTAATTCCAAATCGAAAGCACGTATTCCATTTTGACAGCACCAGTCTACCCCATACTTGGCTGCTTGTGCCTCTGCTTGGTTGTTGTTGTTGCATTGGATAGGAATTGAAAATTCCATAACCAAATTACCTAGTTCATTCCTGATAACTCCTCTGATGCCTACTCTTGTTGTTGCCTAGACAACTTCCATCTGTGTTAACCTTAAACCTTCCTGCCGCAGGCTTTTGGCAAGATACCTGTCTCCATACTACCACTGGTTTGAGATGTTCAATGGTCTTACATTGTTGAGCCCAAGTGCCAGTTATTTTTAATTTTGGGAAGGCAATAGAAAGAGCTGCATTAATGGTCCATTGTATTTGCACCTCCATTCTTATAGTAACAAAATTTCTTTGTTCCCCATATTTACAAGCTGTCCAACTCCTCCAAATTTCCCAGAAAATACAAATTGGAACAATTTGAAGGAGTAGTTTATGAACCTAATTCTTAGGCCTTGTATCCCTCCAATTTTTCAATACCATATTTGGAGACCAGTGTTGATGCCTAATGCCAAGCGATGCACCAAAGAAATTCCATATGTGGTTGGCAGCATGTCCTTAAATGAAGACATATTGGATCAACTCGCACATGGGATTTGAGCAGTAGAAGCACATAGAGGATAACTGGTTGCCAAAGTTGTTAATTATTTCATCGAAAGGTAACCTGCGCAAAAATAATCTCCAAGTTAGAAAAGATATCTTAAAGGGAAGACTTTTGTGCCATACCTGAGATAGAACATGGTTCTTATCTCTTTTGTGTCTGATCATATTCCATGCAGATGTGTTGGAGAATTGTCCATCTTGAGTAGCATTCCAGATGGCATAATCAGGTTGATCCTCATGGCCAATCTCAATGTTACTGATCTGCTGCACCATATATTCTGGAAGGATTCTTCTCAATTTGTTAAGGTCCCATCTTCTATTTGTGAAGTACTCCTTGACTTTAGCTTTATGGTTGGTTACATCATCTGGATAGAGAGTAGCCAAAGCACCCATTTTGCTCTAATTATCCCACCACATACTAGTGTCTCTATTGTTTATTTTCCAAATAATCTTTGCTTCTGCATTATCTCTGGCGTTAATAAGGAATTTCCATGCTTGAGAGTTACTAGAATGACACTTTTTTGCTGAAGGGTGACATCTAGTGCAATACTTGGCTTTTAGGAAGTCCAACCACAAAGAGACCTGGGTCCTAAATCTCCACCATCTTTTAATGGCAAGAGTATTAGAGATGTCAGTCATGTCTCTAATCCCAATACCTCCCTCATCTATACAGAAGCAAAGGGTTTTCCAAGATCTGCAATGATATTTTGCTTTAACAGCATTAGAACCCAAAAGAACCTAGCAAAGTGCCTTTCCAGAAGATTAAGAGATGTTTTTAGAGGATTAACAACAGTGAGAGTATATGTAGGCATAGACTGAAGCACACTTTTGATTAGAACCAATTTTCCACCATATGTGAGCATCTTACCTTGTCACCCATTAAGTCTATTTATAACTTTAGTGACCATATCATAAAAATAACAAATCTTCTTCCTCCCCACATAGATAGGGCAACCCAAATATGTAAACGGAAAAGTTTTATCCATAAAACCAGTACAAGCTCTAATCCTATTGATCCTATAAGCACCAGCTTTAGGGTCAGTGAGAAAAAAACTTTTTTGTTTGTTCACCCTTTAACCAGAAGCCCTCTCATAATTGGTAATTTGCTTCATTATCAGCTACACTGACCTATTGTTTCCACTGTTAAAAATGACAATATCATTTGTATAGGCAAGGTAGTTAATCTGAGGACCTCTTTGATTCATGGAGAAAGGAATAAAGTTGTTGTTGTTGTGTAGGTTGTTGAGTAACCTGGAGAGAACCTCTACTGCTAAAATAAAGAGTGAAGGGGATAGCAGATCACCTTGTTTCAGGCCTTGTGATGAAGAGAAGAATCCGTTTCTGGATCCATTAATAAGAACAGAATACCACATTAATAAGAACATAATACCACACATTGGAGATAAATCTCCAAATACTATTAATCCAAGCTTCGGAAAAGCCAAACCTTTTTAAGACTACCACAAGCAATGTCCATGACATTCTATCGTAGGCCTTGGCCATATCAAGCTTTAGAACAATATTTCCCCCAGTATTCATCTTGGATATATTATGGACAATTTCCTGGTTAAGCATAACATTTTCTGTGATTAGTCTACCAGAAATAAAGCCACATTGGTTCCTGGACACTAACTTGTTTAACAGAGGATTGAGTCTTCTGGAAATAATCTTGGAGATGATCTTGTTGGTGTAATTGCTCAAACTAATGGGCCTAAGATCAGAGAAGGTGGAAGGATTCTGCACTTTTGGTATAAGAGCCAAAGAAGTATGAGTATAGAATTTAGTCAATTCTTTTCTATTGAAGAATTCTGCAACAAAGTCCACGACATTCTGGTTGACAATATTCCAGCATGTTTGAAAAAAATTTCCATTATAACCATCTGGTCCAGCAGCTCTATCAGGATTCATACTAAAGATAGCCTCTCTAACTTCATCTTCATTAGGCATGCTATTAAGAAAAATATTTTCCTCCTCTGTAATCAATTGAGGAATACATTGCAGCAAATCATGATTCAAAGTTGGTTGGTTGAGGTTGAAGAAAGTGTTATAATATTTGATTGCTGCTCTTGCAATTTTATCTTCACCTTGAACCCATCTATTTCTGTGGTTCTTGATTTTGTATATTTGTAGCCTCTTTTTTCTGTCTCTAAGCACACTATGAAAGAATTTGCTATTGCAATCCCCATGTTTGAACCATTTAATCCGAGCCTTTTGTCTTAGAAGAGAGTCTTGCATACCCATCCATCTAACATATTCTGCATGGCCCTTGTTTAGCTCCTCCCGATCATGCTCTGTGTTATTGAGAATGTCCAGTTTTTCTAATGCTTGGACCTTGGCCTCCCAAATACTGACTTGTTCTTTCACATCACCAATAATATTCCTGGGCCATTGGCTAAGATTTTTGCTCAGAGTTTTGAGTTTGCATTGAAGTTGCCACATCGCATTGACCAGAATAACACTTTGCATTGGTTGGCTAAGATTTTCACATCGCATTGTTCTATCCAAAAATTAAGGAAATACTTAATAAACTCCTTTTGATCAGAATAACACTTCATCAAAAGAGGTCGGTGGTCTGAACCTGTTCTAACCAAGTGCTTGACAATGCAGCTTTGAAACCTTTGGGTCCATTGATCATTCACAAAAATCCTGTCAAGTCTCTTCCAAATTCTTTTACTAGGTCTTCTGTTATTACACCAAGTAAATCTGGAACCTACAAATCCTTGATCAGAAAGGCCACAAGCTTCCATTGTACTAATGAAATCAAAGAACCTGTGAGCTCTATGTGGTCTACCCCCTAACTTTTCATTAGGGTCCATTATGGAATTGAAGTCTCCCCCAATGCACCACGGACCATTGATCCAATTGCTCATACATTCAATACTATCCCATAAGTCTCTTCTTTCCATAGAAGTGCATTTAGCGTACACCGTAGTAATATAGTTATCAATGTTCAAGTTGTCCTTGAAATGGAGAGTAATTTGTTGCTCATCATTGATCAAAATAGCTTCATGATCTATGTGTTTCCAAAAGCACCAGATCTTCCTATTGGAATTGGCCAAGCAATGGATGAAACCTAGAAATCTCCAGTATCCGTCAATCTTGAGCATATTCACAAAAGGTTCAAAGATAGCAATGAACATCACTTTGTTAATGTTGGCAAGATTTTTAAGTCTATGAATTGCCTTCTTGGATCTTACCCCCCTAATATTCCAAAATATTGTACTAATCATGGGATATTGGAGTGGTAGTAATCTGTTTCTGTTCTCCCACTTTGCAGCAAAGAGAGGTTCTTGTTTTATTCTTCCTTTCTCTGGTTCTTTTTCTGCTTCTGCCTATATTGTTCTTTGAATATTCTTCATTGTCAAAATCGCCTTCATGTTGCATTTTTGTAAAGTTCTCATTTTGGTTTTACCTTTCTTCCTTGGACTGTGATGATCCAGTGTCTATATATTGAAATTGTGCATTTTCTTTGTTACCATCGGGGGGTTTAGGTGGCTGGTCGACTGATTGTTCACCTCTAAGCTCAACAACCAAGTGTATAGATTTTTGATTTTTAATGCTCGAGGATAAACTGGTGGACATATCAATATCATTAATTTTGTACCTCTTCTTGTTCGTGGTTTCCTCCTTATTTATTGATGATTTAATTGTGTTCTCTATTTTCTCCCCACTATCCTTATTTTATTGATTGTGTTGTTGTACTTCATTTTTTTTGTTTTTTCTAACTATTTTCCGGTTCCTGCACATGTTCAACAGCCATTGTTTCCTTCCTATTGTTTCCTTTGCTCTCATCTTGGCAGCTTTCTTCAAGCAAAATTTGCTGAGCTTGTGTAGTAGCAGTGACCTTTTTTCCTTTTCTCTTAATGTGATTAAGAGAAGGCTTGAAGCTAATCTTACTTTTCTTTCTTGGCATCTTCTTCTTTTTCTGATTTTTTTTTCTTTGACTCTTGTCAGTATGGTCTGCTCAATATTTCCAGTGGTCGTAGTTCTTTTGTTCATCTTCTCCTTCTTGTGTTGTACATCCTCTGTCCCTCCTTTGTTATCAATAAATTTGCTATCCTCGTGCTGCTTTTCCTTACTGCTTTCTTCTCCTTCTTGAATGAAGTTTGTTTCTTTAAGAGTTGTCTCAGTTTCTATCGTTTCACTAGCCTTTTTCCTTTCTAGAATCCTGCAATTCATCATGTTGTGGCCAAGATTTCTACAATGTTTAAAATACTTTGGAACACTCTCATATTCTATTTTCTGAGTAAAGCCTTTCAGTGGAGAATCCTCATCTTGTGATCCCACATAAACACTTTCTATTTGAGGTTTAAGGAGATCGATTTCGCCTCTAACTTCAAGCATACTTGGTCTAGTTCGACCATAAGTGGCAACATCCATCGCTAACGGTGTGCCAATTGCACTACATATTTGCTTTACATAATGCCATGTGTGCATATTAAAAGGAAGACCTGGGAGCAGAACTCATACCAGAACAATGGGAATATCTTCATCCGGCTTGAAATCCGGCGTCGATTTTTGAAGCCACGTCTGCATTCCATTCACTTCAACAACCCTCATGAACCAAACAGAATTGAAATCATCTTCATTAGTAAAGTCCAAAAACACATTATAGTTGTCATAGACGCCGATTTTAGCTGATCCCTTCACTGGAAAAAGTTCTCTGAAAGTAGACCTAATTTTATCAATTTGGGGCCTTGGCTTAAGAAATTTGCCAACGATGGTCAGTCTACATTCGTCAGCCATAATTCCATAGTAGTCAGAAGCTTTGAAAATCACCGCCGACATTCCGTTGTGTGTGGTATGTCATGCAATAATTGATTCTCTGGCATGGCGGATATTGGTTGTTTGTTTGGGTGTTGCCTTTGTGATTGTAGTCGCATAATCAATTTTCCCAGAAATTCCTTCGACAGATGGATTTACCGTAGATGAAGGGTTAATTTGCTTATCTATACGCGCCAGTGGGTCTCCGTTGGACGGCGCCATAGGGTGGCGCGTGTTGGAGACTCGCGTAAGGTTACCATTTAGAAAGTAACGACTATATAATGTACGGAGAACTTTTTGCAAAATGTTAGTGCATATGTCAAAGTACGAGTAAAAGGCCATAATCAAATCCCCGTTATGATTTCTCAAACATCCTCCTCCTTCTGCTAGGCCAGGAATAACTTTGTTGCACCCATCCGTATTAAGTTTAAGCATGCCATCAAGGGGTTTAATCCATTTGACTGGAATAATTTTAAGGATATATTTATTTCTTTCCACCGCATGTCTATATACAGGACTACCCTTCCAAAATCTTTAATACACAAAACGGAACAATCCATAATAATTCAACATAATTAATCCCAATATTACTAATTTCAGCATTACTAATACATTATATTCAGTACTATTTTTATACATCTAACACATAATTGTGAACAACTAATTTTTTACCACACCCGAATTTTATACTATTTTTAGTATAAATATTTGTTTTAGGTCTCATCTTGATATTTTAAACTTTTATCCTACTTTTAACAGGTTTTGTTTTAAAAATATATATATTAAAAACTACAAAAATATTCACATTAATAGAGTATAAGTTTTATTTCTGTTTACAAGAGAAGAGAAAAGTTCACAAGTATGTATATATAGAGAGAGAAAGGGGGGGGAGAGTCTAAGGTTAGTTGGTTAATATTCTCGTCTTAATTTTAATTGAATTTTACTTCTAAAAGAAAACATACAAAAAAAAAATATAATTAAATTCTCATAACTTTTCCCAAAATTTTTGGTAGTTTATCTTTAAAGATAGTCACACACCCCATGACTTTTACTTAACTCAATCACACAAAAAAGCCAAAAATATAGTAACACTAGTTAATTTACTCGCGCTTCGCGCGGTCTTACAAAGATAAAATATGAATGAAAATTTATTGTTAAAATTTTTATATTTTAAAAAAACCTTTACTCTTTGTTAAATTTTACCTTCTTTGTATTCTTCAATCATAAACCATAATTGTGCTCTAATTATATTTTCAAGATTGATTGCTTCTTTCTACAATCTTTAAGACTCGCTCAGGATTCTCTTTCTCTATTTTTTTATACACACGGAAGCGTATACTTAGCTCCTTTGCAAGAACTTCATCGAGCTAATTTGAAGGTTTAAATTGCATCGCTAAATCTTCTTTTATCAATGAAAATAAAAATTAAATAATAATAATAATTAAGGCAATATACTTGAATGAACATTAACTATTGATGTTCATTAAGTATGCCATATTTTGATGATATTCTACGTCATGCCACAAACCGATATTATTACTTTTAAATAATTAAATTTTAAAAATAAAGTATCTGCAAAAGAAATTACATATATTAAAATTTTACAATTCAACAGAAGAAATAATTCTTCTGTACTATTATATGATATAATAAGAGTAATAAACACATTTGTTTTTGTATTTCTATAAGATCTTTGCAGTACCCTTCATTTTCATTATTTTTCTCTACTTCTTTATTTGGAATATTATTGAATTTCCAAAATACGATATCTAAGGAAAAAGAGAAAATATAACTTATAAAAACACTTAATGAAAATTAGAAAATTGCTTCTATAATATTTAATCAAAGTTCAACTAAACCTTAGTTTTAATTGTATTGTTATAATTTTATTATTTTACGATATTATATTAATACAAAGAATACGAAATATGATCGATACCAAACAATCGAGGTAAAAATACACATAAACACATTATTTCTAAAAAATAAATGACAAAATAAAGACAAAGAAGAAGAAGAAAAAGGAGAAGCAGCAGAAAGAGGAGGAAGAAGAGGAGGAGGAGGAGAAGAAGTTATTAATTCCTACTCTGGAGGAGGAGGAGGAGGAGGAGGAGGAGAAGAAGAAGTTATTAATTCCCACTCCGTTCTATTTAAACCATTTTATATCTATCCTTAATCAAACCTATTCATTTTTGGAAAATTTAAAACAAATAATAGCAATATTACACAGAAAGAACAAAAATAAAATTTTCAACCACATCATGTAACGACATAGATTTTGAGGGAGTAACAATAAGACGTACAATACATTTTCATTCATAAACAAAAACATCCTAACACTTAACACACCAAGAGGAACCTACTGACTCAATACATATATATAATATTTCTGTAAATCTAGATGTCATACATGTATGTAAGTTATAAGTTGTAACAAAAAATGGTTTCATATATATGCACAAAACAGAATCTGTGAGCACAACTTTATATTAAGAAAGCGAGAGAATATAATAGATTCTCTATTGTTTTTTGATTATCGTCTTTGCAGTAATATTCTTAGACTCCTCATATCTGACATAGATAAGTTCCAACCATTTATTACTTAAAAAATTAATTTGCTTAACACAAAGAATTAACAACTTTTTTTAAAAAGACACACTCCCTTCCACGGTACGTCCAAGTATTATTCTCAAAAGAAACGTCGGTAAAATGAGCCAAATTTAAACTTTGAAGGATGGTAAAAGCAGCAAAAGTTAATCCAAAACTAAAGTAAGAATTACTTGGAAACGGTTAAGAAGGTGCATAATTAAGTTATCTAGATTGCTTGAAAAATCAAAAGACCAGAACCTTGTCACTTTTTTTGTTCTCTGGTATTAATTCTTTTTTATATACCTTCGAGGATAAGATATACTATATAATGAGAAACCAAAAGTTCTAATTGATTGATCCTAATAATTTACTAACAACAATTACAATTTTTAATTACCCTCTCTTATTTGGCAATAAATAAGTAAAAACTGAAAATATATCAAATAATTGGTAGATAAAGGAAAACGCATAATTTATATTCCAATAAACAAAGTCATTTTGCATAACAGACACTTGAATATAATTCCAAGAAATATCACAAAAAGATGAGGCCTCCAACCATTTGACAAATAAAATTATGCCAGGATTGTTAAAATTTACAACCCATATATCTAAAAATCTTTTTGCAGTGTAAAGATATATTTGCCGAGCTCTCCTCTTCTTGAAATTTAAGATCGTGACCACCACCATGTAGATAAAGTAGAAAAGATTATCTCCAAATATCATTTAATAGGGAATATATAACAAAGAAAGGAATATTGGTAAGAATATTGTAGTTAGAATATAAGGATTAGGGGTATTCAAATCGAACCGGAAAATCGCACCAAACCGAAAAACCAAACCAAATCGATTAAAAACCCCGATCAGGTTTGGTTTGACTTAGTTTGGTATTGAGTTAAAAAAAATCCGAACCAAACCGACATATAAATATATAAATTTTATTTATATTTTAAGACTTTATAGTGAATTTATTTTAGAAAATGTAGAAATATTTGGGATCCTTTCATGAATTAAATTTGAAAGTGTAAATTAACAAAAAATTATTGTTATACGACTAAGAAAATAACTATCATGTGTTACTAAAATAATTCTTCTATTAGAAAATTTTAATAGATCATATGTTTGTCAATTTTTTCCATATTTACTAAACTTATATTCACTTATCGAAGCTTTATTTATAATTTTAACAAAGTAAGATTGAAATAATATTCATGTAACAAAAAGATCTGAAAACCCGAAAAATCCGACAAAATCGAACCAATCCAAACCGATATAGTCGGTTTGATTTGGTTTTAATAAAAACCGAACCAACCCGGTCCATGTACACCCATAATAAGGATCATCAGATTTAGCTCTCTGTGCCTCTTTGTTGTACACTCGCACTTCTTAAAAAGCCTTGCCCTTGAAGCATACATCGCCATTGGCTCTCCATTATAATCAGCAAAAATACTTCAAAGCTTGGAATAATCTTAAACCAACTGATTTTGTTTGATCAGAATCGGGGCAAAAGGACAACCTATATAATCAGTGTGATTTTCAGTTACAAGTTTATTAGTTAATTATTCCTTTTTATATTTCATAACTGAAATCCTCTTATAATTGAGCATTAATTACATTTTTATATATTCCATAACTGAAATCTCTCAATAAACCTCATTTGTTTTCCTTTAGTTCACTTCCGTGGGTAGTAAATGAGTTCTTTGTATTAAAATAGAGCAAAGATCTAAAAGAAGGAGAAAAAAAAATAAATAGGTTTCTTGGCCAAAGAGAGGTGTCAAGTCACCTTTTTCATTCCCTCCTTTGTATATATATACATTCCCAATTCGCATCCCCATTACATCTCTCACTCCACCTTTCACGCCCCCTCTCCCTCAAAAGTTCTGTCATGGGCTGTTTTCCAGACACGCCCCATGACCCCTTGGTCGCGCCCCATGGCGGCCTAGCAAGCCTCACAATGCCTAGCGCTATGGTCGGCCCCGTGGTCTTGGCTGCGCCAAGTGACAAGCGCGCATGCGCCTCTGTCGCCCCACCGATGCCTCTCGCCAGCGCCCAAGGGCTGGCCAATGACAACAGCGTCGCGTGCCCTGAAAATGTCGCGTGCGCAGATCCTGATGCCTCGCCAGCGCCCAGCTGCAGGCCCATTCCAGCAGTGCCTCGCGCACAGACCCTGATGCCAAACATCAGCACCCAGCCTCAGGCCAACACAGCAAGTGTCGCGCGCGCCCACAGTAACGCGCGCGCAGACCCTGACCTGCAAGACAAAGTTGCTGTCATCGGACTTAGTTCTACCTTGTAATAAACTAAGCCCTTTTCATTGTAATTATAGGCTAGTTTACATCATTTTCATTCAGTGTGCTTCTACAGCTTTATTAGGACTAGTCATGTAATGTTGGTTTATTTTTTTAAGCATTATTAAGGGGGACCAAACAATCAAACATTTTCAAGCAAGCATTTTTCTGGTGTCTCTCCTCCTCGACACCGCATCTTTGTAATCAGCATTTCAGTCATCAATAAAATCATCATCATCATTCAAAACCCAATTTTCTCTCAGCTTCCGCAATTGCTCGTGACATTGGTTTTCCCACACGGCACTGACAATCTAGTCTAGCGTGCGAAGGGGACCTCATTGGCGGACAGCAACCGCACTGAAATTGGTTGTTTAGCCTTACGTTGCCCTTCCAAAGAACATCAGGAAGGCGTTGCCTAACAGTCCTCATGTCCCACTCCTCACGTCCCAACCCCTATATCCCCTCAATCCCATGATCATACACACATACGGTAGGCACTCTAGGATTTATACAAATAGCACACACTTGCATCTGAAAAGGGAGGGAAAAAAATGACGAAGGGGGAGAGACTTTTGTTACATGAAAATTTCAAGCAAAAAAAAAAAAAATCACTAGTTTTTCCCGTTAAAAACAACCCTTTCTTCTTCCATAAATAGTCATGAAATTCAGATGAGAAACCACCACTAAAATCGGTTAGTATCATCACAAAATCGCCTGAAAAAACCGAGGCAATTAAACTCATTTTTTGAAGGTCCGATTGCCGTCAAGTTCGAGGTCGTCCGAGTTCCGGTCGTTAGCTTCAGTTCCGGTTTGTTTTCGATTGGGTTCGATCTGCTCTAATGTGAATAAGTTTCATAGTAATTTTTGATTCCTTGAGTTATACACTTCTTATTTGGAATAAAGCTGGAAATAGCCATTTAAAATGGAGGTTGTCTTCTTACAGTGACGTCTTTAAGGTTCGAGTGAAATGAATTTGTTATTTTGAATTTTTCTTGTGGTGTTTATGCTATTGCCTCTAAGATATATTTAATTTTAGGCATCTGAAATATATAGTTAAGAAAAGACATCCATGTTTATTGGCATTCTTTTGAGCCAAGGAGTGACGATGTTAACAATTTAATTGTATCTATATTTAGAACTACTGAATCAACTAGTTTCGCAATAAGACTGAATGTGTGATGGTTTATTAAGAGGAAACGGGATCTTGTTCATCAATGGGTTAAGATATCTATTAGCTCCAAAATCATTATCCATGCCCCAAACTAGATACTATTCTGTAACGATCATGCAATGTGTTTGGTCGCGTAAATGGTTTTAGTGATTAATCTATATCCCTTCCCCAATAATTTCCATAATCATGCCTCACAACAATCTCAAAACTGTCCCGAAGGGACGGCCCAGTTGGGTTTGGAGGGAGTTGTCCACACGGGCGACGCGGGTCGATCCCCCTCAATGCCTTCTGGGTCTAAGCCTGTCGCACGGGGCTTGCCTAGTGCGGTTTACATCCCATGTATGGTTTGCAGGCTATTATACAGTAGGGGTTTACCCAGTGCGCACAGAGTGCTCACCACAGAGCGCTCACCCGAAGGGCAGAGGCTGTGGCAGAGGCTGTAGCGGCTGCGGGTTTTCCTGGAGTTCCAAAAAAAAAAAACAATCTCAAAATTAGGAAAGAAATAAGTCATGAATACGTTAGTATGTGCGCATTAATCGAATTATCGTGATCATGTATACGTTCGTGTGACATAATTATAACTTTCAAATTAAAATCAAGGTATGTGTTCGCGCAATTTTAGGCGAAACAATCTTAATAATAATTAATTGTTATGAATTATGTACACATATGCGTGATAAGATTTTAACACAATAAACAAAACCGATACACATATACGTGAGTCGTTTCAAAGATTAATTCCATAATTTAACAATCAAGTAATTAAAAGCGGTAAAAGGTAAAAATGCATATAGGTTTAAAATGTGTAATAATCGGATAATTAAGCCTAGTATACTTTGCAAAGTGATCGTGCTAAAATCACGAAACTTAGGAGTGTCTGTGAACCTTCTCCCGAGTTAATAGAGTTCCTTACCTAGTCTTCCGTGTTTTGCAGACTTAAATAGAGTCAATTTCCTTGAATTAAGATTTTAAAATAAACCGGTGACTTGTGACACCATAATAATTATTCTAAATGACGACTCTTAAATTAATTAAATTAATCTCATTTCAATAATGTGTGAAAAAATTACTTTCCCCGTAAAAAGGAGGTGTGACAATGACCCCCTAATATTATGATAAAAATGTGTCCCAAAAACAACGAAAAGAATTTTTATATATAGGAGAAGAAAGAGGGGCGGTCATGAGGCCTAAATCCTAAAGCTGATTTAAATTCGAAGTAATTCTTGTCACACCTCCTTTTTCCGCCCCCGCGAAGGTACGTATGGAGTTTTTTCCAATTAAAGGATAATCATGGCTTTATTCACTTTTAAAAAGAGAACAACAAGTAAAATAATCACATGGGCATATAACTGGCAACAACCATGACCGAACAGTAAAACTTTTCTTAGTTTCGTTTCTTCTGTGATTAAATAGAATAGAGATCCATTTGAAATAAACTTAATAAAAGGATATGAAAATCGGTCGAAATCAATTTCAACATATAACCGAACACAGTTACTATATTATGATACCTATTTCCATATTTGTTGGATTGTTTTTCTCTTTCGCTGGATTCACACTTTTAATGGATTAGTGTCTAAATCAAAACAAATAATCAAGGAAAACATTAATCTTCACACAAGTTACCGAAGAAGCAAAATACATAGACAGAAACATATAAGCAGAACAAATCCAAAATAAAGAAAGTGGGTCTTACATTGAATCTTCACACACAAAAACGACAGTAATCACTGGACCGAAATGGAAACCTCGACGGAAATAGGAAGCTCGGACCAAGACTGTCAACGACCCGAGATGTTGGCTGTTGCTGGGTTTTTTTTTTCGACGCAGCAGATTGATTCGAGAAGATGAAGCAGAAGGGGTCGTTTTGATGTGAGAGAGTGGGAGTTTTTTTTCTTTTCAGTTTTTTTAGGAAGAAGAAGATGAAGTCCAAAACCTTTTTTCTCCTTTCCGTTTTTTTTTCGTTTTTCCTTATGAAGAAGAAGGTGACCCCCTTCTTCTAATTTTTTCTTCTTTTTTTTTCAATCTCTTTTCCCTTCTTTTCTTTTTCCAGACCCCCTTTTTCCTTTCCAACTTTTTCCTTTTTAAATCCACCCGTCCCTTTCCAATTTTCCTTTTCATTTTTCAATCCAACCTTTTCCTTTTTTCAAACTCCCCTCCTCCGTTCCTTTTCCCCACTTTTCAAAAGATGTCCGTGTATTCCTCCTCCTTTTTCAAAAGATGTTCCCCATTATCTTGGAGTTGGTGTAAGGTGTGGTGGGTTTGGATTATTATGGGTTAGGTCCGAAAATTAGGCCTAAAAACGGGTAGTTTGAACCCAAATATTATTCTTTTGCCCGGACCCGAGAATAAGAACACGACGTTGTTCAATTAATCCTATGTAAGTAAAATAACTACCAAAATAAGACTGACATTTAAAACAAAACTATTTTTTAATATTTTTTTCAAGATTAAAATAGCTACAAAACATTAATAAATCTATTTTTGTGATTTTCGTTTTTATATAAAGATAAAATATAAAGTATTGTTTTTTTTTTGTGTTTTCTAAAGATTAAAATGACTATAAAACGTTAACGAAACCATTTTTTTGTAATTTTCGAAATTATATGAAGATAAGATAAAAAAAATACAAAGTACTAATTTTGTATTTTCAAAAGATTAAAATGGCTGCAAGACATTAGTAACTATTTTTTGTAATTTTCGAAATTATATAAAGTACAAAAATAAGGTACTATTTTTGTATTTTTCAAATTTATGAGAAACGCATAAACTAAAGTATATATATTTTTTTTTGTAATTTTTCTTTTTGTGACGAAATAAGGTAAAATAGTCAAAATTAGCTAAAATAGCTATATTAGACCTAAATTAAATATTTACCCTAAAAATATGAAAATTCTTGGGAAGGGTCAAAAATCACATGTCTACAATTCTCCATAAGCAAATTAGTACAAAAAAATAGCCACTACATAAAATGTTATCAATATTAGCGAAATGTTACTATATTAGCTAATTAGCTAATTTCTAGCAAAATAAATTGGGTGTTGCTAGAACAGATTGGGTACATCTTAAGAAGTTTGAATCTCAGTTTGGGGATAACTTGATGGAGTTTTGCGGTGGTTTAAATTAAAAATTTGAGGTAGAAAATAAACATAGAAAAAAGATGATATGTGTATCGCACTGTGTATCATTTGTGTATCATATATGTATTATATGTGTATTAAATGTATATTATATGTATATCCATATATACCTGTATGTGAGATACATATGTAGTACATGTTTAATACATGCGTCGAACTTGTATCAAATGCATACTAGTGAAGTGGAAAAGGAAGAAAAATGGAAGAAGGTCATCTTCAGCTTCCAGGCCAATGAAACTTGGTGCCTGGACAGAAATTGAAGCAGTTTCACCGCCCAGGCATGAGATCCGCAGTTGAAGGCAAATACTAGGAAAAAAAAAGGCGCATGGGCCATCGATCCATGATGACCAGGGCACCCAAGTCCGGAAATGTTTTGCGGCATAAAAAGAAAAAGCTTCTTTTCAACACGTTCCTAACCGGTATAAAAGGGATCCAAAGATCATCGAGTTCTTCAATCTTTCATCTCTTTTTAGTAACTTTATTATGCAAAATACTTGTGTAATCTTATTGTGACTAAGTTATATATTATTGGGTCGTGAATAACCATGAATATTGACATTTAACTATTATTTTCTCCTTTAATACGAATTCCTATGCTATTGTTGGTTTTTTAATTTTGTCCATAGTTACTTGATTGGTTGGCCAATCGTTAAGTTTTATCACTATCTATGATATGCTTGGAAAAACCGTTCTTAGATTAGAGAAAAATTAAAGAGAGCGTGATTTTATCCCTAAGGTTAGAGGGAAGATTTGTGGTTAGGATAGGAATATAACAAATATATTGCACTCAACTCAATACCATGATCGCAATGCATCCTTGGTATATTATTTTCATATGAATATTGGCGTTAATCTATCTTAGATACGCGAGTAGTAGTACTCTGCGAGATTATTGTGGGTTATTTCTTTGCAAAACTATGCTCAATTTCATATTCGGAGGAATATTACGAGTAAAGAAAATCTAGTAAATAAGCAACCATAAAAAATTCAAGTTGGGGGGGGGGGGATTAACTAGAAAATTGAAATCAATAGGATTAATGAATCGTCACAACTCTGGTGTGACGACCCGACCAGTCGTCTCATGAGTTACCGCTCCGTTTCCCCCATTTTTACTTTTTTATGCCCCGTTATCCGCGTTTTATGTGATCGAGTCGATTAGTTTGCGTTCGGGGTGGATTGGTAAGAAATGAGACACTAAGTCTCTTTTAAGAAGGTTTAAGTTGGAAAAGTCAACTGGATATTGACTTATGTGTTAGAGGGCTCGGATGTGAGTTCCGATAGTTTGGTTAGCTTCGAGAGGTGATTTATGATTTAGGAGTGTGATCGGAATTGGTTTTGGAGGTCCGGTGTAGAATTAGGCTTGAATTGGCGAAGTTAGTATTTTGGCGATTTCCGGTTGGTAGGTGAGATTTTGATCCGGGAGTCGGAAAGGAATTCCGAGAGTTGCAGTAGTTTTATTATGTCATTTGGGATGTGCGTGCAAAATTTCAGGTCATTCGGACGTGGTTTGGTTGGATTTTTGATCGAAAACGTATTTCGGAAGATTTCTCAAAAACTAGGCTTGAATCCGATGTGTTTCGGGTAATTTGATGTTGTTTGAGATGCTTTGATGATTGGAACAAGTTTTAATAAGGTATTGGGTTATGTTTGTACTTTTGGTGAGGTCCCGGGGGCCTCGGGATGATTTCGGATGGCTAACGGGAAGATTTGAGACTTGTGCAATTTCAGAATTTCTACTGCTTCTGGTGTTTCCGCACCTGCGGCTTGAGGACCGCATGTGCGGTGCCGCACGTGCGAGGTAGGAGGCCGCAGATCCGAGATGAGGTTGGGCGAGCAGTTTTCGCAGAAGCGGTCAATGGGGCCGCATCTGTGAAGCCGCAGATGCGGAAGTTCTGTCGCAGAAGCGACTTTTGGATTTAAATGAGAAACCGCAGAAGCGGTTGGTTAGACTGCAAATGCGGTACCGCAGGTGTGGTAAAAGGGGTCGCAGATGCGAAAACCCCTGGGCAGAATGTTTTAAGTTGTTCATCCGCGATTTTGAGCCATTGTTTCCACCATAACTGAGTATTTTGAGAGCTCTTTGAGGGAAATTGAAGAGGGATTCGAGGAGAAGTGATTAGAGGTAAGATTTATGAGCATAAATCTTGATTCTGTTGTGAAATTAACCTAGAAATTCATGGAAATTTAGCTAAAAATGGAAGAACTAGGGCTTGAAATTTTGACCTTTTGAATTGGGATTTGAGGGACCATTTGAGGTCGGAATTAAGAACTTTTGGTGTGTATGAACTCGTGGGCTGATAAGAAATCTAATGATGTGAAAATTTTTGAGTTCCGAGAAGTGGTCCCGGGGCTCGGGTTTTGCTAATTTCGGGATTTTTGACATTTTTCGATTGTTTTTGCAAGGGCTTTGTTCCCTTAGCATATTGTGATTCGTTCTGGTTTTGGTTAGATTCGACGCGCGACGAGGCCGATTTGAGAGGCAAAGGCGTCGCGAGCTAGAGTTTTGCCGGTTCGAGGTGAGTAATGATTGTAAATGATGTCCTGAGGGTTTGAAACTACGGATTTGCACATCGTAGTACTATATTAAGGTGAGACAAACGCTTGATGATGAGCGTGAGGTCGTTTACTATTGGAGATTGTGACTTGGTCCATCCCTAGTGATGCTTTTACCGCGTATTTGATTGAAGCTTAATTGTTATCATCATTATTTGGACTGATTACCATATTTGGGCTTCGTGCCAACTATTTGAACCCTCCGGGGAGTTTTATCACTATTTCCTCACTGTTTTGACTTACTACTTGAACTCAGTCGTACCGTTTTCCACTGTTTTACAACTCAGCCACTTTTACTCGATTTTGAAACTAAAATGATATATTAAATGATGTTTTGGGCTGAGAACTACTGTTTTACTAATGCCCGAGGGGCTTACATGATTTCTGGGCTGAGTAAGGCCAAGGGCCAGATGTGAGAATACTATGGGATCGGGCTGCGCGCCGCAGCAGTGTTATACTGATATTGATATGAGGCCGAGGGCCTAGATTTGATGCCACGAGATGGCTTGATTTTTGTGCTTGGGCCGTAAGGGGACCCTCCCGGAGTCTGCACACCCCCAGTGAGCGCCGTCGACGAGATATATGGATCGGGCTGTACGCCGCAGCGAGATATGGATCGGGCTGCACGTCGCAGCGGGTACTATAGGGTACCGTTCTAAGTGTTGATTTTCTTTATATGTCTGTCACTTAACTGCGCATTTGTTGTAGCACTACCATATTTCATTTCCATTGGTTTATTGCTTTCATATTACCTGTTTAAACTGCCGCATTATAGATTACTCTGTGTTTTTCCGTGATTTCTTATTCTCAGTCATTATTTATGCTTATTACTCACTAGGTCGGAGTACTCACATTACTCCCTGCACCTTGTGTGCAGATCCAGGTGTTCCAGAGGCTGAGTGAGGATTTTCCGTCGATCAGTTCATATCCGGGAGCATCGAGGTAGCTGCACGGCGTTCGCAGCCCGGATCTCTCCCTTCTATCCTTTCGTTTTATCCGCATTTCCTAGACTGATTATGTATTAGGCTGTTAAACTCGTACTAGAGGCTTGAGACTTGTGACACCAGATCTGTATGGGCTATGGAGTGGTATTATCATCTGAATTTTCGCATATTTAACTCGTTGTCTTAAACTCTTATTAGGGTAATTTAGCAATTTAACTGTGTTAGCTGATAATAATTTTTATAGGAAAACGGATTGGGGTTGTTAGTTGGTGAGGCTTGCCTAGCAGTGTGTTGGGCGCCATCACAACCGGAGTTGGGATCGTGACATCTGGTTTATTCATCTCTACTGAAGTAATTCTTAAAAGTTCTCGGTTGTCGTAATTAGTTTTTTATTTAATATTTGCAATAGTAATTTAGTAACAAAATCTCGATCTTGGTAACTCGATTAGATTACAGCGTTTTAGTTGAATTGATAAGAAGCTTTATTCATCATTTTATTACTTGTTGTTCGAGTATACTTGCTTGTGTATTTGGGAGCAACACTAATCATTTACTAAAGAATAAGGCTAAAACATTTATAAAAAGGGAAAAATATAAAATTGTCAGGTCGGCAAAAACTAATTTCATTCACTAGCCAAAAAGTATGTCGGCTATTATTTTTGGAACAACTAAAAATATACATTGTGCCATATTAAAATGGAAAGCGAAAATACTTATAACTACACCTAATATCTAATCTTTTACTAAAAAATAAGGTTAAAAGACATTTAAAGTTGAACCAAGAAATGATTCATGTCAAGTGTGTCACTTTAAAGTAAGATATTTTAATTTTTTATTTTTGCATGTTGTATAACTTTATATTTAGTAAAATTTTCAAAAAAAGAATTATTACGTGACACCGCTCAGATTAACCAAAAGATGCCTTTGGACAGTCAATATTTTATTCTGTTATTAAGACAGACAAATGTCGTATGCTTTTAATTAAAAATACAAAAAAAAAAAAAAACTCATATAATTTCCTAACAGATTTAAGCTATATACACTATCAATTTAAATAATTTTTATACTATTAATGTAATTTGACCTGTAATAGTAGGTTAATTATTATTTTTATCAAAATACTATTAATGTTTTATCATAAAAAATTACCTAAAATTAATTTATGAATGATCGGATTATGCAAATGCATAAAATCCTCACCAACCTATGACTATATTACCAACTACACATATTTTTTTTTTGGGGGAGGGGGGGGTCCTACTACCTCCCTGAACTTATTTTCCAGAATTTTTTTAATATTATATGCTCAACTAAACCCGACTCCCATTTATAATACTATCGGTGTATACACATGCTAATAGGTCCCACCCAATTCCCTTTTATTTTATCACTCCCCTTTCATTTTCAACTAAATTAAATTCATTCATTAACTAAACCCGACCCCCATTCATTCTTTCTTTTCATACTGTATATGGTCGAAGTCGAGTTCGACTACAACTTGGCAGATTTGGATCATAACGTGGTGACCACAGACTGGAGATTGACCTCGAGTCTCATCGAGCTAGAACCTGAGGTCGAAAGACCTGCCTTCGAGGAACGTTGAGTTCGGTGTCGACCTTAGCCTCGAGTGAGCTTGGAGATAACAAACGAAAGACTGAAATATCCACGATCGGGCGGATATTACGGCAAGAATCTCGGCGCACATCGGCAAGGAACCAGCAATTAGCAAATCAAGAGATTTTTACCTTTGTTAAGACAAACAAATGTCGTATGCATTAAAAAAACAAATAATTTCCTAACAGATTTAAGTTATATACACTATCAATTTAAATAATCTTTATACTATTAATGTAATTTGACATGTAATAGTAAGTTAATTATTATTTTTATCAAAATATTATTAATGTTTTATCATAAAAAATTACCTAAAATTAATTTATGAATGATCGGATTATGCAAATACATAAAATCCTCTCCAACCTATGACCATGTTACCAACTATACAACTTTTCTTTTTGGGGTCCTATTACCTCCCTGAACTTATTTTTTCAAAATTTATTTAACATTACATGCTCAATTAAACCCGACTCCCATTTATAATATCGGTGTATACACATGCTAATGGGTCCCACCCAATTCCCTTTTATTTTATTACTCCCCTTTCATTTACAACTAAATTAAATCCATTCATTAATTAAACCCGACCCCTATTTATTCTTTCTTTTCATACTGTATACGGTCGAAGTCGAGCTCGACTACCACTTGGTAGATTTGGATTAGAACGTGGAGACCACGGACTGGAGATTGACCTCGAGTCTCTGTAAGCACGTGATTTTTGCCCTATGAAAGAATTACTCCCAAATAGTTTTTGATAGTTTGCATTTGTTGTGAATTTTGTGTATTGTTTGTATTTGTCTGTGCATATTTATTTATACTTTAATTAAGAAAAATGAAAAAAAATATGTGTCACATGCGCATTTACAATTTAATTGTGCATTTAGGAATTAATTAAACTTTAATTAGGAAAATCACAAAAAATGCATCTTTTTTTTTATTTCGTCATTAAGTGATGTTATTTTAATTAAATGTTAATGTGTGTTAATTGTGATGTTTGTATAGTGTTATTTGACATTTTTATTGGAAAATTAAAGGATCTTCGGATTGGGCCAATTTGAACTAAAATGAACAGGCCCAAACCAAACAACCCAATCCTGAAGCCCTGTTTACCCGGTCCAGTTGAACTGGCCACACCACCTGCCAAACGACGTCATTGAGCCGCTTTCGATCTAGACCGTTGATCTCAGAAGGATCAACGGCCAAGATTATATCCCTCGTACCCACATACGAACCCGACCCATTCAACCCCGGACCTACCCGATCCTAATGCTAAACCAAACGACACCGTTTGGATTAACTTTTGAATCTAGGCCGTTGATCTCAAGTGATCTAACGGCCAAGACCCAACCATCAACCCCGTATAAAAGCTTCCATATCATACCCTGCCCCCCTATCCAAGCACCCCTGTAGTCGTCTTCTTCACCAGACCCTGAACCCCATGAAACCCTAATGCCGCCCCCTTTTCCCTCACCATTAAACCCGGCGGCAAGGACGCCGGTGACCACCGCCTTAACACCCTAGATGCACCTCACCACCCTGAATCCAAATCCATCAACCGCTTAGTTCGAATCAGTCCCTAGGTGCTCGAATCTTCATTTGAAGATTCGAGCAGAACTCCGATCTACACCGATCTACCCTAGGTTCATACCAGACACTCCCCTGACCTCCATCGTGACCAAACTAGGCTTGGTTTGGTCCGAATCTAACCAGGGAAGCATAAATCCTAAATCTGCCTTTAGGAACCCTAGAAATCCTTATGTCCGGTCTGTGTCCGTTTGAACCAGATGATTAGGGTCTAATGGACCTTAATCGAAGTGTTCTCAGTTTAGAACACTTCGATTAAAGTCCGTTCAACCCCAAGAAAGGTCGATTCAAATCCGAGTTAGGATTTGCTGATTTTTCCAAGACTCCAAGGTATTTTTGCTTTCCCTTTTTCTTTATCAGTTCATGTGTTTTGTTATAGTTAAAGGTCTGTTTGTATGGCTAAATGTCTTTAGTTGATTTGCTTTTAATTTTGACTGCCCCGTCCACTTTGCCCAAGGTTTCTGTATTTGGTCAAGCCCCTCTTCATTTTGTGTGTGTTTATAAGTTGTACAATCAACTGAATTTAAATTTGATTGATTAATTAGTCCCCAGTACAACTTTGTTTAGTCAGTACAATTTGAATCACATGTTGATACTTTTGGATTTATGATCATTGGCTTCGATTGTATGTATTACAATTAGTATAGTCGAGTCGATATACGTCGTCAATTAGTTCAGCTTGGAATGGTGATAATCTGATCTTTGTCATTGGTTTGTCTGCTGAAATTTTGTTGAATTCAATTAGGAACTGAGTGTGTTGCCTGAGATTTGTTCAATTTGAATCAGAAAACATTTGAGGGTGTGTTATAGTTGTAGTTCAGACTGTGGTTTTTAAATGGATGGCATGTTCACTTGGTTTAGATTGTGGGCAGCATGTGTATGGTCAGCTGTTAAGGAATTAAAATAATTGGACAACATGTGCTGTCAGATTATATTCCTGCTGCCCATGCTTGGTTTTAGTTTAATAAATGATAAGGCATTTTAATAGTTTTTGTCAGGGGAATCTCATGGGAAGGGTTTATTTTTATCTTTGAGTGGAAAGACAGCATGAGAACATGGGAGGGGGGTTTTGAATGGTCTAACAGGCTGTTCTGAATGGGCTGATGCTAGAATAAATAGGGGGAACACAAGCTAAGAAGAGGACAGAAGAGAACAGAAGAAAAAAGCTAAAAAAGGAGGGAGGAAAGGAGAAACGAAAAACAGAAAACAGTTCTGAAAAAAAAACAGCTGAAGGTTCTGGGAACAGCTGAGAGTGTATTCTGATTTCCTTGCGAGATTATTACTGAAATCTGGGCTTCTGTATGCTGCTAATTTGAGCCTGGTTTTGTTGTTATTGAGTTTGTTGTTAGTTATTGGTCAAGTTGTTGTGATTAGTGAACTGTTTTTACTATTGCATCAAACATCCTGGGTTTTTCTGTTGGTCTACCACTCTGTTCTGGGATTGTTGATTGATGCCCGACCATTTGTGGGTTTATCATTGTGGGAACTGTTGTTGGTTGTTCGTGAACTAGTGGTATTGTTGTTGTTTGTTGCTGCTGTGATACTGCTGTATTACTGCTGTTTGTTCGATTGTTGCTGATATCGTTCTTCTTCTTTTCATTCTTATTGTCCAGCATCCAGGTACACATTCTAATTACACTGGTGTAGTGATGAACTTGGAGCATGATTAAGAGTCTAAAAAGAATGGTTGTTTGAACTTAGTGTAGTGATTTTCATCTTCTACTGTTACAGTTTAAAGCATTCTGTATACCCTACATGTAAAGTTTGACCCCATACTGTGTAATGGATTAGATTTCATTCTATAAGAGTTTGGTCCAGTAATTTGACGGTGTATCATAATCAAAATTAGTGGTGTATCAGTGATGTTCGATCAACAAATGGTTTATTTTCGGCTAGTTATCCATAATCGCAGTCACATTTTATTATTCTGTAAAAGCATTTTAAATCCTGTTATAAGTAAACTCGCAATCATGTAATTAATTAGGACTGTCTACCGTTTTCAATTGATAGAGACGAACACGACAAGAAACGTAGTTGCTATAGGATATCCTTTTAAAATAAGAACGAGATGAGCCTCGATGAAAATAAACAAAACACGCAGATGCGGGGCCCTTGTTAAATGTAAATCATTGAAGCATTTAGTTTCCCGGACGGGTTGTTTAGCAAATCTCACAACCTTCCTAAAATGACAACACGTTAGTCTCTTTAGGATACGCTTTAATAAACTTTACCTTCTTAAACTCGGGTGCACATTTATGTGACCCAAATCCAAATCTCGACGGATTCGAAATGCCTCTCTAATCACGGGTACATTGACTGTGACGTGGTTCGAGATGCATGTCCATGACGTTGCAAATTCATTAGAAATAAAGAACGAGGTGAGCCTCGCCAAATAAAAATACAAATTGCGGGGCCCTCAATAAATATTGCTTTAAAAATTGTTTAGGCTTCGGGATGGACCGTTTAGTAAAATTCCACGGTCCTACCCAAAATAAATACGCTAGTCGCTTTAGGCGCGCCTTTAATAATTTAATTTCCTTAAACTCGGGTGCACATTGATGTGACCCAAATCCAAATCTCAACGGAGTCAAAGTGTGTCGACGACCACGGGTACATTGATTGTAACGCGGTTCGAGATACATTTTCACAACGTTGCAATTCTTGATAAAAACAGTAAATGATAAAAGCGGTTAAAAGTTAAATTTTGCACATAAGTTCACACTTGTATAAAATCAGATAATCAAGCCGAATATAACAGTTGAGCGACCGTGCTAGAACCACGGAACTCGGGAATGCCTAACACCTTCTCCCGGGTTAACAGAATTCCTTATCCGGATTTCTGGTACGCAGACTGTAATATGGAGTCATTCTTTTCCTCGATTCGGGATTAAAATTGGTGACTTGGGACACCCTAAATCTCCCAACTGGCGACTCTGAAATAAACAAATAAATCCCCTTTCGATTGTCCTTTAATTGGAAAAACTCCCTTGTACCCCCTCGGGTGCGGAAAAAGGAGGTGTAACAGTCTCATCGAGCTAGAATTTGAGGTCGAAAGACCTGCCTTCGAGGAACGTTGAGTCCAGTGTCGACCTTAGCCTCGAGTGATCTTGGGGATAACAAACGGAAGACCGAAATATCCGCGACCGGGCGAATATTACGGCAAGAATCTCGGTGCATATCGGTAAGGAACCGACAATTAGCAAATCAAGAGATTTTTACCTTTTATAGAAATGTACTTAGAGTAGGACTCCTCTACTATATAAAGGAGGGTCTGATAATTCATTGGAGACATTGTAACACGCATCCCAAAGCAATATACTACTATTACTAGTTCTTATTATCTCATCATTCTGTTCCGATATCGATTAAGACATTTTGACACGAGGGTGACCAACCTTCAAGGCCAAGATTGTTCAACTTGTGTGGTTTGCATTTACTTTTCTATCATTAATTTCAATATTAATCTGATTCCTCAATTTGTATCAAGTTAGATCACGTATACTTAAAATCACGTATAAATTCAATTGCTATCCGATTTTGAGGGTAAACAGTTTGGACCGGCTCCCCTCTTCTACGGTCCAAACTAAATTCTCAATCTCCCCTATTCGCTTCCTTTCATAAAATCACTCAAATCATAATTTTCTCTTTATTCTATTATAAAATCGGCTCTAATATAATGCAAAAAAGTATGTAGTCTATGTTTTTATGGTTTATCGTCTTCGATTTCAGTACGATGTTACAATCTAGGGTTTAATTTGATACTGTAGTATCACAATCAAGGTCAGCACAGAACCATTAGCTATTTATTCATCACAATCCAAGACTATAGGTTATTTCTTTACCGTATTTAATTGATTTCTTTGGTAGTTTAGGATTTTGTAATAAATCTGCTACTGTACAAAATTATGATATTTTGATTTTGAAACTGAGGGGTTTGCATGTCCATTTTAATACTAAAGTTTTGATTTTGCGTTTTACAATTATGTGTTCTCAGTTGTAAGTAAATACATAATCTTTTAGTACTGCCCTATTTTTTGGCATAATAATTTTGTTGTTGGGGATTTGTCTGAATTTATTGTTATTGTTTATTTACATTCACGTATGAGTGTGTTTATATTTTAACTTTGAGATTGTTTCATGGTGAGGTCTTAGAGGTTGAAAGTGGGGAACCAAGATATGTGGGTGGGGTAATTACTGAATATGTGAATGTTGATGTGGATACAATATCTTATTTTGAGCTGGAAGACTATATTAAAAAATTAGGGTACAACATCGATTGCACATCTAGTGTTAGGCCACTTAACTATGGCATTAGAGAAAATATAAACAATGATATGGAGCTTTCAAGAATTGTAAAGTCCTTGCAAAATGAAGCTATTTTGGAAGTATATGTCCAGCACATGAATGGAGAAGAATCTGGTTCATCTTTTAATAAAGGGTATGGAACCATTGAAGCAAGTACTAGTGAAAATATTGGGGTTGGTGATGAGACTTTAAATGGTGCAGCTGTAGCTTCACCTACACCTACTGATCCCGCAGCTCCTCTACCAGATCAAGATCCAGACTCATCCTCAACTGAGGAGGAATATGATAAATCAATTGAAGATAATTCAAGTTATGAAGAAAGTGATTTTTTTGGTGATGGTGTAGAGGATTATAACAATGATATACATGAAGAGTTCATAGAGTTTAGGGCTGAGAGAAAGTCTTTCCAAAGAAGAAAAAGAAAGGAGAGAGCTCCTACTAACCCTGATAATGTTTCATGTGGTGTAGTTGGACCAGATCTGAGGTTTGATGAAATTCAAAAAGGTAAAAAAAAAGTATAGAAAGTAGGATAGGGGTGATGAACCATATTACCCAAGTTCTGATTCATGTAACTTTGAAATAGATGAAGATGAATGTTGGGTTGAAGATGGGGAAGAAGTTAGTGTAAATCTACCAAGAAGAAGATCTTCTTCTACAAAGAAGGTGGTTTATGATCCCACAGCTAAAAAAGTTATGTGGCAGTTGGGAATAATTTTTGTAGATGTGGATGAATTTAGAGATGCAGTAACTAAGTATGCAGTTCAAAGGAGGGTTCAGGTGAAAAAGTATGTGAATGAGCCAACAAGAGTCGGGGTGAGGTGCCAGGATAGGTGTTCATAGTTGTTGTGTGCAAACCTTGACACTTCAAGTAATAATTTGTGCTTAGGACTTATAATCTAGTTCACAAGTGTAATAAGGCCACCAAAAATTACCTGTGCAATTCTAAATACCTAGCTAAAGTGTTTAAAGATAAAATAGTTGAACAATCAAACATAAGAGCGTTCAAGTTACAAGAGTCAATTAGGAAGAAGTTTAAAGTGCATGTTGTCAAGACCACAACTAAGAGAGCAAGAGCCAAAGTATTGAAAGAAATTATGGGTGACCATATTCGAATTTGGAAATATTCTCGATTACAAGGATGAATTATTACGGACCAACCCGGAGAGTACATGTGTGGTGAAACTTGGTGAAGCTGATGAATCTTGTAAGGTAGTATTTCAAAGTTTCTACATCTATTTTGGTGCATTGAAGAATGCATTCATGGGGTGCAGGAAATGCATAGATTTAGATGATTGTTTCTTGAAGGGAGTTAGTAAAGGGCAGTTATTAGTTGATGTGGATAAGGATGATAACAACCAAATGCTTCCACTTCCTTGGGTAGCAGTGGAATGTGAGAACAAAAATACCTGGACATGGTTTGTGTATTTTCTTAAGGATGATTCGGGATTAGGAGATGACAGGGGTTTCACTTTGATTACAGACATGTAAAAGGTATATCATTCCAGCTTTTTTGATATTCTTTTTTCTGTTTTCATGTATGATTACTAACCAATTTCATTTTCTATAGGTAACTTCTAGCAGCAATTCAAGATATTATACGAGCTTCTAAGCACAGGATGTGTGACAAGCACATCCTTGCAAAATGGTCAAATAATTAGAGAGGGGTTCAGAAGAGGATGTTATTTTAGAAGTGTAGTAGAAGTACATATGAGGCTGAATTTAAGAAAAAACTAAAAATACTCAGTATGCTTGGTAAGAACATAGTTGATGATCTTTTGTACTATAACAAAGAGACTTGGTGTAAGGTCTATTTTAATGTAGAAGTCAAGTGTGATGCAATAGATAATAATATGGCTGAAAGTTTTAATGCTTGGATCCTAATTGATACGCACAAGACCATACTTACTATGCTTGAACAAATAAGAGTCAAGATAATGACTAGGATAGCTAAGTTAAGGGAATTTGCAAATACTTGGTCCTACAACATTTCTCTAATAGCATTAAAGCTCTTGGAGAAAAATATTGAAAAGTCAATGAGGTGTACAGTTTTTTTAATAGAGATACATGATATCATGTTAGGGAGGGAATAAACTAACATAGTGTTTGCCTAAAAAATAGTACTTGTAGTTGTAGGGCTTGGATGTTGAAGGGGATACCATGCCCACATGCCATAGTTATAATGTACTATAAAGGATATGAACTAGCTGTTGAAGTTTGGCAAAATGCCAAAGTCCCACATTGGTTGGGAGTTAAGTTTGGGGGGATTTTTCCCCTATAAAAGAAGGCCTAATGTTTAGGATTGAAACACACCTCTCATTTGCCTTCTCATCTGTTTAAGGCATTTGTATCTTCTCTCTTTAGTATTATTTCACTTGTATTTTTGGAGTGAAATAAAATATTGGTTGTGTCCGAGGAGTAGGCAAAATTAGCCGAACCTCGTAAATTCTGGTGTTCCCTTTTATTGTTGTTTTATTGTCTTATTTATTATTTGGTGGCTGTCATAATTTTTGGTATAGTAGTTGTGACTTATTCACACTATATACATTTGGCTTCCGCAACAATTGGTATCAGAGCCAAGGTACTGTCTAAGTATGCTCTGTGGTTGCAGCATAGTCTGATCTTCCACATCAGAAAAGATTTATCTTGGTAACTGAGTCAAGGTTCTGTCTGAGTATGCTCTGTAGTTGCAGCTTAGTCTGATCTTCTACATCAGAAAGGAAATAATCTTGATTTGTGTCGTCAGCTATTAAATAATATTTGTGTCAAATATGGGGGACAATAAACAAGAAGAATCTACATCAAGTGTCAACAATACGTCATCATTGGCATCTTCGCTTATGACAAGAATTGTGTCAAATGCGAAATTTGCGGTAGAAATTTTTGACGGGTCCGGACATTTTGGGATGTGGCAAGGCGAGGTTCTAGATGTCCTTTTTCAACAAGGGCTAGATCTGGCCATTGAAGAAAAGAAACCAGATGTTATTGGAGAAGAAGATTGGAGAATTATCAACCGTGTTGCTTGCGGTACCATTCGATCCTACCTTGCTAGAGAGCAGAAATATCCATACACAAAGGAAACTTCTGCAAGTAAATTATGGAAAGCACTGGAGGATAAATTTTTGAAGAAAAACAGTCAAAATAAATTGTACATGAAGAAGAGACTGTTTCACTTCACCTATGTTCCTGGTACCACGATGAATGAACATATCACCAGTTTCAATAAGTTGGTCACAGATTTGCAAAATATGGATACAACTTATGATGATGGTGACTTGGCCTTAATGTTGTTGGCGTCACTTCCTGATGAGTACGAGCACCTTGAAACTACTCTACTCCATGGAAATGACGAAATTTCTCTCAGAGAAGTTTGTTCAGCTTTGTACAGCTATGAACAAAGAAAGCGAGAAAAACAGAAGGGCGGAGAAGGAGAAGCACTGTTTGTGAGGGGTCGTCCTCAAAATCAAACGAGGACAAAGAAGGGAAGATCCAAGTCAAGATCCAGACCCAGTAAAGATGAATGTGCCTTTTGTCGAGAAAAAGGGCACTGGAAGAAAGACTGTCCGAAGTTGAAGAATAAGGCCAAACATAACAATGGAAAGGCTATTATGGATTCAAATGTAGCTGATTGTGATGATTCAGACTTCTCATTAGTTACAACAGAGTCATCAACATCATCAGACATATGGTTGATGGACTCGGCTTGTAGCTATCATATGTGTCCCAACAGGGACTGGTTCATGGAATTTCAAGAAGGAGAATATGGAGTCATCCACACAGCGGATAACAGCCCTCTTACCTCATATGGCATTGGTTCAATACGATTAAGGAACCATGATGGAATGATCAGAACATTGATAGATGTTCGATATGTACCGGATTTGAAGAAGAATCTCATCTCTGTGGGAGCCCTAGAATCAAAAGGGTTCAAAATCATTGCAGAAAATGGAGTGATGAGAGTATGCTCCGGTGCACTAGTGGTAATGAAGGCTAATCGGAAGAATAATAATATGTACCGCTATCGTGGCAGTACAGTTATTGGGACAGCGACAGTAACATCCAGTGACGACAAAGAGGCAGAAGCAACCAAGCTATGGCACATGCGCTTGGGACATGCTGGAGGAAAATCCTTGAAAACTCTATCAGATCAAGGATTGTTAAAAGGAGTAAAGGCTTGCAACTTGGAGTTTTGTGAGCATTGTGTTAAAGGGAAACAGACAAGGGTTAAATTTGGTACAGCGATCCATAATACTAAAGGCATTTTGGATTATGTACACTCTGATGTTTGGGGTCCTTCCAAAACACCTTCATTGGGTGGGAAGCACTATTTTGTAACCTTTGTTGATGATTTTTCCCGAAGAGTATGGGTGTATACAATGAAGAGCAAAGATGAAGTGTTGGGAATTTTTCTCAAATGGAAGACGATGGTGGAGAATCAGACAGGCAGGAGAATCAAGTGTATTCGCACAGACAATGGAGGTGAATACAAAAATGATCATTTCAATAAGGTCTGTGAAAATGATGGCATCATCCGACACTTCACTGTTAGACATACACCACAACAGAATGGAGTGGCAGAACGTATGAACCGGACCTTGCTGGAGAAGGTACGGTGTATGTTGTCCAATGCTGGCTTGGGCAAAGAATTTTGGGCTGAGGCAATTACATATGCATGCCACCTCATTAATCGTCTACCATCTGCTGCTATTGATGGCAAAACACCATTTGAAAAATGGTACGGAAAACCTGCTGTAGATTATAACTCTTTGCACGTGTTTGGCTCAACTGCATATTATCATGTGACAGAGTCAAAATTGGATCCAAGGGCAAAGAAGGCTATTTTTATGGGAATTACTTCTGGAGTCAAAGGATATCGCTTATGGTGTCCTATGACAAAGAAAGTAATATTCAGCAGAGATGTTACCTTTGATGAATTTGCTATGGTAAATAAGGTAACAGAAGATACCAAACAAAATGAAGGTGCTTCTAAGCAGGTGGAGTTTGAGGGAAAATTTATTTTTCCTACACAAGAAGCAGAGGAGGAAACAAATGAAGATTACCCTCTGGAAGGAGAGCCAGTAGAGGAGATTCCAACTCAGGAATCTCAACAACAACTTGAATCAATAGCAACCAGCAGGCCAAAAAGAACAATAACGAAACCTGTTCGTCTCATAGAGACGGTTGCTTGTGCAACCTCAATTGTAGCTGATGATGTTCCTACTACTTATAAAAGATGCTGTCCAAAGTTCAGAAGAAGATAAGTGGAGGATTGCCATGAATGATGAAATACAGTCCCTTCATCAGAATCATACATGGAGATTGGCCAATCTCCCGAAGGGAAAGAAAGCAATTGGGTGCAAATGGGTATTTGCAAAGAAGGAAGGATTTCCTAACCAAGTAGATGTTCGCTACAAAGCAAGATTGGTGGCCAAAGGATATGCTCAAAAGGAGGGAATTGATTACAATGAAGTGTTTTCTCCAGTTGTAAAACATTCCTCCATTAGAATTATGTTGGCTTTGGTAGCACAATTGGATTTGGAACTAGTTCAGATGGATGTAAAAACTGCGTTTTTACATGGAAACTTGGAGGAGGAAATCTACATGACTCAGCCAGAAGGATTCAAAGTTGCTGGAAAAGAAAATATGGTGTGCAAACTTGAAAAATCGTTGTACGGATTGAAACAATCTTCTAGACAATGGTACAAGCGATTTGACGAGTTTATGTTGCGGCAAGGGTACAAGAGAAGCAAATACGATCATTGTGTGTATTTGCACAAGCTTAAAGATGGTTCCTTTGTATATCTTCTCCTATATGTTGATGATATGTTGATAGCTTCCAAGAATTTGGAAGAAATTGATAAGTTGAAGATTCAACTGAAGAAGGAGTTCGAGATGAAGGATTTGGGTGAGGCAAAGAAAATTCTTGGCATGGAGATAATTAGAGATAGACGTTCAAAGAAACTCTGTTTATCTCAAAAGGAATATTTGAAGAGAGTACTTCAACGTTTTGGCATAGATGACAAGACTAAGCCAGTTAGTACTCCACTTGCTTCCCATTTTAAGCTAAGTACTACTATGTCGCCAATGGATGAAGCTGAACGAGAGTATATGTCAAAGGTACCATACGCAAATGTTGTTGGTAGCTTGATGTATGCAATGGTTTGCACAAGGCCTGACATTTCACAAGCTGTTGGAGTTATTAGCAGATATATGCACAATCCAGGGAAGGAGCATTGGCAAGCTGTGAAGTGGATTCTACGGTATATTCATAATACTGTAGATGTCGGGTTAGTTTTTGAGCAGGAAGACAATCAGTCTGTAGTTGGATATTGTGACTCAGATTTTGCGGGTGATATGGACAAACGAAGATCAACTACTGGTTATGTGTTTACTTTTGCAAAGGCACCAGTTAGTTGGAAGTCTACTTTGCAGTCAACAGTTGCTTTGTCTACAACAGAGGCAGAATACATGGCTATTACAGATGCTGTGAAAGAGGCAATTTGGCTTCAAGGATTGCTAAAGGAGCTTGGTGTTGAACAAAAAGGTATCACAATTTTTTGTGATAGTCAAAGTGCTATTCAATTAGCGAAGAACCAAGTTTATCATGCAAGGACGAAGCACATTGATGTTCGGTATCATTTCGTACGCGAAATCATAGAAGAAGGTGGAGTCACGGTGAAGAAAATTCATACTACAGAGAATCCTGCTGATATGCTGACAAAGGTGGTGACTGCGGTCAAGTTTCAACATTGTTTGGATTTGATCAACATTGTTGAACACTGAAGATTGAAGATGAAGACACAACCAAAATTTGTTATTGAGAGAGAATTGAAAATGTGGAATTTTGCCAAGGTGGAGATTTGTTGAAGTTTGGCAAAATGCCAAAGTCCCACATTGGTTGGGAGTTAAGTTTGGGGGGGATTTTTCCCCTATAAAAGAAGGCCTAATGTTTAGGATTGAAACACACCTCTCATTTGCCTTCTCATCTGTTTAAGGCATTTGTATCTTCTCTCTTTAGTATTATTTCACTTGTATTTTTGGAGTGAAATAAAATATTGGTTGTGTCCGAGGAGTAGGCAAAATTAGCCGAACCTCGTAAATTCTGGTGTTCCCTTTTATTGTTGTTTTATTGTCTTATTTATTATTTGGTGGCTGTCATAATTTTTGGTATAGTAGTTGTGACTTATTCACACTATATACATTTGGCTTCCGCAACACTAGCTGACTATGTTGATAACTGCTACATGAAGGAGACATATTTGATGACATATTCTCACTTCCTTCAATCACTCAATAGTATGAAAATGTGGTCTGCATCTACTAATGCTCTTATTGCACCACCAATGATGAAAAGTGTGCCTGACAGGCCTAAAAAAGTTAGGAGAAAAGATGCAACTGAAACAAAAAAATCTAAAAAGTTATCTAAAACTGAAATTGTCATGAGGTGTAGCATTTGCAAGGGTAGTGGTCACAACAAGATGGGATATCATAAGAGTGTTAGAGATCCATCAGGTTCAGAAACTACTGTAGCACCATCAACTGTAACTTCTGGTGCTGCAGAAGCATCAAGTTCAGGAAGAAATAGAGGCAGACCAAAGGTAATATAGTATATCTAACTGTATGCACTTTTTTTTTAAAATTCAAACACTATATCTAACTGTTTATTATCTGTTAGACACCAATAAATGTAGAAGTTAAAGCTCTTGGAAAAAGAGGAAGAGGAAGACCAAGAAAATCAACATCTACTGCACCTAATGCCTCTACTGCTGCTGAATTATTTACAAGTACTGTAACTTCTGCCGCTGAATTTTTATTAACTGCACCTATTGCAGCAGCTAGTATAGGAAAGGGAAGAGGCAAATCAAACAATACAACTCTCGTATTACCTAATGCAACATTTGCTGGTAGTAGATGTAGGGGAAAAGGAGGATCTAGGCATGCAACAGCTGCAGCTAGTAGAGGTAGGGGAAGAGGAGGATCTTGAAATGCAACTCCATCAACACCTAATGCAACATCTACTGCTCATTATTCACTTTCCAGTTGGTTTAAATGTTCTGTACCTAGTACATATGAAGCTCCTAATGCATCTGTTGCACCTAATGCCTCAACTACTACACTAAATAGAGGAGGGGAATGATGTGGAAAATACAAAAAAATGTAAAAGGCTAAGAGTGATGGGATGAGTGTGTTTCAAGCTGAAAATGGCTTCAAAACTTTGAATGTAACTGTATATGTATATTTTTATATTTAATATGTTTTATATATTTATGATAACTTATTGAGTTATTCTTTCTCTGTAGCCTAGCATGCCAAGTAGCAGAATAATATCCATACCAAGTACCAAAATAGTATCCATTGGTCCAACAATGGTGACAAGATCAGCTATTATAATTGATGACATTTGTTTCAAACCAAGTAGTGGACTGAAATGGAAGGGGAAACCAACAATCACAATAAGAAGGCTTCAAGAGATTAGAGGGCATCATAGAATTCAAACAAGGACTGGTGGTTCAAACAACCTAAGCCAGAATAGCAGTTCTTCACATCCCCAGTAGAATTGGTTGTTTTTGTTGACTACATGCTGCAAGCAAATAATTTTGATGTTTTTGGTTGACTACAAGCAAGCAATATTTATCCTAAGCCAGGGATTTGGTTGTTTTTGTTGTCTGCAGTCTGTAGTTTTTATCCTTTTAGAATGATAATGTATTAGCTTTCAAATGTTGCCTTAGTACATTTGATGTTTTATTGACTGAATTTGGTGGTATTTATGAAATGCTGCAGCTTTATTTCTAAGAAATTCAGTGGTGACTTGCATTGCCATTTACACAAAATCTCAATGTGACTTATACATAGTAGTTGAAAGAATCTGGGAATCGATCATACCAAGTGAGCGACTCATACATAATTAACTTTCACATAGCATATACCAAAATAAAGTTACATACCACAATGACAATAAAACAGAGTTATTACAGCCTTAATCGAACACTTCTAAATAATTGCTATAACACAAACAACTGCTATTGCATCTCCATTTGATCACTCTCCAAGTTTCCAACATTGATTAGGCTGTTGATACACATAATATCAAACACAAATCACAATACACAAAATAAACTTCAGATTCAACCAACACCAAGTCCTTTTCTTTTTCAGACTTTCAAGGTCAACCAACTATATCTTGAGGCTGTTATAACGTACCAAATCTTCTTCCATCTCTTTTAATTTTGTTAAAAAATCTTGGAAGAATAAACTTCGATCTTTTGTCAACTTCATTGTCCCTCTATTGAAAAAATTTGCAACTCATGGCTTGAAAATTTCATAAATTTGAATCAATTTAATGACAAAACACAAGTTAATCAACCACAATAGATGGGCTAGAAATGAACACATACACCATAGTAGGGGCAAGACCAAAATCCTTGGCCAGGATTACACTTCGACCAAGAAGTCTGCATTTATAACAAAATTTCATGTTTGCATCGCACTTCAACAGTGAGCATTGGGTCTTTATCGTTTATACGAAGTCTATTCAAGTTGGTATTTGCCATTTCATAACCCTAATTTCTAATATATAAAAATTGGGAAAGAAATTTCAAACTCTAAAATAAAGGTTATAAACTCGAATTGACTAAAGATTAGTAATTTATAGGCTATAGATTATAACTCACCTCTTCAACTTCAGCACCACCTGCAGGGGCGGAGCCACACTTAAGTTAGGGTGGTCAATTGACCATCCTTTGTCGGAAAATTACACTGCATATATAAGTAAAATATTAAATTTTAAAAGTACATAATATATATTGAACACCCTTTATCAGATTTTTTTTTACTTATTTCAAGTTTGAGAATTTTTTTGGCTTCGCAACTAACCACAAGTAGAAGCTCTTCGACAATGGCAGATAGTTTATAAAGTTTAGGAGGAGTGATAAAAGAATGTGTTCAAATAAAAGAGTTGAGTTTAACGTTTCAGACCTTTTCTTAACGTTTCTTTGGCATAATATAATGTGTTCAATTATATAGCATACCGGCCTTTTAAATTTAGTCTTTATGCGCTTGGAAGAGGTGTAGTCACGCACGAGTTTAATTGAGCATATAATGTTAAATAAATTTTGAAAAAATTAAGTCCACGAGTATAATATGACCCACGAAAAGAAAAGATATATAATTAATAATATGGTTGCGGAGGATATTATGCATTATTTCATTAATTTACTTGCACTCTTTCCTATTTCTTCTAAAGTCGGGCGAGGCATGAGAGAATGTAAAGCACACAATAACAACACGACAAACGCTTTTCCCCATGCAGCTCGAGCTACATTTGTAGACAAAGATAGAACATATGGTATTTATACACATTTAGAGAGAGAAAGCCATTAAGAATATTTCCAAGTATTACGAAACACAAGTTGACGCTACGATTTTTACGTTTTTTTGCTGAAATTTGGGCAATCCACTTGTCATTCCTTTGTTGATTCCTATCTCTATCTCTCATTTCTTGTTGTTTTTTTTCTCCCCCAGCTTCCATTTTCCTTTGGTCTTTACCCTTCCCTCTCATTCACCCCCACCTCTTCTCACGCCACACCCACAAAACAAAACAAAAAAATTATAACAAGGAAAAATTCCTTGTTTTTTCCCCTTTGATCTAATGATTCATTCATTCATACATACAAAAATTACAAACATATACACGACGAAAATTGTTATTAAGTCATATAGAAATTAAAACAGAATACGCGCGCAGTTTTGTATGTTAGAGATATTATAATATGGTGAAGATAATGGATCTGAGGAGAAATGGGTATTTGATACTTTTTTTGGTTTTGTTGGGTGGTGATTATGAGGTAAGTGTGAAGGGGGAGAATAATGTGGTTTTCAGTGTGGAGCATAAATTTGGTGGGCGTGGAAGGTCTGTTTTGAAGGACCTTAAAGACCACGATGTCCATCGTCACGGCAGAATGCTCGCCGCCGCCGACTTCCTATTGGGTGGCAACGGCAGTCCCACCGGTGCAGCGTAAGTGCCTCCTCATTCCTACATATTTTCTCATATTTAAAAAAAAAAAAAAAGAGAAACTTTTGAACTTGTGTGGCTGTAGAATGATGCACATACATTTTGTGTGGCTATAAATTATTGTAGGAATGTAAACTATTTTTAAATATAGAATGAAATCATTATTATGTTAATTTGAATTATGTACTATCTCCGTTCGGTCTGAAGAAGATAGTCAAGGACTCCCTTTTACTATTCCTTAATGGTAGAAATAATTTTTTTGTTTTATTTGTCCATTTTAGCACATAAAAACAGATATAATATTTCTTCCAATATTACCCTTAATAGTACCCACACTCCCCAAATTTATTGGAGCTACAATTTAAAAACCATTGACAAGGGTAGTTTGGTAAAATAAACCCTTAATAAGTGATTTTTTAAGGGGCATACCAAGTGAATAGAAGACTAGAAGGGAATATACATGTTTACTGAAGTTACTGTAGTTGTTTTCAAATACTTGTCATTTTAGAAAATCAAGAATTAAAAACTAATTCCAACTTTACCCTTAATATTGGTTGTTCTAGAATTAAGACACATTAAATGAAGTTTTCTTATTTATTGGAAATAGATTAATGCTATTCCCTTTGGTCCAAAATAAATGATTTTTTAGCTGTTTTCACACAAATTAAGAAATCCATCTTTTAATATTAATTAGCAATGAAATTGACCATATTAACCTTTACTATCTCTTCACATAAATACTCCTAACACATATTCCAACACTATTTATTCCAAGGGCAATGTAGGAAAAAAATATTTAATTCATTCTTGAAATCTGGAAAAATCACTTATTTTGGACCACCAAAAAAAGGCTAAAAAATCACTTATTTTGGACCGGAGGGAGTATCAAAGATTAAAGAATTAATAGGGTACATAGTAAAATTACTCTTACCAATATTTTTTGAAAAAGGCTGTAAAAAATTTATCTTGACAACTAAATGAGAACAGGGGGAGTTTATCAATGATCTAGACTTCCCCTTTAGCGAGGCCCGCACAACGTGAACCAAAATTAGTCGGGCCAGTAGATTTAGTGAACACAAAAAAATTAAAGTACTAGTTGTTAAAAAGTTAATTTGATTGATAATTTGAATAGTATTATGAATATGAATTATTGTGGTTTTTCCTCATATTGTAAGGGATGCAGGCTATATTTCACTAAGCTTTCAATTGGGACACCTTCAAAGGACTATCATGTCCAGGTAGATACTGGAAGCGATCTTTTTTGGGTAAACTGTGCACGCTGTCTCAAATGTCCTACAAAAAGCAAACTCGGGGTATGATCCTAGAACAAAATGAGTAACGTAAATTTCTTGATGTATATTGAATAATTATTGAGTTATTTGTCACACTAACAGATAGATTTAGTGCAATATGACTTACAAGCCTCAACAACTGGGAAATTTATTACCTGCGAGCAAGATGTTTGCACTACTATGTTCGATGCAGCCAGTTCCGAATGCAAGGTCGGAAAGCCCTGTGAATATTTGGTTACTTATGGAGATGGCAGCTCAACTGGAGGATACTTTGTAAAAGATAACATCTATTTAGATCAAGTGTCTGGAGATTATAAAACATCTTCCTTACAGGGATCCGTTGCATTTGGGTATGTTTAATCCTTGTAACTTAAAAATCTATCTATGCTGATTTTTTGCCAAGTAATCTGATGCATGGACTTGACTTACTAATCTAGTTTCAACTTTGATTCGTTATTGTGTACATGAATTTGATGTTTATAAGCTTTTCTAAGTGTCGACTCGCCTTGTCAAATCAATCCTTCAAACCAAGTTGTATACTCCATTTCTCGATGTCTTTGAACTTGTTCATAGCATGATGATCTAGTCAGTTGTGGACTTCTCTGGAGCGTGGACTATATAAATAGGGGCACAACATTGGGTAAACAATGAATTGGGATGAGTCTGGCTCTAATATCATGATAAAAAAATGGACATTGAGCCTAACTCAACCCAAAAGCTACCATATAAGGAGATATAGAAACCACACCCCCACCGATTTCGATGTGGGACACTAACAAGAACGTGGATAGTCGGTAGAAAGACAATGTGATTTGTGTATCATATGTATGATGATCCTTCTCCTCTTCTTAGTGTATATAGTGGCAATGCAGTGAATGCACCGATGGATGGGTTCGCAGTCTCTAAGTCTATACTTGTTCAAGATCGCTAGCAGTTCAATACATGGAAGATTGATAGTGCCTTTCTTCATTTCCCTATATCAAGCATAATAAAGTTGTGTTTCCAAATCACATTATTGTATGATTTTAAAATTTAGATGTAAAATAATGCTACTCTATTCTGTGATATTATAGTATGGATAGACAAGTAGTTCATCTTGTGATGATGTGTTTGTATTACTTGTTTTTTATCCAAGATAGGTGCTCGTCTCAGCAATCTGGAGACCTAGGTACATCTACTAATGCAGTTGATGGGATAATTGGTTTTGGAGAAGCAAATTCGTCCGTCATCTCGCAGTTAGCTGCAGCTGGAACGGTGAAAAAAATGTTTGCACATTGCCTGGACGGAGTTAAAGGAGGTGGTATATTTGCTATTGGACAAGTAGTTGAGCCAAAAGTAAATTCAGCCCCATTACTCCCGAATAGGTATGTACTTTTAGTTCCCACCCCCTCCTCAAAAATAAAGGGAAAAAAATGAACAAATAAGACATGCAGACAGAAAAATTGCCAATATATTGAATTACCTTGAATTTCTGCAAGAGGTCTCCACAGCTTGAATCCGTGACCTCTTGGCCACATGGCGGAAACTTTTGTTGTTGTGCCAAGGTTCCCCTTCAATTCTGTTTATATTTATTTGAAACCAAAAAGGAGAATTGTTCGTATGCTAGTTACACAAGCAGTAGCACATCTGGTTTTGACCCAAAACATACTAAGTGGAGACCATAAGATAAATGCTGATTTCCTTTGTTTATTGAACTGAAATGCTTCTCTTCCTCTTTAGGGCACATTATACTCTTTCTCTGAAGGATATTGAGGTTGGTAAAGAAGTTCTAGACATCCCGACTTCCCTCTTTGAGTCGAAATCCAGTAAAAAAGCAATAATTGACAGTGGAACAACTTTAGTATATCTTCCGAGCAAGGCCTATAATGCTCTCATGAACAAGGTAACTTCAGCAATCTATTAACGGCTACGTCTGTTATTTCTTGGATGGTGTATATAGCAACTATGCATGGTTACATGGTCCTTTAATTTCCCCTTACTGCTTGATTTTTCACTCTATGCTCCTATAGTTAATGTCAAAGCAACCACAATTGAAGACTCATCATCTTGACGGGGACTTTGACTGCTTTATCTACAGCGGAAAGTAAGGCTCTAACCTCTCACGTTAGTTTCAAAATTTTATTTTCATTGCTTACAACCTGATTTTGGTTTTCCTTTCTCGGTGCAGTGTCGACGACGGTTTCCCAGCTGTAACATTTCAGTTTGTGGGAAATCTTTCTTTGACAGCTTATCCCCATGATTATCTTTTTGAAGTTCGTGTAAGTAATCTAACTATGCTCAACTTCTTCAACACTCTCTTTAATTTGATTACATGTTGTTTTACTTATCCAGTAACCAGTTTGGGTTCATGCTTGGTCATTCTACTACGGAAGCTATCCATCTTAATAGGAGGTTGGTTGAACTGTACAGGAAGAAGGATTTGCACATAGTGTTTATTGACCTAGAAAAAACATATGACAATGTCCCTAAGGAAGTTCTGTGGAGATGCCCGGAGGTGAAAGGTGTTCTGGTAGCTTATATTAGGGTGATCAAGGACATGTATGATGGAGCTAAGACCCGTGTTAAGACTGTGGGGGGAGACTCAGAGCTTTTTCCGGTTGTTATGGGGTTACACCAAGGATCAGCACTCAGCCCGGTGGACGATGGACGCACTAACACACTATATCCAAGGGGAGGTACCATGGTGTGTTATTCGCTGATGACATACTTTAGATTGATGAGACGCGAGGCGGTGTTAACGAGAGGTTGGAGGTTTGGAGGCAGACCCTTGAGTCTAAAGGTTTTAAGTTGAGCAGGAGTAAGATAGAATACGTGGAGTGCAAGTTCAATGACATATTGGGAGAAACGGACATGGACGTGAGGTTTGCCTCTCAAGTCATCCCCAAGAAAGGGAGCTTCAAGTATCTGGGGTCGGTTATCCAAGGGGATGGGGAGATTGATGAGGAAGTCACACACCGTATAGAGGTGGGGTCGATGAAATGAAGGCTAGCGTCTGGTGTCTTGTGTGACAGGAATGTGCCTCCGAAACTTAAAGGTAAGTTCTACAGAGCGGTGGTTAGACCGGTCATGTTGTATGGTGCAGAGTCAAGAATGTGCGGATGTTTAGATGTGTGACAAGATGAAATGAAAATTAAAGAAATGAGGATGTTTAGATGAATGTGCGGGCACACTAGGCTAGATAGGATTAGAAATGAAGATATTCGGGTGAAGATGGGCGTGGCTTCAATGGAAAACAAGATGGGGGAAGCTAGGCTTAGATGGTTCGGGAACTTGCGGAGGAAAAACATGGATGCCCCGATAAGGAGGTGTGAACGGCTTGCCTTGACAGGTATGAGTAGAGGTAGAGGGTGACATAAGAAGTATTGAGGAGAGGTGATCAGGCAGGACATGATGCGGCTTCAGATTTCTGAGAATATGACCCTTGTTAGGAAACTGTGGAGATCGAGCATTAAGGTTGTAGGTTAGGAGGTAGGAGGCTAGTCTGATAGTGTTGTGTCTTAGGCTGGTGGTAGCTCCTATGTGTCCATATTACTTCATTAGGGTTGCAGGTTAGGTTGTAGGAGGCTAGTTTGATTGTGTTTTGTCTTAGGATGCTAGTAGTTCTTGTTGTGTCATTATTACTTCCATTATGTCTGTAGTGTTATGCCTTTGTTACTGTTTTTTTTTCCTGTTGTCTGGTTATCACGTTGTTGGTGTTATCTTTCTGACTTCCTTTGATGTTACAGCTTCACTGTCCTTTACCATCGTCGAGAGCCAAGGGTCTATGGGAAACAACCTCTCTACTCCTCCGGAGTAGGGGTAAGGTCTGCGTACACACTACCCTCCCCATACCCTACCTGTGGGATTTCACTGGGTCGTTGTTGTTGTTGTTTTACCCAAAAAAAAAATTAATAATAATAATAACGGAAAAGGACCAAAAATACCTTTAACGTATTTAAATTGGTTGTGTGTGTGCTAACACGAAGATACAAGTCTATTATTTAAATGGTATATCAAGTTGTCTGATTTATGTAAGTGATACATTTACAGCCGTTGTTGGCAGTGTATGTCTTGTGCCGAGGGTCTATCAGAAAAGGTCTCTCTACCTTCACAAAGATAGGGGTAAGGTCTGCGTACATCCTATCTTTCCCCAAACCCCACTGTGGGATTCTCACTGGGTTTGTTGTTGTTGTTGGCAGTATATGTCTAATCCTATGATACATGTCTAATGCTGTTAGGCTGCAGGGGAAGCCAACGCGATACATGTCTTTTTTAGCTTAGATAACATTTGAATAAAAAACCTCTTTGTTGCGGAGATCGTCATCTCAGTTATCCTCTGGTTACATTTTGCAGGATAATGAATGGTGCATTGGTTGGCAGGAGGGAACGCAGGGAAAGGATGGAAATGAAATCTATCTGTTAGGAGGTATCACTTTACCCCTTCTCCTGCTTTGCTTGATGGCATATTCAAGTTTAACTTTTATAACATTTTGATGCAGATCTTCTGTTATCAAACAAGCTTGTTCTGTATGATCTTGAGAAACAGACCATTGGTTGGACTCAATATGACTGTGAGTATTGCTTCCCACTTACTTGAATGCATTTTCTTGCTTCACTTTCTTCGATAACCGAGGGTCTATCAGAATCAACCTCTCTACCTTCTCAAGGTAGGGGTAAGGTCTGCGTACACAGTACCCTCTACAGCCCCACTCACGAGATTACACTGGGTTTGTTGTTGTTGTTGATCTTGAATAAAATATTGTTTGTTTTTTTTTTTTTGGTTGATTTCAGGCTCGTCGAGCATTAAAGTGAAAGACGAAACTTCTGGAAATGTGTATACAGTGGGTGCTCACAAGATTTCATCAGCGTCTAGTTTGGATTCAAGAATGGCTTTTACGTTCTTCTTCTCAGTTATCTCTTTCTTCTGCTTTTTGTTGAAGTGAGAACATCAGAAAAACTGTACATTGGAGTAAACCATTACATACAACAATTGAAAGGTTCCACAACATGATTCTTTAATCCACTTCTTTTATAGTATTAAATTGTAAAAGAATCGGTTTTGATGAAAAACTGATATCAGCAGATTTTCTTCTCTACTTTTAAACATATAGGAACCATTCGCTATGCTAGTGTCAAATATTTCTTCTCATTCTTTTTCCAATTTTATGCCTCTTTTCTTTTGGATATGATACAAGATATAGTGAATTGACATATGTAAAACATGTTAGTAAATAAAACTCCTACTTTTTAGGTTCGTTCTAGTCCTTAGGAAGTAGTTTAACGTGGTTTTTGTTATCTAGTTTTTAGGAGAAAACTTTGTGGGGTAGTTCCTAACTTTTAGATTAAGTTTGCTATGTTTTTTTGTTATAAAAAGACTGCAGTTGCAGCATTGTAGTCAATCAGTCAAGCAATTTCTTCTTCACGTCTATTGCCTCTTTCTCTGCTCTATTTTTAACTTATAAATCTACATCCTTCTCTAATCAGTTTTCTATCAGTGGTATCAGAGCAAGGTTAGATCCAGAAAAAAGATAAACCCGTGAGAGAGAGAGAGTTTACCCAAAAACAAAAAAATCGTTTTTCATCTATGGCTTCAGAGAGCAATTTTGTGCAAGCAGCTATTCCCCGTTTTGATGGTCACTATGACCACTTGAGTATGCTGATGGAGAATTTCTTACGGTCAAAAGAGTATTGGCCAATTGTTGAAGACGGCATTAAAGCACCAGCAGTAGGCGAAATTTTGACGGATGCTCAAAAGACTGAGTTTGAAGCAAGAAAGTTGAAAGATTTAAAGGCAAAAAATTATCTCTTTCAGGCTATTGAGCGTCCCATCTTGGAAACCATTCTTTTCAAAGAAACTTCCAAGGATATATGGGATTCCATGAAGAAAAAGTATCAAGGCTCTACAAGAGTAAAGCGAGCATAGCTACAAGCCCTGAGGAGGGACTTCGAAACCTTGCAGATGAAGGAAGGAGAATCCGTCACCAACTACTGTGCTAGAACCATGGAGATATGCAACAAGATGCGATTCCATGGTGAGAACATGGGCGATGTCGTAATAGTGGAAAAGATATTGCGCTCTCTGACACCAAAGTATGATTATGTCGTTTGTTCCATTGAGGAGTCAAAAAACATAGATGTCTTATCACTTGACGAATTGCAGAGCTCCTTATTGGTGCATGAGCAGAAGATTAATCGTAGTTCAACTTCCGATGAGCAGGCTTTGAAGGCTTCTACTTTTATTTCTTCTTCCAATTCCAGAAGGGGTAGAGGTAGAGGTCGAGGCAGAGGAAGAGGAGATCGTGGAGGTAGAGATTCCTATAGGAATTTCAAAGCAAATAATGATCAATCTCAAGGCAAAGGCAGAGGTCGAGATTATGACAAATCCAAGATAGAGTGCTATAGATGTCATAAATTTGGTCATTACGCATCTGAATGTTATACTAGGCTTCCTAATGACAAAGAAAAGGAAGAGAAGTCCAATTACGCGGAGAACAAGGAAGGTGAGACCTTGTTGATGGCAATTCAAGTACAGAAGGAAACCGAGCGAGATGTTTGGTATTTAGACACAGGCTGCACTAATCACATGACTGGAAGTAAGTCTTGCTTTTCTTACTTAAATGAAGGCTTCCGTTCTAAAGTTAGTTTTGGTGATTGTTCTACTGTGGATGCAACGGAAAAAGGTGACATCAAGATCAAAACCAAGAATGGTTTTGTGGAAACAATCTCTAATGTGTTATATGTTCCTGATTTGAAAAGCAACTTACTGAGTGTTGGTCAGTTGCAAGAGAAAGGTTATGTCACCACTATTAAGAAGGGTGAGTGTGAAATTTATGACCCCGTGAGAGGTGCTATAGCAATAGTTCACATGAGTTCCAACAGATTATTTCCGATAAAGATGATAATATTCAATCTTGTTTGATAACGGAAGTGAAGGATCTCTCATGGTTGTGGCATTTTCGTTATGGTCATTTGAGTTTTGGAGGATTGAAGACACTTCAGGAGAAGAACATGGTCATAGGTCTTCCTCAAATTACTGCTCCTTCTCAAATTTGTGAAGAATGTGTTGTTGGCAAACAACACCGATCTCAATTCCCGAAAGGCAAATCATGGCGAGCAAAGCATGTTTTGGAGTTGGTTCACTCTGACATATGTGGGCCAATAAGACCAATCTCTAATGGAGACAAAAGGTATTTTATTACCTTCATTGACGATTATTCTAGAAAGACTTGGGTGTATCTGCGGAAAAAATCAGAGGCTTTTAATGTATTTAAAAGCTTCAAAGCTAATGTGGAGAATGAGACAGGAAAGACCATCAAGAGCTTCCGAACAGACCGTGGAGGCGAATATTGCTCTAAGGGATTTGAAGAATTTTGTGGGACTCATGGCATTCGAAAAGAGCTCATAACGGCGTATACACCACAACAAAATGGTGTATCGGAGAGGAAGAATAGAACCATTCTCAACATGGTTCGAAGCTTGCTAGCTCGAGGAAAAGTTCCAAAGACATTCTGGCCAGAAGCAGTAAATTAGAATATTCATATTTTGAATAGAAGTCCAACATTTGCTGTTCAAAACATGACTCCAGAGGAGGCTTGGAGTGGAAGGAAACCTGCTGTAGATCATTTTAAAATTTTTGGTTGCGTTGGCTATGCACATATCCCAGACGAGAAGAGGAAGAAGCTTGATGACAAAAGCGAGAAGTGTGTCTTTCTTGGTGTTAGCGAGGCATCCAAGACGTACAAGTTGTTCAATCCATTGACAAAGAAGGTTGTGACTAGCAGAGATGTTATTTTTGATGAAGAAAACTCTTGGGATTGGAATATGCAGCAGTCTATTCCAATCTTAATTGATAATGAAGTCGAAGAAGCAGCAACAATACCCGAAAATTCTGAAAATTCTAATCCAGCAGCTGCTGAAATTTCACCCTCAGCTTTGGAAGAAATTGATGCACCAGATGAGCCTCTTCGTCGTGCTCGCAAAAGGCCCGCGTGGATGATGGATTATGAGGTAACAGGAATTGATGTAAATGAAGATGAATTTTCCTACTTTGCATTGTTTGCAGATAGTGATCCTACAACTTTTGAAAATGCTATCAAAGAGAAGAAATGGAGGAAAGCTAATAACGAAATTGATGCCATTGAAAGAAATGACACCTGGGAGTTATCAGATCTTCCAAAAGGGCACAAAACTATTGGTGTGAAGTGGGTATTCAAGACAAAGCTGAAAGAAGATGGTGAAGTTGACAAGTATAAGTCACGGTTTATGGCTAAAGGATACACACAAAAATATGGAATTGACTACACAGAAGTATTTGCTCCGGGTGCAAGACACGATACAATCAGATTGGTGATTGCATTAGCGGCACAGAATTCTTGGCCTATTTTCCAATTAGATGTCAAATCGGCATTTTTGTATGGGCACTTGGAAGAACAAGTATTTGTAGAGCAACCTCCTGGTTATATAAAAATTGGAAATGAGCATAAGGTGTACAAGTTGAAAAAGGCTCTTTACGGACTAAAACAAGCTCCGCGAGCTTGGTATAGTCGTATTGAGGCTTACTTTCTAAAAGTTGGTTTTCTGAAATGTCCATATGAACACTCTCTTTTTGTTGAAACTGGAGAATCTGGAAAAATATTCATTGTGTGTTTATATGTCGATGATATTATATTTACTGGGAATGATAGTATCATGTTTGCCGATTTCAAGAAGTCTATGATGGATGAGTTTGAAATTGTCCGATCTTGGTAAGATGCATTACTTTCTTGGATTAGAAGTAGTACAATCTGATGATGGAATATTTGTTTCCCAAAAGAAGCATGTACGAGAAATTTTGGATGGGTTCAAGATGCAGAATTGCAATCCCGCCAACTCCAGTTGAGTTTGGCTTGAAGCTATGCAAAGTTGGAAGCAGAAAGAAGGTGGACAACACATTCTACAAGCAAATTGTAGGTAGTTTGATGTATCTTACTGCTACAAGGCCTGACATCATGTATGCTGTAAGTCTCATAAGCAGATACATGGAGAGCCCAACTGAAATTCACCTGCTAGCTGCTAAGAGAATCCGTCGCTACTTACAGGGAACTAAGGATTTTGTTTTGTTCTACAAGGGTGAAAAATCTGATTTGATTAGTTTTACTGACAGTGATTATGCAAGAGATCAAGACGACAGAAGGAGCACTTCAGGTTATGTTTTTATGTTAGGTACGGGGGCTGTTTCGTGGTCTTCTAAGAAGCAACCAATTGTCACTTTGTCAAGTACCGAAGCTGAATTTGTTGCTGCTACAACATGTGCTTGTCAAGCTGTTTGGTTAAGGAGAATTCTTGAATAACTGAAATTCAAACAAGAAAAAGCAACTACAATTTTCTGTGACAACAACTCTGCCATCAAGTTGTCAAAGAATCCGGTGCTACATGGAAGAAGCAAACACATTGACGTGAAGTACTATTTCTTGCGAGATCTCAACAATGAAGGAACAATAGAGCTAACATATTACCGGAGTGAAGACCAATTGGCGGATATTTTCACTAAACCTCTCAAGTTACTTTCTTTCCAAAATTTGAGAAGATTGCTGGGACTTTGCACCATGGAAGAACTCAAGAAATTGAAGATAAACTGAAGCTCGAAAGCTTTCCGTTTAAGGGAGGGTGTTAGTAAATAAAACTCCTACTTTTTAGGTTTGTCCTAGTCCTTAGGAAGTAGTTTAACATGGTTTTTGTTATCTAGTTTTTAGGAGAAAACTTTGTGGGATAGTTCCTAACTTTTAGATTAAGTTTGCTATGTTTTTTTGTTATAAAAAGACTGCAGTTGCAGCATTGTAGTCAATCAGTCAAGCAATTTCTTCTTCACGTCTATTGCCCCTTTCTCTGCTCTATTTTTCACTTATAAATCTACATCCTTCTCTGATCAGTTTTCTATCAAAACATGCTTCATGTTTACTTTCGTTTTGTATTCATCATTTTGTTTCAGTGTGAAATCAAAGTGTACAACCTAAATAAAGTTTCTTCTTTTTTTTTTTTCTGGGAAAATTCCCAGCAAAACCCGCTGTGCTATCCTTCGGGTAATCTGCTCATTGTGCAATAGCTCGCAAACCACATAGGAAATATAAACCACACTAGGCAAGCCCGGTGCGACGAGCTCCCTAATAAAGTTCTAAATACCATTTGGTAGTTAAAAGAATCCAAACATCTAAGATCTGACCACATAACAAAAAAACTGAGATTATGAAAAGAAAAAGAGAAGATAGAAAGCCAAGAATGAAGAAGACTACAGCTAGGAATTATACAAAATTCCAATCTACCTAAGCTAGAGAAAAGGATGACTCCCAGACACACTAATATAGCCGGGCCAACCTCTCCGGTCCGAAAAAATATCTAATGTTTCTCCTTTTTTTACAGTAAAGAAATGAAGCCATAGAAAAAAGGCAAAAGAAAATGAAAAATCATTTAAACAAATAAATTCAGAGTTGCAAGGAGATTTCACCCTCTTTGCTTCCTCCAGCAGCTCTCTTTTCTTCATTGTCGGAACAAACGTTGGCAATGCACCTCGCGATCAGAGGCTTCTTCTTTTTCTTCTTCTGAAACTTCATCGCCTTCTCGAACAGTCCCAGAATGATCCGGTACAGTTGGACCAGAGAAATCATTCCTATTGTCTGTAACTTCACTCAGTTTCATCAAAGACAGTCTTGTCCATCGTCTTTAGTGCTGCAAGCAGTGGACGAGTCAATTGAGTTCGAGTCAAGGAATAGGCAGACAACAGCACAATCATCAACTTTAGAGGTTGGGTATTCAGTTCTCCAGGCTCGTACAGCTACTTCAACCAGTGATCGAGCTGCAAATGAACGTGGTGAAGCCGAAGCCACAATGTTTACCACTAGGTCATTTGAAAGCACATCCCAAATCTGTCATAGCCATTAAAATTAGTTTTTGACTAGGAGATAATATAATCACATTAAGTATTTAGCAACAAAAAACAAGAAACTCTTACCCCATCTGTTGCCAGAACAATGAACTGATCTTTCTCTGTTAAACACCTATATGAAATTTCAGGCACAGCAATGAGGCCAAAATCCTTGAGGCAAAAATCTCCAAATGCACGTGCCATAGCTAGTCCAGGTGAGTCACTGTTCGGCAACCACACTCTTGCAACCTCTGGTTCATTGCGAAGAGCAAATACACGCCCTTTACATTTGCGAATCCTCTCTGCCTCCGCTGTAAATTTACAAAGAAGTATTTAATAGGAAAATATATACTAGGATGAGCCATAAATAGCATTAGTCCAAGTCAACGATGCAAAAGTAGGACTCCCTTTCAAGAATACTATAAGGTAGGTGCTACAATGTTAACGAACATAAGCATTTATTTCCTGAAGAAAGCATCTATTGCTTTATCTCTAAATTCATCCACCTGTAAAATGACTGTTGCTAAGTATCTGAAGTCAAAATTAATTTCATTAAGCTTCAAATCATAAAAGTAGATACCCCTAATCCTTCCTTTCCTTTTCTTTCTTATGCTTTCCAAATCCAGGTAAGTGTATTGCATGCAATCTGGTTTAGATGATTATGTTTTCATAAACAATGTACAATTAATTGAAGTCCATAGATGGTAATGGTAAAGCGAAAGTATTTTGCACATTTCTTCTCAACATGTCAATATAAATCTGCAAACTTTCAAGGGGAAGAACTGTCTCTTGATACTTCAAATGCAAAGAAAATCTAAATATATGGATAAATTTTCCAAATTGACTCTTCATGAGATTCAAAAGATGGTGATTTAGTAAATGAGACCAGATAAAGAAACAGAACAAAGCCAACAAAATTTAACCATTGTCTGTCACGACCAGAAACTCTGATACCATTACAGATGAGATTAGAGTCTTTCTAAAATATTTCAGTCAACAAACTAGAAGGAATTTCAGTTTCTGACTAGTACACTTGTTTCGACGATTTACTCTTCTTTAGTGCTTCCTGGGTTTAAACCTAAAATGCTTATGAACAGCAATAAGGAAAAAAATAAAAATGAACAATGGACATCAAACTGACCGGTGAAAATCTGAAGTTGCATAACTTCATAAATGGGTAAAAAGTAAATTAAAGTGCAAAATCTGTTAATTTTCGATTTCACTAGTCGTCATTTAGCCCATCAGACTCGAGCCTCATATATCCCCATGAGTTAAGACATTTGCTAAGTCAACTTATCCTCAGACTCCATCAGGAAAATTGCCAATAAAGTATGTTTTATCCCTAAAAAAATATTTTCAGAAAAGAAAAACCTAGTGCTTAATGAAGCAACTTCCATTTGTCTCACTTTGAGAGGTTAATCGTATCAGTAATAAAATACAAACTTCAGACCCTTTGGCTAGGAGGTTAACCAAAGAGTAAATTTGGACTATACCAAAGGGCTGAAAGGTTGGTGTGGACCAAAAACCAATACTGTGGGAGATTTTCCAATTGATGGAAGTCGGTGAAACTGAAGTTGTGTACAGAATAAGGCCATAAAAAGGATGAAGGGGAAAGGAGAAGCTTGCGAGTCAAACAGATACATAACTGTTTGGGGGCTCTGATTTTTTGGCCAAACTAAATGGCATCGATCAAAATCAATGGCTATAGGCTACTTAATTGCATTACTGCAACCTCATAAATTAGCCGTAAGAGCTCACATAAGAATTAAGACTAGACAACCATAAGTTATAATAAAAGCTTAGGATAAGTCGTAAATTATGAGATTGTTTGACGCAAATATGAAATTCAGAAAGCAACATGCAAGCAGCAAGATGTCACTTTATTTTCTATACAAAAAAAAAAAAAAAAAAAACATGAAGGGCTGCAAGATATAGGATTATATGCACCTGGTAGGTTAGGTTTCAGATCTACTGTCAATTGTACCGCCATCAAAGAATCATCTTTATCTCTCGTAGCCAGTACAGCTCTAGAATCCCCAATATTTCCAATTACAAGATCCTGACCCTGCAGGGAAAAAAAATTATATAGGTTTATATTTAGAATAACATAGCACAAGACTGTAGCAAGGTTCAACTTTCTGAATTTGTTGACAGACCTGCTTAACAAGGGTGACTGCAGTTGTTCCGCTACAGAAGCAGTTGATACGGCTATATCCTCGCAGTTCTCTATCCATAAACTTATAAGCCTTTAGAAATGAGTTCTTCAATGTCTGAGGGACCTCCGGTTGCTTTTCAGTCTTATCAACGTCAATTGAAACCCTTGACTCCTCATCAGCAGATATAAGGGAAGCATCCGCAGAGTATAGGGTATTTGCACTAGTCTCTCTCACAACATCATCATCATTTTTTATATTAACTTCCCAGAGTTCACTTAGCTTTAAAGGAAGAGAATCTCTGACTCTCTTTGCAACAAAATGACCATGAGGACCATGGCCATCGAAAACACCACAGAAAACTGTATCCGCTCTGGAACCAAAATTCTGAAATATATATTATACAAAAAATCAGGAAATGCTTTCCAACGGTTATAGTGAGAGTGTGAGACAGGATCGTGACTAGGGGAAACTACAAAATTATCTGAAAAAAGGAGGAATACATCCTAACTTAGTCCCAAAAACATAAACAAAATGAAAAAGAGCGTGAGAGGGAAACACATCATATAAGTACATCCTAACAATTACACAGACATAAACACGCAACAAAAACTAAACTAAACTATTTTTTTATATTTCCTACACATTTTCAGGATGCACCGTGGGGCTAAGGGAGTATCTAACATTCTGAAATTAAATACACACATAAACATAATCCTCTAAATACTACACAAGCTGAAGTAAAAACAACCATCTCTAGCAACCAATACTGTGATAGAAAGATAACAACCGGATAACTGTTTTGGTCCCCTAGAACTCGTTTTAACTACAGCCATGATGAGATGCATATGTTGTTGATTCATAAATATTTGCAAACTAAAAACCTTGTTTTTATAACCAAGAATTCCCTGAGGGCCAGTGGCACACGGTTCAAAACTCGGTGGATAATGGGCATCGCCGCTCTACCCTTTTTCACTTAAATACCAGGCTTTTGCCTGCAGGAAGGTTCGAACTAGTGACATGCGCCTAACCCGCACATCACAGGCTACGTTGTTACCTCCAGTGTTTTAAATGGCGTTTATGGGGCGAGCCCCAGGGTGGGGCGTAGTAAAAACGCACTTGGGTGATCCGAGGAGGCGAAAGTATTGCAAGGCGTAAGCCCCATTGTCTAGGCGTACGCTTAGGTGTTGGGCGAGTTTTTGCTTTGGGGCGTAAGCCAAGAAAACCTTAAGAGTTAAAATTGCTAACTAAATCTTTAATTTAATACCAAAAAGTACAAAAAAATAGCTTATTATTACATTTTAAGAAGTTTAAAAAATTAAAAGTAAAAAGATTTTATATTCTTACCCTAATTTTTTATTCTTTCTCTTCATCTTCTACCAGGTAACGGGAAAATGATCAATTTGCAAACTATAAAGCAAAAACGCTTCATCCTTCATCACTTGCTTTGTTTGGACGCTTTTATTTGTAGATTATTACTTCCTTCACTTTTCTTTCTTTTCAAGTTCTTTTGCTCTTTCAAGTTAGTTTATAAATTTCTACTCAATTTTTTTCAAAGTCTCATTAGTTTCTTTTAGATGAAACAGTTCTAGTTAATTATTTTTGGTCAATTGCTGATTCTGACTAGCATTTTAAGATGAAACCATTCCATATAAATCTCACTTATTTTATATTTTCTTGAAATTTTTAGAATTTGTGTAATTTGACCTTCTTTTAATATGTATTTATATTATATTAATTTATAGAATATTAAAAAAGTAAAGATCCATGAGGCTAACGCCCAGAGCCTCGAGGCTTACGCGTCACCTCAAATCAGGTAAAATGGCTCGGCTCGCGCAAGCAGGGGCGAAACTAGCCTTGGAAGTACGGGTTCGGCCTATATTTGTCCTAAAAAATTTATTTTATATGTATAAATTATTAATTTAGAACCAGGGGATAGAGTTTCGAACCTATAAACTTCTAATTTAATATGTATAAATTATTAATTTAGCTCCACCTCTGCGTGAGGCTCGGAAAATTAAACACTTATTATCACTACTTTACAAAATTGGCGAGGTGAAGAAAATGACTAACCTCCCAAACAATCATGGCATCTTGATTAGGTCCTTTCTTTCCCTGCTGAGTGAAGAGTGAAGCCACCTCGCTCGACCCATTCAACAACATACGCCCAGGAATACCCTGCAGCTGTTCCTCCGTTGACCACTTTCTTGAGCTCTTTCTTTTAGTAGCAGACACTGAAGATCCGGGGACTGGGCTCCTGCTTTCAAATGAAAAGCAGGAGCCCATCCAAATCAAAATATTCAATAAGCACTCCACCACAGCAAAATTATCACAATCACTCCCCCCTATTTTTGGATCCCTAATATCTTTCTTTACAAACACTTCAATACCCAGTATCCAATTCTCCAGTCTATCCAATAAATTTCACCATTTTCAATGAACTTTTAACAATGAAATTAATACTGTAGTTAATGAAATGAATTATTCACGAGCTATAAGAATGGAGTAACGATAACAGAAACAATAAGGGTAAACAATAATACCCCACTAACTTTAACTCCACTTTTCTCCCAAAGAGGAATAAGTGTAAAGAGTAGATCAATAAACACTACCCTTTTTTCCAATATTTAAAGGAATAAAAGCCCAATTAATACCCAACTAGAGGTGAGCTTCAAAAGCACCAAAGGATCAAAAAATGGTAGAGTACGTGCAAGAGAAGATAAAGGGGAGGAATACAAAAAGAAGAAGAGAACAGATAAAAGAGGGAAAGTGAAAGAATAGAGATTTTCATTGTACACATTTCCTTTTATAACCATATCTTGTAGAGAGAGAAGAAACTCAAAGCTGGAGAAGGAAAGAAATATATAAATCGACCGTGCAAAGATATTTTACAACATTATTATTATTATTATTATTATTATTATTATTATTATTATTATTATTATTATTATTATTATTATTATTATTAAAGTTTATTGTCAAAAAATGCACATAAACACCATATTCTTGTTTCATGAAAAACTTAGTTATCTAATTAGATGTGAGTGAGCTCTGATACCAATTGATGGATTATTATATGCAGCGGAAGCAATCCCAGTATCAAAATCACATGTAATTTAGACAACTAGCATAAACGGGATTTCACGGGTTACCTCTTGAAGCGTGAACATATCTCTTCTACCACGTGAGCCTTCAGTTCCATAACTTCTCAATGGAATCTCCATCACCCGCACAATCGTGATCCTCGAACGTTCCACGGTCTTCTACTGTGTTACCCAAATAATACCCGAAAATAGCAATTTCGTGTGGGCGAAATTTCTAGGAAAACTTGGCTGAAAATTTCAGCCACCATGTACTCATCCCTCTAGGTGGAAAACCTTATGTATTTATAGCACAAGTTTTAAGGGTTAAGACCCTTTTCCAAAACCTGTTAGGTTTTCTTTTCCACCAGAAAAAGGATTCCTTTATTTCCTATTATTTAGGCACAGTAGGGACCACAGAATTTAATTAACAAGGCTTCCAATTATGGAATTAATTTGTAATTTTCGAAATTAATATCCACCATAATTAATTACGAATTATTCCACTAAAAATTCGTAATTACACTCCTTATTCAATTTCGAAATTCATCCATTAAATCTTATTTAACTCCCCATGTTAAGATTCAGATACGAATCAATTAAATTAAATTACTGACGATTTAATTTATTGATTATTTCCTTTAGACTTTCGCTTAACTTATTTCATGTGTCGGATACAAAATCCACCGGCCGGGTTTACACATGCAAACTTATAAGCTTTCATAAAGGTATATCATCAATCTCTAAACCGAGACATGGATTCCATCAACTAACTATTACTTCGCCAATGTATATTATTATTATCCAATTTACCAGGCATATTGACCCACGAAAGAATCTCGCCTTTTAATAAATCAAAACAATAATAATATACACAACTAATAATAATTATATCAAGATTAAGAGTATAAGTACATTTAATGGCTAGAGAGTTTATTTTATTAAGTCAGTATAAAATACTTATCTCTACCTGGTCCGTTCAATACATACAAAATGTACTAGCACAAGAAGTTGGAATTAAACCATTCCCATAATCAAGATTAATTATATTTAATCTTGTGCTACAATCATTCCTGATGGTTTGTCCAATTCCATCATTAGATTGTGAACTCAAACTTTATACTTATAAGAACCGATGATTTAATCTTCCGTGTATAAGCTAAACTCTATACACTAAATCATCTACTATATAAGCAAAGGACACAGACTATTATATGATCTATTTAAAACTTTATTAAAACTGAATAAACAATTATTTCATAATAAATACTATATCTAAACCAAACTCATGGTTAATAGTATATATCCCAACAATCTCCCACTTAGACTTTTAACCATGATAATTATTAGAATATACTATATCCAAATGCATGGTTAATAGTATATGCCCCAACAATCTCCCACTTAGACTCATAACCATGCATCTACAACTTTCTCAGGCATTCTTTTACATGACTATTAAAAGTCTTCACCAAATAAGGTTTTGTTAAAGAATCTTGCCAAGTTATATCTGATGCAATATTTGTCCAGTAGTACTTTGTCGTAATTATCTAGTTTGGTATTAAACTCTTCAGAGATCCTGTTACCGAAACTATCCCAAGAATGAACACCGAACTATAATTTTCTTTAGCTTTCTCCCACTAAGACGAAGTACCACTAATATTACCTTCGTTACCTCACGACATTGAAATATTAGTGACTTCTTACTATAGTGTTCAATGTTCAAACATCACTCCCACTCGATAAAGGCATATTATGTCTATTAACGTTCTCCCACTACTTAAATGCAATGGAACGTCAATTCTGACGTGTGGGTTTTGATGTTCTTGAACATCTAGTTATTTCTTTGCCCAGTTCCTGTAAAAATAGTTTACTTCTAGGAACATGTTTTATTAAACAGTCCTTATCTAGAAAAATGCATTTGTTTTAACAATTGCCTTATTTTCTTTAGGACAATAAAATAAAGCTTCATTCGTTTTCTTGGATATTCGATAAACATGCACCTATCCATCCTTAGTTCCAACTTACATATCTGCTTTCCCTTTCAGCACATATGCGGGATAATCCTATATCTGAACATGCCACAGACCAAGCTTACATTCAGTCCACAGTTCTATAGATGTCCCAGGTACTAGCTTAGAAGGAACTAAATTCAGAATGTAATTTGAAGTTTCCAGGAAATATTCCAAAAATAAATAAGGCAAATCTGAATAACACGTCATTAGTCTATCCATATCCAAAAGAGACTTATTTCTTCTTTCTACTACACGACTCTATTATGGAGTTTACGGTGTAGTCAATTGAGATGTAATCCCTATTCTGATATGTAACTAAAAAACTCTTTAGAGAGATGCTCGCCACTACAATCAAATTGTAGTAACTTAATATATTTCTTTGGTGCTTCTCTATTTCAAGTCTTAAAAACCTTGAATTACTTAATTCATTAAGACTTACAGTGCATCAAATAAATATATTAATATTTTGAGTAATCATTTATGAACGTCATAAAATACTCAAAATCTATCTCTTACGAGTATGTTCATTTAACCATACAAATCAGAAAGGATTCATTCTAGCTTATCACTAGTTTTATTTCCTTTTAAAGGGAAACATCTTTTAGTCAAATTTCCTTCCAAACAGGATCCACAAGTTGGTAGTGCCTCTACTTTCAATGAACCTTAAGGTCCATACTTGACCAACTTGAAATCCTATCCAGATTAATATGACTTAGATAAAAGTGCACAGATAAGTTTTACTCAATTTTGAAGAACATATTCTCTTATGAGGTAGACTAATATTGTTCTGTTCAGGAGAGACATCAATATATAATAACAAGGTCATGCATTCATGTACCACAAGAGATAAAGTGTTTATTAAGCTCAATAACTCAAGAGTTATTCGAAAAATAAAACAAATATCCATATCTTATTTTGCCAAGAAACCGGAACTAAATTCCTTCTAACAAAAGTACATATATTGCATCCTTAAAATTAATGCCTTATCACTAAAAGAAAATTTTAACAAGTAATACGACAAATTGCATAAAATCATTGTGGAGTTGAGATAAAAATATTAAATAGATCATAATAAGTCAAAACACTGAATAGTAAAATTCAGACTGCATTCAATATTTATATACATACATGCATCTGGAATAATAAATTTCGATGGGAAAAGAATTATTCATGCAAAGTATATTATATAATGCAAGAATTATACAATCCAAAAATAAATAGAACCAACTCAGATGGAGAGCATACTATTATTTTCAGTCAATTGTATATAACTTTTTAATACAAAAATTTTAAAACACACTACACATATATGTCATGCATCTTGAATAGCAATTTCGATGGGAAAGAACTACTCATGCAACATACATATGCAATGCCAGATTATTCACTCCAATAATTAAAACAGACCCAACTCAGATGGAGAGTATACTGTTAATTTAAGTCAAGTGAACATCATTTTTAATAGCTCTAGTTTCATTGATCCAACATGTATACTCAGATGGAGAGTAAGTACACGATATCAATTACTAGTATTTCACCTAGTGAGCTTACAATAAATTTATCCGATATGGAGGAAGACCTAAAGTCAACGCATAAATTTATTACTCACTTGAAATTAATAGTGGAAGACCATAGAAATATATTTCTATCACCACTTAATCATGATTGTATTGTAGTTACAAAATTGATTCAACCCTTTAAGCTCAGATGGAGAGTTAATACTGGTTATCAATAACTAGTAACTATAGCCAGTGAGTTCATAATAAATTTATCCGATATGGAGGAAGACCTAATGTCAACGCATAAATTTATTATCTCACTATAAATAAATAAAAATGAAGACCATAGGGGTTTATTCCCATCACCACTTTATCACAACCACGAACTTTTCTCTGAGGATTAAGTTCCATATTAAAAATAATGCTCAATACCTATTTAAACAGTCTTAAAATACTAAAATTAATATTTCACACTGTATAGTGGTGATTATTGTTGACTGGACTATTTCTGATAAATCTACCAAATTTCATATCAATTAAAAATTGCGACCAAATTTGGAAAATTATCATTTTAAGCATTTTTTTAAGAATTTAAAATATGACCTACATTTTTTTTTATCATATACCAATTCATGTCAAATCAACATGTGTTATCATGTTCCAGATTAGACATATAAAATGATAGAAAGAATGACTTTTCGTATGTAAATCACATTTTAATCCGTCAAACCTCCAAAAAACTCACCTAAACGATCCCAAATCGTCAAAATACGATGTGATTCTTCTTAAATGATCGTTTCTAATGATCCTACCGAATTTCAGGTCATTCGGAGATCGTGAAATTCATGATCGCCAAAAACTAGACCAAATTCGAATAATTTTTTTTGGCGTAGTCAGGATTAAATCCATGTGATTTGCATTCTTGCTATATATCATATCAAGTTAAATCATCATGTTTCAGATTTAACACAAATATAGCCGATATATAAAGAATAATTTTTCATATTTATAACAAATTCAATTTAATAAACTGCTTGAAAACCCATCTAAACGACCTCAAAATGCCAAAAAAAAACAACATGATTCACTGCATAGCAAGGAGTTTTTTATTCACTAGATCGTTTTCGATGAACCCACCAAGTTTCAGGTTAATCGGAGTCCGTCAAATTCATGACCACTAGCCTGTAACCAAACTCGGAGAATAACCGTTTTAAGTAGTTTCATGAATTAAAATAAATATGATATTGATTTCCATTCTCCTTATAATTACACTATGAGCTGAAGGCATATATTATTTTCTTCCTATTTCTAGGATATATAATATCTCCTTTTGCAATAAATTATCCTTTTATTAAATACATAAGAACCTGAGATATTATATTTTCTCTCGTTCAGTGAAAACCCCAATATCTCTTCTCATGGGTGGAGTTAGTTTCACTAGTACCCAAAGATAAATACTCTTTTTCTAGTTATGAACCTCCACCATTAATGTAGATTTCTCAAGGATAATTTTCACATGGTATATTAAACATATTTCAATGACTCAAATAAATAGACCATTTTGTGGATCCTACTTATTAATCATAATGCTCAATCCATGAATAGATATAATTTCACATGTACAAATTTACTAAGAATTTTTCATGAGTTCAAATAAACAAACCACTTCAGTGGTAACTATTTATTACTCATAAAATTCTCAATTTACAAGTGAATATATATTTAGCTCATAAAATTATTTTATGGTAGACCATAGCTTAAAAGTCATACCAACATTATAAAACTCATACAACATACCGTCATATTTCACTTAATTAGAACCTCCAATCAGAGAACAAAATTCTTCATCGAAAATCCAAACTAGTAATCACGTAGGGCATGAAAATATAAACTTAAATTTGAGAAATTTTTTATGCACAAACATGCCAAACGCTCCAATCATTAGTCATCCAGGATATCAAATAGAGAATTTTACTTTCTTACAAAATAATTATATCATTACACAATATGAATTATACCTTGTAAGACCTAGTCAATAAAATCTTACACCTCTATTATTGAATTTAATACAACAACACGTTTATTTGCTAATAGTCAATGTGTAAACCTATTATATGACTAGTATTTAATCATGGGGACCATGGGGAGTCATCCCCAACACCATTGAATTAAAAAAGAATTAAAATTATTAAGAAATAATTTCCAGAAAATAGAAAAACGTCCAAAACACAGTCCAAACGACCTCAAAACGCCGAAAAATACCATGATTCACTGCTAAAGCAGTGAGTTTTTCTCATCACGGCGTTTCCGATGGACCCACCAAATTTCAGCTCAATCGGAGTCCGTCAAGTTCGCTGACCTCCGAAAATTCCGGCTATTCGGTCAAAAACAGGTTTTGCGTTTTTCTAGGGTTTACCCCAAAAAATTCAGATAATCTCAATCAAATATCAATAAGAAAACATATATCTCATGATTATAAGAATAATCCATAAATTATGCACAGTTAATTCACAAAACAGCAGTGCAGTTTTTCAGAAAACCACATATATATGTAATTCAAAAAATGCACATAAACACCATATTCTTGTTTCATGAAAAACTTAGTTATCTAATTAGATGTGAGTGAGCTCTGATACCAATTGATGGATTATTATATGCAGCGGAAGCAATCCCAGTATCAAAATCACATGTAATTTAGACAACTAGCATAAACGGGATTTCACGGGTTACCTCTTGAAGCGTGAACATATCTCTTCTACCACGTGAGCCTTCAGTTCCATAACTTCTCAATGGAATCTCCATCACCCGCACAATCGTGATCCTCGAACGTTCCACGGTCTTCTACTGTGTTACCCAAATAATACCCGAAAATAGCAATTTCGTGTGGGCGAAATTTCTAGGAAAACTTGGCTGAAAATTTCAGCCACCATGTACTCATCCCTCTAGGTGGAAAACCTTATGTATTTATAGCACAAGTTTTAAGGGTTAAGACCCTTTTCCAAAACCTGTTAGGTTTTCTTTTCCACCAGAAAAAGGATTCCTTTATTTCCTATTATTTAGGCACAGTAGGGACCACAGAATTTAATTAACAAGGCTTCCAATTATGGAATTAATTTGTAATTTTCGAAATTAATATCCACCATAATTAATTACGAATTATTCCACTAAAAATTCGTAATTACACTCCTTATTCAATTTCGAAATTCATCCATTAAATCTTATTTAACTCCCCATGTTAAGATTCAGATACGAATCAATTAAATTAAATTACTGACGATTTAATTTATTGATTATTTCCTTTAGACTTTCGCTTAACTTATTTCATGTGTCGGATACAAAATCCACCGGCCGGGTTTACACATGAAAACTTATAAGCTTTCATAAAGGTATATCATCAATCTCTAAACCGAGACATGGATTCCATCAACTAACTATTACTTCGCCAATGTATATTATTATTATCCAATTTACCAGGCATATTGACCCACGAAAGAATCTCGCCTTTTAATAAATCAAAACAATAATAATATACACAACTAATAATAATTATATCAAGATTAAGAGTATAAGTACATTTAATGGCTAGAGAGTTTATTTTATTAAGTCAGTATAAAATACTTATCTCTACCTGGTCCGTTCAATACATACAAAATGTACTAGCACAAGAAGTTGGAATTAAACCATTCCCATAATCAAGATTAATTATATTTAATCTTGTGCTACAATCATTCCTGATGGTTTGTCCAATTCCATCATTAGATTGTGAACTCAAACTTTATACTTATAAGAACCGATGATTTAATCTTCCGTGTATAAGCTAAACTCTATACACTAAATCATCTACTATATAAGCAAAGGACACAGACTATTATATGATCTATTTAAAACTTTATTAAAACTGAATAAACAATTATTTCATAATAAATACTATATCTAAACCAAACTCATGGTTAATAGTATATATCCCAACAATCTCCCACTTAGACTTTTAACCATGATAATTATTAGAATATACTATATCCAAATGCATGGTTAATAGTATATGCCCCAACAATCTCCCACTTAGACTCATAACCATGCATCTACAACTTTCTCAGGCAGTTTAATTAAATTTAATGAAGGTTAACTTTAAACACATTAAAAAAAAACTAGTTAACATCTATATATCCGTTGATGATGTGATTACATATCCAATTATTGTGAAAAGATTATTATGCGTAGATAATATAAATTATCCATTGAGTGATCTTTTGGATAATCTTAGACCAATAATATGATTATGGTATGGTTTTGTTGAGTGTTGACCACAATCGATATATATATATATATATATATATATATATATATATATATATATATATATAATCCATATAATTAGATGCGTATGAGTGGATATTCTTGATTTAATTTGATTCAAACTCTAACTAACGCTAGCATAATAAAATTAGAAAATTAACAAATTGTGTCATCCAACTCTTAAATAACTAACAATCTCATCTACCGCAATCTTATAAAATGTTTTGTAGCTATCTTAATTTCTGAATTCTGCAACTTGCCGGTATTGCTTTTTCTTATTGACTCAAAAATATCTAGAAATATATAATTAGTTGAGGTATGAACAGAAAATATATAATTATTGGATAAACTTATCCGTCAAGCAACAAGTATTTTATTGCAAAAATATAGTGATTGTGAGAAGGTAAAACAATCAAAGTGATCGTGTCGTGATAAAATAAAGTCGCGCTTTTTAGGTAATGCAAACAATAATGAGTAGACTAATCTAGGATTTGGACGTACTAATATATATCCCCGCTATAGATAAAATACTATACAAAAAGTATAATCGGAAATTAATAGTAACACTTCTTTTTCATTTTTAATTAGTTGCTGAAAATGGAAAAAAGGGGACCGAAATGGAGAAAATCTTTCTTTTACTTTTTTTTTGTTTCCCACCCGGTGTCCGGTGTCCGCTTTGGAGCCCGACTATATCCGGATTCGCACCGCGTAGGGCCCCATTCGGGGGGAAGCGCTCCCTACCAAAGATTTTTCCATACCCACGGCTCGAACTCGAGACCTCTGGTTAAGGGAGGAGCAGTGTAACGACCCGACCGGTCATTTTGAGATTTTGCACTTCGCTCGCCGGTTCTCGGGCATGACTAGCCCCGTGTGATATATTATGACTTATGTAAATTATTGATTTTACTTTTCAGGGTAAGTGGAATGAATTTTGAAGAACAGTTCTCAGTTTGAAGCTTAAAATTTGAAAGGTTTGACCAAGATTTGACTTGTTAGTAGATGACCTCGGATTGGAATTTTTATGATTTGGTTAGTTCCGTTATGTGATTTGGGACATAGGAGTGTGATCGGAATGTATTTTGGGGTCCGGAGTAGATTTAGGCTTGAATTGGCGAAATTGGAATTTTGGCGTTATCCGGTTGATAGGTGAGATTTTGATATATGGGTCGGAATGGAATTTCGAGAGTTGCAATAGTTCCATTGTGTCATTTGGGATGTGTGTGCAAAATTTCAGGTCATTCGGGCGTGGTTTGGTAGACTTTTCGATCAAAAGCGTAATTTAGAAGATTTTGGAATTTTTAGGCTTGAATCTGCTGCGAATTTGGTGTTTTGATGTTGTTTTGAGCGTTCCGAAGATTGGAACAAGTTTGAAGGATGTGATGGGTTATGTTGGCATGTTTGGTTGAGGTCCCAGGGGTCTCGGGTGAGTTTCGGGTGGTCAATCGGACCATTTCATGTTTTGGAAAGTTGCAGAAATGTGTTGTTAGGTATTGCAGACAATTGGCCTTCGCGTTCAAGAGTGAAGCCTTGCGTTCGCGAAGGGTTAGCAGGTGAGGCTGAAGGGTTGGCCTTCGCGTTCGCGAGGGAGGTCCCGCGTTCGCGAAGGGCTGGGCCATTGAGCATCGCATTCGCGAGAAGGGGAACCGCGTTCACGAAGGTTGGAGTCAGGAGGTATCGCGTTCACGAGAGGAAAGACGCATTTGCGAAGGAGAAAAATTTGGTCAACTTAAGTTTGTGCTTCGCGAACGCGAGGCTTTGACTGCGTTCGCGAAGAAGGATTTGAATACCAGCGGTCGATCCAACAAGAGAGTGCCGCAATACTAATGAAGTATCATCAATCTCAATCACATTGCCCTTTTCTGAAACGTATACCCTCATCAAGCCACCCCAATTAGTAATAACATTTCTCTAATTATCTGAAACTGCCCATGCTGTCTAAGAAGAATTATAGGAGTACCTATTGATGATAACTCTAAGATTGATGATAACTTAAGTTTGCTTGGTGGCACAGAAGAATTATAGGAGTACCTCTCATGGGATGATGGGTGTTTGAGGTGTGTTGTGTATTCGGACGGAGGAATTGGGATCAGACATGGTGATTCGTGTGATATATGGATTTGGAAACTGGGAGCTCTCATAAATAAATTATGTTGTGGTTGTGGGTCGCGTGTATCGACCTTGTGTGGTGACTATCGGGGTTTGGAGACTCGAGTAGATCCTTTGTTGCTTGGTATGTTTAAGGTTGTATTCTGGGTCGGGCCAGGGTCTAAATGGGCTAAATGGGCCGGGCCAAATGGGCCCGGGCTTTGGCAGTCCCGGGCCTAACGGTCCAAATGGGTAGAACCGGCCCACTATGGGCCTAAGCCCACATGGTCCCGGGCTAAATGGGCCGGGCCCACGGGCCTAAACGGGCCTAAGTGTTCCGGGCTATTTTTTTTGAATTTTTTTTATCTAAGGCAATTTCTTGTAAACTATATATATATATATATATATATATATTAGATATATATATGTATTAGATATATAGTATATATACTATATCAAATTTAAACACAAAATAAATTGCAAAGAAATATTCAAGGGAATGTCTTATAATTTTTGTTATTACGACATTAACAAAAAATGACAATATCTTTCTTAGTCTTCCTCCCCCAATGGAATGAGCACAACAAGGTACTAATATCACCATTAAAAAGGAAAAAAACTAAGGAAGATGTGCCAAAATACAAGTTACATATCTATGTATTATCTCTAACAAATCTCATAAATCCTTCAAGGTCCGGAGGAATTTCCGTTGGTGGTGGTGGAAAAGAAACTTGTTCATCACCGCTTCCGGGCGAAGCAGCATCCTGCGCAAGTTCCGCTAGCATTTCTTCATAAGCTTCGTATATCTCCGGTTGTGATTCTGCAAGTCCAAAATTTCTTCTTTCTGAACGGATCCAATCTCTGAAGAGTACTAATATTTCTAAGCTCTCCCTCATAGACGCTCTATGATCACTGAATTGGAGTCTCGCTTGACTGAAAGCGCTCTCCAATGCCACTGTTGAAGCTTGAATACTTAAAATATCTCGAGCCAGCCTTGAAAGAACCGTATAGTGCTTTTGTTTGTCCTTCCACCATTCCAAAACTTCAAAAGAGCCGTCGGATTCTCTTATTCAAGTCCCTGCGACAAATAAACTTGAAGCTCATTTAGTTGTGAACTATCACCAATATTATCACCTTGAGAACCCCTGAACTCCGTCCAAGAACTAAGGGCTTTTAGGCCCGCAGTGATGATTGCAAACTAGACGAAGTAGGAGTTGGAACATTTGGTCTAGCATGATCTAAGGCAAGTTGATAAGCATTATAAATTGTTTGAGCAATTATTTTAATTGAGGTTTTTGCATCTCCAAGTGTAGCAAATTCCTCAGCTGAAAGTGATAAAGCGTTATAAATTTTTGTGTACCAAAAGTGAGGACCTTTTAATTTCATTGTAGGATTTAACATGGCAGCAACACCAAAAATAGGGGGATAGGGAAAAAATATTTTTTAAACTTAGCTTTCATAGAATTAATATCATGTTGATAAATTACCCCACCCTCTGAAAATTGAGTAAATAAATCTGCAAGTGCTGCAATATAAACTAAACAGTTAGAAATAGTAGGATAATATTGCCGAGATAATTCATTTATAGCAACATGAAATTGTTCTAAAAAGTCTACAAACATCTTAACATTAGTCCAATCTTGATTTGTAAGGTGCTCATCATCATCATCATCACCACTACCTACACGAGCATTATGTGTTGCATTTATTGAGTTTCTATATTCATATGCAACAACTAAGCTTTCATACATGTAATTCCATCTAGTCGGACAAGGTTTAGGAACCTTTCTTTCTCTAAGGCCAAATTCATATTCTCTAAGTCTACTTCTACAGTTTGAATAAAAAAGCCAATTAAGAGCCATTTTAACCTTTTCAATTTCTACATTTAAAACTTTCATACCATCACCGACGATTAAATGGTAAATATGACAAATACATCCAACATGAAAAATATTACTAAATGCAGGATTTAGTGTAGTTGTAAGCAAACTTATAACATTAGTGTTACTAGAAGCATTATCCATTGAATCCGACATTATTACATTTAAAAACTCTTCTAATATAATGCACAAAATGAGGGTTAGAAGGAAAACTATAAGGTAAACATATAACAATAACCATTTTTGCCAATTCTTCACGATCTTTATTTGGATCATAATATAAAATGCCACCGGTAACAGTGTTAATTCTCGGTTGAACTAGATTTGACCCTGTACTAGGGTTAACCGTAGTATCTACATTTGTCCCCTCTTATGCAACTTTCATTTGAAAATATCTAGCTTTATCTCTAGGGTGTTTCTTTATGTGTATAGTCAAAGTACCCGTACCGCTACAGTCTCCAGTATATTTATGAGCCATCAAAGACCCACAAGTTTTACACTTAGCCTTATTTTGTTCTCTTAGTTGAGTAAAAGTGTCAAACAAGAGATGTTTCGATCCGTTTAGAAGGTTGTCTATTAAAAGTAAAGGTTACTACAGGAGGGTCAGGCGGGGCATCAGTTGGGTTATTAACATGACTAGTAGGTGTACCATCTAAATCCGGTTGTGTTTCATCTAAATCATAATTTTCCTCATCATTTTCAAAGATAGTTTGATTAGGATAAAGAGCATTCATAATTTTATCATTTAATTATTGACCTGGTGCAACATCATGGCAAAATTGACTATCGGAAAATTGAAAACAAGAGTTATCACTATCAAGAATAACAGGTGGAGGAGGATGGGTAGCAGGTCTGGGTTGGGGAGCCGGGGGAAGAGTAGTAGCTTGACGACTAGATTCGCCAATTTTAGATTTTCTCTTACCCTTACCACCAAATATTTTTTTCAAAGAAAAGTCCATATTAATTATAATTATACTAACTAAAACAAACAAAACTATAATATTAAAACTTAAGAGTTGAAACGAGTTTACCGAATTGACGAACAACTTCTTGAAAATTGAATATCATTGAAGACTTGAATACTTCAATTCACCAACTTCACAATTTTTCACGAAATTGCAATAATAAAATAAGTAATTATAGAAGAAAATTAGAGAGAGATTGATGAATTTGTGAGTAAAAATGAAAGAATGAGGGGGTATTTATAGTTAAGAATAGGGAAAAAGTGTAATTATAAAACGTTTGGGGTTAAAACAAAGTTTGGGGGCTAAATGGCTATTTTTAAAAGTGCCAAACGACTAAAATTGCAGGCCAATGACTACTTTTTAAATTTCAGACTGTTGGCCTTTTTTTTAATTTTTTTTTGAAATATAGCCATTGAGCCCGGTTGGCCCGGTTGAACCGGCCCGTTTGGCTCGTTTGCAAGCGGTCCCGGGCTGGGCCCGACCCATAATACACCCTTAGGTATGTTAGATTTTGGATGTGATATTGGGTACAGACTGGTTGTCTTAGTGTCGTGTTATTCTGGACTGTTGCGCTAAGACGTCGACGTTGGCTATGCCAGGAATGCCACGAATTGAGTGCGAGGTTCGACTGATTATGCTTTCAGTAGGGAGGTTTCATTTTTGAAGACCCAGCGGATAGCTGGGAAGGGTTGTCTATCTTATTTGGCCTTCGTGATGGATGTCAGTATAGAGACTTCTACCATTGATTTAGTTCCGGTGGTGAGGGGTTTTTCGGATGCGTTTTATGCTTTCGGGCATGTCATCGGACAAGTTTGTTGATTTCGGTATTGATTGGGTGTCGGGCACCGTATCGTATGGCACCGGCGAAGTTAAATAAGTTGAAGGAGCGTCTTTAGGGACTCCTTGATAAGGGGTTCATTGGTAGACCTATATGGATGTGTGTTCGGCATCGAGTCGGCTTATTTGACTCCGAGTTGTATTGTTAAGGGATGTGTTGATTCAACTGTTATTGAGATTATTAGTGATCTGGGGAGATCTATGAGTTACCTTTCCGTGTTGCGAGGCGTTAGGATTTGTTGGTTATAAGAACATGTGGTGCGGTATTATTGGGGTCTCTCAGTGTAACTCGAGCGGAAAGAGTATTGAGTATTGCTCGGCGGATGGCGTATCGGTTGTGGCCTTTTGGGTTTATGTATTTATTTGTCAATTGCTTCGCCGTGGTTATGATGATTTGCTTTGGTTCTAGACATCAAATTGTGTGCGGTTGTCAATTTTAAGCATAGTGACTTGAGGTGTTTCATGTGGACCAGTGTTTGGATAGGGTCGCACATTGCAGTGAAGTTATGTGGAGGTATTACCCTTCGGGTTAGATTCGTGTGTTTTGTTTCTACGATGTGTGACGGTCTCTCAGCATTTTGTTGTGGTGGTACTGGTGAGTTTATGGTACAGCTCTTTCATTCGAGTCGTCTTCATGATTTGAGTATGTTCAAATTGTTGCTTATTGGTGCGCGGATTGCACGAGTTGTGGCTTTAGATTGTATTGATGTGTCATGTAACCAGAGTAGTTGTGTTCATATTAGATGAGATTGTTGGGATCTAGAATGAATTCAAACGGAATCGGTTTCGTCATATTGGAAGGATAATATCGATGTTCGGCTTAGAAATTTGATATGGTCCTTGCTAAAGGAGAAGTGGCTTCACGGATGGTTGATCTGAGGAGTGGTTATGACTTCCTATGTATTTCATTTATCATTGGCAGTATATGAGAGTGTTGAAATGAGGCTTTATTTGATAAAAGGTTTATTGTCGAAATTCGGATGTTTTAAGCAACTGCTGTGATTAGAAGTTATCGCTACAAGTGTGTGAGTCATATGGTACGTCGTGTAATTGCATCTAAGGTTGCCGTTATGGGTTATTACAGCTGGTTCGGGCTTATCCAGAGTATAGATGTGAGATCCTGATCTTGTAGATGGTTTCAGAAGTGGAAATGTGGTTCTAAGGTTTATGGGCTAGGTTGGATTGTGAAATTTCAGTTGTTTTGTGTTATCGGACCTATATAAGATAGGGTGACGTGGGATCACCCCCGAGTATCTGCATGGTAAGGTTATACAACGACTTGTTGACTTTTGGAACAACTATGGGCACGTTTGAGGACGAACGTATGTTTAAGTGGGGGAGGATGTAACGACCCGACTGGTCGCTTTGAGCTTTTCCACTTTGATCGCCGGTTCTCGAGCATGACTAGCCCCATGTGATGTATTATGACTTATGTAAATCATTGGTTTTGCTTTTCAGGGTAATCAGAATAAATTTTAAAGAACAGTTCTCAGTTTTAAGCTTAAATTTTAAAAGGTTTAACCAAGATTTGACTTGTTAGTAGATGACCTTGGATTGGAATTTTTATGATTTGTTTAGCTCCGTTAAGTGATTTGAGACTTAGAAGCGTGATCGGAATGTGTTTTGGGGTTCGAAGTAGATTTAGGCTTGAATTGGCAAAATTGGAATTTTGGCATTTTTCGGTTGATATGTGAGATTTTGATATGGAGGTTGGAATGGAATTTCGGGAGTTGCAGTAGTTCCATTGTGTCATTTGGGACGTGTGTACAAACTTTTAGGTCATTCGGGCGTGGTTTGGTAGACTTTTTGATCAAAAGCGTAATTTAGAAGATTTTGGAATTTTTAGACTTGAATCTGATGCGAATTTGGTATTTTGATGGTGTTTTGATGGTGTTTTGATGTTGTTTTGAGCGTTCCGAAGATTGGAACAAGTTTGAAGGATATTATGGGTTAGTTTGGCATGTTTGGTTGAGGTCCCAGGGGCCTCGGGTGAGTTTCGGGTGGTCAATCGGACCATTTCATGTTTTGAAAAGTTGCAAAAATCTGTTGTTGGGTGTTGCAGACAATTGGCCTTCGCGTTCGCGATTGGAGGTTCGTGTTCGTGAAGGGTTAGCAGGTGAGGCTGAAGGTTTGGCCTTCGCGTTCGCGAGGGAGGTCTTACATTCGTGAAAGGGCTAGGCCATTGAGCATCGTGTTCGCGAGAAGGGGAGCCGCGTTCGCGAAGGTTGGAGTTAGGAGGCATCGCGTTCGCGAGAGGTAAGACGCGTTCACGAAGGAGGAAAATTTGGTCAACTTAAGTTTGTGCTTCGCGAACGTTAGGCTTTGACCGTGTTCGTGAAGAAGGATTTGAATGTTTCGCGTTCGCGAAGAAGGATTTGAATGCCTGGGCAGAATGTTTAAATAGCCATTATCCGCGATTTTGGGGCTAACTTCCACCATTTTGAGCGATTTTGGAGCTTTTTGAAGAGGATTGAAAAAAAGGAACTATACCTTAATTGTTCTCTCTCTCTCTGAACCATCCCATCCCCATCCCCAACTGTCAAAAACCAGACCATCCACCTACGCCGGTGACACCCACCCCAGCAGGTAACCCCCTCCCTCCCCTCATCTCTTACGCCTCCTCCCCTTCTTTGGAGGCTTAGTTAAGGAGGTTTGTTTTGCAGTAGATATAAAGGAAATCTGCTACTGTTTTGTTAGAACTGTGGTGTAGTCTAACGGAATTGGTAGAATCTGATTTTTGCATTCAACGCTTTCTTTTTTATTTTATTTATTTATTTATTTTGATTGTTCCTTCTGTTTCATTGGGTTTTAAGGAGTTTCCTTAGGATGCTTTCTTCTGTGCTTTTCTTTTTATATATTTGTAATCTTTTGGAAGTTTCAGATTACCTTTCCCTTTTTTGATAAGAACCTTTTGCCACATCAATTCCCGATCTGATCAATATTTGCATTTACCCTTTGCTTTCAAATTTGGCTTTTTTCTTGAATGTTTTTTCTTGCTTTGTGGTCGTTTTACTGGAATGTTTTATTTGAAGTAGAAACTTGTACTAGATTAGTAGTTCCGACAGTTCTCTGCTATTTTTAGGATAATCGCACCAATTTTTTGGAGTTTTTTGTTTGAAATATTATTACATGCTTAATGTTAAAGTTAGTGGTTTTGATTGTTTCAACATTCTGACTTTTACCCATCTCTTTAGGATTCCTTTGAAATGCTTTTGATTATTTAATCTGCAGATCTGGTCAACGATTTATAGTTTTGATCTGTTCATTTTGTTGTACCACGGTAGAACTTTGGTGAATTTTTGTAGTTCTCTGCTTTTTCCCTACATTTCCCCTACTACTGTCAGGGCTACACCAGTGGTAGCAGTGACAGCCCCTTTTTGGTTTTTGGGTCATGGTATTTTATGTGTTTTCAGGAAAATTCTCGAAGGTGTTGGAGACAAGTTGGGCGCACGAGCACCAGCAAAGGAGAGCAACCTGGAAGAACATCAGCAAAGGGCGGTGGGAAGCGGTGCGTGAACGTACAACTACATCGAGTACAACAAATCAACACAAGTTTGGTTCTCGGGAGTTGGTACCTCCCGTTCTACTGTTTCCCTTTTGGTGTTAGTTAAATTGATGTTACTTTAGTTCCCAATAGTTCAATCATTCAACTAGTGTACTAGTAGTCACTTGTTTCCTTCTAGTTCGATTCGTTGTCCGTTGTGCACTAGCGAGTCTTCTTTAGATTGTCGTAGGTGTAGTGGCTATAGTCTGGGATGATAGTTTAGGGGCATGTCCTCGGGTGGGGCAGAGTGTGGGGCTGGGGTCAGGGGGTGGGACGGGAGGCAGGGGAGGTAGAGGGGGCAAGAGATCCTATAGGTTGAGAATCGGGTCATGGAACATATGTTCACTAACTAGTAAGTCTATAGAGTTGGCGAAGATCCTTTAGAAGAGGAAGATTAATATAGCTTGTGTCTAGGAGACTAGGTGGGTTGGATCGAGGGCGAAAAACACAGATGGGTATAAGTTGTGGTACTTTGGAGTCCGAAGGGGTAAGAATGAAATGGGTATCTTAGTAGATAGCCATCTTAGAGAGTCGGTGGTAGAGGTTAGGCAGGTGAATGACAGACTAATGACTATTAAATTGGTGGTGGGTGAGTGTACTTTAACTGTCGTTAGCGTGTATGTGCCGCAAGCAGGCTTGGATGAAGAGATTAAAAGGCGCTTTTGGGAGGGGTTAGATGACATCGTTCGTAGTATTCCGCTTTCCGAGAGGTTATTCATAGGAGGAGATTTCAATGGTCATATTGGGTCGTCTGTAGGTGGTTATACTGAGGTGCATAACGGCTTTGGTTTCGGGGAGCGGAACGGAGAGGGCACTTCATTGTTGGACTTTGCCAAGGCATTCAATCTAGTGATTGCGAACTCAAGTTTTCCGAAGTGGGAGGAGCATTTAGTTACTTACCAAAGTTCGGTGGCGAAAACTCAGATTGACTATATCCTCAGGTTGTGCGAGGATTGCAAGGTTATCCCAGGTGAGACCCTTGCAACGCAGCATAGGCTTTTGATGATGGACATTGGTATTATGATAAGGAGGAAGAAAAGGTCAGTACGAGGCCGCCCAAGGATTAGGTGGGGCGCCTTGACTAAGGATAAAGTTCAGGAGCTGGAAGGAAGGTTATCGACAATGGGAGCTTGGAGAAGTAGTGGGGACGCAAACACTATGTGGTCTACGACGGCGAACTGTATAAGGAAGGCGACGAGAGAGGTATTAGGGATATCTTCGGGCCGTACCGGTGGCCACAAAGGAGACTGGTGGTGGAATGCAGTTGTCCAAGGTAAAGTGGAAGCAAAGAAGTCGTCTTACCTACGGTTAATAGGGAGCACTGGTGAGGAGGAGAAGAGAGCAAACAAGGAGAGGTATAAGGTAGCTAGGAAGGAGGCGAAGATGGCAGTAACGGAGGCTAAGACGACAGATTTTGCTCGTCTGTATGAGGAACTAGGTAACAAAGGCGGGGAGAAAAAGTTATTCTGACTCACTAAGGTGAGAGAGAGGACGACGCGGGATCTGGACCAAGTGAGGTGCGTAAAAGATGATGACGACAAAGTTTTGATGGGGGATGACCAGATTAAGAGGAGATGGCAGACCTACTTTCATAAACTTTTAAATGAAGAAGGGAATCAGGATATTGTACTAGGTGAATTGAGGAATGCCGACAGTCCCCATGCATTAAGTTATTGTAGGGACATTGAGGTCGATGAGGTCATGGAGGCAATGCGTAAGATGAGAAGGGGCAGAGCTACCAGGCTAGACGAACTTCCAGTTGAACTTTGGAGGTGTGTGGGTAGAGCAGGGTTGGAATGACTTGCTGGGTTGTTTAATGTTATATTCAAGACTAATAGGATGCCTGAAGAGTGGAGGTGGAGTACAATGGTTCTATTGTATAAAAACAAAGGCGATATCCAGAGCTGTAACAACTATAGGGGTATCAAATTACTAAGTCATACCATGAAATTCTGGGAGAGAGTGGTAGAAATGAGAGTGCGAAGGACAATGTCTATTTCAGACAACCAGTTCGGGTTCATGTCGGGGCGATCTACCACAGAAGCTATCCACCTTGTTAGGAGGATGGTGGAACAATACAGGGATAAGAAGAAGGATCTCCACATGGTGTTTATTGATCTAGAGAAAGCGTATGATGGGGTTCCTAGGGAGGTCTTATAGAGTTGCTTAGAGGTTAAAGGGGTCCTGGTTGCCTACATTAGGGTGATTAAAGACATGTATGATGGAACTAAGACTCGGGTTAGGATAGTAGGAGGCGACTCCGATCATTTTCCGGTTGCTACGGGGTTGCACCAAGGGTCTGCGTTCAACCCTTTCCTATTTGCCCTGGTGATGGATGCACTAACTCATCATATTCAAGGGGAGGTGTCATGGTGCATGCTATTTGCTGATGACATAGTTCTAATTGACGATGCACGAGGCGGCGGCAACGAGAGGCTAGAGGTTTGGAGACAGGCACTTGAGTCTAAAGGCTTCAGGTTGAGCAGGACGAAGACGAAATACCTCGAGTGCAAATTTAGGGCCGAGACAACGGAAGCGGGAAGGGAAGTGAGGCTTGACTCTCAAGTCATTCCTAAGAGGAGTAGTTTCAAATACCTTGGGTCAGTTATTCAGGGGATCGGGGAGATCGACGAGGATGTCACACACCGTATAGGGGTGGGGTGGATGAAGTGGAGGTTAGCGTCGGGAGTCCTGTGTGACAAGAAAATACCACTGTTACTAAAAGGTAAGGTTTAAAGAGCAGTGGCTAGGCCTTCCATGTTGTATGAGATCGAGTGTTGGCCGGTTAAGAACTCACACATCCAGATGATGAAAGTAGCAGAGATAAGGATGTTGAGGTGGATGTGCGGGCATACAAGGATAGATAAGATTAGGAATGAAGATATTCGAGAGAAGGTGGGCATGGCCCCCATAGAGGACAAGATGCGGGAAGTAAGACTCAGATGATTCGGGCACATTCAGAGGAGGAGCACTGATGCACCAGTGAGGAGGTGTGAACAACTGGCTGTGATGGGCACGAGGAGAGGTAGAGGGAGACCTAAGAAGTATTGGGGCGAGGTGATTAGGCAGGACATGGAGCGACTTAGGATTACTGAGGACATGGCCCTTGATAGGGAATTGTGGAGGTCGAGCATTAAGGTTGTAGGTTAGGGAAAGTTATGAATATTTCTACAGTGTACTAGAGTGAGACTAGCCAGTTAGGAGTTAGTCTTAGGATGCTACTGGTCAGCTACTGATACAGGGCTTGTCTGCTGGATATTATTATACTTTCCATATTTTCATATTTCCTATATTTCTAATATTGCTGTTATTTTGTTATTTTATGTTATTTTATGTTATGTTATGTTATTTTACGTTATTTTATTATGAGTCTATTTATAGTACTAATATATCGTCTCTTTTTGCTTTCTTGAGCCGAGGGTCTCCTGGAAACAACCTCTCTGCCCCTCGGGGTAGGGGTAAGGTTTGCGTACATATTACCCTCCCCAGACCCCACTTGTGGGATTATACTAAGCTGTTGTTGTTGTTGTTGTTGTTGTTGAAAAGGATTGAAGAGGGATTCAAGGGGGAACACTTGGAGGTAAGATTTATGGACTTAATTCTCGATCCTAATATGAATTCTACCTAATTAATCATGGAATTTAAGCCTAATATTGAAGAATTAGGGCTTGTAATTGGAGACCTAGAATTTGGGATTTGAGGGGTCGTTTGTGGTTGGATTTTGATGCTTTTGATATGAATGAACTCGGGGAGTGATAAGGAGTCTATTGATGTAATTTTTATCGAAATACGAGACGTGGACCGGGGGTCGGGTTTGGTCAATTTCGGATTTTATGTTGTAATTTAATTTTTCGAGTGGGCTTTGTTCCTTTAGCATATTTTGATAGTATGAATCTGATTTTGGTTAGATTCGGAGCAATTGGAGACTGATTCGAGAGGCAAAGGCATCGCGGGCTAGAGTTTGGATCGGTTCGAGGTGAGTAATGATTGTAAATATTGTCCTGAGGGTATGAAACCCCGGATTTCACATCGTTGTGCTATATTGAGGTGACACACACACTAGATGACGAGCGTGGGGTCGTGCACCGTTGGGGATTGAGACTTAGTCCATCCCGAATGACTGTTTTACCGCGTATTTGATTGAAAACTGTTTGTTATCATCATGTTTTGGGTTGAATGCCATATTTGGGCCTCGTGCCAACTATTTGGACCCTTAGGGGATTTTTACTGCTATTTCCTAATTGTTTTGATTTTTTATCTGTACTCAGTCATGCTATATTCTACTGTTTTCATAACTCAACCATATTTATTCTGTTTTAATACTTTAAATGATATTTTGGGCTGAGCATCATATTTTACTGTGCCCGAGTGACTTTTAGAGATTTCTGACTGAGTAAGGCCGAGGGCCTGTGTTGTGAGGATACTTTTGGGTCGGGCTGCACGTTGCAGCAGTGATACACTAATTTATGATTATGAGGCCGAGGGCTTGAGTTGTACGCCACAAGGTGGCTTGATATGAGGCCGATAGCCTATTGATTATGCCACGAGGTGACTTGATATTGCGCTTGGGCCGTAAGGGGCCCCTCCCGGAGTCTGTACACCCCAGTGAGCGTGGGTACCCTAAGTGCGTGATATATTGATTATGCCACGAGATGACTTGTTACTGCGCTTGGGCCGTAAGGGGCCCCTCCCAGAGTCTGTACACCCCTAGTGAGCGCGAGTACTCAGTGTGTTATGTGATATAGCCCGAGGGGCTGATGTTGTTCCATGTTATTGTCCGAGGGGTGGTTCTTGATTTATGTTATGCTCGAGGGGCTGATTACGAGTAGTTGTGAGGTAGTCCGAGGGGCTGGTTCTGTTGATATTATGCCCGAGGGGCGGTTTATGATACATATTTTGCCGAATGGCTGCTTATGTTTCTATCATGTTTACTCACTGTTTTATCACTCGTTTGAAACTATTGAAAATTGTTTTAAAAAGGTTTTCACCGAAACTGAGCATGATTTACGAAGTAAATGATTTATGTACTGTGTTGGAAATATCCTGTATTTGTTGTAGTGTTTTGACGTGATTTACGTACTTTCTTACTGCTCAGCTTTCATTTACTTTTATTACTCACTGAGTTGGAGTACTCACATTACTCCCTGCACCTTGTGTGCAGATTCAGGTATTTCTGAACCCGGTAGCAGGTGTTGATTGCTCGGAGGCAGAATCATCGGAGTTTAGCAAGGTAGCTGCCCGACGTTCGCAGCACTGCTTTTCTCCCTCTTATTTTCGTTAGACTGTATTCAGTATATTTTCAGACTTTTCCGTTGTATTCATACCTTAGTAGATGCTCGCGACTTGTGACACCCCGATGTCGGGCTTGTATATTATTTCCGCACTATTTGTTTAGACTTATATTATGAAACATTTGTTTAAATTAAATGCTTAAACATGATTCTTATTGATAAATGGTTAATTTGGGAGTTGTGTCAGCTGACCTAGTTTCACGATAGGCGCCATCACGACCGGATCGGTTTTAAGGTCGTGACAAGCAGTCTCATCCACTGCACCACATCCTTTGCTGATCTTTCTTTTACTTTTGTTACTTCTTGAACTATAATAAATAGAATAGTAATAATGTAAGAACTGTGATTAATCGACATACAAGCATATGTCATTTTAATTAAGCTTTTAATTATTCACTTCGTATATAAGATTATGAAATTCAAAGTGAAATAATATTGTCAAGAACCCTTTAGAAAAGCATAAAAGCAAAAGTATTTTTGAAACTATAGGCTTAAAGTTTTTAAATTAGAAGAGGAAGAGATGTGCAGTTTTATGAGTTTTCGAAAAGATACCGAATTAATAGTTCATAGTATCGTAGGACGGTACAGATTTTCTAAAAATAATAATTTCTTTAATTAAATCGTTTTCCAGTACTTTGTTAATACAAAATAGTTTCACTAAAAAGGGCAAATTAAATAATGCTTCATTCGGAAATTATTTTTCTTTTAAAACATCTAAACTTTTTATCCATATTATAAACCTAACACTTAAACATTGCTTTCAATCTTGATGCAATACAAAATTTAAAGGATTGTGGCATGAGATTACATGACTTTTATGTGGATCCTTCAACACTATTACAGAATCACCAATTTTATTATATTAAAAACAAAAATACAACTGTGCTATAAAAGCAGGGATCACGTTGGGTGACCCAACATATATATAGAATAAAGTTGTTGTCTATTCAGTCCTATCCTAAAAGCTAACCTCATTTTACTCGTTTGCTTTGAATTCTTCTTTCATCCAATGATACCTACAGACTAGCCATATATGGAAATATCATCAAAATTAGGGGTGTACAAAGGAAACCGACAAATCGCATTAATCTGATAATCCGAGTCAAATTAAGAAAAAACACGACTATCGTTTGGTTTGATTTGGTTTGGTGTTGGAAAAAAACCCCCGACTATAATTGGTTTTGTTTGGTTTTAATTAAAGAAAGTCAAACTGAAACCAAACAAACCCGACATTATATATATAGAAATTTTAGGTATATTTAATATATAAATATATTCATTGTGATGTAATTTATAAATATTTCTTAAAAAATTTCATAATTTTATCTTTTAAGGTATTATTTCAAAGTTGGACTTAGAACTTTTGAATGTTCCAATAAGTTTAATAGCCATTAATATTCGTAAATTAAATAATGCTAACAAAAGTCCAAACCAAAATCAACTCAATACTAATGCTAACAAAAGACATTCAATTTAATACTACGAAGGAGAATGTATTGAATATTTATTTTTTGTTTTGCAATAATTTAGATAAAAATGCATAACCTACTTTTATTTTTTCTTTACCGTTTAGTCATGTAATTAATACTCCCTTATTAGTCTACTTATTTTAGCATGACTTAATACTTTAAGATTATGTTTATTTTTATTATGGCTTTTTAATTAGCAATATTTATATTACATAATTTTATTGTCTTTATTGTTGAATATTTTAGGATAATGCCATGATAAATCTCATATTTTGTATTTTTTTTGAAAAATACTTTATATAATTGTATCTTACTAGGATTGAAGAAATATTTTTAACATAAGTTATATGTTTTGTTCTACGAAGATTTTACCAGAAAAATTCCGAAAAAATCTGAATAACTGTAAAACACGAGAAAATTCGAGATTGAAAAACCCGAGTTTTATTGGTTTGGTTTGGTCTTTAAATTTTATAATCCGACACAATTGGTTTGATTTGATAATTATAAAATCCGAGCCAACCCGACCTATGTACACCCTTATTCAAAACTATTTGCCAACTTATCCACATGGAAGTAATTGGAAAATATCTCCCAACTAGTCTATGACATTTCATCTTCTCATAGCAAGTTGATGTTGGTATTATTGCTCTTTACGAGTTTAATACAAAAAATAAAGAACACTGCTGATTTATAATTAATTCGTGGTTAATTCTCATACGTCTCCCGCGTTAATTTGTGTAACATTCTAGATTATAAATATATGCAAAGTAGAAGAATGGAGTTACTATTTTATAAATGGTTCATAATTCGTTCATATGACAGTTTCTTAATTTTTGTAATTTTGTTAGTGAAAAGATGTTAGCTTTTCAAAAGGTTTGAAGTTACTGTATTTATGATAATTTTGTCATTAAACTAAGAATAATGTTACAAACATTAACTCTCATTCGGCTTTTATGTTTTTCCGATGAAAGAAAGCGTAGATGATTTGCCCAAGTAAGCATCAACATTTGTGAACTAAATGACCACCAAAACATTATTCTCCCATCCTCTCAAAAAACTATTATTCTTCCTATTTTTTCGGGGCAACTCTCTTTTTGCAAACTCCAAACTTTCAGCCACGAATGCACGTATTTGGGAGTGTTCTGAAATCTTGGGGAGCGATTGGTCTTAATGATTTGCACTCAGTCGAAATTGAGATCGAAGCTTCTACAATTGTGGAATTCCGTTCAAATAGAAAGCTTTTTGGCCGGTTCAAGGTCAGCCGTGAGCCAAAATTGCGTTCAAAGCAGTAGCTTGTCATGATACAATATTTCTTCGATAAGTTATTTCTATTCTCTTATTTTTCTTAGTCAATATTATCAATTATTTTTCTAACAATTTGAAAGCCGAAATGTAGACATATTTTTATTTATTTATTTTTCTGCAAGTGATTCTCTAATATAATTGAATTAGGATCTTGTTTTTGTAATTAAAATTAAGAAATTACTTTCTCCAACTTCAACTCCAAACTTACGATTAAACTACTGAGAACAAATTTTGAAGTTTCCAAGAGAGATATAGGTTATGTTTGTGCTACCAAAATAAATAAAAAGAAGTTATGTTTGTTTTGATGAATGCTAGCAGCTGTATGCTTAACGCCACCACATGATTCACGTTGTCATGTAAAAAGTACACCAAAACTTAATTAATGTTTAAGCAAAATGATTTAACCATGACCCCTTAGGAAAGAAGAGACAATTATTAATCAATTATATATTCTATGTAGAGACATATATTAGTAGCGCTCTTTACACATGTTTGTGGTGGTTGGACCACTGAATTAATGTTTTATTTTTATTTTAAAAAGTGGCAATTCTTGTTCTTATTTTATATAGGTGGATTATGATTCATGTTTTCCAATGATACGTCGACTAAAGAGCGATATGATGATGATTAGATTCATGTGTTCTCTTTCTATGATGTGAGACGGGTTCTCAACCTTGTGTTGTGGTGGTACTGGTGAGCTTGCGGTACAATTTTTTCATTTGAGTCATTTCCATGATTTGAGTATGTTCGGATTGTTGCTTTGGTGCGCGAATTTCACAAGTTGTGGCTTTAGCATGTATTGATGTGTCATGTCACCAGAGTAGTGTGTTGAATTAGATGAGATCGTTGGGATCATTAATGAATAGGAACGGATTCGATTTCAGCATGTTGGAAGGATAATATCGAGGTTCGGCTCAGAAATTTTGCTATAGTCTTTGCCAAAGTAGGAGCGACTTCATGAATGGTTGATCTGAGAGAAGGTTATGGTTTACTGCGTGATTCATTTATTATTGGCAGTATATGGAAGTGTTGGAATGAGACTCTAGTTGATAAGAGGTTTTCTATTAGTATTCGGGGTGTTGTGTGCAGCTGCTGTGATTAGAAGTTATCGCTACAAGTGTTTGAGTTATGTGGTATATCATGTAATTGCACCTGAGGTTGCAGGTATGGGTTATTACAGCTTGTTCGGGCTTATTCAGAGTATAGACATGAGATTCTGATCATGTGGATGATTTCAGAAGTGGAAATGTGGTTTTAAGGTTTATGGGCTAGGTTGGGTTGTGAACAATTTCAGTCATATTGTGTTATCGGACCTATATAAGATAGGGTGACGTGGGATCACCCCCCGGTATGTGCATGGTAAGGTTATTCAACGGTTGGTTGGCATTTGAAACAACTCTGGGCACGTTCGAAGACGAACGTTTGTTTAAGTTGGGGAGGATGTGACGACCCGGCCAGTCGTCTCATGAGTTACCGCTCCGTTTTTCCCCATTTCTACTTCTTTATGTTTTATTTATCCGTGTTATGTGGTATCGGGTTGGTCGGAACGAATCCGGAATAGTTTTGGTAAGATTTGAGACACTTAGTCTCTAAAAGTAGCTTTAGAGTTAGAAAAGTCAACTGAGAGTTAACTTATTAGTAAAAGACCTCGGAATGCGGATTTTATGGCTCAGATAGCTTCGTTAGGTGATTTGGGACTTAGGAGTGTGTCCGGAATATTTTTGTGATGTCCGGTGTAGAATTAGGCTTGAATTGGCGAAAGTTAGTTTTTGGCGATTTTCGGTCAGCAATAAATAGGCTATCGGGGTCGGAATGGAATTCCGACAGTTGGAACAGGTTCACAATGTTATTTTGGACATGTCTGCAAAATTTCAGGTTAATTGGAGTTGTTTTGAATAGTTTCGGCGCTGTGGGTGGAATTTAGGAATTTCAAAATTCATAGGCTTGAATTTGATGTGATTTTCGTGTTTTGATGTTGTTTTTGGTGTTTCGAAGGTTTGACTAAGTTCTAATGATTTTATGGTACGTGTTGGTATATTTGTTGAGATTTCTGAGAGCCTCGGGTGGATTTCGAAAGGTTAACGAATCAATTTAGACTAGAAGAAAAGCTGCTGCAATTTTCACAGCAGCATGAACAATAACTTGGGTGAACAGTAACTCGGATGAATATTATTGATTTTGGATTTTGACTGATTTCGGGTTTTGTGCTTAAAATCAATATTTTTCAATTGGAATTCATTTGTTTAGCATAATTTAATGATAAAAATCTGAACTTGGTAGATTTGGAGCACTCGAAAGTTGGTTTGAGAGGCAAGCGTGTTGCAGAGTAGCTTTTCGGGCTAGTTCGAGGCGAGTAATGATTTTAAATGTTGTTATGAGGGTATGAAACCCCGGATTACACAACTTTCGGCTGTGTTGAGGTGACGCACACGCTAGATAACGAGCGTGGGGTCATGCACCGTTGGGGATTGTGACTTAGTCCATCCCGAATGACTATTTTTCTGTATATTTGGTAGCTAATTGTTTGATATTATTATACTTTGGGCTAAATGTCATATTTGGGCTTCGTGCCAACTGTTTGAATCCTTAGGGGATCGTTAATGATATTTTTCTCACTGTTTGATTTCATACTTGTGCTCAACCATGCCAAATCTTTCAATATTTTCAAAACTACGCTATGTTAATCTGTTTTAGAAACCTTAAATGATGTTTTAAAGATATTTTGAGCTGAGTTGCATATTTTTACTATTGCTCGAAGGGCTTATGAGATTCTGACTGAGTAAGGCCGAGGGCCTGCATTGTGAGGATACTTTTGGGTCGGGCTGCACGCCGCAGCAGTGATACACTAATTATGATAATGAGGCCGAGGGCCTGAGATTGTACGCCACGAGGTGGCTTGATATTGATATGAGGTCGAGAACCTGTTTATGATGCCATGAGATTGCTTTATATTGCTCTTGGGCCGTAAGGGGCCCCTCCAGGAGTCTGCACACCCCCAGTGAGTGCGGGTACCCATTGTGACATGAGATATAGCCCGAGGGGCTGATTTGATATTATTGTGCCCGAGGAGCAGTTCTTATGTGTTTACCAATCCTAGTTGTTTTTCCTATCTATTGTTGACTGCTTAAAAAGGTGTTTTTATGAGATTTCATTGTTAAATTGTGTTACTAATTTTGTTATGCCTCTGATAGCTAAATGTTGTGTTTAACGTGATTTTATATCGTTCAGTCTTCATTTATTCTTATTACTCACTGAGTTGGAAGTACTTGATGATAGACTATAATTACATATTTTAGTCGCTTATTACACTCAAATTTACTGCACTTTAGTTGAGTTTGCACTTTAATCGCTAGTGTTTTGCACTAACGGTGTGTTTTATGCGTTGTAGGAGTGATTCCGAGCTATATAGATGTTATGGAATGAACTCAAGTGATTTGGAGCTTTTAAGTCTGAGTAAAAACCCAAGAAATTAAGATGGGATCGTATTCGGGGATCAATGGATGATAGAGCAACAAAACGAAAAATCGAGTAGGCATATTGTGCACTGTTTAGTAAAATGCACATACATTTTGGTTCAAAACTCCATTTGAGCTTCATAATATATGATTGGAAATCTAACTCAAAGGGCTACAACTTTCATGTTTTACGTTTTTCCAAACTCCAAACGAAAGAGAGTGAAAAATGCAGTCGAAACCGCGACCGCGGACCTGAAGTGGACTGAGGCAGTATACCTGCCATATACCGCATTTGTACCGCAGCCGTGGCATCTAGACATGAATAATGTCCTTTTTCGCGTAGGAGAAGGTATAATTATTTAGGCCTGACCCTACTTGGTATATATACATGGAAAAATAGTATTTTTAGGAGGTTGGACATACTTTTGACACAGATTCGACCTAAGGAGGCAGAGACACAATAGGAGCATGGCGGGGAATTCTTCTACGAGTTTTTCCTTCCTCTTCCTATTTCATTGTTGGTTATGACTTTTAGTATTGTAGTTTTACATACTATTATGAATAGCTAATTTGTTATCTAGGGTTTTGATGGAACCTTTTGTAGAATAAATTCTTGTTATGTTTTTATATAATTGAGCCGTAGTATTTTCTCTATTTGTTCAACTATATTATTCTTGTGGTTGATTGAAGGGCCCTCAATTAGCTATGCCTATTTAGTATGTATTACTCGGGAGAGAGTGCATATTTAGGTAGTTGTCGAACAACATCACTATCGACGTATGTGAGGAATCGATAACCAAGGGTTTAAAGATGGGATTAGGGATAACGAAACCTTGAGTGCGAACTAAGTAAGCTGTAATTATAGCCAGCTAGCGTAACTCGGGAGAGTATGTCTAGTAAATTGTCGTAATTACTTGGGAGAGAATTACAATATGCAGAGCGCTCATGATCGGTAGAGAATACTTAGGCGAAATTATAGAAGGCATAGCGGGAATGATTCCGACAATTGGGGAAATCATAACTCTAGACCTCCTTAATCTTTTCTCCAACCTGTAGTATCTTTAGTGTTAATTTATTATTTTAATTTGTTAGTTAATTAGTTAAACACAAGAATCTTAATATCTATAAGTTAGGAACTGTTCAAGCTTGTTTTTTTGGTGATAGTGAACAGCTGTAGCTAGGCCTTAGTTCTCTGTGGGATTCGACTCCGGACTTGTAAACCGGATTATATTTACAATTACCGCTTAGTCCTTTTTATAAGGCATAGTTGGATGTGATCAAATTTTGGCGTTGTTGCCGGGGAACTAACAGTGTAGCTATAGGTGTACATATTGCTAGGTTTCAAGTTTGAACTTTTATTTTTATTTTTTGTATTTGATTTTTTTTGTTTTACTTGTTTATTTAAAAAAAAATATGGCATCATGGAATTATGAAAGTTTTGATGTTTGTAATTCTACTTTTAATCCTCCTTATGCATATTGTGATGAAAATCACCCTTGGCAAAATTATCAAAATATTTCTGAGAGCGAGTTATGTGCACCAACTCAATCTTATGTGTGGAATGTGTGTGATATGTGTGGTGGTCAAGATGGTCACTTTCATGGTTGTGCTTATATTTCTTATCTTCCCCCCCCCCAACCCCTTATTATGATGATTCTACATTTTCTTGTGAGGATAACAAGAACAAAGAACCTAGGGAGGCTGACCTAAAGAAGATCGAAGATATGTTAAAGTGCCTTATAGAACAATAAAGTAAAATACAGTTGCAGATAGAAAGGCAAGATGAAACTTTTCGCAACTTAGAGGCTCAAGTGAGTCAACTAGTTGAAGCTTTTAATGCTCAATATGTCAATATTATGGAGAGTAGCCAGGAGCAGTTTGCATTAGATACGGATATTGAGGTGCCAATGGAGGGGTCCAAAGTAGAACCCCAACACTCTAACCATCTAGAATTTAAGGATGTTGCTGTCGAAGAAGTAATACTAGAGTCAACCAGGGACGTTGAAGATATAAATTTAGTTGACTCTAGTGTTTTGGGTGTTGAGGAGGTCGAAAATCTTGAAGTTCACGTATTGGAGCGTGTTGGACCTCATTCCAAACACTTTCTCTACATTATGTTCGGATGGTGAAATGAGAATGGATCTTTACGAGCATAAAAGGGAGTCCAAGGAAGAGGTAGATGGGCCTTATATTTTGAAATTCTCAAGGCCGTCTAGGCAATGTGACACTCCTTGGTCGAGAGCCAAAAAGTGCATAAGACTCTTTCTAATTTTTCGCTCGCAAGAATTTGTACCGCCCCAAGAGCATAATCATAAGCTTGAAGCAAAACTTGGGGTCCAATTCATAAGTTCAAAATGGAGGTAAAAAGTGATTCGCGTCGTGCCGCGACGTTAAATCAAGCGCTTGTTGGGAGGAAACCCAACTTTATTTTATTTTTTTATTTTTAATTTAGTTTATTTTTTTTATTGTATTATTTTTGTAGTGTCGATTTTTGATTTTTAGGAGAATGGAATGCAAATCCATTGGAAGGATGCAACAACAAATAAGATGGTATAATTGGAACTAAGTGTGAGGTACCCGCATGAAGGACCAAGCCTGGGAGAACTCTGAGTACCCCATGAGATGCTAGTGCTTCGGCCTTTGGGCTACCAGGGAGTTTCTTTTACCCTCTTATGGTTATGATGTGCATTGGAGATAATGCACAATTTTAAGTGTGGGGTGAGGAGATTGTCTCGGTGACTTTTCGTGCTACTTTAGCTGTGTTAGTTTAATTAAATAATATTTTTTTTAAAAGATTGGACTTTTCCCGACGATGGATCTATTAGACAATTTTCTTGAGGGATTTAAGTCTAATGAAAAAAAAAACAAAAAGATTTTCTTTTGTTAGGTAGTGTAGCAATTACCCTTTGGTTTTTCTTTAAACCACGGTTCTTTTCCAAGGGTTTTGTTTGAACCGGGTATAGTTAGTTTTTTTGAGAGTAGGAGCCATTATGTTGTGTTTTGAATTGAAGCAATATCTCTTGACTTTGTTATGCCTTGAGAATAACGAGTACTTTGGTTGTGACGCTTAGGCTCAGTTTTTGACTCTTGTAGAAGTACCTTAAATTGTATGATCTTAACTTTACTTAACTTCTTTGACTAGAGTGTCTATGAAACCAATCCTGAGTGAGTTATGTGTCATGTGTGTGTAAGGATTTGTTATATTTTGTGCATTGCATTTGATGCCTAGAACTTGCCCCGTGTGTTTGCAAAGCGAAATAGTAGTTTTATTCAGTCTAGGAAGTGATATAGGCGTTTCTTTGTTGAGCCAGATATGTATATTTTACCCACCTAATTGTTATGTATCGTAGTTAACCCCTTTGAGCCTGTAATCTTATTTCTTTGGCAACCACATTACAAGTCTTACCCATTTGTTTGAATTAATCATCTATTTGAACCTTTTAACCTCTCATTAGCACTTGAATTATTATGAACCGTGTAAAAGTTAAAGTGTGGGGTGGTTGGTTTGGCTTTTGAGTGGAACTAATGAAATAAGAAGAAAGGTGCACTGTTTTGGAAAAAGTAAGAGCCACTTGAATTGAAAAGAAAAAGAAAAAAAATAGTTGGATTGTTGTGAAAAAAATAATTCCTTGATAAGTGGTGGCTCTTGATGTAAGTGTGCTTAAAGAAGAATGGGGTGATATATATTGATGTGAAGGTGGAGTTTTGGTTTAACATAACTATGGGGTTTGAATGTTAAAGTATATGTATTAAAGTGCTTAGGGAGGTGTAGTCACTCTTATATCTAAATGTATCATACTCGTCCCGTAGCCTACATTACAACCAAATAAAGTCCTAATTGATCCTAGATTGAATGAGCTCGATTAGTGGAGTAGTACACTACTGGCAAGCTTATGGTGTATCTTTTGTGGCATATGAATGTTCATTCTGAGAGTGAGTGAATTCTTTCTATCTTGAGTTCCTAAGTGTTCTTAAATTTATTGTATGGAACTACTCTCTTTTATTGTGTGAGGGCACTTGATTCATGAAGGAAAGGTAATGTGAGTGACCTCTATGTTAGAGTAAGTGAGTGAGTTGTGAATAATGCGTGGTACTTGTGAGTCAAATCTTGAGGTGAAGATGTTACGCTTTTGTGCTTGGTCTATTTTAAATACTCTTGGTGTGATGAGTTAGGAGAATTTTTTAAAAAGGTCGTGTCTATAAAAAAGTGTAGTTTGATTGCTCGAGGACGAACAATGGTTTAAGTATGGGGTGTTGATGATAGGTTATAATTACTTATTTTAGTCGCTTATTACATTCAAATTTACTGCACTTTAGTTGAGTTTGCACTTTAATCACTAGTGTTTTGCACTAACGGTGTGTTTTGCACTAACGGTGTGTTTTATGCCTTGTAGGAGTGATTCCGAGCTATGCACTATAGTGTTTTGCACTAACGGTATGTTTTATGCCTTGTAGGAGTGATTCCGAGCTATATAGATGTTATGGAATGAATTCAAGTGATTTAGAGCTTTGAAGTCTGAGTAAAACCCAAGGAATTAAGTCAGGATCGTATTCGGAGATCAACGGATGATAGAGCAACAAAACGAGGAATCAAGTAGGTATATTGTGCACTGTCTAGTAAAATGCACATAACTTTTTTCTCAAACTCCATTTGGGCTTCACAATATATGGTTGGAAAGAAACTCAAAGGGCTACAACTTTCATGTTTTATGTTTTTCCAAATTCCAAACGAAACAGGGTGAAAAACACGGTCGAAACCGCGACCGCGGACTTGAGGCGGGCTGAGGCAGTATACCTGCCATATACCGCGTTTGTACCGCGGTCGTGGCGTCCAGACATGAAATATTGTCCTTTTTCGCGTAGGAGAAGGTATAATTATTTGGGCCCGACCCTACTTGGTATATATACATGGAAAAACGGTATTTTTAGGAGGTTGGACATACTTTTGACACAGATTCGACCTAAGAAGGCAGAGACACAATAGGAGCAAGGCGGAGAATTCTTTTACGAGTTTTTCCTTCCTCTTCCTATTTTCCATTGTTGGTTATGACTTTTAGTATTGTAGTTTTACGTACTATTGTGAATAGCTAATTTGTTATCTAGGGTTTTGATGGAACCTTTTGTAGAATAAATTCTTGTTATGTTTTTATATAATTGAGCCGTAGTATTTTCTGTATTTGTTCAACTATATTATTCTTGTGGTTGATTGAAGGGCCCTCAATTAGCTGTGCCTATTTAGTATGTATTACTCGGGAGAGAGTGAATATTTAGGTAGTTGTTGAACAACATCTCTCCCGACGTATGTGATGAATCAATAACCAAGGGTTTAAAGGTGGGATTAAGGATAACGAAACCTTGGGTGCGATCTAAGTGAGCTGTAATTATAGCCAGCTAGCGTAACTCGGGAGAGTATGTCTAGTAAATTATCGTAATTACTCGGGAGAGAATTACAACACGCAGAGCGCTTATGATCGGTAGAGAATACTTAGGCGAAGTTATAGAAGACATAGCGGGAACAATTTCGACAATTGGGGAAATCATAACTCTAGACCTCCTTAATCTTTTCTCCAACCTGTAGTATCTTTAGTATTAATTTATTATTTTAATTTGTTAGTTAATTAGTTAAACACAAGAATCTTAATATCTATAAGTTAGGATCTGTTCAAGCTTGTCTTCTTGGTGATAGTGAACAACTGTAGCTAGGCCTTAGTTCTCTGTGGGATTCGACTCCGGACTTGTCAACCGGATTATATTTGCAATGACCGCTTAGTCCTTTTTATAAGGCATAGTTGGGTGTGATCAGTACTCACTTTACTCCCTGCACCTCTGTGTGCAGATTCGGGCGCTACAGGTCCTGCTACTAAGGGTTGACATTTCCAGCAGATCTTCAGAGGTTTACTAGGTAACTGCTTGGCGATTCGCAGCCCAGTGCAACCTCCCTCTACCTTATTTCTTTTCTGATTCAGTTATTTCGTAGTGGAGTAGACTTTCAGACTGATAGTATTATTTTAGATGCTCATGACTGGTGACACCCCGATGTCGGGCTGTGTTGGCTTTTATTTCCGTAAATTATACTGTTAAATATTTATTTTGGGATTTTATTTCTGATTAAAGACTTAGTAGTTATTATTTTAATTGCTTAAAGTGAATTAGGAGTGAGTCGGCTGGCCTTGTCTTCACGAAAGGCGCCATCACAGTCGGGTTTGGTTTAGGGTCTGACAGTTTTGATGAATGCTAGCAGCTGTATGCTTAACGCCACCACATGATTCACGTTGTCATGCAAACAAGTACACCAAAACTTAATTAATGTTTAAGCAAAATGATTTAACCATGACCCCTTAGGAAAGAAGAGACAATTATTAATCAATTATATATTCTATGTAGAGACATATATTAGTAGCGCTCTTTACACATGTTTGTGGTGTTTGGACCACCGAACTAATGTTTTTTTTTTTTTTTAATTTTAAAAAGTGGCAATTCTTGTTCTTATTTTATATAGGTGGATTATGATTCATGTTTTCCAATGATACGTCGACTAAAGACCGATATGATGATGATTAAATAGGACCAAGTGAACCAAAATGACTTTTGCGTTTGGACGTTTGTATGAGGAACTAATTAGGGGTAAAAGTGGGGACATGAAGTTGTACGGGTTGATCAAGGTAACTTAGACCAAGCGAAGTGTATTAAAGAAGAGAACGACAAAGCACTGATAAGAAGCATATTTTATATAGAGATGACATACATACTTTAATAAACTATTGAACAAGTAGGGGGCAAAAATATTATGCTTGATGAATTTGAGCATTTCGAGAGTAGGTGTGATGATGATTTTAGAAGGGCAACAGATCAACATTTACTCAAAAACGACATAGTAATAAATATGTGAATGTGTAATTGTCAAACGAGTTTAATATTCCATAGAATTTCTTAGTTACATCAAATTATTCTATTTAACTAATTTATAAGTTATTTTAGTTGTTCTTGCACTTTTATTTCGGTAAAACGTTTATCATCCATGCATTCAACGTAAAAGCAACTCAAGTGCAAGTTTACTAGAAATGACACTGGATGAACCTTTTTAAAATCACTGTTTATATTTTGGCTATGTTAAGAAAAAATCTAGCCTCGCGTTATAATGTTAAAGCACACTCTCCAGAATTTTGAAAATCAACAAAATTTTGAAGGACCACAAATTCAGACAATTCTGAATTTTCAACCAGAATGCTAAAACTTTCTGGTAATCCATCAGGATTTATGAATTTTTTTTGAGATCACCATATTTGCTCAAATTCTTCCTAACGTACTTAAAAAGATTTTAAAAATCGGGGAAAAAACTTGCCTAGCGTGTTTTAAAATTCTTAAGTGAGTTTTTCTCTCTCGAAAGTTCTGTTATTATGGTCAAAAAATCAATAATGGCACAAAAAATCCTTTTTTGTCATTCTTCCCAAAAGGTTAAATATATAACATATACATATGGTATAATGACACAGTAAGATTTGAACATTCAATCCAAAATTATTTAGCGGTTATGAGAGCTTCATTAATTTCCTTTATTCTCATCTTTGATCTTTTTAGATTCTTTTATTTAACAACGGTATTGGAATGAAGTTTGTAAAGTTTCCACATAAGAAAGAAATTAATAGGTAGACTATTATCAATATCATGTAGATGAGAAATATGAAAAAAGACAATCAGATGAGTGCCAATAGATTATAAAAACTTTTTTTTTATAATTATATTAGAAAGGAAAGGAGGGCCAATTTAACGCGATTATTTGACATTGTGGGCGAAATATAAGTGTTTGCATTTTGAAAGTGAAACTTCCAAAGATAGAAAATAACATTAAAATTTCGATATTTTGATTCTACGGTAACGATTAGATTTCAAAATATTAAACATAGCATGTCAAAAACGTGCATTTGAATGTAGCTATCAAAGTTCAATCCTGCCACATAAATTGAAAACAGAGTACTACCATAATTTAATATTTAAATGGTTTCCTTTCCAATTTGAAAATAGATCAGAATAATTTCCTAAACACTAAAAATTGTAGCAATTCATTGGAAAAAGATCATAAATAGCCTAATTTATAATTGATAATTAAAAAATAGTCACAATTTTAAAAGTATTCGAAATTTAATCACTCTTTCATGTTGGGGTAAAATCTGAACAAAAACATCCTTAAAAATCTGGAAAAAAAATCCAGCATAATATGCTGAAGTTCGAATTCTTTACATATGAGATTCTAGCATAATGTCCTAGAATTTCATAATTGTGATGACCCAAAAGGGGCATCACTTGTTTTAAAAGTAAATTTTGCGTTTCGAGGACTCAAAAACCTCTTTCGGCATCACCTCGATTTGCGTGTGCAATCCGGGTACGTAGCCGGAAAGCCATTATGTGAAATCTGTGAAAATGATGAATTTTGACTTTAAAATGGATTTAAGTTGACTTTGGTCAACATTTTGGGTAAACGGACCCAGACCCGTGATTTGACGGTCTTAGAGAGTCCACAGGAAAATATGGGACTTGGGCGTATGTCCGGAATCAAATTCCGAGATCCCAAACCCGAGAAATGAATTTTTAAAGAAAATTATTTTCTGGAATTATTTATGAGTTTTGGAAATGAAATGTGTTTAAAACTTGATGGTATCAGGCCCGTATTTTGGTTTCGGCGTCCTGTACAGGTCTTCTATGTGATTTAAGATAAGTCTGTGAAATTTGGTAAGAAACGAATTTGAAACGACGTGAATCGGACCTTATTTGAGAAAATTAGAAAATTTGATGTTCTTAAGTAATTTCATGATTTTGATGCTAAATTCATAGTTGTTGATGTTAGGTTGGTGTACATGTTTGGGTTGGAGCCACGAGGGATCGGGTGAGTTTTGGATAAGCCACGAGGTGGAATTTGGACTTAGGAAAATTGCAGGTTTTTAGTTGGTATGATCAGGTCTGCAGGCTTCCCAAATGCGAAGCCTGGCTCGCAAATGTGAGCTCGTAAATGCGAGAATTCCATCGCAAATGCAAACAAAGGCTTGGGTAGGCCTGATCGTAAATGCGACCATTTGACTCACAAATGCGGAAGACCCCAGTCGCAAATACGATGCCTGCTTCGCAAATGCGAACCCCTCAGAAATAAGGGGTGATCGCAAATGCGATAAATCTCTTCGCAAATGCGAAAGTCTCAGAATTCTTAAGGGTTCGCATCGTGATTGCGACATCAGAGACCTATATATTCATAACTTAGACGCATTTCAACCATTTTTCACACTCTTTCAAAACCAAAACACTCTTGGGCGATTTTTCAAAGACAACTCTTCTTCCAAATCGATTGTAAGTCAATTTTAACTCGTTTCCTTCAATCATTAACATCTTTTCACATGATTTCAACTCAAAATCAATGATTTTCATGGGGGAAATTGAGTGTTTTAGGTAGAACCTAGGTTTTTCAAAAATTGGGGATTTGAACCTCAATTTGAGGTCTGATTTCAAAACAAATTATATATGGGTAATCGGATTTTGGTACGAACCTCGGGGTTTGACCACGTGGGCCCGGGGGCGATTTTTGATTTTTTGGGCAAAACTTTAGAAAACTCATTTTCATGCATTAGAATTGATTCATTTAGTATTTATTGATGTAATTAAGTAACTTGTGGCTAGATACGAGCGAATTGGTGGTGGAATCAAGAGGTAAAGCGATAGTAGAAACTTGAATTGTGTTCATGGCATCGAGATAAGTGTTTGGTCTAACCTTAACTTGAGGGATTATGAGTTGTGTCCTATTTGCTATGTGTTATTTGTTGAGTACGACGTATAGGCATGGTGATGAGTATCTATACGTTGGTGTCAAGCATGCCTGTGAGTCTTATACTATGGTTAATGTGACTCCATTTTGTATTGTTCATGCTCTATATGATAATTTCTATTGAGGAATATGACTTGTGGAAGTATTAATGTTAATTGAATATGGTAAAGCGTTGGCTCGAGTTGAGAATTTAATTGTTGAACATGGTAGAGCATTGGATCAAGTTGAGAATTGAATTGTTGAACATTGTAAAACATTAGCTCAAGTTAAGAATTGAACTATTGAACATCATAGAGCATTGGCTCAAGTTGTTAATTGAGTTGTGAAGTAGATGTGAAAGAAGAAAGGAGAGAGAGAATCATGATATTGTCTCCCTTGCTGGGATGTTATTGTTTTGGTATTGTTTTCCCTTGCTGGGATTTGATTGTTGTACTATTATTCCCTTGCCGAGATTTTATTGTGATTTCATTTATTTCCTTGCCATTATTTTTTGTGATTGTTACTTGGGTGAGGAAGAGTGTAAAGCACGAAGGGTGATGCCGTGTATGATTAACTGAGGAAGAGTGTAAAGCACGAAGGGTGATGTTGTGCCGCACGATGTAAAATTCCGTGCCAATTTTATTGATTTTATGGCGAGGATGAGAGTAAAATCACGAAGGGTGATGTTGTGTAGTTTATATTGATTCTTATGGTAAGGACGAGAGTAAAAGCACGAAGGGTGATGCCGGTCACTTGTCCTTGATTTTCCTAATTCTTGCTGATAACTGAGTTATGTTGTCATTTACGTTTATTTATTGATTTTCTACTGTTACTTGATTTATTTTGGTGTTATAGATTCCCTTACCCTATTTGCCTTGTGATTGTTGCTTGGGTGAGGAAGAGTGTAAAACACGAAGGGTGATGCAGTGTATTATTTTGGTGAGAGAGTGTTAAAGCACGAAGGTTGATTCCGTGCACTTGTCTTTGATTTCCTGATTTTTATTGATAACTGAGTTAGAGTTTCTCTACATTTAATTGCTGGTTTCCTGTTAATACTTGTTGTACCCCGTAGCATGATCCCCTCTTCCTATTTTCAATTGAACTATGATGATCCTCATATTTATTTGTTGTTCTTCTGTTATTATTCGATGTCCCCGCAGCATGTTACCCCCTCCCAGACTTAACTGCACATTATTGTTCTTTTTTCCGTTGTATATGACTTAGCTGCACAGGTTTATTTGGTAGTCTCGTCCTAGCCTCGTCACTACTTCGCCGAGGTTAGGCTAGACACTTACCAACAAAAAGGGTCAGTTGTGCTGATACTACACTCTGCACTCTTTTGTACAGATCCCAGTGTTGTAGACTTCGGACTGCAGTGAGATTGTTGTTTCTTGTTCATCAGGCGACCCGAGATAGTCCTGCAAGCGTCCGCAGGCCTTGACGTCTCCTTCTATCTACAATTCCTGTTTCTTTCATGTATTTTCAGAGACAGTATTGTATTTATTTCTTTCAGACCTTTATTTGTTGTACTCCTAGATAGTCTGTGAAGTTGTGACACCAGTCTTGGGTAGATTTATTATGGATTGGTATTAGCAGTATTATTAAATCTTTACAACGCAGTCTTCCACTTATTCAATTCTGTTGTTATCTAATTATTGGCTCTAAACTGTTATCGGATTAAAAATGAAAACACGATAAATAGTTCAGTTGGTTGGCTTGCCTAGTTTTCACCAGTAGGCGTTATCATGACTCCCGAGGGTGGGAAATCCGGGTCGTGGCAATAATGTTGGAGGTCCAACATAATATGCTGGAAATTTATACGTAGGAACTTTATAATCCAGCATATTATGCTAAAACCTTTCGTGTTTAAGCTAAATTAATGGCTACTTCTCAATGACTTTGCAAATATTGGCTATTTTTCATTTAGAGGAATTTTCAGAAACTACTATTGTTTCGTGGATATTAACTTCATATAGCTACCATATACATAATTACCTCATATAACTACTATTCAGTTGTTACAATAGTGTATTCGCTGTATTCGTGCTGCTATATTCATGAATACAACAACAAAAAAAGCCTAAAGATCGGGGTAGTTCAGCTGTATGCGCATGTATTCACATGTATTCGTGCCATGTATTCATGAATACAGCAACAAAAAGCGCCTAAAATCAGGGCAGTCCGGCTGTACGCACATGTATTCACATGAATACAACAATAAAAAGCACCTAAAATCAGGGCAGTCCAGTTGTACGCGTATGTATTCACATGTATTCTCTGTTGTATTCATGAATATAGTAGTAAAAAATGCCTAAAATCAAGGCAGTCCAGCTGTATGCACATGTATTCACATGTATTTGCGCTATATATTCATGAATATAGTAACGTCAATCACCTTTAAAATAGGTATGTCCAGCTGTCTAAGAGAGAGAGAGAACATAAATAGCGTATTTTATGCCTTATTTCATGCGTCACTAGTAATATATACCATAAATACTTATTTTGCTATAAAATATAAAAGGTAGCTATAGAAAATAATATTTTAAAAAAATTTTGGTTTATAATAAATAGGGTCTATACCTTTGCCATAGGAGGTAAAATTTTCTTTCATTTATCAGTTCGAAAACTGGCCGGCCCATGCTATTTTCACCAAGTAAAAATTGTATGGGGTAGCCACTTTTTAAAGTTATATTTACTTTTTATTCAGCATTTTCAATGCTTAGCAATAGTAGCCACTAGTCTATTAAAATTAATATGAAAAGACTGTGTTACCCTTTCTTCTATCTCTTTCATGTTAGGGAGAAGAACCGTACCGCCGTCTGTGAGGCTCTTTCTCAATAATAGGTTCGTCGGAAAAAGGATAATTCGCCGATCGGAATACCAGAAACCAGGAGATAGTCCTTGAAAATGGCAGTTTTCACGTGACACCCAATTTTTGAGTCTTGGTGCTATGGAACAGAAGAGACTATGAGAGAGGAATAGGTCTTGTTTGGCTATCGAATAGGAACAAATTAGAACATTATTATCCTTGGTACATTAAAAAGTTACAATTAATTCTTTTTTTTGGCTATCAATCCATGACCTATTTAAGTGTAGATAATATTTAGTAAATGATTAATTTATTGGGCCCTCTGTCTTTTCACATTGAGCTTAATGCCTAGGTCATGAACTTAGGGATAAGAAGCCCAAAAGTTAAGGACAATAGGTCCTGAACTTAGACTAACAAGCTCAAAAGTTAAGGACAATAGGTCCTGAACTTAGACTAACAAGCTCAAAAGTTAAGGACACTTGGTCCTGAACTTACAGTTATAAGTTCAAAAGTTAAGGACACTTGGTCTTGAACTTAAACTAACAAGCTCAAAAATTAAGGACAATAGGTCCTCAACTTAGACTTACAAGTTCAAAAGTTAAGTACAATAGGTCATGAAGTCCTAAACTTAGACTAACAAACTCAAAAGTTAAGGACAATAGGTCCTGAACTTAGGCTGAGAAGCCCAAAAGTTAAGGACAATAGGTCCTGAACTCACAGTTACAAGTTCAAAAGTAAAGGACAATATATCCTGAAGTCCTGAACTTAGACTAACAAGCTCAAAAGTTAAGGACAATAGGTCCTGAACTTGGGTTAAGAAGCCCAAAAGTTAAGGACAATAGGTCCTGAACTTAGACTAACAAGCTCAAAAGTTAAGGACACTTGGTCCTGAACTTACGGTTACAAGTTCAAAAGTTAAGGACATGTAGTCCCGAAGTCCTGAAGTTAAGTTCAAAAGTTAAGGACATGTAGTCTTGAAGTTAAGTTCAAAAGTTAAGGACATGTAGTCCTGAGGTTAAGTCAAAAGTTAAGGACATGAGCGGAAGGGTATTTTTGTCCGGACAATTAAAGTTTATTAAAGCAGTGGCTAAAGACTAAAGATATTTTAAACAATGGCTTAAAAGTACATGCATGTATTGTTAGTGGCTAACCGTGCACTTCCCCCTTTCACCAATTCATTGGTATGATTTGGGCCTAATGGAAACGGCCCGCAATCTCAAATACTCTATTAACCAGGGCCGGAGTACCTATAGCCATTCTACTATTGAATTATTACTTAATTTTCAAATTGGATGAGAAGAATTGAAATAAAATTATTGTAACGCATCAAGAAATATAAAACCATTAATCTTACCTAATATGTGACATATCAAATTTATGGTCACAAGAAATACCCTTGGGTCAGTTTATTGTTTTAGATTTTAACTTTTTATCCATCCAAACTATTATTGCTACCCTAACAAATCAGAGTCACAAATTCCACAAGACACGAATTTAAAAATAACTTGCAAAAAAAAGTACAAATTATTAGAAAGGGAAAGTTAGAAAAATAATATGGCATTGACACAATATAGAATGTACAATAGAAATGAAAAATTGCAAAAAACGAGGTATGTTTATTCGATAAAATAATGGAAATTTGGTACAAAATTATAAATGTACATTTTCTTACACCCAATTGCATCTGCCTAGCCCAGAAATATATTTTGCCAAATATCCCAAAAAAATTGCGTTAATATCTTCTGATTTGGTGAATATATAGTTGAAGAAATTTTTGAAGAACCACCAATAAAGATTCATTTGAAGCTTGAATTTGAAATCTATTTTTTAAGCAGTAATTTTTTTAAGCCGGTGTAGTTGAAATTCGTTGGAAGCACCTACATAAGTCTATTTACAAATTTGAGAAAGACGAAGGTTATTTGGACTCATTTGGAGTCAAACTTGAGTTAAAATCGAGCTGAAAAGACACAATTATATTGTATATTGTTAGCAAATCTGTATTACTATAATAAATAATAAAATAATAAACTTTTTGAAATAGAAACAGAAACAGAAAGTTAGTAACAACAGAATGTCGAAATAATATCTGAAAATAATTTCGGAATAAATCGAGTCTACTGAATGCACAATGTGTTCTTAAGGAAATTATTCCCCTCAAATACCCGAGGTGCTGAAATATTATCCTCCCAGGATAGAATGATTTAATTTACCGGTGTATTGGTAACAAATACCACGGTGTAAGCGAACCATTCAATGATAGTAAATCACACTGAAATAGATTTGTGCAGAAGAAGAAGAAATTTTGAAGTTCAGAAAATTCGTAAGGAAAAATCTTAGGAATCAAATGAATTTATAACCAATGGAAGTACTATTTCTGAAAGCTTACAACTCTTCTTTAGAACAGTCACTTAAAAACGGGAGGGAAATTTAAATAAAATTTTGAGAAGAAAATGAATCGGGTCGCACACGGACCCGATTCGGGTTGGATATTTAGCTAATTTAATTAATATTTTATTAAATAATTAAAGAAATTTTGTCTAAAAAGATTAATCAAGCTGAAGCCAAGCGAGTGATGACGACGATTGCGCGAGGCTTGCCTTCTTCTTAATTCTTTAAGAACTAGAAGAAGAGCAAATATATATATATATATATATATATATATATATATATATATACCCATCAAAAGCTTTTTCTTCCTCCTACACGTGACAATATCCATTTGTAAATGAGGGAAAGTTAAATATTTTATTTTCCCTCCATTTCCCATTCACCATCTTTTAAGCTAAACCAAGCTTAAAACACCCAACATATATCACTTATATAATTATGATACGCCGATATACTATATAATTATGATATGCTGATATTCATAGGGGTATGTACAAGATAAATATACATTGATAGGCTGAGAGAGATATATAGACAGGGCCGGCCCGTTGAATTTTGTGGCCTAAAGCCAAACTTCATGAGGGGCATTAACTTTTTATTATTTTTATTTTTATTTGAAGTCTATTTTGTAGATTTTTTAGATGCGAAGTTATTAGTAATTTTCTTATAATAAATTTCTCCTAGTAAGTCTTTATTAATTGACGATATAGCTAAACCATTTAACCTAAGCTAAGATTTTATTAGTTTTAATTTTGAAAAACTTTTTTTGCTAAGCAACGGTAACAGGTGTAATTAATATTATTCTTTAAGCAATATAGGCATTTGAAAAATAATCAAATCTTTTATTTGATTGGATATATTAATTAAACTGTTATCTTCTAATTATACTATTTTTCTTAATACTTTTAGTTCAGAAAATAAATCTAAATCATCAATATCGAGTTGATTTTTATGCTTTAGGGAACATTCAAGATTAAAGTAATATTTTTTCAAATTTTAATCATCTACCGATCTCAATTTTTTACTGCTAAAAAAAACCAAAATTATTTTCATATGATTCGAATTATTTAAATCTATTTTGAAGTTTAAAAATAGTCTTGTTTACTATGTCTAAAACATCATTAACTCTAAAAGATTGTTCGAGAGATTTTGAGATTTCATTATCAACATTCTCATCAAATTGTTTGTTCATATATATCATACGTTTCTTACGAAATTCGGATTCGATATTCATTTCAAATGCAATTTCCTTGACCAAAATCATAGCAGTTGCAAATCCTAATATTCTCTCTCTTTATATATATATATATATATTATTAAAGAAAGAAATCAAACATTTTCACTTTATTTAATTTTTTTTAACTTATACATAATGTATCAGGTATTACAAAAAATGGCCGCTGTAAATATGAGACCCAAAGCCTTTCCTGTATATAGAATACACAACAAGAGAAAGGCACCATCCTCAACCTCCACAAAAACCTATTTCCTCTCACTATCATAATCACCGATCATTCCACCATAACAACACAAAAAACTTATAAATCATCCAAAACAAGTTGCAAAATACGACTTATACTTAGAAATTGGATAACCTTTCGATAGAAGTGTAGGGGATGATCATATCTACCCAAAATCGGTTTCGATAAACATGATAACGTATAGATTTTAGGTAGGATCTCACGGTTTTATATAGAAAATCCAACTTCTAATTGAGAAAAAGAAAGAATTTTTGTACTCAATAAGTCCGTTAAATGCGAAACTGACCGAATGAATATTCTAGAACCAGCATCTACTATTTATATTAAAATAAAATATAAATTGCTAGAGGCAAAATAATTCGGGTCGAAAGTTAATGCGGATAAAAATGGGGGAAGTGCACGGTTGACCACTAGTAATACATGTATTTACTTTTAAGCCACCGTTTAAAATGTCTTTAGTATTTAGCCGCTCCTTTAATAAACTTTAACTGCTCGGATGAAAATACCCCTCTGCTCATATCCTTAACTTTTGTACTTAAGTTCGTCCTTAACTTTTGAACTTGTAACTCTAAGTTCAGGACTTCAGGACTACATGTCCTTAACTTTTGAACTTGGAACTCAAACTTCAAGACCAAGCGTCCTTAACTTTTGAACTTGTAAGTCAAAGTTAAGGACCTATTGTCCTTAACTTTTGAACTTGTAACTGTAAGTTAAGGACTGCTTGTCCTTAACTTTTGAACGTGTAACTGTAAGTTAAGGACTGTCTGTCCTTAACTTTTGAACTTGGAAATCAAAGTTAAGGACCTATTGTCCTTAACTTTTGAACTTGTAACTGTAAGTTAAGGACTGCCTGTCCTTAACTTTTGAACTTGTGTCATTAACTATTGAACTTAAGTTTAGGACTTCAAGACTACATTTCCTTAACTTTTGAACTTGAAACTCTAAGTTCAGGACCATGTCCTTAACTTTTGAATTTAACTTTAGGACTTCAGGACTATATGTCCTTAACTTCTGGGAAGGAATTGTATTTCCTGTTTACTCATCACTCCTTTTCTTATTTTCACAACTTTTAGATCTAAAAATAAATTCAAGGAGCTAAGAAAAAATAAACCCTATTGAAAAGAAAATACTTATTTGTAATCACCCCATATGTAGGAAGAGAAGGAATAGTAATTTCGTCATCATTTTCCGGTCATAACTCCGGCATCCGGTGGTGGAACTAACCAAACTTGGTGTCAAAAGATACATAATTTCCTTACGAATAATACCCAATTGGTTTCAACTTCAGATCTATAGTCAATTTTGGTAGATTTTAATTTCATTTTCACGAGTTACTGTAGCAGACAGTGTTCTTCATTCAATTTCAGCGATTCAGCTAATTCCAACGCTACTTTTCAGCACAACAACTTGTTTTGATAGCGTGAAAGTGTTCTCTTCTCTTCTAAGATTGGTTTGAATTCTAAGCTTCATTTTAAACTAAATTACTGTTTTTTACAGTTCGGATTGTGAAATTGGATTCACAGCCATAAGCAGTAAGTAACGTGAAGCTAATTCGAATTACAGTAGCATCGTTTTCTTGCAAAGCTGCTGCAACTTTGTCATTGTCACACCTCCTTTTTGCGCGCCCGGCCCCGAAGGGTTAAATGCGCGAGGGGAGTTTTTCCAATTTAAGTGACAATATTCGAAATGAGATTATTTATTTAATTCAGAGTCGCCACTTGGGAAAGGTTTGGCTTTTGGTGTTCCAAGTCACCGGTTTATCTTGAATCCCAAATCGAGGAAATTTTCGACTTTTCCAAATGAAGTCTGCGAACCAGAAATTCTAAGTAAGGAATTCTGTTGACCCGAGGGAAGGTGTTAGGCACCCTCGAATCCCGTGGTTCTAGCACGATCGCTTAAATTGTTATAATGGCTAAATATCTGATTTAAATACATGTTATGACTTACGCGCTTTTATTAAGTTTAAACCGCTTTTATTATTATCATTTATTTTTATAGAATTGCAACGTCGCGAAAACGCATCGCGAACCACGTCACAATCAATGCACCCGTAGTTGTTAACGCATTTCGACTCCGTTGAGATTTGGATTTGGGTCACATCAATGTGCACCCGAATTTAAGAATATAGTTTAATTAAGCCGCGCCTAAAGAGTCTAACGCGTTATTATTTTTGGAGAAGGCCATGAAATACACTAATGGACTATCCTGAATTCTAAATATTTATTATGGTTAATTATTGAGGGCCCCGCAATTTGCATTTTTATTTTGGCGAGGCTCGTCTCATTATTTTAGAAAAGGATATGCTAAAGTGACTACGTTCCTATTATATTTGTCTTTAAAAATAAAAGAGAAAGACCGAACTTACTTGTTTAAGCAACTATATACTAAATATCTACTATGTTTGACGAATCCGAATTTTGTTTGATTACCTAATTGGTTGTTTATGAGATGAGAATTACCTCAGGCTTTGTCTTCAAGGAGTGAATGAGCTTTGTTAATTTGCTAAGGGGGATTGCAAGCAAACTAATAACGTACACTAAATTTGCATTAAAAACGACCTTCCAGTTTGAATTTCAAAACTAGCTCATTTGGGCTTGATAAATGAAATCAGTTGTTTATTAGGAAAACTACTGTTAATTGAACTCAAAAAAAGTAGTCGCATTATTTCGAAACAGTGAATCTATATCGAAACCCATATCGAACCTATATAGGAACAAGTAATCTAACAAGAGGGTTGACACACATGGTCATCCTATCAACGTAACACCACATGAGAATTAGCTTGGGGTACATTTATCTTGAAATTAAATGGAACCAAATATAACAAATTTGACAGTTCAAAAGTCTAGACAAAATATGTACAGGTGCTTGCCACGATTCTATATTATACTGTCATAGCTAAATCGAAACCTAATGGTTATACACATTGAAAATACGTCTGATCTAACAAACAATATTATCTAATATGTCAATCAAGATGTGCATAATTCATACAGAGCAATCGTGGTTGGGACTAACTTAGACAAATACAGACCAAGCTACCATTCAAACTATTTTTGAACACAAGGATTGTAAAGTAAACAGATGTTCGTTTCTTTATTTCAGCTTCAAACTTCAAACTTTCAGCCAACAAAGTTTCAGGAGTGTGTACCTGGGAATGCTTACAATCGAAGAAGAAAGGAAGTCAGTAGAATGACAATGGCAACAGAAACAGCAGCAGTAACAGCAGGTAACAAATAGAACAGCTCCCAGTGCAAGATACAGTTAGAGCCGATGGAAAAATGGCAGAAAGACAGCAGCAAACAATGCAGTAGAAACAAAACTCCAAGACAGACCAAATCCAGGAGAAACAAACAATGTGAATCAACCAATGAACTCAGCTGATACTTGAAAGAAAACAGAGTTGATTGAACAGGTTGAACAAACTGAGAATCACACAAACAAGGAAGAAACAGTTGCAGATTTTCTGTATCTTTTCCTCTCTCGTAGGTGTCTGTATATATCTAACAATCAAATCTCCAAAAAGTCTGAGTTTAGTCTAAAGATCTACCTGCCTTCTCCTTTTTCAAAATTTTTTGTTTTCAAAATCAATTCAGTTCCCAAAATTCAATCTCAGTCCTCCCTCCCTAATATTAGATGTCTTCTTGCTTTTAACTGATGGAAGTTCCCCCTTTTATATCTTAAATTCCACCCTTTTACAGCCTATTAGAAATCAGCCCACCTCTCATGTGCTGTCCTCTTTTCAGTTCCACTTAGCCATTTAAGTATTATCCCCCCCACCCATCACATTCCTTGGCAGACTTACCCTTTTAAATGAGGTTTAATACTTTTTAAACTAAAGCAGGGGAATGGGCAGCAGAATATGTCTGACAGCACATGCTGTCAAACTATTTTTAAATCAAAAAGCCCTTTATGCAGGAACCAGGCTGTGCACAAATGTACCTGTGGTGCACAAATGCACATGTTGTGCACAAGTGCACATGCCCTCCAATTCAGAACTTAAACAAAACATTCCTTTTACATTTCTGATTCAAATTAACAACTATAAGTAAACAAACTCAGTTCCTAATTGATTCAAGCAAATGCTTAGCAGAAGTAAGTCGATTTGTTATTGTTTGGACAACTGAAACTAATTGACAACATATGTCGACTCGACTATACTAGTTTTAACACATACAATCGAAACCAAAAATTAGACATTTAACAGTATCGAACATATGATTCTAATTGTACTGACTAAGCAAAATTGTACTCGAGGAATCAGTTGGTCAGTTCACATTTGAAATTCAACTAATTGCACAACAAATACATACATACACATTATCAGAACAATTAGGAGAAGGACTCAATCAAACAACAGGGGTTCAGGCAAGGTGGACAGGACACAGTTGGTAAAATTCGAAACACAAATTTCACAACAACATGAACAACCTTTTAAACAATCACATGGACTAAAACAAATAAATAAAAGAAAGCAAAACTCACCTTAAACCCCGAAAAATCGAAAATCTTAACTTGGATTCGAACAGACCTTTCTTAAGGCTGAACGGACTTTAATCGAAGTGTTTCTCAGATGAGAAACACTTCGATTAAGGTTCATTAGACCTTAATCTCTCCGGATTGAACAAGATACGGACTAGTGACGAGGGACCCTAAGGTTCCAAAAATTAGATCTGGGATTCATGCTTCCCTGGTCAGATTCGGACCAAACCAAGCATGGTTTGGTCACGAGGGGGTCTGGGGAGTGTCTGGTATGAATTTAGGGCAGATCGGTGTAGATCGAGTTTTGACTCGAATCTTCAAATGAAAATTCGAGAAGGTGGGATGGGATTCAAGCTGAACGGTTGGTGGATCCATGTTCAGGGTGTCAAGGTGGTCCTAGGGTGTTAAGGTGAAGGTCATCGGCGTTCATGCCGCCGGGTTTCTGGTGAAGGGAGATGGGGGCGGCTAGGGTTTGAAGGGGAAGGGTTTGGTGAAGACGAAGGCTGGGATATTGGATAGGGGGAGCAGAGTATGGTGAGGGGCTTATATATGGAATGGGTGGGTTGATGTCAGCCGTCGGATCAATCTAAATCAATGGCTTGGATCTAAAGGCTTAGGGGAAACGGTGTCGTTTCATCTAAAGGGGGTTTGGGTTGGTCCGGGTGGAAATGGGTCGGGTTCATCAGGGGTTATGAGGAAGTGATCTTGGCCGTTGATCAATCTGAGATCAACGGCTCAGATCAGACTGGATTAAAACGGCGTCGTTTGGACGCTCTGGGTATCAACTGGACTGGACCGAGTGATTTGGGTTGGGTTGTCTGTTTGGGCCCTGAATTAAGGTGAAAATCAGCCCAAACTGATTTTCAAACCCAATTTTGCACTCTCTTTTATTTTTTTTTTATTTTAGAACAAAACTTAAGTAAATAAAAATAAAATTTCATAAACACTTAATACAATTATTTGCACACGCATAAAAATATTTTAAAACAGGTAAAATCAAACAAAACAAAATCACGGACAAAGATGCCTATTTATGATTTTCTATTTAACAACCGGGTTACGGTTCAAATTATGCATGACACATACATTTTTTGTATTTTGTTTTAATAAAAATAAAAATGGGCAAAAATCATAAATAATTAACAAAGTGCCATGTAAAAATCCAAAAATTGTACAGCAGGACCAATTGTTATTTTTTTATTTCTTTTGGAGCGATTGTCGCGCGAAACAAAAATCACGTGCTTGCTGTTACTGCCGTTGCTGTTGTCATTGCTGCGTCACTGACCGCCTTATTACAACCAAAGGAAAATTGGACTGAACTGACTACTTATATGCATGTCAACTGCGAGTTACAAGATTCCTATCTATGATTCTTTTGCGACTTGATCTTGGGTCTTAGCTGATTGTGCTTGGAGACTTTGATCCGAATCTTGATGCTTGCGAGTTGCGGCGACTTGTTCAATCTTTGGGATACTGAGTGAAACGCGACTGGCAGAGTTCAGGACCTTAGTCAAATGTTGGAGTCGATCCACCTTCCATTTACTCTGATATTCTCGGGACATCTTCTTTTTGTCTTTTTTCTTCTTTGATTCTGAGTTGAGACTCATCTCGTGGGTCATTTCGAATCGTGTGGCTCGAGGTTAGACCTGCGGGAGAAAACAAACAAACGAACGAAATTTTCTGCCCCAGTTTCACTAGGAAAATTTCGTGAATTATTCGCCAGGAAGTTCATAAAATTGATGAAGGAAGATAAAAATGCTCAGTTCAGGGTTGGAGCCCTAATACCGACTAGCTGGGGAGAAGTTCAGTTTTAGAGTTGAAACTCTAATACTGACCAACTGGGGAAAAGTTCAGCTTAGGGTTTAAAACCCTAATGCTGACTGAAGGAAAAGTTCAGTTTAGGGTTTAAAACCCTAATGCTGACTGCATGGAAAAGCTCAGTTTAGGGTTTAAAACCCTAATGCTGGCTGAATGGAAAAAGTCCAGTTTAGGGTTTAAAACCCTAATGCTGACTAAAGGGAAAATTCAGTTTAGGGTTTAAAACCCTAATGCTGACTGCATGGAAAAGCTCAGTTTAGGGTTTAAAACCCTAATGCTGGCTGAATGGAAAAAGTCCAGTTTAGGGTTTAAAACCCTAATGCTGACTAAAGGGAAAATTCAGTTTAGGGTTTAAAACCCTAATGCTGACTGCATGGAAAAGCTCAGTTTAAGGTTTAAAACCCTAATGCTGACTAAAGGAAAAAATTCAGTTTAGGGTTTAAAACCCTAATGCTGATTGCATGAAAAAGCTCAGTTTAGGGTTTAAAACCCTAATGCTGGCTGAAAGGAAAGAGTTCAGTTTAGGGTTTAAAACCCTAATGCTGACTAAAGGGAAAAATTTAGTTTAGGGTTTTAAAACCCTAAATGCTGATTGCATGGAAAAAAGTTCAGTTTAGGGTTTAAAACCCAAATGCTGGCTGAATGGAAAAAGTCCAGTTTAGGGTTTAAAACCCTAATGCTGACTAAAGGAAAAATTCAGTTTAGGGTTTAAAACCCTAATGCTGACTGCATGGAAAAACTCAGTTTAGGGTTTTAAAACCCTAATGCTGACTAAAGGAAAAAATTCAGTTTAGGGTTTAAAACCCTAATGCTGATTGCATGGAAAAGCTCAGTTTAGGGTTTAAAACCCTAATGCTGGCTGAAAGGAAAGAGTTCAGTTTAGGGTTTAAAACCCTAATGCTGACTAAAGGGAAAAATTCAGTTTAGGGTTTTAAAACCCTAAATGCTGATTGCATGGAAAAAAGTTCAGTTTAGGGTTAAAAACCCTAATGCTGGCTAAAGGGAAAAATTCAATTTAGGGTTTAAAACCCTAATGCTGATTGCATGGAAAAGCTCAGTTTAGGGTTTAAAACCCTAATGCTAGCTGAAAGGAAAGAGTTCAGTTTAGGGTTTAAAACCCTAATGCTGACTAAAGGGAAAAATTCAGTTTAGGGTTTAAAAATCTAATGCTGATTGCATGGAAAAGCTCAGTTTAGGGTTTAAAACCCTAATGCTGGCTGAAAGGAAAGAGTTCAGTTTATGGTTTAAAACCCTAATGCTGACTAAAGGGAAAAATTCAGTTTAGGGTTTTAAAACCCTAAATGCTGATTGCATGGAAAAAAGTTCAGTTTAGGGTTTAAAACCCTAATGCTGACTAAAGGGAAAAAATCAGTTTAGGGTTTAAAACCCTAATGCTGATTGCATGGAAAAGCTCAGTTTAGGGTTTAAAACCCTAATGCTGGCTGAAAGGAAAGAGTTCAGTTTAGGGTTTAAAACCATAATGCTGACTAAAGGTAAAAATTCAGTTTAGGGTTTAAAACCCTAATGCTGATTGCATGGAAAAGCTCAGTTTAGGGTTTAAAACCCTAATGCTGGCTGAAAGGAAAGAGTTCAGTTTAGGGTTTAAAACCCTAATGCTGACTAAAGGAAAAAATTCAGTTTAGGGTTTAAAACCCTAATGCTGACTGCATGGAAAAGCTCAGTTTAGGGTTTAAAACCCTAATGCTGGCTGAATGGAAAAAAGTTCAGTTTAGGGTTTAAAACCCTAATGCTGATTGCATGGAAAAGCTCAGTTTAGGGTTTAAAACCCTAATGCTGGCTGAAAGGAAAGAGTTCAGTTTAGGGTTTAAAACCCTAATGCTGACTAAAGGGAAAAATTCAGTTTAGGGTTTAAAACCCTATTGCTGACTGCATGGAAAAGCTCAGTTTAGGGTTTAAAACCCTAATGCTGGCTGAATGGAAAAATTTCAGTTAAGGGTTTAAAACCCTAATGTTGACTAAAGGAAAAATTCAGTTTAGGGTTTAAAACCCTAATGCTGACTAAAGGAAAAATTCAGTTTAGGGTTTAAAACCCTAATGCTGATTGCATGGAAAAGCTCAGTTTAGGGTTTAAAACCCTAATGCTGGCTGAATGGAAAAATTTCAGTTTAGGGTTTAAAACCCTAATGCTGATTGCATGGAAAAGCTCAGTTTAGGGTTTAAAACCCTAATGCTGGCTGAAAGGAAAGAGTTCGGTTTAGGGTTTAAAACCCTAATGCTGACTAAAGGGAAAAATTCAGTTTAGGGTTTAAAACCCTAATGCTGACTGCATGGAAAAGCTCAGTTTAGGGTTTAAAACCCTAATGCTGGCTGAATGGAAAAATTCAGTTTAGGGTTTAAAACCCTAATGCTGACTAAAGGAAAAATTCAGTTTAGGGTTTAAAACCCTAATGCTGACTGCATGGAAAAGCTCAGTTTAGGGTTTAAAACCCTAATGCTGGCTGAAAGGAAAGAGTTCAGTTTATGGTTTAAAACCCTAATGCTGACTAATGGAAAAATTCAGTTTAGGGTTTTAAAACCCTAAATGCTGATTGCATGGAAAAAAGTTCAGTTTAGGGTTTAAAACCCTAATGCTGACTAAAGGAAAAAAATCAGTTTAGGGTTTAAAACCCTAATGCTGATTGCATGGAAAAGCTCAGTTTAGGGTTTAAAACCCTAATGCTGGCTGAAAGGAAAGAGTTCAGTTTAGGGTTTAAAACCATAATGCTGACTAAAGGAAAAATTCAGTTTAGGGTTTAAAACCCTAATGCTGACTGCGTGGAAAAGCTCAGTTTAGGGTTTAAAACCCTAATGCTGACTGAATGGAAAAATTTCAGTTTAGGGTTTAAAACCCTAATGCTGACTAAAGGAAAAATTCAGTTTAGGGTTTAAAACCCTAATGCTGATTAGCTGGGGACAAAATTCGAGAACAAACAACTGACCCCTTTTTTTGAATTTTCTTGTTGTAGTAAAAGACAAAAGGGAGTTTTGTGGAAACTTACTTTTCGAGTGAATTCCTTATTTGCCAAAATATTTCTTGTACCCATGTACCTTCTCCTTTGGGCGACACCTGCTTCTTGCACGGTTGTCTTGGATTAAACCTGTTTCAACTTTTCAGACAAAGAACATTTGTTAGTTCGGAAATGACGGTCGGTTTGGTGACCTTGATCGTTCCCGGTTGCTTTGTTGCGTCTTCATTTCTGTTGCAAAGTCCTGCCATTGATTTGATTCAAATGGCGAAACTCTTTTGACTTCTTAGGCTTTGTATTTCCAGATTCTGTGATGATTTGCCTCGTAAGGCTCTTTTTTTTTTTTTTTTTTTGTGTCCCGTTTTGCTTGGAGGTTCTCAACGGGGATTTTATTGGAGGTATTCTGTGGGGATTTGTACAAAAGGAAGCTCTGTGGGGGAATATTTACAAAGTGGATTCTTTGTGTGGATTTTTGTACAATGGGGCATGCTGGATATTTGTTTCAAACCGATTTTTCTAGGATTTGTTGGGGTAAGATCTTTGGGGAACTTTTACAAAGGGACTAGCTGGGGATGTGCTGGGGAGATTCCATTTTTTTTTCATATTGGGGAGACTCTGTGGGAGATTGTACAAGGAGAGACTCTCTGGGGATTTGTACAGAGGGAGACTCTGTGGGGATTCGTCAGAAGGCAGACTTGCTGGGGGAGATTTCTCTCTTTCCTCTTTACTTTAAACACCATCAAACATCATGATTCATCAGGCTTGGGCAATCGTACCAACGAAATGAGGCATTTTCCTTCATGAAACGGGATTCCGTGCAACCAAACCTGCCACCTGTCCTTTCCGGTACATCTAGAACTTGGGCTTAAACATAAAAGAGATTCGAAGAAAAACAAAGAAAAGATAAAACGAATTTCAGAAAAAGGAGTGCCCCCTTCGAGACGAGAAAGACTTATCTGAGGAAGATAATGCTAGCTTTAATGACATGACATGCTCTTTGGACTGGACGCCTGACCTTCCATAGACTTGCATTTCCCTGAACCAGAACGGATTTGTGATTCCAAACCGGTGGAGCTTTGCCGAGACCTCCTTGGGGTGGAGTCATTCTTTTCGGCCAACAACGCCCTTTGCGGGTTTTCACCGGCTGACCTCTCTCATTTCTCTTCCTGTAATCGCTTGATAGCACTCTTTGTGAGTTTTTACTAAACAAGCTCTCTCATTTTGGTTTCTTTACTCCCGTCGCCTCGTGGTGCCCGAAGGTTTTCACCGACGAGTGTGAGCACGTGATTTTTGTTTCACACGACAATCGCTCCAAAAAGAAATAAAAACAAATATATAATTGGCCCTGCTGTACAATTTCGGATTTCTGTGTGGCACTTTGTTGATTTATTTATGACTTTGGCCCATTTTTATTTATTTACTTTATTAAAATAAAATTCAAAAAAAATATGTGTCCTGCATAATTCAAACCGTAATCCGGTCGTTAAATAGAAAATCGTGATTAGGCATTTTCGTCCGTGATTTTATTTGGTTTGACCTTACCTGTTTTGAAATATTTTAGTATGTGTGCAAATAATTGTATTTGAGTGTGTATTTAATTTTAATTTGATTTTTGGCTTAGTTTTGTTTTAAAATAAATAAGAAAAAGAAATAAAAAAATAAAAATAAAGAATAAAAAAAAAGGGAAAGGAAAGACCCCTTCCGGACTTGGGCCAATTTGTTAAAATTGGCCCAACAAACTCAGCCCAAACGGACAGCCCAAGCCACCAGTCCAAACAGCCCACCCCCAGGCCATGAAACGACGTAGTTTAACACCAAAGCTACGTCGTTTCGATGCCAACCCATCACAACCGTTTAAATCAAGCCGATCCAACGGTCCAGATCTTTCACCCGTAATTCCACTACCCGACCCATTACCCGAACCAATTCTGACCCCTACTGAGCCAAACGACGACGTTTCGTTTAAGCCTTCAGATCCAAGCCGTCCATCTCGTCTCATCCAACGGTTGTAATCAATCCCCCCATTCCATATATAAGCCTCATACCACACCCTGCCCCCCTATCCAATACCCCAGCTTCCGTCTTCACCTCCTTCCCCACAAAACCCTAGCCGCCCCCTTATCCCTCGCCATTAATCCCGGCGGCATGAACGCCGATGACCTCGCCATGAACACCATAGAACCCCCTCACCACCCTGAACATAGACCTGTTAACCGTTTAGTTCGAATCACCCCCAGGTCCTCGAATCTTCATTTGAAGATTCGAGTCAAAACTCGATCTACTCAGTTTGAACCCAGTTTCATACCAGACACTCCCCAGACCCCCCTCGTGACCAAACCATACTTGGTTTGGTCCGAATCTGATCAGGGAGGCATGAATCCCAGATCTGAGTTTTGGAAATTTGGTGTTCCTCCGTCACTGGTTCAACCGAAGAGTTTAAGGTCTAATGGACTTTAATCAAAGTGTTTCTCGTCTGAGAAACACTTCGTTTAAAGTCCATTCAGCCTTAAGAAAGGCCTGACCAAGTCCGAGTTAAGGTTTCGATCTTTTTGCGGTTTAAGGTGAGTTTTCTTTCTTTTCTTAGTTGTTTTTGGTTTGTTTGATTGTTGTAAGGGTCTGTTCGTTTTCTGTTTATGTCCTTGACCTCTATCAACTGTGCTTCAACCACTTCGCCTGAACCTCTGTTTGTTTGTCTAAATTCCCCCTCCTATTCTGATAAGGCATTATGTATTTGTTTGTGCAAGTAGCTGATTTTCGAGTTTGGACTGACTAGTTGACTCCTCGAATGTATTCCTGCTTAGTCAGTATAATACGAACCATGTATCAATACTGTTTAAATGTCTGATTTTTGGCTACGATTGTGTATGTTAATACTAATATAGTCGAGTCGACATGTGTCGTCAATTAATTTCAACTGTCTGAGCATAGCAAATCGATTTGCTTCTGTTGAACATTTGTTGAAATCAATTCAGAACCATTTTTGTTTACTTATAGCTGTTGATTTGGATCAGTCAATGTAAAAAGGATTGTTTATGTTTAAATTCTGAATTGGAAGGCATGTGCACTCGTGCACAGCATGTGCATTGGTGCACCTCATGTGCCTTGTGCACAGCCTGTTTTTCTGCATTAAGAAGCTTTTAAGTTTTAAACAATCTGACAGTATATGCTGTCAGATATATTCTACTGCCCATACTTGCTTTTAGATAATAAAATGAAAAGTTAAAGCCTGCCAAGGGAATGTCATGGGATTAATACTTAAATAGCTGAGTGGAAACTGAAAAGAAATGGGCACATGGGAGGGGTATCTGATTAATTTAACAGGCTGTAAAAGGTTTGATGTTGAGGCTTATAAAAGGGGGGATAGGAGACCATCTGGGAGGAGGACAGACACAGGGATATAGAGAGGAGAGAGGACACACACAGGGATATAGAGAGGAGAGAGATACAGAGAGAGATATAGAGAGGTTAGAGGTCAGGGAGAGCATAGATAGAGGAGAGTTGAAGTTCTGAAAAAGATACACACACAGAAAGAGAGATACACATAAAACACTGAGATTGAATGCAGAGGGTTTTGAGTTCTGAAAAACAGAAGACTGGAAAAGATTTTGATAATTCAAGAATAAGTTCAAAACTGAAGATTAATATTAGATTTTGAAAAGAAAGAAGACAGGGAGAGGGGTAAACAGAAAGTCAGCATCTATTTCTGTTTTGTTTGTGCAAATCTCAGTTTGTTCAAACTGTTCAATCAACTCTGTTTTCTTTCAATTATCAGCTGAGTTCATTGGTTGATTCATATTGTTTGTTTCTCCTGGATTTGGTCTGCTTGGAGTTCTTGATTCTATTCCACTGGGTTGTGCTGCTCGTTTGGCTATTTCTTTCTATTGGCCATAGTTGCATTTCTGCACTTGAGCCTTTTCTGCTGCTCGTTTTGTTTTGCTGCTGCCCTGCCCTGCTGCTATTGCTAGTCCTGTTTCTTTTGCTGCTGATTTCAACATCTTCTTCTTTTTCTCCTTTGCACATTCAGCATTTTCAGGTACACATTTCAAGCCCCTATTGATGTAATTGAAACAGTTTGAAAGCATGAAATGAAAAGGTTGAAGAAGTTCAAAATCATTTGTTGTAATATTCATGGCATATTAAGGGGCCTGTGTAGTTGTTAGTTCCCAGTTCAATAGTACGAAAATGTATGTTAACTAATACACTTCTGAGCTTGGTCCTTCATGTTTTAGTTTGTAGCTATTTGTTAATACAAGGTATGGATACTCCAAACTTATACTATGTTGACTTGTTTTATTTTAGTCTTTGCTGGGTCTCGTTAGGCAGTGCATAATATCATATTCAAATCCCATTAGTAACAACGCCTAGTAGTTAATTCCTTTACTTCAGCCCCAATAAGTCTAGTAAAATTCAATTCAAGAAACGTTTGGACACAAGTATAATATTGGGGCAATCTCGAATGTAATTTCTTTGTCCAATTAAAGTATGTTTCATAAGTTATGACATCCCTCCGCTTTGTAAATAATCAATCAGAAATTGATAAAAATCCGGATTAGACAAAAGCATATAGTTAATTTAGCATTTTCCTTCTCCTTTAGTTTTTAGGGACAAATGTATTAAAATGTAGCCACTTTAGGATATCCTTTCAAAAATAGAGACGAGCCTCGCCCAAATAAAAATGCAGACTTGCGGGGCCTTCGGTAAACAATCATAATAAATATTTAGAAATTCAGGCTAGGCCGTTTAGTGAATCCCATGGCCTTCTCAAAAATAATAACGCGTCAGACTCTTTAGGCGCGGCTTAATTAAATCATATTCTTAAACACGGGTGCACATTGATGTGACCCAAATCCAAATCTCAACGGAGTCAGAATGCGTTGACGAATCACGGGTGCATTGATTGTGACGTGTTTCAAGATGCATTTTTTTACGACGTTGCAATTCTATCAAAAAATAAATGATAATAATAAAAGCGGTTTAATCTTAATAAAAGCACGTAAGTCATAACATGTATTCAAGTCAGATATTTAGTCATTATAACAATTTAAGCGACCGTGCTAGAACCACGGGATTCGAGGGTGCCTAACACCTTCCCTCGGGTCAACAGAATTCCTTACTTAGAATTTCTGGTTCGCAGACTTCATTTGGAAAAGTCGAAAATCTCCTCGATTTGGGATTCAAGATAAACCGGTGACTTGGGACACCAAAAGCCAAACCTTTCCCAAGTGGCGACTCTGAACTAAATAAATAATCCCATTTTCGAATATTGTCACTTAAATTGGAAAAACTCCACCTGCGCATCTTACCCCTCGGGGCGGGGCGCGCAAAAAGGAGGTGTGACAGCTCTGGCGACTCTGCTGGGGATTAAAAACCCAGAGCCACTGGTTCGGGGTTCAAGAATTCGAGCTTAGAATAATTGTTATATTTGGCTTTATTATCTGATCTTTATTACATGTTTCTGCATAACGTGCTAAATGTTGTCTTTTACCGCTTTGATATTATCTGAACTGTATATAAACTGTGCCGAAACCCTTCTTTTCTCACCTCCGGGGAGAAGCTCGCTGGTCGAGACTCCCTATTCTGTTAGTGTCAATACCTAAAATAAGAAAGAGGACGAACAAGTTACAAAGCCGGACGATCTCGCGGGTCCCCGGTACGTAGCCCCCTCCTCGACTCGAGTTGTCCGCTCGGGTACACAGTCTAGAACAAATACCAAGGTTTAAACCTAGTATAACGAAACTTCATGCCGGATCCCTAGTAGGAACGCTTATTTGCATCACATTGCATTTGACTTAGGGGACTCAACACAGGGGTTGGGTCCGTCTAGGACAGGCAACCTGAAATGGAAAGACCATCATGCTGCATTCCTATCTGTGTTATGCATTTATCTGCTTCGGTTCCGCATGTCGACCGGTTCTAAAAAAAAAAAAAAAAAAGGGGAAAATAGCAGCGCAGGGGAGATAATTACTTATTTTTGGAAAATAGAACCAATGTCCAAGTAGTGTCAAAACCTCGCCGAAATTTTTCTAAAAAAAAAAAAAACTGTCTTGTTTATTGAGAGTCATTAAAAAAAAAAAATATAAAAATCTTCTTTTATCACTTTCAAAATCAAAAAAAAAAGGAAAGGGTATTTATTTTAAAAGTAAAAAAAAAAGTAAAAAAAAATCAAAATTCATAATTCAAAAAAAATGTGTTGTTTCTTTCGTAGTACCCCTTTTATGAATTCAGACTAAAGGTCCAAATTTTTCCTAAAAAGAAATACAATATAATCTTTATCTCTTTTCAAAAATGTAAAAAATACGCATTCTTGATTTCTAGGTTTATTCGATTTTTTCCCCTATTTTACGATATCCCCGAACTACGCCGGTTTGATTCTCACCGGAGGTGAGATACGTAGGCAACCCTCGTCGGGTTCAACCCCCATTTTGCTAAAATAGCCAAAATCAAAAAATATGTGTTTCAAATTTTTAAAGAGTCATAAATAAGTCAGGTGATGCTGTTTTGACATGAATAGCCGAATGTTCCCGAAAGGGACGCCGGAAGGCTGACTTTGCATAAATAGCCACTTTTGGGTTTTGCTTAGCATTTTTAGACCCACACAGCCTTAAAATCTTCGTCCCCGAAGTGCTTAAAGGCCGTGTTCAAAGCTTGGTCCCCTCTGTAAAATATTTTGAGTCAGTCATTTTTGTTAAAATCACCTTAATAAATGTGCAGGATGAGCACGATGCAAAATGAACATTTTTCAATAATGACCAAAATCCCTATCAAGTTACGGCTATGGTGGAATGATCTAGGTGTTGAAGGGCAAAATGAGGTTAAGAAAAATCTGAAAGGTCTTGTGGGTCTGTTGGAAATCCAGCCTCGGGGAGATATCATAAGAGCTTTGGTTACCTATTGGGACCCGGCGCACAATGTTTTCCATTTCTCTGATTTTGAGCTCACCCCAACTTTGGAAGAAATGGCCGGATACATCGGGAATACTGAACTTCCGTTGAGGGAAAAATACTTGGTCGCCCCAAGAGTCGTCACGGTACATCGGTTCCTGGATTCATTGAAAATACCTAGAACAGTCCACAACCCGGATCTAGCAGCCGGATTCTGTACTCCATGCTTCATATATGATAGATACGGTCACGAGGGGGGATTCAATAATCCAATCAACAAACTGTGCAGCAAAGGAGTTCGTCAGAAGTGGGACGAGCACAGACGGGTGGCGTTCATGATAACGTTTCTGGGTCTTCTGGTATTTCCCAGGAAAGATGGAAACATTGATTTGAAGATATCTGGGGTCGTCAGCACTTTACTCACGCAAAGTGACAGTACTCTCGCGCCTATGGTGGTATCCGACATCTTTCGAGCTCTCACAGCTTGTAAAGCTGGGGGAAATTTCTTCGAAGGTTGTAACTTGCTCCTGCAGATATGGATGACCGAGCACCTTTGCCATCATTCCGAGATTTTGAGCCATGGTTCCCCGGAAAAGACCCGCATAGAAGAATCTTACGCGAGAGCCAAAGAGATCAGTTTGCCCGAAGGAGTCCTGGCTTGGACCTCGTTCTTTCAAGCTCTTACTGCCAGCCAAATACAATGGAAGTTGGGATGGTTGCCCGTTGATGAGGTCTTATATATGTCAGCGGCTAAAACTCATTTCTTGCTGATGGGGCTTAAGAGCATTCAACCTTACGCACCCGGCCGAGTTTTAAGACAGTTCGGAAAATGCCAGACAGTACCTCATGAGGAAGATCTAAGCACTCAAGCAATTGAGATAAGTCCTAACGGACAGTTCCCAGAAGCAAAGATTCGCCAAATCTGGAATGAGGGTCAATATTTGAAATCAGATACTTGCGTGCGGGATCAAGCCAAAGGAGAAACGGCGCCAGGTTACCTTGCATGGTACAGAAGGGAACTCGAGCATGAAAGGCCAGCTAAGAGACCCCACATCCGGAATTTCACCGAATCATCACAAAAGCAGTGGGATTGGTTAGCGAAAGAAAGAGGCTATTGCACCGAAATCAGCAGTTTAAAGCGACAAGTGGAAAACTTGAAATATGAACACAACGTGCAGGTTGCTACCGATCTGGGAGAGCGGAACAGGTTGATTCAAGAAAATGAAATGCTCAGAGCCCAGATCAAACAGATAAGGTTGGATGCAGATAGACAACCAAGGCGTCGATCGGACGAGCAGCTGATAAAAGGGCTAAAAGGTGAAATCAGGGAATGGCGAGATGGTTTGGAGAAATCTGAAAACATCATAGCAGAGCTCAAAGCACAGTGGGATACAAGAACGGATAAGCATCGCAGGTACCTGAATCGATTGGAAAGCGACCATGAGAAGACTGTTGCTAAGATAAAGAGAGAGATGGCTGCACTTGAGATCAAAGCAGCTAATCAGGCCAAGGATTTCCAAATTGAGAGCAGATACTGGTATGACTCAATAGCCCAGATGAAGTTGGAAGTACGACGACTGAAGCATCAGCATGTACAAGATGCTCAAGTTTTCAAGATATGCAGCGATCAGACAAAACGCCTGCTCGTAGAGAAGAAGCAAACCAGAGATAGGATCAAGGCCATTGCCCATGCCATCACCAGACGATGCCTACGATGTGAGAACATGTCCAGCGCTACCGTCCTCTCGGCAGTAATGGGTTATGTCAAGCAGACTATGCACGAGCTAGAGCAACTTGAGAGGGATCTCACGCCTAGGACCGCGGCGAGGCCGAACGACGCCCCGCGGAAACCAATTTTTAAAACCATAATGCATTCATAGGTCAAATCTGTATCTTAGCATCTTCTGCCTGTTTTTTCATCAGGGTGATTTTTAGTCTATTTTTGAGTCTAGGTTTATTTTCAAAGTTTGCTTTTTCTTTTGCAAAATGTAGTTTGTAATAGACTGCTTCAATAATAAAGAGTTTGCTTCTTTCACGCTCATTTGTGTTTTCGAACTACGTAATGATCTGATTCACGTGAGTATCGTGATACGTAGGCAATCCTAATCGGATCCGATCGCATTTTATTTCGCTACAAAAAAAAAAAAGAAAATATATAAAAGAAAAATAAATGAAAATAAAATAAAAAAAAAAAAAAAAAAAAAAAAAAAAAAAGGGGAAAAATACCGGAATGACGCATGCTCTCGTAGCAGACATATAGTAATCCACTTAACTGTATAGGTGCATCATGCCCAACGTGAGACTAACTATCTGTTATTTGCTGCAAATTAACCGTGCGCTTGTCATTGAGCATGTTTCCAGGGTTTTTGAAAAGACGGTTGGTTTGGTGAAAGTCTGGCCTCGCATTCATACTTCACGAGATCAAGGAGAGGTGTTCAACTACCTGTTGTTAGGACTAGAAGCAGTACTCACACTTACTTCACCAGGTCAAAAGGAAGTGTGGAAATGTCTTCGGAAATTCCATTGCAAACAGTCCCCGTCTCTGAGGAGAGCTCAATCTCAGCCGTCCTCACGCCTGAATCCGCAACTGCGGAAGAAAATAGAATCCTACGGCTCCGCATGTTGGAAATGCTGGATGACTGGAACAATGGGAAAGAGCCGCCAAGTGTCGTCCCCGGATTCCCTGAATTATTCTCCAGGTCAGGTGGGACTTCTAATGTCCCCATAAATTACCCTGCTACCCCATTCGGGTACCCAGCCAACTCCGCTCTCTCCGCAGGATCACCTTCTGAGCCTCATCCCCGAATGTCGGCCACTGATGCAAGCATGAACATCTTTACTGCATCGCCTTGCCCAGCTACGGCACAGCCTGCCACATACAAGCCAAGCTTTGACTCATCCTCTTTTACATTCCAAGCACCATCGTTCTCAATGGAACCAACCAGGTTCGCTACCAACAATAATCCTCTACCGCCTCAGTGCGAACTCGCACCGGGACAGGATCAGAACCCCAGGATTGCAGAACAAAATGAGATTGCTAAGAGAATGAGAAGCCTTGAACAAAGTTTGAAGAATATGCAAGGGTTGAGCGGACAAAAGAGCGTCTCTTACGCCGACCTGTGCATGTTCCCTCACGTGCACCTGCCGACGGGTTTCAAGACCCCCAAATTCGAGAAATACGATGGGCACGGTGACCCCATTGCACATCTTAAAAAATACTGCAACCAATTGCGGGGAGCCGGCGGAAAGGAAGAACTGCTAATGGCGTATTTTGGGGAAAGCTTAGTAGGGATAGCTTCAGAATGGTATATGGATCAGGAAATGTCCCGATGGCATATATGGGATGATCTCGCCAGAGATTTTGTAAAGCAATTCCAGTATAACATCGACATTGCGCCAGACCGAAACTCTCTGTCGAATTTGAAGAAGAAGCCTTCGGAAAGTTTTAGAGAGTATGCTATTAAGTGGCGTGAACAGGCGTCGAGAGTGAAGCCTCCCATGGATGAAGTGGAAATGGTCACTACCTTTCTCCAGGCTCAAGAGTCTGACTATTTCCAAAACATGATGTCAGCCATGGGTAAGCCATTCGCGGAAGCAATCAAGATAGGAGAGATGGTAGAGAATGGGCTGAAAACGGGTCGGATATTGAGTCAAGCAGCCATAAGGGCAACCTCCCAGGCCGTCCAAAGCGGGTCTGGAGGGACGACAAGGGGAAGAAGAAGGAAGAAACGGCTATGGCAGCCTCTGAAGCAAGGGAGTATCGTCATCCCAGGCCCCATTTTCCGGAAAGGGCCTCACAACACTACTACCCCCACTCAAATGCGGCATATGCTCATCAACCTTATATGGTCATGAATGCCCAACCTTATAACCATTCACCACAACAAGCCAACCGAGGCCCAGCTCCACCTCCCAGAAATCAGCCTCCTTACCGCAACCACTATAACCCACAACCCCCGCAAAATAACTACCGCCCCCAAGAGCCGCCTCGACGGCGGACTTTCACGCCCATCGGTGAGCCATACTCAACTTTGTTCCCAAAGTTGGTTCAGTTGGGTTTCCTGCAACCCATCCCTCAAACAAGGCAAAACCCGACATCTCCTTCTTACAAAGCCGGAGTCAGATGCGCCTATCATTCAGGGGCCGAGGGGCATGATACAAACGACTGCTGGTCATTGAAAAGAGTGGTCGAAAATTTGATAGAGCAGGGGAAAATAGTGCTAAGGGACGAAGAGATCCCAAATGTAACTAACAATCCATTGCCCGCTCACAATAATGGGCCGCTGATCGGCATGATTTGTGAAGACAAAGAGTTCGACCCTGCTTTGAAAGCCATAATTGCCATTGTCGACACAGCAAAGAGGCCCGAAACAGACCAGAAATCAGAAAAGGGGGAGGAGGCCAAGGCTGCAGAAAACAAGCCCGAAAAGAAGGTGGAGAAGAAAGTGGTACCGGCAAAGGGTGGAGTTCTTTACATACCGCGAGGTCAAGCCAAGAAGACGCAGAACTTCGGGATCAAAAAGACAAAACCTATGTATGTGCCAAAAGGGGCCTATGTGGTCCGGGGGACGATTCAACCACCTCGGCTGAATGAGCCAGTGGTTATCGGACGCGTGCCACAAAAGCCAATGACCAACCCGTCCACAGTACCGTGGAATTATCAAAAGACTTTGGTAACATACAAAGGTAAGGAGGTCAGGGAAGAACTTCCAGAAAATACTTTCGTTGGAGGGTACTCAAATACCCAAGAACTGAACAACGCCACACAAAGGCGCTTCCCTCCAAAGGAGCCTGTGAGTGTTGAAGAAGCGGAAGTGTTCTTCAAGCAGATGAAGATGCCGGATTACGAAGTGATAGACCAGCTGCGCAAGCACCCTGAGCAAGTGTCCATGCTGTCACTATTAATGAAGTCAACCGAGCATCAAAAGATCCTGCTGAAAACCCTGAATGAAGCATACGTACCGGTCGAAACCTCGGTGGAGCAACTAGAGCGGATGACAGAAAGATTCTTCGCCGTCAACCAAATCTCCTTCAGCAAGAACGATCTACCCCCGGAAGGAGCAGCACACAACAAGGCATTGCATTTAACAGTCAAATGTGAGGACTACTATGTCAAGCGGGTGATGCTGGATGGGGGATCAGGTGTTGACATCTGCCCGCTCTCCACGCTGCAAAGAATGGAAATTGAGACCGGAAGAATCCGACCCAACAACGTCTGCGTGAGAGCTTTCGATGGTATCAAGAGAGACACCATGGGAGAAATAGACCTGTTGCTGGTCATAGGGCCAGTCGAATCTCGAGTCACTTTCCAAGTGATCGACATGGACACATCTTACAATTTCCTCCTTGGCAGGCCTTGGATCCATGCGGCAGGAGCCGTGCCTTCTACTCTTCACCAGATGGTGAAGTTCGAGTATGAAGACCAAGAGATCGTGGTCCATGGAGAAGATGAACATGCCATTTATCGGGACCCATCTATCCCGTATCTTGAACCAAGAGAAGGGAGTGAGCATACGGTCTATCAAGCTTTCGAGGTGGTATTGGCAGAGCAGCACGAAGAGGGAGTACCTTGCCCCCAGCCTTTCTTGTCTAACGCTTCGGTTATGGTGGCCAAAGAGATGATCCGACACGGATTTAGGCCAGGGAAGGGGCTTGGACGAACCCTTCAGGGAATGACGGAACCCATTACTTTACCAGTCATCAAGAAACCTTTTGGACTAGGTTTCAAACCTACTCCAGCAGACGAAAAATGGGCAAAGAAAAGGAGAAATGAGGGCTGGAAGTTGCCTCAACCACTGCCGGATTTACATGCGACTTTTGTCAGGCCAGGGTACACTGAAGAAGAAGAAGATGAGGTCTTCACAGTTGAGGAAATCGAGGAAATATGTGGGGCAATGAGGGAAATGCTCTACGAGGTCCACATGGTTCAACCAGGCGAAGGCACGAGCACTGCTGAGATGATATACATGGGGCCAAACGCCAAGCTCCAAAACTGGGAGATCACGCCATTCCCAACTAGACGGAAGTCCGGGTAGACCTGTCCTGCCACCTTTCCTGTATCACAAGTTATCTCCGGGACATAACTTGAACGTTTTCTTCTTTTCATTTGTTATTCCGAATTCCTAGTTGTAAACGTTGTTGTCTTCCAATTTTCCAAAGAAAATAAAAAAATCTTCATTGCTTTCCTTTCTTTCTTTCGTTCTGATTTTATTACTTTTCCTCTTATCTTCCTTTTCAGTCCTAATAATGCGGCTTTAAATATGACATGCTTGCGGACTTCACGCCCGGATCACAATGAGCTATTTAACTGCGAATTAATGAATCCAGAACCAGAATATGATGCGGAAGAGGCTTTTAGGGAGATAAACCGAGAGTTGGAATATTTCGAGAATAAACCTAAGCCAAATCTGAATGACACTGAACCGGTAAATTTAGGAACCCCGGAAGAAATCCGGGAGACCAAGATAAGCATTCACACGGACAAGAAAACGCGAGAGGCGATAATTCAACTTCTTCTTGAATTTAAAGACGTGTTTGCTTGGTCATATGATGACATGCCGGGACTAGGTGTCGATCTAGTGGTTCACAAATTGCCGATTCATCCTGATTGTCCTCCGGTTCAACAAAAGCAACGAAAGTTCAAAACCGAGGTCAGTGACAAAATTAAAGAGGAGATCACCAAGCAACTGAAAACAGGAGTGATCCGGGTAGTCCAATATACAACATGGTTGGCGAATGTGGTTCCAGTACCAAAAAAGGACGGGAAAACTCGGGTATGTGTAGATTACCGAGATCTGAACAGAGCAAGTCCCAAAGATAATTTCCCGCTGCCCAACATCCACATCCTCGTTGATAATTGCGCCAAGCACGAGATACAGTCTTTCGTAGATTGTTACGCTGGGTATCATCAGGTATTGATGGATGAAGAGGATGCCGAGAAAACTGCCTTCACCACGCCTTGGGGCACCTACTGTTATCGGGTCATGCCATTTGGTTTAAAGAATGCTGGGGCTACTTACATGAGGGCCATGACCGCCATTTTCCATGACATGATGCATCAGGAAATAGAGGTGTACGTGGACGATGTTATAGTCAAGTCCAGGACGCAGGATAACCACATCCAAGACTTGAGGAAATTCTTCGAGAGGCTAAGGAAGTATGACTTGAAGCTAAATCCAGCCAAATGCGCTTTCGGAGTTCCGTCAGGTAAACTTTTGGGTTTCATCGTAAGCAGGAGAGGTATCGAGCTAGATCCGACTAAGATAAAATCTATCAAAGATCTACCTCCCCCAAGAACGAAGAAAGACGTGATGAGTCTTTTGGGCAGGCTGAACTACATCAGTCGGTTTATTGCCCAGCTGACAAGCACGTGTGAGCCCATATTCAAGTTGTTAAGAAAAGATGCGGCGATTAAGTGGACAACGGAGTGTCAAGAAGCCTTTGATAAAGTCAAAGAGTACCTTTCGAATCCCCCAGTCTTGGTCCCTCCCGAACCAGGGAGGCCACTTTTCTTGTATCTGACAGTCTTGGAGAACTCCTTTGGCTGCGTCCTGGGGCAACACGATGTGACCGGGAAAAGGGAACAGGCGATCTACTACCTGAGCAAGAAATTCACCAGCTACGAGGCCAAATACACTCTGTTGGAGAAGACATGTTGCGCTCTCACATGGGTTGCTCAAAAGCTGAGGCATTATCTCCAAGCCCACACTACATTCCTCATAAGCAGGTTGGATCCCTTGAAATATATATTTCAGAAACCAATGCCTACTGGGAGACTGGCTAAATGGCAAATCTTGCTTACGGAATTCGACATAGTTTATGTCACTCGCACGGCAATGAAAGCCCAGGCGTTAGCAGATCATTTGGCCGAAAACCCGGTCGATGAGGAATACCAGCCATTGGATACCTATTTTCCAGATGAAGAGGTAAACACCGTAGAAGTGATCTCAGAGGAAGCTCATGTTTGGAAGATGTTCTTTGACGGAGCCGTGAATGCCAAGGGTATAGGGATTGGGGCAATTTTGATCTCACCTACCGGTCAGCATTATCCCGCCACAGCTAGACTTCGTTTCTTCTGCACAAATAATACAGCTGAATATGAAGCCTGCATTATGGGCATACATATGGCAATCGATCAGGATGTCAAAGACTTATTGATTATGGGAGATTCTGACCTGATCATCCGGCAAGTTCAAGGCGAATGGGAAACTCGGGATGTCAAACTTATCCCATACCGACAACATGTGGAGGACCTCAGCAAGCGCTTTACCTCAATAGAATTCAGGTATATCCCGAGGTGTCACAATGAACTGGCAGATGCACTTGCTACTTTAGCTTCTATGCTACCCTACCCGGGCGACGCCCACGTCGATCCTTTGGAAATCCAAATCAAGGAAAGACACGGTTACTGCAGTGTAATCGAGGCGGGATCAAATACGCAGCCTTGGTACCATGACATCAAGAAATTCTTGAAGACACAAGAATACCCCGAGCATGCAACTGGAGATCAAAAGAGGACCATTAGGCGACATGCAAGCGGTTTCTTTTTGAGCAGTGAATTGTTATATAAGAGGACTCCGGACCTCAATCTCTTAAGATGTGTCGATATCGAGGAAGCGAGAAAGATCATGCACGAAGTACACGCAGGTGTGTGTGGACCTCACATGAACGGGTATGTCTTAGCGAAGAAGATCCTTAGAGCAGGTTATTACTGGATGACCATGGAAAAGGATTGCTTTAGCTTTGTCCGGAAGTGTCATCAGTGTCAAGTGCACGGTAATTTGATTCATGCACCTCCCACGGAACTGCATCCCATGTCCGCACCTTGGCCATTTGTCGCTTGGGGCATGGACGTCATTGGACCAATTGAACCAAAGGCTTCGAATGGACATAGGTTTATACTGGTTGCCATCGATTACTTCACAAAGTGGGTAGAGGCTGTCACTCTCAAGTCGGTCACCAAGAAAGCTGTAGTGGATTTTGTACACTCAAATCTTATCTGTCGCTTCGGCATTCCTGCGACTATCATTACAGATAATGCAGCAAACTTGAACAGTCACTTGATGGGAGATGTGTGCGAGCAATTCAAGATAACACACAGGAATTCCACTCCTTATCGGCCAAAAGCCAATGGTGCTGTAGAAGCTGCAAATAAAAACATCAAGAAGATTTTGAGGAAAACAATACAAAGTTCCCGACAGTGGCATGAGCAGTTACCTTTTGCGTTATTGGGGTATCGCACTACGGTGCGCACATCGGTGGGAGCGACTCCTTATCTTTTGGTTTATGGAACCGAGGCCGTAATACCGGCAGAGGTAGAGATTCCTTCACTTCGAATCATTGTCGAAGCAGAAATCGAGGACAGCGAGTGGGTTAAGACTCGACTGGAGCAATTGACGTTGATTGATGAAAAGCGGATGGCTGCAGTTTGTCACGGACAGTTATACCAACGAAGGATGGCCCGTGCTTACAACAAGAAAGTCCGACCTCGGAATTTCGAAGTAGGACAATTGGTACTGAGGCGTATTCTGCCGCATCATGAAGAAGCAAAAGGAAAGTTTGCCCCAAATTGGAAAGGCCCATACATCGTAAGGAAAATATTGCCAAGAGGAGCATTGTATTTAGGTGATATCGAAGGAAATGACCCTGACACAGCGGTGAATGCAGATGCAGTCAAGAGGTACTACGTCTAGATCATACTCCAAGTGGTCCTGACACATTGAAAAGGGCAAAGGTGTTTATTCCCCACTACTCCCCAAACACTGCCCAATTCTCGCTACCACCTTTTGAGCCGTTATATATAAAAAAAAAAAAAAAAAAACAAAACAAAACATTGATTGAGGCCTGAACTACGTTTGACTTGATTCCGAAAGGATACGTAGGCAGCCTCTCCCTGAGGTTCAGTCACACCAACAACAAAATCCCACTCACCCTGAAATTGAAAACCGGGGCATGTCAGACACTTGAGAAGTTTAGTATCAGCTACCTCTCTTTACCAGGTACAAGCCTTCAAATCAATTACCAAAGATGGTGGGAAACCAATAAGCATCACAAAAGGAAACCAGCACACCCTGAGTTGAGAGAAATAAAATGAGAGAGTCTCGGCGGTGAAAACCTTCGGGCACCACGAGGCGACGGGAGAAGAGAAACCAAAATGAGAGAGCTTGTTTAGTAAAAACTCGCAAAGAGTGCTATCAAGCGACGACAGGAAGAGAAATGAGAGAGGTCAGCCAGCGAAAACCCGCAAAGGGCGCTGTTGGCCGAAAAGAATGACGCCACCCCAAGAAAGTCTCGGCAGAGTGCCACCAGTTTGGAATCACAGGTCCGTTCTGGTTCAGGAAAACGCAAGCTCTTAGAAGGTCAGACGTCCAGTCCAAAAGGCATGTCATGTCATTTAAAGCCAGCGTTATCTTCCTCAGATAAGTCTTTCTCGTCCCGAAGAGGGTATTCCTTTTCTGATTTGTTTTCCCCTGCTTTGTTTCTTTTCGAATCCCTTTTTGCATTTTAACCCAGAGTTCAGGACGCACCGGAAAGAGCAGGTGGCATGGTTTGTTTGCACGGAATCCCGTCTCATGAAGGAAAGCACCTCATCTCGTTGATATGATTACCCAAGCATGATGGATCATGACGTTTGATGGTGTGCCGGAGTAAAGGAAAAAGAGAGAAATCTTGAAATCTTCCCCAGCAAGTCCACCTTCGGACAAATCCCCACAGAGTCTCCCCCTGTACAAATCCCAACAGAGTCTTGTACAATCTCCCACAGAATCTCCCCAAATTATAAAATTATAAAAAAAAAAAATGGAATCTCCTCAGCACATCCTAGCAAGTCCTTCTGTAAATATTCCCCAACAAGCTTACCCCAACAAATCCTAGAAATCCCACCTTTGAAATAAATCCCCAGCATGCCCATTGTACAAAAATCCACACGAAGAATCCACTTTGTAAATATTCCCCACAAAGCTTCCCTTTTGTATAAATCCCCACAAAATACCTCCAATAAAATCCCCGTTGAGAACCTCCGAGCAAAACGGGACACAAAAAAAGAGCCTTACGAGGCAAATCATCACAGAGTCTGGAAATACAAGCCTGAGCGGTCTAAAGGGTTTCGGCATATGAATCAAATCAATGGCGGGACTTCACAACAGAAATGAAGACGCAACAAAGCAACCGGGAACGATCGAGGTCACCAAACCGACCATCATTTCCGAACTAACAATTGTCCTTTGTTTGAAAAGTTGAAACAGGTATGATCCAAGACAACCGTGCAAGGAGCAGGTGTCGCCCAAAGAAGAAGGTACCTGGGTACAAGAAATGTTTTGGCAATAAGGAATTCACTCGAAAGGTAAGTTTCCACGAAACTCCCTTGTATCTTCTACTAAAACAAGAAAGTTCAAAAAAAAAAAAAAAAAAAAAGAGGTCGTTTAGTATTCTCGAACTTTGCCCCTAGCCAATCAGCATTAGGGTTTTAAACCCTAAACTGAATTTTCCTTTAGTCAGCATTAGGGTTTTAAACCCTAAACTGAACTTTTTCCTTTTAGCCAGCATTAGAGTTTTAAACTCTAAACTGAGCTTTTCCATGCAATCAGCATTAGGGTTTTAAACCCTAAACTGAATTTTCCTTTAGTCAGCATTAGGGTTTTAAACCCTAAACTGAACTTTTTCCTTTTAGCCAGCATTAGAGTTTTAAACTCTAAACTGAGCTTTTCCATGCAATCAGCATTAGGGTTTTAAACCCTAAACTGAATTTTCCTTTAGTCAGCATTAGGGTTTTAAACCCTAAACTGAACTTTTTCCTTTTAGCCAGCATTAGAGTTTTAAACTCTAAACTGAGCTTTTCCATGCAATCAGCATTAGGGTTTTAAACCCTAAACTGAATTTTCCTTTAGTCAGCATTAGGGTTTTAAACCCTAAACTGAACTTTTTCCTTTTAGCCAGCATTAGAGTTTTAAACTCTAAACTGAGCTCTTCCATGCAATCAGCATTAGGGTTTTAAACCCTAAACTGAATTTTCCTTTAGTCAGCATTAGGGTTTTAAACCCTAAACTGAACTTTTTCCTTTTAGCCAGCATTAGAGTTTTAAACTCTAAACTGAGCTTTTCCATGCAATCAGCATTAGGGTTTTAAACCCTAAACTGAATTTTCCTTTAGTCAGCATTAGGGTTTTAAACCCTAAACTGAACTTTTTCCTTTTAGCCAGCATTAGAGTTTTAAACTCTAAACTGAGCTTTTCCATGCAATCAGCATTAGGGTTTTAAACCCTAAACTGAATTTTCCTTTAGTCAGCATTAGGGTTTTAAACCCTAAACTGAACTTTTTCCTTTTAGCCAGCATTAGAGTTTTAAACTCTAAACTGAGCTTTTCCATGCAATCAGCATTAGGGTTTTAAACCCTAAACTGAATTTTCCTTTAGTCAGCATTAGGGTTTTAAACCCTAAACTGAACTTTTTCCTTTTAGCCAGCATTAGAGTTTTAAACTCTAAACTGAGCTCTTCCATGCAATCAGCATTAGGGTTTTAAACCCTAAACTGAATTTTCCTTTAGTCAGCATTAGGGTTTTAAACCCTAAACTGAACTTTTTCCTTTTAGCCAGCATTAGAGTTTTAAACTCTAAACTGAGCTTTTCCATGCAATCAGCATTAGGGTTTTAAACCCTAAACTGAATTTTCCTTTAGTCAGCATTAGGGTTTTAAACCCTAAACTGAACTTTTTCCTTTTAGCCAGCATTAGAGTTTTAAACTCTAAACTGAGCTTTTCCATGCAATCAGCATTAGGGTTTTAAACCCTAAACTGAATTTTCCTTTAGTCAGCATTAGGGTTTTAAACCCTAAACTGAACTTTTTCCTTTTAGCCAGCATTAGAGTTTTAAACTCTAAACTGAGCTTTTCCATGCAATCAGCATTAGGGTTTTAAACCCTAAACTGAATTTTCCTTTAGTCAGCATTAGGGTTTTAAACCCTAAACTGAACTTTTTCCTTTTAGCCAGCATTAGAGTTTTAAACTCTAAACTGAGCTTTTCCATGCAGTCAGCATTAGGGTTTTAAACCCTAAACTGAATTTTCCTTTAGTCAGCATTAGGGTTTTAAACCCTAAACTGAACTTTTTCCTTTTAGCCAGCATTAGAGTTTTTAAACTCTAAACTGAGCTTTTCCATGCAATCAGCATTAGGGTTTTAAACCCTAAACTGAATTTTCCTTTAGTCAGCATTAGGGTTTTAAAACCTAAACTGAATTTTCCTTTAGTCAGCATTAGGGTTTTAAACCCTAAACTGAACTTTTTCCTTTCAGCCAGCATTAGAGTTCTAAACTCTAAAACTGAGCTTTTCCAGCCAATCAGCATTAGGGTTTTAAACCCTGAAACTGAATTTTCCTTTTAGTCAGCATTAGGGTTTTAAACCCTAAACTGAACTTTTTTCCTTTTAGGCAGCATTAGGGTTTTAAACCCTAAACTGAATTCTTCCTTTGTTTGGCGTAAGGGTTTTAAACCCTACACTGAACCTTTCCCCAGCTAGTCGATATTAGGGCTCCAACCCTGAACTGAGCACGCATATCCTCTTTCATCAATTTTATGAACTTCCTGGTGAATAAGTAACGAAATTTTCCTAGTGAAACTGGGGCAGAAAATTTCGTTTGTTTGTTTCTTTTCTCCCGCAGGTCTGACCTCGAGCCACATGGATCGAAATGACCCACGAGATAAATCCCAGTTCGGAATCAAAGAAGAAAAAGACAAAAAAAGAGATATCCCGAGATATCAGAGTAAAGGGAAAGCAAATCGACTCCAACATTTGACTAAGGTCCTGACCTCTGCCGGTCACATTTTATTCGGTATCCCGGAGATTAAAAAACAAGTCGCCGCAACTCGCAAGCATCAAGATTCAGATCAGAGTCTACAAGCAGAATCAGCTAAGACCCAAGATCAAGTCGTAAAAGAATCATAGATAGGAATCTTGTAACTAGCAGTTGACATGCATAAAAGTAGTTAGTTCAGTTTCCAATTTTCGCTTGGTTGTAATAAGGCGGTCAGTGACGTAGCAGTGACAACAGCAGCAGCAGTAGCGGCAAGCATTGCAGTCCCATGGTAGCCCCAGCTACCAAAACTTCTCGAACTACATTGACCTGATTCCTGTTTAGCCCAGGATATGTAGGAAATCTTTGAAGCAAGATTCGGTCAGATCTTTCAAAAAATGCTTCATACGGAGTGGTCTATAGGCAAAAATCGCTCATACACGCTCACTTGATCTTTGCACGAAAACCCTTCGTGTTTCCGAACAAAGAGGGGCAGCTGTGAGCACGTGATTTTTGCTTCACACGACAATCGCTCCAAAAAGAAATAAAAACAAATATATAATTGGCCCTGCTGTACAATTTCGGATTTCTGTGTGGCACTTTGTTGATTTATTTATGACTTTGGCCCATTTTTATTTATTTACTTTATTAAAATAAAATTCAAAAAAAATATGTGTCCTGCATAATTCAAACCGTAATCCGGTCGTTAAATAGAAAATCGTGATTAGGCATTTTCGTCCGTGATTTTATTTGGTTTGACCTTACCTGTTTTGAAATATTTTAGTATGTGTGCAAATAATTGTATTTGAGTGTGTATTTAATTTTAATTTGATTTTTGGCTTAGTTTTGTTTTAAAATAAATAAGAAAAAGAAATAAAAAAATAAAAATAAAGAATAAAAAAAAAGGGAAAGGAAAGACCCCTTCCGGACTTGGGCCAATTTGTTAAAATTGGCCCAACAAACTCAGCCCAAACGGACAGCCCAAGCCACCAGTCCAAACAGCCCACCCCCAGGCCATGAAACGACGTAGTTTAACACCAAAGCTACGTCGTTTCGATGCCAACCCATCACAACCGTTTAAATCAAGCCGATCCAACGGTCCAGATCTTTCACCCGTAATTCCACTACCCGACCCATTACCCGAACCAATTCTGACCCCTACTGAGCCAAACGACGACGTTTCGTTTAAGCCTTCAGATCCAAGCCGTCCATCTCGTCTCATCCAACGGTTGTAATCAATCCTCCCATTCCATATATAAGCCTCATACCACACCCTGCCCCCCTATCCAATACCCCAGCTTCCGTCTTCACCTCCTTCCCCACAAAACCCTAGCCGCCCCCTTATCCCTCGCCATTAATCCCGGCGGCATGAACGCCGATGACCTCGCCATGAACACCATAGAACCCCCTCACCACCCTGAACATAGACCTGTTAACCGTTTAGTTCGAATCACCCCCAGGTCCTCGAATCTTCATTTGAAGATTCGAGTCAAAACTCGATCTACTCAGTTTGAACCCAGTTTCATACCAGACACTCCCCAGACCCCCTCGTGACCAAACCATACTTGGTTTGGTCCGAATCTGATCAGGGAGGCATGAATCCCAGATCTGAGTTTTGGAAATTTGGTGTTCCTCCGTCACTGGTTCAACCGAAGAGTTTAAGGTCTAATGGACTTTAATCAAAGTGTTTCTCGTCTGAGAAACACTTCGTTTAAAGTCCATTCAGCCTTAAGAAAGGCCTGACCAAGTCCGAGTTAAGGTTTCGATCTTTTTGCGGTTTAAGGTGAGTTTTCTTTCTTTTCTTAGTTGTTTTTGGTTTGTTTGATTGTTGTAAGGGTCTGTTCGTTTTCTGTTTATGTCTTTGACCTCTATCAACTGTGCTTCAACTACTTCGCCTGAACCTCTGTTTGTTTGTCTAAATTCCCCCCTCCTATTCTGATAAGGCATTATGTATTTGTTTGTGCAAGTAGCTGATTTTCGAGTTTGGACTGACTAGTTGACTCCTCGAGTGTATTCCTGCTTAGTCAGTATAATACGAACCATGTATCAATACTGTTTAAATGTCTGATTTTTGGCTACGATTGTGTATGTTAATACTAATATAGTCGAGTCGACATGTGTCGTCAATTAATTTCAACTGTCTGAGCATAGCAAATCGATTTGCTTCTGTTGAACATTTGTTGAAATCAATTCAGAACCATTTTTGTTTACTTATAGCTGTTGATTTGGATCAGTCAATGTAAAAAGGATTGTTTATGTTTAAATTCTGAATTGGAAGGCATGTGCACTCGTGCACAGCATGTGCATTGGTGCACCTCATGTGCCTTGTGCACAGCCTGTTTTTCTGCATTAAGAAGCTTTTAAGTTTTAAACAATCTGACAGTATATGCTGTCAGATATATTCTACTGCCCATACTTGCTTTTAGATAATAAAATGAAAAGTTAAAGCCTGCCAAGGGAATGTCATGGGATTAATACTTAAATAGCTGAGTGGAAACTGAAAAGAAATGGGCACATGGGAGGGGTATCTGATTAATTTAACAGGCTGTAAAAGGTTTGATGTTGAGGCTTATAAAAGGGGGGATAGGAGACCATCTGGGAGGAGGACAGACACAGGGATATAGAGAGGAGAGAGGACACACACAGGGATATAGAGAGGAGAGAGATACAGAGAGAGATATAGAGAGGTTAGAGGTCAGGGAGAGCATAGATAGAGGAGAGTTGAAGTTCTGAAAAAGATACACACACAGAAAGAGAGATACACATAAAACACTGAGATTGAATGCAGAGGGTTTTGAGTTCTGAAAAACAGAAGACTGGAAAAGATTTTGATAATTCAAGAATAAGTTCAAAACTGAAGATTAATATTAGATTTTGAAAAGAAAGAAGACAGGGAGAGGGGTAAACAGAAAGTTAGCATCTATTTCTGTTTTGTTTGTGCAAATCTCAGTTTGTTCAAACTGTTCAATTAACTCTGTTTTCTTTCAATTATCAGCTGAGTTCATTGGTTGATTCATATTGTTTGTTTCTCCTGGATTTGGTCTGCTTGGAGTTCTTGATTCTATTCCACTGGGTTGTGCTGCTCGTTTGGCTATTTCTTTCTATTGGCCATAGTTGCATTTCTGCACTTGAGCCTTTTCTGCTGCTCGTTTTGTTTTGCTGCTGCCCTGCCCTGCTGCTATTGCTAGTCCTGTTTCTTTTGCTGCTGATTTCAACATCTTCTTCTTTTTCTCCTTTGCACATTCAGCATTTTCAGGTACACATTTCAAGCCCCTATTGATGTAATTGAAACAGTTTGAAAGCATGAAATGAAAAGGTTGAAGAAGTTCAAAATCATTTGTTGTAATATTCATGGCATATTAAGGGGCCTGTGTAGTTGTTAGTTCCCAGTTCAATAGTACGAAAATGTATGTTAACTAATACACTTCTGAGCTTGGTCCTTCATGTTTTAGTTTGTAGCTATTTGTTAATACAAGGTATGGATACTCCAAACTTATACTATGTTGACTTGTTTTATTTTAGTCTTTGCTGGGTCTCGTTAGGCAGTGCATAATATCATATTCAAATCCCATTAGTAACAACGCCTAGTAGTTAATTCCTTTACTTCAGCCCCAATAAGTCTAGTAAAATTCAATTCAAGAAACGTTTGGACACAAGTATAATATTGGGGCAATCTCGAATGTAATTTCTTTGTCCAATTAAAGTATGTTTCATAAGTTATGACATCCCTCCGCTTTGTAAATAATCAATCAGAAATTGATAAAAATCCGGATTAGACAAAAGCATATAGTTAATTTAGCATTTTCCTTCTCCTTTAGTTTTTAGGGACAAATGTATTAAAATGTAGCCACTTTAGGATATCCTTTCAAAAATAGAGACGAGCCTCGCCCAAATAAAAATGCAGACTTGCGGGGCCTTCGGTAAACAATCATAATAAATATTTAGAAATTCAGGCTAGGCCGTTTAGTGAATCCCATGGCCTTCTCAAAAATAATAACGCGTCAGACTCTTTAGGCGCGGCTTAATTAAATCATATTCTTAAACACGGGTGCACATTGATGTGACCCAAATCCAAATCTCAACGGAGTCAGAATGCGTTGACGAATCACGGGTGCATTGATTGTGACGTGTTTCAAGATGCATTTTTTTACGACGTTGCAATTCTATCAAAAAATAAATGATAATAATAAAAGCGGTTTAATCTTAATAAAAGCACGTAAGTCATAACATGTATTCAAGTCAGATATTTAGTCATTATAACAATTTAAGCGACCGTGCTAGAACCACGGGATTCGAGGGTGCCTAACACCTTCCCTCGGGTCAACAGAATTCCTTACTTAGAATTTCTGGTTCGCAGACTTCATTTGGAAAAGTCGAAAATCTCCTCGATTTGGGATTCAAGATAAACCGGTGACTTGGGACACCAAAAGCCAAACCTTTCCCAAGTGGCGACTCTGAACTAAATAAATAATCCCATTTTCGAATATTGTCACTTAAATTGGAAAAACTCCACCTGCGCATCTTACCCCTCGGGGCGGGGCGCGCAAAAAGGAGGTGTGACAACGAGACTCTCTCATTTTATCTCTCTCAATTTAGAGTGTGCCGGTCTCCATTTGTGACGCTTATTGGTTCCCCACTATCTTTGGTAATTGATTTGAAGGCTTGTGCTTGGTAAAGAGAGGTAGATGATACTAACTTCCAAACTGCTCGACGTGCCCCGGTTTCAATTTCAGGGCGAATGGGATTTTATTGTTGGTGTGACTGAACCTCAAGGAGAGGCTGCCTACGTATCCTTTCGGAATCAAGTCAAACGTAATTCAGGCCTCTATCAATGTTTGTTTTGTTTTCTTTTGTTTTTTTTTGTTTTTTTGTTTTTTTTTGTAAGCGGCTCAAAGGTTTGTAGAGAGAATTGGACAGTGTTTGGGGAGTAGTGGGGAATAAAACCTTCATCATTTCAAATGTGTCAAGACTACTGGAGTATAATTCAGACGTAGTATCTCTTGACTGCATCCGCATTTACTGCTGTGTCGGGGTCATTTCCTTCGATATCACCTAAATACAATGCTCCTCTCGGCAATATCTTCCTTACGATGTATGGGCCTTTCCAATTTGGGGCAAACTTTCCTTTTGCTTCTTCATGATGCGGCAGAATACGCCTCAGTACCAGCTGACCTACTTCGAAATTCCGGGGTCGGACTTTCTTGTTGTAAGCACGGGCCATCCTTCGTTGGTATAACTGTCCGTGACAAACTGCGGCCATTCGCTTTTCATCAATCAACGTCAATTGCTCTAACCGAGTCTTGACCCACTCGCTGTCCTCGATTTCTGCTTCGACAATGATTCGAAGCGAAGGAATTTCTACCTCTGCCGGTATTACAGCCTCGGTCCCATAAACCAAAAGATAAGGAGTCGCTCCCACCGATGTGCGTACCGTAGTGCGGTACCCCAATAATGCAAAAGGTAACTGCTCATGCCACTGTCGGGAACTTTGGATCGTTTTCCTCAAAATTTTCTTGATGTTTTTGTTCGCCGCTTCCACAGCACCATTGGCCTTTGGCCGATAAGGAGTAGAGTTCCTATGCGTTATTATGAATTGCTCGCATACATCTCCCATTAAGTGACTGTTCAAGTTTGCTGCGTTATCTGTAATGATAGTCGTAGGAATACCGAAACGATAGATAAGATTTGAGTGTACAAAATCCACTACAGCTTTTTTAGTGACCGACTTGAGAGTGACAGCTTCTACCCATTTTGTGAAGTAATCGATGGCAACCAGTATAAACCTGTGTCCATTCGAAGCCTTCGGTTCGATTGGTCCAATGACGTCCATGCCCCAGGCGACAAATGGCCAAGGTGCAGACATGGGATGCAGCTCCGTGGGAGGTGCATGAATCAAATCACCGTGCACCTGACACTGATGACACTTCCGAACGAAGCTAAAGCAATCCTTTTCCATGGTCATCCAGTAATAACCTGCTCGAAGGATTTTCTTTGCTAAGACATAACCGTTCATGTGAGGTCCGCACACACCTGCGTGTACTTCGTGCATGATCTTTCTTGCCTCCTCGATATCGACACATCTTAGAAGATTGAGGTCCGGGGTCCTCTTATACAACAATTCACCGCTTAGAAAGAAACCACTTGCATGTCGCCTAATGGTCCTCTTTTGATCTCCAGTAGCGTGCTCGGGGTATTCTTGTGTCTTTAGGAACCTCTTGATGTCATGGTACCACGGCTGCGTATTTGATCCTGCCTCGATTACATTGCAGTAACCGTGTCTTTCCTTGATTTGGATTTCCAAAGGATCGACGTGGGCGTTGCCCGGGTAGGGTAGCATTGAAGCCAAAGTAGCAAGCGCATCTGCCAGTTCATTGTGACACCTCGGGATATACCTGAACTCTATTGAGGTAAAGCGCTTGCTGAGGTCCTCCACATGCTGTCGGTAAGGGATAAGTTTGACATCCCGAGTTTCCCATTCGCCTTGGGCTTGCCGGATAATCAGGTCAGAATCTCCCATAATCAGTAAGTCTTTGACATCCCGATCGATTGCCATATGCATGCCCATGATGCAGGCTTCATATTCAGCTGTATTATTTGTGCAAAAGAAATGAAGTCTAGCTGTGGCAGGATAATGCTGACCAGAAGGTAAGATCACAATTGCCCCAATCCCTACACCCTTGGCGTTCACGGCTCCATCAAAGAACATCTTCCAAACATGAGCTTCCTCCGAGACCACTTCTACGGTGTTTACTTCTTCATCTGGAAAGTAGGTATCCAATGGCTGGTATTCCTCATCGACCGGATTTTCGGCCAAATGATCTGCTAACGCCTGGGCTTTCATTGCCGTGCGAGTGACATAGACTATGTCGAATTCCGTAAGCAAGATTTTCCATTTAGCCAGTCTCCCAGTAGGCATTGGTTTCTGAAATATATACTTCAAAGGATCCAACCTGCTTATGAGGAACGTAGTGTGGGCTTGGAGATAATGTCTCAGCTTTTGAGCAACCCATGTGAGAGCGCAACATGTCCTTTCCAGCAGAGTGTATTTGGCCTCGTAGCCGGTGAATTTCTTGCTCAAGTAGTAGATTGCTTGCTCTTTCTTTCCGGTTACGTCGTGTTGCCCGAGGACGCAACCGAAAGAGTTCTCCAAGACTGTCAGATACAAGAAAAGTGGCCTTCCCGGTTCTGGAGGGACCAAGACCGGGGGATTCGAAAGGTATTCTTTGACTTTATCAAAGGCTTCTTGACACTCAGTTGTCCATTTAATCGCCGCATCTTTCCTTAACAGCTTGAATATGGGCTCACACGTGCTTGTCAGCTGGGCAATAAACCGACTGATGTAGTTCAACCTGCCCAACAGACTCATCACGTCTTTCTTTGTTCTCGGGGGAGGCAGATCTCTGATGGATTTTATCTTAGTTGGATCTAGCTCGATACCTCTCCTGCTTACGATGAAGCCCAAAAGTTTGCCCGACGGAACTCCGAAAGCGCATTTGGCTGGGTTTAGCTTCAAGTCATACTTCCTTAATCTCTCGAAGAATTTCCTCAAGTCTTGGATGTGATTATCCTGTGTCCTGGACTTGACTATCACGTCGTCCACGTACACCTCTATTTCCTGATGCATCATGTCATGGAAAATGGCAGTCATGGCCCTCATGTAAGTAGCCCCAGCATTCTTCAAACCAAATGGCATGACCCGGTAACAGTAGGTGCCCCAAGGCGTGGTGAAGGCAGTTTTCTCGGCGTCCTCTTCATCCATCAATACCTGATGATACCCAGCGTAACAATCTACGAAAGACTGTATCTCGTGTTTGGCGCAATTATCAACGAGGATGTGGATGTTGGGCAGCGGGAAATTATCTTTAGGACTTGCTCTGTTCAGATCTCGGTAATCTACACATACCCGAGTTTTCCCGTCCTTTTTTGGTACTGGAACCACATTCGCCAACCATGTTGTATATTGGACTACCCGAATCACTCCCGTTTTCAGTTGTTTGGTGATCTCCTCTTTAATCTTGTCACTGACCTCAGTTTTGAACTTTCGTTGCTTTTATTTAACTGGAGGACAATCAGGATGAATCGGCAATTTATGAACCACTAGATCAACCCCTAGCTCCGGCATGTCATCATATGACCAAGCAAACACGTCTTTAAATTCAAAAAGAAGTTGAATTATCGCCTCTCACGTTTTCTTGTCCATGTGAATGCTTATCTTGGTCTCCTGGATTTCTTCAGGAGTTCCTAAATTAACCGGTTCGGTGTCATTAAGATTTGGCTTAGGTTTATTCTCAAAATATTCCAACTCTCGGTTTATCTCCCTAAAAGCTTCTTCCGCATCATATTCTGGTTCTGGGTTCATTAATTCGCAGTTAAATAGCTCATTATAATCTGGGCGTGAAGTCCGCAAGCATGTCATATTTAAAGCCGCATTATTATGACTGAAAAGAAAGATAAAAGGAAAAATAACAAAAATCAGAACAAAAGAATGGGAAAGCAATGATGATTTTTTTTATTTTTCTTTAGAGAGTTGGAAGACAACAATGTTTACAACTTAGGAATTCAAAATAACAATTAAAAAGAAGAAAACGTTCAAGTTATGTCCTGGAGATAACTTGTGACACAGGAAAGGTGGCAGGACTGGTCTACCCGGACTTCCGTCTAGTCGGGAATGGCGTAGCCTCCCAGTTTTGAAGTTTGGCGTTCGGCCCCATGTACATCATCTCAGCAATGCTTGTGCCTTCGCCTGGTTGAACCATGTGGACCTCGTAGAGCATCTTTCTCATCGCCCCACATATCTCCTCGATTTCCTCAGCTGTGAAGACCTCATCATCTTCTTCTTCAGCGTACCTTGGCCTGATGAAAGTTGCATATAAATCCGGCAGTGGTCGAGGTAACTTCCAACCCTCATTTTTCCTTTTCTTTGCCCACTCTTCGTCTGCTGGAGTAGGTTTGAAACCTAGTCCAAAAGGTTTCTTGGTGACTGGCAAGGTAATGGGTTCTGTTATTCCCTGAAGGGTTCGTCCAAGCCCCTTCCCTGGCCTAAATCCGTGCCGGATCATCTCTTTGGCCACCATAACCGAGGCGTTAGACAAGAAAGGCTGGGGGCAGGGTATTCCCTCTTCGTGCTGCTCTGCCAGTACAATTTCAAAAGCTTGATAGACCGTATGTTCGCTCCCTTCTCTCGGTTCCAGATATGGGGTGGATGGGTCCCGATAAATAGCATGCTCATCTTCCCCATGGACCACGATCTCTCTGTCTTCGTACTCGAACTTCACCATCTGGTGAAGAGTGGAAGGCACGGCTCCTGCCGCATGGATCCAAGGTCTGCCAAGGAGAAAATTGTAGGATGTATCCATGTCGAGCACCTGGAAGGTTACTTGAAATTCGACTGGTCCTATGACCAACAACAGGTCTATTTCTCCCATGGTATCTCTCTTGATGCCGTCGAAAGCCCTTACGCAGACATTGTTGGGTCGGATTCTTCCGGTCCCAATTTCCATTCTTTGTAGCGTGGAGAGTGGTCAAATGTCAACGCCTGAGCCCCCATCCAACATTACCCGCTTGACATAATAGTCTTCGCATTTAACTGTTAGGTGCAAAGCCTTGTTGTGTGCTGCTTCTTCCGGGGGTAGATTGTTCTTGCTGAAAGAGATTTGGTTGACGGCGAAGAATCTTTCTGTCATCCGCTCTAATTGTTCCACCGAGGTTTCAACTGGCACATATGCTTCATTCAGGGTCTTCAGTAAGATCTTTTGATGCTCGGTCGACCTCATTAACAATGACAGCATGGACACTTGCTCGGGGTACTTGCGCAGTTGATCTATCACTTCGTAATCCGGCATTTTCATTTGTTGGAAGAACACTTCCGCTTCTTCAACACTTACGGGCTTCTTTGGCGGGAAGCGCCTTTGTGTGGCGTTGTTCAGTTCTTGGGTATTTGAATACCTTCCAATGAAAGTATTTTCTGGAAGTTCTCCCATGACCTCTTTACCTTTGTACATTACCAAAGTCTTTTGATAATTCCACGGCACTGTGGACGGGTTGGTCATTGGCTTTTGTGGCACGCGTCCGATAACCACTGGCTCATTCAGCCGAGGTGGTTGAATCGTCCCCCGGACCACATAGGCCCCTTTTCGGCACGTACATAGGTTTTTTCTTTTTGATTGCGAAGTTCTGCGTCTTCTCAGCTCGACCTCGTGGTACGTAAAGAACTCTATCATTTACCGGCACCACTTTCTTCTCCACCTTCTTTTTAGGTTCTTTCTTTATAGCTTTGGCCTCCTCCCCCTTTTCTGGTTTCTGGTCTGTCTCAGGCCTCTTCCCTGTGTCGACAATGGCAATTATGGCTTTCAAAGCAGGGTCGAACTCTTTGTCTTCACAAATCATTCCGATCAACGGCCCATTATTGTGAGCAGGTAATGGATTGTTAGTTACATTCGGGATCTCCTCGTCCCTTAGCACTATTTTCCCTTGCTCTATCAAATTTTCGACCACTCTTTTCAATGACCAGCAGTCATTTGTATCATGTCCCTCGTCCCCTGAATGATAGGCGCATCTGACTCCAGCTTTGTAAGAAGGTGACGTTAGGTTTTGCCTTGTTTGAGGGATTGGTTGCAAGAAACCCAACTGAACCAGCTTTGGGAAAAAAGTTGAGTATGGTGTACCGATGGGCGTAAAAGTCCGCCTTCTGGGTGACTCCTGAGGGTGAAAGTTATTTTGCGGGGGTTGTGGGTTATAGTGGTTGCGGTAAGGAGGCTGATTTCTGGGAGGTGGAGCTGGGCCTCGGTTGGCTTGTTGTGGTGGATGGGCATAAGGTTGGGCATTCATGACCATATAAGGTTGATGAGCATATGCCAAATTGGAGTGGGGGTAATAGTGTTGTGGGGTTCTTTCCGGGAAACGGGGCCTGGGATGACGATACTCCCTTACTTACGAGGCTGCCATAGTCATTTCTTCTTTCTTCTTCCCTCTTGTCATTCCTCCGGACCCGCTTTGGACGGCCTGGGAGGTTGCCCTTATGGCTGCTTGACTCAGAATTCTACCTGTTTTCAGACCATTTTCTACCATCTCTCCAATCTTGATCGCTTCCGCGAATGGCTTACCCATGGCTGACATCATGTTTTGGAAATAGTCAGACTCTTGAGCCTGGAGAAAGGTAGTGACCATTTCCACTTCATCCATGGGAGGCTTCACTCTTGACGCCTGTTCACGCCACTTAATAGCATATTCTCTGAAGCTTTCTGAAGGTTTCTTCTTCAAATTCGACAGAGAATTTCGGTCTGGCGCAATGTCGATGTTATACTGGAATTGTTTCACAAAATCTCTGGCGAGATCATCCCATATATGCCATCGAGACATTTCCTGGTCCATATACCATTCCGAGGCTATCCCTACTAGACTTTCCCCAAAATATGCCATTAGCAGTTCTTCTTTTCCGCCGGCTCCCCGCAATTGGTTGCAGTATTTCTTAAGATGTGCAATGGGGTCACCGTGCCCATCGTATTTCTCGAACTTTGGGGTCTTGAAACCCGCTGGCAGGTGCACGTGAGGGAACATGCATAGGTCGGCGTAAGAGACGCTCTTCTGTCCGCTCAATCCTTGCATATTCTTCAAACTTTGTTCAAGGCTTCTCATTCTCTTGGCAATCTCATTTTGTTCTGCAATTCTGGGGTTCTGATCTTGCCCGGGTGCAAGCTCGCACTGAGGCGGTAGAGGATTGGTGCTGGTAGCGAACCTAGTTGGTTCCATTGAGAACGATGGTGCTTGGAATGTAAAAGAGGATGAGTCAAAGCTTGGCTTGTACGTGGTAGGCTGTGCCGTAATCGGGCAAGGCGATGCAGTAAAGATGTTCATGCTTGCATCAGTGGATGACATTCGGGGATGAGGCTCAGAAGGCGATCCAGCAGAGAAGGCTGAGGTGGCTGGGTACCCGAATGGGGTAGCAGGATAATTTATGGGGACATTAGAAGTCCCACTTGACCTGGAGAATAATTCAGGGAATCCGGGGACGACACTTGGCGGCTCTTTCCCATTATTCCAGTCGTCCAGCATTTCCAACATGCGGAGCCGTAGGATTCTATTTTCCTCCGCAGTTGCGGATTCAGGTGTGAGGACGGCTGAGATCGAGCTCTCCTCGGAAACAAGGATTGTTTGCAATGGAATTTCTGAAGACATTTCCACACTTCCTTTTGACCTGGTGAAGTAAGTGTGAGTACTACTTCTGGTCCTAACAACAGGTAGTTGAACACTTCTCCTTGACCTCGTGAAGTATGAGTGCGAGGCCAGACTTTCACCAAACCAACCGTCTTTCCAAAAAACCCTGGAATACTCAACGACAAACGCACGATTAATTTGCAGCAAATAACAGAAAGTTAATCTCACGTTGGGCATGATGGACCTATACAGTTAAGTGGATTACTATATGTTTGCTACGAGAGCATGCGTCATTCCGGCATTTTTCCTCTTATTAGTTTTTCCCCTTTTTTTCTTTTTTCTTTTTTTTTTTGTTTTTCTTTTATGTTTTATTTTTATTTTTATTTTGCAGTAAAAGAAATGCGACTGGATCCGATGAGGATTGCCTACGTATCACGATGCCTACGTGAATCAGATCATTACGTAGTTCGAAAAACACAAATGAGCGTAAAAGAAGCAACCTCTTTATTGTTGAAATGGTCTATTACAAACTACATTTTGCAAAAGAAAGAGCAAACTTTGAAAATAAACCTAGACTCAAAATAGACTAAAAATCACCCTGATGGAAAAACAGGCAGAAGATGCTAAGATACAGGCTTGACTTATGAGTGCATTATGGTTTTGAAAATTGGTGTCCGCGGGGCATCGTTCGGCCTCGCCGCGGTCCTAGGCGTGATATCCCTCTCAAGTTGCTCCAGCTCATGCATAGTCTGCTTGACATAACCCATCACTGCCGAGAGGACGGTAACGCTGGACATGTTCTCACATCGTAGACATCGTCTGGTGATGGCATGGGCAATGGCCTTGATCCTATCTCTGGTTTGCTTCTTCTCTACGAGTAGGCGTTTTATCTGATCGCTACATATCTTGAATACTTGAGTATCCTGTATATGCTGATGCTTCAGTCGCCGTACTTCCAACTTCATCTGGGCTATTGAGTCGTACCAGTATCTGCTCTCAATTTGGAAATCCTTGGCCTGATTAGCTGCTTTGATCTCAAGTGCAGCCATCTCTCTCTTTATTTTAGCAACAGTTTTCTCGTGGTCGCCTTCCAATTGATTCAAATATCGGCGATGCTTATCTGTTCTTGTATCCCACTGTGCCCTGAGCTCCGCTATGACGTTTTCAGATTTCTCCAGACCATCTTGCCATTCCCTGATTTCACTTTTTAACCTTTTTATCAGCTACTCGTCTGATCGACGCCTTGGCTGTTTATCTGCATCCACCCTTATCTGTTTGATCTGGGCTCTGAGCATTTCGTTTTCCTGAATTAACCTGTTCCGCTCTCCCAGATTGGTAGCAGCTTGCACGTTGTGCTCATATTTCAAGCCTTCTACTTGTTGCTTTAACCTGCTGATTTCGGCGCAATAGCCTCTTTCCTTTGCTAACCAATCCCACTGCCTTTGCGATGATTCGGTGAAATTCCGGATGTGGGGTCTCTTAGCCGGCCTTTCATGCTCAAATTCCCTTCTATACCATGCAAGGTAACCTGGCGCTGTCTCTCCTTTGGCTCGATCCCGCACGCAAGTATCTGATTTCAAATATTGACACTCACTCCAGATTTGGCGAATCTTTGCTTCTGGGAATTGTCCGTTAGGACTTATCTCAACTGCTTGAGTGCTAAGATCTTCCTCATGAGGTACTGTCTGGCATCTTCCAAACTGTCTCAAAACTCGGCAGGGTGTGTAAGGTTGAATGCTCTTAAGCCCCATCAGTAAGAAATGAGTCTTAGCTGCCGACATATATAGGATCTCATCAACAGGCAACCATCCTAGCGTCCATTGTATTTGGCTGGCCGTAAGAGCTTGAAAGAACGAGGTCCATGCCAGGACTCCTTTGGGCAAACTGATCTCTTTGGATCTCGTGTAAGATTCTTCTATGCAGGTCTTTGCCGGGGAACCATGGCTCAAAATCTCGGAATGATGGCAGAGGTGCTCGGTCATCCATATCTGTAGGAGCAAGTTACAACCTTCGAAGAAATTTCCCCCAGCTTTACAAGCTGTAAGAGCTCGAAAGATGTCAGATACCACCATAGGCGCGAGAGTACTGTCACTTTGCGTGAGTAAAGTGCTGACGACCCCGGATATCTTCAAATCAATGTTTCCGTCTTTCCTTGGAAATACCAGAAGGCCCAGGAACATCATCATGAACGCTACCCGTCTGTGCTTGTCCCACTTCTGACGAACTCCTTTGCTGCACAGTTTGTTGATTGGATTATTGAATCCCCCCTCATGACCGTACCTATCATATATGAAGCATGGAGTACAAAATCCGGCTGCCAGATCCGGGTTGTGGACTGTTCTAGGTATCTTCAATGAATCTAGGAACCTATGTACCGTGACAACTCTTGGGGCGACCAAGTATTTTTGCCTCAAGGGAAGTTCAGTATTCCCGATGTATCCGGCCATTTCTTCCAAAGTCGGGGTGAGTTCAAAATCAGAGAAATGGAAAACATTGTGCGCCGGGTCCCAATAGGTAACCAAAGCTCTTATGATATCTCCCCGAGGCTGGATTTCCAACAAACCCACAAGACCTTTCAGATATTTCTTGACCTCATTTTGTCCTTCAACACCTAGATCATTCCACCATAGCCGTAACTTGACAGGGATTTTGGTCATTATTGAAAAATGTTCATTTTGCATCGTGCTCATCCTGCACATTTATTAAGGTGATTTTAACAAAAATGACTGACTCAAAATATTTTACAGAGGGGACCAAGCTTTGAACACGGCCTTTAAGCACTTCGGGGACGAAGATTTTAAGGCTGTGTGGGTCTAAAAATGCAAAAATACTAAACAAGACCCAAAGGTGGCTATTTATGCAAAGTCAGCCTTCCGGCGTCCCTTTCGGGAACATTCGGCTATTTATGACAAAACAGCATCACCCGATTTATTTATGACTCTTTTTATCGTTTTTTTTTCAAATTAGAAAACTCAATATTGCCAACACGACCTTTCAACGCCTCAGTGACGAAGATTTTAAGGTTGTGTGGGTCAACTGGACCAAACCTTAAAAAATGACCCAAAGGTGGCTGTTTATGCAAAGTCAGCCTTCCGGCGTCCCTTTCGGGAACATTCGGCTATTTATGACAAAACAGCATCACCTGACTTATTTATGACTCTTTTTAAATTTGACATATATTTTGGCTATTTTTAGCAAAAGGGAAGGTTGGACACCACCCCACTTATTTATGGCAAAATTTAAAATTTGACACGTTTTTATTTATTTATTGATTTTTGGCTATTTTAGCAAAAGGTGGGGTTGGACCCGATGAGGGTTGCCTACGTATCTCACATCCGGTGAGAATCAAACCGGCGGAGTTCTCGAATATCGTAAATAGAAAAAATCAAATAAACATAGAAATCAAGAATACGTATTTTTATTATATTTTTTCTTTTGCAAAGAGATAAAGACTAAATAAAATATTTTTTTTGTAGGAAATATTTGGACTATTAGTCTGAATTTATAAAAGGGGTACTACGAAAGAGACAACATTTTTTTTGAATTATGAATTTCCATTTTTTTTTACTTTTAAATAAATACCTTCTTTTTTTTTTGATTTTGGAAGTGATAAAAAAAAAGAAAAATGTTTATATTATTTTTTTTAATAACTCAAACTAAGAAGACAAATTTTGTTTTTATTCTTTTTTTTTAGAAAAATTCCGGCGAGGTTTTGACACTACTTGGACATTGGTTTTATTTTTCCAAAATAAGTAATTATCTCCCTACGCTGCTATTTTTCTTTTTTAGAAACCGGTCGGCATGCGGAACCGAAGCAAATAAATGTGCAACACAGATAGGAATGCAGCATGATGGTCTTTTCATTTCAGGTTGTTAGTCCTAGACGGACCCAACCCCTGTGTTGAGTCCCCTAAGTCAAATGCAACATGATGCAAATAAGCGTTCCTACTAGGGATCCGGCATGAAGTCAAGTTATTCTAGGTTTGTAACCTGGGTATTTGTTCTAGACTGTGTACCCGAGCGGACAACTCGAGTCGAGGAGGGGGCTACGTACCGGGGACCCGCGAGATCGTCCGGCTTTGTAACTTGTCCGACCTCTTTCTTATTTCAGGTATTGACACTAACAGAATAGGGAGTCTCGACCAGCGAGCTTCTCCCCGGAGGTAAGAAGAGAAGGGTTTCGGCACAGTTTATATACAGTTCAGATAATATCAAAGCGGTAAAAGACAACATTTAGCACGTTATGCAAAAACATGTAATAAAGATCAGATAATAAAGCCAAATATAACAATTATTCTAAGCTCGAATTCTTGAACCCTGAACCAGTGGTTCTGGGTTAATATTCCCCAGCAGAGTCGCCAGAGCTGTCACACCTCCTTTTTGCGCGCCCGGCCCCGAAGGGTTAAATGCGCGAGGGGAGTTTTTCCAATTTAAGTGACAATATTCGAAATGAGATTATTTATTTAATTCAGAGTCGCCACTTGGGAAAGGTTTGGCTTTTGGTGTCCCAAGTCACCGGTTTATCTTGAATCCCAAATCGAGGAAATTTTCGACTTTTCCAAATGAAGTCTGCGAACCAGAAATTCTAAGTAAGGAATTCTGTTGACCCGAGGGAAGGTGTTAGGCACCCTCGAATCCCGTGGTTCTAGCACGGTCGCTTAAATTGTTATAATGGCTAAATATCTGATTTAAATACATGTTATGACTTACGTGCTTTTATTAAGTTTAAACCGCTTTTATTATTATCATTTATTTTTATAGAATTGCAACGTCGTGAAAATGCATCTCGAACCACGTCACAATCAATGCACCCGTAGTTGTTAACACATTTCGACTCCGTTGAGATTTGAATTTGGGTCACATAAATGCGCACCCGAATTTAAGAATGTAATTTAATTAAGTCGCGCCTAAAAAGTCTAACGCGTTATTATCTTTGGGGAAGGCAGTGGAATTCACTAAACAGTCCATCCCAAATTCTAAGTATTTATTATGACCAATTATTGAGGGCCCCGCAATTTGCCTTTTTATTCGGCGAGGCTCGTCTCATTATTTTAGAAGGGTACCCTACAATGACTACGTCTTTACTACATTTATCTTTAAAGAAAAGGATGATGCCGAATTTTGCTGGTTTGGACAAATACGGACTGAATCCTTATTATGTTTGCCGAACCTAAACTTGTTTGATTACCTGATTGATTGTTCATGAGGTGAGGGTTACCGCATGCTTTGTCTTCAACAAGTGAATAGGTTTGTTAATTTGCTAAGGGGGATTGCAAGCAAACTAATAACGTACACTAAATTTGCATTAAAAACGACCTTCCAGTTTGAATTTCAAAACTAGCTCATTTGGGCTTGATAAATGAAATTAGTTGTTTATTAGGAAAACTACTGTTAATTGAACTCAAAAAAAGTAGTCGCATTATTTCGAAACAGTGAATATATATCGAAACCCATATCGAACCTATATAGGAACAAGTAATCTAACAAGAGGGTTGACACACATGGTCATCCTATCAACGTAACACCACATGAGAATTAGCTTGGGGTACATTTATCTTGAAATTAAATGGAACCAAATATAACAAATTTGACAGTTCAAAAGTCTAGACAAAATATGTACAGGTGCTTGCCACGATTCTATATTATACTGTCATAGCTAAATCGAAACCTAATGGTTATACACATTGAAAATACGTCTGATCTAACAAACAATATTATCTAATATGTCAATCAAGATGTGCATAATTCATATAGAGCAATCGTGGTTGGGACTAACTTAGACAAATACAGACCAAGCTACCATTCAAACTATTTTTGAACACAAGGATTGTAAAGTAAACAGATGTTCGTTTCTTTATTTCAGCTTCAAACTTCAAACTTTCAGCCAACAAGGTTTCAGGAGTGTGTACCTGGAAATGCTTACAATCGAAGAAGAAAGGAAGTCAGTAGAATGACAATGGCAACAGAAACAGCAGCAGTAACAGCAGGTAACAAATAGAACAACTCCCAGTGCAAGATACAGTTAGAGCCGATGGAAAAATGGCAGAAAGACAGCAGCAAACAATGCAGTAGAAACAAAACTCCAAGACAGACCAAATCCAGGAGAAACAAACAATGTGAATCAACCAATGAACTCAGCTGATACTTGAAAGAAAACAGAGTTGATTGAACAGGTTGAACAAACTAAGAATCACACAAACAAGGAAGAAACAGTTGCAGATTTTCTGTATCTTTTCCTCTCTCGTAGGTGTCTGTATATATCTAACAATCAAATCTCCAAAAAGTCTGAGTTTAGTCTAAAGATCTACCTGCCTTCTCCTTTTTCAAATTTTTTTGTTTTCAAAATCAATTCAGTTCCCAAAATTTAATCTCAGTCCTCCCTCCCTAATATCAGATGTCTTCTTGCTTTTAACTGATGGAAGTTCCCCCTTTTATAGCTTAAATTCCACCCTTTTACAGCCTGTTAGACAATCAGCCCACCTCTCATGTGCTGTCCTCTTTTCAGTTCCACTTAGCCATTTAAGTATTAACCCCCCCCACCCATCACATTCCTTGGCAGACTTACCCTTTTAAATGAGGTTTAATACTTTTTAAACTAAAGCACGGGAATGGGCAGCAGAATATGTCTGACAGCACATGCTGTCAAACTATTTTTAAATCAAAAAGCCCTTTATGCAGGAACCAGGCTGTGCACAAATGTACATGTGGTGCACAAATGCACATGTTGTGCACAAGTGCACATGCCCTCCAATTCAGAACTTAAACAAAACATTCCTTTTACATTTCTGATTCAAATTAACAACTATAAGTAAACAAACTCAGTTCCTAATTAATTCAAGCAAATGCTTAGCAGAAGTAAGTCGATTTGTTATTGTTTGGACAACTGAAACTAATTGACAACATATGTCGACTCGACTATACTAGTTATAACACATACAATTGAAACCAAAAATCAGACATTTAACAGTATCGAACATATGATTTGAATTGTACTGACTAAGCAAAATTGTACTCGAGGAATCAGTTGGTCAGTTCACATTTGAAATTCAACTAATTGCACAACAAATACATACATACACATTATCAGAACAATTAGGAGAAGGACTCAATCAAACAACAGGGGTTCAGGCAAGGTGGACAGGACACAGTTGGTAAAATTCGAAACACAAATTTCACAACAACATGAACAGCCTTTTAAACAATCACATGGACTAAAACAAATAAAGAAAAGAAAGCAAAACTCACCTTAAACCCCGAAAAATCGAAAATCTTAACTTGGATTCGAACAGACCTTTCTTAAGGCTGAACGGACTTTAATCGAAGTGTTTCTCAGATGAGAAACACTTCGATTAAGGTTCATTAGACCTTAATCTCTCCGGATTGAACAAGATACGGACTAGTGACGAGGGACCCTAAGGTTCCAAAAATTAGATCTGGGATTCATGCTTCCCTGGTCAGATTCGGACCAAACCAAGCATGGTTTGGTCACGAGGGGGGTCTGGGGAGTGTCTGGTATGAATTTAGGGCAGATCGGTGTAGATCGAGTTTTGACTCGAATCTTCAAATGAAGATTCGAGAAGGTGGGATGGGATTCGAGCGGAACGGTTGGTGGATCCATGTTCAGGGTGTCAAGGTTGTCCTAGGGTGTTAAAGTGAAGGTCACCGGCGTTCATGCCGCCGGGTTTCTGGTGAAGGGAGATGGGGGCGGCTAGGGTTTAAAGGGGAAGGGTTTGGTGAAGACGAAGGCTGGGGTATTGGATAGGGGGGCAGGGTATGGTGAGGGGCTTATATATGGAATGGGTGGGTTGATCTCAGCCGTCGGATCAATCGAAATCAATGGCTTGGATTTGAAGGCTTAGGGGAAACAGTGTCGTTTCATCTAAAGGGGGTTTGGGTTGGTCCGGGTGGAAATGGGTTGGGTTCATCAGGGGTTATGAGGAAGTGATCTTGGCCGTTGATCAATCTGAGATCAACGGCCCAGATCAGATTGGATTAAAACGGCGCCGTTTGGACGCTCTGGGTATCAACTGGACTGGACCGGGTGATTTGGGTTGGGTTGTCTGTTTGGGCCCTGAATTAAGGTGAAAATCAGCCCAAACTGATTTTCAAACCCAATTTTGCACTCTCTTTTATTTTATTTTTTTATTTTAGAACAAAACTTAAGTAAATAAAAATAAAATTTCAAAAACACTTAATACAATTATTTGCACACGCATAAAAATATTTTAAAACAGGTAAAATCAAACAAAACAAAATCACGGACAAAGATGCCTATTTATGATTTTTTATTTAACAACCGGGTTACGGTTCAAATTATGCATGACACATACATTTTTTGTATTTTGTTTTAATAAAAATAAAAATGGGCAAAAATCATAAATAATTAACAAAGTGCCATGTAAAAATCCAAAAATTGTACAGCAGGACCAATTGTTATTTTTTTTTATTTCTTTTGGAGCGATTGTCGCGTGAAACAAATATCACGTGCTCACAGTCATGTAATTAAAGTGCTAAAGAATTACATCTGTAATGGACACACAAGCAGGTGGCCAGCCACATTTGGTGGCTGCGCTGCCTACACAACCTCCTCCAAACATTGCACAAACATCAGAGAACACAAATAACAAGAAACAGCCGATGGATTACTCCAAATTTCTGAAACCTTGCACTTTAAATGATGTAATGCAGGAGCAACAGGAAGTTAAGCCAATTCCCATTCGACCACCTACAATATTGAACGGAGAACATGTTATTCAGTTCACAGAAGTAGAAGTAGAAAGGATGGATATCATCGAAGGATTACAATATGTAATAGTTGGTAAATGTTCTTATGGCAGCCCAGAAATTCAACAACTGCGTAAGTTAATACCAATTCAATGCGGAATTAAAAGTGAATGTAACATTGGATTTCTAAGGGATAGACATATTTTGATTAGAATGACGTTAAGGCACGACTATCTCCATTTCTCATCAAAAACTCATTACATAAAGGACAGGGATGGCTATCAATATCAGCTTAGGCCATTGATTTATGACTCAAAGTTTAGAGCAGATGAAGAAACACCCAAGGGAATGGCTTGGATTTCATTCCCAGGTCTATTGCCAACCTTTTTTGTGAAGGAATGTCTATTTTCTCTAGCTACAGTAGTAGGTAAACCTATGCATCTAGACATGGCAACAATTAATAAAACTAGACCTAGTTGTGCCAGGGTGAAGGTACTAGTTGATCTACTTGCAGATTTGCCTAAAAAGGTGAGGATGGACATATTCAATGAAGCTAAAGGAACAACAAGAACTGAATGGGTGAGAATTCAATATGACATGCTGCCTAAATATTGCAGACATTGTAAACTTCAAGGGAATGATCAATTTGAATGCTGGAGGATACACCCTGAACTATATGTGGAGAAGGAGAATGATAACCAAGCAGATACAGCTAAGAAATAGGACATAGGGAACTCACAGCCTATAATGATGTTATCTAGTGGAAAGGTGGTGGGTAATGTGAATGTTACAGCAAAAGAGCAATGGAAGGAAGTGAAGGACAACAGAGTTAGAAATGTAGTAATTCAAAATACTAGTCTCAATAATAATGGAATGGAGATGGAACCAGTTAAGCAGCATGAAAACAATAAGAACAAGGAGGGTACAAGCACTGTAGAGAGACAAGCAGAAGCACAAAGCAACAGTGGTAAGGAATTGGTGGTAGTAGACAATGAAGATAATGATCATGTTCAAGTAGCTAACAAGTTTGCAATATTACAAGGGATGGATGAAGAGGAAGAACATGTTAGTCAATTGGCAATGGTGGTAGCTAATGCAACAACAAACAGTTCAGCACTTCATAACCAAGCATCTATGAAGCAAAAACCAAAAAATATGGTCAATAATGAGGGAAAGTTAAATCCAGCAGCACAAGCTTTTCATATTAACTCTTCGGGGATTGGTTCCACTAATGGTCTAGTCAATGGAAATGAGGCATCAAAAGCAAAAAATGATACTGCACAATGGGTAGAAAGAAGTTTCAAGGATAAAACAAGAGAAGGAATAGTGAAGATAAATACATCATGCCAGGAAATTCCATCACAAGATACATTAGTGAACAAGGTACTTAATAAAACTCTAAATTCTCAAGCAGAAGGGTCAAAATCGTCTACATTTAAAGAAAGAGTGCAAGGCTGTGGAGGCAGGCTATAGGATGCACAAAGGGAATACGATTCAGAGGAGAACGAAGTACCACTAGGAGCACAAGCAGACGAGGAACCAAATGAGAAGGACAAAAAAGAAGATGAGCAAAGTGTAAATGGAGAGCTCAATGCCAATGACAACAATACAACTGGTAATTTTTTAATAATGGGAGGATCAGAGGTAAATGATCCTGGAGGAACAGAAGAAGATAAACATCAGAAATCACAAGAAGACCCACAAGGACACAACACAACAGAGAAGGAGAAACAGACAAAACAAAAAACAAAAATAGTAAATGTTACTGTTACATTGGAGAAAAACCTGTTGCAGCTGTTAAAACGAGGAGAAGAGAAGGCCTTGGTCCCTAAAAAGAATGCATTTGGAGTTACATCAGGAGGGAAAGAAGACAATGAAGAAGGAGAAGATCCTGGTAGATCAGGATACGACATGGATCAAGAATCAACTACCCAACACCTTATGAATGCTGCAAGGCAAGGTGACTTATCACCTACGAAAGTGGAAAAGGCAAAATCGGCAGCAAAAGGTAAGAAGAAGCAACAAAAAGATAATTTGGCAGTCCCAAAACCTGGGGTGCACACAAGGAGAATGCTAACTAAATCAAACAATTAGTGATGAATGCTCTCATTTGGAATATAAGGCCAGTCAACACACAACAGGCCTTTGAAAGGGTGACAAAAATGCACAGGAAAAATCACTATGAATTTGTAGGATTAATGGAGCCAAATCAACAAGCAAAAAAACTGGAAAGGTACAGAAACAAGATAGGACTTGCACAAGCAATTTCAAATGTTTCAAACAAGATCTGGGCTTTCATAGATGAGGTATTTGAGGTAACTGCTATGTACAATATGGTGCAACAATTAACACTAAGATTGTTTCATACTGAATCGCATGTGGAGTTTGTCCTAACATTGATATATACTAAGTGTGATGCAATTGATAGGATAGAATTATGAGATTCATTATATGCAATGGCAAGGGATATGGATGCACCATGGATTGTAGGAGGAGATTTCAATGTAATATGGCATGAAGAAGAGAAGTTTGGTGGGTTACCTGTGTCATTGAATGAAATTGATGATTTTCGACACTGCGTCAACACTTGCAATCTCTTCGACCTTGGATTTAAAGGTAGCATTTTTACATGGTGGAATGGGAGAGTAGAGGAAGACTGTATATTCAAAAGGCTAGATAGACGGTTGGCCAATCTTCAGTTCCAACAAACATTTCTAGGAATAGAGGTGCAACATTTGTCAAAGACTGGTTCCGATCATAGTCCAATGTATCTGAAGTGTGATATCGAGAATCCACCAATTAAAAAGCCTTTTAAGTTCTTGAATTTCTGGGTGGAACATGCAACTTTTAAAGATGTGGTGAAAGAGAATTGGACAGCTGATTTCAGTACAAATCCTTATATTCTTTTTAATCATAAGTTAAAAAAACTAAAGAAGGCCCTTTCACTGTGGATTAAGGCTACATTTGGAGATATTTTCCAAAAGATAGCAAGCATGGAGGAGGTAGTGATAGTTCATGAAGCAGAATTTGAAGCAAATCCTACAGGGATGAATAGGGAAAGGCTACAAAAGGTTCAGGCAGAATTGATCAAATGTCTTGCACTAGAGGAGAAATATTGGCAACAAAAGGCAGGCATGACTTGGTTCAAGGAAGGGGATATGAACACTAAGTTCTTTCACGCACAAGTGAGAGGTAGGAGGAAGAGACTTCAGCTTAAAAGAATTCAAAAGAGTAGAGGAACATGGATTGAAGAAGAACAAGAAATTGCAGAAGAGGCTATCAAATTCTACGAGGAACAGTTCACAGAAGCAGCTACTCCTTCATCATTTGATATCCTAGAGCATGTTCCTAATCTGATTAACAATGAGCAGAATGCAGAATTGATTAAGCAGCTAACAAAAGAGGAGGTTAAAGTGGCAGTACTCGGACTAAATGGTGATAGTGCTGGGGGGCCAAACGGTATGACATGCAAATTCTATCATTCTTGTTGGGACATAATAGGGGATAACCTGTACGACATGGTGAGGGCTTTTTTCAATGGTCATGAGCTACCCAAGTGTGTGACACACTCCAACCTAGTTCTTCTACCAAAGAAAAAAGAAGTTGTAATTTTTTCTGATCTAAGACCAATAAGCCTCAGTAATTTTTCAAACAAGGTTATATCGAGGGTCGTGCATGAAAGGCTAGTGAAATATCTCCCAAGTCTGATATCGGAGGAACAGTCAGGTTTTGTTAAGGGCAGGAATATAGTAGAAAACTTCCTTCTAACTCAGGAGATAGTGACTGACATTAGGCTTAGAACTAAGGCTGGACCTAATGTCATCCTAAAGCTAGATAAGACCAAAGCTTATGATAGATTATCTTGGCTATTCCTAACAAAGGTCTCTAATGTATGGAGGGCTGTAGTGATTTCGAGAATCCCTCTCATGTGCGCACATGGATTAATATGGAAAGTGTGAAGCCTGTCTCCTGGTCTGGGCAGCGCAATCGAGTCAAAAGGATGCATGAACGGAATAACAAAGCACACGCGTGCAATGGCCTGTTTCAGAAAACATTGATACACGCATGGAGGGTGGCAGCTGCCACAACCAAAGCATCTGGGACGTGATTTTTGGGAGTAAAATAACATCAGGGAGGGACGCATGCTTTCACTTAGAAATACGTGTTGGAAGCTAGCATCTGGGATGTGATTTGTAGGGATTAAAATAACAAAAGGGAGGCACGCATGCTCTCAATGCACGCTGGCTCAAAGCTTGATGCACGCATGCTTTCACTGGACATCTTTTGATACTTGAGCATGTAGTAAATTGGCTCAAAACGAGAAATGGTAGAGCATGTCCAGCTCTCTCTTCGACAAAGCCAGTAATTAAATAATGCCCAGCCATTAAACAAGGGCCAGTGCCTTCGGCGCAACAACAACAAGTATACGAGTGGGATCAGAAGAGTAAACGAACGCGTCCAGTTTCCTAGGAGGCACCACTAGATCGACTTTCCATGTGGAGAGATTGCAACTAGATAGAACCAAATGCGAAGGAGAAAGACGTCGACTAATGCATGGATTTTAGTTATACAAAGTGTGATATCAACTTTGAGTACTTTACTCAACTTTGATAATAGGTATTATGTAGTTTACAAAATTTATTTCGTGCACCTTTTAATACTTCATGACACTTTGTTTTTCCATTTATATATTAATGAAAACCAACCCTAGGCTATGCCTAGTGGATTGCTTAAAAAAAAAAACCATATTACATTAAACTCACTAGAAAGAAAAATAATCAGCACACCAATTCTGCCACAAGAGAAATGGCAGAAGCATAATATCTTCAACGTCAACCAAATTTTAAACAAAAAAGTAGATACAAATCTAAAATCTTCACGAAAGCTCCCATAAAACGTCATATCCGAAAAAAGTCCACTGAGGTCCATTTCTAACATGCTTCGACATAGAAGCGATTTGTACAAAGAGAATACCAGAGAATACGAAGTCTTTATATTTTGAATGCATCGGTGTATTTCCGTTTGGGGAGGAAAGGGTAACATAGTCTTTTTATATTAATTTTAATAGACTAGTGACTACTATTGCTATGCATTAAAAATACTGGATAAAGAATAAAAATTAGCTTAAACAGTGGCTACCCCACGCCATTTCTATGATAAAAAATCTAACGGACTACACATCGGGCCTTAGCACACTGGCCTTGTCATTTGAAAATTAGGCTACTGTCATAACGCTTGTCGTGACAAGTTTTAACATTTAATTTTCAATATTGTTTTTTAATGTAATTTTAATATATAAATTTTATTTTAAACAAGACAACAATAATTTATATGCTTTAATCTAAACAAGTTTGATATATTTTACTTAAAAATATAAAATAATACATGATGGATACTATATTGAAAGTTAACGAACTACAATAAAAACAATAACAACAAACTCTGTGTAATCTTACAAATGAGGTGGTAGTTTGTACTCAAACTTTATCCCTACTTTGAAAAAATAAAGAGGACATTTTTTGATAGAACTTCGGAAAATAAAAGATCAGTATATCACGACTCGAATTTCCAACAAAAGGGATCGTGATGGTGGCTAATGTCACTTGCTAGGCAAGCCAACAAATAGCAATAAGAAAGATAATGCGAAATGTAATTAACATAACACCATAAATAAATGATAAAAATCAGAAGAATTAGATCAAATCTAAAACGCACATCCATCAAACATCTCTTTAAACTGGACTCATTGAGTACATGCGCCTACAGATTTAGTTAAATTTAAGATCTGGAATGGTACGTTGTTTGAAATAAATAAACAGTAATAAGACTATAAGAAGGAAAACTCCAAGGACTGCGAATGAGAATGCAACACTACCTCCGATCTCCTCCACCAGCTAGCTAGTCTATCCTATGAGTACCATCAGAACCAACACCAAAATCTGTACAAGAAATGTAAAAGTGTAGTATGAGTACAACCGACCCATATACTCCGTAAGTGTCGAGCCTAACCTAGACGAGGCAGAACAAAGCTAAGACAAGACACCTACATATAAGACTCTGTAATTAAGTAATGAGAAATAACAAGACGAGATAACAAGTAAAATAGCAAGTAAGATGACAAGATAAATAACACATGTGAAAGATAACAAGTATAAAAGTAAGGAGATAAAGAATAAGAAAGTAAGGGAAAATAAGACTAAAGTAAACCATAATTTTATGCTCCCACAAGAAACTCCAAACAAGCCTTTCAAAGATAATCGTAAAGCAACATAATCAAGTCCTCATTTCATATAGTAAAATAAAGAACAAACAATACCAACAAAAGGCACGATATTACCCTTCATGATTTCACTCTTATTCTCACAAGCACAATATAGTAGCAAGCACGGAAACACTCTTCACGCATATTCTCTCTTCCTCTCAAGCACGAAAACACCGTTCGTGCAATAATTTTAATGTATAAAGAACGCACGACAACATTCTTCGTGCACAATCACTCTTCCTCACAAGCACGCATCACCCTCGTACAACTCACTCTTCCTTATCAAGCATAAACATATAAAGCAGTACCGAATAAGGTGGAAAGTACAACCAATATCAAGAAGAGTAATTGAACATAACTTTCCATATAAGAATTTGCCATTACTTTGTACCAATAGCCAGATCAATATTTCAATAATCGTCACGCAATATCTCAACAAGATCAATATTACTATTATCAAGAATAAGAACAATCAAAGAGTTTCACAACTTATTTAGAGCATGAAAGGCATAATACATACATCAACATGCATGGCATAAATAAAGCTAGTTCTACCTTCATGCTTAACCTATGGCAAATGCATATACACTCGTCAACTAGCATATATGCCATTCCGAACACATAGAGCACATAGGAACTAAACACAATTACATCCTAATTCTCTCAAATCAACGTTAACCAAGACACTTATCTCCCTCTAGCAAAATTCGATAATCCAACACCACTTTCTCTTTAGAGCAAACCTTCAAACCACCCAAATCTAGCCAATTAATATTCAAATAAGTCAAAATAAGCTTTAAGAACTATCCTAGTATAAAAAATATTTGATCTTTAGGAAAAGCCAACAAAAAGTCAACCTGGACCTATGTGGTCGAATTCGAAATTAGGGCCAACACATTCTCCGCCGAGTCCAAATATGTGATTTGTTTCAAGATTCTACCTCAAATTGAGGTCTAAATCTCTAAAATATAAAATCTTAAATTTCTACTCAATGAAAATTTATTTTTATGCATGAATTTCAATGAAAAAGTATCTCAGCGCATCCAATTGTGACAATCACAAATACGACAAAAGCTTCACAAATGCAAGGTCTGGAAGTCTCGCAAATGCTAACAAAGCTTCGGAAATGTGAAGCTACCCCAACTCCCCCCAACATAGCAAATTCGAGCAAGCACTCACAAATGTGAGACTCACATTTGCAAACAGTTTATCGCAATTGCGACGTCTGCAACACCATAAAAACTGAAACCTCTTCTAAAATAGTCTGAAACTTATTCGAAACTCACCCGAACCCCTCGAGCCCCAATTCAAATATCCACACAAGTGCAATAACATCCTACAAACTCACTCATAAGCTCAAATTATCAAAATAACTTCTAAAATCAAGAATTAAGCATCAATACTCAAAAATTTCAAAGTTCAAAACTTCAAATTTAACTTTTCACAATAAGAGCCAAAATGAACTCGAGTAACTAGGGACCCCAACCAAACATGTGTACAAGTGCAAAATCATCATATGAACCTACCAGAATCGCTAAAATACTGATCTGATTTTATTTGCCAATAATATTGATCGTGGTCAACTCTAACCATTTCAAAGTTCAAAAATCAAGTTTTCTTTGAAAAATTATATTTAACCTTTCTGAAAATCAATACGGACCACACACGCAAGTCACAAATCATCAAATAAGGCTATGAATGGTTACAAACCACTGTCACGACCCGGATTTTCCACCCTCGGGAGTCGTGATGACACCTACTAGTGAAAACTAGGCAAGCCAACCATTTGTATTATTTACCTTTTTTCCATTTTAATCCTTTAATAATTAAGAACCAACATCATATAAATAGCGAAATTTAATAAGCGAAAGACTGAAATGTAATATTTTAATAATGATACCAATATCAATCCACAACATAAACTACCCAAAACTGGTATCACAATTTCACCGACTGTCTAGGAATACTACAAATAAAGGTCTGAAATGATAAATACAATGCTGTCTCTGAAATACATAAAGGAGATAGAATGAAAGGATATAAGGAGACGCCAAGGCCTGCGGACGCCTGCAGGACTATCTCGGATCTCCGAATGGACTGAAGGCGACAACCCAAAGCTAAGGTCCGAAAGCTGCATCACTGGGATCTACACATAGTACAGAGTGTAGCATCAGCACAACCGACCCCATGTACTGGTAAGTGCCTAGCCTAACCTCGGCGAAGTAGTGATGAGGCTAGGACCAAACTACTAAATAAACCTGTGTAGTTAAATCATATACATCGGAAAATAAAGGCAGAACTTCACAATTTAAAGATAGGAAGGGGGAATCATGCTGCGGGGTACAACAAGTATCAACAGAAAACCAACAGTTAAATGTAGAGAAACCATAACTCAGTTATCACTAAAAATTAGGAAATCAAAGACAAGTGCACGACATCACTTTTCGTGCTTTAACATTCTCTCACAAATAACATGCATGACATCACCCCTCGTGCTTTAACACTCTCTCACAAATATCATGCACGGCATCACCCTTCGTGCTTTACACTCTTCCTCACCCAAGCAGCAATCACAAAGCAATTTGGGGCAAGAGAATCAATAACATCACAATAAAATCAAGTAATAACAAAAAATCAGTAAATAAACGTAAAGAACACCATAACTCAATTATCAGCAAGAATCAGAAAAATCAAAGACAAGTGCACGACATCACCCTTCGTGCTTTTACTCTCGTCCTCACCATAAGAATCAATATAATCGGCATGACATCACCCTTCATGCTTTTACCTTACTTAATCATTTCACAGAATGATCCTTCGTGCATTATCACTCATATAAAGGCACAGAGTGGTACATTGTGCAACACGGCATCATCCTTCGTGCGCATTAACACTCTCTCACAAATATCATACACGACATCACGCTTCATGCTTTAACACTCTCTCGAAAAAATCATGCATGGCATCACCCTTCGTACTTTATCACTCTTCCTTACCCAACAACAATCACAAAGCAATAAGGGCAAGGGAATCAATAAAATCACAATAAAATCCCGGCAAGGGAACAATAGTGCAACAATCATATCCTGGCAAGGGAAAACAATATCAAAACAATAACATCCCAGCAAGGGAGATAACCTTAAAACAACAACATCCCGACAAGGGAGACAATATCGTAATCCTATTTTCTTTTTCACATTTATTTAATAGCTCAATTCACAATTTGAGCCAATGCTCTATAATGTTCAATTTCCAATTATACTTCCATAAATTATTTTACAACTTGAGCCAATGCTCTTCAATGTTCAAATACCAATATTACTTCCACAAGCCTTGCTCAACAATAGAAATCATCATATAAGCATGAACAATACAAACAGAGTCACATTAATCATAGTATAAGACTCACGGGCATGCTTGACACCAACGTATAGATACTCGTCACCATTTCTATACGTCGTACTCAACAACTAACACATAGCAAATAGGACACAACTCCTAATCCCTTAAGCTAAAGTTAGACCAAACACTTACCTCGATACCACAAACACAATTCAAGCCTCAACTACCGCTTTACCTCTTGAATCCACCACCAATTTGCTTGTATCTAGCGACAAGTTACTTAACTATATCAATAAATGCTAAATGAATTAATTCTAATGCATGAAAATGGATTTTCTAAAGTTTTCCCCAAAAAGTTAAAAATCAACCCGGGCCCACATGGTCAAAACTCGAGGTTCGAAAAAAAATCCGATTATCCATTCACCCACGAACTCAAATATATAATTTATTTTGAAATCGGACCTCAAATCGAGGTCCGAATCCCCAAAATTTGAAAATCCTAAGTTCTACCAAAAACACCCAATTTCCCCCATGAAAACCCTTAATTTTGAGTTGAAATCATGTAAAAAGATGGATTAGATTGAAAGAAATGAGTTGGAATTGACTTACGAATGATTTGGAAGAGTAGTTGTCTTTGAAAAATTGCCCAAAGGTGTTTTAGGTTTGACACGGTTTGAAAAATGAGAAATTTTCTAAGTCATGATTTAGCAGGTTGCATATGTCGCAATTGCGACCAGGGTTCGCAATTACGAACCTTTCAGAACCCGTTGACATTGCAAATGCGAAGATTTAGTCGCAAATCTTCGCATTTGCGACACTGAATAAATCTGGTCCTCTTCGCATTTGCGAGGGACCTTCGCATTTACGATATCACATTTGCGATAAACACGTCGCATTTGCGACCAAGGCAGCCCAGGCCATCTTCGCATTTGCGATAAAGATTTGCATTTGCAGGCTCGCATTTGCGAGCCAGGCTTCGCAATTGCGAAGCCTGCAGGCCTGCAACATACCAGCTATTTCCTAAGTTCAAATTTCAAAACTTCGTGACCTATCTAAAACTCACCCGAGCCCTTGGGGCTCCAAACCAAACATGCATGCAAGTCCAAAAATATCATACAGACTTGCTCGTGCGATCAAATCATCAAAATAATATCAGTAACCATGAATTTAGCATCAAAATCAAAGAAAAATCTCATGAACTCTTAAGTTTAAATTTTTAACAACCGAAGGTCCGATTCACATCATTTCAAGTCCGTTTCTTACCAAATTTTACAGGCTCAACTTAAATCATATATAAGACCTGTACCGGGCTCCGAAACCAAAATACGGGCCCGATACCATCAAATTCAAACATATTTCATTTCCTAAAACTCATATATTCCAGAAAACAGTTTTCTTTAAAAATTTATTTCTCTGGCTTGGGACCTCGGAATTCGATTCCGGGCATACACCCAAGTCCCATATTTCTCTATGGACCCTCCGGGACCGTCAAATCACAAGTCTGATTTTGTTTACCCAAAATATTGACCGAAGTCAGTTTAATTTTATTTTAAAAGCAAAATTCATCATTTTCACAGATTTTTACATAATGGCATTCCGGATACACGCCTAGATTGTGCATGCAAATTGAGGTGAGACAAAAAGGAGGTTTTATGGCCTCGGAATATAGAATTTATTTCCAAAATAAGTGATGACCTTTCGGGTCATCACAACAACAAAATAGGAAGCTAGAACTCAAACGGCCTATTGGATCGTTACATTCTCCATTTTTAAAAGAAACGTTTGTCCACAGATAGACATAGAAATGTACCCGGACTGGAAAAAAGATAAGCATATCTACTCCTCATATTGGACTAGGCCTCCCAAGTAGCCTCCTCAGTCAGTTGACCTTTTCAAAGTACTTTCACATAAGAATATCTTTAGACCTTAACTTTCAAATCTGCCGATCTAGATAGCTATCGGCTCTTCCTCATAAGTCAAATCCGCATGAAGCTGCATTGTGATGAACTCCAAAATATGTGTCTTATCTTCATGGTACTTATAAGGCATAGAAACATAAAATATCAAATATACCCTTGCTAGGCTGGAAGGAAATTCAAGCATATAAGTAACCTCCCCGACTTTCTCCAAGATCTCAAGTGAGCCAATAAGCCTCGGGCTCAACTTGCCTTTTTTCCAAATCTCATCACGCCCCTCATAAGTGAAATTTTGAAAAGTACCTTTTCGCTCTCCATATAAGCCACACCACGGACCTTCTTGTTTGTATAACTCTTCTGCTTGCTTTGCATAGTATGAAGGCGAGCCTGAATCAAATTTACCTTCTCCAAAGCATCACAAACCAAAACCGTACCTAACATCATAGCCTCACCGGGCTCACACAAACCAATAGGAGAATGGCACCGCCTACCATATAACGCCTGACATGACATCATCTTGATGTTGGACTGGTAGGTGTTGTTGTATGCAAACTCTATAAATGGTAGAAACTAGTCTCACTAGACCCCAAAATTAATAACATAGGTCATCAATATATCCTTAAGGATCTGGATAGTCAGCTCGGACTGGCCATCCGTCTAAAGATGAAATACAGTGCTGAGCTCCACTTGCATTCCCAAATCACACTGAAAAGCTCTCTAAAAGTGCAAAGTGAACTGAGTGCTACAATCTGAGGTGATAGAAATGGGCACACCGTGCAGACGAGCAATCTCCCTAATGTAGATCTGAGCTAACCGCTCAAAAGAATAGGAAGTCATCACCAGAATAAAATGCGTGGATTTGGTCAATCTGCCCATAATGACCTAAACATCATCATACTTTCTCTAAGTTCGTGGTAAGTCTACTATAAAGTCCATAGTAATGCGCTCCCACTTCTACTCCGGTTCACCAACCTCTGAGTCAAACAACCCAACTCCTTATGTTCATACTTCACCTGCTGTTCTATTCAAGCACCATGGGATATGCCTAATAATGTCATTTTTCATCTTTCGCCAATAATAATGTTGCTTCAAATTACGATACATCTTCGTGACACCTAGGAGAATAAATAATCATGAGCTATGAGTCTCCTCAAGGATCAACTCTCTCAAACCATCAACATTCGGAACACAAATCCGGCCATGAAGCCGCATAACACCATCATCACTAATAGTAACCTTCTTAGAACTACCCTATTGCAATGTGTCTTTCAACACCATCAAGTGAGGATCATCAAACTGGTGAGCCTTGATTCGCTCCAACAAAAACTATGCATCACAACGCAGGCAAGAACCTCCGAAATATCCAACCTCATGAATCTATTGGCCAAGTCCTGAACATCTATGGCCAATGGCCTCTTATTTCCGGTATAAAATGGCAAAGTACCCATGCTTTCCACCATCCTAATCAAGGCATCGACCATCATATTGGCATTTTCCTAATGATTGATATAGTGATATCATAGTCTTTTAACAACTCCAACCATCTTCGTTGTCTCAAATTCAGATATTTCTACTTGAACAAATGATAGAGACTCTGATGATCAGTGAAAACCTCATATGACACACTATATAAGTAGTGCATCCAAATCTTGAGTGCATGCACAATATATGCCAACTCCAAATCATGCACATGATAGTTCTTATAGACCTTTAATTAATGAGACATGTAGGCAATTACCCTATGTTCCTGCATAAATATTATGTTAAGTCCTGTCACGAACAAAACTGATGAGCCGCGATGGGCACCCGGTGCCCTTACTCAATCGAGTACCAATGTAACGTATCTTTCTCATTACATCAATATGGGTAAATGGGGAAGAAGGGCCGTATGAGGTAACACAAATAAAACATGAGAGAAAACTCGACATAAAATTACCCAACTTGATATACTGACTTATACATATGACCTACGGGCCTATAAGGCCAAAATAATCACTCGTACACTGAACATAGGATGGTAAAGCCATACAATCTTTCATGTACATGACATATGTCTACAAGCTTCTAAAAGTACGTAAACGTCATAAGGTTGGGATAGGGCCCCGACATACCAATCAATACATGTCTAAATCATACTAACCAAATAAGCAACTCCGGAGCAAATAGAGCGCACCAACATCTTTTACTGAGTTGATAGCCTATTTAGAGGACTCTCAACCTGTCTATTGGAACCTGCGGGCATGAAATGCAGCATCCCTAGGCAAAAGAGACATCATACAAATAATGTATCGAGTATGTAAGGAATAAAAATCAGTAAACAATAGACATGAGAGAAACATGGAGTATAAGACTCAACATGTATATCTGAGTAGCTCTGTTAATCATTTAATATTATAATGTAATACATATGCGTATAAATATCATACCATGCATGGGTATATACGTTCATAACATCATCAAGCCTGTGAGGGTATCCCATCATATCATCTTGGCCACTGTGGGCAAATCATCAATGTATACCAATTGATTAGGTGGTGGTGCGTATATAATGCCGTAACCTTTTTTCATATCCCATATATATATGTGCATATATAACGCCATCTAGTCATGAGTCAATGTAAATGAATGCAATGCATGAGAAGTGCGTCAATAAAATCTTTCGGAGTGTCATAAGGCCATTATGCCTTTGATTAATATTATGAAATAAACTTTATCAACTTACGTATTTTCTGAGACCCATGAATAGATCATAGAATAATATGACACATGGGGAATCAAGAACATAAGCATCTCTAGTATTTCTATGAATAGAGTCATTTATGGAAATTGTGCATTTGCTCATTTCGTTTGTGTCATATAGATCATGCCAAAAGAAAGAAGAGATAGCCTTAACATACCTGAGTTGATTCTCTTGACAATCCCTCTAACACATATCAATTGCGACAAAACACATAACGACGGATCAAAGTAGAGAAAAATCCGCATAATATTCTTGAGAAAGATTGTACCGTGCTTTCTTAGAATTGCATCTCACGCATAATCAGTTCTTGTATAAAATTTGCTGAAGCTCATCCGTCACTTAGTAAATATGGCCATTTTCAACTTGAGATTTTAGAGATGCCTTTTGTTGTGCTAATCACGTTACAATTGAAAATTTGTATCAATCTCTCTTAAATGAATTAAAGATCTTATACCTTAGTGGGTGTGGGCCCCACTAATGTGATGACTAAGCCTTCAAAATGACACCTTATCAAGTGACTTTACGAGTCATCAATTGGCAAGGTTGGCTGCCACGTTTGGGGGGTCAATTCTTATTCAATAATGTCTTAATTAATTGCCAATTTTCTTAATTAACTTAGTAATTCCCCACTAATCCAACAATTAATCAATTACGCATATAATTAAGAATTATCTCAAATTACTTAAAATACTACTCACTTTTAACAAACCTTATATACCTTACTATCATGGTCATGTGGTACCTTGTATGACACTAGTCCATGAATACGGGGTATTAAAGCTTGGACCGTATTTTATCCCCAAATTGCCAAACTTCGACATAACTCATTTCCTTTGATTCGCTTATCCTCTCATCTTCACGAATTAACTTGTCACTTATTTGAAATAGTGTAATACTTATAATCCCAAAATAAATCTCATTCCCGAACTTACATCGATTAACTTACGACGAAGCTTTAACATACGAAAATGCGGAATGTAATATCTCATTCCCGAACTCATATTGTATTTTCTCACACTCTTTAGACCATTTAAAAATAGCGTCTTTCTGGTTAACCTGGTCAATGGGGATGTGATAGAAAAGCACCCTTCTACAAAAGGCGATATTACCCTGCCAAACCTAAGAAACTACAAATCTCTATAGCTGAGGTAGGTCTCGGCCAATTCTGAACTGCTTCAATCTTTTTAGGATCCACCTTGATACCATCACAAGATACAATATGATCTAATAAGGCAACTGCTCATGGTCCTCTCTATTACGAAAGTAATCTAGAATATTATCAATAAACACAATCATGAAGGAATTAAAATAAGACTTGAACACTCAATTCATCAAATCTATGAAGGTTGCTGGTGCATTAGTTAAACCAAATGACATCACCAAGAACTCATAATGACTATAATGGGTCCTAAAATTTGTCTTAGGGACATCTAATGCCCTAATATTCACCTAGTGATAGCCCCATCTCAAGTCAATGGCACCCTGAAACTGATCAAATAAGTCATCAACCTAGGCAACAGATACTTGTTCTTGATAGTAATATTGTTCAACTGCCGATAGTCCATACACAACCTCGTCAATCCGTCTTTCTTCTTTACAAACAACACAAACGCATCCAATGTGAAACACTCGGCCTAATGAATTTTATCAAAAAAATCTTGCAATTGATCCTTCAATTTCTTTTACTCAACTGGATCCATACAGTACAGTGGGATAAAATTGGGTTGAGTATCCGGAACCAAACCAATGCAAAAGCCAATATCTCTATCGGATGGCATGCCTAGTAAATATTTAGGAAAAAACTCTGGAAACTCTCTCATAACTGGCATTGAATCCATAAAAGGAACCTCCGCACTAGAAGCCAGATGTTAGCTAAGTACGCTAAACATCCCTTCTACACTATACGTCGAGCTTTTAAAAATAAAATCGCTAGTAGAGTGACCGAGGGCCCCTCTCCACTCTAATCTAGGCAACCCCAGCATGACTAAAGTCACAGTCTTGGCAAAAAAATCCAAGATAGCATGATACGGGGACAACTAATCCATACCTAGAATAACCTCAAAATTCACCATATCCAATAACAAAAAATATACTATAGTATCAAAATCATTAATAGTAACAACACAAAATTGGTACACCCGATCAACTATTATAGAATCCCCATCGGGCGTGGACACATAAATAGAAACATCAAGAGAATCACGAGGCATACTCAAATGGGATGCAAAGTATGAAGATACATAAGAAGATATAGAACTTGGATCAAACAACAACGAATCATATCTATGACAGACTACAATAATACCTGTAATAATTGCAACGGACAACTCTACCTTAGGCCTAGCCAAAAATGCATAGCAACAAGGCTTAACCCCACTGGTCTATCCTTTGCCTCTAGAACGACCTCTCACTGGCTGGACTTTACCTCTAACTGGCTGACCCCTACCTCTAGCTAACTGACCCTACCCCTAGATATCTAAGTGGGTGGTGTAGTAACCGGTGCCTAAAACATGGCATGAGTACAATGATATGGCATATTTCTATATGATCTAGAGCAAAACCTTGCGACGTGCCTCAATCCTCACACACATAGAAAACCCTATATTGATGTGGCTGCTGAATATGGGTTGTCCCTGACGGCTTGAATAACCACCATGGTAGCTTTGTATTGGAGGTGCTCTAAATGATGGCTGCTCAAAATAAGGTCCATAAATACTATGGCTGCCTGAAGTACCTTGAGAAACTTTGAGTGCTAACTGCACTGGTCGCACAACATGGCCTCTACCAAAAGAACCCCTGCCTCCATACGAGGTATCACTAAAACCTCCAAAATGATGGGGCCTCTTGTTAGAGGCCATCTCTCTCATCTAGCCTCTAATGCGCTCAATCCTATTGGAAATCTCCACTACCTGTGTGAAAGAGGTCTCGGTCTCGGCCCCTCAGTCTATCTAAAGTCTGATGCCATAAGTAAGACCCTCTATGAACCTCTGCACCTTCACCCTCTCGGTAGGGATCGAGATAGCTACATGACAAGATAAATCAACAAATCTTGTCTTATACTAGGTAACATCATACTACCCTACTAAATGTGCTCGAACTATCTGTACAACTCATCTCTCGTAGTAAGAGGAATAAGCTTCTCCAAGAACAATTATGAAAATTGAGCCCATGTAAGAGGAGGTGATCCTGCTGGCCTGCCTAGTGCATAAACCTGCCACCGTCTCTTGGCTGAACAATAATCTAGAAGATGGTAGAGTCAGCTCTATTTGACTCAATTAGTCCCAAGTTGCAAAAAATCTCATGGAAACACTCCATGAAGTCATGGGCATCCTCTCAAGGTGCACCATAAAAGTGGGGGGGGGGTGTAATTTTGTGAACTTGTCCAACCTCTTTAGCTCATTAGCTAACATCGTGGGCCGATCCTCAGTCTGCGTGGTAATAGTATGCTGAACCACCCCAACTAGTAGAACTCTTGTGTCTAGTAACCCTGCGTCATCTACTCGGAGGTGTGAGTAGTGAGAGTTTTAACACCTCCTCCGACCTGAGAAACGTTTGGTGCCATAAGAAACACACTAGCCTGGTCCATACTCTCTATGAAGCCAACCATGCAGACTAAGTAATCCTAAAGAACTGTTGTAGTAATAAACCCCTCTAGGACCTGAGCTAGCCCTATCTGCTCGACCTGAACTAGAATCTCATCCTTCGGAGCCAACTGAGGCTCGATTGTGGGTATTGCTGCGGGTGCCTTAGGCTGAGCTCTACTTCTACGTCTGCCTTTCCCTCTTCCCTTGCCCTGACCTACCCTTGGTAGTAGCTGCAATCTTGGCTCTGGCTCCTGATTAGCTATAGTTAAAACACATGTCCTCACCATTTGTGAGAGAATAAGAGAAGAGAGATTTAAACTTTAGGATAGACCAAACTTGTATAATAGGGAAATAAATAAAGTGAAGTTTCCTAAAACCTTATAGCCTCTAGAAGATAAAAACAGATGTCACCATACCAATCCTAAAGACTTTAACAAACTTACTTATAACCCGTGACCTACGCAACCTACTGCTCAGTTACCAACTTATCATGATCCAAATTTTCAACTAAAGGGATCATGATGGAGCCTAATGCCACTTTCTAGGAATATATAAAAATAATAAAGGTAATGTGAAACATAAATAACATGATAATATAAATAAAGGATAGAATTTAGAAGAATTAGATCAAGTTCTAAACCCACAACTTCCAAAAATTGGAGCCACTAAGTACATAAGCGCCTACAAATTTAACTAAATTCAAGTTCTGGAATGATAGTACACTATTCAAAGCAAATAAACATTAATAAGACTATAAGATAGGAGACTCCAAGGCCTGCAAACAAAAGTGCAGCACTACCTCACCCGGCCCCATCGAAGTCAACCTCACCCCTCGAGGTGTAGTTATCTATCCTTTGTGTTGTTTGATTTGCGAGAGCATCAGGAGGAACTGGACCTCTTCCATTCGTGTTGTTGGAAGCACCCGACAATGCTTGCCTCAATTCTTTCATGGCATGGTCTTGCCGTGAGAGATGACTCATGGTATCCTTTTGTTGTTCCCTCAGAATCCTTACCATTTCCGCAATGTGCTTGTCTTCAGCGTCATTAGGAGTTGGTTCCGTATGTGTCATGGATACCGCCCGCCATGAACCGAAGTGGCTATGTCTTTCTCGTTATGGGTATCGTTGATTGAATCCTTATGTTGAAGCAAATTTTCCTATTCCTCAACATTGTGTATGGTGTTGACATCGTTATCTGGCATGCTTTACGATTTTTGCTAAGAAACAAAGAATCAACAGATTAAATATAGACACAAGGATCAACTCAATTACACAACTGTCTAAGCCACACTTTGGGCGCCAAACTGTTTACCTGTAAAATGGTATAGTTAAATTTATAGCATGATTTATAAGCAAGAGAACTGATTTGATCCCAAAATAATAAATAAATTAAATAAAACACAAGACTTATAGTTGAAATCGAGATAAGATAGTAGACAACTTGGTTCTGGAAACAAGGCTTCAGAAGGCAGCAATAAGAATATTGATAGACAGAAAATAAAGTATTATTTAACTTGGAATAATGTGTAGCATAGGTTTGCCAGAATTTCCTCCCTTACAATGGCTTTGAAGTCACTGTTTATAGTTATACCTAGAGAACAAGGTCCTAGGATCAATCCCCTCTTAAATGACAATAATGGGGCCATTGATGAATATATAACAACAGGCTGTGAATGCCAAAATTTTCTTTAATGGATTATGTATTTAATACTGAGGAATATCCTTCATTGAATATTATCTGGTGGCAAATATTCGTTAGCCCCGTTAACGATGTTCCCTTCGGGGTCTGCCCTGTGCCAACCAAAGCTGCTGTCATTAGTCTTGATTTTCACTCACTTCGTCTTTCGTCTGTCTCCGGTTCCACGTGTCATTCTATCATTGGAGTATTTAATGTGCACCGGTTTTACCCTATAAAATAATATTTAAATACTTTTTTCTCAACGTAAAAACGGATATTATATTAATAAACAAAAGGTTACATAGACATAACATAGTCCCTTAGGACATTACTATTGCCCATAGTGGCAGACAATTACAAACTGTACTAGAAAGATACTTAGTACTATTATATATTCCATGTTTGTTCTTGTTTACTTTAGGCTCAACAAAAAGTGGTAGACGAGCATGGTAAAAATACTTAGTAGGGGAGAATGTCTTAACAACTTCCTTAGCTAATAGGTGTGCTACTTGATTTCCTTCTCTGAAGTTATGTCTCAGAGTTGGGAGATTTAGCTGGTGCATCGAATTGTGTATGCACTAGAGGTGCAAGTGTTAAAATAGAGATTCAAGTTGTGGATGTAAATTATACCTATATGGAAGGGAGGTCATGAAAGAGGTAGAAGATGTGATGCGAGATTTTAAGGTAAGTAAGGTAAATGTGAATGATAGCTATGGATTCTAGCCTATCTTATGCTCTCTTTTGCTTAGGTTTTGGATAAAAAATGTGTGAAAGTATTCCCGAAAAATGAGTTATTGTGCTTGTCTGCAGGGTTTGGTCAAAATGAGGCAAGAAAGTCATAACCATCTCATAAAGGAGTTAAATCTGCACAAGTTCAAAGCTGAGATAAAAGCGCTGAAAGGAAAAGTGCGGCCACAGAAGGTCCACCGCTGGGGCGGCCACAATTATGGGGGGGGGGGAATTAAGATTCAGAGAAGGTATTTTTGAGTACAATAGATACCGCTGACCACGGTGAAATAGCGCAGCAACGGAATACCTGACGTGGCCGCAGTGCAAATTCTGCTGAGAGCGGCGATCAAAGTTCATAGACCTACAAACCAAGCCTAACTAAGGAGTGCGGTCTGCGTCCAAATTGCCCGGCCGTGGTTGATACTAATACTGAGGCAGTACTTTTTACGCTCCCCGAGAAATCAAGCCCAGATCAAGCACAAAAGAGAATAAATGCGGTCCGCACCTGTTTTTGCGCGACTGCGAAAGTTCATGTGCTGAGGTGCCCAGTATTCCCTTGACAGCGGAACCTCCGTAGGGGTATTTTGGTCCAATAATTTCAGTAGTGTATAAATATATCTTTTTCACATTTTTAGGTCATCTTTTGTATCAGTGAGCTCGTGAATAGCCGTTCTTTACCACTTAGAGTAATTTTAGAGCAGGTTTAGCTTATATTCTTAGATTTTATTCTTGTAATCAACTTTTATGGCTTATATTTCATCTCCATCGTTCATTTCTACCTTTATTATGAGTAGCTAAACCCATTATCTAGGATTTTCACCCAACCCTAGTGTGAGTATTTAATGGGTCTTCAATTTTAGGGCTTATTTGTTTATGGGTTAGTGATATTTAGCTTGATTCATGCTTTAATTGTAGAATTGATGGTTGCAAACACTGATTCATGCCTTTACGACTTAGACTTTTCTTGAGAAAGAGGGACTAAGTCTAGGAAAATTAGGCTAACAAGGAATTGGGGTGCATTCAAGAGATTGATAGCTCCAGTTAAAGGGTTAAACCTAGAGATAGTAATACCCGACTTGAGCCAATTTTACTTGCATTGTTTGAACACCCAGTTAGGCTTGAGGAAGCAAATTAGGGCAAAGTCGCTCAAACTACCAAGAGGTATAGAGTGAGTAATTATGTGTAAAGGTTAGATAACGACCCTAAATATAACAAGCTTGTCCTAAATTTTAGATCCCATTAGATACTCGCCTAGGTGTAATTCACTTCCCTAGTGCTTTTTTATCAATTGAGAAAACCCTTACAAAAATATTGTACTCAGATTATTTTCAGCAATCAATAACATTAAAAGTAGAATAGAAACAAATCCAAGCATGGTTAGAAGTGCAATTAAAAGCAACACGCATAGCTAGATTAGATAGAAACCCAACTCCCAACCAATATTAACTACCTATGGAAATCGATCCCGACCCTTAGGGTAAAAGCTGCATAGACCATTCATCGCCATTATATAGTGGTGTAGGGTTGGAGCAGATCACTTTTTGGTGCCTTTGCCGTGGAGTTAAACGGTTTTGGCTATCTATCTGACTAGTTGTGTGTCTTATTTTTCTTTCCTTCTATTTTACTAACTTGTGTGAGTTAATCGATTCAGGTACAAAATGGAAAATAATGATCCTATTAGAAGTGTTCTCACGGGGGAGGAGGTAGATGATTATGCTGAAGATGAGGTGCCTCTAATACCTCAAGCTCAAAGAAGAGGCCGCCAGGCCAATGAAAACATTCCAGACCCTCCCCCAGCTCCTCACGAGTAGCTCCTCGGGTGCTTTCAAATGAAGGGCACGCAAGTGCAATTGTCCCACCTCGGATCCGGGTAGGCAATTTCCATATTAGAAATGTAATGTTAACTTTATTGGAGAAAAGAGGGTACTTCACAGGCGCTCCCCATTAAAATGCATATAAACATCTAAAGGGCTTTGTGGATACCTGCTGGGGAAGCAAACAAACAAATATGTTGGAGGATGCATTGAGACTGAGATTGTTCCCTTTTTCACTTAGAAGGAAAGCTTTGGACTAGCTCGAAAGACTCCCCAACCATTCCATCACTACGTGGGATGAGTTGGACGACAAGTTTATAGCCAAGTTTTTCTCACCGGGACATATGGCTACATTAAGGGATAAGATCTTAGCGTTTAAACAGGAACCAAATGAACCCCTCCATGAATTAAGGGATAGAAGTAGAACTATGGTCAAGGAATGCCCTAACAATGATATGATGGAAGAAATGATCCAACAGACATTTTATCGGGGTATAAACATGACCAATCAATGTGTGGTAAACCAGCTAGCTAGGGGTAATTTTATAAAGCTGCCTTATGCCGAGGCCTGTGACATTCTTGATGAGATGGCTGACACTTCCTCAGCCTGGCAGGGTTTGGCAAATGTTCCTCAGGGGACCCTCATGTCATAAATCTTCACAAGGAATTTCAAGACCACGAAGAAGACATAGTTGAGTTGACAATAACCATGAACCAGTTAGCCAAAGCATAGCTTCAGCAAATTCAGGGACCAAAGCAAGTAAATGTAATGGAAGGGGTTAATCTATTGGTAAATAAGAGGAGACAACATGGGCAACAAATGCAAGGCAATCAAGATCAATATGAGCAAGGTAGTAGTGGTTACAACCAAGATGATGGGTTTGGTGAGAAATTTGAAGAGGTTTTGTATGCCAACAACTATCAAGGACAATAGAGTAATGCTCCAAATCAACAATGGAGACCGCAAGGGAATAATCAGAATTGGGGCAACCAAGGCCAAGGAAATTGGAATAACAACAACAACTCCAAAAATTAGGGGAACAACAGCCAGAATTGGGGTAACAATAGCAATTAGGGTGGCAACAACAACCAAAAGGGTTGGAATAACGGTAATCAAGGTAATCAGGGGCTGGGTTTTCAAAGGCCTCCAATGTTTCAACAACCAAACAATCCGCCTTCATTTCCATCCCAAGGTCCTAGCTCATCCAACAACGAGATGGGATGGATTGATTCAATGTTTAAGCAAATGATGAAGAAAAACGCCGACTCTGATGCCCAATTGGCTTCCCTTAATACTTCTATTCGCAACCTGGAGGTCCAACTTGGACAGATTTTGCAAGATTTGAAAACTCACCCTAAGGGGGAACTATTTGGTGACACGGTAGTAAACCCAAAGGGAGGCAACAACACGGGCCATGCTATGGCGGTGACCACAATAAGCGGTAGAGGTGGTGAAGCAAGTACCTCTAAGCAAAAGGAAGTTGTGAGTGATGAGGTTGAAGTGCAAAATGATGATGATCCAATAGTTGATGACAAAGTGAGTGAAGAGAAGTTGGATGGTGAGGTGAGGTTTAATATTCATGACAATAAGGATGAGACTCAAAATGATGTGACCGTCTAGGGAACACATGATAGACATACCAGAAACGGTACTGCCTAAAGCCAAGGCTCCTTTGCCAAGGCCTCCTCCACCTTACTCTCAAAGACTTGCAAAGAAGAAGAATGAAAACCAGTTCAAGAAATTTTTTGAGATGATGAAAAGTTTGTCGATCAATGTTCCTTTGGTGGAAGCTCTTGAGTAAATGCCGGGATATGCCAAGTTTATGAAAGATTTGGTAACTAAAAAAAGATCTATGGATTGTGAGACCATCAATATGACTCGTCAAGTGAGTTCCATTGTGCACTTGATGGCTCCAAAGCTTAAAGACCCCGGTACTTTTACCATTCCATGTACTATTGGGAGTGCAGATTTTGCAATGGCCTTGTGTGATTTGGGAGCAAGTATAAATTTGATGCCTTACTCTATATTCAAAACTTTGGGTATTGGTCAACCGAGAGCTACTTCAATAAGATTGCAAATGGCGGATAGAATAATGAAGAGACTGCTTGGTATTATTGATGATGTTCTTGTCTGGGTTGACGAGTTTATTTTGCCTGTAGATTTTGATTCTCAATTGTGAAGTCGATTATGAGGTGCCGATAATATTGGGAAGGCCTTTCCTAGCAATAGGGAAGACATTGATTGATGTGGAAGCAGAGGAACTCACCTTCCGGGTGGGTGATGAAAAAGTTATCTTCCACGCATGCAAATCAATGAAGCAACCGAATAGTACTGATGTTTGTTCTTATGTGGATCTGGTGACGAAGGTGAATAGTAATGACATGAGTGCCATGATCAATGTGGAGGATCCTTTGGAAGCTTTATTGTTGAACCATGATGCGACTGAGGATGAAGGCTTGGTAGTGTATATCAATGCCTTCCATGGAATAGGTTCTTACTCCTATAAGCCCGTAAACTTTCCTTGGATCTTGAGAATAGAAAGACTCCACCAACAAAGCCCTCAATCGAGGAACCTCCCGTATTGGAGTTGAAGCCTTTGCCTCCATACCTCAGGTATGAATTCTTAGGCCCTTGTTCAACTTTACCTGTTATTTTTTCTGTGTGCTTAACTAACATGCAGGTAGATGACACCCTTGAGGTGCTCCAAAAAAGGAAGAAGGCAATTGGATGGACTATAGCTGATATTTGGGGGATAAGCCCCGCCTTTTTCGTGCACAAGATTATACTTGAGGATAATGCCAAACCCTTCGTGGAACATCAAAGGAGGTTGAACAAGGCTATGTAAGAGGTCGTCTAGAAGGAAGTTATCAAATGGATAGATGCAGGGATTGTGTACCCCATCTCGGATAATTTATGGACTTCACCGGTATAATGTGTGCCGAAAAAGGGGGTATGATTGTGGTCACAAATGAGCAAAATGAGTTGATCCCCACTAGGACTGTAATCGGATGGAGGGTATGCATGGACTATAGGAAGCTGAACAAAGTGACCCGCAAAGATCATTTTCCATTTCCCTTTCTTGACCAAATGTTGGATAGACTTGCTGGGCGTTCTTACTATTGCTTTTTGGATGGGTACTCAGGTTACAACCAGATTTTGATTGCACCGGAAGACCAAGAGAAAACCACCTTCACATGTCGGTATGACACCTTTGTATTCTCATGGATGCTATTTGGTTGTGTAATGCACCGACTACATTTCAGCGGTGTATGATGGCTATTTTTACTGACATGGTGGAGGACTTATTGGAAGTGTTCATGGATGCTTTTAGTGTTGTGGGTGACTCTTTTGAAGAATGTTTGGGTAATCTTGACAAAGTGTTGGACCGATATGAAGAGACAAATCTACTGCTTAATTGGGAAAAGTGCCACTTTATGGTTGAGGAAGGCATTGTCCTCGGCCATAAGATCTAAAAGAACGGTATCGAAGTGGACAAAGCGAAGATTGAAGTGATTTCAAAACTCCCTCCTCCTACTTCCGTCAAAAGCTTTAGGAGCTCTCTTGGGCATGAGGGGTTCTATCGAAGGTTCATCAAGGACTTTTCCAAGGTGGTAAATCCCTTGTGCAAGTTGTTGGAAAATGATGCAAAGTTTGTGTTTAATGATGAGTGCATGAAAGCTTTTGAGATTCTTAAGTATAGATTGACTACCACTCTTATCATCACCGCATCCAATTGGATCTTGCCATTTGAGCTCATGTGTGATGCTAGTGATGTTGCGGTAAAAACGGTCTTGGGTCAAAGGGTGAATAAGATGTTTCATCCGGTGTACTATGCAAGCAAAACTATGAATGATGCCCAGGTTAATTATACGATGACGGAGAAAGAGTTGCTAGCAATTGTGTTTGCCACGGAAAAGTTTAGGCATTATCTCATGGGTACCAAAGTGATTGTTCATACTGATCATGCGACGCTCCGTTACTTGATGACAAAGAAGGACTCTAAGGCTAGGTTGATAAGATGGGTTCTTTTTCTTCAAGAGTTTGACCTAGAGATTGTTATTAGAAATGAAATGAAAATCAAGTGGCGGTCCACTTGTCCCGCTTGGAAGAGGAAGGGAGATCCAAAGATGGTCTTGAAATCAATGATGCATTTCCAGATGAACAACTCCTCTCTGTGTCTTTGAATAGTATGCCTTGGTTCGCCGATGTGGCTAATTTTCTTGTGACCGACATTATACCGAGTGAGCTCTCCTCTAACCAAAGGAAGAAGCTTAAATGGGACAGCTTGGATTATTATTGGGATGAGCCCTATATTTTCAAGATTTGTATTGATGGTGGGATCTGGAGATGTGTTCCAGAAGATGAGCAAATGAGTATTCTTGATGCTTTCCATTCCTTGCCCTACGATGGTCATCATGGTGGGGGGAAAACTGCTTCAAAGGTTCTTAGCTGTGGTTTTTATTGGCTTACTCTATATAAAGATACTGGTGAGCTTGTTAAGAGATGTGATGAGTGTCAGAGAGCTGGTGGAATTTCCAAGAAGGATGAAGTGCTTCTCACCATTATTCTTGAGGTTGACATTTTTGACGTGTGGGGCATAGACTTCATGGGGCCTTTTGTGAGTTCGTGTGGTAACACTTACATTCTGGTTGCTGTGGATTATGTTTCTAAGTGGGTTGAAGCTGTGGCTTTGCCCAACAATGAGGCACGAAGCGTAGTGGAATTCTTAAAGAAAAACATCTTCACAAGGTTTGGCACTCCAAAGGTGATTATTAGTGATGGGGGGTCTTATTTTTTCAACATGGCCTTTGATACTTTACTGTCTAAGTATGGTGTCAATCATAAAGTGTCAACCCCTTATCATCTCCAGGTGAGTGGATAGGTTGAGGTCTCCAACAAGGAGATAAAGAGCATATTATAAAAACTGTCAATGCAAACCGAACTGATTGGTCAAGGAAACTGGATGATGCTTTATGGGCCTACAGAACTACTTATAAGATTCCAATTGGTATGTCTCCGTACCGGTTGGTCTTTGGGAAAGCATGCCAATTTCCGGTTGAGTTAGAGCATAAGGCCATGTGGGCTTTGAAACGGTAAAATCTTGAGTGGGATGTTGCAGCAAATCTCCAGGTAGAACAACTCAATGAATTTCGGTTCCATGCCTATTCCACCTCGTCCTTGTATAAGGACAAAATGAAGTACTTACATGACAAGTATGCCCGGAGTAAGAAATTCAAGGAGGGTGACTTGGTTCTCTTATTCAACTCCCGGTTACGACTGTTTCAGGGAAAACTCAAGTCAAAATGGAGTGGCCCTTTTGAAGTGGTACATGTAACTCTATTTGGTGCTTTTGATTTGAAGAATAAAAATGGTGAAGTTTTCAGAGTTAATGGGCACTGAGTCAAACACTATCTGGGAAAATTTGATGACAGCCACGTGGTGGCCTTGATTAACTTCAAATGATGATGGCAACATGCATCGTGCCACGACGTTAAATCAGGCGCTTCTTGGGATTAGTTTTGGACTAACTGGTTGTGAGATTTATGTAGGAATTTTAGATAAAGTGTAGGACTAATTCTGGAAAATTTGACTAAGTATATGATTGGACTGCTGTTCGCGTTCAAAATTTTGCAGTCAACGAAAGCTTTTTCACGGGGCGTGATTTTGTGGAGGACACGAACTTGAAAAGTCCAAAATATGACCTCTCTGAAGTTTCAACTTCATCCGTGGTGGAATTTTTGCGGTCAACGGACCTTGTTCCGCAGCCGCGTTGGTTTTTTCGCTCTCAGCCGTTCCCTCTTGGTAACAGCCCTTCAAAAAGGTAAAATCGCGGACCACAATAGAATTCCGCGGCTGCGCCAGGTAGGTGTGTGGGTCCCTGGACTTTTTAGTATAAATAGAAGTTCATTGGGCCTTTTAGCCTTTTCGCACCCTAGACTAGCACTGTACCTAAATCACTATTCCTCATCTTATTGTTTGGTTTTTCAACCACAATTATTCAAGAGTGAGTCTTCTTCTAAACGCTAACAACTGGTATGCTCAAATCATCGCCTCGATTTTAAATTTTTGCTTTTTTTTTCTTTTAGTTTATCTTTTTCTTTTAGTTTATATTTTTCTTTTTACTTAGGGTTTGATTAATCCCCCATAATATAGGTAGTTGATGCTAAAATTCATGAGGATACTTGTTATGTATGCCTAATAGGGGGTGGGGTTGTTCATTTTAGCACCTAAATTGCCTAATTTGTATGCTAAGTGAAAACCTAGAGTGCCCGTTCATTTTGAATTCTGCGACCGTAATTCCGCGGTCAGCGTTCATGTAATGTCCTGAGTTAATAATGATTGGTTTTTCATGGTCAGCGGTGGAAATTCTATTGTTAGCGACCTAATTTACACGACCGAGCTTCCTTTTTTGCGGATAGCGGATTCTAAGTTTAGAGAATTGCTAAATTGGGTCCGCGACTGCGTTTGTTTTTCCACGGAAATCGGTGCAGCTTTCACGACTGCGCCCAAAAATTTCGCTCTCAGCGGTACCTCAGATTCAGAGATTGGGTAGTCTAATTCCCAATATTTTGTGCAAGTAGTGCTTTTTCTGCGGTCCGTGATTGCCTTTATGCGGCCGCGCCTCTTTTTTCGCAGCTAGCAGATCCTGATTCTGAGAGGCAATATATGCAAGTCATATGCTCTTTATTTCTATGTGCAATGTTTTTGCTTCAACTGCAATACTTGACCATATTATTGATACATTGTTCTTACTTTGTTTTATGGCTTATTCTCTGCAGACAATGGTCCAATCTAGAGGTGCCGGTGATACACAAAAAGGGAGGGCTGAATCCTCCCAAGGCAGGGGAAGATGAGGACAAGGAAGGACCAAATTACCACTACCAGTCCAGAAATCTTTAGGGAAACTGCGGAAGACTGTCAAATCTGTGGACAAGGCCGCATCCCATTCTGAAGGAAGTGAGTATGTCCCTTCCAGGGAAGTTTCGGAAGAAGACTCGGGGCTAACACATATTCCCGCAGACTTCCAAGGGAAATTTTAGTTGAGAGACGAGCCTACACCCCAGCTTCCCCTACTTCTTCTGAGTCGTCTGATGGTTCAGAGGAAAGTAGTGAGGCTTCAGCATCAGCTTCTCCACCTACTTCACTTGTGGCCTCACCAATGGGACCTATTGATGTAGATGCTGAGGTCCTTGATAACGGGAGGGGTAGTGACACCGAGACAAGCGGGTTGGCAAGATCAAGGAACCCCATGGTATGGCAAGACCATTTTGTGAGTGAAAAAGCCTACACAAGTTTTGGGAGTGGTGGACTCAGAGGTCACTTACACATGAGAAGGTTTTTATTGATTGAGATCTGCTACCTCACAACCCGAATGTCAAGAGGCACTTCAATGAGAGAGTGGGGTGGCAGTTCTTCACCAGCAACCTACCAGATGCCAATGAACACTTGGTCAAGGAGTTTTACGCTAATGTCGCCCATATAAAAAAGGGCACATTTTTTTACCAAAGTCAGGAACAAGTAGATTAAGTTTGATGGCAAGACTTTGAATGATTATGCTAGGTTCAAGGATGAGGATAAGTCCTTGTATCTGGAGAAGGTGGCTATGGATGAGTTAGCCCGCCCGTGGCTTGCATCAGTGATTGCTCTTCCGGGGACTACTCCAGCTTGGCTGACACCTGGGGTCTCTATCTACATGAACACTTTGAGCTTCGAAAAAAAGGGTGGGAAACCTTTATTTGCAGCCGGTTAGACCCTACTACGCATGACAATGATATGCTAGTTTCCCGGGCTATTATTATGGGGGCTATCATGGCGGGGTACCCGATCAACATAGAGAATATTATGGCCAAGGTGATTACTAGAGTGGTCAACAGAATGAGAGGTCATACCCTTTCCCGAACTTCCTTACCATGTACTTGGAGGATCAGGAAGTCGAAGGAAGGGACTTTGACACTAAGGTGAAGCCAAAGAGGCCATTCTCCTGGTACAAACTTCAGGGTTCAGATTGTCATGCCCCAACCTCGAGAGACACTACCGACGCTCAATCAAGTGAGCCCAACTGAGCAAGGCTTTTTAACAATTTCTACCCAGCTCAATATTATTAAGGAACCATACTTTCCAATTATGACAACGTCGACAACAAGGCCCCGACTATGCCTCAAAAGTGGATGTCTACAACAAAAGATGTACAACATAACCCCTTGAAGGAGAAAGGGGGCTCACCAAGACTTTGAGAGAAGGATACTCCGCTACGCGCAATCAACACTGTCTGCTATAGAGCCACCTACATTTATTAAAAAATGTAGCATCCCCGGGAAAAAGAACGTTAGTACCAGGAATAGTACTAGTATGTATAAGTAAACACCATCCTATTAGAAAGAACAAACATACAAGAGTAAAAAAAAAAAGAAATCATAAAGACTACAAAGATTCAAACAAACACCACGTCAGCAATATAAGAGGTTCACATAGTTTCCGAAATTTTAGGTTAGGGCATTCCATATGGTTGCATCATCATCCACAATACCACTGCTTCCTTGAGCGGAGTCCGATCACGGTCTGATCGGCTAAGCCGTCTTACTAAGACGTTACCCTTATTTCATTCTCACTTTCTAGTTTCAATTATCAATACATTACCACTATGTGTGTATAACATGATGTCCAATCACGGCCTGATTAGCTAAGCCGTCTTACTTACCCTTTTCCGTTAATCATCTCACTTCAATCTTTGGTTTCACATGTATTAGTTTATCGGCACTTGGGGTCACAACTATCACATTCCATAACTCACGTTTCACATTATTCCCATTTTCAACATTAACCTTGCCATTTAAGATCATAGGCACATACAAAAGCAATTTAAGTTATAAGCATAGAGAGGAATGCATCTAGTTCGGCATATTAATCACAATGTAACCTTGACTTGACATTTAGGCATTTAGCACATAGCTCATGTTCTCCACACATCCTCAACTTACAAACAATAACACATTAAACACAGGGAGAAGCACCTTCCACATACATTTTCACAACATCAATTCATTTGACATGACAAGTACTACATCAATCAAATTTCAGACTTATAGCATTTGCACGGGCACCATGGAGGCTTAATTTCTAAGAGGAGGGGTTTTTAGCCATACATACCTCAATAGAGCTTCCTTAAATCCTTATAATAAATTTCGGAATTTCTTAGCAACTTCGATCTATTTTATGAAATTACAAATTGAACCAAGAATTAAAGACATGAATAAGATTCTAGCTCATTTAAGTAAATTATCAAGCACTAAGTGTGCATAGTGATTTTAGGACTCTTTTGTGAGAGATTTCTATCATTTTACACCCCAATTGCTATCTTTTTAGTTCACAACCTCCCCATACCTTATTATTTTTTCTGCATGTAAGAAAATCCATTCATATACCCATGAACCCCCAAGCTAACTACTCATTCTAGTGTGAATTTCGAAACCAAAAGTTAGAGCTCAACTTCTTACCTCTTGGGGTGAAGGCCTAGCAAATTTTATTTGATAATCTTCAAGGGTTTAGACAAGAATTGAGTGGGGATTTGATGAAGATCACCCCTTCTCTCTAGAACTTCCTCGCTCACTCTTTTTTTTTGCAGAAGAATATCTTAAAAGGGGTCTAATGGGGTGTTTTTAATGGGATGTGGTCGGATTTTAAAAGTTAGAAAATAGGAGTCCCGACACAATCTGCGATCGCATAATGGACATGCGGCCCGCAGAATGGACCGCAAAAATGGCCCCAAAAGCTAAACAAACTGCCTGGGTATGCAATAGAAATGCAGCCCGCACACCTATTCTACGGTTGCATAATGCACCGCAGAACTACCCTCACAAAATTTCCAAGGGGATTATGCGATGACTATGCAACCCGCATATTGATTATGCGACCGCATAATTGGCCGCATAGTTGACCTCAAATTAACCATCAAACTGTCTGACTCTGCGGCAACTATGTGGTCCACACAGCTGTTCTGCGATTGCATAATGGACCGTAGAAATGCACTTTTCTGGAAATCATTGTTCCTTAACTTTTTAATGCACAGATCAACCCAAAGGGTCTGAACCGCGGCGAGCTTTACAAATCTCTAACACATATACCTAATTTGGCACTACGAGCTTTCGGGTTTTGAGTAGAAATTTTCACGGGGCCTTACACAGACAACCCCAAGTCCAAACGCAAAGCCACCACTTCCACTGGCCAGTCTAAAGAGCCAGAGGTGGTGGCCATTGGTTCCGAGCCTTCCACTGCCCTGCCACATCCTCCCTCCAGATCATTTTCTTCTATGCCTTTTCTGTGCCTTCTTCATCAGCATACCCTCTGACTGCACTAAGGGTTAATCAGACTCTCTCTAACATCAATAACTGTATGCAAGTAACTACATCAAAGTTGTCTGACCTATCCTGCACGGTGGCAGCTCAGTCAGTTCCAACATAGCCTCAGGTACCTGCTTCAGTGGAGGAATCACTAAAGGAGCTTCTGGATAACCAAAAGAAGCTCCTGGACAACCAGAAGCTGATCATGGCCACTTTAGAAGCACAAGGAAAAACTATCATGGACCTGAGCAAACAAACAAAGAAAATGAAGAAGACTCGGGCCTCAAAGGAGTCAGTCAAGGTATTGAGGAAGGAAGTTGAAAAGATAAGATCAGCTGGAGACATTCCATTGGACCTACTCTTGGAGGAACCAGTTCCAACAGCTCAGGCACCAGAGCAGGAGGCCGACAGAGTGCCCAGGAGAAGAAAGGTGATAACCCAGACTGAGGATTTGGAGATTGAGCTGGAGGACCCCGAGGGAGGTAACCTAGGCCAGCCACAGGACCCAGTCAGTGACCCTATGCAGACAGAGGAAATATAGGGAGTTTTCTTTACTTTCTAACCCCTCTTTGATCTTATTTTTGCTTTTAGCATTGAGGACAATGCTAGTTTTTATTTGGGGGGTGGTCCTATTTTGATTTGATGACTAGAATGTAATTATGATACTTATTTTTCTTTATCGTTATTTTTCACTTTTGGTATGTATATAACTTTACCATTTATTTTTCACTTTTCATTATTTTCCAATTTCGGTATGTATATAAAGTTACCTTTTCATATATATATTCATTCCCCTTTTATGTATATTCGTCTCAATCCGTTATTGTACATATTCAGTTTACTTTCCGTATTTTACTTTATAAATTCTTTTGAAATTTTTCTTAATTGCATAGCTTCTTATTTCATTCAATAGTTTCTTTTTCATTTTGTAGCTTCTTACTCTTACAAGTTTTCGTGATCAATAAGCTTTTGGTTTTCTTGATGCCACGGTTCTTTCCGAAGATAGAATTTGTGTAAACCGGGTGGCTCTTCCCGATGATGGATGGCATGACAACCTTCTTAAGAGTTTGAGTCCGTTTTCTTTATGTTTTTGTGTAAATAATAGTAATGAATAAAAGTATCTCAGGCAAAGCCTCACTTGGGACTAGCACATTTACCTTTGACCTTATGGTTAGAAACAAATTGATTTGCAAAGAATTATGCTAGTTGTGACCTTTAGACTCTTGTGTTGACTAAACAATTATCGAGTGGTTTTACGGAGCCATTTGTGTTGATCAATCTTAACTAGGGTTGTTGTGGGCCCTCGACTCTGTTCTCTTTAGCAATCCAACAACTTGTGAGGTGATGTATTGATTTGCCAGTCCAATCCCGGGTTAACAGAATTCCTTATTTAGAATTTCTGGTTCGCAGACATTAAGAGGAAAGTCGAATTTCCTCGTTTTGGAATATAAAATAAACCGTTAGCTTGGGACACCAAATAAAATATTCCAAGTGGCGACTCTTATAAATAAATAATCCCATTTCGATTTATGTCACTTTAATTGGAAAAACTCCCATATACCCTTCGGGTGTAAAAAAGGAGGTGTGACAACACTGACAATAATAAGTTTGAAGACATTAACGGAAGCATTTAACATTTAAAGGAAACTGTTTGAAACATAAGAAAAACCCAATATATGATGCAATCTAGCCCAAAATTGGGGTGTCACTGAGTACATGAGCATCAGATCAGAATACAGTCCACTACAGTGTCTAGAAACATAAACTAAAAATACGATAAAATATATAGAAGGAGAGTCAAGGCCCGCGAACGCAGTGCAACTACCTTGATAGTCTCCAAACTCTATGATCCTCAATCAACAACCGCCTCCGTGAACAGAGTCACCTGGATCTGCACACGAGGTATAGGGAGTAACCTGCGTACACCAACTTAGTAAGTAACAAGTCCAAACTTTGGACTAAAAAGTAGTGACGAACTCAACCTCAACAGGTATAACAGAAATAATTATGCAAAAACGTAGGCATGCTTTCAAGTCAAATAGATAGCTCAAAGCAGTAAAATAAATAAAGATCTGAACAGTATAAGTTATACAACTCAGCTATCTCTACATGATAATGCACATAATGTATGAAATGCACCATGTGCTCCCACTCTCAAGTGTTCAACCACTTGATATTGTATAAGGTCATCCGACCCAGGGAAATCCATCCCGGAACATATACAACACTGACTATAAGTCATCCAGTACCAAGGAAAAAGGGCAATCCAACCCTGTGGAGAAATGCATCTCCAAGTACCAAGTACTTCGGAAAAATCCATGTCCAGGGAAATCCATGCCTCAATAATATCATCTGCGCTCACTAGGGGTGTGTTATAGACTCTGAAGGGGCTCCTACAGCCCAAACGGTATCATAATCATTAATATAACTATTACGGCATGCATCACGATCCAATAACTATCACTCGTAACAGGCTCCCGGCCTCACTAAGTCATCGATCTCTCCACTCTTACCCACGGGCTCACAATAACATGAAAATAAACCCGAAACAATGATATGATGAATCAATAACTAACTGAGACTAAGATATGATATAAAAATGCATGAACATGACTGAGTACGGAATATTAATAAAGATAATGAGATCACAGCAAGAAACGACCACTAAGGGTCCCAACAATACCACCATAAAGCCTAAAAATGATATCTAGCATGATTTACATCTCAGTTACTTTATCCTATGATGAAAGCATGAATATCAAGAGGATAGAGTCACTAAATGGTGTCACACCTCCTTTTTAACTACACCCCGTAAAGGTATAAATATAAGGGAGTTTTTTCAATTTAAGTAACAATCGAAACGGGATTAATTATTTCAATTAAAATTCAGAGTCGCCACCTGGGATAATTTATGGTGTCCTACGTCACCGGTTAAAATCCCCAATCGAGGATGTTGACTCTTATTTAATGGTCTGCGAACACAGCAATCCGGGTAAGGAATTCTGTTAACCCGGGAGAGGGTGTTAGGCATTCCCGTGTTCCGTGGTTTCAGCACAGTCGCTTAGCGATTTATACTTGGCTAAAATTGTGTAATTACTTATTTTAAAACCTAGGTGCATTTACCTTTTACCACTTTTAAATTAAGAAAATTATCTTGAAACGGGTCACGCGTACGTGTACCCATTTGTTTGGCGCGTTAAAAATCATGCCACGAAAATGTGTCCACAATTAATAACGCTTTTATTATTATCAAGAACTTTTGGCCGAAGTTGCGCGAACGCATATTCCGATTTTTATTTTAGAAATCGCAATCATGTCACGCGAACGTGTCCACAACCACGATAGTACATTGGACGTGCCTAAAGCAAACTACGAACATTTATCATTTTTGTATCTAAATCATAAGAACTTAATATGAGGACCATACGTGATTTAATTGTGGATGGCACACCTAGACTAATTAAAAGAAATTAATCGGTTAAACATTAAAGGTAACTGAATTCTACCTTATGCTAATGTCTGAACTAATTAATAGAGGAAAATTTCAGGCCGTCAACACCCTGCAGAAGGTGAGTAAAATTGAGCCCAAATTACAAGAGTGTAAAGCTACACCTGCCCGTGTTTCCTTTGCCGGGCTCGAAAAATGTCCAATCATGACGAGAACAGAAGGCCCAAAACAATTCAGGGCTATGCATTCATGCCTGGGGTTGATCCCACTACTTGGGCCAGCTTTGGACCCAAATTTTCATAAGCCAACAATTGCATATAATCCATTGGAAACAAGTCAACTAAATTATATGGAACACACTGTTATACAAACATTCCAACCTCTGAATTCTTGATTGTTTAAAGGTAGTGCAATTAAACTGAATTTCTGATTTGTTAACATACTTTGGGTCCAAATCTATTTCAAATTCACATGGCCGTATCACTTAGATAAATAAGCTTTGGGTCTAAAGATCCCAGTTCTGCTTTCAAGATTGATTGCTGGAGCTGGGGACTCATGATCGAGTCCATTCGGGGGAATACAAAGGGTATTTGGGCTCCAAACCCCACACTTCCAAACTTCAGAGTTCAAGAACTCATCTCCCCTGGACTAAGCGTGTAGAGGCCTTAAGTAAGACCAATATCCAATTTAACTGTTTCAACAAATTAAGCTAACAATGAACAGATTAAACTATGTCTCAGATATCAAATTATTCCTAACATGGATCTGCAAATCACTACGGCCAATCCTCATTCAGGCTAAATTTCTCATCTTTCAGATTTCAAAGTCATGCAACTCAAAAAACATTAGGCCTTTCCAATCATAGTTCATGTACAACAAACACCAAACCCAAACCCAAATTAAACATGGCTAACCTACGATTTGCTTTATATTACAAACTAAGTTCACAACCAATCAGTGAATAAGTTTGAATATAATAGGGTAATCAGATTAACTACATGAATAGGTGATTAGCAGAAACGACATTCAGTAAATGAGATGCTCTGTATTTCAACTTCAATCAATCATATTGTATTCCTCCATTTCACATATCAAGGGTGTGATGGATACCTAGAAATGAGAAAAGAAACAGAACAAGGAGGGATTAGTGGATAGCAGCAGCAAAAGAAAATGAAATTCAACAACTTAATCACAGCAGACCCAGCTTTCTCAGACCATTTCAAACTCAGCAAAATCAGAATTACTTCAAGCTTTCAATAAAACCCAAAAAAATGCACAACTTCAAAGAATCAGTACTTTTTGGTGTTTTTCTTCTGATTTCTTCAGACTTTTCTGTTTTCTCTTTTTTTTTTAACCCAATGTAGTTTTCCAGATTTTTTCTATCTTTTCCTTTTTCTAGTCTCTGAAACGTTTTTTCCCATCCCCCTGGAACCCCAAGTAACTATGTCTTTATAGGCAAGTTACTAGGGCAGCCTTAAGGGTTCAGTTTTTTCATTTTAGTTCTTTTCAAATATTCCTTTTTGCTGCTTAGTCCTTCAATTACTGACTTTTTGGTCAAGTTAGTCTTTTTTTTCCAGCTTCTAGGCAGCTTCTTAGGTGGTTATAGCAAGATTCCCTTAAGTGACTTACCCAATTTACCCCTATTACCTTGTATTTTGCCTTGAAGCCCACCCAGACTTGAACATGGGCTTTGAATCCTCGAACAAGCTCAATGATTAAATAGACATGGGCTCAGATTCAAACCAAATAGAATTACTTTAACATGAGGTCTTAGACTGACCTCAAAGCCCAAAGATGAAACCTAAACAAATTCAGAAAACTTAAAAACCAAACAAATCAACTAATTAACGATCACATACATGCGGGGAACTAATTAAGCTTAGTGACCAAACCAAAAATTCTAGCAGGATAGTTAATAAATCAGAAAATAAATTAAAAGAGAGGAAAGGAACAGAGGTGACATATAGACGATTTTGAAACAAAGATGAACGGGACTTACCAGCTAGACTTGAAATCAAAAACTGAGGCACTGATTCGACCCAACACAGTGGCAAACATTTATTCTTGGGGAGGAACAAACGAGTGTCACTATTTTGTGTCAAAACCGACTTGAAACAACCGGAAAATTCCTGAAAATGCTTGCATGCATGATTCCGACCTTAGGTTCTCATGGATCCACTCTTCCATTTGATATTCGAGGAGTTCCAGAGATGTTTGAAGAAATCTGAGTGAGGATTTGGGGTGAGGGAGAGAGAACGGTCCTAGGGTATTAATTTGGGGTTGAACAGAGGTGGCGCCGCCACCTTAGAGAACAAGGGCAACGTTAGGGTTTCGATATTTGATCTGAAATTCGAGCAGTTCTGGAAGGATTTGAGAGGGGTTGTTTGGGGATTTGGGATGTGGAGGCGGAGGAGAGTGTGGGGTGTTAATCTCAGGGTGATTGGTGGTGGCGCCGCCACTGGAAGTAATCTGGATTTTGGGGCGGCGGATTAGGGTTAGGTGATTCTCTGATGGTGAAGGAGATTAAGTGAGATGGAATGAGGGGGTAGGGGGTCGGTTGGATAGTTATAAGTAATTTGGGGCTCAGTTCCGGACCGTTTGATCAAACGAGATCAACGGTCCAGATCACGGGTAGTTTAAACGGGGTCGTTTGGTTTATTGGTGGGGGGGGGGGACAGGTTAGACCCGGGTTTGGGCCAATTTTAATGGGTAATGGGTGTTTAACACTTGGGCCTAGGGAAAATTCAATTGTAACAGCCCAAAATCGGATTTTCTTTTATTTCTTTTCTTTTTCTTTTTCAATTTCAAATTCTTTTCTTTTCAAATTAAAATAAAACATAAATTATTTTTTTAAACTAAATTAACCTACCCAATTAGATTAATCACTCATCATGGTATTTACAATAATTAATTAAATCCTAAATTTAAAGAAAAACTATACAATTTAAAATTAAAGAGTTAAAATGCAAAATGAACTTTTTTTGTGATTATCATATTTTATAAAACAAACTAATTTTCTAAATAATCTAAAAAATATAAAATTAAATCTTAAATGCAGTGCGTGATATTTTTGTATTTTCATGAATTAAATTAACGTGCACAGACAAATGCAAATAATTAACAGAAAATGTCACAAAACCCAACAAAATTGCAAACACTGAAATAAATTATTTTTCTTTGAATTTGTTGGAATAATTCATATAGGGCAAAAATCACTTGCTCACAGCTGCCCCTCTTTGCCCGGAAACACGAAGAGGTTTTGTGCAAAGATAAATTGAGCGGATACGAGCGATTTTTGCCCGTTTGAATACTCCATGGGAAGAATTTTTGAAAGATTTGACCGCACCCTGCTTCTGAGGTTGCCTACATATCCTCGGCTAAAAGGAATCAGGTCAGTGTAATTTAGGAAGTTTTGGTAGCTGGGACTACCGTGAAGCTGTGCTTTCACTGTTGCTGCTGCTATTGCTTACTGAACTCCTTATTACACCATGTCAAAAATAAAAGAAGTTAGACTAGACTTGATCTATGTTTTACAAAATCCTATATAGATCTTCAAACTTGCTCTTGTGTTTCTTGTTGCCTTGTTGTCCTCTATCCTCTCGGTGGAATCCCTTTGTTGCTGCCTTGAGTTGTAATTTGAGATGTTTTCCCCTTCTTCAGGTGGGTGCTTGACTGCTGAACTTGATATGGATTCCCATACTCTCCAGGCGGGCTCCTGATTGCTGAACTTGAATGTAATCCCATGCTATCCAGGCGGACTCCTGACTTCTACTTGAAATATATTCCCTGCTCTCCAGGCGGGCTCCTAACTTCAACATAGAGAAAACAAAGAATTTGAAAGCTAAAATTTAAATTGTACTCCATTGTTCACCAGGCGGGCTCCTGATTGCTACGCTTGAAAGTATTTCCTGCTCTCCATGCAGGCTCCTGACTGCTGGCTTGAAATGTATTCCCTGCTCTCCAGGCGGTCTCCTGATTGTTGACTTGAAATGTATTCCCTGCTCTCCAGGCGGGCTCCTGATTTCAACATAGACAAAACAAAGAATTTGAAAGCTAAAATTTAAATTGTACTCCCTTGTTCTCCAGGCGGGCTCCTGACTACTACGCTTGGAAGTGTTCCCTTGTTTTCCAGGTGGGTGCCTGATCTCAACAAAATAGACAAAACAAAAAAAAATTCTGCCCAGTTTGGTACTGGGTGCATCTGCGAATGTTAATTGAATCATGTTACCAAATATCTCTATGAATTTAAAAGCTAAATCCCATTATCTAGGAGGGTCCTGAAAACTTCTAGTAAAATCTAAATTATATCTTCTGAAGGTGTGACTCCCGTTGAATCTTGTTGCCTAAGAAGGTCTTAAAACTACATCCCATTATCCAGGAGGGTCCTGAAGATCACAAGTCAAGTTTTATCTTAAGAGCGACAATTTTACGGCTAAATTATACTACCCTACAACAGAACTTACGCTAAATCTTGTTATCTAATGGAAATCTTAAAACTAAGTCCCATTATTCAGGAGGGTCCTGAAAACTCCTAATTGAATCCTATCTTAAACATACCAACTTTGAAGCCAACTTATATTCCTTTGGAGTATATTTATGTTAGATTATGCTACTCATGATTGTTTCGAATTTTAAACTAGGTCCCATTTTACAGGAAGGTCCTAAAAATAAAAAATCTAACCTGTTTGGTGCCTGTCTTTCTCCACGGAGGGTTTCTCCGAAACAACCGAAATTTCCTGCCCCTGTTTTAATCACAGAAAAATATTGTCAGTTTAAAATGTGGTTACCTGATGACATTCTTGCTGATGATCTTTCCACTGCATTGTTTTGTTTTGACTGGCTTCCCCAAACTGGCCCTTAACCGCTTTGACTTTCTGACTGACTTTCAAACCCCATAACCTTTGACATCCCGAGTGTTCTATACACATGCTGTTGTTTTACCTCTAACCCCTTTATTTGGCCCATTACCGATGAAATATTCGGTGATTCCTTGTACCCCCCTTTGCATCATGTTATCCTTAGTATGCTCTGACCACGCTGTGCTTTGCAATTTTGGAAGTTGGTAGTGAGCTTTGAAATCCCTTTTCACTTGCTTTGCACAAGACTGACATTGAAACATCTTAGACAAATACCCAAAAGAAAATGAAATACAATGACTTAGCGGGTTAAGGATAAGAAGAATCCAAAACCAGATAACTGCTACATAGGGAAAAAGAAAAAGAAACTTATCTGAGTGGAACAACTGGTACCAATGATCATGACATGCATTTCGGATTAATCGGCCCAATCTGTCCAACCAATCAACTTTCAGTCGCCGTACTTCGTTGCCTTAGAATTTCCATGACCTGATTACTTTACCCAAACCTTGACCTTGTTCATCCTGTGGTGCCTTGAAAGATTTTCACCAGCAGACCTCTTTCATTCATTCATCTCTCAACTCACTTTCGCCTCACGGTGCCCGTAGGGGTTTTCACCAATAAGACTCTCTCATTCTTTGATTTCTCTCAGCTCTCGTCGCCTCATGGTGCCCGCAAGGGTTTTAACCAATAAGACTCTCTCATTTTTATTTTCCTGCTTGAACCACAGTGTTTCCCCTGACATGAATTACCTTTACTTGCTCGACTTGGCATTTCTCAAAGACTGATCAGAATGTCTTTCTTTGGTTCGAAATGTGGGCTTTTGGATAGGGTTAGAAAGAAAGCGTATAAAAGGCTCAAAACAATTCAAATGGGTTAAAGTTACAACTTTCGGAATCAAGTTTCTCACAACAAGTACAACTTCTGCCCCAGTTTCTTGCATAAGGGACTTTTGGATTTTCGTTTCGATGAGACCGAACCGTGAGGCTGCCTATGTATCATTAAAAGGAATAAGGTCGAACGTAGTTCATGTCATAGAAATTACTTTGTTATTGTGATTTTTCTTTTTCTCTTTCTCTTTTTCTCTTTTGCTTTTCTCTCTTTTTCTTTTACTGTTTTTCTCCTTCTTTTCTCTTTTCTTCTTTTTCTTCATTCTTTTCTTTCTCTTTCCTTTTCTTTTTACCTTTTTTTCCTTTTATTATCTTTCACGCTTATGTTTCTGATATTGCTATTGATTCCGAAAGGGGGTATGGAAGAAAAATAAATAAGGCTCAAAGGGGATGACGAGAGATAAAGTGTTTACATAACAGAACAAAACGCCTTCGCCATTTCAATCTTCAAAATATGCCAAATACAAACAAGTACAATCAAACAAAGAAATCATACATAGTATCTCTTGACTGCATCAGCATTGATAGCCATTTCTACACATTTCCCTTCTACATCTGTCAAATATAACGCGCCATTGGACAACACTCTAGTTACGACAAATGGCCCCTGCCAGTTCGGGGCGAACTTTCCTTTTGCTTCAGCCTGATGAGGCAAGATACGTCTCAACACTAATTGGCCCACTTAGAACTTCAGTGGACGTACCTTCTTGTTATATGCTCTCGCCATTCTCTGTTGGTACAATTGGCCGTGACATACTGCTGCCAATCTATTTTCATCAATCAGACTTAATTGCTCCAAGCGGGTTTTGACCCACTCAACATCATCAATTTCCGCCTTAGCGACGATCCGAAGGGATGTGATTTCAATTTCTGCGGGTATTACTGCCTCCGTGCCATACACTAACAAATAAGGAGTGGCCCCTACTGAAGTACGGACAGTAGTGCGATAACCCAACAATGCAAACAGCAGCTTTTCGTGCCACTGTCTAGAACCTTCTACCATTTTTCGAAGTATCTTCTTTATATTCTTGTTGGCTACCTCGACTGCTCCATTTGCCTTAGGGCGGTATGGGGTGGAATTGCGATGTATAATCTTAAACTTCTGACATGTCTCCATCATCAGGTGACTGTTGAGATTAGCGCCATTGTCCGTGATGATTACCTTCGAAATCCCAAACCGACAGATGATATTTGAATGCACAAAATCAACCACCGCCTTCTTGGTTATAGACTTGAATGTTTTAGCCTCTACCCATTTGGTGAAATAATCGATGGCCACTAGAATAAACCTGTGTCCGTTTGATTCTGCTGGCTTGATGGGCCCAATGACATACATGCCCCAAGCAACAAAGGGCCATGATGCCGACATTGTGCACAATTCAGATGGTGGGGAATGAATTAAATCTCCGTGCAACTAGCACTTATGACACTTGCGCACAAAACTGGTGCAATCTCACTTCATAGTGAGCCAGTAATAACCTGCTCCGAGAATCTTCTTTGCCAGAACGTACCCACTCATATGCAGTCCACAAACCCCGGAGTGTACCTCAGTCATGATAGCTATGGCCTGTCTTGCATCTATGCATCTTAGCAATCCAAGATCTGGAGTTCTTTTGTATAACACCCCTCCACTGAAGAAAAATCCACTTACCAATCATCAAATTGTTCTTTTCTGATCAACTGTGGCCTATACCAGATATACCCCTATCCTGATGTATTCTTTGATATCATGGAACCATGGCTCCCCATTAAGTTCTTCTTCCACCATATTACAGTAAGCATGCTGATCACAAACCTTAATCTGCAAAGGGTCCACATAAGCCTTATCTGGATGATGTAACATTGATGCCAAAGTAGCCGAAGCATCGGCAACTTCATTATGGATCCTTGGGATATGCCTGAACTCTATTGACTGAAACCGTTGACAAAAATTATGCAAACATTGTCTGTACGGTATGAGTTTCAAATCCCATGTTTCCCATTCTTCTTGAATCTGGTGCAGTAGAAGGTCCGAGTCACCCAAGACCAAGACTTCCTAGACCCCCATATCCACAGCTAACCTCAAACCCAGAATGCATGCCTCGTACTCAGCCATGTTGTTAGTACAGTAAAAATGAAGCTGAGCTGTAACAGGGTAGTGCTGCCTTGTTTCAGAAATAAGTACCGCTTCTATCCCCATGCCCTTCATGTTTGCATCCCCATCAAAGAAAAGTTTCCATCCCGGCTCTCGACTTGTTCCGACTCATCAATGTGTATCACCTTCTCATCAGGGAAATAAGTTTTCAAAGGTTCATAATCTTCATCCACCGGATTCTCGGCCAAATGGTCCGCCTAGGTCTGTGCTTTCATTGTAGTTCGAGTCACGTAAACAATGTCAAACTCTGTAAGTAGGATCTGCCACTTTGCAAGTCTCCCTGTGGGCATAGGCTTTTGAAAGATATACTTCAATGGATCCAAGCGAGATATGAGGTAGGTAGTATAAGATAACAAATAATGTTTCAGCTTCTGTGCCACCCAAGTTAGGGCGCAACATGTCCTCTCAAGATGAGTATACTTAACCTCATACAACGTGAATTTCTTGATGAGGTAATAGATGGCATGCTCCTTCCTGCCAGTGATATCATGTTGACCCAATACACAACCGAATGAATTGTCCAAAACTTTCCAATATAGAATCAAAGGTCGCTCTGGTTCTGGCGGGACCAACATGGGTGGATTTGACAAATACCCCTTTATATTATTAAATGCCTCCTGAAATTCATCTATCCATTTGACCGCAACGTCTTTCTTTAACAGTTTGAAGATAGTCTCACAAGTTGTCATGAGCTGAGCGATGAACCTGTTGATATAATTCAATCTCCCCAACAAACTCATCACCTCGGTCTTGTTCCTCGGGGGAGAAAATTCTTGGATGGCCTTGACTTTCGATGGATCCAGTTCAATGCCCCGGCGGCTGACTTCGAACCCCAACAACTTTCCAGACGGCACCCCAAAAGCATACTTTGCAGGATTAAGCTTGAGATTGTACCTGCGAAGCCTTTGGAAGAACTTTCTCAGATCCCTGACATGGTCAGACTGCTTTCTAGACTTCAAGATCTTATCATCCACGTACACCTCGATTTCCTAGTGTATCATATCATGGAATATTGTTGTCATTGCCCTCATGTAGGTTGCCCCAGTATTCTTCAAGACAAATTGCATGACCCGATAGTAGTACGTTTCCCACGACGTGATGAATGCCGTTTTTTGCATCTTCCTCATCCATTAAGATCTAATGATAACCCGCGTAACAATCCACAAAAGAACCAATCTCATGTTTGGCACAATTATCAATCAAGATATGGATGTTTGGCAATGGGAAATTGTCTTTCGAACTCGCCTTGTTGAGATCCCGATAGTCAACACACACCCTGGTCTTGCCATCCTTCTTCGGCACATGCACAACATTGGCTAACCAGGTGGGATACCGGGTGACCCGAATGACTTTGGCATCGAATTGCTTGGTGACCTCTTCTTTGATCTTTACACCCATATCCGTTTTGAACTTTCTCAGCTTCTGTTTGACAGGAGGGAATGCCAGGTCAGTGGGCAACTTGTGAACCACTAAATCAGTGCTTAGACCTAGCATGTCGTCATAGGACCATGCAAAAACATCTTTGTATTCGAATAAAGCTTTAATTATCTCCTCCCTGAGTTGAGGTTCCAGATGGACACTTATTTTAGTTTCACGGACATTATCTTGGTCCCCTAGATTAACTGCTTCTGTATCGTTCAAATTAGGTTTGGGCTTTTCCTCAAAATGACTTAGTTCCTCACTAATTTCTTTATAGGCCTCATCATCATCAAATTCCAACTCGTCATCACACTCAATTTCTTGTATTATTATTTCAGAGTTAGATTGGCTTTTAAAACTGGGCCGAAGATTCCTCATGCATGTCATGTCATTGATATCAGTATAAAAAGAATTGTACAAAAGAAGAAAACAAAGAACAAAAAATAAAATTAGAATAAATGAAGGAAAAGGAACAATTACATTTCATTAAATTTAAAGATAACAGGGTTTTAACACATCCAACTGAACGGAACATAATATCTAAATTACAGACCCTGGAATAATCCAGACAACTAAAGAAAATCAAAACACATTACCAAGACTCCCTCCGGGTAGGAATAGGAGTAGCTTCCCAGTTGTTGACTTTTGCACGTGGTCCCACAAATTGCACATCTGCCTTGCTGGACCCTTTCCCAGCCTGAACCATGTTAATTTCAGCGAATAACCTTTTGAACCCCTTTTCCAAGTCTCCATCAGCACCAATCAATGATCCAGGAACCTTTAACAACAATTGCTTTTTAATAGCCGGCCTGACGAATGATCTGGACAGACGCGGGATTGGCTTTGGCAAGGCCCATGGTTTCTGTTTCATTTTCCTGGCTCTTCTCACATCCGCAACTGTGGGCTTGAACCCTAGGCCAAAAGTATCTATATTCCTTGGAAGAGAAACTGGCTGTACAATACCTTGCAGAGATGCACCCAAACCCTTGCCCGGTACAAAACCATTTTTCAACATTTCAACGACTACCATGACTGATGCAGTAGCTACCTTTAGAGTTGGAACACACTTCCCTTCTGGAATTTTCTCTACCAATACTGTATCGAAAACCTGATAAACCCATGGCCCCTTGTCGTCTTCAACCTCTATGACTGGAACAATGGCATCATTGGGCACACACAAGGTATTCTCGCCGTGTACGACAATTTCCTGTCGATCCTATTCAAACTTGACAATTTGATGCTGAGTAGATGGGACCGCTTTGGTAGCATGAATCCCAGGTCATCCTAACAACAGATTATAGGAAACAGCCACATCGAGCACCTAGTATTCCATAGTAAATTCAACTGGACCTATTGTGAGCTCAAGCACTATGTCTCCGACTGAATCTTTCCCTCCATCGTCGAATCCCCGAATGCAAATACTGTTCTTGTGAATTCTTTCATCCTCCACTTTCAGCTTGTTCAATGTGGAGAGAGGACAAATGTTCATGCTAGACCCATTGTCAACTAGTACCCGAGTAACCACGGAATCTTCGCATTTCACCATCAGATAGAGGGCTCTATTGTGCTCGGTACCCTCCACGGGCAACTTATCATTAGAAAAAGTGACTTTGTTTACCTCAAATATCTTGTTAGCTATATTTTCCAAGTGGTTTACTAAGATTTTGTCAGGAATGTGGGCTTCGTTCAAGATCTTCATCAAAGAGCGACAATGTTCGTCTGAATGGATCAATAATGACAAGAGCGAGATCTGCGTTATTGTCTTCCTTAACTGCTCCATAATGGAATAGTCTTGCACTTTCATCTTTCTCAGAAATTCTTCTGCTTCTTCTTCAGTCACCGCTTTCTTCACCAACACTGGATTATCTTTTGAGGTCTTAGCTTTTCTCAACTCTTCGGGGGCAAAGCATCTCCCCGATCGAGTCAAACCATGGATCTCACACACTTATTCTTTAACCTCTTTCCCCTTGTAAGTTACTATCACTCGTTCATAATTCCATGGGACTTCCTTGCTGTTGACTATCGGTAATTGAGTTACCGGTTTGATAACGACAAGATCTGTGGGGGAGCCCTTCACAATTACCACAGGCTTGTTCGTTACTCCTGGCACAACCACTTTTGCTCTTGCATGTTTTCCTGCAACATCACTTGAGGACCCCTTCTTGACCTCCACAGATGGTTCATTATTTGCCCTGTTCAACTTGATCACAGACTTCTCACTTGTTGACTTTACAAATGGCTTGGCTTCACTAGCCCGAATCATCATGACAGTTTGCGAAGGCTTCTTAGGCTCCCCTCATTTATGAACTATCTCAATCATATTTGTTTCATGATGGGATGGCAAGGGATTCTGATTGATATTGGGCGCCTCCAAAGCTTGGACCTTAATCCGATTGGTGTCAATGAGTTCTTGAATGGTTGTTTTTAATTTCTCGCATTTCTCTGTGTCATGTCCCGGGGCCCCTGAACAATACTCACAACTCACCAAGCGGTCAAGCTTTCTAGGAGGGGGATTCAACAATTTAGCCTCGATCTGATTCAACATACCCAACTGTCTCAGTCTGTGGAATAGACTAGCATATGATTCTCCCAATGGAGTAAAAGTCTTTTACTTCTGCAACCTCTCATTCTTAAAGGCTTGGTTGGGTCGAAAACCCGTTCCAGGAGGATTTCTGTAGGCTTTTGGGGGTGGATAGTTATTTTGTGGAGCTTGGTACGGATTTTGTGGAGCTGGTGCACGCCATTGTGAGTGAGCGGGAGGTTGGGTATAGGTTTGTGCATGATGGACAGAAAAATGGGGATCTGGCAGTGGGTAATGGTTTTGTAGTGGGTTATATGGAGTATAGGGGTAAGTTTGGGATAGGGTCGAGGCGGGTTGTAGTAACGTGGAATGTTCCTGGATCCAATCCAAGCTCTTGACTCAATTGTCGCAACATCCTTCTTCTTCTTCTTCTTCTTCTTCTTCTTCTTCTTCTTCTTCCCGAGCACACCCCCAGTACTGTTTTGAATGGCCTGAGTGGTCTCTTTGATAACTGAATAACTCATGATCTTTTTGGACTTGAGTCCCTCTTCAACCATGCCTCCCATTTTTATGACTTCATTAAATGACTTACCTACTACTGACACTAAGTGACCGAAATAAGTGGGTTCCAAATCCTGCAAGAAATAATCAACCATCTCGCTTTCTTTCGTTGGAGGGTCAACCCTCGCTGCTTGCTCTCTCCAACAGAATCCATATTCCCTGAAGCTCTCACCGAGCATCTTCTCAAGTTTTGTCAACGACAGACGATCTAAGATAATTTCGAGGTTGTACTGAAAATGACAGGAAAAGGCTTAGGCCAAATCATCCCATGTGTACTACCTGTTGTGATCTTGTCTGGTATACCATTCTAAGGCCGATCCACTCAGACTTTGGCTGAAATATGCCATCAGCAATTCATCTCTTCCACTTGCTCCTCTCATCTTGCTACAAAATCTTCTTAAGTGTGCTACTGGGTCACCATGCCCATCGTACAGATCAAACTTGGGCATTTTGAACCCCGCTGGCAACTGAACATCTGGGAACAAATATAAATCCTTATAGGCCACACTTACTTGACCTCCCAACCCCCTCATATCTCGGAACGACTGTTCTAAGCTTTTGACCTTTATGATCATCTCTTTATGCTCGGGAATTTTGGGTGGTTTCTCGGTCTCTGCCGTGAGATCAAGATGAGAGGTGTAAGGATATGGTTCTGTAACATTGAAGGTGGGTTCAGGGGGATAGTATTGGTTGTCGTGAGTTTGGAACAGGGGTTCACTGGAAGATCGGTGTAATGTAGCAGGTGGAGGTGCCACAAAAACATGTGTAATTGGTGGGAGAGGGTATGGGACTTGTTTGGGTGGTGGAGCTTGAGAAGTATGGGAAGTTGCGCCATGGCATTGTTGGTAGAGGGGAAAGGCTGGAGATAAGTTCACAGTGGGAGGCTCCGAAGGTTGGGCTGATGGTGGGATATAAGCAGGGTTGGCAGGATAAACCGGTGGTGGGTACCCCTTCGCCTAGGCTTGGTACATTTCAGCCATCTGTTGCTTTAGCTTATACATTTCTTCCCTCGTTGCATTAACGTCCAATTGGTCCACTTCTTTAGATGGGTTGACAATACTTGTTTTCGGTTCCTGGTTGGCCATATTCAGTCTGTCTTTCGATCTGGTGTTGTATGAGTGAGTTGCCAGAATGCCAATCAACTAACCACCTACCTAGACTCAATGCATCAACAACAACATTGTTAGCGATTAGGTTTTAAAAGATTGGTAACCGTACATTGGGCATGAATGCACCTAAACTGTTAACCGTCTCTACTATGTATCTGATCGGTTGCATGCGTCATCCCGACCTTTTAATTGCAATATTCCCCCTTATCTTTCTTTTTCGTTTCCTTCCTTTCATTCTTGCCTCTGTTCTCTCTTTGTTTTTATTCTTTGTTGATTCTTTTCTTTCTTGTTTTTCCGCTCATTTCTTTTCTTTACTCTCTTGTTTTTCTCTTATTTTCTTTCTCTCTTTATTATTTGGTTGAGGTCGAACCCTATGGAGATTGCCTACATATCATGACCCCGCATGAATCAAACCAAGCATAGTTCTTGGAGAAAATAATAAAACATTTTTTGGAATTTTCAAATTTTCATAATAATACTCGGAAATAAACTTAAACAGAAACTAACAGACTCTAATGAAAGAAATACATACTCAAAAAACAAACGACCCACATACTCTGATAAAAGAAATACAGACTCCGAAACAACTGGCAGACTTTAATGGAAAGAAAATACAGACTCAAGAAATCACGAATACATCAGTACCTCAATTGCCCCTGGGACCCGCGGGGCATCATTAGGCCTTTCCGCGGGCCGACTCGCAAAATCCCCTTGGAGGTGGTAGAGATCTTCCATTACCCGACAAACAAAAATCGTCACAGTAGCGAAGAACATAGATCTAGTCATATCCTCACAGCTACTGCACTTCATCGCGATGTTGTTAGCGACCCTTTTGACTCGCTCTCTTATGATGCCCTTATCTTGTAACAAACACCCAATTCGTTCGGTTTTGGCTTCCAAAGTTCGTTCGGATACTTGGTTCTGCTCTTGGAGTTGTTGCAAGTCTCTTTCTAGCCGTGCCATTAAGGCGTAACAATGTTCTCTTTCAGCCTTAAAATTTTTGGTTTGTTTAGCCATTTCACCCTCGAGGTTGCCAATTGCCTTTTCCCAACCTGTGACCCCTTTTTTATATCTTTCTTTCATCTGTTGGATGAAAGCTACACGCCCTTTGGCGCTTTTAGCCAACCTTGCCCGTGCTTTTGCTAGTTCAAACTCAGCTTTCTGCAGGTCATCTTTATAGTCACGTACCTTTTGAGTAAGGTTATAAATGAGCCTTTCATCTTTCATGCTTCGGCCTGGATTCTCGGCTTCAATTTTCAACTGTCGAACCAGAGCTTTGAGGGCTTCATTTTCTAGCACCAATCTTCTCCTTTCAACATTGGCCTCTTGTGCCTGCAAATCATTGTTGAAGGCGACATTTCTCAACTCTTCTCATAGACCATGGATGATGGCCTTATATTCCTTTTCCTTCTCCCCTCAAGCTAACCTCTCCTGAATTTTATCATCAAAGGCTTGAATATAAGGCCTTTTGGGCTCTGGCTCGTTGTTTACATAAGACATTTTCTCAAACCAAGTAACATAATTTGGATTTACTTCCCCCTTGGCGATGTCTGGTACCTGGGTGACATTTATTAGATGCCGGCATCTATTCCAATCCTGCTGAACTACAGCCTCGGGCAATGCAGCTTCTGGATGTAACTCTATGACTTGGGTGTTAGATCTTCATCTTCAGGCACAATCTGATACCTTCCCAATTGCCTCAAGACCCTCTGCGGTGCATATGGCTGGATACTCCTTACACCCATTAACCTCAGGTAGCCTTTGGTAGTAGTCATATAGATGGCTTCTGTCCTCGGGAGCCATCCTATAGTCCACACGACCTGACCTGCGTTAAGAACCTTCAAGTGAGAGACCCATGCTTCAAACCCTTCTGGTGCGTTATAATCTTTTATCCTCTCCTCGTAACTAGTGATGAAGTTATTCGGGCTCGAACCATAACTCATGAATCTAGGATGATGGCGAAGGGGCTCGATCAACCACATTTGCAGAAGGATGCTACAACCTTCAAAAATTGAGCCCTACTTTGCATAGAGTCAATGCTCGATAAATATCCGCCAACATCAATGGGGCAAGTGTATGATTTTCCTTAGTAGTAAGGATTTGTGCAATTCTATCCATACGAATATCCACCGTCCCTTTCTCATTTGTAAAAACCATGATCCCCAAGAATGCCACAATAAATGCAAACCGGTGATGAATTTGCCAAAAGCCCTTGTCTTATTTGTTGCTCAGACCTTTTTCATGCGTTTCAAAATCACCAGAGTGCCCGAACCTGAAGTATAAGAAATGGAAAACACAACACCCGTTGCTCACACGTTCTTTATTCGTCTGTTTACTAATATTCAGGAGGTCAAAGAACTTGTGCACCGATGGAGCCCTTGGAAATATAAGTTGTTACTTTCTCAAATCCTGCCCGAATTCAATGTACCCGGCTATCTCCTCCAAAGTAGAGGTGATCTCAAAATCCGAGAAATGAAAGACATTGTGGACAGGATCCCAGAAAGTTACCAAAGCTTTGATCAGATCTTCCCGTGGTTTGATCTCAAAGATGTCTATAAGAGCACCCCAAGTGTTTTTTCACCCATTTATGACTATCTTCGTCTAGATCATTCCACCATATACGCAAGTGTAGCTGAGCCTGTTCCCTGACCACTTCTGGCGGTTCCTGGATGGTATTCATTTGTTCCTGTGGAAGATTAAGGTTATGGTTGACTCGAGTGGACCCTTTTGTAAACAATTTTTAGAAGAAGAGAAGAAAAATAAAGGGAAAAGAAAAGAAGAAAAGAACCATAATTTCTTCCCCTATATGCCAACTTTAGCCAAGTGACTGTTTTTGCAAATGCGGCCCCTTCCCAATTTCACGCTAATTTTGAGGCCGGGGGGAATTATTTTATGACCCTTCACAAACTTGTCTATTCTTTTACGAAAATAGCCTTTTGACAACTGAAGAATACTCTGAGGCTATCTCGGCAAGAACGGTTTAAGACATTGCCGAAGCTGGATCGGCTTATTTTGAACAAAAATCAAGATTGCATTCACTCGACCACCAACTCTTTTTTCTTGTTTTTCTTTCTCTTTTTTTTTTTTTAAAAATAAGGCCGAACCTTATGTAGGTTGCCTATGTATCTCACATCTGCTGAGAATCAGACCTGCGTAGTTCGGTCAGTTTTGACACAGTGTTTGACTCTTTTGAAATAACTCTTTTTTGAAATATTTTGGGCAGAGTTTCAGGACGTTTTTCAAATACTGGGATTTTTAGAACAGGGCCTTATTTCCTTCCCTATATCACTCTTGGTTTTCCTTTTTCGCTTTATTTTCCCTGGTCTGTCAGCATGCAAGCCAAAATATATAAATGTTTGCATAGCACGTAGAATGCATCAGGATGGTATATTATTTCGGGCATACCTGTCCTAGACGGACCCAACCCCTGTGTTGAGTCCCCTAAGTCAAATGCATATGATGCAAACAAACGTTCCTACTAGGGATCCGATATGAGGCTGTGTTTTTCTAGGTTTAAATCCTGGGGTCTTGTTCTAGACTTGGGGTACCTGAGCGGACAACTGGGGCCGAGGACGGGGCGATGTACCGGGAGCACTAAAGTCTACCCGGCCTTGTCGCTTGCCCAGCCTCGTTCTATTTGGTATAATTTCTACAAAAAAAGTAGGCTACGCGAACGTATGCACCATTTCCAGAAGCCTCAAATGGGTGGCATAAGAAGACAGTTATATACAATTCAAATAATATAAAAGCGGTAAACAGATAGCATTTAGCACAAAAGATTCACGGAATACAGTAATATTAACAATAAAGCCAAACAAAATCATATTAACAAGCTCGAATTCTTGAACCCTAAACTAGAGATTCTGGGTTCGGTCCCCAGCAGAGTCATCAGAGCTGTCACACCTCATTTTTAACTACACCCCGTAAAGGGTATAAATATAAGGGAGTTTTTCCAATTTAAGTGACAATCGAAATGGGATTAATTATTTCAATTAAAATTCAGAGTAGTCACCTGGGATAATTTATGGTGTCCCAAGTCACCGGTTAAAATCCCGAATCGAGGAAGTTGACCCTTATTTAATGGTCTGCAAACACAGCAATCCGAGTAAGGAATTCTGTTAACCCGAGAGAAGGTGTTAGGCATTCCCGAGTTCCATGGTTTCAGCACGGTCGCTTAGTGATTTATACTTGGCTAAAATTGTGTAATTACTTATTTTAAAACCTATGTGCATTTACCTTTTACCACTTTTAAATTTAGAAAATTATCTTGAAACGGGTCACGCGCACGTGTACCCATTTGTTTGGTGCGTTAAAAATCATGCCACGCAAACGTGTCCAAAATTAATAACGCTTTTATTAATATCAATAACTTTTGGCCGAAGTTGCGCAAACACATACTCCGATTTTGTTTTTAGAAATCGTAATCATGTCATGCGAACGTGTCCACAACCACGATAATATATTGGACATACCTAAAGCAAACTACGAACATTTGTCATTTTTCTATCTAAATCATAAGAACTTAATACGAGGACTATACGTGATTTAATTGTGGATGACACACCTCGACTAATTGAAAGAAATTAATCGGTTAAATATTAAAGGTAACTGAATTCTACCTTATGCTAGTGTCTGAACTAATTAATAGAGGAAAATTTCAGGCCACCAACACCCTGCAGAAGGTGAGTAAAATTGAGCCCAATTTACAAGAGTGTAAGGCTACACCTGCCCATGTTTCCTTTGCTGGGCTCGAAAAATGTCCAATCATGACGAGAACAGAAGGCCCAAAACAATTCAGGGCTATGCATTCATGCCTGGTGTTGATCCTGCTATTTGGGCCAGCTTTGGACCCAGATTTTCATAAGCCAACAATTGCATATAATCCATTGGAAACTAGTCAACTAAATTATATGGAACACACGGTTATACAAATATTCCAACCTCTGAATTCTTGATTATTTAAAGGTAGTGCAATTAAACTGAATTTCTGATTTGTTAACATACTTTGGGTCCAATTCTATTTCAAATTCACATGGCCATATCACTTAGATAAATAAGCTTTGGGTCTGAAGAGCCCAGTTCTGCTTTCAAGGTCGATTGCTGGAGCTGGGGACTCATGATCGAGTCCCTTCGGGGGAATACAACGGGTATTTGGGCTCCAAACCCCACACTTCCAAACTTTATAGTTCAAGAACTTATCTCCCCTGGACTAAGCGTGTAAAGGCCTCAAGTAAGGCCAATATCCAATTTAACTATTTAAACAAATTAAGCTAACAATGAACAGATTAAACTATGTCTCAGATATCAAATTATTCCTAACATGGATCTGCAAATCACTACGACCAATCCTCATTCAGGCTAAATATCTCATCTTTGCAGATTTCAAAGTCAAGCAACTCAACAAACATTAGGCCTTTCCAATCACAGTTCATGCACAACAAACACCAAAACCAAACCCAAATTAAACATGGCTAACCTACGATTTGCTTTATATTATAAACCAAGTTCACAACCAATCAGTGAATAAGTTTGAATATAACAGGGTAATCAGATTAACTATATGAATAAGTGATTAGCAAGAAACGACATTTAGTAAATAAGATGCTCTCTATTTCAACTTCAATCAATCATATTGTATTCCTCCATTTCACATATCAAGGGTATGAGGGTACCTGGAAATTAGAAAAGAAACAGAACAAGGAGGGATTAGTGGATAGCAGCAGCAAAAGAAAATGAAATTGAGCAGCTTAATCACAGCAGACCCAGCTTTCTCAGACCATTTCAAACCCAGCAAAATCAGAATTACTTCACGCTTTCAATAAAACCACAAAAAAACGCACAACTTTAAAGAATCAGTACTTTCTGGTGCTTTTCTTCTGATTTCTTCAAACTTTTCTGTTTTCTCTTTTTTTAACCCAATGTAGTTTTCCAGATTTTTTCTATCTTTTACTTTTTCTAGTCTCTGAAACTCAGAAACCTTTTTTTTTACCATCCCCATGGAACCCCAAGTAACTATGCCTTTATAGGCAAGTTACTAGAGCAGCCTTAAAGATTCAGGTTTTTCATTTTAGTCCTTTTCAAATTTTCCTTTTTGCTACTTAGTCCTTCAATTACTGACTTGTTGGTCAAGTTAGTTTGTTTTTTTCCAGCTTCTAGGCGGCTTCTTAGGTGGTTATATCAAGATTCCCTTAAGTGACTTACCCAATTTACCCCTATTACCCTTGTATTTTGCCTTGAAGCTCAGCCAGACTTGAACATGAGTTTTGAATCCCCGAACAGGCTCAATGATTAAATAGACATGGGCTCAGACTCAAACCAAATAGAATTCCTTTAACATGAGGTCTTAGACTGACCTCAGAGTCCAAAGATGAAACCCAAACAAATTCAGAAAACTTAAAAACCAAACAAATTAACTAATTAACGATCACAAATAGGCGGGGAACTAATTAAGCTCAGTGACCAAACCAAAAATTCTAACAGGACAGCTAATAAATCAGAAAACAAATTATAAGAGAGGAAAGGAACAGAGGTGACGCATAAATGATTTTGAAAACAAAGATAAACAGGACTTACCAGCTTGACGTGAAATCAAAAACTGAGGCACTGATTCGACCCGACACACTGGCAAACATTTGTTCTTGGTGAAGAACAAATGAGTGTCACTATTTTGTGTCAAAACCGAATTGAAACAACCGGAAAATTCCTGAAAATGCTTGTATGCATGATTCCGACCTTAGGCTCTCATGGGTCGACTCTTCGATTTGATATTCGAGGAGTTCCAGAGATGTTTGAAGAAATCTGAGTGAGGATTTGGGGTGAGGGAGAGAGGACGGTCCTAGGGTGTTAATTTGGGGTAGAACAGAGGTGGCGCTGCCACCAGAGAGAACACGGGCAGCGCTAGGGTTTCGATCTTTGATCTGAAAGTCGAGTAGTTATAGAAGGATTTGAGAGGAGTTGTTTGGGGATTTGGGATGTGGAGGCGGAGGAGAGTATGGGGTGTTAATCTCAGGATGATTGGTGGTGGCGCCGCCACCGGAAGTAATAGGGATTTTGGGGCGGTGGATTAGGGTTAGGCGATTCTCCGATGGTGAAGGAGATGAAGTGAGATGGAATGAGGGGGTAGAGGGGGTCGGTCGGACAGTTATAAGTAATTTGGGGCTCAGTTCCAGACCGTTTGATCAAACGAGATCAACGGTCCAGATCACGGGTAGTTTAAACGGGGTCGTTTGGTTTATTGGTGGGGCGGACCAGGTTGGACCCGGGTTTTGGGACGGGTTTGGGCCAATTTTAATGGGTAATGGGTGTTTAACACTTGGGCCTGGGGAAAATTCAATTGTAATAGCCCAAAATTGGATTTTCTTTTATTTCTTTTCTTTTTCTTTTTTCAATTTCAAATTCTTTTCTTTTCAAATTAAAATAAAACCTAAATTAATTTTTTAAACTAAATTAACCTACCCAATTAGATTAATAACTCATCATGGTATTTACAATAATTAATTAAATCCTAAATTTAAAGAAAAACTATACAATTTAAAATTAAAGAGTTAAAATGCAAAATAAACTATTTTTTCTGATTTTCATGAATTAAATAAATGTGCACATACAAATGCAAATAATTAACAGAAAATGCCATAAAATCCAACTAAATTGCAAACACTGAAAGAAATTATTTTGCTTTGAATTTGTTGGAATAATTCATATAGGGCAAAAATCACGTGCTCACAAACTGTACCATGGAATCACCCAGGTCACAATTCTCACAGTGCACACTTGCACGACCGTCACTTGGCATGCGCGTCACCTCAATACCAATCACATAACACATAATTTGGGGTTTCGAATCCTCAGAACCAAGTTTTAAAGAATTACATACCTCAAACCAAGAAAAATCCTACTCTGCAATGCCTTTTCCTCTCAAATTTCCCTCCAATCATCTTGAATCTAGCCACAAGGAATACAATACAATCAATATAGGCTAAAGGAATCAATTCCACAAGAAAAACATCAAATTATAGCCAAAAATGTGAAATCGGCTCAAACCCATCCCCCAGGACCACGTCTTTAAATCTGACAAAAGTCCCAAAATTCGAAAGTCCATTCACTCACGAGTTTAACCATACCAAATTTACTCAAATCCGATGACAAAACTGCATTCAAAACCTCAAAATTCCCTCTTAAGAACACTTTTAGTTTTTTTTTTCAATTTTCACCCGTATTCACAAATTAGATGATAATACCAAAAATATAATCATGGAATTTTACCAAAATGAAGCAAGAAGCACATATCCCAATCAACTCCGCGAAAATCCCTTCAAGAATCGCCCAAATCCGTGATCTTTAGCTCAAAATATGAAAAATGAGCTCAACCCCTTGATTTTGAATTTAACACTGTCTGCCCAGATTTCGGTTATACCCCATAAGGTTAACAACCTTGATTATATATATTTGATATGGTATTTTGAGTGGAATATTTTTGTAAAGAAAAATGGTTTGAAGAATACGATTTTATATAGTTATTAATATTAATACTTTTGAATATGTTTTAAATTATACACATAATATGAGAAAAGTTTATAAAGATATGGATTATTTTATTCACAAGAAAAGAAAGATAACTTTTTTTTTACCATTTTAAGAATTAAGTGTATGAGAATTTGTATTTTTTATATGAGATTAGGAAAATTAGAAGTTGAGAAAATATATGTATTTATGTATGCGTTGATTTTATGTGGTACCACATGACCAAGATAATATGATGTATAAAATGTATTAAAAATAAGCAAAATTTTAAGTAATTTGAGACAATTCTTAATTGTACGGGTAATCACTTAATTACCGAGTAACAAGATATTACCTAATTAAATAATAAATTTGGATAAAAATTAAAATCCCCACCCCACCCCCACATGGCAACAAGCCACCCATATATATATATATATGACTCTTTAGTCATTAATGAGTAGGGGGCAAGACTTAAAGGTCTTTGTATGTAGTTAAGCCACCATTCCATATTCAAAGCATCTCCAATTAAGAATCTAAAAGCAATATAAGTCATTAACTTAAAAAAATCATAAAAGCCACGTAAGTCCTTACCTTTGAGATTCATGAAAGCAACGTACTGTTTACTTCTTGTAAGTGATTTGGTAGGGTCTCCTAAAGAAAGATACATTGTGGTTCAAGAAATATAGAAATCAAACAGTTCCTTTCATGGAGTTTTTGTTAATGATCATCATAATAAGCCAACAAAAGATGAAGAAACCCTTAACTCTTTTATTACCAGATACTACTAGTATTATTTTGCCTTTGCTAGAGCCATTTCCAATTTCTAAACCGGAGCTTCAAGTCAGTCCAAGAGATTGAAGTACTAATGGGCTGAACCGTCGTCGTATGGTTAGGTAAACGACAAAGGTAAGTTAAGGTTATCCCTTATTTCTTTTTGGCATGATCCAAATGATACAAACGGAGCAAACGCACAACTTTCATAAATGACTCTATTTATAGAAGTATTAGAGGTGCCTATGTTGTTGAACTCCCATGTGTCTTATTATTACATCTTCTGTGCATGGGTCTCAGAAAAATACGTAAGTTGAAAAAAGTTTATTTCATGATATTAATCAGAGGTATAATGGTCTTATTACATTCCGAGAAGCTTAATTAGCATACTTCTCACGCATTGCATTCATTTACATGTTCATTTACCCATAACTCAGATGGCGTTATATATGCGTATATATATACATATATGTATATGGAATATGAGAAAAGGTTACGACGTTATATACGCATCACCACTTGATCAACTGGTATACGATGATGATGTTTCCCTCAGTGGCTGAAATGATATTATGTGATGCCCTCTGAGGCTTGATGATATTATGTATGTACAGACCTATGCATTACATGACATTTATACCCATATGCATGACCTTATAAATATTTCATGATTTACAGAGCCATCCAGATTTACAGGCTGAGTCCTTTACTCCACGTTTCTTCCATGTCCTTTATATACTTATTTACATATTTTATATACTCAATACATTATTCGTACTGACGTCCTTTTGTTAGGGACGCTGCATTCATGCCTGGAGGTATAGATAGTCAGTTGACGAGTGCTCATAGTAGATGAGATTTTCATTCAGCGAAGTATCGGTAAGACTCCACGTCATTAGGAGTGCATCCGAGTCTATGAGTCATCGTGTCAAAGTTTTGCTACACACTTATGGGTAGGCGGGTACCCTGTCCCATTTAATGTCAAATAATCGTAGAGGCTTTGTAGACAGAGATTTAGATTGTATAGTATGTCAGAGGCCTTGACATCTCATATGTATTTATGTTTTAAGAACGATAGTTTATTGATACAGTGTTGCCCACTTACAGTTGTACATTATGAGTTGTGTCCATATTGTCCCATGATAGTTACCAAGAAAAAAAAAGAGTTACAAAGTAGTTTGCTCGGGCCAATACGGAACTGGGTGCCAACCACGCCTCCCCATGTTTGGGGCATGCCAAAGTGGTATTAGAGCAGTTATGTCCTAGGGAGTTTTCACGACCCAAATTGATGGGCCGCGAAGGGCACCCGGTACCTTACTCAACCGAGTTCCAACATAACATATCTTTCATGTGACACTATCATAGATAACTGAGCTGGAAGGCTGCCGTGAGATAAGTAGAATACAAAGTATGATACCAACTAATACGTAAGACATACGTGCTTATAAGACCAAAATAACCACTCATATACTGAACATAGGCCGACAAGGCCATACAATCTTTTACGTACATGACATCTATCTACTAGTCTCTAAGAATACATAATTTTGATAAAGGCGGGGACAAAATCCCACCATACCAAACAATACATGTTTAAATCATAATAGCCAAACAAGCAACTCCAAAGTAAATGGAGCGTACCAACATCTTCCGCTGAGTTGATAGCCTACTGGAGGGCTCTCGACCTGTCTATTGGGACCTGCGGGCATGAAATACAGTGTCCCCAAGCAAAAAAGACTTCAGTACGAATAATGCACCAAGTATGTAAGGCACATAATTAAGTACATAACATACATGGAAGAAATATAGAGTAAATGACTCAACCTGTAAGTCTGGATAACTTTGTAAATCATGAAATAATTATAGTGTTATGCATATGCATATGAATGTCATGTCGTGCATAGGTACATGTTTTATAACATCATCATGCCTCTAAGGGCATCCCATTATATCATCTCGGTCACTGTGGGCAAAATCATCAACGTATACAAGCTGATCAGGTGGTGGTGCGTATATAACGTCGTAACCTTTTCCCATATCATATATACATATAATATACATATATACATGTATATAACGTCATCTGGTCATGGGTAAATGTACATGTATAAATAAATACAATACATGAGAAGTACGTTAGTAAAATCTCTCGGAATGTCATAAGACCATTATGCCTTTGAGTAATATCATAAAGTAAACCTTTTCAACTTAAGTATTTTTCTCAGACCCATGAACAAAAGATGTAATAATAAGACACATGGGAATTCAAGAACATAAGCACCTCTAATACTTCTATGAATAGAGTCATATATGAAAGTTGTGCATTTGCTCGTTTTGTTTGTGTCGTAGAGATCATGCAAAATGGAAAGAATGGATAGTCTTAACATACCTGAATCAATGCTCTTTTGCGAAAAGACATAGCGGCTGATCGAAGTAGGGAAAAATCCGTATGATATTCTTGAGAAAGATTGTACCGAGCTTTCTTTGAATTAGCATTTCATGTTGGACCTTGTAGCATTTCAGAGAATTTCACGTTTGGACATTATAGAATTTTAGAGAATTTCACGTTTGGACATTGTATCATTTCAGAGAGTTTCACGTTTGTACATTGTATCATTTCAGAGATTTTCACGTTTGGACATTGTAACATTCCATAAAGTTTCACGTTTGGACATTATAACATTCCAGAGAGTTTCATGTTTGGACATTGTAACATTTCATGTTGGACATTTCCATCTCTTTAATGATGTAGGAAGATGTTTTCTTATCAAAGAGAGTGGGCCTCACTTGTGATGACTAGCCACCAAACTCCCCTAAAACATGCCACTTAGTCATGTAATTTAAGACTCATCATCAAAGTCATATAGGGCTTCCACGTTTGGGGGGGAGGGGGGGGGGAAACTTATACAAAATATTTTAATTAATTATCAATCCCTTAATGTAATTCCCCAATAATTCAATAATTCACCAATTACCCACATAATCAAGAATTATATCAACTTACTTAAAATACTACTTACTTTTGACACACCTTATATATTATACTATCATGGCCATGTGGTACCTTGTATGACACTAGTCCATAAATACCGGGTATTATAGCTCGGACTGTATTTTATTCCAAAATGCCAAATTTCGATGAAATTCATTTCCTTCGATTTTCTTACCCTCTCACCTTCACGAATTACTCATCACTTGTTTGAAATAGCATAATCCTTATAATCTCCAAGTGATCTTTTCCTTGGACTGATATAAATTACCTTACGAGAAATTCAACGTACAATACTACAGGGTGAAACATCATCGTAATTTAATATTGCGAGACGTAACATCATCAAAATGTAGTACTGCAAGGTGTAACCTCATCGTTATATAATACTCTGAGATGTAATATCGACGTAATATTACGGGGTGTAACATCATTCCCTCCTTTGGAACATTCATCCTCCAATGTTGACTGATGCTCTTATCATTTTCATAACTTATAGCTCTTGTGAATACTCTCCTTTTTTCTCCAGCTTTTATCCAATCTCTAGGCCATACTTTGTAAACATATACAATGCTTAATAGGATGCCTCTCTGGGCATCTATAGGTGTACTGAAGTTCTTCCCTCGACACTTTGTAGAACTTGCGAATATGGCTATATCTTATTTCATAGACCTGGTTATCCATCCGTATGACTTTACTACATCTATGTAGGTCATACTATGCCATAATTCTTACTTCGATTTATCGTTACTGAGGTTTGTAACCAACTCTAGGTTACTCTTATTGCTTATCCTTAAGACTGATGGTCTAATCTCATCTCATACTGTTGAACATTTATTCGTATATTGTTGATTCACCTTAATGTTGATTCATCATCTACCACTGATAACTTGATCTTTATGTAACACCGCCGCTAGGGCTCGTGTCTCATCAAGGATATTGGGAGTAATTAGATTGATCATAGGGGTGATACTATACTTCATAACCGTACATTATAGCATCCCAATGTGACTCACCTTATATGGGTATTTTAGTACCTTACAATTAATGTAATCCTCTCCCCCCTTTTGTTTCTTCTTAAAATTATTATTCAAGCAAAGGAAGAAACGTCATCCTTTATTTATCACAATTACGCCCCATTCTGCTACCAGGGCAATATTACATCTCTTCTAAATGCTACTAGTCATAGACTCCTTTGAGTTCATTCAGATTATATTGAGCTTTCTATAACATAGAGGAACCATCAGTTCCTTTGTTTTCATGGGCTTAATATTGAGGACTTATCTATTTTCGTCACATTCTCTCTTGCCTTCTACTTATCCTTACTCTTGTCTTTCTAAAACCTTATCATTCTATCATACTTTAGTTTGCGATCGATTTTCGTAGGCTTTTTTGGAATATCAAGCGAGACATCGCATCGTCTCTAACTCTTCTTTTACTCCCTAATTAGACCTTTCGGTACTTAGAAACCATAGGCTAGAAGGTATGCTACTGATAACGCTGCTATCATCCCTAGATATTGAATCCCATCGCTTCTATTCTTTTACCTTAAGTATGGACCACCCTAATCCTTCTATACTTGAGTATTTTGTATGTTGTTCACCTTTACCTTAATTACTTTAAAATATTACCTTACATTTTTTTATCTTTCTTTCATAACCTCCCTCCCATATAGGCATAATTACATCCACCATTTGAAGCTCTATTATAATACTTGCACCTCTGGTGCATATAAAATCCGGTGGAAGCTCCATAATGACTTTATATGAGGCTGGTACTTCTTCTAACTGGCTTTATCGTAGAGCCGTTATAGAATATAGTTGTTGTGCTATCTCTCTTGCACCTCTAATATTAAGAGTGATTCTGCTATGTTCTCATTCATGGTTCCTGTAAATTCTTGGTCCAATAATCGGATTCCTGATTTGCTTTGTTGATGTAACTCTTTAGTTTCCTCCTTCTTCTTATCGGTCTTTATGTCGGCTTAAGTTATCTCCTGATCTGTGGTTCATGGTATTAGTTATTTTGTTTAGCCTTTCATGGGCTCTGAGAAATATGTATGATACAGTCGTTTAACAATTTAATCTTTCGTCTAAGTCCTGGGCTCAATTCTTTCTTCTAATGTATATCAGAATCTTCTACGACTGTATATGCTGCATATAAAACTCCGAACCCTTAAGTGTGTTCATAACATAACAAACTCTGGATCATTTATTGCATAATTTCTTTCGTTCCATCTTAGCGTTCTTTCAAAACGTATACTATTACTTTTTCTGGTCTTTCTGTCCCCTCGTTGTGTCCATACTTAGTTTATCTTAGTGCCCACACATGCTAGAGTTTTTGTGCAACTCATATGATCTTGAATATTACTTTTAATTTTAATTCCCGTTCATTATCCATGGTAGGTGCCACTTTGTCACGACCCAGATTTTTCACCCTCGGGAGTCGTGATGGTGCCTACTAATGTGAGCTAGACAAGACAATTATTAGACAAATAACCCTTTTACCAATTTTTTTATTCTCTTTAACATTTTATAAAACAATAACATATAAACAACGGAAATTTAGAATAAGCGGAAGAAAGCAATAAAATATCTGAACACGCGCCTATTACAACAGCTTAAACCTTAATCACCCAGAACTGGTGTCACAGTACCACAGACGGTGTAAGACTGCTAAATATAAGGTCTGAAAATAAAAGACACACTGTTTCTGAAGCAAAGAGATGAAATAGGAAAATAAAGGATAGAGGAGACGCCAGGGCCTGCGGACGCCTATAGGTCTACCTTGGATCTCCTCGTGGACTGAAGGTAACCTCCAAACTATGGTCCAAGAGCTGCTCCGTGATCTACACATTGTGCAGAGTGTAGTATCAGCACAGCCGACCCCATGTGCTGGTAAGTGCCTAGCCTAACCTCGGCGAAGTAGTGACGAGGCTAGGACCAGACTACCAAATAAGCCTGTGCAGTTATATAATATACAGTGGAAAGTAAAGCATGAATAAACAAGTAAATATGGGAGGGGGAATGCATGCTTCGGGGAATAACAGGTAAAAATAGAATATCAAGAGAATTATAAAGGAACCAAAATCCAACTACTAACAAGGATAAGGGAAACAAAGGCAAAATTCACTTTCATTTCACATCTTGTTGTAGTCGTGCAATCCGCTCCCATTCTATATATCTCGTGGCAGGCGTGGCACCCGCTCCCATTTTATTTATCTCATGGTAGGCATGCCACCCGCTCCCATTTCATTTATCTCGTGGCGGGCGTTCCACCCGCTCCCATTTCATTTATCTCGTGGAAGGCGTGCTACCCGCTCCCATTTCATTTCTCTCGTGGCAGGCGTGCCACCCGATCCCAGTTAGAAATCAACAACACTCACAAAGAATCCCGGCAAGGGAACAAGAGCAATATAACAACATCCCGGCAAGGGAACAATAATATTTCAATAACATCCCGACACGGGAAATATTTCAATAATATCTCGGTAAAGGAACAATAATATTTCAATAACATCCCAGCAAGGGAACAATAATATTTCAATAACATGTAAAGTGCAATAATTTAGAACGGAGTCATAACAATTATAATACAAGACTCACGGGCATGTTTAACACCAACGTATAGATACTCGTCACCATGCCTATATGTCATACTCCATAATTAACACGTAGAAAATAAGACACAACTCCTAATTCCTCAAGCTAAGGCTAGACCAAACATTTACCTCAAAGCCACGAGCACAATCAAGCTTCAACTACCGCTTTACCTCTTGGTTCCACTTCCAACTCGCTTGTATCTAGCCACAATTTACTTAATAACATTAATAAATGCTAAATATACCAATTCTAATGCATGAAAATAGTTTTTTTGTGTTTTCCCCAAAAAGTCAAAAATCGCTCCCAGGCCCACATGGTCAAAACCTGAGGTTCAAACCAAAACCTGATTACCCATTCACCCCCGAGCCCGGATATATAATTGATTTTGGAATCGGACCTCAATTTGAGGTCTAACTCCCCAAATTTCAATATTCTTAGGTTTTTCCCAAAGTTCCCAATCCCACCATGAAAACCCTAGATTCAAGGATGAAATCTTGTAAAAAGAAGTTAATAAGTAAAGAAAATGAGTTAGAAATCACTTAACAATATTTTGGAGAAGAACGATTATTTGAAAAATCGCCTCTTATGTTTTGAAGTTTTGAAAAATGAAAAATAACTGAAAATCCTGTTTTAATATACCCCTCTCAGACCCCCTGTGCGGACCGTAAAAAATCGAGTGCGGCCGCACAACTCTCCATGTGGACTGCAGTGACATACTTTAATATTTTCGCCATAACCTTTTCTACAAATGTCGAAATTTTTGTTTCTTTATCTTTTTGCAAACTAGACATGAAGATCTACAACTTTCGTTTTAACATCATCTCCAAATTCCTTGTAGACCAAAAGATATAGGCTTCCAAAGTCGGACCAGTGAACATGTGCGGACGGCACAAAATCGAGTGCGGCCGCACAGTCCCCACCGCAGACAACACCAAAATCAATGCGGTCAACACTGGCGGGTTTAGAGATTTGAACTTCTCTGAACCTGCAATATCCATGTTTTAAGCCTAAGACATCCCAGAACCTACCCGAAACTCACTCGAACCCTCGAAACTCCAAACCAAGTGTGCATATTAACTCAAAGACATCATATGGACCTACTCGTGCGATCACATCATCAAAATAACATATAAAATCAAGAATTAGACATCAAAATTCAACATTTTCATCAAGAACTCTCAAAGTTCATAACTCTTCAACCGGAAGTCCAACTCACGTCAAATAAACTCTGTTTTCCACCAAATTTCATAGTTATCTTTCAAATACTATAACAAGTTTGTACCGGGCTCCGGAACCAAAATACGGGCCCGATAACAATGGTTTCAAACATTAATTCTTTTATTCATTTCTTAGATAATTTATTAAGATAATTTTTAGGGTTTGCACACACACTTTGGTCTTGAAGATTTGAAGCTTGTGGTTAAGGATTTTTTACCCATTTATGTTTATTTCTTCACTTCCTTGGTTTGTATTGTATATCTAAGTGTGTAGTATTTTATTCAACATTTGAATCTTATTTATGGAAATATTTATAGTTAATGTGTGGATTAAATACCTTGTTGTGCTTATGTATTGAATGATTTTTATCCATTTATGAAATGAGTTATTGATTTTTTAATTATTCTTGTTCTATAATGTTTCCAAAGGGATTAGCAAACACTAGGACTCTCCCATTAACTCCGAATTAATTTGGAAAAGATAATTTGGGGTTGGAAAAGATTAATTAACAAGAACTTGAGGTTTTAATCCTCAATTTATAGATTCTACCTAGGGATAGGATTGAACCAGTTGTAGCCATATACGAGTGTTCTTAATCTCTTAATTGGGTTAGGAATAATTCAATTAGGAAGTTGTGTTAGTCTCCTGAAGAAGCTAATTAAGAATTATTATCCATGGCTAATTAACATAAACTCGCTCATATTTGTAAAATCATGAAATACATTGGATCGTTACTTGAGTATAATTCTCGATGCAACCATACTTGTAGCCATTGATCATTTTACTTGCTTTCTAGGTTAGTTTATATTTCCGCATTTAGATATAAATATTTTCTCAAATCAATTTTAAGTGTTTTACATTGCATAACAAGTGATAATTCTCTTACATTCCTAATCGCCAACATATTGTTCTCTATGGGATTCGACCCCGACTCATAGTTGTGTATATTATATTGCATGCGATCGTGTCCATTTACTTTTTAGTAGTGGATTTAGACGTCATCACCGCACATGGAATGACCAAAACTGGAAGGATCTATACATCCAAATTTTTTTGAGGATCAAGAAAGGAGAAAACTACTAAACAACCTACCATTGAAACTAGGCCGGATGATATTTGGAGGAAAGTACATGCGAGGGAATACTCCGTCATCGATCATTTAATCAAGACCCCCGGCCAGATATCCATCCTGTCACTACTGCAAAACTCAAAGGCGCATAAGAATGCTTTGATGAAGGTGTTAAATGAAGCTTATGTGCCCAACAATATCACTTGCAGAGAAATGGCCAACATGGTAGGGCAAGTGCTGGAGAGTCATAGGATCACCGTCTACGAGGATGAATTACCACATGAAAGGAAGAGTCACAACAGGGCACTGCATATCATGGTATAATTTAAGGACAACTTCATTGCCAGGGTCTTAATAGATGGGGGTTCAAGCCTCAACATTTGTCCGTTTACTACTCTGAAAAGATTGAGAAAAGATATTCGCGAGATACGAGCAGGAAGTATGAACGTGAAAGCCTTTGATGGGCCTCAAAGGGCCATGATTGGGGAGATTAACCTTTGCTTGCAGATGGGGCCAACTTGGTTTGTTGTTGAATTCCAAGTGCTTGACATATTAACTACATACAATCTTCTGTTGGGTCGACCCTGGATACATGCCACTGGGGCTGTGGCTTCCACACTACACTAGGCCATGAAGTTCGAATGGAACCATCATGAGGTGATCATTCACGGAGATGGGGATAACCCCATTTACACTAGTCAAACTATCCCGGTTATTGAGAATATAAGAAGGCTAGGAGGGGAAACTTATCACCACATTGAACATGTCAATGTAGTTGAGAAAGACAAATGGTGGAGTAACAAAATAGAAAGCATACTAGAATGGTCTGGGTATGAACCCAGCAAAGGGCTTGGGAAGAAACTCCAGGGCATTACCAAGAGAGTACAGTTGAAACATCATGGAACAACTTTCGGGCTGGGATACCCATACACCTAGCAGGAGTAAAATGATTGGTTGCCGCCATGGCGTGGTCCTTATCACCCTCTCAAGAAACTAGTGCCACATCTGGGTCAGGCTTTTCACCAGGCTGATACAATATGGGGAACTGCAGAGGAAGAGATTTTTGCTGGGCTGAGGAATTTGTTCCTAGAGGACAAGGATATGGACTGCAGTGTGATAATTGAAGAGGAGGTGGAAGAAGGCCTCACCATTCAGAATGTGGAGAAGAGAGTTGTTCTCAGGTTTTGGACTGTCACACCATCCTGGGCCCGCCAAGTCCCTGGGTTGCTTGGCATTTAGCCTAATTTATTTCTATAGCCACGCTAGGCATTTCAGATGTTTTTAGTAATTTTGTTTTAAATACGCATTTTGTTTCAAAATAATTGCTCGATTCATCGAGCCGTACTTGTTTTGGATATTTTAAAAATTTAATAAATGCATTGCTATTTATTATTCATTATTATCTTTCACATTTTCTTTTTACAACATTATTATTACTTTCCCTGATGAACCATGACTGTGACATATAATGAGACAATGCAATATAAGGATAATTACTCAAAAGAAGAGGATGAAATACATGAGGAAATTGTCAGGGAGGTTGAGAACTTTGAGAATAAACCTAAGTCCAACCTGGACGAGACCGAAGCAGTAAATTTAGGAGACGCCGAAACCATCAAGGAAACTCACGTAAGCATTCACTTATCACCGTTAGAGAAGGAGGAGTACATTCGTTTCTTGAAGGAATACGAGGATATATTTGCATGGTCATATGACGACATGACCAGTCTGAGCACATCCATAGTGGCTCACAAATTACCTAACAATCCAATGTGTCCGCCAGTAAAATAGAAACTCAGAAAGTTCAAACCAGATATGAGCCTGAAAATGAGGGAGGAAGTCACTGAGAAAATCAGAGCTAAAGACCTCAGGGTAGTTGAGTACCCAACCTGGCTAGCCAACATTGTACCAGTTCTGAAGAAAGATGGGAAAGTTAGGGTGTGTGTTGATTATCGATATTTAAACAGAGCAAGTCCCAAGGACGCTTGTCCATTTCCAAATATTCATATCCCGATCGACAATTGCACAAAACATGAACTCCAATACTTTGTAGATTGCTTCACGGGTTATCACTAGATCTAGATAGATGAAGAAGACGTAGAGTAAACAGCTTTCACCACACTGTGGGGGTATACTTCTACAAGATGATGGCATTTAGTCTAAATAACGGTGGGGCTACTTACATGAGAGCCATGACAACTCTTCCATGATATGATACACAAGGAAATAGAGGTGTATGTTGATGGCATCATCATCAAATCCAAGAGGACCGCAGATCACATAGTGAATTTGAGAAAGTTCTTTGACATGCTAAGGAGGTACAATATAACATTGTACCCCGCAAAATGTGCATTCGGGGTCCCGCAGGAAAGTTGTTGGGGTTCATTGTCGCCGCCGAGGAATCGAATTGAACCCATCCAAATTTAAGGCTATTCAAGAGTTACCACCACCAAAGAGCAAGAAGGACGCGATGAGCTTCCTAGGACATCTCAACTACATCAACCGCTTCATAGTACAGTCCACAGTAATTCATGAACCTATCTTCAAAATTTTGAAGAAAGATGCTAAAACGTTTTCGACCGAATATTGTTAGAAGGCTTTTGACAAAATCTAGGAATACCTATCCACACCACCAGTCCTAGTCCTGCTAGAACCTGGGTGACCTTTGGTACTCTATCTATCTATATTAGATGGAGCTTTAAAATGTGTATTGGGACAACATGACGAGACAGGAATAAAGGAGCAAGCCATATACTACTTAAGTAAAAAGTTCACACCTTATGAAACACGATACTCTCTGCTGGAATGCACTTGCTGTGCTTTAACTTGGACAACTCAGAAATTGAGGCATTACTTCTATGCATATACCTCATACCTCATATCCAGGATAAATCCTCTGAAGTACATCTTTCAGAAGCCCATGCCAACTGGGAAGTTAGCCACATGGAAGATACTGTTAAGTGAGTTCGATATAGTCTATGTAACTTAGATGGCGGTCAAATAACAAGCATTGGCGGACCATTTTGCTGAAAATCCTGTGGGAGGAGAATACGAACCCTTAAAAATATATTTTCCTGATGAAGAAGTATCATTAATAGGTGAGGACATTGTTGAAGCTTACAACGGTTGGAGAATGTTCTTCGATGGAGCTGCAAACTTCAAAGGAGTAGGCATAGGAGCAGTTTTGGTATCAGAAACAGGTCAACATTACCATATATCAGTGAAGCTTAGGTTTTAATTCACCAACAACATGGAAGAATATGAAGCTTGCATCATGGGGCTCAATCTGGCCAATGATATGAATATACAAGAGTTGCTGCTAATTGGTGATTCGGATCTTCTGGTACACTAAGTTTAAGGAGAATGGACTACGAAGAACACCAAGATACTGCCATACTTGTATCATGTGCAGGAGTTAATGAAGAGATTCACAAAGATAGAATTCAAACATGTGCCCATAAATCAAAATAAGTTCGCAGATACACTGGCCACCTTATCATCAATGATACAATATCCAGACAAGAATTTTATCAATCCCATCACGGTGAAAATCCATAACCAGCCGGCTTACTGTGCTCATGTTGAAGAAGAAACAGATGGAAAACCTTGGTTCCATGTCATTAAAGAATATTTGGTGAGAGGAGAATATGCAAAGCAGGAAAACCATACTCAGAAACACACTATGGGGAGGCTATCTAATCACTTCTTCCATAGCGGACGGACTCTGTATAGAAGAACTCCTGATCTGGGGTTGTTAAGGTGTGTTGACGCAAATGAAGCTTCTAGACTGCTCGAGGAGGTACATGCCGGAACTTGTGGACCACATATGAATGGCTTTGTCCTAGGCAAGAAAATACTCAGATCTGGATACTTTTGGATGACCATGGAAACGGATTGCATTCGATACGTACAAAAATACCATCACTGCCAGGTACATGCAAATATGAAAAGGTATCGCCAAACGAGCTTAATGCAACAAGTGCACCTTGGCCTTTTGCTGCTTGGGGAATGGATGTCATCAGTCCGATCGAGACCAATGCTTCAAATGGGCTTTGTCAAGGATCGTATTGTTTGCCGATTCGGAGTTCCCGAGTCCATTATCACTGATAATGCCGCCAATCTCAACAGTGACCTGATGAAAGCTATGTGTGAAACCTTCAAAATCAAGCACAAAGACTCTACATCATACATGCCTCAAATGAATAGAGTTGTGGAAGTTGCCAACCAAAATATCAAGAAGTACTAAGCAAGATGGTAGAAAACCACAAACAATGGCATGAGAAGTTACCCTTTTCCCTGTTGAGGTCCAGCACTACGGTCGACACATCAACTGGGGCAACCTATTATTTACTGGTTTATGGTACCGAAGTTGTCATGCCAGCCGATGTAGACATTCCTTCTTTAACAATTATACATGAAGCCGAACTCAGCGATGCAGAATGGATAAGAAGCCGCTATGAGCAACTAGCCCTTATAGACAGAAATAGAATGAACGCAGTATGTCACGGTCAGCTTTATCACAATAGAATGTCCATTGCTTTTAACAAAAGGGTCAAACCAAGGCAATTCGCACTGGGAAAGTTGGTGCTGAAGAAGATTTTCCTGCATCAATATAAAGCCAAAGGGAAATTCTCTCCAAACTGGCAAAGTCCTTACATGGTTCACCGGGTGCTAACAAGTGGATCACTCATGCTTGCAGAAATTGATAGAGAAGTCTGTCCAAAACTAATAAATTCAAATGTAGTCAAGAGATACTATGTTTGGATTGTTTACATTCCTTCATATGATGTAAGTGAACTACGCTTGACCTAATTCCAATTTAAGAGGGGATACGTAGGCAGCACTGTGGGTTCGGTCATATCTTAATAAAATTTTCATGTCCCCCAACACCAAAAACTGGGGCAGAATTTTGAGGAAGACCCTCAAAATTCCGGAGCAAGTCCAGCCAACGCCATCATATGCCAGATAGTTAGAAATTGGTTAAGAAACTAGGGCAGAATTTTGAGAAAGATTTTCAAAATTCTGGAAAGGGATTCTCAAAATCTCGGATAAGGTTTAATAAGTCTTATCGCATGCAAAACGGCCAAAGGATCATTTACCAAACTGGGACATAATTTTGAGGAGGACCCTCAAAATTCTAATACAAGAAAGCTGCAATGTCTCTGAAATGTGTTACAGTCACTAGTTCATCTAAAATCACTTGCTATTTCACTATGGTTTCTAAAATAACTCCATTTTTATTGATAAATACATATTTCCAAAAACACTATTTTCGTGACAGCCTTGTGTTACCCAGGGCAACTCAAATAGGGCCTCCAGAATAGAGTGAATCAAAGACATCGGACGAAGGCATGAACCAACCTCCTCTTACAAAACTTACAATTTTTCTTTGGGTGCAGGCGTGGTGAACATAACAGAAGTATTCACAAACATACGCATATCAAAGTCACTATCAATCAAGCCACCAGACGCAAATATCTCTCCAGCTAAGAAATATTCTACTCCTATTTGCTACATGTTCACTGCATAAGGCTACGCACTGCCTTCTCCTTGCATGAGACAAAGCCTTGTCTCAAATCTTACATGAGGCTAAGCCCTGCCTCCATATTCGCATAAGGCTAAATATTGCCTTCTCTTTACATGAGACTAATACCTATCTCAAATCTTGCATAAGGCTAAGCACTACCTTCTCTTTGCATGAGACTAAGCCCTGTCTCAAATCTTGCATGAGGCTAAGCCATGTCTCCACATGTGCATAAGGCTAAGCATTGCCTTCTCTTTGCATGAGACTAAGCCCTGTCTCATATCTTGCATGAGACTAAGCCCTATCTCAAATCTTGCATAAGGCTAAGCACTGTATTCTCCTTACATGAGACTAAGTCGTGTCTCAAATCTTGCATGAAACTAAGCCCTGTCTCAAATCTTTCATAAGGCTAAGCACTGCCTTCTCCTTGCATGAGACTAAACCCTGTCTCAAATCTTGCATGAGGCTAAGCCCTGCCTCTATATTTCCATAAGGCTAAGCATTGTCTTTTCCTTGCATGAGACTAATCCCTATCTCCAATCTTGTATGAGGCTAAGCCCTACCTCCACATTGTCATAAGGCTAAACATTGCCTTCTCCTTGCATGAGACTAAGCCTTGTCTCAAATCTTGCATTAGGCTAAGCCCTACCTCCTTTTGCATAAGGCTAAGTAATTCCTTCTCTTTGAATGAGACTAAGCCCTATCTCAAGTCTTGCATGAGGTTAAGTCTTGCCTCCGTATTTGCATAAGGCTTAGCACTACCTTCTCATGGGACTAAGAATTGTCCCTCCCCCTGCATAAATGTTGCTCTATTCTGAACTCGACACTATCTTCTTCCCTCAAGCTAAGCTCTGCCCCCAAATTCCGCACAAGACTAAGCTTTGTCTTGCTATCACTCTCAGTATCATTTCTCTGCGCTTCATGGGCTGACATATTGCCATCCTGTCAAAATGCATCATAGTTCGAAGGCATCATCCTCTGTGACGACCCAAAGGGTCATCACCGGTTTTCTCCCTCTTTCTGTGCTTCTGAGGCCTTGAAAACCTCACATTTAGTTTCCTCGATTTGCGTGAACAATCCGGGCACATAGCCGGAAAAGTTTATGTGTTAAATTATGTGAAATTTGATAAAATGTGGTTTTAAAATGGTTAAAGTTGACTTTGGCCAACATTTTGGGTAAACGGACCCGGACCCGTAATTTGACGGCCCCGGAGGGTCCGTAGAAAAATATGGGACTCGGGCATATGCCCGGAATCCAAATCCGAGGTCCCTTGCCCGAGAAATGAATTTTTTAAAAGAAATAATTTTTCTAAAATTAATTTGGAAATTTGAAATGAAAATGGATTAGAAAGCATTGGTATCGGGCCCGTATTTTGATTTCGGTGCCCGGTACAAGTCTTATATGTGGGTTAAGCGCTTTGTGTGAAATTTGGTTGAAATTGGATGTCGTTTGACGTGATCGGACTTGAATTCCTAAATTTGAAAGTTTATGAAGTTTGATAAAAAAAATGATGATTTTCAGGCTTGATTCATTGATTTTGATGTTATTTTGGCGATTTGATCACTCGAGTAAGTTCGTAGGATGTTATTGAGTTAGTGTGTGTGCTTGGTTAGGAGCCCCGAGGGCTCGAGAGTGTTTCGGAGTGGTTTTGGCCTTAGAAAAGTTGCAGAAGTTTCAGTTCTGGTGTTCTAGTATCTAGTTTTATGCGATCACATAGGTAGCCTTGCGATCGATAGAGTAATCTTTCAGGTGCCCCACATTTGTTCTATGCGATGGCATAGATTCATCCACGATCGCATAGCTTAGGCAAATCCTTCGATGCGAACGCAACCTTTAATCCGCGTTCGCGTATCATTAAGCCCAAGCCTGGAATGCACAACCTTTTCTTCTATGCGTTCGCATCCGCCCTTCCGCGATCGCAATGACCAGCTTCCCCTTACCCTATGCGATCGCATTACCTTCTTCGCGATCGCATAGGCCATTTTTGCCCAGTTATTTTAAATACCCAAACAGAACAGTGTCGAGATTTAGTCCATATTTCACACGAGTTCTTCTTCTCCACACCTCTTGAGCGAATTTTTGAGCACTTCTTCATCAAAGCCTTTTGGGTAAGTAATTTCCCACCTATTTCGTTCACTCGTCTTCATTAATTACTGAAATTCTAAACCTAAATCATGAAATCAAAGTAGAAATTAGGGGTTTTGGGTAGAGTTAAGTTTTTGGGAATTTTGAGTGATTCAACCTCAATTTGGGGTCGGATCTTAAAATAAATTATATATTTGAACTCGCGGGGTTATGGGTAATCGGGTTTTGTTCTGATCTACGTGTTTGGATCATGTGGGCCCGAGGTCGAATTTTGGTATTTTTTGAAGAATGCTAGGAACTTCATATCTAAGCTATGGGATTTTGTTATCGGGTCTTCATTGATATTATTGAATTAATTATGCCTATATATCGTTGTTTCAGAGTCGGATTATAAAGGAAAGGCGGTATTTGAGGGTTAATTGCTATTCTTTGGACCGAGGTACTAACTTTGGCTTGAGGGAATAGGATTAGAGTGTTGTTTGCTACTTGCTAATTGTGAGTACGGTGTATAGGCATGGTGACGAGTATCTATACACCGGAGTATAGCACGACCGTGAGTCTTATTTGTATTTATTCATATTTTGTGATACCTCTTCCTTGTTAAATTGATGAATTTCATATAATGTGAAGAGTTTGAGGAAGAATTATGATTTGTACATTCTCGGAGCATTGGCTCGAGTATATCATAAAGCGTGAAAGTATATGAAATGATTGAACCCTTTGGAGCATTGGCTCAGGTGGTAAAGTGAGATAATAGGTAAAAGTGAAAGAAAGAGAAAGAATTATTGAATTGCTCCCTTGCCGGGATGCTGAGATTATTGATATTGTTCCCTTGCCGGGTTTTAATTGCTTAATTGTGCTCTCTTGCCGGGAGTTAGCTATTTATTTGTATTCCCTTGTCGGGATTTCTATCATTTTTTGTCTACTCCCTTGCCCCTTTGTTTGTGATTGTTGTTTGGGTGAGGAAGAGTGATAAAGCACGAAGGGTGATGCCGTGCATTGTTTGCTATAATGAGGAAAGAGTGTAAAGCACGAAGGGTAATGCCGTGCCGCACGATGTACTATTCCGTGCCGATTTTATTGATTATATGGTGAGGAAAGAGAGTAAAAGCACGAAGGGTGATGCCGTGCATATCTTATTTATATGATTGCTTTGGTAAGGACGAGAGTAAAAGCACGAAGGGTGGTGCCGTGCATTTGTTGCTTTCTGATTTTTTTGTTGATATCCGAGTTATGTTGTTTCTTTCATTACTTGTTATTATTTCATTTACTTCGAGGTTATAGATTTTCTTACCCTGTTTTCCTTGTGATTGTTGTTTGGGTAAGGAAGAGCGTAAAGCACGAAGGGTGATGCCGTGTATTATTTTGGTGAGGACGAGAGTAAAAGCACGAAGGGTGGTATCGTGTATTGTTTTGGTGATAATGAGAGTAAAAGCACGAAGGGTGATACCGTGCAAATTGTTGATTTTTGATTCTTATTGACATTCTGGATTTATTTCTTCTTTCTGTTATTGAGGATTTCTATTTGAAACTGTTAGCTCCCCTTAGCATGTTCCCCCTTCTTAGCTATTTAAATTCTGTATATTTCCTTTTATTGCATATATCTGCACAAGTTGTTTTTGGTAGGTCCTGTCTAGCCTTGTCACTACTTCGCCGGGGTTAGGCCAGACTACTATGGGGTCAGTTGTGCTGATGCTACACTCTGTGCATCTTTTTGCACAGATCCAGGAGCAGCTTTTGGACCTCAGCAGTAGAATTTGATCGGGAGCTGACTTCAGTCCAGAGAAATCGAGGTAGCCTTGCTGACATCCGCAAACCCGGGCCTCTCTCTCTTTATTCAGTTTGTTATCCCTTGTACCGAAACAAACAATTAAAACTTTCTTTCAGATGGTTGTATTTAGTAAATCTTAGCAGTTCGTGAGCATTGTGACACCAATCTTGGGTAGAGCATTATTTTAAACCTTCCGCATTTAATCTCAGTTACCTAAGTTTAAAGACTTCCGCTTTTATTTAATTGTCTCATTTTGTTTATATTGTTGCGAATGTTATCAGAAATGTTTTAATACTTGGCTGGCCTAGCTCCAATAGTAGGCACCATCATGACTCCCGATGGTGGGAAATCCGGGTCGTGACAAGTTGGTATCAGAACACTAGGTTACTTAGGTATCACAACTCACGGACAAGCTCGGTAGAGTCTGAGGGATCGGTACGGAGATGTCTGTATTTATCCCGCAGGGGCTAATGAGTTAGGAAAACTTCACATGTTCTTTCTTGTCGTGCGGTTCTGTTTCCCCAATACTGATTGAGTTTCTACTCCGTTCTTTTGCAGATGGCAAGGACACGCACTTCCTCATCGACCGCGCAACAGCTCCTATTAGGGGCAGAGGTCGAGGCCGTTTCAGAGGCCGAGGCAGGGGCAGAGCTCAGCCCCGAGCAGCAGTTCCAGATGTGGAGCCTCAGGTTGATTATAATGAGGAGGTTCCAGCTTCAGCAGCTCCGGTGGGCCCAAATTAGGTCACAGAGGGTTTCATTGCCACCCTAGTTCTTTAGGACGCCCTGGTTCGATTGGTGGGCCTTATGGAGAGAGTCACCCGAACATGTTTGCTTCCTATAGCACCATCCACTTCTCAGGTTGGAGGAGGGGCTCAAACTCCTGCTATACTCACTCCAGAGTAGGTAGCTCCCCAAACTCCGGAGATGGAGCCTCATGTTGAATATGATGAGAAGGTTCCAGCTCCAGCAGCTCCGGTGGGCCTAGATCAGGTCCTAGAGGGTTTTATTGCCACCCTAGTTCTTCAGGACTTCCTGGTTCGATTGGTGGGCCTTATGGAGAGAGTCACCCGAACAGGTTTGCTTCCTGTAGGACCAGCCACTTCTCAGGCCGGAGGAGGGGCTCAGACTCCTGCTACACGCATTCTGGAGCAGGTAGCTCCCTAGATTCAGACTCCAGTGGTTCAGCCAGTTAGGGTAGTTCAGCTGGGTGCCATAGCTTAGACAGGCGATGGAGCGGCTATGTCCGCCGATGCTTTGTGGAGACTGGATAGGTTCACCAAGCTCTTCACTTCTACTTTTGCCGGTGCATCTATTGAGGATCCCCAATATTATCTAGACAGCTGCCACGAGGTTCTCAGAAACATGTGTATTGTTGAGACCAATGGGGCTGATTTTGCTATATTTCGCTTGTCTGGATCCGCCAAGACTTGGTGGAGGGATTATTGCTTAGCGAGACCAGCCGGATTGCCATCTTTGACTTGGGAGCAATTTATAGTGTTGTTTCTAGAGAAATTTCTCCCCATTACTCAGAGAGAGGCCTATCGGAGGCAGTTTGAGTGCCTCCAGCAGGGTTCTATGACTGTTACCTAGTATGAGACCAGGTTCATCGATTTAGCTCGTCATGCTATCATCATACTTCCCACCGAGAAAGAGAGGGTAAGAAGGTTTATTGATGGTCTTATTCTGCCGATTCGCCTTCAGATGGCCAAGGAGGCCGGAGGCGAGATCACATTTCAGGAGAATGGTTTTGTCACAGGGAGGTGGTCATGGGTCGGATAAGAAGCCCCGTCATTCAGGCAAATTCAGTGGTACCTTGTCTGGAGGTAGAAATTCGTATAGTAGAGGCCATCCTCCTAGGACCTTTCAGTCAGCTCTCCAGGTATCACATGGTATCTTAGGTGGTCGTGGTTCTCAAATGCATTATTTGGATCAGCAGCCCTTCAGTGCACCACCAGCTCCCATAAGTGCACTGCCGCTTCAGAGTTTCTGAGGTGGTCATTCAGGTCGACAGGGTCGGCAGTCTCAACAGCCAAGGACTTGTTACACTTGTGGTGATATGGGTCACATTGCCAGGTTTTTCCCTCGAGCTTCGGGTAGTTCTCAGCAGCAGGGTCCTCGTCCTATGATTCAAGCACCAGTTGCTCCATAGCCTGCCCAGCCGGCTAGAGGCGGGGGTAGAGGACTTAGAGGTGGAGGTAGAGGTCATAGAGGTGGAGGTAGAAGTCATAGAGGTGGAGCTCAGACCGCCAGAGGCAGGGGTCAGCCAATAGGAAATCGTCCCAGGGATGTGATTCAGGGAGGTGGGCCTCAGCCCCGATGTTATGCTTTGCCAGCCAGGCCAGAGGCTGAGTCATCCGATGCTGTTATTACAGGTACTATTTTGGTCTGTGATAGAGATGTTTTAGTGCTATTTGACCCTGGATCTACGTATTCATATGTGTTGTCTGATTTTGCACCCTACCTGGTTATACCTAGTGAAGCCTTGAGTATTCCTATATATGTATCTACACCAGTGGGTGATTCTATAGTGGTTGATCGGGCTCATCGTTCTTGTGTTGTGGTGTTTAGGGGACTTGAGACCCGTGTTAATTTGTTGCTCTTAGATATGGTAGATTTCGACGTTATATTAGGGATGGATTGGTTGTCCTCGTATCATGTGATCTTGGATTGTCATGCCAAGACTGTGACTTTAGCCTTACCGGATTTGCCCCGTTTAGAGTGGAGAGGGACTCCTGGTCATTCTACTCGCAGTGTTATTTCGTATGTGAAGGCTCGGCATATGGTCGAGAAGGGGTGTTTGGCCTACTTGGCTTATGTTCATGATTCCAGTAGGCTTATGTTCATGATTCCAGTACTGAGATTCTCTCTATTGATACTATACCCGTGGTTCGTAAATTTCCTGAGGTTTTCCCATCAGAATTGCCAGGGATGCCACCTGATAGGGATATTGATTTTTGCATCGATTTGGCTCCGGGCACTCAGCCCATTTCTATTCTGCCATATCGCATGGCCCCGCCAGAGTTGAAAGAGTTGAAAGAGCAGTTGCAAGACTTGCTTGAGAAGGGTTTCATTAGACCCAGCGTATCGCCTTGGGGTGCACCGGTTCTGTTTGTAAAGAAAAAGAATGGCTTGATGAGAATGTGCATTGATTACCAGCAATTGAACAAGGTTACAATTAAGAATAAGTATCCACTGCCGTGGATTGATGATTTGTTCGATCAGCTTCAAGGTGCCAAGGTATTTTCAAAGATTGACTTGAGATCTGGCTACCATCAGTTGAGGATTAGGGCATCCGATGTCCCTAAGACAGCATTCCGCACTTGGTACGGGCATTATGAGTTCTTGGTTATGTCATTTGGGTTGACCAGTGCCCCAGCAGTCTTTATGAATTTGATGAACTGAGTATTCAGGCCTTATTTGGACTTGTTCGTGATAGTCTTCATTGATGATATCTTGATATATTCCCACAGTCGGGAGGAGCACGAGCAGTATCTTAGAATAGTTCTTCAGACCTTGAGGGATAGTCAGTTATATGCTAAGTTCTTGAAGTGCACGTTCTTTGAGCTCAGTTGCATTTCTGGGTCATGTTGTATTAGCAGAGAGAATTCAGGTTGATCTAAAGAAGATTGAGGCAGTCAAGAATTGGCCTAGACCAGCATCAGCCACAGAGATTCGGAGTTTCTTGGGGTTAGCAGGTTACTACCGTCGGTTCGTGGAGGGGTTTTCATCTATTACAGCCCCGATGACAAGGTTGACCCAGAAGGGAGCCCAATTCAGATGGTCAAACGAGTGTGAGACGAGCTTTCATAAGCTCAAGACAGCTTTGACTATGGCACCTGTATTGGTTTTGCCCACAGGTTCAGGGCCTTATATAGTCTATTGTGATGCATCTCGTATTGGACTTGGTGTAGTCTTGATGCAGGATGGCAAGGTCATTGCCTATGCTTCGAGGCAATTGAAGGTTTATGAGAAGAACTATCCAGTGCATGATTTGGAGTTGGCAGCCATTGTTCACGCATTGAAGATTTGGAGACACTATCTGTATGGCATGGCATGTGAGGTGTTCACGGATCATAAGAGTCTTCAGTATTTGCTCAAGCAAAAGGAGTTGAATTTGAGGCAGAAGAGGTGGTTGGAGTTGTTGAAAGATTATGACATCACTATCCTATATCACCCGGGAAAGGCCAATGTGGTGGCCGATGCCTTGAGTAGAAAGTCAACCAGTATGGGCAGTCTTGCTTATATTCCGGTCGGCGAGAGACCGCTTGCCTTGGACGCTCAGGCTTTGGCCAATCAGTTAGTGAGGTTGGATATTTCTGAACCTAGTAGAGTATTAGCTTGCACGGTTGCTCGTTCTTCGTTATGGGAGCGTATCCGTGATCGACAGTTCGATGATCCCCATTTGTTTGTCCTTAGGGACACGGTACAACGTGGAGGTACCAAGCAGGTTACCCTACATGCTGATGGAGTTTTGAGATTGCGGGGTCGAGTTTGTGTGCATAATGTGGATGGGCTTCGAGATTTGATTTTAGAGGAGGCCCATAGCTCGGAGTACTCTATTCATTCAGGCGCTGCGAAGATGTATCAGGACTTGCGACAACATTATTGGTGGCATAGAATGAAGAAGGATATCGTTGCCTATGTGGCTCGGTGTTTGAATTGTCAGCAGGTTAAGTATGAGCATCAGAGGCCTGGTGGTTAATTTCAGAGGATTGAGCTTCCCTTGTGGAAGTGGGAGCAGATCACTATGGACTTCGTTGTTGGGCTCCCGCAGACTCGGAGGAAGTTCGACGCAGTTTGGGTCATTGTTGATAGGCTGACCAAGTCAGCGCATTTCATTCATGTGGCAGTCTCCTATTCATCCGAGAGGTTAGCTGAGATCTATATCCGGGAGATTGTTCGCCTTTATGGTGTGCCGGTATCTATTATTTCGAACCGTGGTACGCAATTTACCTCGTGTTTATGGAAAGCACTCCAGTGAGAGTTAGGCACCCAGGTTGAGTTGAGTACAACATTTCATCCTCAGACGGACGGGCAGTCCGAACAGACTATTCAGATATTGGAGGATATGCTCTGAGCTTGTGTCATTGATATTGGAGGTTCGTGGGATCAGTTCTTGCCTTTAGCAGAGTTTGCCTACAACAACAGCTACCAGTCGAGTATCTAGATAGCTCCTTATGAGGCTTTGTATGGTAGGCGATGTCGATCTCCGGTTGGATGGTTTGAGTCGGGAGAGGCTCGGTTGTTGGGTACAAATTTGGTTCAGGAGGCTTTGGACAAGGTCAGTATCTTTCAGGATAGACTTCGTATTGCTCAGTCTAGACAAAAGAGCTATGCAGATCGAAAGGTTCGAGATGTGGCTTTCATAGTTGGTGAGCGGGTATTGCTCCGAGTGTTGCCTATGAAGGGCGTGATGAGATTTAGAAAGAAGGGCAAGCTTAGCCCTAGGTTCATTGGTCCATTTGAGATTATTGATCGAGTGGGAGAGGTGTCTTATAGACTTGCATTGCCACCGAGCTTATCAATCGTACATCCAGTGTTTCATGTGTCCATGCTTCGGAAATATCACGGCGATCCATCCCACGTGTTAGATTTCATCACTGTCCAGTTGGACAAGGACTTATCTTATGAGGAGGAGCCGGAAGTTATTCTAGACCGGCAGGTTCGCCAGTTGAGGTCGAAGAGTTTTCCTTCGGTTCGTGTTCCGTGGAGAGGTCACCCTCCTGAGGCATCGACCTGGGAGTCCGAGTCCGATATGCGGGACCATTATCCTCACCTTTTCCCCGACTTAGGTACTTTCTTCTTATGTCCGTTTGAGGAAGAACGGTTGTTTTAGAGGTGGAGAATGTGACGACACAAAGGGTCATCACCAGTTTACTCTCTTTTCCGTACTTCCGAGGCCTTGAAAACCTCACCTTTAGTTGCCTCGATTTGCATGCTCAGTCTGGGCGCGTAGACGGTAAAGCTTATGTGTCAAATTATGTGAAATTTGATAAATTGTGGCTTTAAAATGGTTAAAGTTACTTTGGTCAACATTTTGGATAAACTGACCTGGACCCGTGATTTGACGGTCCCAAAAGGTGCGTAGAAAAATATGTGACTCGGGCGTATGCCCGGAATCGAAATCCGAGGTCCCGAGCCCGAGAAATGAATTTTTTAAAAAAAATTATTTTTCTGAAATTTATTTAGAAATTTGAAATGAAAATGGATTATAAAGCATTGGTATCGGGCCCGTATTTTGGTTCTGGCACCCAGTACAGGTCTTATATGTGGTTTAAGCGCTCTAGGTGAAATTTGGTTGAAATCGGACGTCGTTTGACATGATTCGGACTTGAATTCCCTTTTTTGAAAGCGTATGAAGTTTGATAAAAAAAATGATGATTTTGAGGCTTGATTCATTGATTTTGATGTTATTTTGGCGATTTGATCGCTCGAGTAAGTTCATAGGATGTTATTGAGTTATTGTGTGTGTTTGGCTAGGAGCCCCGAGGGCTCGGGAGTGTTTCAGAAGTGTTTCGAAGTGGTTTTGGCCTTAGAAAAGTTGTAGAAGTTTCAGTTCTGGTGTTCCGATATCTAGTTCTATGCGATCGCATAGGTAGCCTTGCGATCGCATAGAGTAATCTTTCAGGTGCCCCACATTTGTTCTATGCGATCGCATAGATTCATCCGCAATCGCATAGCTTAGCCAAATCCTTCAATGTGAACACAACCTTTAATCCGCGTTCGCGTATCATTAAGCCCAATCCTGGAATGCACAACCTTTTCTTCTATGCGTTCGCATCCGCCCTTCCGCGATCACAATGACCAGCTTCCCCTTATCCTATGCGATCGCATTACCTTCTTCGCGATCGCATATGGCATTTTTGCCCAGTGATTTTAAGTATCCAAAACAGAATAGTGACGAGATTTAGTCCATATTTCACATGAGTTCTTCTTCTCCACAGCTCTTGAGCGAATTTTTGAGCACTTCTTCATCAAAGTCTTTTGGGTAAGTAATTTCCCACCTATTTCCTTCACTCGTCTTCATTAATTACTGAAATTCTAAACCTAAATCATGAAATCAAAGTAGAAATTAGGGGTTTTGGGTAGAGTTAGGTTTTTGGGAATTTTGAGTGATTCAACCTCAATTTGGGATCGGATCTTAAAAAAATTATATATTTGAACTCGTGGGGTTATGGTTAATCAGGTTTTGGTTCGAGCCACGTGTTTGGATCATGTGGGCCCGAGGTCGAATTTTTGTATTTTTGGAAGAATGTTAGGAACTTCATACCTAAGCTATGAGATTTTGTTATCGGGTCTTCATTGATATTATTGAATTAATTATTCCTAGATATCATTATTTCGGAGTCGGATTATAAAGGAAAGGCGGTATTTGAGGGTTGATTGCTATTCTTTGGACCGAGGTAAGTGTTTGTTCTGAGTGAATAGGATTAGAGTGTTGTTTGCTATTTGCTAATTGTGAGTACGGTTTATAGGCATGGTGACGAGTATCTATACACCGGAGTCTAGCATGACCGTGAGTCCTATTTGTGTTTATTCGGATTTTTTGATACCTCTTCCTTGTTAAATTGATGAATTTCATATAATGTGAAGAGTTTGAGGAAGAATTATGATTTGTACATTCTTGGAGCATTGGCTCGAGTATATCATAAAGCGTGAAAGTATATGAAATGATTGAACCCCTTTGGAGCGTTGGCTCAGGTGGTAAAGTGAGATAAGAGGTAAAAGTGAAAGAAAGAGAAAGAATTATTGAATTGCTCCCTTGCCGGGATACTTGTTGTTTTGTTGACTATCTCCCTTGCCGGGATGCTGAGATTATTGATATTGTTCCCTTGCCAGGTTTTAACTGCTTAATTGTGCTCCATTGCCGGGAGTTAGATATTTATTTGTATTCCATTGCCAGGATTTCTATCAGTTTTTGTCTACTCCCTTGACCCTTTCTTTGTGATTATTGTTTGGGTGAGGAAGAGTGATAAAGCATGAAGGGTAATGCCGTTCATTGTTTGATATTGTGAGGAAAGAGTTTAAAGCACGAAGGGTGATGCCGTGCCGCACGATGTACCATTCCGTGCCAATTTTATTGATTATATGGTGAGGAAAGAGAGTAAAAGAACGAAGGGTGATGTCGTGCATATCTTATTTATATGATTGCTTTGGTAAGGACGAGAGTAAAAGCATGAAGGGTGATGCCGTGCATTTGTTGCTTTCTGATTTTTTTGTTGATATCCGAGTTATGTTGTTTCTTTCATTACTTGTTCTTATTTGATTTACTTTGAGGTTATAGATTTCCTTACCCTGTTTGCCTTATGATTGTTGTTTTGGTGAGGAAGAGCGTAAAACACGAAGGGTGATGTCGTGTATTGTTTTGGTGAGAACGAGAGTAAAAGCACGAAGGGTGATGCCGTATATTGTTTTGGTGAGAACAAGAGTAAAAGCACGAAGGGTGAGGCCGTGCAAATTGTTGATTTTTTATTCTTGTTGACATTCTGGCTTTGTTACTTCTTTCTGTTATTGAGGATTTTTATTTGAAACTGTTAGCTCCCCTTAGCATGTTCCCCCCTCTTAGTTATTTAAATTCGGTATATTTCCTTTTATTGTATATATCTGCACAAGTTGTTTTTGGTAGGTCCTGTCTAGCCTCGTCACTACTTCGCCGGGGTTAGGCCAGGTACTTACCAGCACATGGGGTCGGTTGTGCTGATGCTACACTCCGGGCATCTTTTTGTACAGATCCAGGAGCAGCTTTTGGACCTCAGCAGTAGAATTTGATCGGGAGCTGACTTCAGTCCAGAGACACCGAGGTAGCCTTGCTGACGTCCGCAGGCCCGGAGCCTCTCTCTCTCTTTATTCAGTTTGTTATCTCTTGTACCGAAACAAACAGTTTATAACTTTCTTTCAGATGATTGTATTTAGTAAATCTTAGCAGTTCGTGAGCATTGTGACACCAATCTTGGGTAGAGGATTATGTTAAACCTTCCGCATTTAATCTTAGTTGCCTAAGTTTAAAGACTTCCGCTTTTATTTAATTGTCTCGTTTTGTTTATATTGTTGCGAATGTTATCAGAAGTGTTTTAATATTTGGCTGGCCTAACTCCAATAGTAGGCGCCATCACGACTCCCGATGGTGGGAAATCCGGGTCTTGACATCCTCATAGCTTGAAGACACCATGTCATGACCTGAGGATCTCTCAATACTTGCACATCATTATTCAAAGGAGTCATGGTTCAGAGGCACCATCTTCATGCCCTGAGAGCAACATTTCATGGCCTGCGAATCTCCTATCTCATAATTCATGGCCCAGGACGTCATCTACATTCTCCAAAGAGAATTTTCCAACCAGGACGTCATCTACACTCTCCAAAAAGAATCTTCCATGGTCCAAAGGGAGTTTGCATCACGTTTAAATTCTCTCAGTAATCTATATACTTGCATGCATCGTATTTTGAGTTTTGCAGGTAATCCAGGAGGTAACCGTTCTTCAAACTGGAGCAACCTTCGCTCCGGGTTCCACTCATACCATTTTCACTTTGCCATTATAACCGGTTCCAATAAATTACCCACCTTACTCTGTGACTATTCAGATATCTGCCCTATAATACATCCTTTACACTCCAAACTAACAATCATAACTCCATCCGACATTACCCTTCACAAAAGAACTTTTTCCATCGGCTTCATGTACTGCTGGGTCCAGAACAACACATAGCCCGATTCTTGTAAAACCAGAGATATGTAGGTAACTCAGAGATCAGGGTTTGGCCTCTATTTTTTCAAAACACCCATTCGGTCAAAATCGATCATCATTTCTTTACTTGAAAACTGTTTTATCTTTCCGGAGTAAAGAAGGACAGCTGTTGATACCCATTTTTTCCCTTATATATTTTAAAATGTGCATACGAATTGTTAAAATATTTTACCTGCATCTACAAACATGCACACGTGTTTTCACAATTTTTCTATAGTTTTTAAAGGCCTTAAATCAATTTATTTATGCATTTTTAATTATATAAATATTCAATAATTATCTCCCATATTACTTTACAATGATTTAGTCATCTAAATTCATCATTTTTTTCTCATATAAGTGTTCAAATAATTTAATTGCATTTATTACAATTACGTTTGCATTTTTAAGACTATAATTGCATATTTTGAAAACATAACCCCCACATATGCATAACTACATTATCTATACAAAAAATAACTTTTCATATTTTTTATAATGTTAAGTAATTATTTTAAATCGTCTTCATACATAAAAATTATTTTTTATCATTTAATTAGCTATTTTTGCAAATTGTTTTTTAATTAATTGGGTATTTAACAAATAGCCCTTTAATTAGGTCTAAATACGGACTCCCCTAGCCTAATTTATATTAACCTAAGCCCAACCACCTCAGTCCAAAACCAAATGACCTCTACCCTATCCAAATCCCTTCTAATCGTGGCCGTTGATCTTTGAGATCAACTATCCACAATCACCTTTTCCTTTTTTAACCCAAAGGACCCCCTAAGCCTAGTCATTCTCCACAAACCGTCGCCCCTGAATCCCCATTATCTTTCTTCTCTCTGAGACCACCCAAACCCTAGATACACCGTCACCCCTAAATCTCCCAAGCCCCTTCGACCCCGACTAGATATGGAGTTATTTGGTGTTTTGCTACCCTATCTAACCTATTACTTTTGTTGGTTGCTCGATTCTCGTTGTTTTCTAAATGAACTTCAAAAAGGTTCAACTCAGAATCGACCTAGGCTTTTCATTTATTTATGACCACCGCCTTGTGTTCATCAAACGTTTGTGAGTATCGTTGGTTCTGTGGCTATGGTTAGATTTTTCCTTTACCCCGCCTTTTTTCTCAAACCCCTCATATTTTCAACATGAATCTTACAAATCTTTGTAGATATGGAGTGATTTTGAGTTTATCCAGTGGTCTTCTTTTAAAAAAAAAACTCTTGTTCTCTTTTTTGTTAATCGATTTTAGTATCCCTCTATATTAGGGTTTTGCTTCCCTGTTATTTGCTGTTCAAATCTCTTTGAATTAGAAAAGATTTCGAGTTCCTACAACATTTTTCCTTAAAGATTTTCTATTTTCCCTATTGTTAATCGATCCTAATGTTCTTAAAACTAGCATTTCACTTCATCTATTTCTGTGAAGCTTTTCTAAATAAAAAAATTCAATGCGTTTGATTCTCTTTTTCTACTGATTCTTGCATGACTATATTCTAGTCTTTTGTTTGTCTGATTATTTCATTGTTCGCTCCAATATTTGCACGTTATTTTGAGTGATTGACTGAGTACCTAAACTGCCTAGGGTTTGAAATTTGCTTTGTTTACGGAGGCGATTATTTCCTATAATTTTATTTACTTTCCTTATTTTTGGGACTCCTAATTGGTATTACTTGTCTTAATTGTTCCTGTTAAGCTTAATTTGTGGGCCGATTGATTTACCAACTCCAAATTGGTCGCTAATTTGATTGGGTTACCTTATTTATGTGACTAATTGCTTGTTGCTTGCCGGATTTTTGGTGTCCTGACTCTAATTGGCCATTAGACTTACCACATACCTTATTTAGACCTCAATTCCGAGTTATTTTGGATACAATCCCATGATTCTTGCCTATTGATTGGCTCTGTCATGCCTAATTTATTGACTGATTATTTTCTTTGCCTTATTTGCAAACCTCTAAAGTGTTTCACCTTATTTACTCTACTCTACTGAATGCTATATAAGACACACACACGCACAGATATAGAAAGACACACAAAGTTCTTGCTCTCTTCCTCTATCACAATCTTCTACCCTTTGTTTGTTACACTATCTAGCCTACTGGAAGCCAAGGCTAGACTTTTGGACCCTGTTCGCTTCACTCTTCTATTGCTATCTCTTAACTGGTATGCCTCCACTACTGCTATTCAATTAAACCTATGTGTTTCCTTATAATCAGCATGTCTTTTCTTCTGTTCAACTAAACCTATGTGTTTCTTGTTATCATCATGTCTACTTTATTTCATTAGATCCATGTGCTTTATGTTTATTGTTCCTAATCAGCATGTTTACTGCTATTCAATTAAACTTATGTGTTTCCCTGTGGTCAACATGTCTACTTCGGTTTAACCTATGTGTGTCCTACTTTCAGCCTGTTTACTTCTGTTTTAACTAGACCTATGTGCTTCTACTTTCAGCATGTCTGCATGCTTGCTCATATCTAAATTAGACCTATGTCTGTTTATTTCTCCACTAGCATGTTCTTTCTATCACGTTTTAAGTGGTCACCTCTCACAAACTTCTGACTAACATTGCTCCCAATCCCTGCTTCCCCTTTATATATGACTGTCTGATTGATCCCAGCGTGCCATGTCTTTGTTTAGTGTCTGTCTATATACTCACCTAGTAACAGCTAGTAAACTAAGTTGAAACTTTGCTTGAAGTGATCTTGTTTCTGTCTATTGTTGGATTGCTGAAATTTTCTAAGTATTGAATGATTCTGTTTGCCCCTTACCTCCTGAAAATCCAAAACTATTTTCTCAAAACTATCTCTTGTTTTCAACTCCTACCCTTAGAACATCTAGGGTCCTTCCCCTCCAGTGTGAGCATTTCCCAGGAGTCCATGAGTCTCCTCTGAACTTTGACACACTGGGGCTGGCTCTCCAAAACTTGCTCGCAAAAGGTTTCTTTAAATGTTTTTTGGTGTGGCCAATGCTCGGGGTCTCGGAGGCCCTTGGAAACTTTGACACACCAGGATACCATTGGGTGCACTATGAGAATATTGGCATGTTCATACTTGGTTGAAGGCCTGGCTTTTCAGGTTTACTGTCTGGGCCTATTTAGGCTCCCTATAGTTTTGCAGTCTCATTTCTGTAATTCATTCATTCATTTTGGGTCTGTAGTAATAATTCTTGTAAAACAGATATTGGGGATATTAGTAAAATGGGAGGGACATTTATATATGTTTTGTGGGGAAATCGGGTAGAAATCCTGCTCTAAGGACAGTTATGATTATATACCTGCATTAGAAACCATGCATGTAAGTTGTCGTGTGCAGTAGAAAACATGCTTATAGGTTCATCATGTTACTTGCTCTAAATTTTATTTATGCATGTTCACATCCGCGCTAGAACTCCTGTCTCTAGGTTGTTGTTATCTCAGCCTTAACAATCATGTTCTTAAATTCTCCCATGTGCATTAGAGACAATGTTCTAGGACTTTGATATCATACCCTTAGTCAAATCATATAACATCAGGTTTTTTCAGTAGCAACCACACCTATAGGAAATAAGTATAAAAGCAATCCCAACACCTAGATATCAGACTTATATAAAAAAATTACTTCTGTAACATTTGTGATTAATTTCAGCACCTAAAAAACATGCCTATAGGACCTAATAAACCAAACTGCCTGCTTAAAATTGTTTACTGGTTTATTTTGATTCTAATTAACGATTAGATATCATGTTCATAGGACATATCTGATCCATGACTAGGCAAGCCGGTAAGGCGATTAAAATCTGAAAATTATAAAACTGTGCTTTGTTTAGTTGTTCCTGAATTGTCCAGATTCAGCTACTTCGAAAATCAGTAGGCAACTAATTAAGTATCTTCTACCTCGCTTTAATAAAATACTGCATATGTTCTACTTTGTGCTCACCTAGATATGCTGCTGTAAGACTTATAAAGTGTCTAAAATATTGTTGTTTGAGACGTGCAATTGCCTTCTTATTTGTGGAGGAAAAATGTGAGCCTTTTGTTCCTTTATCTAACAATCTTATTTGTTTTGCTTGTCGCTTAAATTTTCTCCTTTTAAACACTATAGGAGACTCTAGATCCACCTTAACTAGAAGTCCTAAAGACCTCCGGGACCATAAGTAAGGGACAGGTAATGCACACGTAAAGTACATTGTGTACGGCGAATCCGGGGGCCCGATTTCCCCGTCATAGGGTCGTCTCGCGATCATGCTCCTTGAAGCCTGCAGCCAAGGTCGAGACTCACCCTAGGAGGTAGTCAAGTATCGGTCCGGAGGGCATCACGTTCCAACGGCTATAGCAGGCTACAATGAGCGAGAGGGGAGTTCCCAAGGCACGGGGTTTAATCTGACAAGGCTGACCTATCCGGGGCCTATTTCAAGATGTCACGTCCAGCCATCCTATCTTCACACCTTTACAGTTAACACGTTTTGTACTATAACGAATTTACCTCCTACATAAAGGTGATCCTCATCACTTTGTAGGGCTCGGCTGATGTTGTTCCAACTATTCTCCAGAAAATCTATAATATCTCTCTCTTTTCTCTCTAATTTACTCATTCTTACTCCCTCGAGGCCACTCATAGCATTTAGTAGTGTCATACTTGTTCTTCATTTATTGCTTGGTATTGGCCATAAAGAGCCTTGTTTGATCATATCTTAATTGTTATCCCATTCCCGACTACCCCTGATAGATCGAGCTTGAGCTGGATATCGACCCCAAGGCTCCTCCATAGACTAGTACGAAGCCTGCTCGGCAAGCCTCTAGGTTTGATTGCTGCCCCGTTTTAGCTCATATCTTATCGTTAAATTTTATATTTTGAACATTAATTGCTCTATAAACTAACATAAAAATAGATCATGTATTTTTAGAATCTCATTTACAAATTTAATTTTTGTTACCATTTTCACAGTAAACAGTTTGGTGCACACCGTGGAGCTAAAAATAATAGTGATTATTTTCTTGTTGGTTTCATTACAAAAATACAAGTTATCTTTCACACTTTTTCTTGCCCAAGATCTTCGTTTTCAGGACAGAGCACCTAGCTTGGAGAGTAAAATGGGAAAATGGAACCTCGAAAACAACAGAGAAAAGGACACGACTGTCCTAGAGGCCGGTACACCACCGGGTTCAACCCGGACGGAAGGGAAGGTTCTACAACATAACGTCCACATAATTATAGGGGGAGCCAACGTTCCCCAAGGACCCATGTCCTAACGAATGAGAACGTCTACTACGGAAGAAGGACCGACCCTAAAATGCATACCCGAAGATACCCTCGTATTCAACGAGGAGGACCTCGAGGCCATGATGGAACCGCACAACGATGCACTAGTGATCTCGTTTCTCTTAAACAACATAGGATAAAGCGCGTGCTCATGGATCCAGGTAGCTCGACCAACATAATCAGGTCAGAAGTAGTAGAACAGTTGGGGCTGCTCGATCAAGTCGTTCCCACCCCTCTAATCCTCCACGGCTTCAACATGATCGGAGAAGTAATGAAAGGAGAAATCACCCTCCGGATCAACACGTCTGGTGCAACACAAAAAACCGAGTTCCAGGTCATCGACGGCGACATGTGATACAATACCTTACTTGGTAGTCCTTAGATACACAACACGAGGGCAGTGCCCTCAACCTTGCACCAGGTGATAAGGTTTCCCACGAGGGATGGAATCGCGACCATACATGGAGAACAATAGGCAACAAAAGAAATGTCCGTTGTCCACCATGAGATGCCAACCACGACATGCGCAGTCTCGGACGAGGAGGGAAGCATATAGACCCTTAAAGATGACGAAGAAGACTTTTTCTGCCCCTAAAACTTCGTCGCCCCCGAGGAATTGGATGCGGCAAAATCAATAGTCGAAGAGATGGAATAGTCCGTTTTGATCGAGCACCTCCCGGATCGCAAGGTATACTTGTGAAAGAGGCTGACTCCCGAACTCAGGACAGGGTTTATTCAATTTCTTAGTAACAATATGGACTATTTTGCCTGGTCCCACCTAGATATGACAGGTATCCCGCCGAAATAACCTCCCACAGGCTAATCATTAATCCCAAATTCAAACCCATAAAGCAAAAGAGAAGACCGTAATCCGAGGTAAAACATTCCTTCATCAAAGAGGCAGTAGTGAAACTTCTTAAAATCGGATCCATTAGGGAGGTAAAGTATCCCGAATGGCTAGCTAACGTAGTAGTAGTGCCCAAAAAGGGGAACAAGCTAAGAATATGCGTAGATTATAAAGATTTGAATAAAGCGTGCCCTAATGATTCCTTCTCGTTGCCTTATATCGATTCTCTGATTGTTGCTATGGCCGGTCACAAGACCCTCACTTTTCACGATGCCTACTCGTGGTATAATCAAATCCAGATGAGCCCCGAGGACAGGGAAAAGACCTAGTTCGTCATGAAGTATGGTATATATTGCTATAACGTAATGCCTTTTAGGATAAAAAATGTGGGAGAAACATACCAGCGCCTAGTTAATAAAATGTTTGAGCATCAAGTAGGTAAATAAATCGAAGTATATATTTATGATATGCTAGTTAAATCCCCGCGTGCAGAGGACCATTTGACCCATTTGTAGGAAACTTTCAACATCCTCAGAAGTTACAATATAAAGCTCAACCTCAAGAAGTGTGCCTTCGGAGTAGGTTTGGGAAAATTCCTGGGCTTCATGGTTTCAAAAAGGGGGATTGAGATCAACACCGACAAAAGAAAGGCCATCAAAGAGATCACGGTGGTGAACAAGTTAAAAGCCAACCAACGGCTGACGGGGCGGATAGTAGCCCTGGGCAGATTCATATCGAGATCAACCCCAACAAAATAAAGGACATCGAAGAGATCACGGTGGTGAACAATGTAAAATCCTTCCAACGGCTGATAGAGTGGATAGTGGCCCTGGGCAGATTCATATCAAGATCATAATACAAAAGCCACAATTTATTCTCCGTACTCAAAAGAAAGAGAAACTTCACATGGACTCCAGAATGCCAACACGCCCTAGAAGAACTGAAACGGTACCTGACTAGCCCACCTTTGCTGCATACACCCAAGAAGGATAAAACTCTATACCTATACTTGACCGTGTCCGAAATAGCGATAAGCGACGTACTGGTTCGAGAAGAGCAAGGTACACAATTTTCTGTTTATTATGTAAGCTGAACCTTGGGGGATTCCGAAACCCGGTATCCCCATTTGAAAAAATTGGCTCTCACTCTGATAAGCGCCTCGCGCAAGCTGAAGCCTTACTTCAAGTGTCACCATATCTGCATCCTATCAACTTATCCCCTCTGGAGCGTACTGCATAAACGTGAGTTATCGGGTTGATTGGCCAAATAGGCCATTGAACTCGGAGGGTATGATATCGAGTATCAACCTCGGACGACCATCAAGTCCCAAATCCAAGCGGACTTCGTGGCTGATTTCTCGCCATCCCTCGTGCCCAAGGTAGAGAAAGAACTTTTATTGAAATCAGGCACATCCTCCAGGGAATGGACCCTGTTCTCAAATGGTTCCACAAACATAAGAGGATCCGGGCTCGGTATAGTCCTAAAGCCGCCCGTCGGCGGTATAATCAGACAATCCATCAAAACCTCAAAACTACCTAACAATGAAGCCGAGTATGAGGCTATGATTGTAGGTTTAGATTTGGCCAAAAGTTTGTGGGCCGAAACTGTCAAGGCAAAATGTAATTCGCTCGTCATAGTAAGCCAAGTGAACGGAAGCTACGAAGCCTGAGAGGACAAGATGCAGAGGTATTTGGACAAAATCCAAATTACATTACGTCGCTTCAAAGAATGGACCTTAGTCCATGTACCCCGAGAGCAGAATAGCGAGGCTGATGCCCTCGCGAACCTGGGATCTTCTACTGAAGAAGAAGACCTGCTCCCCGGAGCTGTCGTCCAATTGTTCAAATCTGTGGTCGAGGAATGTCACGCAAAAATTAATTCTACTAGCCTAACATGGTATTGGAGAAACAAATATATAGTTTATCAAAAAGACAGGAAGTTACCCGCAAATCCAAAAGAATCGACGGCCCTACGAACCAAAGCAGCCCGGTTCTCCCTCGACGAAAATGGGGCTCTGATGAGAACTTTCGATTGTCCCTAGCGGTATGCTTGGGACCGGGCGACACAGATTATGTGCTATGAGAGATCCACGAGGGCACCTGCAGAAATCATTCTAGGGTCGATTCTTATAGTCCGAAAGGTGATCAGAGCGGGCTACTATTTGGACAATATGGAAAAAGACACCAGGGAATTTGTCCAAAAATGCAACAAGTATCAGCGGTTCGCTCCCATGATCTACCAGCCCAACAAACAACTACATTCCATTTTGTCACCATGGCCATTCATGAAATGGGCAATGGACATCATCGGCCCTTTGCCGACGGTGCTAGGTAAGGCTAAATTCATTCTGTTTATGACTGATTACTTTTCAAAATGAGTGGAAGCATAGGCCTTCGAGAAAATAAGAGAGAAGGAAGCCATCAATTTTATATGGGAACACATCATATACTAGTTTGGGATCCCATCCGAAATAACATGCAATAATGGGAGGAAGTTCATCGGGAACAAGGTAACACAGTTACTTGAAGACAATAAAATCAAGAGAATCTTGTTGATGCCATACCACCTCTGTGCAAACGGCCAGGCAAAATCTACGAGTAAAACCATCATTTAGAACTTGAAAAGAAATTGGAGGACGCCAAGGTAAAATGGAGAGAAACGCTGCCCGAGGTGCTGTGGGAATATCGGACAACTTCAAAATCAAGCACCACGGAAACACCCTTCTCTCTAGTATATGGCGCCGAACCACTGATACCAGTGCAAGTCGGGGAACCAAGCGCCAGATTACAGCACACTAATGAGGGCTCGAACAATGAGGCCATGACAACAATGAGAGGGGAGTTCCCAAGGCACGCAGTTTAATCTAACAAGGCTGACCTATCTGGGGCCTATTTCAAGATGTCACGTCCAGCCATCCTATCTTCACGCCTTTACAGATAACACATTTTGCACTATAACGGATTTCCCTTCTATATAAAGGGGATCCCCATCAGTTTGTAGGGCTCGGCTGATGTTGCTCCAACTATTCTCCAAAATATCAATAATATCTCTCTATTTTCTCTCTAACTTACTCGTTCTTACTCCCTCGAGGCCACTCTTAGCATTTAGTGGTGTCATACTTGTTCTTCATTTATTTCTTGGCATTGGCCATAAAGAGCCATGTCTGATCATATCTTAACTGTTATCTCATTCCCGACTATCCCCGATAGCTCGAGCTCGAGTTGGATATCGACCCCGAGGCTCCTCCATCAACCAGTCCGAAGCCCGGGCGGCAAGCCTCTAGGTTTGATTGCTGCCCCATTTTAGCTCGTATCTTATCGTTAAATTTTATTTTCTTAGCATCAATGCTCTACCAAGTAGCATAAAAATAGATCACGTATTTTTAGAATCCCATTTACAAATTTAATTGTTTTTTACCATTTTCACGGCAAACATACATTTAATTAGAACTTCTTATAGAACCAATAAGGGGAGGGTAATTGGGTAGCAAAGGATATGATGACATGTGTGCTAATGCTATGTGTAGCACCCTAACTTGGGGGCGATTACCAAGTATTGCACAGAAGTTATCCTATACGCTAAAGAACCTCGGACCCCTTTTGCCCTTTGTTTTAAATGTAATATCCATTTGTCTAAATTGCTTTATTTACTTATAAGACTAATTCACCTAATTCATGTTTGTCCAGGACCCACTGTGTGGACCTCGAGGGGTGCCTAGCACCTTCCCCTCAAGGTTATTTCGAGCCCTTACCCAATCTTTGGTAATGCAAACCGTTTTATGAGTTATTTACTTTAGGTGCCCTAATACACCTTAAATCTGTTAGGTGGCGACTATTCAAATTCTATACCCAATTCCCAAAAGGAAATGAGTCATCCCAAAGAGATGTTGAAACCTGGACTCCATGAGGAAAAAATGGGTGTGGCACTCATAATTAGAGGTAGTCTATTCATTCGGGTGCTACGAAGATGTATCATGATTTGAAGCAGTATTATTGATAGTGGAGGATGAATGAGACATGGTTGGACATGTATTGCATTGTTTGAATTATCAGCAAGTCAAGTATAAGTATCGTAGACCGTGTGATTTGTTTTAGAAGATAGATAAATCAGAGTAAAAATGAGAGCGTATCACTAAAGAATTTGTGGTAGGGTAGCCACGAACTTTGAGGAAGTTTGATGATATATTGATCATGATGGATAGATTGACTAAGTCTGCACATTTTATGTCAATTATGACTCCTTACAGTTTAGAGAACTTGGCTTAGATATACATTAGAAAGAATTTTTTTTGCATGGCATGCCTATTTCTATCATTTCATACTGTGGTACTCAGTTCACATCACACTTTTGGGGAGCTGTTTAGCAAGAGTTGGGTACACAGGTAGAGCTTAGCATTGCATTCAATTCACAAACAGATGGACAGTCCGAGTGGACTATTCAGATCCTTGAGGATATACTAAGAGCATGTATTATTGATATTAGAGGTCATTCGGATTAGTTCCTATCTTTGGTGGAGTTTTCTTACAACAACAGCTATCAATCTAGTACTCAATTGGCTCCATATGAAGCTTTATATAGAGATGACATAGTTCTCCAATCGATTAGTTTATGTCCAGTGAGACTAGGTATTTTAGTACAAATTTGGTTTTGTGATGCTCTAGATAAGATGAAGTTTATTCAAGAGTGGCTTTACATAGCTCAGTTCAGACAGAACAATTATCTAGATAAGAAGGTTCATGATTTGGTGTTCATGGAGGGTGAGAACGTATTGCTGATGTCGAAAGAGATTTCAGCGGCAAAGTTCCAGTGGAGAGGTCAACCAATAGAGAAAGATTGAGAGATCAAGTATGACACGCAAAGCAAATATCATTATCGTTTTGTCATTTCAAATATGATTCCTAACCCATTTGAGGACGAATGTTAGTTTAAGAAGAGGAGAATATAATGACCTGGTAAGTGATTCTGAGTATTAGAACCCTGCTCCACTATTTAATGCTTCCCATAGTTTCTTTTGATATTTTATTACTTGCGAAAATGGTTGGTTTGGTTCCGGGGAGGATTGGGAGTGAACTAGAATACTTTGTTTTATTTTTGGAAGCATAAGTTGTATGATTTGGCCAAGGTTTACTTTTTGGGTATACAGCCTCGGATTGGTGTTTTGATAGTTCCAATAGGTTTGTATGGTATTTTGGACTTGAGTGTATGTTCAGATTTGGTTTTGGACGATCCTAGAAGATTTTGACTCTATTTACTGAAAGTTGGCAACTTAAAATTTATAGGTTTGACCGAAGATGACTTTGTTTTTATCAGACTCCGATGGTAATTTTGAGACCTTGGATAGGTTTAATGGCTGAGATGAAATTATGTGCAAAGTTAGAAGGTGGGATTAAAAGGAAAGACAATTTTGGAAGGTTGAAAGTTCTCCTGGTGGAGGTAAGTCTCTTGTCTATTATTGCAAGAGAAACTTCTCCCCATAGATGATTTATTTGCTAATTGTTGCTTGATTTAGGTGCTATGTATATGCAAGGTAACAAGTGTATATGCCATTACATCTCATGCTTTCATACGTGGGAGTACGTCGTAAGTCAATTTATGTAAGCTAAAAAAATTAGATTGTCATTGAAAGTACATAAAGTAAGTTCATCATGTTATTTTCGAGGTTACAAATCATTAGGATCATGAATAACAAGTAAAAAAAAGGTTGTAAAGCTTGGACGCTAAACAAATTGAAGAAAATAAGTTTCATCGAAGGTTGACAAGTTTGGAATGTTATAACATATACTTTGGAGGTGAGACTAGGGTGATTAACATGATAACGAGGTTAAGTTATGAGTTATTTTAGTCGTATGATATTCATGTTTTATGTTTTTAAGTCAAGCTAGTTGTGGAACAAAAGTTGGCAAAGGTTATCACAAGTTTCTAACTCATAAAACCGTTCATTGATACAATATCAGACTAGAGAGATATTCGGGTTTTTGCGAGACTGCGCAAATAGCTCCCATGGGATCCACAAAGTTGGTTTAAACATCAGCTTATATTTATGTCATTTATATGTCGTTTTAACTAATTTTTCTCACCCACAACACTTCCTAAACCCTCCTAAATGCTCTCCAAAGGTTCCAACATGATTCTAGGGTGAAAACCTAAGATAAAAACATGAATCCAACGCTAGAAATCCTGTGGTGCTTGCTAGATTGTAGTTCTTCATCTTGTGGCTATTTTGGAGGGTTCGTTAAAGGTAAGTAACTTCAGATTTCATGTTTTTCTTTATGCTTAAGTTAGGAATCGGTTCCTCCTTCATATATATTAGAGTTTCAAGGTGAAATACAAGTATTTACACACCAACTTGAACATAAAAGTTGATTAAAAAAGAGAATACAACTCCTATAGTGTTGTGGTGTGATTGAGAGTTGTTGTGAGCTACACCATATAGGAATTCAAGTTTTATATACTTCCTAAGGTATGTAAATCATGTTCTTTGTTGTTCTTAAAGTCAATCATGTGTTGGTTGAGTTGTTTGAGTGCAAATCTACAAGATAGTAATTGACATGGCATAAAGAATCATTATCTTTTTTTGTAGGCTGTGTTGAGGCTATACATATGGTTTTTTGTAGCTAGAAATTGTTATAAATAGTTTCATTATGTTGTGGCTACTGTTAATAAGCTTATCTATGTGCTAATTCAGTAGATTAAAGAAGATAACATGAAAAATAAGATTTTGACGGTAAAGGTTAAGGTGATGGGCGTGTGGACTGTATTTGAAGATTATGCATATGATATTTTGTGTTGAAAATGATATGGTAAGCATAATTATGATGTAATACATGTTGTAGTATAATTTATGGAAAAATAATTGGATTCAAACCATATTTTATTAATCGTAAATCGAGTTTGCCGCTAAAAATGGTTGTAGAGTTTATTGTAAATTATATTGTTGTTGTTTGGGCTGTTTAGGAAATTTTGGTAACATATGGGATGTAGTCATGCCCTTTCTGTGCATGTTTTTTATGTGCAGATCCAGGTACTTCGACTTAGATTTACCATCCTTAAGGCGAGGTGACCGTTCGGAGACTTCGAGGTATACATGCCGTGTCCGTAGACCGAGGAATCTCTTTCTATTCTCTCTTATAGTTACAACCCTTCTATATTTATTTTGTTTTAGACTATTCTGTAGTTATATCACATTGTAGTGATCCTTAGCTTATGATTCATGGGTTTCCGGGTTTTGGGAAAACTTTATTGGTTTCAAGAATTTACATTATGTATGCCGAGCAGCACTTTTAAATGCTGTCATATCACTCTATTTCTGTTTTAAATTATTTTTATTCCGCACTATGGTTTATCTTCTGCAATTTAGGCTTACCTAGTCGTGGAGACTAGATGCCATCACGATGGTTCACGGAGGGCGAACCGAGGTCGTGACAAGTTGATATTAGATCTCTAGGTTCATAGGAGTCATGAATCACAAGTCGGTTTATTAGAGTCTCGCTTATCGGTATGGAGACGTCTGTACTTATCTACGAGAGGCTATGTAACTGTTAGGAAGATTCCACTTCATTTGATTTCCTTTTCGTGCGAGATTTTGGCATTATAATTCTAAACTTCTATCTTCTATTCTCTCACATATGGTGAGGACACGCTCTACTTGAGATGATTAAGCACCCGCGCCCCCTACTGCAGCCGTCAGAGGTCGGTGCAGGGGTAGAGGCTGAGGACGCACACATGCGCAGCCAAAGCACCTGCGCAAGCTGCTGTCGAGGTACCACCAGCAGATCTAGCCAGAGCCCAGGCCCCTGATACGCCTACTACTACTATTACTCCAGCACTTTAGGAGACTCTGGCACAATTCATGAGCATGTACAACACTTTGGCTCAGGTAGGGTTGCTTCCCCTTGCAGCAACTATATCTCAGGTTAGGGGAGGAGCATAGACTCCCGCCGCCCGCACTCCTGAGCAGCGAGTGCATGTGGAGAAGGTCCTTGAGATTATTCCTGTACAACCTACAGTCCGAGATTAGCCCAAGGATAGGGTAGTGGCTTCCGAGGATGAGCAGCTGAGGCTTAAGAGGTTCAAGAAGTACAAGCCTCCTATATTCACGGGTCTAGCATCAGATGATGCTCTGGGATTTATAGATGAGTGTTACCGCATTCTCCGTACCATAGGTATATCAGGATCGAGCAGGGTTTCCTTTACTATTTTCCAGCTTCGAGGGGCTGCCTATGAGTGGTGACGCACCTATGAGTTAGACTATCCGGATGAGGCTGCTTCACTGACTTGGACTCAGTTTTCAGATATGTTCTTGAGAGAGTACGTTCCTCAGAGCCTTAGGGATGCATGACGTGTAGAGTTTGAGCGGTTGCGCTAGGGTGATATGACTATCTCAGAGTATGTTGTCTGTTACATTAGTTTGGCTAGGCATGCACCAGCCTTGGTTTCTACTATCCGCAAGAGGGTTCGCTGGTTTATTGAGGGTCTTATTCCTAGCATCAGGTCTAGCATGGCTCATGAGTTGGAGATGGATATTTCTTATCTGCAGGTGGTGAGCATTTCTAGGAGGATTGAGGGTATGCATGCTAGGGAGAGAAAGGAGAGGGAGGACAAGAGGTCTTGAGAGTCGGGCCATTATTCAGGTGCCCCAACCGTAGGTCGTCATAGTAGGGTTTATATGAGTCGCCCTGTTCATTCAGATCTTCTAGCATTACAGCTCCTCCTAGAGCTTAAGAGCCTTATTATGTACCTCCGGTATCTAGCGCGCCTCTTGCGTGAGGTGCTTTTAGAGATCAGTTCAGTAGACCGGACGCGAGCCAGTCACAACCACCACGTCCTCCCAGAGCTTGTTTTGAGTGTGGTGACACACGCCATGTGGTAAGGGATTGCCCTAGACTTGGGAGGCGTGCACCTCCACAAACTTCTCAGCCAAAGCGTGCCCTGCAGAGTTCTCAGGCTATGGTTACAACTCCAGTTGATACCCCACCTGCTTAGCCAGTTGGAGGTAGAGGTTGCCCTAGAAGGGGAGGCTAGGCCAGATACTATGCCCTTCCTGGTTGTACCGAGGTTGTTGCCTACGATTCTGTCATAACAGGTAATGTACTAGTTTGTCACAGAGATGCATCGTTTCTATTCAATCCAGGCTCTACATACTCTTATGTGTCTTCTTATTTTGCTCCGCATTTGGGTGTACCTCGATATTCTTTGAGTTCCCCTGTTTATGTTTCTACTTCTGTGGGAGATTCTTTTATTGGGGACAGCATTTATCGGTCGTGTTTGGTTGTTCTTAGTGGTTTTGAGACCAGAGCCGATTTATTGTTGCTCAGCATGGTAGATTTTGATATTATCTTGGGCATAGATTGGTTGTCGCCCCATTATGCTAGTCTTGATTGTCACGCCAAAACCGTGACGTATGCTAGGTGTACCACGTGTTAAGTGGAGGGTTACTTTAGATCAGACTCCCAGTAGAGTTATTTCTTTTCTTAAGGCTTAGCGTATGGTTGAGAAGGGGTGTGATGTGTATTTAGCTTATGTGAAAGATGTCAATGTTGATACCCCTTCAGTTGATTCAGTCCCAGTGGTACGGGATTTTCCCAATGTGTTTCCAGCTAATCTTCCGGGCATGCTGCCAGATAGAGATATTGATTTTGGCATTGATATGTTTCCGGGCACTCAACCCATTTATATTCCTCTGTATCGTATGGCTCATCCTAAGTTGAAGGAGTTGAAGGATCAGTTACATGAATTGCTTGATAGGGGGTTTATTCGGCCCAGTGTATCACTTTGGGGTGCTCCTGTCTTGTGAAGAAAATGGGTGGTTCTACGCGTATGTATATTAATTATCGCCAGTTGAACAAGGTTACAGTGAAGAACCATTATCCTTTTCCTCGTATTGATGATTTGTTTGAACAGCTTCAGGGCGTACGGGTGTTTTCTAAGATTGACTTGCGCTCGGTTTACCATCAGCTGAAGATTCAGGAGCCAGATATCCCGAAGACTGCTTTCAGGACTCGATATGGTCATTACGAGTTCATTGTAATGTCATTTGGGCTGACCAATGCCCCAACAACGTTTTTTCACTTGATGCACAGTGTGTTCTGGCTGTACCTTGGCTCGTTCTTCATTGTCTTTATTGATGATATTCTATTGTATTTTCAAAGTCAGGAAGATCATGAGCAGTACCTGAGGACTGTGCTTTAGACTCTAAGAGAGAAGAAGTTATATACTAAGTTCTCGAAATGTGAGTTTTGGTTGGACTCTGTGGAATTCCTAGGCCACGTGGTATCGAGTAAGGTTATTCATGTGGATCCGAAGAAAATAGAGGCCATGCAGAGTTGGCCTAGACCATCCTCAGCTATAGAGATCCGCAGTTTCCTTGGCTTGGCGGGTTACTACTACCGTTTTTTGAGGGGTTTTCATTAATTGCAGACCCTATGACCAGACTGACCCATAAGGGTGCTCTGTTCCAGTGGACGGAAGAGTGTGAGGTGAGCTTTCAGAAGCTCAAGAAGCTTTGACTCCAGCCCCAATTTTGAAACTGCCTGCAGGTTCGGGGTCTTATACGGTTTATTGTGATGCCTCGAGGATTGGCCTCAGAACGGTGTTGATGCAGAACGGTATTGTGATTTCCTATGCGTCCAGACAGTTGAAGGTACATGAGAAGAATTACTATGTCCACGACCTTGAGTTAACTTCCATTGTTCACACCCTGAAGATCTGGCACCATTATTTATACGGGGTTCCCGGTGAGATTTATATTGATCATCGGAGCTTGCAACACCTGTTCAAGAAAAAGGATCTAAATTTGCGCTAGAGGAGGTGGTTAGAGTTGCTGAAGGAATATGATATCACTATTCTGTATCACCCGAGCAATGGCAATATGGTGACCGATGGTTTGAGTCGCCGGGCGAAGAGTTTGGGGAGTTTGGCTTATTTACCAGCTCGGAGAGGCCTATGGCGATGAATGTTCAGTCCTTAGCCAGCTAGTTTGTAAGATTGGATCTTTCGGAGCCCAGTCGGGTTATAGCTTATGTGGTTTCTCGGTCTTCCTTATTTGATCATATCCGGGCGCGTCAATATGATGACCCTCATTTGCTTGTCCTTAAGGACAAGGTTCAACATGGTGATGCCAGAGATGTAACCATTGGTAATGATGGGGTATCGAGGATGCAGGGTCAGATTTGTGTACCTAATGTTGATGGGCTTTGAGAGTTTATTCTAGAGGAGGCCCATAGTTCGCGGTATTCCATCCATCTGGGTGCCCCGAAGATGTTCAGGATTTGAGACAACATTATTAGTAGAGGCAGATGAAGAAAGATATAGTTGGGTTTATAGCTCAGTGCCTCAACTATCAGCAGGTGAAGTATGAGCACCAGAGACCAGGTTGATTGCTTCAGCAGATAGAGATTCCGGAGTAAAAGTGGGAGCGGATCACCATGGACTTTGTAGTTGGGCTCCCACTGTCTTTGAGAAAATTCGATGATATTTGGGTGATTGTGGATCGGCTGACCAAGTCCGCTCACTTTATTCCTGTGTGTACTACCTATTCTTCGGAGTAGTTGGAGGAGATCTATATCCGGGAGATTGTTCATCTGCATGGTATTCCAGTTTCCATCATTTCAGATAGGGGTACTCAGTTCACATCACGGTTCTAGAGGGCCGTTCAGCATGAGTTGGGTACTCAGGTGGAGCTAAGTACGACATTTCACCTTCAGATGGACGGGCAGTCTGAGCGCACTATTAAAATTCTCAAGGATATGCTACGTACGTATGTGATTGAGTTTGGAGGGTCTTGGGATCAGTTCTTTCCATTGGCGGAGTTTGCCTACAACAACAGCTATCAGCCCAGCATTCAGATGACACCGTGTGAGGCTTTATATGGTCGGCGGTGTAGATCCCCAGTGGGTTAGTTTGAGTCGGGTGAGGGAAGATTATTGGGCACAAACTTGGTATAGGATGCTTTGGAGAAGGTTAAGGTGATTCAGGATAGACTCCGTACAGCCCAGTCCAGACAGAAGAGTTACATGGACCGGAACGTTCGTGATGTTTCCTATATGGTTGGATAGTGGGTTCTGCTTCGGGTTTCGCCTATGAAGGGCGTTATGAGATTTGGAAAAAAGGGAAAGTTGAGTCCGAGGTTTATTGGCCCTTTCAAGATATTGAGGTGTCTCGGGGAGGTTGCTTATGAGTTTGACTTACCTCCCAACTTGGCAGGAGTTCATCTGGTATTTTATGTTTCGATGCTCCGGAGGTATCACGGTGATCCGTCGCACGTGTTAGATTTCAGTTCAATCCAGTTGGACAAGGATCTATCTTATGTTGATGAGCCAGTGGCAATATTGGACAGACAAATTAGAAAGTTGAGGTCAAAGAACATTGCATCCATGAAGGTTCAGTGGTGCTGTCAGCCGGTTGAGGAGGCAACCTGGGAGACTTAGCAGAAGATGCGCAGCCGTTACCCTTATCTTTTCACTATTTCAAGTATGTCTTTATGCTTGTTTGAGGACGAACGAACGTTTAAGTGTAGGAGGATGTGATGACCCGGCAGGTCGTCGTGAGAATTTATGCCCCGATCCCCTATTAACTATTTTCCCCGAGATTATTTTTGCTATTTTGATTTGCCGAGATGTTCAGTTTTGAGTTTCGGAGAGTTTTGGGACACTTAGTCCCTAAATGAGAGCTTATGTGTTGGAAAGTTGACCGTAATTAGAAGAGTGTGAAAACGGCCTCGGAATGGAAATCTGATGATTCCGTTAGCTCCGTTGGGTGATTTCGGGCTTAGGGGAGTGTTCGGATTGTGTTTTGGAGGTCTGTAGCTAATTTAGGCTTGAAATACAGAAAGATCGAAGTTTGAAGTTTCCGGTTCGATAGAGAGATTTTGATCTGAGGGTCGGAATGGGATTCCGGAAGTCGGAGTAGCTCCGTAGTATTGAATGTGACGTGGTAGCTCTGTAGATTTTGATCAAAAGCGTATTTTTAGAGTTTTGAGATTTTTAGGCTTGAATCCGTGTTTGATTCGTCATTTCGATGTTGTTTTAGGTATTTTAAGGATTGGTATAAGTTTGGACAGTGGTATTAGACTTGTTGGTTCCTTTGGTTGAGGTCTCGGGGTCTCGGGATGATTTCGGATGGTTGACGGAAGGGTTTTAGAGTTTGGAGTTACAACTTTAGCTGGTTTTCTATCATAACTGCACCTGCGATTTGGGTCCTACAGGTGCGGAGCTGTAGAAGCGGTGGAGAGACCGAAGAAGCAGAAAAGGGAGAAGCCAGCAGGGACCGCATAAGCGGGAGCTTCACCGCAGAAGCGGGTCTGCGAAAGGTTAACCGCAAGTGCGGAAGATGGGCTTTAAGTGAGAAGTCGCAGATGCGACCATTGTTCCGCAAAAGCGATCCCAAGACCGCCAAAGCGGTCCCAAGACCGTAGATGCGGTAATAGCTGGGCAGAAATATGAAATTTTGAGGGTTTAGTTTCAAAAGTTGGAAATTCGATTTGGAGCTCGGGAGAGGGCGATTGTGAGAGGAAATTAGAGAGGGGATCATTGGGTAACAATTCTTTAACCTTTTCTAGTTATATTCCATCAATCTATAGGTAGTTTCATCATTTAATTTTGGATTGGAGATGAAAATTGGGGAAAAATTAGAAGAAAGTTCTTTGACCTAAAATTCGACTTTTGATTGAGAATTTGACCTTAGATTTGGATAATTTTTGTATGCATGAACCCGTGAGAGTATGAGGATTCAGAAAATATTAATTTTACCCTATTCCGAGATGTGGGCCTGAGGGGCATTTTAGTCATTTTACCTAATTTCGCATATTAGCTTAGAATTTGTTTGTAGAATCAGTTACTTGAAGTGTTATTTACATTATGAAATTGAATTGAATAGATTTGGGTCATTTAGAGTCGAGTACTCGTGGTAAAGACGCGGTTTTGGGTTGATTTTGAGTCGGTTCGAGATAAGTGGCTTGCCTATCCTTGTGTGGGGGATCTTCCCCTTAGGATTTGGTATATTTGATAATTGAAATGCCTTGTACGTGAGATGACGAGTGTGTACTTGAGCTAATTGTTGAAAATCTCGTTTTCTTTAAGTAATTTCAATTGTGTTCCTTGTTCCTGTTTCATTTTACTTGCAATTTAAACCTGCTATTAGCTTAGAAAAAGCATGCCTAATTGACTTAACTTTTTATTTGCTTAAACTGCCTTGATTTAATTATGTGAGGCATGTTAAATTAGAATTTCCTATTTTACTTGGAATTGAGCTTAATTGAGTATTCTTGTGTTGCTGCTGTGTGTTTTACTTTGGAACTACGGGACGACATTCCGAGAGATCTCCTATACGTATTTATGACTTGAACTGAGGTGCGGGATACCAAGAGATCCCTAGAACATATATTGAGGATACCAAGAGATCCTCGGGATACCAAGAGTTCCCTAGCATATATTGAGGATACCAAGAGATCCTCGGGATACCAAGAGATCCCTTGTATACATTGAGGATACCAAGAGATCCTCGGGATACCAAGAGATCCCCAGTATATATATTGAGGATACTAAGAGATCCCCGGTTGTCATCCTTGTTATGAGTGGTATTTCCTTGTAATTGTCTTTATCTCTATTTTAGTTATTGTATTCATTATTATCTTGTATTAAATTCTTATTGTAGATTCTCAATTGTACTGCTTATCTTATTCTGTCATCTCTATATTTATTTAATCTCAGTAGGGCCCTGACCTTCCTCGTCACTACCTGACCGAAGTTAGGCTTGGTACATACTGAGTACTGCTGTGGTGTACTCATGCCATTTCTGCGCATGTTTTTCATGTGTAGATCCAGGTACTTCGACTCAGATTTACCATCCTTGAGGTGAGGTGATTGTTCGGAGACTTCGGGGTATATTTGCTGCGTCCGCAGACCGAGGAGTTTCTCTCCATTCTCTCTTATAGTTACAACCCTTGTGTATTTATTTTGTTTTAGACTATTCTGTAGTTAGAGCACTATGTAGTGATCCTTAGCTTGTGATTCATGGGTTTTCGGGTTTTGGGAAAACTGTATTGGTTTCAAGAATTTATATTGTCACAACCTTAAACCTGGACCCGGTCATGATAGCGCCTCTCGTGAAGACAAGGCCATCCAACTAGTTCCAATACAATTTTTAAACAGTTAAACATTAATAAGCAGTCTAAGCATGGGTAAATAAGCCAAAGACTAAGCTAAAGATAGTATAATGTGCTTATTCACCCAAACACAGCTTGATACCGGGGTGTCACAAATCACGAGCATCTACTAGGGTGTAAATACAACTGGAAAGTCTGAAATGTACCAAATACGCACTAATGAAATAATGAGAGAGAAAAGTAGTGTTGCGAACGTCGGCAGCTACCTTGCTAAACTCCGATGTCTCAGCCTCCGATCAGCCAATACCTGCTACCCGGTTCAGAAATACCTGAATTTGCACATAAGGTGCAGGGAGTAAAGTGAGTACTCCAACTCAGTGAGTAAAAATCATAACTAAAGTCCGAATGGTAAGAAATCACATAAAACATATCAAGATGCTTTGTAGAAGCAGTTCAGAAACCAGTAAGAAAGCAATGAAGCTGTAGAATCTCTTAAAACATCTTAGCTCAGTTTAAACTTCTTTGAGAATGACTTTTTCAACAGTTACACAAATGAATACAAACTAATTAGTGCAGATAAGCACAGAAGTCCGCCCCTCGGGCACAAATACACAATAAAACAAGTAAATGACAGGCAAATAAGAAAGATAAGCACATAAGGTTCGCCCCTCGGGTACAATGTCAAAAAATCCACCCCTCGGGCAATATCTCAGAACAATACCAGCCCTGCGGGCAATCACATAGAACAATACCAGCCCCTCGGGCTATATCTCACATCACAATGGGTACCCGCGCTTACTGAGGGTGTGCAGACTCCTGGAGGGGCCCTTTACGGCCCAAGCGCAATATCAAGTCATCTCGTGGAATCATAAACAGGCTTTCGGCCTCATATCAATATCAACAAGCCACCTCGTGGCGTACATATCTCAGGCCCTCAGCCTCATAATCAAATCAGTGTATCACCGCTGCGGCGTGCAGCCCGACCCAAAAGTATCCTCACAACACATGCCCTCGGCCTTACTCAGTCAAAAAATCATATAAGCAGCTCGGGCAATAGTAAAACATGATGCTCAGCCAAAAATATTATTTGAAATATCATTTCAAGTGATAAAGCAAAGTAAACGTGGCTGCATTTTGAAAAAAGTGGAAATTAACATGATTGAGTTCAAGTATAAAGTCAAAACAGTGAGGAAATATCAACAAAAATCCTCGAAGGGTTCAAATAGCTGGCAGTTGGCCCAAATATGGCATTAAGCCCAAATAATGATGATAGCAAATAGCAAATAGTTTTCAATCAAATACGCGGTAAAATCATTAATCTGGATGGACCAATTCATAATCCCCATTAGTGCACGACCCCACGCTCATCATCAAGCATGTACCTCACCTCAATATAGCACTACGATGTGCAATCCGAGGTTTCAAACCCTCAGAACATTATTTACAAACATTACTCACCTCGAACCGGCTAAATTTCTAGCTTGCGATGCCTTTGCCCCGCGAATCAGCCTCCACTCTCGTCGAATCTATCCAAATCAGAACGAGAACGTCAAAATATGCTAAGGGAATGAAGCCCAAGCGAAAATAATCAATAAAGAGCAAAAATACCGAAATTACCAGAACCCGACCCTCGGGCCCACGTCTCGGAGTTCAATAATTTTTACACCAATAGATTCCTTATCTCCCCACGAGTTCATACATATCAAAAGTTTAGAAATCTGACCTCAAATGGTCCATCAAATCCTCAATCATAGGTCGCCAATACTAAACCCTAGTTTCCCCAAATTTCACCCTTAAATTCCATAATTTCTAGCTTTAATCCCTAAAATAATAGCGTAGGAATGAGTTTTAAGTCCAAATCCCTTACCTCAATGAAGTTTCCTTGAAATCCCTCTTTCAAATCGTCCAAAAAGCTCCCAAGCCGAAGTTAAAAATGGTGAAATAACTCAAATACGCGAAATGAACTAAATTATATGATCTTCCTAGACCTTTTCGCATCTGCGGCACAATACCCGCTTCTGCAGTACCGTATTTGCGGTTATTATTCCGGTTCTGTGGAAATCACTAAAACCAGCCACATCCGCATTTGCGATCATCCTTCCGCAATTGCGGTTTCACAGATGCGGCCCCACAACTGCATTTGCAGTTCCTGACAATTCTTTCCAAAACCTCTTCTGTGGCTCCTCTCTCGCATATGCGGCGCCGCACCTACGGTACCCAATCCGCAGGTGCGAAAATACCAGAAGCAACAATTTAATAGCTGCAATAACAATCCAAACTTCCCGTTAACCATCCAAAATCACCCCGAGGCCCCCGGGACCTCAGCCAAAGGCACCAACATATCCTAAAACCTTATTCAAACTTTTACCAATCTTCAAAACACCTCAAACAACATCAAATCACCCAAAACACGTCGGATTCAAGCTTAAGTTTCTAAAATCTTCTGAATTCCGCTTTCGATCAAAAACCCAACCAAACCACGCCCGAATGACTTGAAATTTTTCACACACATCCCAAATGACACAACGAAACTACTGCAACTTCCAGAATTTCATTCCAACCTCTATATCAAAATTTCACCTATCAACCGGAAAACGCCGAACTCTAAATTTCGCCAAGCCCAAACCTTCCACGGACCTCCAAAATGCATTCCGATCACGCTGATAAGCCCCAAATCAACTAATAGAGCTAACCAAATCATAAAAATTCCAATCCGAGATCGTATACAAACAAGTCAAATCTTAGTCAAACCTTTCAAATTTTAAGCTTTAAACTGAGAGTTATTCTTCCAAATTCATTCTGATTAACCTGAAACCAAACCCAACGATTTACATAAGTCATAATACACCACATGGGGCAAGTCATTCCCGAGAGCTGACGATCAAAGTGAAAAGCTCAAAACGACCGGTCGGGTCGTTACATCCTCCCCCACTTAAACATATGTTCGTCCTCGAACGTGACTAGAGTTGTTCCAAAAGCCAACCAATCGTTCAATAACCTTACCGTGCATATATCCGGGGGTGATTCCACATCACCCTATCTCATATAGGTCCGATAACACAATGCAATTGAAATTTCCCAATCCAACTTGGCCCATAAACCTTAAAACCACATTTCCACTCCTGGAACCATCCACAAAATCCAAATGTCACATCTATACTCTGCACAAGCCCGAACAAGTTGTAATAACCCACACCCGCTATCTCAGGTGCAATCACATGATATACCACATAACTCAAACACATGTAGTGATAACTTCTAATCACAACAGTTGCACACAACACCTGAATACCGATAGAGAAACTTTTATCACTAAAGTCTCATTCCAACACTTTCATATACTGCCAATGATAAATGAAACACACAATAAGCCATAACCATTTCTAAGATTAACCATTCATGAAGCCACTTCTCCTTTGGCAAAGACCGCAACAAATTTCTAAGTCGAACCTCGATATTATCCTTCCGACATACTGAAATCAAATCCGTTCGCATTCATTAAACATCCCAGCAAGCTCATCTAATCCAACACCCTACTCTGGTGACATGATACCTCAATACAGACTAAAGCCACAACTTTCGCAATATTCGCACCAATAAGCTACAGTCCGAACATACTCAAATCATGAAAAATGACTCAAATGAATGAGTTGTACCTCAAGCTCACAAGTATCACCACAAAACAAGGCTGAGAACCCGTCTCACATCATAGGAACAGAACACACATATCTAACCCGCAAGGTCATACCCCCACATAACTTCGCTGCGATGCGCGATCCTATCCAACACTGCTCCACTTGAAACACCTCAAGTCACTATGCTCGAAATCGACAACCACGTGCAATTTGATGTCTGAAACCAAAGCAAATAATCATACCCACGGTGAAGCAAATAACATACACCACACAAACTCGAAAGGACATAACCGATACGCCATTCTCCAAGCAACACCCAATTACTCTTCACGCTCGACTTCCACTATGAAACCCCCAATAGAACTGCACCATATGTACCTACAACCAATAAATCATAACACCTCGCAACACAGAAAGGTAACTCATAGATCTCCCCGGATTACTAATAAGCTCAATAACAATTGAATCAACACATCCCTCAACCATACAATTCAGAGCCAACCACGCTGACTTAAGATAACCCTTTGGATAATCACAAATATCGACTCCCATTGATTTTTTGTCTAATTTTTCGATTTATTTCTTTAATTTCATAGTTTACTATTCTAGATTAGTTTTATTTAAATATTCATAATTTAGAAATTCGCTTGAATAGATTAATTGTCTCAGTTTAATTTAATTAATAGTTAATCAGAAGTCCTTGCGGGTACGATATCTGGACTTACAATCCTATATTACTTGTATGACCAAGTATACTTCCATGTGTATTTGGGAGCAATAAGTTTTTGGCGCCGTTGCCGGATACTTAGAAATTAACTATTTTACTATATTAGACATTATTTACTTGGTTCCTTTATTTTCACACCACCTCCCCAGGAACGTGATCGAAAAATTAATACAAAATTAGGGGCGCAATTTATATCCTCAAAGTGGAAGGAAAAGTGGTGAAAGTGATGGCGTCGTTCTGCAACGTTAAATTAAGCGCTTGTTGGAAGGCAACCAATTTTTTTTTATTGTGTTATTTTTGTAGTGTATTTTTGTGTTTTGTAGGAGTAGCAGCATTGAGACAAAGCTAGTAGGTATGTGCAAAAGCGATGGTTGAAACTAAGTGTGAGGTATCCGCACAAATGATCATACCTAGGAGAAGTCTGAGTATCTCGTGAGCTGCTAATGCTTCGATTTTTTGCCTAACATGGAGTCTCTTTTATCCTCTTGTTATTTACAACGTGCATTGAGGACATTGCACAATTTTAAGTATAGGGTGAAGATATTATTTGAGTGATTTGCTGTGCTATCCTAGCCTAGTTTTACTACGTTTTCTTAGTGTAATGTAATAGATTTTTCTTTAAAAAAAGCATAAATTTTTTTTAGAAAAGTTTGGACTTTTACTGATGATGGATTTTGTGGACAACTTTCTTGAGTGATTAAGGTTTGATAAAAAATATAAAAATAATTTTTTTTTCTAGTTAGTTTTAGTTAGATAATAATCCATCTTGGTTTTTCTTTTTGCATTAGTTCTTTTCCATGCGATGTAGTTTGAACAGGATAATAGTTTCTTTTTATTTTTAGGGTATATAAGGTTTTAGGAAATAAAAGGAGGAAGATTGATTAACCTAAGAGCCCTTTACTTAGTTTTCTAGTATCATATTTAAACTTTGGCATGTGGAGTATCTTTCCTATTTTTTGCAATTGTTCAGGATGCCTTAATGAAATTGGACAACATGTCTTATGATACCTATGTCTCTTTTTCTTGACCATTGTTTACTTTGTGCTTAATACTTAATATCTTGTGGCTTTGTGAATACTTGCATTGTTTGAGAGTCAGAATGAGGCCATCCTAGAACTTGCTGGGTATGTGAGTTGAAGCGAAATTTTAGGTGATGCTCGGATTGAAAAAATGATTTAGGCCTTCTTTGATCTTTTTGAGCTTAATTGCTTATCATAAATAAAAATTGAATCCTAGTAAACCCTATTGAGCTTATGGACTTTTAATTGGAACCTGCATTATGAGCCTATACCCTTTTATTTTTAATTGATATTATTTTGATCCTGTTACTTTTGAAAGTACTTTAATTGTGAAATGAGCGCTAGAAGAAGTACAGACTAAGTATGGGGTGGATTCCGAGTGGAACCAATAAAAAAAGAAAGGTGCAATTGCTTTGTAGAATAATACACCACTAGCGGAAATTGAGAAAAAAAAAGAGAAGAAAAAAGATCTGAAGAAAAAAGAAGAAGAAAAAGATAGAGATGAATAAATTGTTGTCTTGTTCTTGCTAATGTGGTATAAATTAAATTAGTACTTAAAGAAAGAGGGAATAATTTTGGGTAGTGATCTTGTTTGTGAAATTAATGTGGATTGCAGAATTTCTACTTAAAGTTTATTATGTGATGTGTTAAAGTGCTTAGGAGGGTGAACCACTAATCCTAAATATATACTATCCGTCCCTTAACCCACATTATAACCATATAAAGTCCTAATTGATTTTAGATAGAGCGAGCCTACATTAGTGGAGATTTACATTATGGGCAAGCCTATAGTACCTTTTGCATGCATGCAACTTCTTTGTGAGAGTGATCATCTTTGATAGATTTGAATCCTTAATTATACTTGATCATGAGATTCGAAATGTATGGATTCAACTTACTCTTTTATTCTTGTTGTGAGGGAACATGATTTTTACGAGGGATAAGTAACGTTATTAGACTTCTCTGTGTTGTTGGGTGTTAAAGCTATGAGTGCATTATTATATTGAGTCGGCTTTTAAGGCTAGGATTATCATGAGCACGTTGTATTTGTTGTGAATATGTGAAGAATGGCATAGATAAATGGAAGTGTAAGTGATTGCATATGCTACCATTTAATTGTTGGTATCAACCATGCTCATTGGTATGGATGTTGAAAAAAAAAATTAAATTGCTCTTCCCTAGTTGAGATGTACGTGTTGGTGTGTTGTTGAGAGTTACATTGCATGAGGGTGAGCCAGAGTCTAAGTGTAGGGTGTTGATATTCAGCTTAAAGTATGTATAGTTATATACATATTGCCTCGCATTTTACTCATGTTTCATAATTTTCGCATGTGTAATGTTATAAATTGTGTTAAATCGTGGTATTTTAATGTATAGAGTCATCTGCGGATAATGTGGGACAAAAGTGCACGAGTTGAAGCAAAAAGGGAACAAAACAAAATATTGGGACAATGTAGCGCCACAGGTAGCCTGGTGTGCTACCTATGGGCCAGTTTCCAGAACCTCAAAAATCTCGGCGCCAGGGCTAGCTCCCCACGCTACCTTGGGCGCTGGGTGACGTGAAAGTAACCTACTTCTTCTGGGACAAGGTTATTTCGACCCAAGACGCCCAACTCGTATAAAAGCAAGTCTAAACCTATTTTCGAGGGGGAGACGCCACTTTGAGTGGGAAATACACACACGGAACACTTAGGAGAAGGCTTCTAACTAGTTTTTCTTCTGTTCTCTTGCTTAATTTCATAGTCCATTAATTCTAGAGTTTTGGGTAGCTATATGACCGTTGTAGTTTGAAGCTTGAATTGTTCTTATTATTTTATTATATTTATTTATTTATTCAATCTTGCGCTAAATTATTTGATTGCATGATAACGAATTGAATACTATCTACGAATCTAAGATTGAACTCAGGAGGGGGAATTCTAAATTGCATATAAGATTGAGTAGAGCAAGATCTTGAACTCGAGCATCGAAAACAGATTTACGGTTAGGATAGAGATAAACCTAATCGCCTTGTTTGGTTATTATATAGGAATTATTAATGCATTCATGTTAATCCTAATTCTATAAGAATATAAGCATTAGGGTTAGCTTGAATAGGCAAGTAATAATTCGGAAAAATACGACGAGTAATATTAACCTTGTCAACCAATAAACCAGATAAAGTAATAAGTCAATTTAAGTGGATTGTTAGCTAACTCATAGTTCTAGAATATCGACTCCCATTGAATTTGTATCTAATTTTGCCGATTTGTTTCTTTAATTTCATAATTTACTATTCTAGATTAGTTTTAGTAAAGATTCATACTTTATGAATTCGCTTGAATAAATTATTTGTCTTTGTTTAATTTAGTTGATAGTTAATCACAAGTTCATGTGGATATGATATCTGGACTTACAATCCAATATTGTACGACCATGTATACTTGCGTGTGCGTTTGGGAGTAACAATACTGAAGAAAAAATTATCAAACTCTGGCATAACATATTAGGATTTTACTTGTAAAAATTCGAGATCTAGCATATTGTGTTGGAGTTTTTTTGTATCAATTTTATCCATACTTGCAAAGTGAAGAAAAAGAAGAAGCAGCAAAGAGGACGCTATGATTTTTAGGGGTATTTTTGTTCAGATATTACTTCTGCATACATAAAAAAGTGACTAAATTTTGAGTAATTTTGAAATTGTGACTTATTTTAATTAGAAATTATAAAATTGGCTATTCCTGAATTTTTTCCTAAATACTATACTCCCTATTCTATTTCATATCACTATTTTTTTTCTGGCCGTTCTAAAGAAACGGGAAAAAAACCTTTATTTACTTCGAAAAAAATTAATTTTAACTTAAGGAATCTCTATGGCCACGGGTTTTATTCTTTTATTTCTTAAATTTTGTGCTTAATCAAATATTGCCACACATAAAATAAAAAGTAGGAGAAGAATCATAAGATCCCATTAGAAAGAAGTATTATTGTCGTTTTGAACTCATTGTCATTGTTACCGATTAACTATTAGTGTTTTTACGTTGAATTAATTTGGAAAAGTAATTTAGTCTAATTTCTCATAAAATAATATAGTGTTCGGTTGAAAATATTATGACCCAAAAAAATCAGGTGTCATGGGAAAACAAGTAAAACAACACTTGAACGACGATGACTCAAACAACAAAAGAGAAATATACCAAAAAAGACACAAATATTTAACGTGGTTCGGCCAGTTGACCTAGAGTACAAAAATATTGAGAGTACAACGCCAAGAAAACGCAAACACAAGTGACATACTAGCATTTGTCCCGCAAAGTTCTCCCCCTAAACACATCTCTCAAACCCCATATGGCTACATTGTGGATGCTACTGAATGAGAAAGGAGGATCCTCAATTTATATATACAAGTCCAAACCTTTTCCTACCAGCAAAAGGACTAGCCAAATATGACAGATTTATAATTTCCTTCTACAAGAAGGAAAGTCCAATTATAGTAAATATGTTTCCCTTTCTCTTGTGAGATAGGAAAACCAAATATGGTAAAAACAAAATAGGACAAATACCTAATAATTCCCCCTTTGATCCCACAAAATAAACTTGATCCATTTTATCACATAATCTTCAATAGGTCGCATCTCCAAATCTCCACCACAAAGTATTTCTCAACGTGCGCAACACTCCGGTCAAATTTCTCAGACAAAAATCACGATTGTCGTCAAATAGGTTGCGACTAGTGAACTCATCAAGATGAACCTGCCTTGAACTTTGCTCTAATACCACTTGTTACGACCAAGAAAAATCAGGTCTCATGCGGAAGATAGTAAAGCAACACTTGAACGACGATAAATCATATAACAAAAGAGAAATATCCCAAAAGGGACACAAATATTTAACGTAGTTCGGCCAATTGACCTACGTCGACGAAGAAAATGACCAATCCATTATATAAAAGAGGGTACAAAAGTATTGAGAGAACAACCTCACGAAGAGGCAAACACAAGTGATACACTAACACTTGTCCCGCAAAGTTCTCCCTCTAAACACGACTCTCAAATCCCATTTGGTTACTTTGTGTCTGCTACTGAATGAGAAGAGAGGATCCTTAATTTATAGAAGTCCAGACATTTTCCTACCAGCAAAAGGTATAGCTAAATATGGAAGATTTATTATTTTTTTCTACAAGAAGAAAAATCCAATTATTGTAAAATATGTTGCATTTTTATTTGAGAGATAGAAAAATCAACTATGACAAGAAAATCAGGAGAAATACCTAATAGGAAAGATTAATAGAAAAAAGAAATCGCATACTTTCTCCATTCCAGTTATATGAACCTTTTTGTAGTATGAGGGTTAAAATAAATAATTTTCACAATGAATTCAGACATATAATGTTCAGAATTTTTGAAATAAAATTTATATATTTAAAAATTACATAAAAAGTATTATTAAATAACAACAGTTACAAATTTAAAATATATTTGCAAAAAATATTGTTAAAACAAACTTTATTTAATTCTCCAAATAGTCACATGTTCACATAAAAATAGGATAAATGACTTTGTTGATCATACAAACAAATGGTGCATAACTAATGCACCCTTTGTTAATGGTATGAAAGTAATACGTGTATTGAGTTACACTTAAATTTAATTATTATTTTATAATAAAAACTATAATATGAAATAAGAATAAATTCGTAATATAGAGATAAAATATTTAAAGATAAAAGTGTGTTAACGTAAATTACCCGACACAACATTTGTTGGCTTGTTATTCACGGCAAACAACAGTCTTATAATTATTTATTCACCATATAACAATCTCATTATTATTATTCACCTCACGAACAATATCTAGTAATTAGAAAACGAACCATAAAAGTACCCCTAAGAAGTATATATATCATTAGAAAAAATAAATTTGATGATGAAACGTGTGGGCAGCAGAAAAGCATAAACGAATAATGCGGGCAAAGGGACAGAAGTACCAATTTTGCGTTGTATTTGGACCATAGATGTCCACATTTTATCCCTAATAATGAGTGTACACAAAGGGGTCGTTTGGTTGGAATACGATTTATACCGGTAAGTTATGCTGTTATAAGTTATATTGGGATAAGTTATGGTGAGATTAATTATGCTGGGATTGTTGTTTATTCATTGTTTGGTATGTTGTATAAAGAATGACAATTGCATAATTTCTAAGAAGAAGGTATAAGTTACACCGGTGCTAATTACCCCACCTTCTGTAAGGTATAAGTAATCCCAGTATTATAATTAACACCGGAATAACTTATACCTAGTTTGCTAACCAAACAGAGTATTAAGGTGACATTAAATTTTTATACCACCCTTATACCTTCTTATACCTCATACTAAACGACCCCTAAAAGTAAATTGCCCTGTGCTCCATTTAAGTCGACAGTGTAGGCACTGTTTATTGGGGTACGTGAGACTAGTTTTTCGTCCCATTCAGCGTTCGGTACGCGCATTGCAGCCCGATTATATCCGAATTCATGCCGCGTAGGACCCCATTCGGAGGGAAGCGCTCCCTACCAAGGATGAGAGTCAAATCAATTGATTTTAACTCCAGAAAAAGATGGGTTTGAAGTTTTAACCTAAATTTATAAACCAAGAATACATGGTCTCCATAATACCCGTCGTGCGAAGAATTCGTTGGCACTTAACCAAAAAGTCCTGGGAATCCTCTGAGTCAGTACCACTAAATGATGGAGACTGAAGCCTCCCAAATTGTCCAGTCTCTTAGCACATCATCAGACATAACAGGAACCACATGAGCCCGAGCAGCTGCAACCGGCTAGGCTGCTAGTGCCCCCGATGTATGAAGTCCCTGCATCACCTACTCTGGAGTACGGGCGGCGTGAATCTTAGCACCTCCCCTGACCTGAGAAGTGGTTGTTGCTGCCGGAACTGAGACCGCCTGAGCAAGGCTAGTGCACACGGTTAGAATATGAGCCAAAGCCTCCTGAAGGCCTGTAATCACAATAGGCGCAGCTGGTGCCTGAGCTTGCCCCACTGGCTCAACTGTATCTTGTACCTGCTCCTGAGTTGGAGCGACTTTTGGGTTTGCAAGTGTTGCTCTTGCTGATGTACGAGCTGCACCTCTGCCCCTACCGTGGCCCCTCCCGCAACCTCGACCTCTCATATATATATATTTTTGCTATTTTAAATAAAAAATAAATAATGAATTTCATATTACTCACATGAGTTGCTAAATAATTTAAGTTCGTAGTGAGCAATATATTTTGAAAGGGAAATATGTATTTTAAATACCTAATAATTTGATATTTCTTATATACACATATATTTGTCATATCAATATTTATTTACTTTTTCATCTGAAAAAGGTTTATTTAATTTTTGACAATAACTCGTATTTTAAAATTAATTATAAATATTAAACAATGAAATTATACTTTTGCAAGCAAAAATATAATGTTAGAAAGTACACTATAATTACATTATAATTAATAAATGATGTATATGATTTAACTGCATAGGTTTATTTGGTAGTCTTGCCCTAGCCTCGTCACTACTTCACGGAGGTTAGGCTAGGCACTTACCAACACATGAGATTGGTTGTGCTGATACTACACTCTACACTGTGTGCAGATCTCAGTGCTGCAGCTTTTGGATCGCAGTGAGGTTGCTGCCTTCAGTCCATCAGGCGACCCGAGGTAGTCCTGCAGGCGTCCGCAGGCCTTGGCGTCTCCTCATATCTTCCCATTTTGTTTCTTTTATGTATTTTAGAAACAACTTGTATTTATCTTTCAAACACTTATTTGTAGTACTCTTAGACAGTCTGTGAAATTGTGACACCAGATCTGGGTAATTTTTGGTTTATGTAGTTGTATCATTATTAATATTAAATTGTTACATTTCATTCTTCCGCTTTATTATTTCCGCTTATTATGCAATGTTAATTCACAATTGCTAAAGGATTAAAAATGGAAACATGTAAATAATTGTAATGGTTAGCTTGCCTAGCTCTCACTAGTAGGCGCCATCACGACTCCCGAGGATGAGAAATCCGGATCGTGACATTGATTGAGTATGGAAAATGGAGATGCCAAAGGATTAGTAACACCTCCATCATCTTGCCAATTTGGCCTATTTCTCCGACATGGTACATCATGCTAAAAATAATATGAACAGAAAAAGAAGTTTTTTAGCCAAATATGCCTCGCGTATCGATCCCTCAATCCTAGATCTATTTTTCACGGTCCACTTACATTTTCCAATATGTATTCTCTAGGAAGCCAGATAGGATTGAAACTAGTACGTTATGTTTTCCTTTAGAAATGTATTTTCTTTTCTTTGCTGGGATAAGGATCTAAAAGAAAGACAAATTTTTAAAAAAACTTGTTTAACTGCAATTATATTTGATTTTTTGGTTCTAAAAATACGTGATTTATCTTAATGCTAGTTGTTAGGCAATAGATGCTAAGTGTGAGTAAAAAAAAAAAGAAATGCAAACCAATAAGGTCACAAGGCTGAGCCTCGAGATGGTCGGAGCAGGGCCTCGAGGTCTAGCTGGGCTAATAGCGATTAACGATTGATGAAGAATCAATGATAATGAAGGCCTCTAAGATGGACTTTTGCAGTTAATAATGAGCAATAAATGAAGAACAATGATGAATAATGAATGAACAATGAAAGAACAAGCAATAAATGTAAAGAACAAATATATTAGCCAAGAGTAGAGAATGTTATATTGTATTCAATATGTTGTGTAATCAATGATTATCCTAGAGCGCTTACAAGATGATAAGGGTCCCCTTTATATAGGAGGGGATCCTTACATAGTACATGTCTAATGATCATGGGGAAGTGCTACTGGTTCAGCTGTATAACGGTTAAATGTGGATCTGTACTATTCTTTGCAAACTCTGTCAGTTCTGATCATGTGCCCTCAGGGGTTTTCCACCTTTTCATAACGGTCGTTGATTTCCATGCCGCCTCGAGGTGTATCATAATGAATCTTCGATATGCCCTACTGAGGTGGGTGCTTCGATAATGTGCCTTGGGTTATGCTTTGATCCTATCGAGGCCGGGCTCGAAAATGCCGTAGAGACCTTAAAATTGGCCTTCTCCGATTTTAACCACATACATATAGTCCCCGCGTTCCTTGGAATGAAATGGAAAGGAATGATTTGAATTTTTCAACTCTTCAATGCATCCAGTATTATATAAGTTACACCACTTGATCGGTTGATGTGACAAAAAATGTCATTTAAAAGTCACGTTCGCACTATTCTCGAAAAGCCTCGAACTGATCACGACGATTGGTGCCCCGTTGGGTTTCCCCAGCACGCACTACTAGTCTCTATAAATACCTCAGTCCTTTACCCCTTATTCCCTATCACATCTTCTAACTTTTAATAGCTTCTTACTTTTTTCCTGTGGTTGTTTCTCGCCTAGTTTTTTCTCTTTTCCTCTGAAATCTTTTAGAAAATGGCTAAGACCTCTAGAACCATCCCTCAAGGTGATAAAGCTTATTCTTTATCACGCTCATCTAAGGGCAAAACCATAATGCCTCCCAGTATTGAAGAATGTACGTCGGAACTCTGTAAGACATCCTCCGATTTTTTAGTTGACAAGGCTTCTTCGAAACCAAGGTGGTGTGAACCCATGTCCCAATATATTAGTCTGATCACTGACACTGGGAAGGTGAAAACTAACTAACGCTGGGGAGAAGCAGTGCAAGTGGAGGTGCTCTCTCGGGAGGAAGATATAACGACACACAAACCCGGTTTCCTTTGTGTATATACATATCTTTTTACCTTGGGCCTGGTAGAACCATCCTTGTAGTCGATAAACCCTGTAATTCTTGATTTCTGTGGATAATAACAGGTCACACTCGATCAAATTTATCTGTCATTCTGGCGCGTTGTCTACATGATTAGGCATCTTGCAAACATGGCTGGGGGTGTACCTTTTACCCTTGGTTATCTGATTAGGATGTACTACCCCCGAATGTATCGAGGTGGCTTGATTAAGCTTCAGTGTCAGACTCCAAAGGCATTCTTTGCAACGATGAGGGAAAGGACAGGGGGTGGATGATTTGCTTTATTCGGGTTAGGGTTTCGAATTCAATTCCCACCAAGAGGATGCCATGCCCCGAGGAATGGAACATGAATCGTAAGTGAAAGCATTGATTAACTATTTTTCATTCCTTTGGGCCATTGTCCCTCATGAACTAACTCCTTTTGTCGGTACAGTCGTCGAGTGGTACCCCGACGCAGTGAAGGACCTTGCAGGCTGGGTTCGCAATCTCGATTTGATCTACCCATATGATAAGCGCGCAGGGCGCGATCTGGCCAAGGGCCAATGGGAAGCTAAAAACCATGGTGAGGTTTCCCTTCTGACGAATTTGAGCTCGTTACAGGAGATTCCCCTTAATCGTATTTATAACTTTCGTTATTGCCTTTTGCATTGGTGCAACCCTGGGAGATGCCTCTTTAATGAGGGATGATTTCTCTGGGGAGGCGGATACTTCAAGTCTTTCCAAGGAGTAGAAGAGAAAAATAAAATCGCCGACTAAATCCTCGAAACCGAAGAAGGCGAAAGTTCAAACGCCTAAGGTTGATTCAGTGACCCTAACTTCGGGAGCAGCGGAGGGCCCTCGAACTGGGGTTGGAGAGAAAGATGACTCCCTGCTAGTGCTCGGGGAAGGAGGAAGCGTGATTGCTTCAGATCTTGCTGAGCCGATGGCCGTCGAGCCGACGAATAAACTAGAAGTTGCAGATGTTGTCTCATATTGAGCCAAGGAGGCTCTCGAGGATGGGTAAGATTATGTTCTTGAGCCGTTTGATGGACAAAACATTTCTCGAGCCGAGGGGTGTTTGGTAGATGAGTTAAGGGATCTCAGTCCTGAAGTTACCCGGAGGTAAGGGAAAACCCCTATTGACCAAGCCGGAGCTATTCATACGGGTGACTCTCCACTGGGTCCGACACTTCTTCCGAGGGGAATACAAAATGACAACATTAGAGAGATTTCCGATGGGGGGCATCCTTCGGGGGAATGACTTGTTTGAAGGACTCGTCACTAGGGTCGGAGAAAACCCCGATCTTAATGCCTCGCTAATATTTGAGGAAGTCGAAAGGCTTCGTAAACAGGTAATCATTCGTCAACTTTGCTCCATGCTCCGATCCTTATCTTCCTACTTTTGTTCTTCTATGCTTTTAGGTTATAGTGCTTTATAATCAGGCCTTCGTTAAGTCCCAAGCTTGGTTGGCCCGCTATGAGGAAGAGTGAAAGAGGCTCTCATCAGAGGCTGATGAGTTCAGAGCTCTTTCTACCAAGAAGGAGGAAGAACTTTGTGACCTTCGGGCTCGTTTGGAGACGATGTCTCGAGAGCGGACTGATCTTGCCGAGCAGGTAATGCGGTCATCATATGTCTCTATTTTTGCGCTTCCCTGCCTTTAGCATTTAACACCTTCGGATGATTCTTGTAGCTTGAGAAGAAGGATGTCCTGATGGAGAAGGGGCTTAGATCTAGGGATGCTGAGATTTTAGGACTTAAGAAACGTGTGGACGAGATGGCTTCCAAGAGAGATACACTTCAGGGGAAGTTGACTTCGGTTGAGCATTGCCTTCAGGAAGAGATAGAGGATAGTGGTAAGTGTAAGGATCTCCATGCCGAGTCGGTTGTCATGCTATCTACCGCCAAGACTGAAGCCGATGCGCTCATGACCTCGTACCGAAATGATGATGCCGCTGCCAATGCTCAAGCTAAGAAAATATCTGAAGAGGCCGAGCTTGAGCTGACTCGGGCCCTAGATTGTGCTCGATTAAGATCTCGGAGGTAGGCTCTCGAGGATGTATATGTCGGGGGCATCGATTTGTCCGCTGGTATCGAGAAAGTGAAGGCCTTAAAGGAAGAGTAAATGACTTTGCTTACTTATGATGAGGATTCAACCAGTGGCTCAAAGAGCGGTGGAGATGAAGAAGAAGTCCCCGAAGGGGAAGAAGTCGTTGATGATCGGGGTATTGAGGGTCAAGCTGTCGAGGGCACAACTCATGAGGGGAGTTCGTCTGACCAAGTAACTCTGGCCGAGGATTAGGCTTTATTCGTTTCTTTGTAAGGCCCCCCATGGGCTTTGTATATACATCTTTTAAAAATATAAGAATTTCTGCATTTTGCCGTTAATTCGTGTTGGATCCAAATGTATGACTTTAGCGATCAGCTCTGGTATTTGACTCGGAACGTAATAAACCCTTAGGTTTTTAATCGATTGACATGACACCTCTTAAAGTTTTTGTTAATCCCTAGACTAAGATTCTAATGCGAACTTAGGTCCCCGAAATAAGGATAGCCCTAAGGCTTTATGAATAGTCCCCGAGTAAGGACTAGCTCGAACTCGGGTAACCCTTGGGCTTAGTAGTCGAGCGAGCATTCGCACGAACTCGTAGTAAGGATATCCCTGAGTCTTTATGAATAGTCCCTGAGTGAGGAATGGCTTGAACTTGGGTAGCCCTTGGGTTAGTAGTCGAGCGAGCGTTTGCTCGAACTTGAAGTAAGGATAGCCCTAAGGCTTTACGAATAGTCCCCGAGTGAGGACTGGCTCGAACTATGGTAGCCCTTTGGCCTAATGGTTGAGTTAGCATTTTTTTGAACTCAAAGTAAATATAGCCCTGAGGCTATTTAGGCTGGACCATATGCTCCTACGCGTTGGCCCTTAGGCGCTTTTCAGATGGGGTCGATGCGACCTCTAATATGACTATAGATTTTCCCTATTTTGGCTGAAAATTTTTAAGTTTTGATTATGCCTTGGCATATTTTGTGTTCATCCAACTCTTCGACGGCTCAAATAAGATCCTCGATTATGAGTCGATATGTGACGATAATTAAGTACCTCGGGAGGTTCTCTTGAAGGCTGATTTTTCGAAGCCTTTTTGCTAAAGGCTGATTAACCCGAAGCATTGTTTTTGTTTGGAGCTGATATGATCGAAGCTCTTTTGCTTATGCTAGGGGTAGCCTGATTAACTGGTTCTTTTCGAATTATTTTTGAAGTATTTGGAGGCCTTTAATTTTATGGCGACGGTCAGACATCTCTGAGCCGTGTTAATTTGGTCGGAGCCTTTTTATATGACCATAGTCTTTATGTTCGGCCGTAGCCTTTAGTCCTGTGTTGATATGACCTTAACGTTTATATCGAGGGTACACCTTTTTAGGGGTCTTACAAGTTCGATATATAGCCTTGGTCTTAATATCAGGGTTATACCTTTTGAAGGTCTTATAAGTTTTGGCATGCCTTGTTGAGGTCTTACAGATATGGTGTTGCCTCACTAAAGGCTTATGTGCTCGAGGTTGACTTATTGAGGTCTTAAGAACTTGAGTTTTTGATGGCTTTGACGAGCTGACTGTCGATGATAGTCCCCGAGTGGTCAAGCATTTCTGGCCCTTGAGCCATTTTGCATGAAAGTATTGGATTTCTTCAGGTGTTTTGATAAGAAGAGAGGTTTCCTCAATTATTTGATATATGTGTACATGATTGTCACTAGAGGACCAATTATTCTACATGGACACAGTTCATTCGACCGTTTGGCCCGATACACCATTCTCCTATTGGGGTCTTCCTAGGCATAGTTTGGGTTCTCTGAAGAGGCGATCTTTTGGGGTGATGCCCCCCAGTATTTGAGGTAGATGGAAGAGAAGCCTTGAATACTTGATGAGTTCTCCTTGGGTAGCATATTGATGTTACCTCATCAAAAACCTCGCCGATAAAACCCATTCGGGATAAAATTTGGTCTAAGGGAAAAAGAGTGCAACGCATGCTTTAAAACCCAATATTTTCGAGTTGAAGGGTGTTTCAGTGTCTTTTGACGAACACCTGTAAGAAATCGGTGTGAGTCATAAAGCGAAAAAGGTAGAAGGTTATACCTTTAGCAATAATAGTGTTTGAGCATCGATATGTTCCAATTGCTTGGAAGTTGTTCGCCTTCCATGGTGCCAAGTTTGTAGGGCCCCTTGCCTACTATTCAGAGGATGCGGTATGGTCCTTCCCAGCTCGGGCCTAGATTCCATTCATTTGGGTTTCAAATGTTGAGGGTGACTTTCCTTAGGACTAAGTCACCGATTCCGAAGTGTCGGAGGTTTGTTCTCCAGTTGTACTATGTATTGGTCCTCTATTTTTGGGCAGCCATTTGGACTAGTGCAACCTTTCATTTTTCATCTAGAGATCAAGGCTATAGTCATGGCCTCACTGTTCGAATCCTTAGTAGAATGTCAAAATCTAGCGCTTGTCTCTCCAACCTCGACCAGTATCAAAGCCTTGGACCCGTATACCAAAGAGAACGTTGCCTCCACAGTTCTTGACTTTGAAGTTGTTCGGTACGCCCATAATAACTTCGGGCAATACCTATCTCCATTCCCCTTTGGATAATGGTCTTGTTTGTGGACTCGGCCTATCCATTCGCACATGGGTGATAGGATGTTGATAGGATTCTTTTGATCTTATGATCTTAGAGGAATTTAGTCACTTTGCTACCTATGAACTGCTTCCCATTATCGCATGTAATCTCGGAAGGGATCCTGAATCATCATATGATGTGATCCCAGATGATGATGACTTTTTTTTCTCTTATCTTCACGAAGGCCTTTGCCTCCACCCATTTTGAGAAATAAATAGAATAAACCTAGTTTTACCTGGTGCCGTTGGTAAGGGGCCGACGATGTTCATTTACCATTTCATGAATGGCCATGGTGATAAGACTGAATGTAGCTATTCACCAGGTTGGTGAATCATTGGTGCAAATCTTTGGCATTTATCACATCTTCGAATGAATTCCTTGGTGTCCTTCTCCATGTTGTCCCAATAGTAGCCTGCTCTGATTAGCTTTTGAACTAAGGAATCAGTGCTGGAATGATTTCCAAAAGTATCCTTATGGATTTCTCGAAGCACGTAATCGATGTCACCTGGTCCCAAGCACACTGCTAGAGGACCATCGAAAGTCCTTCTATATAGTGTTCCATTCTCATCGAGTGAAAATCGAGTTGCTTTGGCTCAGAGGGCTCTTGATTCCTTTGGATCCATGGGCAGCTTCCCGCTTTCCAAATAGTCGATATATTTATTCCTTCAATAACACATTAGACTTGTTGAGTTGATCTCGGCATGGCCTTATTCGATCACCAATTTGGACAACTGTACAACAGCCCCTAGGAGTATGTCATCTTCTTCGATGGATGACCCTACGTTCGCGAGTGCATCACCCTCGCTGTTCTGATATCAGGGAATATAGATCAGGACCCATTATTTGAAATGATGCAATATGACCTGAAGTTTGTCTGAGTATCTTTGCATCCTATCTTCTTGAACCTTGAAGCTCACATTCACTTGGTTAACTATCAGGAGGGAGTCGCATTTTGCTTTGATGACTTCTGCTCCTAGGAACTTGACCAGCTCTAGACCTGCAATCATAGACTCATATTTGGTCTAGTTGTTAGTGAATTTCGGGGTTTTTGTAGATTGCATAATCATGCTGCCCGTAGGTGGTTTCAGAACAATGCCGAGCCCGGACCCTTTTACGTTCGAGGCATCGAGATTATTATGTATTTTTCATGCATTTCCCTCATTTATACATATGCATTGACCCATGACCAGATGATGTTATATACACGTATATATGTAAATATATGTATATGGTATATGGGAAAAGGTTATGGCTTTATATACGCATCACCACCTGATTAGTTGGTATATGATGATGATGTTGCGCATATTGACTGAAATATGATTCAAACAACGTTATATACGCGTATATATGTATGTATATGTATATGGGATATGGGAAGAGGTTATGGCATTATATACGCACCACCACCTGATCAATTGGTATGTTTGGATGATTTTTCCCACAATAGGAGATACGATAAGATGGGATGCCCTCAGAGGTTGATGATGTTATGAACCATGTACCTATGCATGACATGACATTCATATGCATATGCATGACGCTAAAAGTATTTTATGATTTATAGAGTTATCTAGACTTACAGGTTGAGTTAATTACTCTATATTTCTTCCATGTCTCTTATGTACTTATTTATGTGCCTTACATATTCAGTACATTTTTGTACTGACGTCCCTTTTGCACGGGGACACTGTATTTCACGGCCGCAGGTCCCGATAAGCAGGCCGAGAGCCCTCCAAGTAGGCTATCAGCTTAGCGGATGATGTTGGTGCACTCAATTTGCTTCGGAGTTGCTTGTTTGATTAATATGATTTAGATGTGTATTGTTTGATTTTGGAGGGACCTTGTCCCGAACTTTATGACATTTATGTACTCTTAGAGGCTTGTAGACATATGCCGTGTATGTGAAAGATTGTACGGCCTTGCCGGCTTATGTTTTGAATTTATAAATGATTATGTTGGCCTATTAGGCCCGTATGACATATGTATATGATGATGTAATAAGAAAGATACGTTACGTTGGTACTCAGTTGAGTAAGGTACCGGGTACCCATCGCGTCCCATCGGTTTGGGTCGTGAAAAAAGTGGTATCAGAGCAGTTCTATCCTAGGGGGTCTACAAGCCGTGTCTAATAGAGTCTTGTTTATGAGTGTGTCGTGCACCACACTTATAAGCACGATGTTACAGGGCATTTAGGATTGTCACTCTTTCTTATTACTCTAGATCATGTGGTAGAGCTCACTTATAAGAATTCGCATTTTGATTTTTATTTTATTTTAAGATAATACCTATATACGGAAAGAAGGATTGGAAAGAAAGATAGTTGTGGAAGAACTGAGTGAGAGGAATTGGATTTTTTATGATGCTTACGATAAGTAAATGTGAGGTATTTTAGCATATCATGGGTATAGGCAATAATGTCTATCCATCTTTATGGTGAAAGACAATGAGAGATTGAGAAGGTAAATACAAGATTCAACAAGCAAAGGAAGCAAGATGAGGAAGGGTACGAGGCGCCCAATTAATGAAGGTTAATGGAGTTTGTAATTGAGGCAGAGGAAAATAAGCTTTTGAGTTATATTCAATAGTAACAGAGGTATATACATTGGTCGCACCCATTCCAGATATGCCCTATAGGGGTTAACAAAAGTAGTATAAGAAGATATGATGGATGAGTTGATTGTGTCTGTTAACATTTCCAAAGGATATTGCAAATGTGCTAATAGATCTCTTTATGAGACACCTAGATGATGTACTCTAAAATAGTGCAGCCAGATATGACTACTACAAAGATATGCACTATAAGCCTTGAACGAATAAATATTACCTTAGTGGGTCTCATGCCCCTATTAAATCGAGAACGTTAAAGCAACTTGAAGAGCCACTAGATGGAGCAAAGGAAAGCAAAAAAGCGAAAGAATATCGTATTGAAATTTTCATAAGAAAAGGGATATGTAGAAATATTAGCAGAGTAATGAGAAGAGAGATAAGGAAGCATTATGAATCAGGTGTGAGACATGGATGAAAACGGTAGAGTGTTACAGAACCTATAGTCGAATGAAGAAAGAGACGAAAGGTGATGGACTTTAAGACAACAAAAGCGTATAGGCCATAAGGTTATATCTTCATTTCGAGAAATAAGCTCGTGACTCCAACGCGACTACTAGAAGGGAGAGTTAACCCCCAGATTAATAGAAATCAATATGGACTGGCGAACAAGATAAAGTAAACATGAATTAGGGACTGAGTGATTTGATAATAATCAGCATCATGAGAATTTCAGATTGCATTCCAGCAATAATAGTATGGACAACAGAAAAAGATCCATGACAAATTCAGAGGATGGTCGTTCAGGAAAACACTTACCTAAAGCAAGCAATGTGAGCAAAGTTAAGCTTATGGGACCATATGCGTCAGTTACACTAAATGTCACCATCGCGAGTGAGGAACTTTGTTATCCTTGGTACAAAAAGATTTCTGCGAGTGAGTAAGGGTCATCGATGATATAAAAAGATGCCAAAGATGAAGAGGAAAAATATCTATAGGTAGGTCATCGTAGCTCCAAGTCTTAGTACTCCTCTAAAGGGAGGGAATATGGAATAATAAAAGGAAGAATGCAATAAAAATGAGAAAGGGATGTGATTGCACTTATCCAAATGCTGTAGATATGCTACGATTCCAGAGCATTATGCAAACGCGACATCAAGGAGAAGAAGTAAGGGTTCCTGCCCGAGATTTTATTGATAATTAAGGATCCAGTTGCGAGAGGTAAGTTAAGACAAAGGAAATAACCCAAGAAAGATTACGAGGAATATTGATATGAGAATGCGTCAACGAGTAGTTAGTAATTGGCCAGGAAGATCCTATTTATGGCTAAATAGGAGGTTACAGATGAGTCATCAGATCGTGTAAGATAAACATAGTAGAACCTAACATGGAGAATTCATCTTCGAAGAATATCGTTATAATACTTGAGATATATTAAAACATGAGTCGGGGTAGTTAAAGGTACCGTATGAGTGTTACGGGGAAAAAAGAACATGCCACTAGGAAGTCAGTCAAAATATTAGTTCATAAGAAACCATATAAATACGAGGGCATGGAAGTAAGCAACTACGGTTGATTATAGGCAAGTAAGGACATCAAAAAGTTCCAAAAAAGATCACAGATTTACGAAAGTCAAGGGTTCTCCCTAAGTACTACAATGAAAGACTAGCTGAAGAGATAAGAAAGAAGACTTCAACCTAAGCATAACGACCTAAAGAGGAAAGGGTTGTGTAACAACAATCTCGCAACAACATTGTAAGCATTCCAAAGGAAAGTGGCACCTACCGTGTCTAATGAACGGTAAGTAATAATTAAAAGAAATATTCGAGATCAGATGAGTTGTATGAAAACTCTGGCAAGTGTGGGCACTAAGATAAGCTAAGTATGGACGCAACAAGGGGTCAGAAAGATCAGGAAAAGTAATAGCTTACGTTGAAAGAAAGCTAAGATGGAACGAAAGAATTATTTGATCAATGATCCAGAGTTAGTACGTTATAGATACACTCAAGATTTTGGAGCATTATCCAGGAAGCATATCTGTTGACAATCATACAACCATATAAGACTCCGGTATAATTTAAAAGAAAGAATTGATCCCAGGGCATAGACAAAGGATTGAATTGTTAGAAGATTGTGTATCATGGATATTCCATAACACCCATGAAAGGCTAAGGTAATGACTAATACCATGAGCCACATATCTGAAGATAGCTTAAGCCTACGTAAAGGTTGATCAGAAGGAGGAGGGAACTAAAAAATTACATCACCCAAGTAAATTATGAGTCTGATTATTGGACCTAGAAAAATTATAGAAGTTGTGCTTGAGAACATGATATAATCACTCTTAATATCTGATGTTCAACAGAAATAACTCAACAACCATGATATATAATGGCTCTACAAGGAAGCCAGTTAGAAGAAGTACCAACCTTATAAGAAGTCAGTATGAAACTCCCACTGGATTGTGTATGTACCAGAGGTGCGAGTATTACAATAGAGCTTCAAGTTATGGACGTGAATTACACCTAGGTGGAAGGGAGGTCATAAAAAGATAGAAGATACAATGCGAGATTTTAAGGTAAGTAAAGTAAAGGTGAACAACGTACGAGATACTCAAAGGCAAAAGATCGTGAGTAGTCCATACTTCGGATAAAAGGGCTAGAAGCATGAGGCTTCATTATCTTAGAATAATAGCGGCATCGTCAATAGCATACCTTCCAGCCTATGGTCTAGGTATCCAAAAGCTTGACTAAGAGAGTAAAGAAGAGTTATAGACGATGTGATGTCTCGCTTGATGTTCCAAATGTCATAAGTAAATCTATGATGCAAGCAAGTTGAAAGGTTGCAAGTAATATAAATAGAGATGTGCAGGTCACAAATTATTGTATGGTGAAGTGACAAGGTTCTAGAAGACAGAAACAAGGATAAGAATATATGAATGGGAAAGTAATAAAATGGATAAGTCCTTAGAATTAAGCCCATGTAAACAAGAAGAGCATATGGTTTCTCTATGTTGTACAAAGCTTATTATAGCCTGAATGAACTCAAAGGAGTCAAAGACAAATGGCATTTAGAAAGAATGAAATGCTGACCCAGTAATAAAACGAGGGTATAATTGTCACAAATAAAGGATGAAGTTTGGGCCCTCGTTTGAATATGACTTGAAAAAAAGAAAATAGAAGAAGAGAAAGAGAAAAAGATTTCGGTAACAGCACGAAATCAAGATACCCTATAAGGTGAATCACTTTGAGACACTATGAAATATGATTATGGAAATCACTTCAAATATTCCTCAATACAATGTGAGCCCTAGCGGCAATGTATTAAGAAGTGTCAAGTCTTCATGTGGAGAATTGTAGATCAACATTGAGGTTAATCAACAATGGACATATACAAGTTACAAAGTATGACATGAGATTACACCATCATTCTTAAGACGAACGGTAATGAAGTAGCATTAAAGAACTGAGATTTATACATATGGAATAATCAACGAGAGTAAGCTGATATTTGGTAGCAGACCTCAGCAACGATAAATTAAAGTAAGAGTTATGGAAGTAAATTCATACATATGGCTAAACGGATCTATGAAATAAGATATGGTCGTATTCACAAGTTCTACAAAGTATCGAGCAAAGGACTTCAGTATACCTATAAAGTCCTAGAGAGGCATCCTATTAAGCCTTGTATATACAAAGTAAGTACTAGAGATTGACTAAAAGATAAAAGAAAAAAGGAAATATGAATCACATAAGTGCACCTATAAAGCCAGGGTCATACAGGCTGCATGACAGGAGGTAACAGAAGTTGCAAGATTAGGAAGATTTTGACCGCAGGTCATGATATGAGAAAAAACACTAAAGGGGGGAATACCCTAGACTTTGGATTTATTCATAGAGCAACTGCCTAAATGGCAAGAAGAGTATTAAGGTATTCACAAGAGCTATAAGCTATGAAAATGATAAGAGCATCAGTCAACATTCGAGGATGAACGTTCCGGGGGGGGATGATGTTATGCCCTGCTATATTACATCAATATTACGCCCCGCAATATTATATTACAATGGTATTACCCTCTGTAGTAATATATTACGATGATGTTACATTCGGTAGTATTACATTATGGTAATGTTACACTTCACAGTAATAAGTTACGATAATGTTTCACCCTGTAGTATTGTACGTTGAATTTATTGTAAGGTAATTGACATCAGTCCAAAGAAAAGATTATTCAGAGATTATAAGGATTATGCTATTTCACAAGTGATGAGTAAATTCATGGAAGTTAGAGGGTAAGCGAATCAAAGAAAAAGAATTTCGTCGAAATTTGACATTTTGGGGGAAAATACGGTCCAAGCTATAATACCTCGTATTTATGGATTAGTGCCATACATGGTGTCACATGGCCATAATACAAATATGTGCAAAGTGTATTAAAAGTAAGAAGTATTTTAAGTAATTTGAGATAATTTCTAATTATATGGATAATTGGGTAATTATCGGTATGTGAGAGATTAACAAGATAATCAAGAGCACTAGTGGACAATTAATAAATTTTTTGGATAAGGTTAATCTCCTTAACGTGGGAGCAAGGAAATGTATTTAAATGCGACTCTTTGGCTAGGGGCTAGGTGTCATATTTAGGGGCTTTGTTGGCAAACTCATTCCCTAAAGTGGGCCCCACTCAATAAGATATAACAATTGATCTCGCTAATTTACTAAAGGGAGATGGATTAGGATATTCAAGAAAGTGACGAATGGGATTTGGAATTCTAAACAATGTTGATATGTCCAAAAAAAAAAAAACCAATATTTAAGTAAAGCCCTAAAATGATTGCTAGATTTCTATGTTTACGCTTTACTTTTACGAAGGCTTCTTATATGTATCTCAATTCTCAAGTAATCACGTACCTGTGTATGAAGTATAAGAACGGCCAGTGCAAATCCAATTGATCAATATAAGCAATGAAAGATCTTCACCAATACAAAGCAACGTAATGAAATTTGTGGTTCTAAAGGAGTACGGTGCAACCTTTTCCAAGAATGTTATACGGGTTTTTTCCTACTACAAGTATGTTATGACCCTTCCTTCTTTCTTTTGGCATGGTCCAAACGATATGAACAAAACGAGCAAATACACAGTTTTTATAAAGTACTCTATTCATAGAAATAGTAGGGGTATCTATATTCTTGATTCCCCATGAAAATTATTATTATCTTCTGTTCATGGGTCTCAGAATAATACGCAGTTGGAAAAGTTTATTCGGAAGGAATATCGAGATTATTATGTATTTTTCATGTATTTCACTCATTTATACATGTGCATTGACTCATGACCAGATGACATTATATACGCGTATATATGTAAATATATTTATATGGGATATTGGAAAAGGTTACGGCGTTATATACGCACCACCACCTGATCAGCTGGTTTATGATGATGATGGTTCCCATAGTGGCTGAAATATGATTCAAACAGCGTTATATACATGTATATATGTATGTATATGTATATGAGATATGGGAAGAGGTTATGGCGTTATATACGCACCACCACCTGATCAACTGGTATACATTGATGATTTTGCCCACAGAGGCTGCTTTGATATGATGGGATACCCTTAGAGGCTGATGATGTTATGAGACATGTACCTATACATGACATGACATACATACGCATATGCATGATGCTAAAAGTATTTAATGATTTACAGAGTTATCCAGACTTACAGGTTGAGTCAATTACTCTATATTTCTTCCATGTCTTTTATGTACTTATTTATGTGCCTTACATACTCGGTACATTTTTTGTACTGACATCCCTTTTGCCTGGGGACACTGCTTTTCATGCCCGCAGGTCCCAGTGGACAGGTCGAGAGCCTTCCATGTAGGCTATCAGCTCCGCGGAAGATGTTGGTGTGCTCCGTTTGCTTCGGAGTTGCTTGTTTCGTTAGTATGATTTAGACGTGTATTGTTTGGTTTGGCGGGATTTTATCCCGACCTTTATGACATTTATGTACTCTTAGAGGCTTGTAGATATATGTCGTATACGTGAAATATTGTACGGCCTTGTCGACCTATGTTTTGAACTTATAAATGATTATGCTGGCCTAGTAGGCCCGTTTGACACATGTATATGATGATGTAATATGAAAGATACGTTATGTTGGTACTCGGTTAAGTAAGGTACCGGGTGCCCGTCGTGGCCTATCGGTTTGGGTCGTGAAAAAGAAGCTGCGGATAGAAGAAGATACTGTCACTCAGTACCGGAGAGATGAAAGTGTAAGTTCAAGGCAGCCAGAAACTTAAAAAAGGTCCGATAAGAATGGGTATAAACCTTATATGGGACCAGCAGAAAGGGATTCACATTAAAAACAAGAAAACCCAAGGTATGAATCCAAATCAAAGAACAGGGATTCGGGTTCGTCGTCTCGGTTCAGGAAGAAGCGAGACACGCGAGACAACGACAGAAGTTCAATGGCGAAAATTGGAGGTTATAGTTTTAATGTTAGAACGTCCGAGTTGGTAGCTGTTTTAAGAAGCATGAGAGATAAAGTGTGGTGTCCAAAATAAATGAGATCGAACCCAAATAGGAGAAACCCTGATTTTTAGTGCGAGTTTCACAACGATCACGGTCACAAAATAGCAAATTGCAGATTTCTACAAGGTGAAGAAGAGCACATATTAAAACAAGGTTACTTAACCGAATTGTTTAGAGAGAAAGGTAAGCAAGCATATATAAGAATAGATAGGAGACATCGAAACCTCCATCACCAAAGATAATAATTAATGTCATAAGTGGAGGGGAGGAGGTCAATGGCGTAACATATACGACAACAAAGAAGGTGTCAAAAATCATAGTCACCTACGGGAAGCGAGTTCGTCAAGTTTTGGAAGAAGATAGTATAATATTTGATGATGCAGATGTAGATGACATGTTGATCCCACACAATGATGCACTGGTAATATCTTACTTGTACATGATACTAATGTAAAATGAGTTTTGATTGATTCAGGTAGTTCTGTAAATATCATTCATCTAAGAGTGGTAAACGAGATGCAAGCCGATGATAAATTGGTACCCGAAGCACAGGCCTTGTTTGGTTTTGACAACTCGAGCGTTGTAACAAAAGGGGAGATAATACGCACCACATTCGCATAAGGAGTAGTCAAAAGTACCAAATTTCAAGTGATAGATATGGACATGGCGTACAATATGATTCCTCGCAGACCGTCGATTCACGAGATGGATGTTGTTCAGTCTATCCTATATCAGGTTATCAAGTTCCCTTCACAATGAGGAATAAGACAAATCCATGGTGATGAATAGGCTTCCTGAAGCATTAACTCAGTGGCAGATTCAAGCGCAAAAAATGACGTTGCAGATGAAAAATAACAATTAAAGAATGCAGTTGAGGATCTAGCAATACCAACCTCAACTATAGATGGACAAACGGATGCAGACTCAAAGCCTGATACTATTCAAGAACTAGAAGAAAATGAAAATATCAAAACAACAACAGAGGAACTGGAAGCTGTGGTGTTATTTTTACATTGGCTGGACAAAGAAGTCCACATAGGAACCAACCTCAGCCTGGAGATGAAAAATATGTTAATTGAATTTTTAAAAGCTAACGCAGATTTTTTTGCTTGGTCACATTCAGATATGACAGGTATACCGCCGGAGGTAATGACCAATAAGCTGAATAAAGATCCAGTGTATCCACCTGTCAAACAGAAGAAAAGGAAGCAAGTATCCTTCAAGAACTAGGTGATTCACGATTAAGTACAAAAGCTCTTAAAAATTGGGTCTATCCACGAGGTAAAATATCCTAATTGGCTAGATAATACTGTATTGGTGCCAAAAACGAATGGTACGTGGTGAGTTTGTGTAGAATATACTGATTTGAATAAAGCTTTCCCTAAAGATTCTTTTCCGTTACCACACAAAGATCAACTAATTGATGGTACCGCAATACACGAACTACAAAGTTTTTTAGATGCCTATTCATGATATATATGTAATGACTCGGCCGTTCATTTTAAGAATTTATTCCCCGATACCCTATTAACTAATTTCCCTATGTTTGTTTATGCTATTTTGATTTACCGGGATATTCGATTTTGAGTTTCGGAGAGTTTTGGGACATTTAGTCCCTAAATGAGAGCTTAAGTTTTAAAAATTTGGCCGTAGTCAGAACAATGTGAAGATGGCCTCAAAATGGAATTCTGATGGTTCTGTTAGCTCCGTTGGGTGATTTCGGGCTTAGGGGTGTGTTCGGATTTTGTTTCGGAGGTCTGTATCTAATTTAGGCTTGAAATGCCGAAAGTCGAATTTTTGAAGTTTCCAATTTTATAGTGAGATTTTGATACGAGGGTCAGAATGGAATTCCGAAAGTTGTAGCAGCTCCATAGTATTTAATGTGATATGTGTACAAAATTTCAGGTCATTCGGACAAGGTTTGATAGACTTTTTGATCGAAAGCATAAATTTAGAGTTTTGGAGTTCTTAGGCTTGAATCCATGGTTGTTTCGCCGTTTCGATGTTGTTTTAGGTGTTTAATGTATTGGTATAAGTTTGGACAATGGTATTATACTTGTTTGTGCTTTTGGCTGAGGCCCCAAGGGCCTCAAGATGGTTTCGGAAGGTTGTCGGAAGAATTGGGAGTTTGTTGGAGCAGCTTCAGCTGCTGATCTTCTATCATAACCGCACATACGGTTGGGTAACGTAGGTGCGAAGCCGCAGAAGCAGCATTTTTATTGCAGAAGCAGAAATGGGGAGAACCAGCAGGAGCCGCAGAAGCAGGTGATTTACCGCAGAAGCGGTACCGCATCTGCTTATGGGGAGTCGCAGGTGCGGAAAGCTGAGTTAGTGATTTGTCACAGATGCGACCTTTGTTCCACAAAAGCGGGACCACAGGTGCGGTCCCATGACCGCAGAAGCGGATTAACTGGGCAGAACGTATGAATACTTGCCTTCGCGAATTTGAGTTATTATCACCTCTTTTTAAAAGGGAAGGAGCCTTGGGGAGCAATTTCAAGGGAGATTTTTAGAGGAATTAATTGGGGTAAGGTTTGGTCCCTAAACTCGTTATTGAGGTTATTTTCATCATTTAAAACATGGAAATTTAAGGAAAATCAGTGGTAATTTGAAGGTATGGCGTAATTAATTAGAGACCTTTGAGTGATGATTCAAGGAACCATTTGAGGTTTGATTTTGGTAATTTTGGTATGAATGAACTCGTAAGAGTGTGAGGATTCCGAAAATGTAAATTTTACCCGATTCCGAGATGTGGGCCTGAGGGGCGTTTTGGTCATTTTACCTAATTTCGCGTATTAGCTTAGAATTTAATTGTAGAATCACTTACTTGAAGTGTTATTTAAATTATTTAATTGAATAGATTTGGGCCATTTGGAGTCGAGTACTCGTGGCAAGAGCGTGGGTTCGGTTGATTTTGAGCTGGTTCAAGGTAAGTGGCTTGCCTAACCTTGTGTGGGGGACCTTCCCCTTAGGATTTGGTATATTTGATAATTGAAATGCCTTGTACATGAGGTGATGAGTGTGTACTTGAGCTAATTGTTGAAAATCCAGTTTTCTTCAAGAGATTTCAATTGTGTTCTTTTTTTCTTGTTTTATACTACTTACAATTTAAGCCTGTTGTTAGCTTAGAAAAACATGTTTAATTTACTTAATTTCTTATTTGCCTAAACTGCCTTAATTGTATTATGTGAAGCACGTTAGGTTACAATTACCTGTTTTACTTTGTACGAAATTTATCTTAATTAAGTATTCGTTGGGTTGTTGCTGCGTGTTTTACTTTGGGACTATGGGACGTCATCCCGGGAGATCCCCTGCATGTATTTATGATTTGAGTTGAGGTGCGGGATACCAAGAGAACATTCGGATACCAAGAGATCCTCCAGATACCAAGAGATTCCTAGCATGTATTGAGGATACCAAGAGATCCTCGTGATACCAAGAGATCCTCGGGATACCAAGAGATCTCTGACATATATTGAGGGTACTAAGAGATCCTCGGGATACTGAGAATCCCCGGTTATTATCCTTGTGAAGAGTGGTATATCCTTATGATTGTTTTTGTCTCTGTTCCAGTTATTGTATTCCTTATTATCCTGTATTAAATTCTTACTGTTAGCTTTCAACTGTATTGCTTATCTTATTCTGTCATCCCATATATTTTATTTAATCTCAGTAGGACCTTGACCTTCCTCGTCACTACCCGACCAAGGTTAGTCTTGGCACTTACTGAGTATCATCGTGGTATACTCATACCCTTTCTGTGCATGTGTTTTTATGTGCAGATCCAGGTACCTCCACATATTTATCATGCTTGAGGCGAGGAGTTAATAGAGACTCCGATGTATATCTGCCACATCCGCAGACCGAAAAGTCCCTTTCTACTCTCCCTTTGTATAAGTCATTTCGTACTTTGTGTCTTTGTTAGATATTTTGGAGTTAGACGTTTGTGGACTTTCAAAGGCTTGTGATCATGAGATTCCAAGTTATGGGAGATGTTATCAATTTCGAGATTTGTTATTGTGTATGCCAAGTGGCACTTTAAATTACTGTTTTATTTCACTATTTCATCTTTTAAATTATTTATTCTGTAAATTGGTTTATTTTTCGCATTGTTAGGATTACCTAGTCGTATAGACTAGGTGCCATCACGATGGTTTTCGGAGGGCGAATCGGGGTCATGACAATATAGTTAAATAAAAATGGATCCTTTAGATGTTGAAAAAACTGCCTTTATTACAGATAGGGGGACTTACTGTTATAAAGTTATGCCTTTCGGCCTAAAGAATGCATGAGTCAGGTACCAAAGGTTAGTAACTAAGATGTTTCAAGAACATCTCAGAAAAACCATGAAGGTTTATATCGATGATATGCTAGTCAAATCACAACAGGCAATGGATCATATTCAACATCTGTCAGATACATTTTAGATTATCCGCAAATTCATTATGAAGTTAAATCTCGAGAAATGTGCATTTGGTGGGTCATCAGGTAAGTTCTTATGTTTACTTGTTTCTAACCATGGAATTGAAGTAAATCCCGTGCTGATTAAAGCTATTGAAGAAATATTAGATATACTTACGAGCAAAAAGGAAGTGCAAAGGTTAACAGGTAGGATAGCAGCGTTGGGAAGATTTATTTCTAAATCTTCGGAGAAAAGCTTTAAGTTCTTTTCAGTTTTTAAAAAGCAAAGTCAATTTGAATGGACTGAAGAATGTCAACAAGCACTCAAAAATTTAAAAGCATACTTGTCAAAGCCACAGTTGCTGGCCAAACCAAAGGATAGAGAAAAACTACTCATCTACCTCGTTGTTTCAGAAGTGGCGGTAAGTGTTGTGTTAGTTCGAGAGGACAAAGGTAAACAATCTTTAATTTATTATGTTAGCAAGAATTTGTTGGATACTGAAACTCGATATACTCTTTTATAAGAACTTGATTTAGCATTAATTATGGCATCTAGAAAATTAAGGTCTTATTTTTAATGTCATCATATCTCTATAGTAATTGCCTACCCCTTACGTAATATATCTCACAAGCAAGAATTATCAGGTAGGTTATCCAAATGGTCTATATAACTAAGTGAATTTGACATCACATATCAACCTAGAACTGTAATAAAATCATAGGTTTTAGCAGATTTCGTGGCAGACTTTAGCCCAGGCATGGTAATAGAAGCAGAAAAAGAACTGCATGTATTTAACGGGTCTAATCCAGGTACTTGGACCTTGTTTACCGATGGCTCTTCAAATGTAAAAGAAGCGGGTTTAGGCATTGTCCTCATCCCACCTGCAGGACCAACTGTACGGTAGGCCATAAAATGCCATACTATTACTAATTATGAGGGAGAATATGAAGCTATGATTCCAGGTTTAGAATTGGCGCGAGAGCTCGGAATAGAGTAGGTCATAATCAAAAGTGACTCGCAGCTTGTAGTTAATCAAATTCAGGGAACTTATATAGCTAGAGAGGCGAGGATGCAACAATATTTGGAAAAAGCACGAGATTTGATTCGACAATTCCAAACTTGGAAAATCATGCAAATACCGAGAGACGAGAATGTCGAAGCAGACGCGTTAGCTAATCTTACATCCGTTGTAGAAGTGAAAAATGAAGAGAATGCTTCTGTAATACATCTGTTTCATTCAACACTCGATCTGGATAAAAACAAGGTAAATTTCAATAATTTAACATGGTATTGGAGAAACGAGATCTTCAATTTTTGCAGTACGGAATGCTACCTTAAGATAAGAAAAAGGCTCAGGCACTTCGACGAAAGGCTGCTCGTTATTGCTTTGATCGAGGCAATCTATATCGAAAAATGTTCGGTGGTCCTCTATCAAGTGTCTCAGACCTTCTCAAACAGAGAATGAGATGAGAGAAGTACATGAAGGACATTGTAAAAATCACGCCGGAGGAAGATCCTTAGTAAAAACATTAATTAGAGTAGGGTATTATTGGCCAATAACATGCATCGACCAGCAGGGTTATTACATTCGGTTGTTGCACCGTGGCCTTTTATGAAGAGGTACGCCTTTCTTCACGAATGCGGTCGAAGCCTCACGTTCACGAAGCACAAAAATTCACTGCTCAAATTTCCTCTTTCGCGAACGCGAGTACCCTCTCGTGAAAGCGTAGCTTCACCTGCCAGACCCTTCGTGAATGTGTTGTCCTTTATGCGAACACACATAAGAAATCCTCGGGGTCCACGTGTTCCATCTTTCCTCTTCGCAAACGCATTTAACTCCTCGCGTTCGCGATCCTTCCACTGGCCACACCTTCGCGAACGCGAAGGACAAATCTCTACAACAAAAATACCAAAAAATCTTCTATCTTTTACAAGTCCAAAATGATCCGTTAACCGCCTGAAACTCACCTGAGGCCCTCGGGACCTTAGCCAAACATGACAACCAATCCTAAGCCTAATGAACTAGAAATCTCAAGAATTCTACAACCTGTCACGACCTGGACTTCCCACCCTCGGGAGTCGTGATGGCACCTACTAGTGAAAGCTAGGCAATCCAATTATTTTACCCTTTTCATTTTTAATCCATTAACAATTATAAATGAACGTTTATAAACAACGGAAATTAATAGATCGGAATAATAAAAATTTAACAATTTAGCTAATATCAAAATGAATCCATAACATAAACTACCCAGAACCGGTGTCACAATCTCACAGACTATCTAAGAAAACTACAAATAAAGTCTGAACAAGAAAGTCATGTTTGTCTCCAAAATAGTAAAGAACAGATGAAAACTAGATAAGGAGGGGACGCCAAGGCCTGCAGACGCCTGCAGGACTACCTCGGGTCTCCTGATGGACTAAAGGCAACAACCCCTAGCTAAGGTCCATATGCTCCAGTACCGAGATCTGCACAAAAGAGCGCAGAGTGTAGTATCAGCACAATCGACCCCATGTGCTGGTAGGTGTCGAGCCTAACCTCGGCGAAGTAGTGACGCGGCTAGGCACAACAACCAATAACCTGTAGCTAAACAGTATCTAACATAATAACAGTAATGAATGTAATTCAGAAATAACGGGGAAAGGTTAACATGCTATGGGGAAGAATACCAACATAATGAATCACAGTATTAGTGGAATAAGACAATCAAGGTACTTGAACTAAAGCAGCAAGAAATCAAAATAACAGGCAATAAGTGCACGACATCACCCATCATGCTTTTACTCTCAATCCTCACCAATGCAATCAAGTAATGAAAATGTGCATGGCATAAATCATCGTGCTTTATCTCTCTTCTTTACCATATAATTATTAGAAATTTGCACGACATCACTCTTCATGTTTTATCTCTCTTCCTCACCATATGCATCAATATCAATAAAAATGTATATGGCATCACCCTTCGTGCTTTATCACTCTTTCCTCACCAAATGCATAAATAGAAATGTTCACGACATCACCCTTTGTGCTCTATGACTCTTTCCTCACCCAAACAATAGCAACAACAATATCCCGGCAAGGGAATAAACACATCTCGGCAAGGGAATTTACAGTAAGAATTAAGTAACTCCCGGCAATGGAATCAGCTATAACCAAACTTGTACCAACACTTAACATCACAATCAAAACCTCAATTGGAGTAAATGCTCAACAATAAACAAATACCACAAGTTAATCATAGGTCTTGCTCAACACGGAGAATCAACAATTCAGGCAATTTTAGTACTCATTAAGAAATACAACAATTACAATTTAAGACTCACGGGCATGTTTGACACCGACGTATAGATACTCGTCACCACACCTACACCTATACGTCGTATACTACACTAGCACATAACAAATAAGGCACAATACATATTCCCCCAATCTAAGGTTAGACCAAACACTTACCTCGAACTTTCACGGCCAACTCAAGCCTCAAACACCGCTTTTCCTTTAGAATTCGCCACCAAATTACTTGTATATAGTCCAAATTAATTTAACAACATTAATAAATGCGGAAGAATTTATATCCAATGCTTAATTATAGGTTTTCTATCATTTTCCCCAAAAAGTCAAAAATCGACCCCGAGCCCGCTTGGTCAAAACTCAAGGTTCAGACCAAAATCCGATCATCCATTCACCCACGAGCCCGAATATGCAATTAGTCTCGAAATCCAACTCCAATATGAGGTCTAAATTACAATTATTCAAGAAACCCTAACTCTACCCATAATCCCAAATTCTACAATGAAAGAACACTATTTAGTCCTAGAAATCTAATGGGTGTTGATGGAAAATGAAGGAGATGGGTTTAGGAACACATACCTATGATTTGTTGTTGATTTTGCTCTTCAAAAATTGCCTAGGTTCTGATTTTGGGGAAGGAGATGGGAAAAAATGACTTAATCCCATTTCTGCTACTATTCAAAAGAGCTGGGCGACAACGTTCACGCGATTGCGAAGAGCAACCTCCTAAGGACTTACGCGATCGCAATATTCTCCACGCATTCGTAAAGGGTATACTCCCTGACCCTCGTATTCGCGGACCAACATGCGCGTTCCCGTAGAAGCAAAGGTCTATTCCCAGCCCCCCTCCATTTTACACTACGCGTTCGCAGGACAAGGGTCGCGTACGCGTAAAGCAGCCCCCAATGCTCTGCATTTGTGTCCCTCTCTTCGCGTTCGCATAGAATAATTTCACCCCAGCCCCAGTTTCCCTTTCGCGATTGCGTGAAAGGCGTCGCGATCGCGAAGCACAAAATGTCTGTGCATTAGAAGCAACATTTCTGCAACTTTTCCTAAGTCTAAAAACCTTCTGAAACCTATCCGAAACTCACCTGAGCCTTCGGGGCTCAAAATCAAACATGCATACTAACTCAAAAACATCATATGGACTTACTCGTGCGATTAAATCGCCAAATTAACACTTTTAACAATGAATTGAGCATCAAAATCAAAGAAGAATCTCAGGAACTCTTAAGTTCAGATTTTTACAACCGAGGATCCGATTCACATCATATCAAGTCCATTTCTTACCAGATTTAATAAGCTCGACCTAAATACCATATAAGACCTGTATCGGGCTCCGAAACCAAAATATGGGCCCGATGCCATCAATTTCAAATACATCTAAATTCCCAAAAACTCTTACAATTTCAGTTAAAAAGTTTTCTTCAAAAATTCATTTCTCGGGCTTAGGACCTCGGAATTCGATTCTGGGCATAAGCTTAAGTCCCATATTTTTCTACGGACCCTTAGAGACCGTCAAATCATGGGTCCGAGTCCATTTACCCAAAATGTTGACCGAAGTCAACTTAAATTTAATTTTAAAGGCCAAATTAGTTCAACCAAATTTTCATATAAAAGCGTTACAAATATACGCTCAGACCGCCCACGCAAATCGAGGTGAGATAAAAGGAGGCTTTTTAGGCCTCGAAACATAGAATTGACTCAAAAATCAAGTGACAACGTTTTGGGTCATCACATCCTCCACCTTTAAAACAACCGTTCCTCCTCGAATGGACATAGAAAAAAAGTACTTGAGTTGGGGAAAAGATGGGGATATCGGCTCCGCATATCGGACTCGGACTACCAGGTAGTTGCCTTGGCAGGCTGACCTCTTCACTAAACACGAACTCAAGGGAACTTCTTCGATCTCAACTGACGAACCTGCTGGTCAAGAATAGCTACTGGCTCCTACTCAGAGGTCATATCCTTGTCCAACTAGATAGTGCTGAAGTCTAACAGGTGGGATGGATCGCCGTGATACTTTCGAAGCATGGACACATGAAACAGTAGGTGCATAGTTGATAAAATTGGCGGCAATGCAAGTTTGTAAGCCACCTCTCCCACTCGATCAAGAATCTCAAAAGGACCAATGAACCTAGGGCTTAGCTAGCTTCTTCTCAAATCTCATCACGCCCTTCATTGGCGACACCCGGAGTAACACTCGCTCTCCGACCATGAATACCATGTCACGAACCTTGCGGTCAGCATAACCCTTCTACCTGAACTGAGCGGTATGAAGCCTATCCTGAATGATCTTCACCTTGTCCAAGGCATCCTGTACTAGATCCGTACCCAACAACCGAGCCTCTCCCAGCTCAAACCATCCAACCGACGATCGATACCGCCTACCATATAAAGCCTCATAGGGAGCCATCTGAATGCTCGACTGGTAATTATTATTGTAGGCGAACTCCGCTAAAGGTAAGAACTGATCCCACGAACCTTCAAAGTCAATGACACATGCTCGGAGCATATTCTCCAAAATCTTAATAGTATGCTCGGACTATACGTCCGTCTGGGGATAGAATGTTGTGCTCAACTAGACCCGCGTACCAAACTCACGCTGAACTGCCCTCTAGAAATGCAAGGTAAACTACGTACCTCAATCAGAAATGATAGGCACGAGCACACCATGAAGACAAACAATCTCCCGGATATAGATCTCAGCTAACCTCTCAGAAGAATAAGAGACTGCCATAGGAATGAAATGCGCTGACTTGGTCAGCCTATCAATAATGACCCACACTACATCAATCTTCCTCTGAGTCCGTGGGAGTCTGACAACAAAGTCCATAGTGATCCGCTCCCACTTCCACTCAGGAATCTCAATCTTCTGAAACAAACCACCAGGTATCTGATACTCGTACTTCACCTATTGATAGCTTAAACACCGAGCCACATACACAACAATATACTTCTTCATTTTTCTCCGCCAATAATGCTGCCAAGAATCTTGGTACATCTTAGCGGTGCCCGGATGAATAGAATACTGGGAACTATGGGCCTCCCCAATAATCAACTTACGAAGTCCATCAACATTTGGCACACAAATACGACCCTGCATCCTCAGAACTCCATCATCTCAAGCTGTAACCTGTTTGGCACCTCCGTGTCGCTCTGTGTCTCTAAGGACAAGCAAATGAGGATCATCATACTGTCAATCTCAGATATGCTCAGATAATGAAGAACGAGTGACTATGCAAGCTAGCACACGGTTGGGCTCAGAAAAATCCAACCTCATGAACTGATTGGCCAAAGCCTGAACATCCAAAGCAAGCGGTCTCTCACCGACTAGAATATACGGAAGGCTGCCCATAATGGCTGACTTCCTACTCAATGCATCGGCCACTACATTGGCCTTTCCCGAATGGTATTAGATGGTAATATCATAGTCTTTCAATAGCTCCAACCACCTATTTTGCCTCAAATTTAGCTCCTTCTGTTTGAACAAGTATTGAAAACTCTTGTGATCCGTGAACACCTCATACAACACTCCATACAAATAATGCCTCCAAATATTTAGTGTGTGAACAATGACTGCTAATTCAAAATCATGAACTGGATAATTCTTCTCGTGGATTTTAAACTATCACGAAGCATATGGAATAACCTTGCCATTCTACTTCAACACTGCACCAAGTCCAATACTTGATGCATCACAATATACTGTATATGGCCCTGAACCTATAGGAAAAACCAATACTGGGGCTGTAGTCAAAGCTATCTTGAGCTTCTGGAAGCTCGCCTCACACTCGTCCGATCACCTAAACTGGGCACCCTTCTGGGTCAACCTGGTCATCGGTGCTGCAATAGATGAAAACCTCTCCACAAACCGACGGTAATAGCACGGAAAACCCAAGAAGCTTCGGATATCTGTAGTTGATGTGGGACTAGGCCAGTTCTTGACTACCTCTATCTTCTCTAGATCTACATTAATACATTATGCTGATACAACATGACCCAATAATGCAACCGAACTCAACCAAAGCTCACACTTCGAAAACTTAGAATACAACTGAGTATCCCTCAAAGTCTGAAGAACGACTCGAAGATGCTGCTCGTGCTTATCCCAGTTGCGGGAATAAATCAAAATATCATCAATGAAGACAATCACGAAAGAATCCAAATAAGGTTTAAGAACTCTGTTCATCAAGTCCGTGAAAGCTGTTGGGGCATTTGTCAACCCGAATGACATCACTAAGAACTCATAATGCCCGTACCGAGTGCGAAAACCTATGTTAGGGTCATTGGATGCCCTAATCCTCAACTGATGGTAGCCAAATCTCAAATCGATCTTAGAAAATACTTGGGCACCCTGAAGCTGATCAAAAAAATCATCAATCCCTGGCAATGGATACTTTTTCTTGATGATGACTTTGTTCAACTACCGATAATCTATACACATCCTCATCGACCCATCCTTCTTTTTAACAAACAACACCGGCGCACCCCAAGGTGAGATACTCGTTCTAATAAAGCCTTTATCCAGCAAGTCCTACAACTGTTCTTTCAATTCTTTCAACTCTGGCGGGGCCACACAATATGGCAAAATAAGATGGGTTGAGTGCCCGGAGCTAAATCAATGCAAAAGTCAATATCCCTGTCGGGTGGCATCCCCGACAGGTCTAAATGAAATACATCTGGAAACTCACGAACAACGGGCACAGAATCCATAGAAGGAACCTCAGCACTAGGATCATGAACATATGCCAAATAAGCCAAACATCCCTTATCAACCATACGCTGAGCCTTCATATATGAGATAAACCTACTGGTAGAATGTCCAGGAGTCCCTCTCCACTCCAAATGAGGCAGCCCCGGTAATTCTAAGGTCATGCTCTTGCCATGACAATCCAATATAGCATGATATGGGGATAACCAATCCATCCCCAGAATAACATCGAAATCTACCATGTCGGGAAGTAGGAGATCTACTCCCAATAATAACCATGCAAGCACGATAAACATTATCTACCACAATAGAATCACCTACCGGTGTAGACACATATACAGGAGCACTCAAAAAATCACAAGTCACAACCAGATATGGGGCAAAGTAATATGATACATAAGAATATGTGGACGCTGGATCAAATAGAATTGAGGTATCTCTACTGCACACTGAAACCATACCTATGATAACTGCATTGGAGGCCTCAACCTCATATACGCCTAGCATAGCAAAACATCAGGGTTGGGCCCCACCACTCTGAACTGCACCCCTAGGACAGCCTTCTATTGGTTTGCCTCCACCTCTAACTGCCTAACCTCCACCTCTAGCGGTCTGGCCTCCACCTCTAACACATCTACCCTTACCTCTAGGTGGATGAGCGGGCGGTGGAACACCCGGTGCTGGAACCATAGTACAAGAACCCTGGTGCTGAGAATTACTCGAGGATCAAGGGCAAAACCTGGTAATGTCCCTCGTATCACCACAAGTATAGCAAGACTTGGGCTGCTGAGCCTGCTGACCCTAAAACTGACCTTGACGGCCCGGATAACCACCATGAAAACTCTGGAGCAGAGGTGCACTGATAAAATCTAGTGGTGCACTGTAGGGCAACTAATCAGAATATTGCATATGAGAACCAAGGGCACCTAGAGCACCGTGAGAAACTTGAAGTGCTGACTCGAATAGCCTAGGAGGATGGCCTCTACCAACAGAATACCTGCTTCCAGATGAGGCACTGCTGAATTTGCCTAAATGACGAGGCCTCTTATTGGACCCCTGACTGCTCCCCTAAGCCAAAACCATCTCAACTCTCCTCGCCACATTGGCTGCATCCTAAAAAGCTCGGTACCTGTCTCCTTAGCCATCTACAGTCTAATAGGTTGAGCGAGTCCCTCAATAAACCTTCTCTCTCTCTCTCTCTCTCTCTCTCTCATTGGGGAGTATCGGAAGAGCATGGCAAGCCAAATAATTAAACCTCATCTCGTACTGGGTGACAGTCATAGAACCCTACTGGAGACGCTCGAACCACCTGCGGTACTCCTCTATCTGAGTGACGAGAAGAAACTTCTCAAGGAATAGCTGCGAGAAATGGTCCCAAGTGAGAGCTGGTGATCCAATTGGTCTCGCCAAACAATAATTCCTCCACCATTTCTTGGTGGAACTTGACAGACAGAAAGTAGCAAAGTCGACCCCATTGGTCTCCACTATCCTCATATTCCGAAAAACCTCATGACAGCTGTCTAAGTAATCATGGGGATCCTCTGAAGAACCGCCATAAGTAGTAGTGAAGATCTTGGTGAACCTGTCCAACCTCCACAAAACATCGGCAAACATAGTACTTCATCACCGATCTGAGCTACTACACCCGGCTGGACTGCTCCAACTGGATAAGATGCTGGAGTCTGAAATTGGGGAGTCGTCTGCTCCGGAGTGCGGGTAGCTGGAGTTTGTAATCCTCCGCCATCCTAAGAGACAACTGGTTCTACATGAAGCAAGCCTTCTTGAGTGACACTCTCTATAAGGTCCACTAAACGAACCAGATCATCCTGGAGTACTAGGGTAGCAATGAACTCCTTTTGGACCTGAGTTGGGCCCACTGGAACTGTCTGTGCTGGAATCTTATCATCAAACTCAACCTGAGGCTCCGCCGCTAGTGCTGCTTCTCTGGGCTGAGCTCGGCCACTAGTACGACCTCAACTTTGCCCTCTGCCACTCGTAGGTTCTCCTAGTGGGGGCTCGGGATGCTGATCAGTGGATGAAGAAGCACGTGTTCTTGCCATCTGCGAAGGAACAGAGTAGAAGTTCAATTAACATTGAGAAACCAAATAGCACGACAAAGAAGAATAGAAGTGAAACTGTTCCTAACTCTGTAGCCTCTGGGGATAAGCATAGATGTCTCTGTACCGATCCCTCTGACTCTACTAAGCTTGTCCATGAATTGTGAGACCTAGGCTACCTAGAGCTCTGATACCAACTTGTCACGACCCAAACTTCCCATCCTCGGGATTCGTGATGGCGCCTACTAGTGAAAGCTAGGCAAGCAAATTATTTTACCCTTTTCATTTTTAATCCATTAATAATTATAAATGAACATTTATAAACAACGAAAATTGATAGAGCTTAAGAATTAAAATTTAACAATTTAGCTAATATCAAAACGGATCCATAACATAAACCACCCAGACATGGTGTCACAATCTCACGGACTATCTAGGAAAACTACAAATAAAGTATAAAGAAAAAAGTACATGTTTGTCTTGGAAATAGTAAAGGACAGATGAAAACTAGATAAGGAGGGAACGCCAATGCCTGCGGACGCCTGCAGGACTACCTCGAGTCTCCTGATGGATTGAAGGCAGCAACCTCTAACTAAGGTCTGTATGCTCCAGTTCCGGGATCTGCACAAAAGAGCGTAGAGTGTAGTATCAGCACAACCGACCCCATGTGCTGGTAAGTGTCGATCTTAACCTCGACGAAGTAATGACGAGGCTAGGACACAACAACCAATAAGCTGCAGCTAAATAGTATCTATTAGAATAACCATAATAAAAGTAATTCAGAAATAACAGGGAAAGGGTAACATGCTATGGGGAAGAATACCAACATAATGAATCACAGTATTAGTGGAATAAGACAATCTAGGTACTTGAACCAAAGCAACATGAAATCAAAATAAACAAGCAATAATTGCACGACATCACCCTTCGTGCTTTTACTCTCAATCCTCACCAATGTAATCAAATAGTGAAAATGTTCACGACATCACCCTTCGTGCTTTATCTCTCTTCCTTATCATATAATTATTAGAAATGTGCACGACATCACCCTTCGTGCTTTATGTCTCTTCCTCACCATATGCATCAATATCAATAAAAATGTACACGGCATCACCCTTCGTGCTTTATCACTCTTTCCTCACCAAATGCATAAATAGGAAGGTGCACGACATCACCCTTCGTGATTTATCACTCTTTCCTCACCCAAACAATAGAAACAATAATATCCTGGCAAGGGAATCAATAACAAGAATAAACACATCTTGGCAAGGGAATCAACAGTAAGAATTAAGTACGTCTCGGCAAGGGAATCAACTATAACCAAACTTGTACCAACACTTAACTTCAAAATCAAAACATCAACTGGAGCCCATGCTCAACAATAAACAAATACCACAAGTTAATCATAGGTCTTGCACAACACGGAGAATGAACAATTCAGGCAATTTTAGTACTCATTAAGAAATACAACAATTACAATTTAAGACTCACGGGCATGCTTGACACCGACGTATAGGTAATCGTCACCACACCTATACAGCATATACTACACTAGCACATAGCAAATAAGGCATAATACCTATTCCCTCAAGCTAAGGTTAGACCGAATACTTACTTTGAACTTCCACGGCCAACCCAAGCCTCAAACATCTCTTTTCCTTTAGAATTCGCCTCCAAATTACTTGTAGTTTGTCCAAATTAATTTAACAACATCAATAAGTTCTAAAGAATTCATACTCAATGCTTAATTATAGGTTTTCTAGCATTTTTCCCAAAAAGTTAAAAATTGACCTTGGGCCCGCTTGGTCAAAACTCGAGGTTCGGACCAAAATCCGATCACCCATTCACCCATGAGCCCGAATATGCAATTAGTCTCGAAATCCAACTCCAATTGACTCCAAAATCAAGTGATGACCTTTTGGGTCATCACACAACTGATGTTGAAACCAACCAAACCATGTCCGATTAACCCCATATTTCGCACACTAGTTACATTCAACACTACAGAGCTATTCCAACTTTCGGAATCTAATTCTGATCCTGATATCAAAATCTCACAATCGATCCAGAAACTTCAAAGATTCAACTTTCGGCATTTCAATCCTAAATAATCTACGGACCTTCAAAACACAATCCAAACACACCCTAAAGCTAGATTACTCAATGGAGCTAACGGAATTGACAGAATTCCATTCCAAGGTTGTCTTCTTACTGTTCCAACTATGGTCCAAATTCTAAAGCTTTAGCTCCCATTTAGGGACTAAGTGTCCCAAAACACTCCGAAACTCAAAACAAATCTTCCCAGCAACTTACAAAAGCAAAAACAAACACAGGGAAAGAAGTTAATAGGAGATCGGGGTGGTAATTCGCAAAAAGTGTGACGACTTGGCCAGTCGTCTCATGAGTTACCGCTCCGTTTCCCCTATTTATACTTCTTTATGCTTTGTTATCCATGTTTTATGGTATCGGGTGGTCGGATCGAGTCCGGAATGATTTTGGTAAGTTTTGAGACACTTAGTCTCTTGTAAGGAAGTTTAAGTTAGAAAAGTCAATCGGATGTTGATTTATGTGTTAGAGAGCTCGGATGCGAGTATCGATGTTTTGGTTAGCTTTGGGAGGTAATTTATGACCTAGGAGTGTGATTGAAATGTGTTTTGGAGGTTTGAGTAGTTTTAGCCTTGAATTGGCGAAGTTGATATTTTGGCAATTTATAGAGGATAGACGAAATTTTGATATAGGGGTCTAATGAAATTTCAAGAGTTGTAGTAGCTTTGTTGGGTCAATTGGGATGTGTGCGCAAATTTTTAGGTCATTCGGACGTGGTTTGGTTGGGTTTTTCATCGAAAGCGTAATTTGGAATATTTTAAAAAGTTTGGCTTGAATCTAATGTGTTTTTGGTGATTGGATGTTGTTTGAGGTGTTTTGATGATTGGATCCAGTTTGAATAAGGTATTGGGTTATGTTTGTGCTTTTGGTTGAGGTCCCGGGGGCCTCAGGGTGATTTCGGATGGTTAACGGAGAAGTTTTAATTTTGTTGCAGCAACTGAAATTGCTGCTTCTAGTATTTTTGCACCTGTAGATTGGGGACCGCAGGTAGGGCACAGGATAAGCGGAGAGTTGGCCTCAAAATAAAAAAATTGGTCAGGTGATCTGAGACCACATAAGCGGTAAGGAGACCGCATCTCCGATGTCGCATATGCGAAAATATGGCCACAAATGCGGTTTAGGCTGGATAAATGGTTTTCGTAGAAGCAGAGGATTTAACCGGAAATGCGGTACTACAGAAGTAGGTTTTGGACCGCAAATGCGGGTGTTCCTGGGCAGAATGTATATAAGTCCTCCTTCGCGGTTTTTGAAGGTTTTCACCATTTTTAAACAAGGATTCGGGAGCTTTGGGCGATTTGGAAGAGATAAATCAAGGAGACTTCGTTAAGGTAAGGATTTTGGACCTAAAATACATTTCTATGGTAGTATTTCATGGATTAAGACTGTAATTAAAGGAATTAAAGGGCTAAAAATGGGGGATTAGGGCTTGAGTTTAAGAGGCCTATAAATAAGGATTTGAGGGGTCATTTAGACCCCGATTTTAGTATTCTTGATATGTATGCACTCGTGGGAGGATAAGGATTCTATTGATGCAAGAATTATTGAATTCCTAGTCATGGGCCTGGGGGTCGGGTTTTGGTAATTTCGGGATTTGTGCCCTTTATTGATTGTTTTCTCTTGGGCTTCGTTCCCTTAGCATATTTTGACGTCCTCGTTTTGATTTTGGATAGATTTGACGTGTGTGGAGGCCGATTCGAGGGTCAAAGGTGTCGCAAGCTAGAGATTTAGCCCGTTCGAGGTGAGTAATGATTGTAAATAATGTTCTGAGGGTTTGAAACTCCGGATTTGCACATCGTAGTGCTATATTGAGGTGTGACACACATTTGATGATGGGCGTGGAGTTGTGCGCTATTGGGGATTGTGACTTAGTCTGTCCCGATTGATGATTTTACTACGTATTTGATTGAAAACTATTTGCTATCATTATTATTTGGGCTGAATGCCATATTTGGGCTTCGTGCCAGCTATTTGAACCCTTCGGGGATTTTCATTACTATTTCCTCACTGTTTTAACTTATTTCTTGAACTCAGTCATGCTAATTTCCACCATTTTACTATTCAGCCATGTTTACTCAGTTTTAAGACTTAAACGATATTTTAAATGATGTCTGGGTTGAGAAACAGTGTTTTACTATTGCCCTAGACGCTTGTGATTATTTTTGACTGAGTAAGGCCGAGGGTCTACGTCGTGAACACTGATATTGATTGGAGGCCGAGGGACTGAGATATGTACGCCACGAGGTGGCTTGATTGATATGAGTCCGAGGGCCTAGATTTGATGCCACGAGATGGCTTGTTATTGCACTTGGGCCATAAGGAGCCCCTCTAGAAGTCTGCACACCCCCAGTGAGCGTGGGTACCCATTGTGATGTGATATTGAGCCCGAGGGGCTAGTATTGTTCTGAGATATTGCCCGAGGGGGCAGATTTGTTGATACTGTGCCCGAGGGGCGGATTTGTTGATACTAGTAGAGAAGGTGCTTCATCTTTATGGTTGGACGAGTGTGAGGAGAGCATTCAGAAGCTCAAGACAGATTTGACCACAACTCTGGTGTTAGTTTTGCATTCATCTTCAGGTTCATATACCATGTAATGTGATGCTTCGAGAGTTGGGATTGGTTGTGTGTTGATGTAGGAGGGTAGAGTTATTGCTTATGTGTCTCGTCAGTTGAAGCCCCATGAGAAGAGCTACCCCATTCATGATTTGGAGTTGGCTACCATAGTTCACGCATTGAAGATTTGGAGGCATTACTTGTATCGCATATCTTGTGAGGTGTTCACTGATCATCCCAATCTTCAGCATTTGTTCAAGCAAAAGGATCTTAATTTGAGGCAGCAAAGATGATTGGAGTTGCTTAAGGATTATGATATCACTATATTGTACCATTTGGGAAAGGCCAATATGGTGGCCGATGCTTTGAGCTGAAAGGCAGTGAGTATGGGGAGTTTGGCATATATTCCAGTTGGGAAGAGACCTCTTGCAGTTGGTGTTCAGGCCTTGGCCAATCGGTTTGTGAGTTTAGATATTTCGGAGCCTAGTCGGGTATTGGCTTGTGTGGTTTCTCGATGTTCCTTATATGATCGCATCAGTGAGCACTAGTGTGATGATCCGCATTTGCATGTCCTTAGGGATAGAGTTCTGCATGATGATGCTAGAGATGTGACCATTGGTGATGATGGGGTGTTGAGGATGTAGGACCGGATTTGTGTGCCCAATGTGGATGGGCTTTGGGAGTTGATTCTGGAGGAGGCCCACAGCTCATGGTATTCCATTCATCTGGGTACCACGAAGATGTATAGGATTTGAGGCAGCACTATTGGTGGATAAGAATGAAGAAAGATATTATGGTATTTGTAGCTCGGTGTCTCAATTGTCAACAGGTAAAATATGAGCATCAGATACTAGGTGGTTTGCTTCAGCAGATGGTTATTCCTGAGTGGAAGTGGGAGAGGATCACTATGGACTTTATTGTTGGACTTTCACGGACTTTGAAAATATTTGATACTATTTGGGTGACTATGGATCGGTTTACCAAGTCCGCGCACTTCATTCCTGAGTGTACAACCTATTCTTCAGAGCGGTTGGCAGGGATCTATATCCGGGAGATTGTTCATTTGCATGGTGTTCCGTTTCCATCATTTCAGATAGAGGTACTCAGTTTACTTTGCAGTTTTGGAGGGCCGTGCAAAGAGAGTTGGGTACTCAGGTGGAGTTGAGCATAGTTTTTCATCCTCAGACGGATGGGCAGTCCGAGCGCACTATCCAGAATTTGGAGGACATGTTGCGTGCTTGTGTCATTGATTTGGAGGGTCATGAGATGCGTTTCTACCACTAGCAGAGTTTGCTTATAACAACAACTACCAGTCGAGTATTCAGATGGCTCCATATGAGGCTTTGTATGAGAGGCGGTGTAGATCTCCAACTGGTTGGTTTGAGCCCGATGAGGCTAGGCTATTGGTGACTGATTTGGTGCAGGATGCTTTGGAGAAGGTGAAGGTGATTCAGGAGAGGCTTCGTACAGCGCAATCGATGCAAAAGAGTTATGCTGATAGGAAGGTTCGAGATATGTCCTATATGGTTGGCGAGAAGGTTCTGTTGAAGGTTTCACCCATGAATGGTGTTATGAGATTTGGAAAGAAAGGGAAATTGAGTCCGCGGTTCATTGGGCCTTTTGAGGTGGTTCGAAGGATTGGGGAGGTGGCGTATGAGCTTGCTTTGCCAACCATCTTGTCGAGTGTGCATCCGGTATTTCATGTTTCTATGCTCTGGAAGTATATTGGGGATCCGTCCCATGTTCTGGATTTCAGCACGGTTCAGTTGGATGATGATTTGACCTTTGATGTGGAGCCAGTAGCTATTTTGGGTCGTCAGGTTCGGAAGATGAGGTCAAAGGATATAGCTTCAGTGAAAGTGCAGTGGAGAGGTCATCCTGTAGAGGAGGATACCTGGGAGACCAAGCGGCAGATGCATAGCAGATATCCTCACCTGTTTGAGGCTTCAGGTATGTTTCATGACTAGTTCGAGGACGAACGTTTGTTTAAGTTGGGGAAGATGTGACGACCCGACCATTCGTCTCATGAGTTACCGCACCGTTTCCCCTATTTCAGCTTCTTTATGCTTCGTTATCCATGTTTTATGGTATCGGGTCGTCGGATCGAGTCCGGAATAATTTTTGTAAGGTTTGAGACACTTAGTCTCTTGTAAGGAAGTTTAAGTTGGAAAAGTCAACCGGATGTTAACTTATGTGTTAGAGGGCTCAGATGCGAGTTTCGATGGTTCAGTTAGCTTCGGCAGGTAATTTATGACCTAGGAGTGTGATCGGAATAGGTTTTGGAGGTTTGGAGTAGTTTTAGCCTTGAATTGGCAAAGTTGATATTTTGGCGATTTCCGGTTGTTAGACGAGACTTTGATATAGGGGTCGAAATGGAATTCCGAGAGTTCCAGTAGCTTGGTTGGGTCAATTGGGATGTGTGCGCAAATTTTTAGGTCCTTCGGACATGGTTTGGTTAGGTTTTTGATCGAAAGCGAAATTTGGATGATTTTAGAAAGTTTGGCTTGAATCCTATGTGTTTTGGCTGATTTGATGCTGTTTGAGGTGTTTTGATGATTGGAGCCAATTTGAATAAGGTATTGGGTTATGTTTGTGCTTTTGGTTGAGGTCCCCGGGGCCTCGGGGTGATTTCGGATGGTTAACGGAAAAGTTTGAATTTTGTTGTAGCAGTTGAAATTGCTGCTTTTGGTATTTTTGCACCTGCGGATTAGGGACCGCAGGTGGGGCACATGATAAGCGGAGAGTTGGCCGCAGAAGCAAAAAATTGGTCAGGTGAGCTGAGACCACATAAGCGGTAAGGAGACCGCATCTGCGATGTCGCATATGCGGAAATATGGCCGCAAATGCGGTGTAGACTGGATAAATGATTTTCGTAGAAGCAGAGGATTTAACCGCAAATGCGTTACTACAGAAGCGCGTTTTGGACCGCAAATGCGGGTGTCCCTGGGCAAAATGTATATAAGTCCTCCTTCGCGAATTTTGAAGGTTTTCACCATTTTTAAACACGGATTCGGGAGCTTTGAGCAATTTGGAAGAGAGAAATCAAGGAGACTTCGTTAAGGTAAGCATTTTGGACCTAAAACACATTTCTATGGTAGTATTTCATGGATTAAGGCAGTAATTAAATGAATTAAAGGGCTAAAAATGGGGGATTAGGGCTTGAGTATAAGAGGCCTTTAAATAAGGATTTGAGTGGTCATTTGGACTCCGATTTTAGTGTTCTCGATATGTATACACTCATGGGAGGATAAGGATTCTATTGATGCAAAAATTATTGAATTTTGAGTCGTGGACCCGGGGGTCGGGTTTTGGTAATTTCGGGATTTGTGCCCTTTATTGGTTGTTTTCGCTTGGGCTTCGTTCCCTTAGCATATTTTGACATCCTCGTTCTGATTATGGATAGATTCGACGCGCGTGGAGGCTGACTCGAGGGGCAAAGGCGTCGCGAGCTAGAGGTTTAGCCTGTTCGAGGTGAGTAATGATTGTAAATGATGTTCTGAGGGTTTGAAACCCCGTATTTGCATATCGTAGTGCTATATTGAGGTGAGACACATGCTTGATGACGGGCGTGGAGTCGTGAACTATTGGGGATTGTGACTTGGTCCGTCCCGGTTGATGATTTTACTGCGTATTTGACTGAAAACTATTTTCTATCATCATTATTTGGGTTGAATGCCATATTTTGGCTTCGTGCCAACTATTTGAACCCTTCAGGGATTTTCATTACTATTTCCTCACTGTTTTGACTTATTTCTTGAACTCAGTCATGTTAATTTCCACCGTTTACTACTCAGCCATGTTTACTCAGTTTTAAGACTTAAACGATATTTTAAATGATGTTTGGGTTAAGAAACACTCTTTTACTATTGCCCGAGAGGCTTGTGATAATTTTTGACTGAGTAAGGCCGAGGGCCTATGTCGTGTGGTAACACTGATACTGATTGGATGTCGAGGGCCTGAGATATGTTCCCCATGAGGTGGCTTGATTGATATGAGGTCGATGTCCTATATTTGATGCCACGAGATGGCTTGTTATTGTGCTTGGGCCGTAAGGGGCCCCTCCAGGAGTCTACACACCCCTAGTGAGCGCGAGTACCCATTGTGATGTAAGATTAAGCCGGAGGGGCTGGTATTATTCTGAGATGCTGCCCGAGGGGCGGATTTGTTGGTATTGTTCCCGAGGGGTGAATTTCTATTTGTTACTTTACCTTTACTACATGTCAATTACTTGTTTACTAGATGAAAGAGGATTTTACTTGACTTTTCACTGGCTTACTATTTTTAAATGATTTTACTGTTTCATTATAGAATGTCGTATGCCTTACGTGTTTTCTTACTTTCAGACATTATTTACATTTGTTACTCACTGAGTTGAAGTACTTGCTTTACTCCCTGCACCCTGTGTGTAGATTCAGGCGTTGCTGGTTCCGCTCCCGAGTGCTAATTTCTCCAGCTTCAGGCGGTGTTCGGAGATTTCGAGATAGCTATTGACTTCTACAGCCCCCGTGTCTCTACTCCTTTATTGCTTTTGTTCTTTTTCAGACATTTGTACTAGGTTATGGTTTTAGCAGAATTGTATTATGACTTATAGATGCTCATGACTTGTGACACCCCGGTTAGGGCTGTGTTGGGTTGTATTTCTGCTACTTATTATCTCTAAATCATGTTTTAGACTATTTTTAGGTTGTTTAACTGCTTTAACAAGTGAACTAGGTTTAGTTGGCTGGCCTTGTCTTCACGAGAGGTGCCATCACGGCCGGGTTCAGGGTTAGGGTCGTGACAAAAAGACCGGTCGGGTTATAAACCACAATTTCCAAAACATACACTTATGGCACCTCGTTCCCACAATAACTATCACCTTCGCACGGCAAACTCCACATGCTACCATATATGTAACGACCTGATCGATTGTTTTGCGCATTTGTACTTCGCTCGGTAGTTTGGGGACACGAGTAGATCTATATGATGTATTATTGCTTGTGTGCAAAATTTTAGTTAGTTCCAAGTTAATTTGATATGTCTCGGCGCGAGTTTTTTGAAGTCGAATTTCGAAAGTTTGATTTGAGGTGTGTTTCATCATTTTGTTGTTATTATGCGTGATTTGAGTCCTCGAGTAATTCCTTGTTATGTTATGGGAATTGTTGGTATGTTCGTTCGGGGTCCCGAGGGGCTTAGGTGAGTTTCAGATAGGTTTGAGTTGTGTTGCGCTCATTTTTCTTATGTTTCGACGTCATTTCTTCAAGCATAAAGGGTACCACATTGAACCAATGAGCTCCGATTTCTATTTCGATTGAAGCATTAGATCATATCGTAATTACGATGCCATAGAAAAAAGAATCATCGAATATGGACATCGTATGAGGATTTTATAGTCATTTTACTAAGAATTTGATTGCCAGATTTTTCAGATGAATTACGAAATTGCCACTGACATCGTATTTGAAAATCTGCACTATTTTCAAATATTGAAACCAACATATCTCCTTCGTTATAAAGTCAAATGGAGTTATTCAAAAGTCTAACATGACTGGAAGTTCACAAGCAATCTATTGGAGGCATCAGAAGCATGTTTTGGGATCGTTTGGCATGCAAAACAAGGCAGAACAACTGGGCAAAAATACTTAATATCGAACGTTTGCTCATTTGGTCATATTTTGAGTTGGGGAGCTTGGATTTTGACAATATTTGGAGGTGATTTTCACCATATGGATTGGGGTAAGTGTTCTATACTCGATTTTTATTATGTTTCACAATCCATCTTCGTTTTTGGCATTCGATTGATGATTTCAAATTGAAATTTTGTGATTTTGTCTAAAATCTCATAAAACAAAAATTTGAGTTTATAACATTGATTCGAAGTCGGATATGAGTGAAAGTAGTATGGTTGGAATTGTAATTTATTGGGTTGACGGATTTTGTAAGTTTTATCGGGTTCCGAGGTGCGGACCCGAGTTGGGCCTTTTGGCCGATTTTGGGGTTTTTATTAAAGATTTGACCTTTTTTCTATTGGGATTGGTTCCTTTAGCATTGTATAATGTATTTGAGTTATTTTTGGTTAGTTTCGAGCCATTCGGAGGTCAGAACGCATGTGATGGCACTGTTGGAGCATCGCTTGGCTTGCTCGGTATTGGAATTTGCTTGTTAAAGGTAAGTAACTCTTCTAAACTTAGTGCTGAGGATATCAAACCATGAATTATGTGTTGTGTGATTGGCATGGAGGTGACACACATGCTAGGTGATGGGTGTGTGGTCGTGCACCCTATGAATTGTGACTCCGCTGTTTCCATGGCACTGTATAGTTGTCCTATTTTATTGATATCAGTGTTTTTACCATGTGATTAAGTAATTGAGTTGTCAAATCATGCTAGATGTCATGCTTAGGTGTTATGCCGATACCATTGGGATTCATAGTGGTCGTTTCTTACTGACATTTCACTTATTTTATTGATATTTCGTACTCAATCATATTCATGCATTCATATCATATCATATCATAGTCTCAGTTGTTATTTAGTGATAAATCATATCATTATTGTCGGGCTAGTTTCATGACATTCTTAGCTGGTGAGTGAGACTTGAGAGATTGATGACTGAGTGAGCCGAGTGGCATAGTGCTTGGGCTGAAGAAGCCTCTCCGGAGTCTGCACACCCCTTGTAAGCGCAATTGATATATATATATTGCACACTGCAATAACACCTATGGCTATTTATATATGGATCGGGTCGTACGCAACAACAAGCCTTATGGCTATATATATGTGGATCGGGTTGCACGCCGCAACGAGTACTGTACAGTGCTGAGTGAATGAGTGTGCAGAGTATGCAGCATGGTAAAAGAGAATGCGAGACAGTGAGATTGAGTATTCTGAGAGTGTGAGTACATGAGCTTATCATTGAGGCGCACATCATTTGACATGCGCCCCTGAGATATATGCATAGATATGTATTTCCTTCTCCTACCTGGTTTGGTGACATTTATGATTTTACCTTATCTTGACATGCAGGCATAGAGATGTACTTTCCGTATGCTATCTGAAAATGAAACAACTTACTTATTATTGAAAGGATTTTTGAGAAAAATCACAGTTTTTCAAACTTAATAGTATTTTTGCTAATGTCGGTAAAAGATTTGGGTTTTCATTGAGATACTTGAAAACCTGCCTATTTTTTTGAACTGTGAAAGAGTTGAGCATTTTATTTTTGAGATACTTCTTTTATTACTTGTACTATGCTATCATGAACTGTTAAAGAAATTGGTATTGGACCCGAACTTTGTGTTACCTCGTCACTACCTTCAACCTAAGGTTGATTTTGTTACTTACTAAGTACATGGGATCACTTGTACTTATACAATACTTCTGCACCATGTGTGCAGATGTTGACTGATGATGTTTCTATGATTGACGGGAGCTGGGATTTAAGAAGTAACTGCATTCTTGTTGTAGCTGCCTCTTGTTCATGGAAGCCTTAGATTCATAGAACTCTGTTTATGTACTATTCAAACAGAAGATGTATTTTACTTCCTATCAGGTTTGTAAACTCTATTCTTAAAAGCTCATGATTTATACTACCAGTCTTTGGGAAATGTATAATATTCAGTAAATTACTTTTGTTTAATTGTCTTGTTAATATTATTGGAATTGGATAAATATTAGTTGGCTTACCTAGCGAGTTAAGTTAGGTGCATCACAACTAGTGGATTTGGGATCGTGACAAGTTGGTATCAGAGCTCTAGATTCATAGGTTTTACGAGTCATGAACAAGTGTCTAGTAGAGTCTTGTGGATCGGTATGATGACGTCCATACCTATTTTCGAGAGGCTACAAGATGTTTAGGATATGCTCTCCATCTTTCTTTCCTTATCATGCAACATTGATTTAGCTTGAAGCATAACTCTTTCAATTCCTTCAACATATTCGTATGCGCACATGAGCGCTGGGTATCAGTTTTGCATCAACGACTTGTGATTTCATGGATGAGGTGGGATATATGATTTTTGTGTGTTGATGATTGGCCAGTCTAGAGGACTCGAGGCCAACTTTTGATTGTAGCTTGAGCACATAGATTTCGATTGTGTGAGCACGTGCTCTTGGGACTTATATGTCTGGTGGTGTCCCTATTAGTGGAATTTGTGATTGGATGACTATGTGGTGAGTATGATGTGACTGCGAGATGTGTTAAGATTTATCGAATGTGATGGGAAGAGTTTACTTGAGTTGTATCAAGGACTATTGGGTGTTTGATTTATGTCTTGATTTGGTGCATGGTCTCGAGTTATGGGTGTGTTGAAAGATCTCCATGTTGTTTAGTTGTTGAGTGAAGTAGATTTTTATATTGTGTTATAAGTTCAGACTCAGGAAGAGTAAGAGAGATGTCAGTTTGGGCAAAGTAGGTGGGTTATTTTCGCGCGGTGTCCTGAGGTTGTGTGGTCTCTAAGTTGTGTTTGCAAAAATATCTCCTTTACCAACGTATTATATGTGTTGCAATTTAAGTTTGGACTACTTGTGGAAGTTTACTTATCCATCACAAGGATGAATGCAAGATTTGCAGATGATTAGAGGTACTAGATGGTTTGTGTTGCATGAGTTGATGAAGGATTTAGTGAAATCTCACTGTGGTATTATAGTAGTAATGGGGTATGGTTATTGTAAGTAATCTGATGTTTTATTCCATGAATTTGAGCCAAGTGGGGCAGTCTTCTATCGACGAGTTGATTACATGTTTACGTATTGTATTAGTTTCATTCTGAGGCATACTTGTGGATCGGTTATGGCTGGTAGAGGTTGGTTTTAAGGATGACTTAAGCAAGGACATTTCTGGATGCATGGTTTATTATACTTTATGGATATATAGGAATCATGAAATGATTCAAGTATTATTCGTGAAGGATGTAGTATGCACGGAGTAGGAATTTGCTCGATCGTATTAAGGCGGGGTTACTTTGGTGGGTGTTGTCGTACTAATGGGCCACAAGTCGTTCGGCCCATTTAGAGTGGTGCAACTAAGATTTGAGCAGAGGATGACACTTGAAGAAGTTCTAATGGATTCAAGATTTTTAGGTAGCAATTGTGAATTTTTCCGAATTTGTATATGGCTAGGATCTGAGATTTTTCATTGGATCGTGTCGAGACTTGTGACATTTCTATATCATTATGTATTCTACATTTCAGCATCAGGAAGTGAAGGAAAACTGCTTTATATTCACAGTAGGTCTCTTCAGAGCGGGTGTATCGGTTTTGGTACTTTTGGGGTGTTTAAAAGGGTATGCAGTGGCGTATGGGCCTTAGGGCGGTATGATTTTATTCTAGGACCTTTTGGGGTGAGTCTTGGTTGAGGATCATGGTATTATGGCGAGGAGGAGTGTCAACTTGAGGGTTATTCGTAAGGAACTCGAAGAAATAGGACAGCTTGGTAGTAGGTTGGATCAATAGGGTAATGGCATGCTCGATTTTTTTGGTTCTCATGATGTGGTGAGTCTCTACAGGTGTTTTGTAGTAGTACTCTTGTGTTTTGGTGACCCGCGTGGCTTGGTGGAGTTATAGAGATTCAATTCTGATGGTATGGTTATGTGCAAATGGATTCCAAAGAATTCTCAATGATTTCAATCACGGTTTGAGGTGAATATTTCCTACTGGCATGGGGAGCATGTTGCTTATTGTGATTTTCTCCTGGAGAAAATCAAATGGAAGGTTCCTAGCTAAATGAGTATGTAGTTTGCTTGTGACTTCGAGCAGATTATGAAATTCTCATACTTTTTATATGATGGCATGATAGATTCGTGTGTTGCGTGGGATCGAGATTTGCATGTGCAAGGTTACAGGTTATCTTGCCTATAGACTTAGGAGTTGAGATGTTCTGATGATGAAGGTTAGCATTGAAGAGGTACTAGCGTTCCAGATACAAGCTGCCACTTGTTTATGATATTTTATGTCTTATATTTTAGTTTATGTGAATTTCAAACAGATGATGTATTCTCTCTTTATATCAAAGTTGCACTTCTAATCTTGTTCTTAGTCACTCATGACTTGTACTACGAGTTCTTGAGATAGTTGTATAGATTTTCTGCATCTTATTTATGGTTTATTTATGATCTTTTCTTCGAGTTTCACTATTTGTTGTTTGGCTCACATAGCATCTCGCAGTTAGGTGCAATAACGACTAAGTTGGATTTTGGGTCCTGGCATATGTGTTGGCTTTCCAGTGTAACATACTTTCTTACTTTCTAGACTTTTAGTGTATATTATAAATATTTAATTTTATGTAATGTTGCGTTAGAAAGAGGATCTTTAAGTATAATGTTATTTTTTACTGTCTATAAATATCATCTAGTATTATTAAAATTTTCTTGCAAAATTTAAAAACAATGACATATTAATGGAGAAATTATTCACATCATAATACTATAAATAAATAAAAAAGCAACACGTAAAACGTTGTAGAGGAGATAAGATGCCTAATATTTGTATTTGGCACAAGAATGTCATTTTCCATCAAATTTTGTCATAACGAATAATTTGTATATGTTAGTTGAAATGTCACTTTTATCTTGCTCAATCAAAATCAATAATTTGTATTTAATAATACTAATGTCATTTTTATCAGACTCAATTAACCACTCCCTTTTACACAACAAGTAGGAGTAGCAAATAGGCCAGGGCGGGCGGGAGCAGATATGGTTCGGATCCAAAATGAGTAATAAAAAAATGAATTAATTATCCGACCCGACCCATATAAAAATAAATAAAAACGGGTAAACCGACGGATAATATGGGTAATCATATTATCCATGACTTCTTGCATATGATCATTTTTGGGAGAATTCTTAGTCTCACTAACCTAAGGAACCCCAAAGTTGAGGTTTTGCAAATGTAAAAGTTAGACCCATTAGTTACTCATTTGTTACCCATTGGTTATCTATTTTCTAAATGGATAATATGGTTATTATCCATATTTGACCCATTTTTAGAAAGTTCATTATCCAACCCATTTTTAGTGGATAATATGGGTGGTTAACTGTTTTTTTAACCATTTTGCCACCCCTAACCATTGTAGGAGCTCCATTTTTTGTTAAACCTAATAGACTATGCATAAGTTTAAAAACAGGTTATGTGAAGTGAAAAAGTTTGATTTCTTTCTTAACAAGTATAAAGAAGAAAGATATGCAACTGCTATGATTTCTGCCAAGAAAATTGCATTTGAAATAATATCGAACCTGAATTTCATAAGAAAAGTATAATATATAGGAAGTAACAATTTGATGAGAATGTTGATAATAAAATCTCAAATCTTCGAAGAGTCCTTTGAAGTTGATTACTTTATACATAGTAGACAAGGTTATTTTTTCATTTCAAAATAGATTTGAACAATTCGAAGCATATAAAAATATTTTTGGTTTTCTAGTTAGTGATAAAAATTAAGATCACTAGATGACAAAAATTTTAAAAAATATTGTCTTAATCTTGAATGTTCCTTAATGTATAATAATCAGTTCGATATTGATTGTTTAGACTTATTTTCGGAATTAAAAGTATTAAGGAAAATAGTACGATTAGAAGGTAACAGTTTAACGGATACACTCGGTCAAATAAAAAGATTTGATTCTTTTTCCTATGCATGTATTGCTTGTGGAATAATGTTAATAACTCATGTTACTATCGCTTTAGTGGAAAAAAGTTTTCAAAATTAAAATTGATAAAATCTTATCTAAGATCAACAATGTTTCAAGAAAAGTTAAATGTATTAGCTATATTGTCAATTAAGAATGACTTAATAGGAGTTATTGACTATAAGAAAATTATTAATACCTTTGTATTTAAGAAATGCTAGAAAAATAGATTACGAATAAATAAATAATTTTTAAAAAAAAAGTTAATCCCCTCGTATAGTTTGACTTTAGGTCACAAAGATTTTCGGGCCGCCTCTGCTGACAACAGCTATTGTCTTAATACAAAGTTTTTTCAAGAAAACTGAAAAATGTATGTGTTTGTGTGGTGCTCATAAAGTAAATTTATCACCTAAAAAGAAAAGGCTTTAGCAGCTTTTCAAACTATATTTCGTAAAGTTCCAATAATTAACTACAATAGAATTCACACAAATATAAGTGAGTTAGACATTGATCTTCATTAATTTTTTTTCAAATTAATGATGGCTTTGATAAATGTATGACTAATATGAGACTTGTTTTTCGTATGCAGGGCCCTTCTATTTTAGTCGTCCTAGAAAAACTTGGATGTTTGCACACTACGTGTTGTAAGACAGACAAAGTCTATATTAGTTCATCTTAAGGCCCAAGTGTCACCCTGATGCCTTTGAGCGTTCCGTTTTCAGCCCCCATGGCATCTGTGCTCCATAATTATTAAAACAAAATTTGTATTGAGGTTCGTACAAAATACTAAAATAAGATTTTGTACCGAAGTTGAGGTCGCAAACAATAATTATGATTATGTATATATACCAACTTCTAGAACCTATGATGTGGTAATGTATTTTTAAATATTTCTCCTAATTTTGAGTTGTTTTTTATTGAATTGTAATATTTCTCCTAATTTTGAGCTGTTTTTTTAAATATTTCTCCTAATTTTGAGTTGTTTTTTATTAGATTGTTTGGTGTGTTTGAGATTTATATAAAATGTCACGATCAAAAGTCCCAACTTATCGTGATGGTACCTAACATACTTGTTAGGCAAGCCGACAATCGTATAGCAATTAAACATTTGATTAAACATTGTTTAATAAACTAAACAGTAGAAATATCATAAATATCTGCTACAAGTAAAAGAAATACTAATACAACTACCCCAAAATACGGTGTCAATGAGTACATGAGCACTACTGAGTATCAAAACATATACAAGCTCCCTAGTACAACTCTCCCAGTAATAGAACAATACTGAAGAAAATAAGGAAAAGGGAGTCAAGGTCCGCGGACGTCACAAAAGCTACCTTGAAATCTCCAAACATGTACTAGCACAGATCTAGCAATCACCACGTTCAGATTTACCTGGATATGCACACGAAGTACAGAGTATAGTATGAGTACAACCGACTTTGTACTCAATAAGTAGCAGAACTAACCTTGGGCTGAAAGCAGTGACAAGCTCAAAAGAAGACGTCAGAGTCTAATATAAGATAACACATGTATAATGATGTGTAACGACCCGTTTTGTCATTTTGTGTAATTGCGCCCCATTACCATTTTTTATTGCTTCATACATGTGATTTATATGCTTTTATGACTTGCAGAGCTGATTGATTTTGTTCTGGGAAGCTTTCGGGTTGAATTGGACACTTGATTCTTGATTTAGAAGTTTAAATTTGAAATTATTGATAAAACTTTATCTTTTGTGAAAATGAACCTGGAACTGTGTTTTTATGACTCCAATTTGTATCGTGATTTCAGACTCAGGCATATGCCCAGAATTGATTTTGGAAGTCTGTAGGTTGATTTTTGTTGACTTGCCGAAAGTTGGCAATTTAAAGTTGAAAAGTTTGACCATAGGTTGAGTTTTAGCTATCGAGCTCGAAATTTGATTTTGGGATTTGGAATAGGTACGTTATGGCATTTAGAACTTTTTTGCAAAATTTGGTATCGTTTCGAGCTGATTTGATAGGTTTCGGACGCTTAGTTGTAATTCTAGATGTTCTTGAAAGTTTCTCTGAAAATCATGCATTTTAGTGTTTGATTCGTGGTTTATTTTTTTTTTTTGTTTTTTGTTCGCGCGAGCGAGTCTGTATGATATTGTTAAACTTGTGTGTATGTTTGGTTTAGAGCCAGATGACTTGGATAAGTTTCGGACATGTTCTAGAAGTATTTTGGACTGAAAATTTGCGATCTCACCTTCGCAAATGCAAAGCTAGAAGAAATTGGTCATGTTCGCAATTGCGAAGAATTTGTCCGCCTTTGCGATGTTCCCCAGTTTGCAATTGCGAAGGCTTTATTTCTATTGCGATGCATGTTGAGCCTGTCAGGGTTCGAAAATGCGAGCCCTACTCCACAATTGCGAGGGTTTGCAAATGTAAACCCTATGTCGAAAATGCAACATTTGTCGTTGGATAAAGAGTTGGCATACGAGATTTTTAAACTCATTCTCACATCTGTGAACCCTAAACTCAGTAGAAGGCGATTTGGTGAGGGGATTTTTACCTGAAAACGTTGGGCAAGTGATTCTAATATATTTCTAATTATATTCTGTCAACATATCTTAGATTTTAATATCAAAATCATGTGAATCAAAGTAGAAATTGGTGAAACATTGCTAACTTTTTGAAAAACAAGAAATTGAGTTTTGATAGTCGATTTGGATTCGAATTTTGAAACTAATCACCTATATGAACTCGTAAGGTTATGGGTGGATGGAATCTACCATTGGACCCGGGGTTTGACCGCGCGAGCCCCGGGTTGACGTTTGTTATCTTTTTGGAAAAAGTGTAAAGACCTTAACTGTATCTATTACTATTTAATTCTATGGAATTGTTTGATGATATTGAGTTGATTTCTATTAACCCATATTTGGGACGACCATAGTTTCCCATCATATGATGTTGTGATGGCACCTAGTCTCTAAGACTAAGTAAGCCTAACACATGCTGATTGAATAATATAATTGAACTATTAAATCATTTATCTTAAACCATTAAATGGCATACATAGCCGCAAATGTCCAACAATTATACATTTCCCAGAACCGTTAGTATGAATTAATAAGATAGTGACTGTGAGGCCTGTGAACGTCATGTAGGTATACCTTGAAATCTCGTGCCGCGCAGACGCAACTCTCAACAACACAATCAGAATACCTGGATCTGGACAAAAATATGTTGAAGCGTAGCATGAGTACACCATAATGGTAACAAGTAAATATCAAAGCCTAACCTTGGTAGAGTAGTGATGAGGACAGGCCAAGACATGTACTAGACATAGAAACATGTTCAAGATATATATAAGCTAATAATAAAAAGAACATCAATGTTGTCACGACCCAGCTTTCCCTTCGTTTGGGTATTGTGATGGCACCTAGTCTTAGGGACTAGGTAAGCCAAACTCATACTGAAATACCACAATAATAAATGAAATTTAACAGTCTTGAAGCATAAATCTCTACAAAACTTATAATTCCCAAAACCCGGTAGTGCAAGTCATAAGCTCTACACAGTTAGCTACCACTTCTAAATATAACTGTTCGGAAATAAGTGAAAACAGTTGAATACAAGTTAGAAAGTGACTCTGAAGCCTGCGAATGCAGCAACAAGTTTACCTTGAGTCTCCCCAACAATGACTCGCAAAGCTACTAATGATCGATACCTGGATCTCCATAACACAAATGTGCAGAAAAGTAGCATGAACACACCACAGCGGTGACCAGTAAGTATCAAGACTAACTTCGGCGGAATAGTGATGAGGAACAGTCAAGGCACCTACCGGTCCAATAAACTGCACAAATATAGGAACAACGGAACATGATGTATATATAAAGACTACATGAAATGGCTAACAATACTACAATCACAATAAATGAAGAAAACAACAAGTAATAGCGGAAATACCAAAATAATGACATAGAAGAGCGCGCGAAAACACAAAACCAAATCCTAAATTCACAATACAGTAAAGGTAAGAAATAACTTAGATCCTACGATAGTGTTCACATCAGGTCTTATCTAATAATTTCCACAAAGTACCGAATCTCGGACAAATTACAGCTCATGAGTCCTAGTACCTAAAATCTAACACTTGGCATCCTGTGCCCCCATCACACCTCATGGTCATGCTGGTAACTTACTTGCTAACTAGAGCCACTCTCACATATATAACAAGTAAACAAGGGTGTGCATTTATACTCAGCAAAATCAGGAGGACATCACATCCAGTAGGAGTGTTCAACTACGTAAGCTTATGCAAGTGCTTTGATATAGTTCCTACTATATAATAAGTATAAGGAAAAGAACGGACAACACGTAAGATGTTTTCTCACAACTTCCACGAGATAAAGCTCATACAGGTAAGCGTACCACAACACAATATCAAATGACAAGAATGCCCCTAGGCCATCACAAATCATCACAATCAATCCCTGACATAGCCCACCTTTTCTCGCCACGTGTGCAAATAATAGCATAATAAGTGTCCACCTTGTTTTGCGACACGTGCATCATAATGTTCCCACCTTGTCTCGCCACATGCGCAAACCATATATAAGCATATATATTCATACCTCGCCTTGTCACGTCGCATGTGTAATATATCAATAGTAGCAACCGCACGACAGAAACCTCGTACAACCCCATAACAACAACCACATGGCAGAAACCTCGTGTACCACCACAACAAGTACAACAATAACAATGACAATATATACAAGAACACGACAAGTAAATCAACTCAAAAAGTTTCAATCACAAGGAGACGGTAAAACTAGCTCACAAGGAATAACCGCAATAGAGAATACTAAGCGTAATAAGAACATCTCAACAAGGGAGAAAACTATATATGAAACAACGATCCCACAATATGTAATTCAACAACAAGGAAGCTAACACGAATCAAATAATTCCAAATAAGGAAATGTCAACTAAATATAAGATATCTAAACTTCTGTTAAGGTTGGGAAATTTACGAACAATATATAACAATTTCAATTAAGGATGAGCAGCGGGAAGATAATAATAACCTCAATTAACACTAAACAATTACAGGGAAGATAATAATGATTTCCAATAAATATGAGCAGTTATGAAAGATAGCATGACAATAGAAGAGATAAAAATCTCAGTTAAGCAAAATAAGAGTCAAATAGGCAATAAGAATGAATCATAAGCAATTAATTCTAATTAGAGTAGAGGTAAAACTAGCAAGTGGAAAACTCAATCATATCAAGTACACATTCATACACAGTGAATATAAGGACCTAAGAACCCTAAAAGGCTAATTGTTTTCACGAATAAGTCTGAGTACGGACTCGTCACCTCGCGTACATGAACTATAATGAATATAACAGACTCAGATCCTAATAGGAAGTCCCCCACACAAGGTTAGGCAAGATACTTACCTCAAAGACGATAAACTGATACTCTAAAATGCACTTCTCGGGTGAAAAGCCCTCCGAACGACTCAAATGCAAGTCACGTCAGTGTAGGCGCAACATAGCATCATGGTAGCGCTAGCTATGCTCGAAAAACAGGATGAGTCATGTAATTGACCTGACATTTTATTGAGATGAACTTCTAACCAAATTAACTTCACAACACAAACAAAATACATAAGAAACTATTTCAGATCATAAAGTCTCAAGCTTTAACAAAATCCAAAAATCGGTCTGAAAGTCGACCCTCCCAGCCCGCACCTTGGAATCCGACAAATTTTACAAAAACTGAATACCCGTTCCGATATGAGTTCAATCATACAAAAATTTTCAAATTCCGATACCATTTGGTCCTTCAAATCATGATTTTTCATTGTAGGAATTTTCTTCAAAAATCAACATTTTTCCCAACTCAAAACACAAATTAAATGATGAAAATGAAGATAAAATCATGGACTATGTTAGATTATAGATGAAGAACACTTACTCAATCAATTTTCATGAAAAACCCTCAAAGAATCAATGAAAGCCCAGCTCCACAAGTCAAGATATGAATAAAATTGTTTAACCGTCGATTTGGGAATATATTCCTCCTACCCAGGGATTGTTCTTCGCGTTCACGACCCTACCAAGCGATTTCCAAACTCATTCCAGACAGCCTTTATTATAATGTCCATAACATTTTGCGCACAACCTTAAATGATAAATGGTTTGATGTTCTGAAAACTAGACAGCAAGGGCTATAGTTTCATAGGTTGCTCATTTTATGAGTCATTATATATTGCGATATATAAGCTTCGAAAGTCAACTACGTGCACCAGAGTTTTTCGAACTCTTCCCGGACAGCCTGTAGTGTAACTAGCATAACTATTTGTACAAAAATCTAAATGCCAGTTCACTTACATTCCGGAAAACTAGACACAAAGGGCAACAAGTTTTATTTTTGGTTCATCTCCAAATTCCTTATAGATTGTGGGATATGAGCTTCCGAAGTCAAACATGTGCAACCGAGATTTCCTTCTTCGCAAATGCGAGACTCCCTTCACTAACCCGAAGAACAAACTTCCAGAAGCAAAATTCTTCTTTGCGAACGCGAACAACACCAGATATCAGATAATGAACATCCAAAGTTGCCCAAAATGATCCAAAACACACTCGAGTCCCCCGGGACCCCGTCTAAACACACAAACAAGTCATATAAACTAACACGGACTCGCTCGAGATCTCGAATCATATCAAACAACGCCAAAATGACAACTCACACCATGAATCGAACTATGAACTTTCATATCTTCCAACTTCGAAAACTTGTGCCGAAACCTATCAAATTAACCCGGAATGATGCCAAATTTTGCAGACAAGTCCAAAATAACATAATGGAGCTGCTCCAACTCACAGAATCGCATTCCGGCCCCGATATCACAAAAGTCAACTACCCTACGGACCTCCAAATCCGAATCTGGACGCGCACCTAAGTCCAAAATCACCATATGAAGCTGTTGAACTCACCCAAAACCCATTCGGAGACCGTTTACTCAAAAGTCCAATTCCGGTCAAATTCTCACTGTTTAAACTTCCAAAACTACATTCCTTCTTCTAATTTTACTCTCAATCATCCATTAACTGAATTCCACCATGCACACAAGTCGATACTCATATTATGAAGCTATTCTAGACTTTATGCCACCGAACAAAGCTTAATTTTTCAAAATGACCGGCCAAGTTATTACATCCTCCCCCTCTTAAAACCAATGTTCGTCCTCGAATGTGCCAAGATTCGCCTTGAATCCCTCAAGTCACTGAGTGCACACTACCAACATACACCGCGGGTGATCCCACGTCGCCCAAATCCACATAATTCTGACGACACCATCTCAGCTTTAAGCCTTAAAATAAGAATTCTCAGCTTCCATCTATTTCCAAAAGACCCAATTCAAAATCCATACCCCGTATCAATTTCAACCAGCAACATCAATTTGTTCCAACGCCCATATAGTACAACCTTACAACATGACACATCACACATAGGCCCACAATAATATTTCTGATCACAATATTTGCCCGAAGTCAAATTCAGCCTCAACCATAACCCTCATATTCAATAGGAACCCATTTCAAACCTCCACAACATTGGCGATGATACAACAGCCACGAAAGACATATAACTAAGCACCAAAATCACTAATCTTAGATAATATCAACGGGCACACCCATCACAAGCTAAAACTCAAGAAGCACAAAACAAAAATGACTGAATATGGAAAGGGAAACACATAAGGGAACTATCAAACAAGCCCCACGAGCACAAATTGTTTTATCAATACCAATCGACCAAACAATCTAACAAGAAAGAATTAAAGCATATAAAAGAATCACAAGGATCTCATACTAATATAAATCCCACCGCGGTACATAGCCTGGTTTCAACACATCAAATCATATGAAATCACGAAGGTCCCGCCCTCCACTCTGAGTCACAAGTAGGGTGTACATCAAACCAGCTGAAACCTTTCACTAAATCAGTTATGTCAATAAAATTACAACACGTATTGGCTCCCACACTAGTGGAGCATAAAAATCACAGATCGTAGAAAACAATACTCAGAAATCACATCAAACCTACCGAAATGGACAACAAGAATTTACTACTAGTCTCACAACTCTCGAAAATGACTAGAAACGGATGATAGATACGACTATTACTCATAGAACCTCCCAACAGGGTAATCACATAAACAGAGTGCTAATCACAAAACGTACCCATAAGTGGAGCAACAAATAGGGGAACTCACCTAGATAAGCAGAATTGTAATGAACTACGGATGGTGCTCCTCTATAACAAACCGAAATCTTACCTGAATGACATTCTTCTAGCATAGCGACCTTAAGCCTGCTATATGAAACACATCAACGAGTTGGGCCTCCCCCTCTTGGGCACCCTCTACTCGTCTGAATACCTCATTGTGACATATCGGCCCGATGTTTGGGACAATCTCTCACTAACGAGGCTGTGGTAACTATGCGGTACGCATACTCCAAGACCCATGAACACCTGAGTCACTATGCAAAGCCTAAGCGCGAACTGAACTGGCTAACCCACAAAACCTCTACCCTGCCTCTAAAATAGGGACCAACAGGTCTCCTCGTCTACGAGGCCTCCTCGCCTCCTCTCCTCCTCAAACTCTCTCTCCTGATCTCGTATGCCCTCTCTCTAATGGCCCCGACTATCCTCTCTCTCATGGCCTCGCCTGACCTCTCTCTCCTCTCTCTCGAGACAACATGCCCTCCACCCTTCTAGCAATACTCACTTTGTTGATGCGAAATATCTATCTCCAACTCCTGGGCCATGCTAGTCCTGATGCTATGATGGAGTCCCTCAATGAACCGGCAGACCCTTTCCCTAATAGTAGAAACAAATATCGGTGCATGTCTGTCCAAATCACTAAATCTGATGGCGTACTCTGATACTAAAATAGTGCCCTGGCACAGTTGCTCAAACACCGCACGCCATGCATCCCGAAGGGACTAAGGTACGAACTCTCTCAAGAACATCTTTGAAAAATGAACCCATGTAAGTGAAACTGACTCGTCCAAGCTACCCAACTCATATGCTTGCCATCACTGATAAGCCGCTCCCTTAAGATGGAACGTATTAAAAGCAACCCCATTCGTCTCAACAATACCCATAGTGCGAATAATGCGATGGCACTCCTCCAGAAAACCTTGTGTACTCTCTAAAGTCAAACTACTGAAGGTAGGAGGGTCATACTTATTGTACCTCTCAAGCCTAAGCTACTCTTCTTCAGATGTTGTTTCCCTGACTACGGGTTGAACTGGAACCACAGGTTGTGCTGCCATGATGCCTGGAACCTGACCAACATGAACTTGCTGCTTTGGAGTGTGGGCGGCAGGAGTCTAAGTGCCTCCCCCGGTCTATCAAGTAGCTGGTGCAGCCAGAATTAACCTCGCCTAAGCCAATGTATCAAACATGCTCAGGAACTATCCTAAGGTCTCCTGAAGTCTGGGGGTAAAAGCAGGCGCCTCCGATACATGCCCTGCAACTGGAGCTACTAGCGGCTCCTCAACAACTGCTCTGGTAGGTCCTCTAGCTGTGGCACGTACTCCTCGCGGCCTCTGCCTTTGCCTCCAACAACACTTGCTCTGGGAGCAGTGTCATCGGTAACTGTACTGTGTATCCTCAGCATCTCTAAGAGAATGGAATGATAATAGTTCAGACACAGAGATGAATAAGCTCGCATGATAGGAATGAAAGAAGTCAGATTGACCTAATAGTTCCGTAGCCTCCCGAAGATAAGTAGAAACATCTCCGTACCAATCCACAAGACTCTACTAAACTCGCTTATGACTTGTAGCACCTATGAACCTAGGTCTATGATACCAACTTGTCATGACCAAACTTTCTCTCAATTTGGGTATCGTGATAGCATCAAGTCTTAAGGACTAGGTAAGCCTAACTCATACTGAAATACCACAATAATAAATGAAATTTAACAGACTTGAAGCAGAAATCTCTACAAAATTTTGTAATTCCCAAAATCCGCCAGTACAAGTCATAAGCTATATAGAGTTAGCTACAACTTCTAAATATAACTATTCGGAAAAGAGTGAAAACAGTTTAATACAAGTAAGAAGGTGACTTCAAAGCCTACGAATGCAGCAATAGGTTTACCTTGAGTTTCCCCAGTAATGATCCGCACAACTACTAATAATCGATACCTAGATCTGTACAACAAAAATGTGCAGAAAAGTAGCATGAGCACACCACAGCGGAGCCTAGTAAGTATCAAGACTAACCTAGGTAGAGTAGTGATGAGGAACAGTCAAGACACCTACTGGTCCAATAAACTATACAAATATAGGAACAACAGAATGATGTACCTATAAAGACTACAGGAAATGGCTACAATACTACAATCACAATAAGGGAAGAAAACATCAAGTAACAGCGGAAATACCAAAATAATGACATAGAAGAGCGAGTGAAAACACAAACCTAAATACTAAATTCACAATATAGTAAAGGTAAGAAATAACTCAGATCCTACGATAGTGTTCAAATCAGGTCTTATCCAACAATTTCCACGACGTACCGAATCTCGGACAAATTATAGCTCACGAGTCACAGTACCTGAAATCTAACACTTGGCATTCTGTCCCCCCATCACACCTCATGGTCATACTTGCAATTCACTGCTAACTAGAGTCACTCTCACAGATATAACAAGTAAACAAGGGTGTGCATCTATATTCAGCAAAATCAGGAGGACTTCACATCCAATAGGAGTGTTCAACTACGTGTATGCTTGTGCAAGTGCTTTAACATAGTTCCTACCAGCTAATAAGCATAAGGAAAAGAATAGACAGCACGTAAGATGTTTCCTTACAACTTCCACGAGATAAAGCTCATACAGGTAAGTGTACCACAACACACTATCATACAACAAGAATGCCCTTAGACCATCACAAATAATCACAATCAATCACTAACACAACCCACCTTGTCTCGCCACGTGTGCAAATAATAGCATAATAAAGTCCCTCCTTGTTTCGCCACACGTGCATCATGATGTTCCCACCTTGTCTCGCCACATGTGCAGCCGACATATAAGCATATATATATATATATATATATATATATATATATATATATATATATACATACCTCACCTTGTCACGCCGCATGTGAAATATATCAATAATAGCAATAGCACGGCAGAAACCTCATGCAACCCCATAACAACACTGCATGGCAGAAACCTCCTGTATCACAATATCAATAACCGCACGGTAAAAACCACGGGCCCCACCACAACAAGTATAACAACAACTGTCATGACCCAGGTTCGCCCTCCGTGAACCATCGTGATGGCACCTAGTCTCTACGATTAGGTAAGCCTAAATTCTGGAAGTAAAACAATTTAAAAATATAAATAAGGCAATAATAGTGTTAAATGTGCCGCTCGGCATACACCATATATATATATATAAATCTCAAAACCAATATATAAATCTAAGACCCAAAAACCCACGAATTGCAAATTAAGAAAAAGAAATACTGCATAGCTCTAACTCCGTAATTTTTCTAATAAGAGCAGAAATTACAGAAGGGCTAAATAATAAAAAGCAGGAATAAAAAGGGACTCCTCGGTCTGCGGATGTGGAAGATGTACCTCGAAGTCTCTAAGTAGTCGCTTCCCTCAAGGATGGTAGGCCTGAGTAGAAGTACCTGGGTCTACACATGAAAACATGCACAGAAAGGGCATGAGTACACCACAACGGTACTCAGTAAGTGCCAAGCCTAACCTCGGTCGGGTAGTGACGAGGAAGGTTAGGGCCCTACTGAGGTTAAATAAAATATAAGGGTTAACAATGTGAAATAAAATAGTATAATTAAGTGTAATAGTAAGAAATAACATAGAATTTAAAAGAACAACAACAACTAGAACAGAGACAAACAAACTACGGAAGAAATACATCTCAACACATAGATAACAATCGGGGCACCTTCCAGGATACCATCCTGTAGTCCAATTACAACTATCCAGTGGATCTCCCAGGATACCGTCCCGTAGTCCATCATATATATGTTCAAAGGATCTCCCGGGATCCCGTCCCATAGTCCACCAATCAATGCACGAGGATCTACTAGAAACTGATCTGTAGTCCCAAATATTTACCTAGTTCTAGGGGAATCTACCAGGTGCATTCCCATAGTTCTATATAACTGTGGAGGGGGATATACCGGGAATCTAACCCGTAGTCCTAAAGTAAACAAATAAGGGGGATCTACCGGGAATCTAACCCATAGTCCCAAAGTAAACAAATAAGAGGGAGCTACCGGAATCCCACATCTATAACCCCTATGTAAATACACAATAGCAACAAGAAAAATATTCAGAGAAGGGAAATTTCATATTAAGGCAACAAATAATTCTAGCCTAGTGTGCTGCATAGAGTTCAAGTAAACAGATTGAACAATTAAAGCAATTAAATCACTTAGACATATTTTCCTAAGCTAACAACATGCTTAATAGTACAAGTAATAAAAGCAGGAGAGAAACATACTAATAAGTACTTAAAGAAAACTGGATTTCTAACGATATGCACAAGTACACACTCGCCACCTCATGTACAAAGCAATTCAAATACTAAATACATCAAACCTAAGGGGAAGGTCCCCCACACAAGGAAAGACAAGCCACTTACCTCGAACCAGCTCAAAATCAACCCGAGATCACGTTCTTGCCATGAGTACTCGACTCTAAATGGCCCAAATCTATTCAATTCAATTTTATAATGTAAATAACACTACAAGGAACGGATTCTACAATTTAATTCTAACCTAATAGGCAAAATTAGGTAAAATGACCAATATGCTCCTCGGGCTCACGTCTCTGAATCGGGTGAAATTTACATTTTCAGAAACCTCGTAACCTCACGAGTCTATACATAATAAGAACATTGAAATCGGAGTCCATATGGCCCCTCAAATCCTCATTTAAAGGTCTCTTAAACTCAAGCCCTAATTACCCATTTTTCCAAAAATTTTTACCACTGATTAGGTCTTTAATCACATAAAATGAGTTATGAAGTGAAGGATGTTACCACCAAGTGATTCCCCATTGTTTTCCTCAAAAATCTCTCTCAAAAGTTTCAACTCGGATGAAAATGGTGAAAGAATCACCCTAATTCGCGAAGGCAACTATTTATATGTTCTGCCCAACGATTTCCACAGCTGTGGGCTTCTGCGGAGACTAGGTCGCATCTGCGCCTATCACTTAAAGACCCAATTCTCGCATTTGCAGAACATTAACCGCAGGAGCAGTTACACTTCTGCGAACTTTTCACCCATCTGCGGTTCCTGAGAAGATGACCAAATTCCTCTTATGTGGTCACCAAGCCGCATCTGCGGTGCCGCACCTGCGGAACCCAAACCGCAGGTGCGGTTATGACAGAACCAGCAGCTGAAGCTGCAACTTAAATTCAAAAATATTTCCATCAACCATTTGAAATCATCCCGAGGCCTCCGGGACCTCAACCAAAGGCACCAACAAGTCACAAACCACTATCCAAACTTGTACCAATCCTTAAAACACCTAAAACAACATCTAAACCTTGAATTAACCATGGATTTAAGCCTAATGACTCCCAAATTCTCAAAAATATGCTTTCGATCAGAAAGTCTATCAAACCTCGTCCGAATAACCTAAAATTTTGCACATACATCCCAAATGACACAATGGAACTACTACAACTCTCAGAATTCTATTCTGATCCTCAGATCAAAATCTCGCTATCGAACCGAAAACTTCCAAAAATTCAACTTTCGGCATTTCAAGCCTAAATTAGCTACGGACCTCCAAAACACAATCCGAACGTGATCCTAACCCCGAAATCACCCAACGGAGCTAACAGAACAATCAGATTTCTATTCTGAGGTCGTCTTCACACTATTCCGACTACTGTCAACTTTCTAACACTTATGCTCTCATTTAGGGACTAAGTGTCCCAAAAGTCTACGAAACTTAAAACCGAACATCTCGGCAAATCAAAATAGTAGAAATAAACTTGGGGAAAGTAGTTAATAGGGGATCAGGGCATTAATTCTTACGACGATCGGCTAGGTCGTCACATCCTCCTACACTTAAACATTCGGTCATCCTCGAACGAGCATAGAGACATACCTGAAGTAGTGAAAAGATGAGGGTAACAGCTGCGCATATCCTGCTCGGTCTCCCAGGTCGCCTCCTCGACTGGCTGACCCTGCCACTAAACCTTCACTGATGCAAAGTTCTTTGACCTCAACTTTCTGACCTGCCTGTCCAATATCGTCATTGACTCCTCAACATAGCATAGATCCTTGTCCAACTAGACTAAGCTGAAATCTAACACGTGCAACAGATCACCGTGGTACCATTGGAGCATCAAAACATGAAATACCGATTGAACTCTTGCCAAGGTGAAAGGTAAGGCTAGCTCATAAGCAACCTCCCCAACACAACTCAATATCTCAGAAGGGCCAATAAACCTCGGACTCAACTTCCCTTTCTTCCCAAATCTCATGACGCCCTTCATAGGCAAAATCCGCAGCAGAACCCGCTCTCCATGTATAAAGGAAACATCACGAATATTCCGGTTCGTGTAACTCTTCTATGTGGACTGGGCTATATGGAGTCTATCCTGAATCACCTTAACCTTATCCAAAGCATCCTGAACCAAGTCTGTGCCAAATAGTCTGGCCTCACCCGGCTCAAATCAACCCATTGGAGATCTGCACCGCCTACTATATAAAGCCTTATACGGTGCCATCTGAATGCTGGATTGATGGATGTTGTTGTAAGCAAACTCTGCCAATGAAAAGAACTGATCCCAAGACCCTCCAAACTCAATCACACACACACGAAGCTTATCCTCAAGAATCTGACTAGTTCACTCAGACTGTTCGTCCGTCTGAGGGTGAAATGTTGTACTCAACTCTACCCGAGTACCTAACTCACGCTGAACGACCCTCCAAAACCGTGATGTGAACTGAGTACTTCTATTTGAAATAATGGAAACTGGAATACCATACAGGTGAACAATCTCCCGGATATAAATCTCCGCCAACCGCTCCAAAGAATAAATAGTACACATAGGAATGAAATGAGCGGACTTGGTCAGCCAGTCCACAATCACCCAAATAGCATCAAACTTCTTCAAAGTCTGTGGGAGTCCAACTACAAAGTCCATGGTGATCCGCTCCCGCTTCCACTCCGGAATCTCTCTCTGCTAAAGCAACCCACACAGTCTCTGATGCTCATACTTCACCTGCTGACAGTTGAGGCATCGAGCTATAAATCCAACTATATCTTTATTCATTCGCCTCCACCAATAGTGTTGCCTCAAATCCTGATACATCTTCGCGACACCTGGATGGATGGAATACCGCGAACTATGGGCCTCCTCTAGAATCAACTCTCGCAGCCCATCAACATTGGGTATACAAATCCGACCATGTATCCTCAATACCCCATCATCACCAATGGTCACATCTTTGGCATCACCCTGCTGAACCTTGTCCTAGAGGACAAGCAAATGAGGGTCATCATACTGTCACTCCCTGATACGATCAAATAAGGAAGACCGAGAAACCACATAAGCTAGAACCCTACTAGGCTCCGAAAGATCCAATCTCACAGACTGGCTAGCTAAGGCCTGAACATCCATCGCCATAGGCCTCTCCGCTGCTGGTAAATATGCCAAACTCCGCAAACTCTCCGCCCGGCGACTCAAGGCATCCGCCACCACATAGGCCTTGCCTGGGTGATACAAAATAGTGATGTCATAATCCTTCAGTGACTCTAACCACCTCCTCTGGTGCAAATTTAGATCCTTTTGCTTGAACAAGTGATGCAAGCTATGATAGTCAGTATAAATGTCACAAGGAACCCCATATAAATAATGGCGCCAAATCTTCAGGGCATGAAAAATGGCAGCTAACACAAGGTCGTGAACAGGGTAATTCTTCTCATGTATCTTCAACTGTCTGGATGTGTAGGCAATCACCCTACCATCCGGCAACAACATCGCTCTAAGTCCAACCCTCGAGTCATCACAATAGACCATATAAGATCTCAAACCTGAAGGTAATACCAAAACTGGGGCTGTAGTCAAAGCTGTCTTGAGCTTCTGAAACCTCGCCTCAAACTCCTCTGTCCACTAAAATGGAGCACCCTTCTGGGTCAACCTAGTCATAGGGGCTGCAATCGATGAAAACCCCTCCAAAAAACGATAGTAGTAGCCCGTCAAGCCAAGAAAACTACAGATCTCTGTAGCTGAGGATGGCCTGGGGCAACTCTGCACGGCCTCTACCTTATTTGAATCCACCTGAATACCCTCACTTGATACCACGTGGCCTAAGAATGCCACTAAATCCAACCAAAACTTGCATTTTGAGAACTTAGCGTATAAATTCTTCTCTATTAGAGTCTGAAGCACAGTCCTCAAGTGTTGCTCATGATCTTCCCGACTCGGGGAATACATTAAAATATCATCAATAAAGACAATGACGAACGAGTCAAGATACGGTCGGAACACACTATGCATCAAATGTATAAAGGATGTTGGAGAATTGGTCAACCCAAATGACATGACAAGGAACTCGTAATGACCATATCGAGTCCTGAAAGCAGTCTTCGGGATATCTGGCTCCAGAATCTTCAACTGATGGTAACCTGAGTGCAAATCAATCTTAGAAAACACCTGTGCACCCTGAAGCTGCTCAAACAGATCATCAATACGAGGAAAAGGATAACAGTTCTTCACTGTAACCTTGTTCAACTGGCGATAATCAATACACATATGTATAGAACCATCCTTTTTCTTCACAAACAAGACAGGACTACCCCAAGGTGAAATACTGGGCCGAATAAAACCCTTATCAAGCAATTCCTGTAACTGATCCTTCAACTCCTTTAACTTAGGAGGAGACATATGATACGGAGGGATAGAAATGGGATGAGTGCCCAGCAACAGATCAATGCCAAAATTAATATCTCTATCATACGGCATGCTCGGAAGATCAGCCGGGAATACAACAGGATAATCCTGTACTACTGGGACAGAATCAACTGAAGGGGTATCAATACTGACATCTCTTACATAAGTTAAACACACATCACACCCCTTCTCAACCATACACCGAGCCTTAAGAAAAGAAATAACTCTACTGGGAGTGTGATCTAAAGTACCCCTTCACTCAACACGCGGTACACCTGGCATAGCGAACATCACGGCTTTGGCGTGAAAATCAAGAATAGCAAAATGGGGCGACAACCAGTCCATGCCCAAGATACTATCAAAATGAATTATCCTGAGTAACAATAGATCGGCTCTTGTATCAAAATCACTAAGAGCAGCCAAACACGACCGATAAACACGGTCCACAATAAGAGAATCTCCCACAATAGTGGAAACATAAATAGGGGAACTCAAAGAATCTTGGTGTACATCCAAATACGGGGCAAAATAAGAAGACACATAAGAGTAAATGGATCTTGTATCGAATAGAACCGATACATCTCTGTGACAAACCAGTATAATACCTATGATGATAAAATCGATGGCAATAGCCTCGGTATGGGCAGAAAGGACATAGTATCTGGTTTGGCCTCCCCTTCTAGGGCGACCTCTACCTCCCCGACCTCCACCTCTAGCTGGATGAGTAGGTGGGGTAGCAACTGGAGTGGTAACCATAACCTAAGAACTCTGTAGGGCACGCTGTGTCTGAGAAGTCTGCGAAGGTGCACCCCTCCCAAGTCTAGGACAATCTCTTACCATATGGCGTGTGTCACCACACTCAAAACAAGCTTTGGAAGGATGTGGTGGCTATGACTGGCTAGGGCTAGGTCTACTGGACTGACCTTTGAAAACACCCTGCGCAGGAGGCACGCTAGAAACCAGAGGTGCATAATAAGGCTCCTGAGATCTAGGAGGAGCTGGAGCACTACTAGCTGCTGGAAGAGCTGGATGAACAGGGCAACTCATATAACCCCTACCATAACGACCTGCAATTGGGGTACGGGCACCAGAATAATGGCCCGACACTTAAGACCTCTTGGCCTCCCTAACATGCATACCATCAATCCTCCTAGCAATTCTCACCACCTGCTGATAAGAAATATCCATCTCTAACTCATGAGCCATGCTAGATCTGATGCAGTGAATAAGGCCCTCAATAAACCGGTGAACCCTCTCACGGATAGTAGAAACCAAGGCTGGTGCATGCCTAGCCAAACTGGTGTAACGGACATCATACTATGAAACAGTCATAGTACCCTGGCGTAAATGCTCAAACTCTGCGCGTCATGCGTCTATGAGGCTTTGAGGAACATACTCCCTCAGGAATAGATCTGAAAACTGAGCCCTAGTCAGTAAAGCAGCCTCATCTGGACTATCTAACTCATAGGTGCGCCACCACTCATAGGCGGCTCCTCGAAGCTAGAAGGTAGTGAAAGAAACCCCACTCGATCCTGAGATACACATGGTACGGAGAATGTAGTAACATTCATCAAGAAATCTCAGAGCATCCTCAGATGCTAGACCACTGAATACAAGAGGCTTGTACTTCTTGAACCTCTCAAGCTTTAGTTGCTCATCCTCGGAAGTCGTTGCCTTGTCCTCAGGCTGAACTGGCACTGCATATGACATGGGAATAATCCCAAGTACTTGCTCGACATGTACTCGCTGCTCAAGAGTGCGGGCGGCAGGAGTCTGTGCCCCTCCCCCAGCTTAGGATGTAGCTGCATCAAGGGAAAGCAACCCTGCCTGAGCCAAAGTGGTGTACATGCTCATGAACTGCGCCAAAGTCTCCTGAAGATCTTGAGTAGTAGTAGCAGTAGGCGTGTCCGGTGCCTGAACTCAGGCTGGATCCGATGGTGGTTCCTCAGTCGCAGCTTGCACAGGTGCCCTGGCTGCACCACGTACGCCTCCTCGGCCTCTACCCCGACCCCGGCCTCTGACAGCTGCAGTAGGGGGTGCGGGTGCCTGATCATCTCGGGTAGCACGTGTCCTCACCATCTGTGAGAGAATAGAAGACAGAAGTTTAGAATTGTGATGTCAAAATATCGCACGACAAGGAAATCAAATGAAGTGGAAATTGTCCTAACAGTTACATAGCCTCTCGTAGATAAGTACAGACGTCTCCATACCGATCGGTGAGACTCTAATAAATTGTCTTGTGATTCGTAACTCCTATGAACCTAGAGCTCTGATACCAACTTGTCACGACCTCGATTCGCCCTTCGTGAACCATCGTGACGGCACCTAGTCTCTACGACTAGGTAAGCCTAAATTGTGAAAGATAACCAAAACTTGCGGAAGTAAAACAATTTAAAAATAGAAATAAGGCAATAACAGTGTTAAATGTGTCGCTCGACATACACCATATATATAAATCTCAAAACCAATATCTAACTCCAAGACCCAGAAAACCCACGAATCACAAGCTAAGAAAAAGAAATAGTACATAGCTCTAACTCCGGAATTTGTCTAATAAGAACAGAAAGTACAGAAGGGCTAAATACTAAAAGCACGAATAGAAAGGGACTCCTCGATCTACGGACACGGTAGATGTACCTCGAAGTCTCTAAGTAATCGCCTCCCTCAAGGATGGTAGGCCTGAGTAGAAGTACATGGATCTGCACCTAAAAAACATGTGCAGAAAGGGAATGAGTAGACCACAGCGGTACTCAATAAGTGTCAAGCCTAACCTCGGTCGGGTAGTGACGAGGAAGGTCAGGACCCTACTGACGTTAAATAAAATATAAGGGTTAACAGTGTGAAATAAAATAGTATAATTAAGTGCAACAGTAAGAAATAACATAGAATTTAAAAGAACAACAACAACTAGAACAGAGACAAACAAACCACGGAAGAAATACAGCTCAACACATAGATAACAACTAGGGCACCTTCCAGGATACCGTACTGTAGTCCCAATTACAACTATACAGTGGATCTCTTGGGATACCGTCCCGTAGTCCATCATATATATGTCCGAAGGATCTCTCGGGATCCCGTCCCATAGTCCAACTATCAATGCGCAGGGATCTACCAGAATCCGATTTATAGTCCCAAATGTAAATACCTAGTACTGCGGGAATCTACCGGGTGCATTCCAGTAGTTCCATATAACTATATAGGGGGATCTACCGGGAATCTAATCCGTAGTCCGAAAATAAACAAATAAGAGGGAGCTACCGGAATCCCACATCTGTAGTCCCTATGTAAATACACAGCAGCAACAAGAAAAATATTCAGAGAAGGGATATTTCATATTAAGGAAACAAATAATTCTAGACTAGCATGTTGCATAGAGTTCAGGTAAATAGATTGAACAATTAAAGCAATTAAATCACGTAGACATGTTTTCCTAAGCTAACAACAGGCTTAATAGTACAAGTAATAAAAGCAGGAGAGAAACATACTAATAAGTACTTAAAGAATACCGGATTTCCAACGATTTGCACAAGTACGCACTCGTCACCTCACGTACAAGCAATTCAATTACCAAATACATAAAACCTAAGGAGAAGGTCCCCCACACAAGGTTAGACAAGCCACTCACCTCGAACAGCTCAAAATCAACCCGAGATCACGTTCTTGCCACGAGTACTAGACTCCAAATGGCCCAAATCTATTCAACTCAATTTCATAATGTAAATAACACTTCAGGCAACTGATTCTACAATTTAATTTTAAGCTAATACGCGAAATTAGGTAAAATGACCAAAACGCCCCTCGGGCCCACGTCTCAGAATTGGGTGAAATTTACATTTTCAGAAACCTCGTACCCTCACGAGTCTATACATAACAAGAACTGAAATCGGAGTCCAAATGACCCCTCAAATTCTCATTTAAAAGTCTTTTAAACTCAAGCCCTAATTACCCATTTTTCCCAAAACGTTCACCACTAATTAGGTCTTTAATAACATAAAAATGAGTTATGATGTCAAGTATGTTACTTCCAAGTGATTCCCCTTTGTTTTCCTCAAAAATCTCTCTCAAAAGCTTCAAACTCGGATGAAAATGGTGAAAGAATCACTCAAATTCATGAAAACTATTTATATGTTCTGCCCACTGATTTCTGCAGAGGTGCGCTTCTGCGGAGACTAGGCCGCATCTGCGACTATCACTTAAAGACCCAATTCTCGCATTTGCAGAACATTAACCGCATGAGCGGTTCCACTTCTACGAACGTTTCACCGCATCTGCGATTCCTGAGAAGATGACCAAATTCCGCTTTTGCGGTCACCTAGCCGCATATGCGGAGCCACACTTGCGGAACCCAAACCACAGGTGCGGTTATGACAGAACCAGCAGCTGAAGCTGCAACTTAAATACAAAAAACTTCCCATCAACCATCCGATATCATCCCGAGTCCTCCAGGACCTCAACCAAAGGCACCAACAAGTCACAAACCACTATCCAAACTTTTACTAATCCTTAAAACACCTAAAACAACATCGAAATCTCGAATTAACCATGGATTTAAGCCTAAGAACTCCAAGATTCTCAAAAATACGCTTTCGATCAAAAAGTCTATCAAACATCGTCCGAATGACCTAAAATTGTGCACACACATCCCAAATGACACAACGGAACTACTGCAACTCTCGAAATTCCATTCCGACCCTCGGATCAAAATCTCGCTATAAAACCAGACACTTCCAAAAATTCAACCTTCGTCATTTCAAGCCTAAATTAGCAACAGACCTCCAAAACACAATCCAAACACGCTCCTAACCCTGAAATCACCCAACGGAGCTAACAGAACCATCAGATTTCCATTCCGAGGCCATCTTCACACTATTCCGACTACGGTCAACTTTCTGACAGTTAAGCTCTCATTTAGGGACTAAGTGTCCCAAAACTCTCCGAAACTCAAAACCGAACATCCTGACAAATCAAAATAGCAGAAATAAACTTGGGGAAAGCAGTTAATAGCAGATCGGGGTGTTAATTCTTAAGACGACCGTATGGGTCATCACAACAACAATGACAATATATACAAGAACATGACAAGTAAATCAGCTCAAGAACTTTCGATCACGAGGAGACAGTAAAACTAGCTCACAAGGAATAACCATAATAGATAATACTAAGCGTAATAAGAACAACTCAACAAGGGAGAAAATAATATGAAGCAACGATCCCACAGTATGTAATTATATAACAAAGAAGCTAACATGAATCAAATAATTCCAAATAAGGAAATGTCAACTAAATATAGGATATCTAAACTTCTTTTAAGGATGAGCAATTTATGAAGAATATACAACAATTTCAATTAAGGATAAGCAGCGGGAATATAATCATAACCTCAATTAAGACTAAGCAATTACAGTGGAGATAATAATGATTTCCAATAGAGACGAGCATTTATGAAAGATAGCATGACAATAGAAGAGGTAAAAATCTCCAGTTAAGCAAAATAAGAGTCAAATAGGCAATAAGAATGAATCATAAGCAATTAATTCCAATTAGAGCATGTAGAGGTGAAACTAGTAAGTGGAAAACTCAAGCATATCAAATACACATTTATACACAGTGAATATAAGGACCTAAGAACCATAATAGGCCAATTGTTTTCACAAATAAGTCCGAGCATGCACTCGTCACCTCGCGTACACGAACTACAACGAACATAGCAGACTCATATCCTAAGGAAAAGTCCCCCACACAAGGTTAGGCAAGATACTTACCTCAAAGACGACAAACTGATACTATAAAATGTACTTCTCAGGTGAAAAGACCTCCGGATAGCTGAAATCTAACCAAATTAACTTCAAAGCACAAAAATCGGTCCAAAAGTCGACCCCCCAGGACCGCACCTAAGAACCTGACAAATTTTACAAAAATCAAATACCTGTTCCGATATGAGTTCAACCATACAAAATTTATCAAATTCCGATACCATTTGGTCTCTCAAATCATGATTTTTCATTTTAGAAATTTTCTTCGAAAACCAACATTTTTCCCAATCCAAAACACAAATTAAATGATGACAATGAAAATAAAATCTTGGAATATGTTAGATTCTAGATGAAGAACACTTATCCAATCGATTTGTGTTAAAAACCCTCAAAGAATCGCTCAAAACCTAGCTCCACAAGTCAAGATATGAATAAAATGGTCTAACCCTCGATTTGGGAATATATTCTGCCTGCCCAGGGGTTGTTCTTCGCGTTCGTGACCCATCTCTCTCGTTCGCGATAAGTAAATTCCTCGCCAGCGATTTCCAAACTCATTCCAAATAGCCTTTAGTATAATCGCCAAAACGTTTTGAACACAACTTCAAATGATAAATGGCTTGATGTTCTGAAAACTGGACATCAAGGGCTATAGTTTCATAGGTTGCTCATTTCCTGAGTCGTTATATTTTGCAGGCTATACGCTTTCAAAGTCAACCCCGTGCAGCAAAGATTTTCGAACTCTCCCCGTATAGCTTGTAGTGTAACTACCATAACTTTTTGTACAAATTTAAATGCCAATTCATTTATATTTTTGAAAACTAGACACAAAGGGCTACAACTTTAATTTTTGGATCATCTCCAAATTCTTTATAGATTGTGTGATATGAGCCTCCGTAATCAGACCTGTGCAATCGGGATTTCCTTCTTTGTGGACGTGAGAGATTCTTCACGAACGCGAAGAACAAACTTCCAGAAGCAAAATTCTTCTTCGCGAATGCAAGAGGCTCCTTGCTAACGCAAAGAACAACACCAGATATCAGATAGTCAGCATCCAAGTAGTCCAAAAATGATCTGAAACACACTCGAGTCCCCTGGAACCCCGTCTAAACACACTAACAAGTTATATAACCTAACATGGACTCTTTCGAGGTCTCAAATCATGTCAAGAAATGTCAAAACGATGAATCACACCATGAATCGAACTATGAACTTCCAAATCTTCCAACTTCGAAACTTGTGCCGAAACCTATCAAATCAACCCAGAATGACGCCAAATTTTGCAGACAAGTCCAAAATGACATAACAGAGCTACTCCAACTCTCGGAATTGCATTCCGATCCCGTTATTCCAAAAGTCAACTATGGGTAAAACTTCTCCACTTTCCAAACTTTAACTTTTCTAACTTTTGCCAAAACACCTCAAATTACCCTACAGACCTCCAAATCCGAATCTGAGTGCACGCCTAATTCCAAAATCACCATATGAAGCGTTTGAGATCACCCAAAACCCATTCGGGGGCCGTTTACTCATAAGTCCAATTCCGATAAAATTCTCATCGTTTAGCCTTCCAAAACTAGATTCCTTCTTCCAATTTGTCTCTGAATCATCCGTTAACTGAATTCTACCATGCACGCAAGTCAACACTCATATTATGAAGCTATTATAGACCTTACACCATCTAACAAAGCTTAATTTCTCAAAACAACCGTCCGGGTCGTTACAAATGCAAAACCAATGACGAAAAAATTATTGATTTACAACCAATGATGAATTAATAGAAACATAAATGGCAGCATGTAATAAATGAGTATTAAAGAAAAAACATAATTAGAACACCAATGAGATGTAAATGAACTCAAATTAGGAAAAAAAGGACGACAACTCAAATAATCAAATCACTCCCAACACATGGACTTACAACAAGAATTACTGAAGCACAACACCTCATAAACCACAATTTCCAAATCATACACTTATGGCACCTCGTGCCCACAATAACAATCACCTTCGCACAGCAAACCCCACGTGCTACCATGTATTAACGACTTGACCAGTCATTTTGAGCATTTGTACTTCGCTAGGTAGTTTGGGGACACGAGATCTGTATGATGTATTTTTACTTATGTGCAAATTTGAGTTCGTTCCCAGTTGATTTGATATGTTTTGCGCGAGTTTTTGGAAATCGAAAGTTTGAAAGTTTGATATGAGGTGTGTTTCATCATTTCATTGTTGTTATGCGTGATTTGAGGCCTCGAGTAATTTCGTGTTATGTTATGGAAATTGTTGGTATGTTCTTCGGGGTCCCGAGGGGCTCGGGTGAGTTTCGGATAGGTTTGGATTGTGTTGCGCTCGTTTTTCTTATGTTTCGACGTCATTTCTTCAAGCATAAATTGTACCACATTAAACAAACGATCTCGGTATTTATATTTTAATTGAAGAATTAGATCTGTATCATAATTATGGAGCCATAGAAAAAGGAATCATCGAATCTGGACATCGTATGAGGATTTTATGGTCATTTTACTAAGAATTTAGTTTCCAGATTGTTAAGATTAATTACGAAATTGCCACTGACATCGTAAGGTTTGATTATTTGGTCATATTTTGAGTTGAGGAGCTCAGATTTGGAAAATATTTGGAGGTAATTTTCACCATGTGGATTGGGCTAAGTGTTCTATACTCGAATTTGGTTATATTTCATGAATCCATCTTAGTTTTTGGCATTTGATTGATGATTTCAAAGTGAAATTTTGGGATTTTGTCTAAAATTTCATAAAACAAATTTTCGAGTTTTGAACATCGATTCGGAGTCGGATTTGCGTGAAAGTAGTATGGTTGGACTTGCAATTTAATGGGTTGACAGATTTTGTACATTTTATCGGGTTCCGATGTGCGACCCCCTGTTGGGCTTTTTGGTTGATTTTGTGTTTTTTATTAAAGTTTTGACCTTTTTCCATTGGGATTGGTTCATTTAGAATTGTTTGATGTATTTGAGTTATTTTTGGTTAGTTTTGAGCCATTTGGAGGTTAGAAAGCACGTGATGGCATTGTTCGAGCATTGCTTGGCTTTCTCGGTATTGGAATTTGCTTGTTAGACATAAGAAACTCTTCTAAACTTAGTGATAAGGGTATGAAACCCTGAATTACGTGTTGTGTGATTGGTATGGAGGTTACACACATGCTAGGTGACAGACGTGTGGGAGTGCACCTTATGAATTTTGACTCTGTTATTTCCATGACACCATATAGTGGCCCTATTATGTTGATATCGGTGTTTTCACCATGTGTTTAAGTAATTGAGCTGTCAATCATGCTAGATGGCATGCTTAGGCGTCATGCCGCTACAGTTGGGATTCATAGTGGTTGTTTCTTATTATCATTTCATTGATATTTCGTACTCAGTCATATTCATGCATTCATATCATATCACAGTCTCAGTTGTTATTTATTGATACATCATATCATTATTGTCGGCTAGTTTCATGACCTTCTTAGCTGGTAAGTGAGACTCGAGAGATTGATGACTGAATGAGGTCGAGCAGTATAGCGCTTGGGCTGAAGGTGCCCCTCCAAATATATATATATATGTATGTATATATATATATATATATATATATATATATATATATGTGTGTGTGTGTGTGTGTGTGTATGTGTATGTATGTATATGGATCGAGTTTCACGTCGCAACAAGCCTTATGGCTATTTATATATGGATCGGGTTGTATGCCACAACGAGCCTTATGGCTATATATTTGTGGATCGAGTTGCACGCCGCAACAAGTAATGAACAATGCTGAGTGAATGAGTGTGCTGAGTATGGAGCACGGTAAGAGAGAATGCGAGACAGTGATATTGAGTATTCTGAGAGTGTAAATACATGAGCTTATCATTGAGAGGCACTTCATTTGACATGCGCACCTGAGATACATGCATAGAGATGCATTTTCTTCTACTACCCGGTTTGGTGACATTTATGATTTTACCTTATCTTGAAATGTAGGCATAGAGATGTACTTTGCTCACGTTGTCTGAAAATGAAACATCTTACTTATTATTGAAAGGATTTTTGGGAAAAATCATAGTTTTTCAAACTTACTCGTATTTTTGGTAATTTCGGTAAAAGATTTGGGTTTTCAAAGAGATACTTAAAAATATGCCTATTTTTTTGAACTGTGAATGAGTTAAGCATTTTATTTCTGAGATACTTCTTTTATTACTTGCATTATGCCGTCATCAACTATTGCGAATTATTGGTATTGGATCTGACCTTTGTGTTAGTTCGTCACTATCTTCAACCTAAGGTTGGTTTTTTTACTTACTTAGTACATGGGGTCAGTTGTACTGATACTACATTTCTGCACCTTGCATGCAGATGTTGACTGATGATGTTGCTATGATCGACGGGAGCTGAGATTCAAGATGTAATTGCGTTCCTGTTGTAGCTGCCTCTTGTTCATGGTAGCCTTAGATTCATAGAACTCTGTTTATGTACTTTTCAAACAGAAGATGTATTTACTTCCTAGCTTTGTGAACTCTATACTTAGAAGCTCATGATTTGTACTACCAGTCTTTGGAAAAGTATAAAATTCAGTAAATAACTTTTATTTAATTGTCTTGTTAATATTATTGGAATTCGATAGATATTAGTTGGCTTCCCTAGCGGGTTGGGTTAGGTGCCATCACGATTAGTGGATTTGGGATCGTGACAAGTTGGTATCAGAGCTCTAGGTTCATAGGTTCTACGAGTCATGAGAAAGTGCCTAGTAGAGTCTTAGGATCGGTATGATGACGTCCATACCTATCTTTGAGAGGCTACATGACATTTAGGATATGCTCCCTATCTTTATTTCCTTATCATGGGATATTGATTCAGCTTGAAGCGTAACTCTTTTAATTCCTTCCACGTATTTGTATGCGCACATGAGCGCTCGATATTAGTTGTGCATCGATAGCTTGTGATTTCATAGATGAGGTGCGAAATGTGATTTATGTGTGTTGATGATCGGTCAGTCTATAGGACTTGAGGTCGGGTTTTGAGTGTATCTTGATAACAGAGATTTTAATTGGATGACTATGTGGTGAGTATGATATGACTGTGAGATTTGTTTAGATTGTTCGAATGTGATAAGAAGAGTTTACTGGAGTTGTAGCAAGGACTATTAGGTGTTTGATTTATGTCTTTATTTGGCGTATGGTCTCAAGTTATGGGTGTATTGAAGGATCTCTAATTTTGTTTAGTTATGGAGTGAAGTAGATTTTTATGTTATGTTATGAGTTAAGACTCAGGAAGAGTATAGAGAGATGTCAGTTTGGGCAAAACAGGTGGGTTATTTCCATGGGGTGTCCTAAGGTTGTGTGGTCCCTAGGTTATTTTTGCAACATGTTCTCATTTACCAACGTAATATATGTGTTGCAATTTGAGTTTGGACCGCTTCTGGAAGTTGGGTTAACCATCACGAGGATGAATGCTAGATTTGCAGATTATTAGAGGTACTAGATGGTTTATGTTGCATGAGCTGAAGAAGGATTTAGTAGAATCTCACTGTGGTATTATGGTATTAATGGGGTATGATTATTTTAATTAATCTGATATTTTATTCCATTGTTTTGAGCTTAGTGGAGGAGTCTTCTATCGACGAGTTGATTGCATGGTTACGTATTGTATTAGTTTCGGTCTGAGGCATAGTTTTGGATTGGTTATAACTTGCGAAGACTGGTTTTGAGGATGACTTAAGCAATGGCATTTTTGGATGCATGGGTACTATACTTTAGGGGTATATAGGAATCATGGAATTATTCAGGTGTTATTCGTGAAGGATGTAGTGCGCATGGAGTAGGAATTTGCTCGGTCGCATTAAGACAAGGTTACTTCTGTGGGTGTTGCCATGCTAATGGGCCACAAGTCGTTCGGCCCGTTTGGAGCGGTGCAATTGAGACTTGAGCAAAGTGGATGACACTTGAGAAAGTTCTAATAGATTCAAGATTTTTATTTAGCAATTATGTTTTTTTCCGGATTTGTATATGGCTAGGATCTGAGATTTTTTATTGAATGGTGTTGAGACTTGTGGCATTTCATTATCATTACGTACTCTATATTTCAGCATGAAGAAGGTGAAGGAAAACTACTTTAGATTCACAGAAGGTCTTTTCAGAGCAGGTGTCTTGGTTATGGTACTTTTGGGGTGTTTAAAAACGAATGCAGTGGCGTATGGGCCTTAGGGTAGTGTGGTTTTATTCTAAGATCTTTTAGGGTGAGTCTTGGTTGATGATCATGGTATTATGGCGAGGAGGAGTTTCAACTTGAGGGTAATTCAGAAATAACTCGGAGAAATAGGACAGCTTGGTAGTAGGTTGGATCAATGGGGTAATGGTATGCTCGATTCTTTTGGTTCTCATGATGTGGTGAATCCCTACAGGTGTTTTATATCAGTACTCTTGGATTTTGGCGACCCGCGTGGCTTGGTGGAGTTAGAGAGATTCAGTTCTGATGGTCTAGTTATGTGCAAATGGATTCCAACGAATTCTCGATGATTCCTATCATGGTTCGAGGTGGATATTTCCTACTGGTGTGAGCAGCATGTTGAGGATTGTGATTTTCTCCTAGAGGAGATCAAATGGAAGGTTCTTGGCTAATTAAGTATGTAGTTTGCTTTTGACTTGGAGTGGATTATGGGATCGCGTACTTTTCATATTATGGCATGATAGATGTGGTGAGTTGCGTGGGATCGAGATTTATATGTGCAAGGTCACGGGTCATCTTGCGTGTAGATTTCAGAGTTGATTTGTTATGATGATGAAGGCTAGCATTGAAGAGGTACTAGTGTTCCACATACAAGCTGCCACTTGTTTATGGTATTTTATGTCTTATATTTTTGTTTATGTGAATTTCAAATAGATGATGTAAACTCTCTTTATATTAGAGTTGCACTCTTAATCTTGCTTTTAGTGGCTTATGACTTGTACTACTAGTTCTTGAGATAATTGTATATATTTTTTGCATCTTATTTATGGTTTATTGATGATCTTTCCTTCAAGTTTCACTTTTTGTTGGTTGGCTTACATAGCATCTCGCAGTTAGGTGCCATAACAACTAGGTGTGATTTTGGGTCGTACCATATGTGTTTGCCTTTTTCAGTGCAACATACTTTCTTACTTTCTAGACATTTAGTGTATATTATAAATATTTAATTTTAAGTACTGTTGCGTTAGTAAGAGGATCTTTAAGTATAATATTATTTTTTACTTTCTATAACTATCATCCAGTATTATTAAAATTTTCTTGCAAAATTAAAAAACAATGACATATTAATGAAGAAATTATTCACATTATAATAATATAAAAAAATAAAAAAAACCAACATGTAAAACGTTGTAGATGATATAAGATGCCTAATATTTGTATTTTGCACAGGAATGTCATTTTCCATCAAGTTTTGTACAACCAATAATTTGTAAATATTAGTTGAAATGTCACTTTTATCTTGCTCAATCAAATTCAATAATTTGTATTTAATAATACTAATGTTATTTTTCTAAGATTCAATTAGCCACTCCCTTTTACACAACCAGTAGGAGGACCAAAGGGGCGGGGCGGGGCGGATATGAGTCGGGCCGAAAACGGATAATGAAAAAATGGATAAATTATCCAACCCGACCCATATATAAAACGGATAAAAAAATGGGTTAATCGCCAGATAATATGGATAACCATATTATCCATGACTTCATGCATATGATCACTTTTGGGAGAATTCTTAATCTCCCTAACTTGAGGAACCCCAAAGTTGAGGCTTTGCAAATGTAAAAGTTAGACCCATTGGTTATCTATTTTATAAATGGATAATATGGTTCTTATCCATATTTGACCCATTTTTAGAAAGTTCATTATCCAACTTATTTTTAGTGAATAATATGGGTGATTAACTATTTTATTTTAACCGTTTTACCTCCCGACAAAACGGAAAGAAAAACTTGTTACTCTCCCTATAAATTTATCACGAAGGCAATACAATTGTTGCAACTTCTTTTTCATAATCGTAGTTTGTCTTCATTGATCATAATGGGTGGAAAGAGTTCTCCAACGATGTTTTGTTTGGTTCTAGCCTTCTTACTTTATGCATCTGGTTAGTATAAGTTTATTTTACATAAATGTTCGAATTTTTCTCTCAATACTTTCTCCCCCAACTTCAACCCCAACTATCAAAAGAGACTATTTTTAGATATCAAAATAATTAACACAAATTTTATTGCAAATATGGCAGCTTTACAACTTATGGCAACTGAGGATGTCAAGTCGACTGAGTTGAATGTTTTACAACTTCCGGTATCAAAAGACCTTGACGCCGAAAAAGCTGATGAATTTGTTCAACTGGCTGCGACTCGTTATGGTATGCCTGTTGGTCAACTTATTTTTTCCCGTACTATATTACATTAATTGCATTCTTTTAAGTATACATTTCTCATTTGTAGGACACAACAAGCAAATTGTTCTTTAATCAATTAGACAATATAATAGCTACCATAATACTAATAGCATGATCATGAAAGATCCACTTTCTACATTCAAAAGATTAATACATATGTTAATCGATCATATAAAGTTATTATGGTACGTGACTCTTTTTATAGTTCTAATTGATCAGTTTTTGGCCCAATCATCAATTGGTGGTAATATAATAATTTAAGGTGACAAAAAACATAAATATCATTTAATGATAGGACGTATAGAAATTAATAATTGGCACAAATGTATCCGTATATATAAAGTATATTGGGATAAACTTTCAGTTTTAAGCCCTCAAAGTTTAGTGTGTGCAAAGAATTTAAACTTCTCACTTCTTAAGTTAATATCATGTTCTATTTTTAAATGAAATTTTCTAAATGTAGTATACCATGTGTATCTTGAATAAGTGAAGGTAAAAGGAATCTATAGTTTTAAATCATAGTATTGAACATTTTTTTTATGACAACAGCTATTGTCATAATACAAAGTTTTTTCAAGAAAACTGAAATATGTATGTGTTTGTGTGGTGCTCTAAAGAAAATTTATCTCCTAAAAAGGAAAAACTTCAGCAGCTTTTCAAACTATATTTCGTAAAGTTCCAATAATTAACTACAATAGAATTCACACAAATATAAGTGAGTCACCATTAATTTTTATTTTTTGTCAAATTAGTGGTAGCTTTGATAAATGCATGAGTATTATGAGACTTGTAATTATATGTATGCAGGACCCTTCAACTTTGGTCGTCCTAGAAAACTTGGATGTTTGTACACTAGGTGTTGTCAAACTGACAGCGACTGTATTGGTGCAAGTTGTGGCCCCAGGTGTGTCACGGATTCCTGGCCTTGTTCCCATGGCATGTGTATTCCTTAATTACTAAAGTAAATTTGTACTAAGGTTCGTACAAAATACTAGAATAAAATTTGTACTGAAGTTGAGGTCGCAAACAATCATTATGATTATGTAGATATATCAACTTCAAGAACCTATGATGTGGTAATGTATTTTTAAATATTTCTCCTAATTTTGAGTTGTTTTTTCTTGGATAGCTGTATATTATGTTGGGTGTGTTTGGGATTTATATAAAATTATCACGATCAAAATACCAACCCGTCATGATGGCGCCTAACTGTCACAACCGATATTGCCCACCATCGGGATCGTGATGGCGCCTACTCTTGAAAGCTAGGCAAGCCAACGATACTTTTCTAACGCATTAATTATTAACCCAAATAGTAATAAATAATAGCTAAAGCTAAGCAGATATAAAGTGCGGAAGTTTCATAACAGTTCAAAACTCTAAAACATTGCTACCCCAATTATCTGATGTCACAATTCACAAACGTCTAAGAATTTCTACAAATACTGGTTTAAAGGAAAAATACATATGTTTCTCCGAATGAATTAAAATAGGAACTAAGATAGAGGGAAGGGGACTCCAGGGTCTGCGAACGCCGACAGATCTACTTTGGGTCTCTTGTGGACTGAAGGCAGCAACCTCGAACTCTGATCAGTATGGTCTTGTACCAGGATCTGCACGGAAATTGCAAAGTGCAGTATCAGTACAACCGACCCCATGTACTGGTAAGTGCCGAGCCTAATCTTGGCAAAGTAGTGACGAGGCTAGAACACGACAAAGAATATAAACCTATGCAGTTAATAATATACTAACTGAATAACAAGTATTAAAAACTGAATAGAAATAAACGGGAAGGGGGCAACATGCAATGGAGTTTCCGACACAGAATCACAACGGTAAAGGAACCTAAACAGCTAGAATACTTGAACCGATAACAACAAATAAACACAACAGAAAATGCATGGAATTACCATTCGTGCTTTTACTCTCAATCCTCACCATGCAATCAATAATAGAAACGTGCACGACATCACTCTTCGTGCTTTATCACTCTTCCTCACTATATGAATAAAAGAAATGTGCACGGCATCACCCTTCGTGCTTTATCACTCTTCCTCACCATATGAATAATGTAAATGTGCATGGCATCACCCTTCGTGTTTTATCACCCTTCCTCACCATATGCATAAATTGAAATGAGCATGACATCACCCTTCGTGCTTTATCACTCTTTCTTACCATGAGCCACAACCGAAACAAAACAACCTGGCTAGGGCATCACAATCAAATAACTTCATTTCATTATTTTATTTCACAACATAAATCTCAACTTGAGCCAATACTCAACCAATATCCAAAAAACAAGAAAAATATTGTATGACTTGTTTAACATGAGTAATAACTAGTTTCAGGAAGAACAATACGTATAAAGGAACACAACGGTCACAAGTATAAGACTCACTCGCATGCCATGACCCTACAACAACGTATGGATACTGGTCACCATACCTATATGTCATACTTAACAACTAAAGAAGTAGCAAATAAGGAAACAATACCTAGTCCCTCGAGCTAAGGTTAGCCACAATACTAACCTCGATTCCTCGGCCACAATCAAACCTCAATTACCACTTTACCTCTCGATTCCACCTCTAATCCTCTTGTATCTAATCATAATTAACTTAATAACATCAATAAATGCTAAAGAATTCAATTTTAATGCTTAATTATAGGTTTTCCAACATTTTCCCACAAAGTCAAAAACCGACCCCGGGCCCGAGTTGGGGAAGAACTCTTCTTTGGAAAATCGCCTATGGGAGTTTAGGGTTTGAAAATTTGAGAGAATGAGTTGAAATCTCTCTCAAGTTGTGTTTTGATCAGCTGCAGATGTCGCGCTTGCGACCAAAGCTTCGCGATTGCAAAGATCGCAAATGCAAACTTGCTGCATGTCTGCTACTATCGCAATTCCAAACCTTTGGTCGCAATTGCGATGGTTGCCCTCCCTGATGACTTCGCAAATGCGAAGATACGTTCGCAAATGCGAACTATTCTGGCCCAGGTCATCATCGCAATTGCGATAAAAGCCTCGTAATTGCCAAGCTTGTGAAGCTCGCAAATGCGAAGCATGATCTCGCAATTGCGAGATACCAGATGCAACATTAGATTTTTCTAAGTCCAAACTGGCCTATCCAAAACTCACCTGAGCCTCGGGGCTCCAAACAAAACATGCACACAAGTCTAAAAACATCATACAAACTTACTCGTGCGATCAAATCGCCAAAATAACATCTTAAACAACGAATTTAACACCAAAACTCATGAAATCCTTAAGAACATTGAAATTTTTATTTTCACAACCAGACGTCTGAATCATGTCAAATCAGTCCCGTTTCTCACCAAATTTCAAAGACGCGACTTAAATACTATATCAAACTTGTTCCGGGCTCCGGAACCATAACACGAGCCCGATACCAACGAGATCACACACTATTCTATTTCTAAAAGTTCTTATATTTTTCAGCAAATAATTTTCTTTAAAGATTTATTTCTCAGGTTAGGGACCTCAGAATTCGATTCTGGGCATATGCCCAAGTCCCATATTTTACTACAGACCCTACGGGACCTCCAAATTACGAGTCCGGGTCCATTTGCCAAAAATATTGACCGAAGACAACTTTAATTAATTTTAAAGGTAAATTCATTATTTTTCTTAAATTTCACATAAAAGCTTTTCGGAAATGCGCCGTACTATGCACGTAAATCGATGAGAATGAAAATGAAGTTTTTAAGGCCTCACAACATGGAATTAGATTCTAAAACAAAAGATGACCTTTGAGCCATCACATTCTCTACCTCTAAACAACCGTTCATCCTCAAACGGAGATAGAAAAGTACTTAAGTCGGTGAAAAAATGGGGATATCTGCTACGCATATCGGACTCGGACTCCCAAGTAGCTGCCTCAATAGGCTGAACTCTCCATTGCACACAAACCGAAGGGTAACTCTTCGATCTCAACTATCGAACCTTCCGGTCTATAATAGCTACTGGCTCCTCCTCGTAGGTCAAATCCTTGTCCAATTGGGCGGTGCTGAAGTCTAATACGTGGGATGGATCATTGTGATACTTCTGAAGCATGGACACATGAAAAACTGGATGCACAGCTGATATACCCAGTGGCAACGCAAGTTTGTAAGCCACCTCTCTCACTCGATCAAGGATCTCAAAAGGCCCAATGAACCTAGGGCTTAACTTGCCCTTCTTCCCAAATCTCATCATGCCCTTCAGGGGCGACACCCGAAGCAACACTTACTCCCCCACCATGAATGCCACATCACGAACCTTATGGTCGGCATAACTCTTTTGTCTGGACTGAGTTGTACGAAGCCTATCATGAATAATCTTAACCTTATCTAATGCATCCTGAACTAAATCTGTACCCAACAACCGAGCCTCTCCCGGCTCAAACCATCCATCTACCATGTAATTCCTCATGGGGAGTTGATAATTGTTGTTGTAGGCAAACTCCGCTAACGATAATAACTGATCCCAAGAACCTCCAAATTCAATAACACATGCTCGGAGCATATCCTCCAAAATTTGAATAGTACGCTCGGACTGTCTGTCTATTTGAGGATGAAATGTTGTGCTCAACATGATCTACCTACCCAACACACGCTGAACTGCCTTCAGAAATGCGAGGTAAACTGCGTACCTCAGTCAGAAATGACATACAGGGGCACACCATAAAGATGAACGATCTACCAGATGTAGATCTCAGCCAACTACTCTGAGGAATAGGAAACTGCCATAGGAATGAAATGCGCCGACTTAGTTAGCTTATCCATAATAAGTCACGTTGCATCGAACTTCCTCTGGGTCCATGGGATTCAAACAATGAAGTCCATAGTGATACACTCCCACTTCCACTTAGGAATTTCAATCTTCTAAAGCAAACCACTAGATCTCTGATACTCGTACTTTACCTGTCGATAATTCAAACACTGAGCTATATATGCAACAATATCCTTCTTCACCCTCCTCCACCAATAATGATGCCGCAAATCCTCATACATCTTAATGGCACCAGGAAGCATAGAATACCGGGAACATGGGCCTCCTCTAGGATTAACTCATAAAGTCCATCCATATTAGGCACACAAACACGACCTTGCATCTTCAAAGCTCCATAATCTCCAACTGTAACCTGCGTGGCACCACCGTGCTGCACTGTGTCCCTAAGGACAAGCAAATGAGGGTCAACATACTGCCGATCCTTGATACGCTCAAGCAATAAAGACTGAGCGACTGTACAAGCTAGAACTCAACTAGGCTCAGAAACATCCAACCTCATGAACTGGTTGGTCAAATCTTGAACATCCAAAGCAAGTGGTCTCTCACCGACTAAAATATATGCAAGGCTATCTATACTAGCCGACTTCAGACTCAAAGCATCGGCCACCACATTGGCCTTACCGGGATGATACAAGAGGGTGATATCATAGTCTTTCAATAGCTTCAACCACCTCCTTTACCTCAAATTTAGCTCCTTCTGCTTGAACAAGTAATGCAAACTCTTGTGATCCGTGAACACCTCATACAACACGACATATAAATAATGCCTCCAAATCTTTAGTGCGTGTACAATGGCTGCTAGTTCAAGATCATGAACTGGATAATTTTTCTAGTGAATCTTCAACTGCCACGAAGCATAAGAAATAAGCTTGCCATTTTGCATCAACAACGCACCAAGTCCACTACGGGATACGTCACGATATACTGTATATGGCCCTAAACCTGTGGGCAATACCAATACTAGCGCCGTAGTCACATCGCACTCCTCCGACCACCTGAATGGGTCACCCTTTGGGGTTAACCTAGTCATTGGTGTTGTTATAGATGAGAACCCCTCCAAAAATCGACGGTAATAACCTGCCAAGCCCAAGAAACTCTAGATCTCTGTAGCTGATATGGGTCTGGGCTAGTCTTTGACTGCCTTAATCTTCTTAGGATCTACCTGAATACCCTATGCTGATACAACATGACCCAAGAATGCCACTGAACTCAACCAAAACTCACTTTTGAAAACTTAGCATATAACTAGTTGTCTCTCAAAGTCTGAAGAACGACTCAAAGATGTTGCTCGTGCTCCTCTCGGTTGCGAGAGTAGATCAAGATATCATTAATGAAGACAATTACAAAGGAATCAAGATAGGGCTTGAACACCCGGTTCATCAAGTCCATGAATGCTGCATTTTCAACCCAAATGACATCACTAAAAACTCATAATGCTCATACCGAGTGCGAAAAAGCTGTCTTAGGGACATCGGATGCCCTAATCCTCAATTAATGGTAGCCAGATCTCAAATCGATCTTCGAAAACACTTTGGCACCCTGAAGCTGATCAAATAAATCATCAATCCTCAGCAATGGATACTTGTTCTTGATGATGACTTTGTTCAACTACTGATAATCTAGGCACATCCTCATCGATCCATCCTTCTTCTTAACAAACAACACTGGCGCACCCAGGGTGAGACACTAGGTCTAATAAAGCTCTTATCAAGCAAGTCTTGCAACTGTTCCTTCAATTCTTTCAACTCTTGCGGGGCCATGCGACATGGCGGAATAGAAATGGGGTCAGTGCTCGGAGCCAAATTAATGTAAAAGTCAATATCCCTGTCGGGTGGCATCCCCGACAGGTCTGCAGGAAATACCTCTAGAAACTCATGAATTACTGGCACAAAATCCGTAGAAGGAAACAAAGCACTAGAATCACGAAGATAGGCCAAATAAGCCAAACACCCTTTCTCGACCATACGCCGAGGCTTCATATAAGAGATAACCTTGCTGGTAGAATGACCAGTAGTCCATCTCCACTCCAATCGAGGCAACCTCGGCAAAGCTAAGGTCACAGTCTTCGCATGAGATTCTAATATAGCATGATAAGGTGACAACCAATCCATCCCCAAAATAATATCGAAGTCAACCATATCGAGAAGCAGGGGTCTATACTAGTCTCAAGACCCCCAATAACAAAAATGCACGAACGATAGACGCGATCTACAATAATGGAATCACCCATAGGCATGGACACACATACGGGAGCACTCAAAGAATCACGAGGCACAACAAAATAGGAAGCAAAATAAGAAGACACATAAGAGTATGTAGACCCTAGATCAAATAGAACTGAAGCATCTCAACCACAAACCAGAACAGTACCTGTGATAACTATATTGGAGGACTCAGCCATAGGTCTAGCTGGGAAAGCATAATATCGGGGCTAAGCCTCACCACTCTTAACAACATCCCTAAGACGGCCTCCTACTGGCTGGCCTCCACCTTTAGCGGCCTGACACCACCTCTAACACCTCAACCTCAACCTCTAGCGGCCTTCCCCTTACCTCTAGCTTCCTTAGCGGGTGGTGGAACACCCTGTGTTAGAACCATGGCACGAGAACCCTGATGCTGAGAATTGCTCGAGGCTCGAGGGCAAAATATAGCAATGTGCCTCAGATCGCAACAAATATATCAAAACTTTGGCTACTTAGAATGATGACCCTAAAACTGACCTTGACGTCCGGATTAACCACTGGAGCGGAGGTGCACTGATAGGAGCTCATGGTGCACTGCAGGTTAGCTGATCAGAATACTACCTATGATTGCCACGGCCAGCTGTAGCACTGTGAGAAGTCTGAAGTGCTGAATGAAATGGCTTGTAAGGATGACCTCTACCAAAGGAATCCCTACCTCAAGACGAGACACCACTGAACCTACAAGAATGATGAGACCTCTTATCATACCCTGACCACTCACCTAAGCTAAAACCATCTCAACTCGCCTAGCCACATTAGTCGCTTCCTGAAAAGAAATCTCGCTCCCGTACTCCTTAGCCATATGCAATCTAATAGGATGAGCGAGTCTCTCAATAAACCTCCTCACCCTCTCTCTCTCTCTCGCGGTGGGGAGTATAAGAAGAACATGATGAGCCAAATCAATAAACCTAGTCTCATATTGGGTGATAGTCATAGAACCCTACTGAAGATGCTCGAACCGCCTGCGGTGTCGACGCACCCTTTTTCCTCTAACCGTGGGGGTCAGAAATTGGGTATACGACATTAGGAAGGACAACTCTATTCCCTTTAGAGAATTGGGTTTTGGAATTTTGAAGAGTCGCCACCTAATGATTATAGTGCATTAAGACACTTTAAGAATGGTTTGAGATGAAGAGACCAGAGATTCGGGTAAGGTCTAGAAATTATCTCGAGGGGAAGGTGTTAGGTATCCCTCAAGATCCACAAGTGTGGTTCCCGGCCATGCTACAATTGTGACTTCAAGAAGACAAGTATAAAAGTAAAGCAAAGGGGCTTCGCATAGTTTTGCAAACAAATTTAAAAGTTGAAGAAGTAGAGAGTTTAGAAAATAAGTTTTAAAAGAAAACTAAAAAAAATAACAAGTAAAGGGAAAAAGGGGCCCTAGGTTTATACTTAATATGGATCACATCAATGCAATATTCAGCAATCACTCCTCAGAAGAGGGTTCACACATGATATTAGCGCATCGGTCATCATATCCATATTCTACCCTTCCCACCCCGTTAAGGTATTAAAGCGCATGAAGTTTTGTGACTTATTTCATGCTAGTACCCGTCCAAATCCTATCAGTCCCAGAGGTACTTAAGACTAATAATTCTAAAGGGGAATGGATTTGGGCCTTTTGAGAGTTTCAAAGGACAAAATACTAAGGCGTCAACCAAAAACACATAGTACAAGTGGAAGTGGGGGCATATAAGCATGTAAGGATCAAATAAGCCTCTTTAAATCAGATAAGTCACAGAGTTTAGCATGTCTTGCATGTACTGGTTAGGTCTTTAAAATTAAAGCGATAAGCGGAGTGGTTTAACTCATATTTTTAGACAAGAAGTCCGCATTAGGCTCACTCGAATGCAGTTGACAAAGACTGAGCCACTTTAGCTAGGTGTTGGACAGAACTAACGATTTCAAAAAAAAGACTGATTATAAAGAGTTATCAGTTTTTCAAAATGATACGAGTTTTAGAAAAATGTTCTGTTTTGAAGAGGTCCAAAAGAAATGAAAGGAACTTCAAAAGGTATGCGGACTAGTAAAAATTTTCACGAGCTTATCAGAAAGAGAGAGTTTCAGAAAATGCCAGTTTGTTTAGGAAATGTTTGTTATCTTACGAAATTTAGAAAATCGCAGAAGACTACCAGTTTTACCAAAAATATTTATTAATTAAACGGTTGGTGCTATTTTGCACAAGAATGAGATAGGTCAAATTTGAAAGTCCTATAGGCTTGCTTTCTATACGTCGACTGATTTTAACACCTTTAAAATAGGAGTATTACAAACATGCAACCTTGTTCTTAAACCTACAGTTTTCCTAACGGTATCATTATGCGCAGAAAATATAAACCCTTATGAGTATGGTATCTATATGCATAGTTGCAGAGAATTTAGAAGTTAAACCCTATAGACATGCTTTCTACGTGTAGAGTTGCATAGACCAAAAATTAAATTTTATAGGCATGGTTTCTACCCTTTGTGCATAAAGTAACCCCCCTCCCTTTTCACTAAATCCCCATTGAGTTTGTACAAATTATTACAGGCCAATAAAAATAAGACAGAAATTAAAAGTACATCAGAAATCACAGCTACATCTGAGCAGCCTAATTCAGACTTAATGTCTAACCATATGGGATTGAACCATTTCCGAGATCCGGATTTCCAAAGCCTTCTCTTATCTGGGGTGTTTTACAGATCCAAGGAGTTTCAGGAACTCCAGGCAGTGCTTACACCCCAAATATATTGCAGATTTAGATTATAGTGCAATGTGGAAGTGCCAACTCTCAGATGTCCAAGTTCAGAGGGAACTCAGGGTCCCAAAGCAAGGCTCAAAAGAGAGGGGCAGAACTTAACATTCTAAGAATAGGTGTAAGTGCACAAAAGAGGGGAAGGGAATCAAAGAGAGGCAGGGCAAGCTAGTGGTCATGCCCAGCAATTGGGATGCTGGCACACCCCTAACCAGCCTGCTAGTCAAGCATTGAGAGTTAGGATTCATTGTGGATCAATCCATGGCCTGGACACTAATTAGGATACTGTCAGGACAAGAACTTAACTCAGCACATAGAAGGGAATAGGGGTAGGGATTTACAACAGAAATAGAAGCAAGGAAGAAGATATTTAACAAAATTTACTGAACAGGAACAATAAACAAAAAACTGAAGTTGTAGAGTGAACACATATGGGTGAGGCAGAAAATTAAATAAAAGACATACCAGTTTTAGAGAAAATAAATAAGAAAACAGTAGCCTTGAGAGAGCCAAGTTGCAAACAAAGTATTTCCAAAAGATCTCGAGCAAAGCCAAGTGTTGCATTCAAACAATATTGCAAGTAAGTAATCAGAAGTGTTATTTTGAAAGTATTGAATTCTTCGTTAAGCCTTATCAAAGTGCAGAAGGGTCGTGCCCTTTTTATAGTGCAGAAAACAAGTGAGAAAAGGTAGGGAAATAACATTGAAACCAATCTCCCTTTAGTTAAGGGATTCTGATTTCAGTGGGTAAAAGCCAATTAAGGAAAGCAGATTTAATTAAAACCTTTTCAAAGTAGCACAAAAGGGGTAAATACAAAGGAGTTATTAAAGGAAAGAATTCAATAGTACAGGCTTGGTAAAATAAGGAAAGGGAATCAATCAAACAGCTAGGGAAATCAAAATTACAATTCACTTCGAATGAACCAAGTCAGGAAAAGGTAAAGGAGGTTCAATCAAAGAAAAATCAGTAACAATCAATCAAACCCCCATTAGAGGATTTCAAAATCAATCAAAAACCTTAGAAGGCAGAGTCCTCATATATAAAACACACAGATATGTGAATACTAGAGGGGTCTGTCAAATTATTTAGAAGAGAGTCTGACAAAGAAAGGTTCAGAATCATAAGCAAGAAGAGGTATAAGTCTAGTTTGCAGACTCACAATGAGTCCAAGAGCCCAGGGTCCTGAAGTGGAACCCTAACTCACACACAAAAGATCAAAATGCTAAGAAATCCCCAAATCCTAGGGTTTTGAGTTGAGTCAGACAATAAGGATGAGAAGTCAAGTAGTTGAAACTGGGTCATGGGTTTCAGAGTTGAAACCTTTTGCATGCTTCTTTCATTGACAGAAACTCATGAGAAAAAATATGATAGCAAAGTAACATGCAGAACACAGTAGAAGCATTCAAAAGGGAAACATTGATGGGAACAGTAAAAGAAACATGCTTAAGAGATTTTTCAAAAGAAACTTCAATAGGGCTTAATAGAAGGAAAACAAGGAAACTTAAGAACTTAGCAGGAAAATACAATAGGAGAAACATGTTGGAACATAGTAGAAGACAAAAAATATAAGAACACAGTAGAAAAGCATACGAGAGCATAGTATGAAAAACATGGTAGAAGAACATACAAGCATGGAGTATATAAAACACAGTAAAGAACGTATAAGAACGAAGTGTGAAAACTCAGTAAAAGAACATACAAGAACGGAGTGTAAAAACTCAGTAAAAGAACATACAAAGTAGAAGGAAAACATAGAACAAAGTAGAGGCAAATACACATAAAAGAAAAGGAAAAGAAAGTCAGAGAAACACTTAAGCATTTTCAGAAAACCCTATATCGGAAATGAAGCGTTTTGAAAGTAATTTTATTTTGAAAGAAAAGTTGGGGAAATCATTTGAACACTCAAGTAGAGCATGAATGCACAACAGATCTAAGAAAATCGGTAAAAACTCGAAGAGTTAGGGTTTCGGAAGAACCCTAGAATGAGAAAGGCTTTAAAAAGGTCCGATTGGAGGCGGAGAAGATCATAATCAGGCTCAGAAGACCAGGCACCACCGGAGCAAGGTCGGAGATGGCCGTAGAACCTTGAATCGGCGGAGATCTGGACAAAAACATTCAAGGTCAGACCTCGAATCTTCAAGGACCAAGTATATAAGAGCAAGGGGAGGTGAGTATAAGGTTTCCATGGCCTGATAATCCATGGATTTCGGTGGGTTTTGAGGTGAGGATGATGGGAGGCTGCTAGGGTTAGGGAAAGGTTCGAGAGAGTTTGAGAGATGAGAGGATTCAGGGGTGGTGGTTGGTGAGTAATGGGGTAGGGTTGGGGATATTTGGGAATTAAAAAAGGAAAGGGGAAATTCTGGCCGTTGATCAAAATGATCAACGGCCTGGATCAAAAGGGAAAACTGGGCGGGTTGGACAAGCGGGATAGGGGCGGGTTGTTTTAGGAATTGGGCTGGCCCGTTTGAATTTGAAATTGGGGTTAATTTTAGGCTAAAATTGAAATGTGAAAGAGCTACAATTGAAACGAAATAAGGCTAAATATTAAATAGCCAGTTTTTCCTTATTATTTTATAAAAATAATAAAAAATGAGTTAAAAAGCAAATTAAAAATACTGAGCCAACAAACAATATATAAATATCAATTTAAAAATATTGGAACCAATTTTACAATTATAAAATACTATTAATCTTAAAGTAGGCTACAATTGCAATTATATGCAATTTAACTTAAAAAATACCAAATAAATTTGTAAAAATATGCAAAATCACCTTAATTATATTTTGGTGTAAATATGAAGATGGAAATAAATTATTCACCAAAATGATAATTTTGGGAATAATTATTGGATTTTGTACTGCTAAAATAGATAATAAATTGATTTTTAAAAATCTTATAAATTAGGGAAAAATACTAGAACTCTTGGGCATGCTTATATATGCATACACATGCTATTTTGAAAGTATTTTGAGTATAAAAATATATAGGGAAAAATTGGGTATCAACAGCTGCCCCTCTTTACCCGAGGAGGATGAAAGAGTTGTCGAGTAAAGATAAGATGGCCAATTTTGACCGGAAGTGGCGATTTTAAAGGAGTTTTGACCAAGCCATGGTTCCTGAGCTGCCTACATATCCCAGGTCTTACAAGAATCAGGTCATATGTAGTTCGGGATCCATCGGCGGAATATGCCGATGGAGACTTGAAACGGATGAACGCGATGTTTAGATTTGGAAGGATGGTCAGAGTCTGATAGACTGTGTGAACTGCAGCGGGATCGCTCCTGATGAGACAGTTGTTGCTAGCCGGTGTACCTGCAAGCGATCAATACGAACGTATATTGCATAAATTTAAACGTGATGCAAGTTCCCATTGGACCATAAATGCTGTCTTTGGACGGCTAGGATGACGTCCTCAGACCATGATGTCCCGGGCCATGAAGCATATGGTAAAGGATTCTCGGGAGATGAAATGATGTTTTCGGGCTATGAGAATGGTGCCTCTGAACCATGATGGTCTATGCAAATGGTGCCTCCGAACAATGACGCCTTTGGACAATTTGGCAATTTTTTAGCCCATGAAATGCAGAAGGTGGCGATATTTCAGCCGATGCAAGACGTAAAATAAAAGGTGGCGGTACTTCAGTCGTGCGAGAAAAGTAAAGTGGCTATATTTTAGCCATGCAAGAAAATAAAGTGGCGATATTTCAGCCATGCAGGATGGAGACAGAGCTTAGTCTCGGAAGGAAGAAAGGTAGCCTTATGCAATGGAGGTAGAGCTTAACCTCAGAATCCAGAAAAGTAGCCTTATGCAAAATGCAGATGGAGACATGGCTTAGTCTCGAAACGCAGATAAGGTAGCCTTATGCAAATAATGATGGAGGTAGAGCTTAACCTCGGAAGGCAGAAAAGTAGCCTTATGCAATGCGGGGATATGCAAGATGGAGACATTGCTTAGTCTTGGAAGGCAGAAAGGTAGCCTAATGCAATGCGAGGAAATGCAAGATGGAGACAATGCTTAGTCTCGGAAGGAAGAAATGTAGCCTTATGCAATGCAAGGAAATGCAAGATGGAGACAATGCTTAGTCTCGGAAGGCAGAAAGGTAGCCTCATGCAGTGCAAGGAAATGTAAGATGGAGACAGTGCTTAGTCTCGGAAGGTAGAAAGGTAGCCTTATGCAGTGCAAGGAAATGCAAGATGGAGACAGTGCTTAGTCTCGGAAGGCAGATTGGTAGCCTTATGCAATGCAAGGAAATGCAAGATGGAGACAGTGCTTAGTCTCGGAAGACAGAAAGGTAGAAATGCAAGATGGAGACAGAAGGCAGAAAGGTAGCCTTATTCAATGCAAGGAAATGCAATATGGAGATAGTGCTTAGTCTCGGAAGGCAGAAAGGTAGCCTTATGCAATGCAAGGAAATGCAAGATAGAGACAGTGCTTAGTCTCGGAAGGCAGAAAGGTAGCCTTATGCAAGGCAAGGAAATGCAAGATGGAGACAATGCATAGTACCGGAAGGCAGAAAAGTAGCCTTATGCAATGCAAGGATGTAAAAGGATGATTAGTAGTAAGATCTCTTAGCTGATAGCCGATTACGACAATATGACTGCTGGGGAGATTGTGTACGGATAACAATTGCGGGAAAGTGATGATTCTGAGGAGTTGTGTTCTTGGGAAAGTATGCGTACATAAATATATTTAACGATATTGCACATCGACTACGTGCATCCAAAGAAAAATCGTGAGTTCTATAAGGGGAAAAGGTTAGTTCGTCTTCCCCGGTCTCTTGATGTTGTGTGTCATTCGGGTCGCGTTGCTAAAGAGCAGCAATTCAGGTAATAGTTATGCATGTTTTAGCAAATATAACGTAAGTATATAATCGAAAATATTTTTTTTATATGAACCAACGATTACGACGTGGTTCAAAATATTGCAACCTCTTTCGCTCCAGAATTTTGAGGGTCCTCCTCAAAATTCTGCCCCAGTTTGCTGAGCGGACATTTCTGACGGTTGTGCTGAATGACTAAAAGAAATCATCTTCGAAATTTTGGGGGTCCTCCTCAAAATTCTACACCAGTTCCAATAACGGGGAAAATGGAAATTTTGGTAAATTGTGACCGAACCCATAGGGCTGCCTACGTATCCCCTCTTAAATGGGAATCAGGTCAGGCGTAGTTCAAATTATATCGTAAAGGGAATCATAAGTGGTTATACATAATATCGTTTCACTGCATCTGAATTGATTGGCTTCGGCCAAACTTCTCCATCCATTTCTGCAAGAATAATGGCTCCCCCAGTTAGAATTCGGTGAACTATGTACGGACCCTACCAATTTGGAGAGAACTTCCCCTTAGCTTTATCTTGATGTGGGAATCTTTCTTCAACCCCAGCTGCCCCGGTGTAAACTTCCTTGTCTTAACCCTTTTGTTGAAGGCTCTGGACATTCTATTCTAATACAACTAACTGTGGCAAACCGCGTTCATCCTTTTCCCATAAATAAGGGCAAACTGCTCATAACGACCTTTTACCCATTCTGCATCGTCCAACTCTGCTTCTTGTATGATCCATTATAAGGAGGGAATTTCTACCTCGGGGGGGGGATGATCGCCTCTGTACCATAAACCAGCAGATAGGGAGTTTCTCCGGTCGTTGTGCGGGCTGTGGTGCGGTATCCCAATAAGGCGAATGATAATTTCTCATGCCACTATTTGTGCCTTTCGACCATCTTCCTTAGTATCTTCTTGATATTCTTGTTGGCTGCCTCCAAAGCTCCATTCATCTGAGGCCTGTAGGCTGTAGAGTTCTTCTGTTTGATCTTGAATGTTTCACACATTGATTTCATCAAGTCGTTGTTGAGATTGGAACCATTATCGATGATGATTGATTGCGAAATTTTGATCCGACAAAAGATGCGGTCACAGACGAAATCCACCACAACCTTCTTAGTTACTACTTTATATGATGCTGCTTCGACCCATTTGGTAAAATAATCGATTGCCACTAAGATGAACCTGTGCCCATTTGATGCAGCAGGTTCGATAGGTCCGATGACATCCATTCCCCAAGCGCCGAATGACCATGGTGAGCTTGTTGCACTAAGCTCGTTTGGAGGCACCTTTATCATATCTGCATGTATCTGACAGTGATGGCATTTGTGAACTTACTGGATACAGTCTGTTTCCATAGTCATCCAAAAATACCCTGCTCGGAGTATCTTCTTTGCTAAGACAAAACCATTCATGTGCGGCCCGCAGGTCCCTGCATGCACTTCGTCTAATAGCCTGGATGCTTCCTTTGCTTCGACACACCTTAGTAAACCCAAATCGAGAGTCCTCATGTATAGGATTCCTCCACTATGAAAGAAGTTGCTAGATAACCTACGAAGTGTGTGCTTCTGAGTAGCGTTTTCAAGTTCTGGATATTCCCCTGTTGTCAAATACTCCTTGATGTCATGGAACCATGGTTTCCCATATGGTTCTTACTCAATGCGGGCATAATAAGCCAGCTAATCATGAATCTTTACTGGGATGGGATCAATGAAATTTGTATCTGGATGCTGGATCATGGATGATAAAATAACTAATGCATCAACAAACTCGTTCTAGACTCTAGGGACGTGCTGAAATTCTGTCTTTGTGAACCTTTATCTCAACTCCTGTATGTGATGCAAGTAGGGAAGTATCTTAGAGTTCTTGGTTTCCCACTCCTCTCGGACCTGATGTATGAGCAAATCTGAATCCCCGATCACTAGCAACTCCTGAATGTTCATGTCAATGGCCATTTTGAGCCCCAAGATGCAGGCTTCATATTTGGCCATATTATTGGTGCAAGGGAACCTGAGCTTAGCAGATACTGGGTAGTGCTGGCCGGTTTCTGATACTAGGACTGCTCCTATGCCAACTCCTTTGAAATTTGCAGCTCCGTCGAAAAACAACCTCCAACCATTATAGGATTTTGCAATATCTTCTCCTATGAAAGATACCTCTTCATCGGGAAAATATGTTTGTAGGGGCTCGTATTCTCCGTCCACGAGATTCTCGGTGAGATGATCCACCAAGGCTTGCCCTTTGATTGCTTTCTGGGTCACGTAAACAATGTCGAATTCATTTAGCAGGATTTGCCACTTGGCGAGCTTGCCAAAGGGCATGGGCTTCTGGAAAATATACTTTAGAGGTTCCATTCTGGATATGAGTTAAGTAGTGTAAGCACAGAGGTAATGCCTCAACTTCTGTGCGACCCAAGTTAGAGAACAACTAGTGCATTCTAAAAGAAAATACCGGGCCTCGTACGGTGTGGACTTCTTATTGAGATAGTAGATGGCTTGCTCCTTTCTCCCTGTTTCATCATGTTGTCCCAGAACACAACCGAATGTTCTATCCAATACCGCAAGGTAAAGCATTAGGGGCCTTCCTGGCTTAGGCGGAACCAAGACCGGCGGCGTTGACAAGTATTTCTTAATTCTATCAAAAGCTTTCTGGCAGTCATCAGTCCACCTGGTAGCAGCGTCCTTTTTCAACATTTTGAAGATAGGTTCACAAATGACCATGGATTGAGCTATGAACCGACTGATATAGTTGAGTCTTCCCAGGAAACTCATCACGTCCTTCTTGTTCTTTGGCGGTGGCAATTCTTTGATAGCTTTGACCTTTGATGGATCCAATTCTATTCCTCGACGACTCACGATGAAACCCAACAATTTACCAACAGGAACCCCGAATGCACACTTGGCGGGATTCAGTTTCAGATTGTACCTCCTCAGTCGGTTGAAGAACTTTCTTAGGTCTTCCATGTGATCCTTGGCTTTCTTGGATTTGATGATGACATCATCTATATATACCTCGATCTCCTTGTGTATCATGTCGTGAAAGATGGTAGTCATGTCTCTCATATAGGTGGCACCAACATTCTTCAAACTGAATGGCATCATTTTGTAACAGTACATTCCCCATGACGTGATGAAAGCCGTTTTATCTGCATCTTCCTCATTTATCCATATCTGATGATACCCAGCGAAACAATCAACAAAATACTGCAGCTCATGCTTGGCGCAGTTATCTATTAGAATATGTATGTTAAGCAAGGGGAAGTCGTCTTTAGGACTGGCCCGGTTAAGATCCCAGTAGTCGACACAAACTCTAACTTTCCCATCCTTTTTTGGCACTGGCACGATGTTGGCTAACCATGTCGGGTACTCTACTACCTTGAGAACCTTGGCTTTGACTTGCTTGATAACCTCTTCTTTGATTTTCAAACGCATGTCGGGTTTGAATTTCCTGAGCTTCTGCATTACCAGTGGACAAGTTGGATCTGTTGGCAGTTTGTGAGCTACAATAGATGTACTGAGACCAGTCATAACATCATATGACCAGGTGAATATGTCCTCATATTCCTTTAGGAACTCCGTGTACTCTTTCTTTTCTAATGGTGACAGGTGAACACTGATGCGCGTTTCTTTGACATTCTCTGTATCTCCCAAATTAACAACCTCAGTTTCGTCCAAGTTAGACTTAGGCCTATTCTCAAAATTCTCAACCTCTCTGATGACCTCTTTGGGTACATCATCCTCTTCTGAATCCATATCTGTTTGTTACGTTGTCTCGTTGCAAGTCACAATCGTTGGTTCATCGTCAAGGCAAGTGACAGTAATGCTGTGTAAAATAAAGTGAGTCATAGAAAAATAATAAGAGCGAGATATATAATAAACTGAAATGCTTCGATTGAATTCATAATTGTTTTGAATATCAGAGCTCTTTTCAAAATTAAAAGATAATGCGGAAATAATATCAGCTAGTAAAAAGTAAAATGTGATGCATGGTGCTTTTGTTTAGCCTTGCTACCCCGAGACTTTCCGAGCCCTGGTGGTTCTGATTGACCAATTATTGAGGCACTCCATGGTTCACAGTTTGTATAGAAGGGCCTTCCTCCCTTTCCTCCTCGAAAATAACATAACAGTCCATGTCATCGTCCTCCAGGAACAGATTCTTCATGGCTGCTAATGTTTCATCTTCCTCTGGTCCATATACGATGTCTACCGGCTGGAAAGTCTATTCCAGGCAAGGCATCGGATGCTCCAGTGGATAGTAGGGACCGCGCCATGGTGGCGACTAGTGATTGAACTTCTCCCAAGTGTATTCATACCCCAAACCAAATGTAGTACCAGGTTTCTTCAGCTTGATGGGTTTGGTGATTTCCTGGAGGTTTTTGCCGAGTCCCTTTCCAGGTTCGTACCCACACCAATTTAGGATACTTTCAATCTTGTTATCCCACCATTTATCCTTGTCTTCAGCGTTGACCCTTTCAATGTGGTGGTATGTTTCTCCGCCTATTCTCCTTCTGCCTCCAATCATTGGGATGGTCTGGCAACTGTATATGGGGTTGCTACCATTACCACGAATAATCACCTCTTGGTGATTCCACTCAAATTTCACCACCTGATGCAGGGTCGATGCTACAGCTCCAGCGGCGTAGATCCATGGCCGTCCCAACAGCAAATTGTATGACGCTGGGACATCTATCACTTGAAAGTCAACGTCGAACCAAGTTGTCCCCATTTGCAAGCATATGCTGATCTCTCTGATAGTATACCTTTGGGACCCATCGAAGGCTTTGACATTGATGGCCCCATCTTTGATCTTGTGCAGGCTCTTTCCCAATGTTTTGAGAGTTTTCAACGGACAGATGTTGAGGCTGGAGCCTCCATCGATCAAGACTCTAGTGATGAAGTAATCCTTGTACTGCACGGTGATGTGCAGGGCCATGTTGTGACTCGGTCCTTCCGGCGGCAGCTCGTCTTTGTGGAAGGTGATCTTGTGACTTTCCAATACCTACCCTACCATATTTGCCATTTTGCCTCCAGTTATGTTGCTGGGCACATAAGCTTCGCTCAATATCTTCATCAAGGCACTTTTGTGTGCGTCAGAGCTCTGTAGAAGGGCTAGGATAGAGATCTGCGCCGGTGTTTTGTTCAACTGCTCGACGACCGAATACTCCTTAGCTTGTATTTTCCTCCAAAGATCATCGGGCCCAGTTTCAATAGTCCGTCCATAGGCTTGCTTACTGGACTCAGTTAGGTGCTCTAGAGTGTAAAACCTGTCTGTTCTGGTCATACCCTGCGCAACAATTGCTTTTCCCATTTTGGTCTTCCCTTTCCTCCTAGCTTCAGCTGTGTAATCCCATGGTATGGCATTTGAGTGGAACGGTATTATGTCTGACATTGCTACAAGAATAGGTACTCTTGGTGGTAACACAACAACTTCGGAAGGTGCAGGTGCCTTCGGGACTCCAAACTCAACATCAATTGGTCCGGGCGCCTTTGCAGAAGAAGGTTCTTCGAATTCAAGAGGTACAGACATATTGACTTCATCGCCCTTGGAGGGCTGATTCTGCACAACATTTGGGTTAAGCGTGACCGCTGGTTTCTTTGGCTCATCACCCTCAGCAATCAGTCCTATCGACCCCTTGGGGTCCCAGTCATCTTCGATATTGATCATGTGAATGTCTCCACCTATGTGATCAGGTAGAGGGTTGTTGCGGACATTAGGAGCAGGCTCCTTTGCTACAATAACCTTATTGTCGATCGGCTTATATTTAAGTCATTTATATGTCGTTTTAACTCATTTTTCTCACCCATAATAGTTCCTAAACCCTCCTAAATGCTCTCTAAAGGTTCCAACATGATTCTAGGGTGAAAACCTAAGATAAAAACATGAATCCAATGCTAGAAATCCTGTGGTGCTTGCTAGATTGTAATTCTTCATCTTGTGGCTATTTTGGAGGGTTTGTCAAAGGTAAGTAACTTCAGATTTTATGTTTTTCTTTATTTTAAGATAAGAATCGGTTCCTCCTTCATATATATTAGAGTTTCAAGGCGAAATACAAGTATTTACACACCAACTTGAACACAAAAGTTCATTAAAAAGGGAATACAATTTCTACAGTATTGTGGTGTGATTGAGAGTTGTTGTGAGCTACACCACATGGGGATTCAAGTTTTATATACTTACTAAGGTATGTACATCATGTTCTTTGTTATGCTTAAGGTCAATCATCTGTTGGTTGAGTTGTTTGAGTGCAAATCTACAAGATAGTAATTGACATGGCATAAGGAATCATTATCTTATTTTGTAGGCTATGTTGAGGCTATATATATGGTTTGTTGTGGCTGAAAATTGTTATAAATAGTTTCATTATGTTGTGGCTAATGTTGTTAAACTTATCTATGTGCTAATTCAGTGGATTGAAGAAGATAATATGAACAATAAGATGTTGACGATAAAGGTTAAGGTGCTGGGCGTGTAAATTGTAGTTTAAGATTATGCTTATGATTTTTTGTGTTGAAAATGATATGGTAAGCATAATTATGATGTAATACATGTTGTAGGAGAATTTCTGGAAAAGGAATTGGACTAAAACCATATTTTGTTAATTGTAAATCGAGTTTGCCGTTAAAAATGGTTGTTGAACTAATCTTAGAGCTTATTGTGAATTATATTGTTGTTGTTTGGGCTGTTTGGGGACTTTTGGTAACATATGGGATGTATTAATGCCCTTTCTGTGCATGTTTTTCATGTGCAGATCCAGGTATCTCGACTCAGATTTACCATCCTTGAGGCGAGGTGACCGTTCGAAGACATCGAGTTATATCTATTGCATCCGGAGACCGAGGAGTCTCTCTCCATTCTCTCTTATAGTTACAACCCTTCTGTATTTATTTTGTTTTAGACTATTGTGTAGTTAGAGGACTATGTAGTAATCCTTAGATTGTGATTCATGGGCTTCCGGGTTATGGGAAAACTGTATTGGTTTCAAGAATTTATATTATGTATGCCAGCACTTTTAAATGCTTCATATCACTCTATTTATGTTTTAAATTATTTTTATTCTGCACTTTGGTTTATGTTCCGCAATTTATGCTTACCTAGTCGAGGAGACTAGGTGCCATCACGATGGTTCACGGAGGGCGAACCGGGGTCGTGAAAAGTTGGTATCAGATCTCTAGGTTCATAGGAGTCCTGAATCACAAGCCGGTTTATTAGAGTCTCGTTGATTGGTACGGAGACATCTGTACATAACTACGAGAGGCTATGTAAGTGTTAGGAAGATTTCACTTCATTTTATTTCCTTGTCGTGCGAGATTCTGACATCACAATTCTAAACTTCTATCTTTTATTCTCTCACATATGGTGAGGCATGCGCTACCTAAGATGATTAGGCATCCACGCCCTCTACTGCATTCGTCAGAGGTCGGTGCCGGGGTAGAGGCCGAGGACGCACACGTGGTGCAGCCAGAACACTTGCGCGAGCTGCAGTCGAGGTACCAACAGTAGATCCAACCGGAGCCCAGGCACCTGATACGCTTAATGCTACTACTACTCCAGCACTTCAGGAGACTCTGGCACAGTTCATGAGCATGTACACCACTTTAGCTCAGGCAGGGTTGTTTCTCCTTACGGCAACTACATCTCAGGCCGGGGGAGGAGCATAGACTCCCGCCGCCTGCACTCCTGAGCAGTGAGTGCATGTCGAGCAGGTTTGAGATTATTCTTGTACAGTCTGCAGTTCGAGATCAGCCCGAGGACAGGGCATCAGTTTCCGAGGATGAGCAGCTGAGGCTTCAGAGGTTTAAGAAGTATAAGCCTCCTATATTCAGTGGTCTAGCATCGGATGATGCTATGGGATTCCTGGATAAGTGTTACCGCATTATCCGTACCATAGGTATATCAGGATCGAGCGAGGTTTCCTTTACTACTTTCCAGCTTCGAGGGGCTGCCTATGAGTGGTGGCGCACCTATGAGTTATACTGTCTGGATGAGGCTTCTTCACTGACTTGGACTCAGTTTTCAGATCTGTTCCTGAGAGAGTACATTCCTTAGATCCTTAGGGATGCATGACGTGCAGAGTTTGAGTATTTGCGCCAGGGTGCTACGACTATCTCAGAGCATGCTGTCCGTTACACTAGTTTGGCTAGGCATGCACCAGCCTTGGTTTCTACTGTCCGCGAGAGGGTTCGCTGGTTTATTGAGGGCCTTATTCCCAACATCAGGTCTAGCATGGCTCGTGAGTTGGAGATGGATATTTCTTATCAGCAGGTGGTGAGAATTGCTAGGAGGATTGAGGGTATGCATGCTAGGGAGAGAAAGGAGAGGGAGGTCCAATAATCAGGTGCCCATGCCCCAGCCGCAGGTCGTCATGGTAGGGGTTATATGATTCGCCCTGTTCATTCAGATCTTCCAGCAGCTAGCAATATTCCAGCTCCTCCTAGACCTCAGGAGCCTTATTATGCACCTCTGGTACCTAGCGCGTCTCCTGTACATGGTGCTTTCAGAGATCAGTCTAGCAAACCTGACCCGAGCCAGTCACAACCACAACACATCCTCCAGAGCTTGTTTTAAGTGTGGTGACACATACCATGTGGTGAGAGATTGCCCTAGACTTGGGAGGAGTACGCCTCCACAGACTTCTCGGCCATAGTGTGCCCCGCAGAGTTTTCAGGCTATGATTATAGCTCCAGTTGCTACCCCACCTACTCAGCCAGTTGGAGGTAGAGGTCGCCTTAGAGGGGGAGCCTAGGCCAGACACTATGCCCTTCCTGCCCATATCGAGGTTGTTGCCCCCAATTCTGTCATCACAAGTATTATACTAGTTTGTCACAGAGATACATCGGTTCTATTCGATCCAGGCTCCACATACTCTTATGTGTCTTCTTATTTTGCTCCGCATTTGGGTGTACCTTGGGATTCTTTGAGTTCCCCTGTTTATGTTTCTACTTCTGTGGGAGATTCTCTTGTTGTGGACCACGTATATCGGTCGTTTTTGGTTGCTCTTGGTGCTTTCGAGACCAGAGCCGATTTATTATTGCCCAACATAGTAGATTTTGATATTATCTCGGGCATGGACTGGTTGTTGCCCCATTATGCTATTCTTGATTGTCACACCAAAACTGTGACGTTGACTATGCCAGGTGTACCGCGTGTTGAGTGGAGGGGTACTTTAGATCACACTCCCAGTAGAGTTATTTCTTTCCTTAAGGCTTAACATATGGTTGAGAATGGGTGTAATGCTTATTTAGCTTATGTGAGAGATGTCAGTGTTGATACCACTTCAGTTGATTCAGTCCTAGTGGCACGGGATTTTCCCAATGTGTTTCCAGTTGATCTTTCGGACATGCCACCTGATAGAGATATTAATTTCGGCATTGATATGTTGCCGGGAACTCAGCCCATTTCCATTCCTCCGTATCGTATGGCTCCACTTGAGTTGAAGGATTTGAAGGATCAGTTACATGAATTGCTTGATAGGGGTTTTATTCGGCCGAATGTATCACCTTGGGGTGCTCCTATCCTGTTTGTGAAGAAAATGGGTGGTTCTATGCGTATGTGTATTGATCATCGCTAGTTGAACAAGGTTACAGTGAAGAACCATTATCCTTTACCTCTTATTGATGATCTGTTTGACCATCTTCAGGGCACACAAGTGTTTTCTAAGATTGAATTGCGCTCAGTTTACCATCAGTTGAAAATTCGGGAGCCAGATATCCCGAAGACTGCTTTCAGGGCTCGGTATGGTCATTACGAGTTCCTTGTCATGTCATTTGGGCTGACCAATGCCCCAGCAACTTTTATGCACTTGATGCACAGTGTGTTCCGGCTGTACCTTGACTCGTTCGTCATTGTCTTTATTGATGATATTCTGGTGTATTCTCGGAGTCGGGAAGATCATGAGCAGCACATGAGGACTGTGCTTCAAACTCTGAGAGAGAAAGTTCTCAAAATGTGAGTTTGGTTGGACTCCGTGGCATTCCTAGGCCACGTGGCATCAAGTGAGGGTATTCATGTGGATCCGAAGAAAATAGAGGTTGTGCAGAGTTGGCCTAGACCATCCTCAGCTATAGAGGTCCGTAGTTTCCTTGGCTTGGTGGGTTACTACCACCGTTTTGTTGAGGGGTTTTCATTGATTGCGGCCCCTATGACCAGACTGACCCAGAAGGGTGCTCTGATCCAGTGGACGGAAGAGTGTGAGGTGAGCTTTCAGAAGCTCAAGAAATCTTTGACTCTAGCCCTAGTTTTGATACTGCCTATAGGTTCGGGGTCTTATACGGTTTATTGTGATGCCTCGAGGATTGGACTCAAAGCGGTGTTGATGCAGGATGGTATAGTGATTGCCTACGCGTCCAAACAGTTAAAGGTACATGAGAAGAATTACCCTGTCCACGACCTTGAGTTAGCTTCCATTGTTCACGCCCTGAAGATTTGGCACCATTATTTATATGGGGTTCTCTGTGAGATTTATACTGATCATCGGAGCTTACAGCACCTTTTCAAGCAAAAGGATCTAAATTTCCACCAGAGGAGGTGGTTAGAGTTGTTGAAGGACTATGATATCACTATCCGGTCGGAGAGTTTGGGGAGTTTGGCTTATTTACCAGCATTGGAGAGGCCTATGGCGATGGATGTTCAAGCCTTAGCCAGCCAAATTGTGAGATTGGATCTTTCAGAGCCTAGTCGGGTTCTAGCTTACGTGGTTTCTCAGTCTTCCTTATTTGATCGTATCCGAGAGCGTCAGTATGATGACCCTCATTTGCTTGTCCTCAAGGACAAGGTTCAACATTGTGATGCTAGAGATGTGACCATTGGTGATGAAGGGGTATCGAGGATGCATTGTCAGATTTGTGTACCTAATGTTGATGGGGTTAGAGTTGATTCTAGATGAGGCCCATAGTTCGCGATATTTCATCCATCCGGGTGCCCCGAAGATGTTTTAGGATTTGAGACAGTACTATTAGTAGAGGCGGATAAAGAAAGATATAGTTGGGTTTGTAGCTCGGTGCTTCAACTGTTTGTAGGTGAAGTATGAGCACCAGAGACCAGGTGGATTCCTTCAGCAGATAGAGATTCCAGAGCTGAAGTGGGAGCGGATCACCATGGACTTTGTAGTTGGGCTCCCACTGTATTTGAGAAAATCCAATGATATTTGGGTGATTGTGGATCGGCTGACCAAGTCCGTCACTTTATTCCTGTGTGTACTACCTATTCTTCAGAGCGATTGGCGGAGATCTATATCTGGGAGATTGTTTGTCTACATGGTATTACAGTTTCCATCATTTCAAATATGGGTACTCAGTTCAGATCATGGTTCTGTAGGGCCGTTCAACATGAGTTGGGTACTCGGGTGGAGATAAGTACGACATTTCACCCTCAGACGGACGGGCAGTTCAAGCGCACTATTCAAATTCTTGAGGATATGCTCCATACGTGTGTGATTGAGTTTGGAGGGTCTTGGGATCAGTTCGTACCATTGGCAGAGTTTGCCTACAACAATAGCTATCAGCCCAGCATTCAGATGGCACCATATGAGGCTTTATATGGTAGGCGGTGTAGATCCCCAGTGGTTTGGTTTGAGCCGGGTGAGGCCAGATTATTGGGCACAGACTTGGTAAAGGATGCTTTGGAGAAGGTTAAGGTAATTTAGGATAGACTCCGTACAGCCCAGTCCAGATAGAAGAGTTACGCGGAGCAGAAGATTCGTGATGTTTCCTATATGGTTAGAGAGCGGGTTCTATTTCGGGTTTTGCCTATGAAAGGCGTTATGAGATTTGGAAAAAAGGGAAAGTTGAGTCTGAAGTTTATTGGCCCTCTCGAGATATTGAGGCGTCTTGGGGAGGTTCCTTATGAGCTTGCCTTACCTCCTAGCTTGGCAGAAGTTCATCCGGTATTTCATGTTTCGATGCTCCAGAGGTATCACAGTGATCCGTCGCACGTGTTAGATTTTAGTTCAGTCCAGTTGGACAAGGATCTATCTTATGTTGAGGAGCCAGTTTCAATATTGGGCAGACAGATTAGAAAGCTGTGGTCAAAGAACATTGCATCTGTGAAGGTTCAGTGGCGGTGTCAGCCGGTCTAGAAGGCAACCTGGGGGATCGAGCAGAAGATGCGCAGTCGTTACCCTCATCTTTTCACTACTTTAGGTATGTATTTATGCTTGTTTGAGGATGAACAAATGTTTAAGTGTAGTAGGATGTGATGACCCGGCCGACCATCTTAAGAATTTACGCCCCAATCCTCTATTAACTGCTTTCCCCGAGTTTATTTCTGCTATTTTGATTTGCCGAGATTTTCGGTTTTGAGTTTCGGAGAGTTTTGGGACACTTAGTCCCTAAATGAGAGCTTAAGTGTTGGAAAGTTGACCTTAATTGGAACACTATGAAGACAACCTCAAAATGGAAATCTGATGGTTCCGTTCGCTCCGTTAGGTGATTTCTGGCATAGGGGCGTGTTCGGATTGTGTTTTGGAGGTCCGTAGCTAATTTAGGCTTGAAATACCGAAAGGTCGAATTTTGATGTTTCCGGTTCGATAGTGAGATTTTGATCCGAAGGTGGGAATGGGATTCCAGAAGTCGGAGTAGCTCCGTAGTGTTGAATGTGACATGTGTGCAAAATTTCAGGTCATTCGGACGAAGTTTGATAGACTTTTTGATCGAAAGCGTATTTTTAGAGTTTTGGCATTTTTAGGCTTGAATCCGTGTTTGATTCGTCATTTCGATGTTGTTTCAGGTGTTTTAAGGATTGATATAAGTTTGGACAGTGGTACTAGACTTGTTGGTGCCTTTGGTTGAGGTCCCGGGGGCCTTGGGATGATTTTGGATGGTTGACGGAAGGGTTTTTGAGTTTGGAGTTGCAGCTTCAGCTGGTTTTCTATCATAACCGCACCTGCAATTTGGGTCCCACATGTGCGGAGCCGCAGAAGCGGCGGAGAGACCGTAGAAGCGGAAAAGGGAGAAGCTAGAAGGGACCGCAGAAGTGGGAGCTTCACTGTAGAAACGGGCCTATGAAGGGTTAACCGCAGGTGCAGAAGATGGGCTTTAAGTGAGAAGTCGCAGATGCGACCATTGTTTCGCAGAAGCGGGACCGCAGATGCAGTAACAGCTGGGATGAAATATGAAATTTTGATGGTTTAGTTTCAAAAGTTGGAAATTCAACTCGGGAGAGGACGATTTTGAGAGGAAATTTAAGAGAAAATCATTGGATAACAATTCTTTAACCCTTTCTAGTTATATTCCATCAATCTATAGGTAGTTTCGTCATTTAATTTCGGATTGGAGATGAAAATTGGAGAAAAGTTGGAAGAAAGTTCTTAGACCTAAAATTCGACTTTTGATTGGGAATTTAACCTTAGATTTGGATAATTTTGGTATGCATGAATTCGTGAAAGTATAAGAATTCTGAAAATATTAATTTTACCCGATTCCGAAACGTGGGCCCGAGGGGCGTTTTGGTCATTTTATCTAATTTCACATATTAGCTTAGAATTTCTTTGTAGAATCAGTTGCTTGAAGTGTTATTTACATTATGAAATTGAATTGAACAGATTTGGGTCATTTGGAGTAGAGTACTCGTGGCAAAGATGCGGTTTAGGGTTGATTTTGAGTCGGTTCGAGGTAAGTAGCTTGTCTATCCTTGTGTGGGGGATCTTCCCCTTATGATTTGGTATATTTGATAATTGAAATGCCTTGTACGTGAGGTGACAAGTGCGTACTTGAGCTAATTGTTGAAAATCTGGTTTTCTTTAAGTAATTTCAACTGTGTTCCTTGTTCCTATTTCATTTTACTTGTAATTTAAACCTTCTGTTAGCTTAGAAAAAGCATGCCTAATTGACTTAACTGTTTATTTGCTTAAACTGCCTTAATTAAATTATGTGAAACATGTTAAATTAGAATTTCCTATTTTACTTGGTACGAAATTGAGCTTAATTGAGTATTCTTGTGTTGCTGCAGTGTGTTTTACTTTGGGACGACGGGACGGCATTCCGAGAGATCCCATGTACGTATTTATGACTTGAACTGAGGTGCGGAATACCAAGAGATCCCTGACACGTTTATTGAGGATACCAAGAGATCCTCGGGATACCAAGAGATCCCTTGTATACATTGAGGATACCAAGAGATCCTCGGGATACCAAGAGATCTCCGGCATATATATTAAGGATACTAAGAGATCCCCAGTTTTCATCCTTTTTATGAGTGGTATTTCCTTGTAATTGTCTTTATCTCTGTTTCAGTTATTGTATTCATTATTATCCTGTATTAAATTCTTACTATAGATTTTCAATTGTACTCCTTATCTTATTCTGTCATCTCTACATTCATTTAATCTCAGTAAGGCCCTGACCTTCCTCGTCACTACCCGATCAAGGTTAGGCTTGGTACTTACTAAGTACCACTGTGGTGTACTCATGCCCTTTTTGTGCATGTTTTTCATGTGTAGATCCAGGTACTTCGACTCAGATTTACCATCCTTGAGGCGAGGTGACCATTCGGAGACTTCGAGGTATATCTGTCGCGTCTGCAGACCGAGGAGTCTCTCTCCATTCTCTCTTATAGTTACAGCCCTTATGTATTTATTTTGTTTTAGACTATTCTGTAGTTAGAGCACTATGTAGTGATCCTTAGCTTGTGATTCATAGGTTTTCGGGTTTTGGGAAAACTGTATTGGTTTCAAGAATTTATATTGTCACGACCCTAAACCCGGACCCTGTCGTGATGGCGCCTTTCGTGAAGGCAATGCCATCCAACTAGTTCTAATTCAATTTTTAAACAGTTAAACATTAATAGATAGTCTAAGCATGGGTAAATAAGCCAAAGACTAAGCTAAAGATAGTATAATGTGCTTATTCGCCCAAACACAACCTGATACCGGGGTGTCACAAGTCACGAGCATCTACTAGGGTCTAAATACAACTGGAAAGTTTGAAATGTACAAAATACAGACTAATGAAATAAAGAGGGAGAAAAGCCGTGCTGCGAACACTGGCAGCTACCTTGCTAAACTCCGATGTCTCTGCCTTCGATCAGCCAATACCCACTACTGGGTTTAAAATTACCTGAATTTGCGCATAAAATGTAGGGAGTAAAGTGAGTACTCCAACTGAGTGAGTAAAAATCATAACTAAAGTCTGAATGGTAAGAAATCACATAAACCATATCAAGATGTTGTATAGAAGCAGTTCAAAAACCCGTAAGAAAGCAATGAAGCTGTAAAATCTCTTAAAATATCTTAGTTCAGTTTAAACTTCTTTGAGAATGACTTTTTCAACAGTTATGCAAATGAATGCAAACCAATTAGTGCAGATAAGCACAAAAGTCTGCACCTCGGGCACAAATACACAATAAAATAGGTAAATGACGGGCAAATAAGAAAGATAAGCACTTAAGGTTCTCCCCTCGGGCACAATGTTAACAAATCCGCCCCTCAGGCAATATCTCAAAATAATACCAGCCCCGCGGGCAATCACATAGAACAATACCAACTCCGCGGGCTATATCTCACATCACAATGGGTACCTGCGCTCACTGGGGGTGTGCAGACTCCAGGAGGGTCCCTTTACGGCCCAAGCGCAATATCAATTCACCTCGTGGCATCATAAACAGTCTCTCGGCCTCATATCAATATCAACAAGCCACCTTGTGGCGTACATATCTCAGGCCCTCGGCCTCATAATCAAATCAGTGTATCACCACTGCGGCCTGCAGCCCGACCCAAAAGTATTCTCACAACACAGGCCCTCGGCCTTACTCAGTCAAAATTCACATAAGCTGCTCGGGCAACAGTAAAACATGATGCTCAGCCCAAAATATTATTTGAAATATCATTTCAAGTGATAAAGCAAAGTAAACTTGGTTGAGTTTTAAAAATGGTGAAAATTAACATGACTGAGTTCAAGTATAAAGTCAAAACATTGAAAAAAATATCAACAAAAATCCCCGAAAGTTTCAAATAGCTGGCACTAGGCCCAAATATGGGATTCAGCCCCACTAATGATGATAGCAAATAGTTTTCAATCAAATATGCGGCAAAATCATCAATCGGGACGGACCAAGTCACAATCCCTAATAGTGCACGACCCCACACTCGTCATCAAGCATGTGCCTCACCTCAATATAGCACTACGATGTGCAATCCGGGGTTTCAAACTCTCAGAACATCATTTACTATCATTACTCACCTCGAACCGGCTAAATTTCTAGCTCGTGATGCCTTTGCCCCTTGAATCGGCCTTCACTCGTGTCGAATCTATCAAAAATTAGAACGAGGACATCAAAATATGCTAAGGGAACGAAGCCCAAGCAAAAACAATCAATAAAGAGCACAAATCCCGAAATTACCAAAACCCGACCCCTGGGTCCACGTCTCGGAATTCAATAATTTTTACACCAATAGATTCCTTATCTCCCCACGAGTTCATACGTATCAAAAGTTCAGAAATCCGACCTCAAATGGTCCATCAAATCCTCAATCATAGGTCTCCAATAGTAAACCCTAGTTTCCCCAAATTTCACCCTTAATTTCCATAATTTCTGGCTTTGATCCCTGAAATAATAGCATAGGAATGAGTTTTAAGTCCAAATCCCTTACCTCAGTAAAGTTTCCTTGAAATCCCTCTTTCAAATCGTCCAAAATGCTTCCAAGCCGAAGTCAAAAATGGTGAAATAGCTCAAATACGTGAAATGAAATAACTTATATGATCTGCCCAGACCTTTTCGCATCTGCGGCACAATACCCGCTTCTACCGTACCACATTTGCGGTTATTACTCTGCTTCTGCGGAAATCACTAAAACCAGCCACATCTGCATCTGCGATCACCGTTCCGCATTTGCAGTTTTGCAGATGTGGCCCCACAACCGCATTTGTGGTTCCTGACAATTCCTTCCAAAACTGCTTCTGCGGCTCCTCTCTCACATATGCAGCGCCGCACCTGCGGTCCACAAACCGCAGGTGTGAAAATACTAGAAGCAGCAATTCAGCAGCTGCAACAACAATCCAAACATCCCGTTAACCATCCGAAATTACCCCGAGGCCCCCGGGACCTCAGCCAAAGGCACCAACATATCTTAAAACCTTATTCAAACTTTTACCGATCTTCAAAACACCTCAAACAACATCAAATTACCCAAAACACGTTGGATTCAAGCTTAAGTTTCTAAAATCTTCCGAATTCCGCTTTCGATCAAAAACCCAACCAAACCACGCCCGAATGACCTGAAATTTTGCACACACATCCAAAATGACACAACGAAACTACTATAACTTCCGGAATTTCATTCCGTCCTCTATATAAAAATCTCACATATCCACCGGAAAACGCCAAAATCTAAATTTCGCCAATTCAAGCCTAAACCTTCCACGGACCTCCAAAATGCATTCTGATCACGCTCCTAATCCCCAAATCACCTAACGGAGCTAACCAAATCATAAAAATTCCGATCCAAGATCGTATACAAACAAGTCAAATATTAGTTAAACCTTTCAAATTTTAAACTTTAAACTGAGAACTGTTCTTCTAAATTCATTCTGATTAACCTGAAACCAAAACCAACGATTTGCATAAGTCATAATACACCACACGGGGCAAGTCATGCCCGAGAGCTGACGATCAAAGTGAAAAGCTCAAAACGACTGATCGGGTCATTACATCCTCCCCCACTTAAACATACGTTCGTCCTTGAACGTGACCAGAGTTGTTCCAAAAGCCAACCAATTGCTGAATAACCTTACCATGCATATACCCGGGGATGATTCCATGTCACCCTATCTTATATAGGTCTGATAACACAATGCAATTGAAATTTCCCAATCCAACCTAGCCCATAAACCTTAAAACACATTTCCACTCTTGGAACCATCCACAAAATCCAAATCTCACATCTATACTCTGCACAAGCCCAAACAAGCTGTAATAACCTATACCCGCTATCTCAGGTGCAATCACATGATATACCACATAACTCAAACACCTGTAGTGATAGCTTCTAATCACAACAGCTGTACACAACACCCGAATACCGATAGAAAAACTCTTATCACTAAATTCCCATTCCAACACTTTCATATACTACCAATGATAAATGAAACACTCAATAAGCCATGACTATTTCTCAGATTAACCATTCATGAAGCCACTTCTCCTTTGGCAAAAACCGAAGCAAATTTCTGAGCCGAACCTCAATATTATCCTTCCAACATGCTGAAATCGAATCCTTAAACATCCCAACGAGCTCATCTAATCCAACACCCTACTCTGGTGACATGACACCTCAATATATACTAAAGCCACAACTTGCAAAATATGCGCACCAATAAACTACAGTCCGAACATACTCAAATCATGAAAAATGACTCAAATGAATGAGTTGTACCTCAAGCTCACCAGTACCACCACAACACACGGCTGAGAACCCTTCTCACATCATAGGAACAGAACACACGAATCTAACCCGCAAGGTCATACCCCCACATAACTTCGCTGTGATGAGCGATCCTATCCAACACTGCTCCACATGAAACATCTCAAGTCACTATGCTCGAAATTGACAACCACGCGCAATTTGATATTTGGAACCAAAGCAAATTATCATAACCACGGTGAAACAAATAACATACACCACACAAACCCGAAAGGACATCACTGATACGCCATTCTCCGAGCAACACCCAATTACTCTTCCCGCTCGACTTCCACTATGAAACCCCCAATAGAACCGCACCATATGTGCCTACAACCAACAAATCATAACACCTCGCAACACAGAAAGGTAACTCATAGATCTCCCCAGATTACTAATAAGCTCAATAACAATCAAATCAACACATCCTTTAACCATACAATTCGGAGCCAACCAAGCCGACTTAAGATAACCCTTTGGATCATCACAAATATCGACTCCCATTGAATTTTTGTCTAATTTTTCTGATTTATTTCTTTTATTTCATAGTTTACTATTTCTAGATTAGTTTTATTTAAATATTCATACTTTAGAAATTCGCTTGAATAGATTAATTGTCTTAGTTTAATTTAATTGATAGTTAATCACAAGTCCTTGTGGGTACGATATCTGGACTTACAATCCTATATTACTTGTATGACCAAGTATACTTCCATGTGTATTTGGGAGCAACAAGTTTTTGGCGCCGTTGCCGGAGACATAGAAATTAACTATTTTACTATATTAGACATTATTTACTTGGTTCCTTTGTTTTCACACCACCTCTCCAGGAACGTGACAGAAAAATTGATACAAAATTAGCGGCACAATTTATATCCTCAAAGTGGAAGGAAAAGTGGTGAAAGTGATGACGTCGTTCTGCAACGTTAAATTAAGCGCTTGTTGAGAGTCAACAAATTTTTTTTTATTGTGTTATTTTTGTAGTATATTTTTGTGTTTTGTAGGAGTAGGAGCATGTAGACAAAGATAATAGGCATGTGCAAAAGTGATGGTTGAAGCTAAGTGTGAGGTATCTGCACAAATGATCATACCTGGGAGAAGTTTGAGTATCTCGTGAGCTGCTAATGCTTCGATCTTTGGCCAAACATGGAGTCTCTTTTACCCTCTTGTTATTTACAGCGTGCATTGAGGACATTGCACAATTTTAAGTGTAGAGTAAAGAGATTATTTGAGTGATTTGCTGTGCTATCCTAGCCTAGTTTTACTATTTTTTTTTATTGTAATGTAGTATATTTTTCTTTAAAAAAAGCACACAAAAAAACAAAAATTTAGAAAAGTTTGGACTTTTACCAATGATGGATTTTGTGGACAGCTTTCTTGAGTGATTAAGGCCTGATAAAAAATTTAAAAATATTTTTTTTGTTTCTAATTAGTTTTAGTTAGATAATAATCCATCTTGGTTTTTCTTTGTGCATCAGTTCTTTTCCATGCGATGTAGTTTGAACCGGATAGTAGTTTTTTTATTTTTAGGGTAGATTAGGTTTTAGGAAATAAAAGGGGGAAGATTGATGAACCTAAGAGCCTTTACTTAGTTTTCTAGTATCATATTTAAACTTTGGCATGTGGAGTATCTTTCCTATGTTTTGCAATTGTTCAGGATGCCTTGATGAAATTGGACAACATGTCCTATGACGCCTATGTCTCTTTTGCTTGACCATTGTTTACTTTGTGCTTAATACTTAATATCTCGTGGCTTTGTGAATACTTGCATTGTTTGAGAGTCAAAATGAGGCCATCCTTAGTGAGTCATGTGCCATGTGTGAAGTGAGTTTTTGTGTAGTCCATGTTATTGTGATTGAGTCTAGAACATGTTGGGTATGTGAGTTGAAGCGAAATTTTAGGTGATGCTCTGATTGAAAAAATGATTTAGGCCTTCTTTGATATTTTTGAGCTTAATTTCTTATCACAAATAAAAATTGAACTCTAGTAAACCCTTTTGAGCATATAGACTTTTAATTAGCACCTGCATTATGAGCCTATACCCTTTTATTTTTAATTGATATTATTTTGATCCTGTTACTTCTGAAAGCACTTTAATTGTGAAATGAGCTCTAGATGAAGTACGGACTAAGTATGGGGTGGCTTTCGAGTGGAACCAATAAAAAAAGAAAGGTGCACATGTTTTGTAGAATAATACACCACTAGCGGAAATTGAGAAAAAAAAAGAAGAAACAAATCTGAAGAAAAAAGAAGAAGAAAAAGATAGAGATGAATAAATTGTTATCTTGTTCTTGCTAATGTGGTATAAATTAAAGTAGTACTTAAAGAAAGAGGGAATAATTTTGGGGAGTGGTCTTTTTTGTGAAATTAATGTGGATTGCAGAATTTCTGCTTAAAGTTTATTATGTGATGTGTTAAAGTGCTTAGTAGGCTGAACCACTAATCCTAAATAAATACTACCCGTCCCTTAACCCACATTACAACCATATAAAGTCCTAATTGATTTTAGATCGAGTGATCCTACATTAGTGGAGATTTACATTATGGGCATGCCTATAGTACCTTTTGCATGCATGCGACTTCTTTGTGAGAGTGAGCGTCTTTGATAGATTTGAGTCCTTAATTATACTTGATCATGAGATTCAAATGTGTGGATTCAACTTATTCTTTAGTTCTTATTGTGAGGGCACATGATTTTACGAGGGATAAATAACGTTATTAGACTTCTCTGTGTTGTTGGGTGTTAAAACTATAAGTGCATTATTATATTGAGTCGGCTTTTGAGGCTAGGAGTGTTATGAGCACGTTGTATTTGTTGTGAATATGTGAAGAATGGCATAAATAAAGGGAAGTGAAAGTGATTGCATATGCTATCATTTAATTGTTGGTATCAAGCATGCTCATTGGTATGTATGTTGAAAAAAAAATTAAATTGATCTTCCCTAGTTGAGATGTACGTGTTGGTGCGTTGTTGAGAGTTCCTTTGCATGAGGGTGAGAGTCTAAGTGTGGGGTGTTGATATTCAGCTTAAAGGATGTATAGTTATATACATATTGCCTCGCATTTTACTCATGTTTCATAAATTTTGCATGTGTAATGTTATAAATTGTGTTAAATCGTTGTTGCGACCAAAACACTCACGCAAGTGTACGCGATCGACAAGTAATATAGTAGTAAGTAAAGTATCGTTCCCACGAGGAATTGTGATCAACTTATCGACTGATGTAGACTCAAACAATTATCAATTTATGCTATATTATTACAAAATATTTAAAGAACCAATTTACAACTTACTTAATAATTGCACAATAATTCAACACAAAATTACTACACCAATTTCACAATATATTTATAACAATTTGGATAAATATATTCCCGGGTCATGGACTTGCTAGAAATTATGCTACTATTTTAGCTTAAAATGGATTAATTGAATTATCCGGGTTATTGATTATAGGGTTAATAATATTCATAAGAATCTTTCGAGTTCTTATGCATCTATTCAAGTTAAACTAATACCTATATGTCTATGGTATTAATATTAGCAAGAATGCATTTACAACTCCTATTTTTCAACCAAACAAGGCAATTAAGTATATGTCTATCTTAATTGCGAATTCTTCACCCGATGCCCGAGATTCAAAACTTGTTCTATTTGATTCTATATGCAACCAAGAATTTTCTTTGTCAAGTTTAATTCAAGATTCGTAAATAATATTTCACTGTTAGCTACGCAGTAAAATAATTAGAAGCAAAATCAAATAAACAACCCATAATAATAAATTCAATATCTTCAATCTAATCTTCAAATAACATAATTATCTAACATCCATGACCCAAGAATACTAAAGCTTTTTGCTACTCATATTCACATAAAAATCAACAATAAAAGTTTTAAACATAATATAAACAAACAAATAGAAGAAAGTTTAGAAGAACTCTTTGAAGCCTTGCTCCAAGATGTTGTTCTTCTTCTCCTTTCTTAGCTCCAAGATGAAGCTCCTCCTTCTTCTATGGCCTTTTTCCCTCAAAATCTCATCTCCTATCTCAATAATGGAGCTTTACTTTATGTAAGTTGAGTGGATCCTCTCAGATTTCCCATTTTGCCCCCAAATAATTGATTTCCCGGACTGGACTAGCGCGGGAGCGCATGACCAGTGCAGATCCCGCGCATATCGAATTTCTTTCTATCCAAATCACTGAACTAGCGTGGGAGCGCATGACCCGCGCTAGTGGGGTTTTATCTTGTTAAGATGTTGTTGCTAAACTTTTCGTCATTTGACTCCATTTTTCACTTGATTACCATCACAAATCCTCATTTGTTTATTGAACTCCGGTGAGACATTAAAGTCATGATTGGAGCCAATTTTTGCATTATTTGAACATTTACAATAGTAAACCATCCTTAAGTTGAGCTAAAACATAGGCTATATTAAACAATTTAGACTATTATCAATCGTGGTATTTTAATGTATAGGAGTCATCTGCAGATAATGTGGGACGAAAGTACACGAGTTGAAGCAAAAAGGGAACAAAACAAAAAATTGGGACAGTGTAGCGCCACAAGTAGCATGGGGTGCTACCTATGGACCAGTTTCCAGAACCTCAAAAATCCCCGCGCCAGGGCTAGCTCCCCACGCTACCTTAGGAGCTGGGTGACGTGAAAGTAACCTACTTCGTCCGGGACAAGGTTATTTCGACCCAAGACACCCCAACTCGTATAAAAGCAAGTCTAAACCTATTTTGGAGGGGGAGACGCCACTTTGAGTGGGAAATACACACATGGAACACTTAGGAGGAGGCTTCTAACTAGTTTTTCTTTTGTTCTCTTGCTTAATTTCATAGTTCATTAATTCTAGAGTTTTGGGTGCTACATGACCGTTGTAGTTTGAAGCTTGAATTCTTCTTATTATTTTATTATATTTGTTTATTTATTCAATCTTGCGCCAAATTATTTGATTGCTTGATAACCAATTGAATACTATCTACAAATCTAAGATTGAACTCAGGAGGGAGAATTCTAAATTGCATATAAGATTGAGTAGAGCAAGATCTTGAACTCGAGCATCGAAAATAGATTTACGGTTAGGATAGAGATATACCTAATCACCTTGCTTGGTTACTATATAGGAATTATTAATGCATTCCTGTTAATCCTAATTCTATAAGAATATAGGCATTAGATTAGCTTGAATAGGCGAGTAGTAATTCGGAAGAATACGACGAGTAATATTAACCTTGTCAACCAATAAACCAGATAAAGTAATAAGTCAATTTAAGTGGAAAAGTCAACGGTATTGTTAGCTAATCCATAGCTCTAGAATATCGACTCCCATTGAATTTGTATCTAATTTTGCCGATTTGTTTCTTTAATTTCATAATTTACTATTCTAGATTAGTTTTAGTTAAGATTCATACTTTATAAATTCGCTTGAATATATTATTTGCCTTTGTTTAATTTAGTTGATAGTTAATCACAAGTTCATGTGAATATGATATCTGGACTTACAATCCAATATTACTTGTACAACCACGTATACTTGCGTGTGCGTTTGGGAATAACAATACTGAAGAAAAATTATCAAACTCTAGCATAACATATTAGGATTTTTACTTGTAAAAATTCGAGATCTAGCATATTGTGTCGGAGTTTTTGTGTATCAGTTTTATCCATACTTAAAGTGAAGAAAAAGAAGAAGCAGCAAAGAGGACGCTATGATTTTTAGGGGTATTTTTGTTCAGATATTACTTCTGCATACATAAAGAAGTGACTAAATTTCGAGTAATTTTGAAATTGTGACTTATTTTAATTAGCAATTATAAAATTGGCTATTCCTGAATTTCTTCCTAAATACTATACTCCATATTCTATTTCTTATCACTATTTTCTTTCTGGCCGTCCTAAAGAAAGGGAAAAAAACCTTTATTTACTTCGAAAAAAATTAATTTTAACTTAAGGAATGTCTATGGCCACGGGTTCTATTCTTTTATTTCTTAAATTTTGTGCTTAACCAAATATTACCATACATAAAATAAAAAGTAGGAGAAGAATCATAAGGTCCCATTAGAAAGAAGCATTATTGTCGTTTTGAACTCATTGTCATTGTTACCGATTAACTATTAGTGTTTTTATGTTGAATTAATTTGGAAAAGTAATTTAGTCTGATTTCTCATAAAATAATATAGTGTTCAGTTGGAAATATTATGACCCAAAAAAATCAGGTGTCATGTGGAAACTAGTAAAACAATATTTGAACGACGATAACTCAAACAACAAAAGAGAAATACACCAAAAAAAAACTCACACATTTAACGTGGTTTGGCCAATTGACCTAGAGTACAAAAATATTGAGAGTACAACGTCAAGAAAACGCAAACACAAGTGACATACTAGCACTTGTCCCATAAAGTTCTCTCCCTAAATACAACTCTCAAACCCCATATGGCTACATTGTGGATGCTACTGAATGAGAAATGAGGATCCTCAATTTATATATCCGTTAACTGAATTCAACCATGCACGCAAGTTGATACTCATATTATGAAGCTGTTCTAGACCTTACGCTGCTGAATAGAGCTTAATTTCTCAAAATGACCGGTCGGGTCGTTACATCCTCCCCCTCTTAAAATCAATGTTCGTCCTCGAACGTGCCAAAATTCGCCTTGAATCTCTCAAGTCACTGAGTGCACACTTCCAACATACACCCGCGGGTGATCCCACGTCACCCCAATCCACATAACTCTAACGACACCATCTCAACTGAAATTTACCATTCTAGCAATACCGATAAGCCTTAAAACATGAATTCTCACCTTCCATCTATTTCCAAAAGACCCAATTCAAAATCCATACCCCATATCAATCTCAACCAGTAGCATCAATTTGTGCCAACGCCCATATAGTACAACCTTACAACATGACACATCACACATAGGCCCACAGTAATATTTCTAATCACAGTATTTGCCCAAAATCAAATTCAGCATCAGCCATAAGCCTCATATTCAATAGGAACCCATTTCAAACCTCCACAACATTGGCGATGATACAATAACCACAAAAGCCACATAACTAAACACCCGAATCACCAAATCTCATCTAATACCAACGGGCACACACCCCACAAGCTAAAACTCAAGAAGCATAGAACAAAAATGACTGAATATGGAAAGGGAAACACATAAGGGAACTATCAAACAAGCTTGACGAGTACAAATTTGTTTATCAATACTAATCTACAAAACAATCTAACAAAAAAGAATTAAAGCATATAAAAGAATCACAAGGATCTCATACTGGTATAACTCCCACCGCGGTACACAACCCGGTATCGACACATCAAATCATGTGAAATCACGAAGGTCCTACCCTCCACTCTGAGTCACAAGTAGGGTGTACATCAAACCAGCTGAAACCTTTCACTAGATTAGTTCCATCAATAAAATTACAACATGTACTAGCTCCTACACTAGTGGAGCATAAAAATCACAGCTCATAGAAAAAAATACTAAAAAATCACATCAAACCTACCGAAATGGACAACAGGAATTTACTACTAGTCTCACAACTCTCAAAAATGACTAGAAACGGACGATAGACATAGCTATCATTCATAGAACCTCCCAACAGGGTAATCACATAAATAGAGTGCTAATCACAAAACGCACCCATACGTGGAGCAACAAATAGGGGAACTCACCTGGATAAGCAGAATTGTAATGAACTACGGATGGTGCTCCTCTATAACAAACCGAAATCATAACTAAATGGCATTCAGCTGGCATTGCGGCCTTAAGCCTACTATATGAAACACATCAACGAGTAGGGCCTCCCCCTCTTGGGAGCCCTCTACTCGCCTAAATTCCTTATTGTGACACATCGACCCAATGTCAAAGACAATCTCTCACTAACGAGGCTGTAGGAACTGTGCGGTACGCGTACTCCGAGACCCATGAACACCTGAGTCACTATGCAAAGCCTGAAGCACGAACTGAACTGGTTGACCCACAAAACCTCTACCATGTCGCACCCTGCCTCTAAAATAAGGACCAACAGATCTCCCCGGTCTACGAGGCCTCCTAGCCTCCTCTCCTCCTCAAACTCTCTCTCCTGATCTCGTATGCCCTCTCTCTAATGGCCCCGGCTGTCCTCTCTCTTATGGCCTCGCCTGACCTATTTCTCCTCTCTCTCGAGCCAGCATGCCCCCCACCCTTCTAGAAATACTCACTCTGCTGATACGAAATATCTATATCCAACTCCCGAGCCATGCTAGTCCTGATGCTGGGATATAGTCCCTCAATGAACCAGCGAACCCTTTCCCGAATAGTAGAAACAAAAATCGGTGCATGTCTGTCCAAATCACTAAATATGATGGCATACTCTGATACTGAAATAGTGCCCTGGCGCAGCTGCTCAAACACCGCACGCTATGCATCCCGAAGGAACTAAGGTACGAACTCTCTCAAGAACATCTCTGAAAATTGAACCCATGTAAGTGAAACTGACTCAGCCAAGCTACCCAACTCATATGCTTGCCACCACTGATAAGCCGCTCCCTTAAGCTAGAACATAGTAAAAGCAACCCCATTCATCTCAACAATACCCATAGTACGGAAAATGCAATGGCACTCCTCCAGATAATCTTGTGCACTCTCTAAAGTCAAACTACTGAAGGTAGGAGGGTCATACTTATTGTACCTCTCAAGCCTAAGTTGCTCTTCTTCAGATGTTGCTACCCTGACTACGGGCTGAACTGGAACCACAGGCTGTGCTGCTATGATGCCTGGAACCTGACCAATATGAACTTGTTGCTTTGGAGTGTGGTCGGCAGGAGTCTAAGTGCCTCCCCCGGTCAATCAAGTAACTGGTGCAGCCGGAATTAACCCCTCATAAGCCAATGTATCAAACATGCTCAGGAACTGTGCTAAGGTTTCCTAAAGTCAGGGGGTAAAAGCAGGCGCCTCTGGTACATGCCCCCCAACTGAAGCTACTAGCGGCTCCTCAATAACTGCTCTGGTAGGTGCTCTAGCTGTGGCACATACTCCTCACGGCCTCTATCTCTACCTCCAGCGACACTTGCTCCGGGAGCAGTGTCATCGGTAAATGTAGCGCATGTCCTCACCATCTCTGAGAGAATGGGATGATAATAGTTCAGACACCGAGATGAATAAGCTCGTATGATAGGAATGAAAGAAGTGAGATTGACCTAATAGTTCCGTAGTCTCCCGAAGATAAGTAGAAACGTCTCCGTACCGATCCACAAGACTCTACTAAATTCGCTTATAACTCGTAGCACCTATGAACCTAGGTCTATAATACCAACTTGTCACGACCAAACTTTCCCACAATTTGGGTATTGTGATGGCACCTAGTCTTAGGGACTAGATAAGCCTAACTCATACTTGTCACGACCAAACTTTCCCACAATTTGGGTATTGTGATGGCACCTAGTCTTAGGGACTAGATAAGCCTAACTCATACTGAAATACCACAATAATAAACGAAATTCAACAGTCTTGAAGCAGAAATCTCTACAAAATGTATTATTTCCAAAATACGGTAGTACAAGTCATAAGCTCTACATAGTTAGCTACCACTTATAAATATCACTGTTCGGAAAAGAGTGAAAATAGTTGAATACAAGTAAGAAGATGACTCCGAAGACTGTGAATGCAGCAGCAGGTTTACCTTGAGTTTCCCTAGCAATGATCCACACAACTACTAATGATCGATACCTGGATCTGCACAATAAAAATGTGCAGAAAAGTAGCATGAGCACACCACAGCGGTGCCTAGTAAGTATCAAGACTAACCTCGATGGAGTAGTGATGAGGAACAGTCAAGACACCTACTGGTCTAATAAACTGTACAAATATAGGAACAACGGAACATGATGTACCTATAAAGACTACACGAAATGGCTATAATACTACAATCACAATAAAGGAAGAAAACAGCAAGTAATAGCGGAAATACCAAAACAATGACATAGAAGAGCGAGCGAAAATACAAACCCATATCCTAAATTCACAATACAGTATAGGTAAGCAATAACTCAGATCCTATGGCAGTGTTCACATCAGGTCTTATCCAACAGTTTCCACGAAGTACCGAATCTCGGACAAATTACAGCTCACGAGTCCTAGTACCTGAAATCTAACACTTGGCATGTTGTCTCCCCATCAAACCTTATGGTCATGCTGGCAATTCACTTGCTAACTAGAGTCGCTCTCACATATATAACAAGTAAACAAGGGTGTGCATCTATACTCAGCAAAATCAGGAGGACTTCACATCCAATAGGAGTGTTCAACTACGTGTATGCTTGTGCAAGTGCTTTAACATAGTTCCTACCAGCTAATAAGCACAAGGAAAAGAACAGACAGCACGTAAGATGTTTCCTTACAACTTCCACGAGATAAAGCTCATACAGGTAAGTGTACCAAAACATAATATCAAACAAAAAGAAAGCCCTAAGACCATCACAAATCATCACAATCAATCACTGACACAACCCACCTTGTCTCGCCACGTGTGCAAATAATAGCATAATAAGTACCCGCCTTGTTTCACCACACGTGCATCATAATGTTCCCACCTTGTCTCGCCATATGCACAACCCACATATAAGCATATATATATATATATATATATATATATATATATATATATACCGCCTTGTCATGCCACATGAGCAATATATCAATAATAGCAATAGCATGATAGAAACCTCATGCAACCCCATAACAATAATTGCATGGCAAAAACCTCGTGCATCACAATATCAAGAATCGCACGGCAGAAACCTCGTACACCACCACAACAAGTACAACAACAACTGTCACAACCTCGGTTCGCCCTCCGTGAACCATTGTGGCGGCACCTAGTCTCTACGACTAGGTAAGCCTAAATTGCGGGAGATAACCAAAACTTGCGGAAGTAAAACAATTTAAAAACATAAATAAGGCAATAATAGTGTTAATGTGCCACTCGGCATACACCATATAAATATATATAAATCTCAAAACCAATATATAAATCCAAGACCCGAAAACCCACGAATCGCAAGCTAAGAAAAAGAAATACTGCATAGCTCTAACTCCGTAATTTGTCTAATAAGAACAGAAAGTACGGAAGGGCAAAATACTAAAAAGCATGAATAGAAAGGGACTCCTCGGTCTGCGAACGCGGAAGATATACCTCGAAGTCTCTAAGTAGTCACCTCCCTGAGGATGGTAGGCCTGAGTAGAAGTACCTAGATCTACACATGAAAAACATGTGCAGAAAGGGCATGAGTACACCACATCGGTACTCAGTAAGTGTCAAGCCTAACCTCGGTCGGGTAGTGACGAGGAATGTCCGGGACCTACTGAGGTTAAATAAAATATAAGGGTTAACAGTGTGAAATAAAACAGTATAATTAAGTGCAACAGTAAGAAATAACATAGAATTTAAAAGAACAACAACAACTAGAATATAGACAAACAAACTACGGAAGAAATACATCTCAACACATAGATAATAACCGGGGAACCTTCCAGGATACCGTCCTGTAGTCCCAATTATAACTATCCAGTGGATCTCCCGGGGATACCGTCCCGTAGTCCATCATATATATGTCCGAAGGATCTCTCGGTATCTCGTCCCGTAGTCCACCTATCAATGCACGGGGATCTACCGGAATCAGATCTGTAGTCCTAAATGTAAATACCTAGTGTTGGGGGAATCTACCGGGTGAATTCCCGTAGTTACATATAGCTGTGGAGGGGGTCTACCGGGAATCTAACCCGTAGTCCTAAAGTAAACAAACAAGGGGGAGCTACCAGAATCCCACATCCGTAGTCCCTATGTAAATACACAGCAGCAGCAAGAAAAATATTCAGAGAAGGGAAATTTCATATTAAGCAACAAATAATTCTAGCATAGCATGCTGCACAGAGTTCAAGTAAACAGATTGAACAATTAAAGCAATTAAATCACTTAGACATATTTTCCTAAGCTAACAACAGACTTAATAGTACAAGTAATAAAAGTAGGAGAGAAACATACTAATAAGTACTTAAAAAAAACCAGATTTCCAACGATTTGCACAAGTACGCACTCATAATCTCATGTACAAGGCAATTCAATTATCAAATATATCAAACCTAAGGGGAAGGTCCTGCACACAAGGTTAGACAAGCCACTTAATTCGAACCAGCTCAAAAATCAACACGAGATCACGTTCTTGCCATGAGTACTAGACTCCAAATGGCCCAAATCTATTCAATTCAATTTCATAATGTAAATAACACTTCAAGCAACTGATTCTACAATTTAATTCTAAGCTAATACGCAAAATTAGGTAAAATGACCAAAACACCCCTCGGGCCCACGTCTTAGAATCGTGTGAAATTTAAATTTTCAGAAATCTCGTACCCTCACGAGTCTATACATAACAAGAACACTGAAATCGAAGTCCAAATGACCCCTCAAATCCTCATTTAAAAGTCTCTTAAACTCAAGCCCTAATTACCCATTTTCCAAATTTTTCACCACTAATTAGGTCTTTAATAACATAAAAACGAGTTATGAAGTCAATGATATTACCTCCAAGTGATTCCCCTTTGTTTTCCTCAAAAAGCTCTCTCAAAGCTTCAAACTCGGGTGAAAATGGTGAAAGAATCACTCAAATTCGCGAAGGCATCTATTTATATGTTCTGCCGAGTGATTTCCGTAGCTGCGGGCTTCTGCGGAGACTAGGTCGCATCTGCGACTATCACTTAAAGACCCAATTCTCGCATCTGTGGAACATTAACCGCAGGAGCGGTTCCGCTTCTATGAACTTTTCACCGCTTCTGCAGTCACCTAGCCGCACCTGCGGCGCCGCACCTGTTGAACCCAAACCGCAGGTGCGGTTATGACAGAACCAACAGCTGAAGCTACAACTTAAATTCAAAAATCTTCCCGTCAACCATCTGAAATCATCCCGAGGCCTCCGGGACCTCAATCAAAGGCACCAATAAGTCACAAACCACTATCCAAACTTGTACCAATCCTTAAAACACCTAAAACAACATCGAAACCTCGAATTAACCATGGATTTAAGCCTAAGAACTCCAAAATTCTCAAAAATACGCTTTCGAACAAAAAGTCTATTAAACCTCGTCCGAATGACCTAAAATTTTGCACACACATCCCAAATGACACAATAGAACTACTGCAACTCTCGGAATTCCATTCTGATCCTCGGATCAAAATTTTGCTATCAAATCGGAAACTTCCAAAAGTTAAACCTTCACCATTTCAAGCCTAAATTAGCTACGAACCTCCAAAACACAATTCGAATACGCTGCTAACCCCGAAATCACCCAACAGAGCTAATGGAACCATCGGATTTCCATTCCGAGGCCGTCTTCACAATATTCCGACTATAGTCAACTTTTCAACACTTAAGCTTTCATTTAGGGACTAAGTGTCCCAAAAACTCTCCGAAACTCAAAATCGAACATCCCGGCAAATCCAAATAGAAGAAATAAACTTGGGGAAAAGAGTTAATAGGGGATCAGGGCGTTAATTCTTATGACGACCGGCCGAGTCGTCACATCCTCCTATACTTAAACATTCATTCGTCCTCGAACGAGCATAGAGACATACCTGAAGTAGTGAAAAGATAAGGGTAACGGCTGCGCATATCCTGCTCGGTCTCCCATATCACCTCCTCGACCGGCTGACCCCACCACTGAACCTTCACTGATGCAATGTTCTTTGACCTCAACTTTTTCACATGCCTGTCTAATATCGCAAATAACTCCTCAACATAGGATAGATCCTTGTCCAACTAGACTAAACTGAAATCCAACACGTGGGACGGATCACCGTGGTACCTCCGGAGCATGGAAATATAAAATACCGGATGAACTCTTGCCAAGCTGGGAGGTAAAGCTAGCTCATAAGCAACCTCCCCAATATGCCTCAATATCTCAAAAGGGCCAATAAACCTCGAACTCAACTTCCCTTTCTTCCCAAATCTCATGACGCCCTTCATAGGCAAAACCCGCAGCAAAACCCTCTCTCTAACCATAAAGGAAACATCACGAACCTTCCGGTCCACGTAACTCTTTTGTCTGGACTGGGCTGTGTGGAGTCTATCCTGAATCACCTTAACCTTCTCCAAAACATCCTAAACCAAGTCTGTGCCCAATAGTTTGGCCTCACTCAGCTCAAACCAACCCACCGGAGATCTGCACCGCCTACCATATAAAGCCTCATACGGTGCCATCTGAATGCTGGACTGATAGCTGTTGTTGTAAGAAAACTCTGCCAATGAAAACAACTGATCCCAAGATCATTCAAACTCAATCACACACGTACAGAGCATATCCTCAAGAATCGTAATAGTGCGCTTAGACTGTCCGTCCGTCTAAGGGTGAAATGTTGTACTCAACTCTACCTGAGTACCCAACTCACGCTGAACGGCCCTCCAAAACCGTGATGTGAACTAAGTACCTCTATCTGAAATAATAGAAATTGGAATACCATGAAGACGAACAATCTCCCGGATATAAATCTTCGCCAACCGCTACAAAGAATAATTAGTACACATAGGAATGAAATGAGTGGACTTGGTCAGCCAATCCACAATCACCCAAATAGCATCAAACTTCTTCAAAGTCTGTGGGAGTCCAAATACAAAGTCTATGGTGATCTGCTCCCACTTCACTCCAGAATCTCTATCTGCTAAAGCAACCCACCCAGTCTCTGGTGCTCATACTTCACCTGCTGACAGTTGAGGCACCGAGCTACAAATCCAACTATATATTTCTTCATCTGCCTCCACCAATAGTGCTGCCTCAAATCCTGATACAACTTCACGGCACCTTGATGGATGGAATATCGCGAACTATGGGCCTCCTTTAGAATCAACTCTCGCAGCCCATCAATATTGGGTACACAAATCCGACCCTGAATCATTAATACCCCATCATCACCAATAGTCACATCTCTAGAATCACCGTGCTAAACCTTGTCCTTGAGGACAAGCAAATGAGGGTCATCATACTGTTGCTCCCTGATATAATCAAATAAGGAAGACCGATAAACCATGCAAGATAGAACCAGACTAGGCTCCGAAAGATCTAATCTCACAAAATGGCTAGCTAAGGTCTGAACATCCATCGCCATAGGCCTCTCCGCTGCTGGTAAATATGCCAAACTCCCCAAACTCTCTGCCCGACAACTCAAGGCATCAGCCACCATATTGGCCTTGCCCGGGAGATATAAAATAGTGATGTCATAATCCTTCGGAAACTCTAATCAGCTACTCTAGCGCAAATTTAGATCCTTTTACTTGAACAAGTGTTGCAAGCTCCGATAGTCAGTATAAATCTCACAAGGAACCCCATATAAATAATGGTGCCAAATCTTCAGGGCGTGAACAATGGCAGCTAACTCAAGGTCGTGAACAGGGTAATTCTTCTCATGTATCTTCAACTGTCTGGACGCGTAGGCAATCACCCTACCGTCCTGCATTAACATCGCTCTGAGACAAACCTTGGAGGCATCACAATAGACTGTATAAGATCCCTAACTTGAAGGTAATACCAAAACTGGGGCTGTAATCAAAGCTGTCTTGAGCTTCTGAAAGCTCGCCTCAAACTCCTCCGTCCACTAAAATGGAGCACCCTTCTGGGTTAACCTGGTCAAAGGGGCTGCAATCGATGAAAACTCCTCCAAAACATGACGGTAGTAGCCCGCCAAGCCAAGGAAACTGCGGATCTCTATAGTTGAGGATGGCTTGGGCCAAGTCTACACGGCCTCTACCTTCTTTGAATCCACCTGAATACCCTCACTCGATACCACGTGGCCTAAGAATTCCACTGAATCCAACCAAAACTCGCATTTTGAGAACTTAGCATATAACTTCTTCTCTCTTAGAGTCTGAAGCACAGTCCTCAGGTGCTGCTTATGATCTTTTCGACTCAGGGAATACACCCGAATATCATCAATAAAGACAATGACAAACGAGTTAAGATACGGCCGGCACACACTGTGATTAAATGCATAAAGGTTGTTGGGGCATTGGTCAGCCCAAATGACATGACAAGGAACTCGTAATGACCATACCGAGTCCTGAAAGCAGTCTTCGGGATATCTGGCTCCCGAATCTTCAACTAATGGTAACCTGAGTGCAAATCAATCTTAGAAAACACACGTGCGCCCTGAAGCTGGTCAAACAGATCATCAATACAAGGCAAAGGATAATAGTTCTTCACTGTAACCTTGTTCAACTAGAGATAATCAATACACATATGCATAGAACCATCCTTTTTCTTCACAAACAAGATAGGAGCACCACAAGGTGAAACACTGGGCCGAATAAAACCCTTAAATCTTGGGGTACACCCAAATGCGGGGCAAAATAAGAAGACATATAAGAGTAAGTGGATCTTAGATTGATTAGAACCGATACATCTCTGTGACAAACCAGTATATTACCTATGATGACAGAATCGGAGGTAACAGCCTCGGTACAGGCAGGAAGGGCATAGCATCTAGCCTGGCCTCCCCCTCTAGGGCAACCTCTACCTCCCCGACCTCCACTTCTAGCTAGCTGAGTAGGTGGGGTAGTAACTGGAGCTGTAACTATAGCCTAAGAACTCTACGGGGCACGCTGTGGCTGAAAAGTCTGCGGAGGTGCACCCCTCCCAAGTCTGGGGCAATCCCTCACCATATGGTGTGTGTCACCACACTCAAAACAAGCTTTGGGAGGACGTGGTGGCTATGACTGGCTAGGGCCAGGTCTGCTAGACTGACCTCTAAAATCACCCTATGAATGAGGCGTATTAGAAACCGGAGGTGCATAATAAGGCTCCTGAGATCTAGGAGGAGCTGGAGCACTACTAGACTGACCTCCCTCTCCTCTCTCTCCCTAGCATGCATTCCCTCAATCCTCCTAGCAATGCACACCAGCTGCTAATAAGAAATATCTATCTCTAACTCACGAGCCATGCTAGATCTAATACAGTGAATAAAGCCCTCAATAAACCGACGAACCCTCTCGCGGACAGTAGAAACCAAGGCTGGTGCATGGCTAGCCAAACTGGTGTAACGGACAGCATACTCTAAAATAGTCATAGTACCCTGGCGCAAATGCTCAACTTTGTGCGCCATACGTCCCTAAGGCTCTGAGGAACATACTCCCTCAGGAATAGATCTGAAAACTGAGCCCAAGTCAGTGAAGCAACCTCATTTGGACTATCTAACTCATAGGTGCGCCACCACTCATAGGCGGCTCCTCAAAGCTGGAAGGTAGTGAAAGAAACCCCGCTCGATCCTAAGATACCCATGGTACGGAGAATGCGGTAACACTCATCAAGAAATCCCAGAGCATCCTCCGATGCTAGAACAGTGAATACAGGAGGCTTGTACTTATTGAACCTCTCAAGCCTCAGCTGCTCATTCTCGGAAGCTGCTGCCCTATCCTCGAGTTGAACTGGCACTGCAGGCGGCACAGGAATAATCCCATGGACTTGTTCGACATGCACTCGTTGCTCAAGAGTGCGGGCGGCGGGATTTTGTGCTCCTCCCCCGACTTGGGAAGTAGCTGCAGAAGGGGAAGCAACCCTATCTAAGCCAAAGTGGTGTACATGCTCATAAACTACGCCAAAGTCTCTTGAAGAGCTAGAGTAGTAGTAGCAGTAGGCCTGTCCGGTGCCTGAACTCCGGCTGGATCAGCTGGTGGTATCTTGGCGGCAGCTCGCACAGGTGCCCTGGCTGCACCACATGCGCGTCCTCGGCCTCTACCCCGGCCCCGACCTGTGACAGCTGCAGTAAGGGGTGCGGGTGCCTAATCATCTCAGGTAGCATGTGTCCTCACCATCTGTGAGAGAATAAAAGATAGAAGTTTAGAATTGTGATGTCAAAATATCGCACGACAAGGAAATCAAATGAAGTGGAAATTTTCCTAACAGTTACATAGCCTCTCGTAGATAAGTACAGACGTTTCCATACCGATCACCGAGACTCTAATAAACCGTCTTGTGATCCGTGACTCCTATGAACCTAGAGCTCTGATACCAACTTGTCACGACCCCGGTTCGCCCTCCGTGAACCATCGTGACGGCACCTAGTCTCTACGACTAGGTAAGCCTAAATTGCAAAAGATAACCAAAACTTGCGGAAGTAAAACAATTTAAAAATAGAAATAAGGCAATAACAGTGTTAAATGTGCCGCTCAGCATACACCATATATATAAATCTCAAAACCAATATCTAAATCCAAGACTTAGAAACACACGAATCACAAGCTAAGAAAAAGAAATACTACATAGCTCTAACTCCAGAATTTGTCTAATAAGAGCAGAAAGTACAGAAGGGCTAAATACTAAAAAAGCACGACTAGAAAGGGACTCCTCGTTCTACAGACACGGCAGATGTACCTCGAAGTCTCTAAGTAGTCGCCTCCCTCAAGGATGGTAGGCATGAGTAGAAGTACCTGGATCTACATCTGAAAAAGATGCGCAGAAAAGGCATGAGTACACCGCAGCGGTACTCAGTAAGTGCCAAGCCTAACCTCGGTCGGGTAGTGACGATGAAGGTCAGGGCTCTACTGAGGTTAAATAAAATATAAGGGTTAACAGTGTGAAATAAAATAGTATAATTAAGTGCAACAGTAAGAAATAACATAGAATTTAAAAGAACAATAACAACTAGAACATAGACAAACAAACTACGGAAGAAATATATCTCAACACATAGATAACAACCGGGGCACCTTCCAGGATACCGTCCTGTAGTCCCAATTACAACTATCCAGTGGATTTCCCGGGACACCGTCCCGTAATCCATCATATATATGTCCGAAGGATCTCCCGGGATCCCGTCCCGTAGTCCATCTATCAATGCGCGGGGATCTACCGGAATCCGATCCGTAGTCCCAAATGTAAATACCCAGTGCTGGGGGAATCTACTGGGTACGTTCTCGTAGTTCCATATAACTGTGCAGGGGGATCTACCGAGAATCTAACCTGTAGTCTCAAAATAAACAAACAAGGGGGAGCTACTAGAATCCCACATCCGTAGTCCCAATATAAATACATAGCAACAGCAAGAAAAATATTCAGTGTAGGGAAATTTCATATTAGGGCAGCATTCTAGACTAGCATGTTGCACAGAGTTCGGGTAAACAAATTGAACAATTAAAGCAATTAAATAATTTAGACATGTTTTCCTAAGCTAACAACAGGCTTAATAGTACAAGTAATAAAAGCAGGAGAGAAACATACTAATAAGTACTTAAAGAAAACCATATTTCCAACGATTTGCACAAGTACGCACTCGTCACCTCACGTATAAGGAAATTCAATTACCAAATACATCAAACCTAAGGGGAAGGTCCCCCACACAAGTTTAGACAAGTCACTTACCTCGAACCAGCTCAAAATCAACATGAGATCACGTTCTTGCCATGGGTACTAGACTGCAAATGACCCAAATCTATTCAATTTAATTTCATAATGTAAATAACACTTCAAGCAACCGATTCTACAATTTATTTCTAAGCTAATACGTGAAATTAGGTAAAATGACCAAAATGCCCCTCGGGCCCACGTCTCAGAATCGGGTGAAATTTAAATTTTCAGAAACCTCGTACCTTCATGAGTCTATACATAACAAGAAAACTGAAATTGAAGTCCAAATGACCCCTCAAATTCTCATTTAAAAGTCTCTTAAACTCAAGCCCTAATTACCCATTTTTCCAAATTTTTCATCACTAATTAGGTCTTTAATAACATAAAAACGAGTTATGAAGTCAAGGATGTTACCTCCAAGTGATTCCCCTTGCTTTTCCTCAAAAATCTCTCTCAAATGCTTCAAACTCGGATGAAAATGGTGAAAGAATCACTCAAATTCGCGAAGGCAACTATTTATATGTTCTGCCCAGTGATTTCCGCAGCTAGGGGCTTCTGCGGAGGCTAGGTCGCATCTGCGACTATCACTTAAAGACCCAATTCTCGCATTTGTGGAATATTAGCCGCATGAGTGGTTCCGCTTCTGCGAACTTTTTACCACATCTGCGGCTCCTGAGAAGATGACCAAATTCTGCTTCTGCAGTCACCTAGCCGCATTTGCAGCGCCGCACCTGCGGAACCCAAACCGCAGGTGCGGTTATGACAGAACCAGCAGCTGAAGCTACAACTTAAATTCAAAAATTTTCCCGTCAACCATCCGAAATCATCTTGAGGCCTCGGGGACCTCAACCAAAGGCAACAACAAGTCACAAACCACTATCCAAACTTGTACCAATCCTTAAAACAACATCGAATCCTCGAATTAACCATGGATTTAATCCTAAGAACTCTAAAATTCTCAAAAATATGCTTTCGATCAAAAAGTCTATCAAACCTTGTCCGAATGACCTAAAATTTTGTACACACATGCCAAATGACACAACCGAACTACTGCAACTCTCGGAATCCCATTCCGACCCTCGGATCAAAATCTCGCTATCGAACCGGAAACTTCTAAAAATTCAATAGCGAGAACCATACTGTGAACCTCCAAAATATAGGATATCAACAACAAGGAAGCTAACACGAATCAAATAATTCCAAATAAGGAAATGTCAACTAAATATAAAATATCTAAACTTCTTTTAAGGTTGAGCAATTTACGAAGAATATACAACAATTTCAATTAAGGATGAGCAGCGGGAAGATAATCATAACCTCAATTAAGACTAAGCAATTACAGTGGAGATAATAATAATTTCCAATAGAGACCAGCAATTATGAAAGATAGCATGACAATAGAAGAGGTAAAAATCTTCAGTTAAGCAAAATAAGAGTCATGCAGGCAATAAGAATGAATCATAAGCAATTAATTCCAAATAGAGCATGTAGAGGTGAAACTAGTAAGTGAAAAACTCAAGCATATCAAGCACACATTTATACACAGTGAATATAAGGACCTAAGAACCCTAAAAGGTCAATTATTTTCACAAATAAGTCCGAGCATGCACTCGTCACCTCGCGTACACGAACTACAATGAACATAGCAGACACAAATCCTAAGGGAAGGTTAGGCAAGATACTTACCTCAAAGACGAAAAACTAATACTCTAAAATGTACTTCTCGGGTTAAAAGACCTCCGGACAGCTCAAATCTAACCAAGTTAAATTCAAAGCACAAAAATCGGTCCAAAAGTTGACCCCCCGAGCCCACACCTTGGAACCCGACAAATTTTACAAAAAATTGAATACCCGTTCCGATACGAGTTCAACCTTACAAAATTTATCAAATTCCGATACCATTTGGTCTCTCAAACATGATTTTTCATTATACAAATTTTCTTCAAAAACCAACATTTTTCCCAACCCAAAACGCAAATTAAATGATGAAAATGAAAATAAAATCATTGAATATGTTAGGTTCTAGATAAAGAACACTTAACCAATCAATTTGTGTGAAAAACCCTCAAAGAATCGCTCAAAACCGAGCTCCACAAGTCAAAATATGAATAAAATGGTCTAACCCTCGATTTGGGAAAATATTCTGCCTGCCCAGGGGTTGTTCTTCGCGTTTGCGACCCATCTCTCGCGTTCGCGATAAGTAAATTCCTCGCCAGCGATTTCCAAACTCATTCAAAATAGCCTTTAGTATAATGGCCATAACGTTTTGCACACAACTTCAAATGATAAATGGTTTGATGTTCTGAAAACTGGACAGCAAGGGCTATAGTTTCATAGGTTGCTCATTTCCTGAGTCATTATATATTGCGAGCTATAAACTTTCAAAGTCAACCCCGTGCAACAGAGATTTTCGAACTCTCCCCGGACAGCCTGTAGTGTAACTACCATAACTTTTTGTACACAAATTTAAATGCCAATTCATTTATATTTTTGAAAACTAGACACAAAGGGTACAACTTTAGTTTTTGGATCATCTCCAAATTCTTTATAGATTATGTGATATGAGCCTCTGTAGTCAACATTTGCAATCGGGATTTCCTTTTTCGCGAACGCGAGAGTTTTTTCAAAACGCGAAGAACAAACTTCCAGAAACAAAATTCTTTTTTGCGAACGCAAGAGGCTCCTTGCGAACGTGAAGAAAAACACCAGATATCAGATAGTCAGCATCCAAAGTAGTCCAAAAATGATCCGAAACACACCCGAGTCCCCTATGACCCCATCTAAACACACTAACAAGTCATATAACCTAACACGGACTCGTTCGAGGTCTCAAATCATATCAAACAATGTCATTACGATGAATCACACCATGAATCGAACTATGAACTTCCAAATCTTCCAACTTCGAAAACTTGTGCCGAAACCTATCAAATCAACCCGGAATGACGCCAAATTTTGCAAACAAGTCCAAAATGGTATAACGGAGCTGCTCTAACTCTGGGAATCACATTCTGACCCCGATATCCCAAAAGTCAACTATGGGTAATACTTCTCCACTTTCCAAACTTCAACTTTTCTAACTTTCGCCGAAACACCTCAAATTACCCTTTGGACCTCCAAATCCAAATCCGAGCGCACGCCTAAGTTGTAAATCACCATACAAAGCGTTTGAGATCACCCAAAACCCATTCGGGGGCCATTTACTCAAAAGTCTAATTCCGGTCAAATTCTCACCGTTTAACCTTCCAAAACTAGATTCCTTCTTCCAATTTGACTCTGAAGCATCTGTTAACTGAATTCCACCATGCACGCAAGTCAATACTCATATTATGAAGCTATTATAGACCTTACACCGTCGAATAGAGCTTAATATCTCAAAATGACTGTCCGGGTCGTTACAAATGCAAAACCAATGACGGAAAAATTATTGATTTACAACCAACGATGTAATAGAAACATAAATGGCAGCATGTAATAAATGAGTATTAAATAAACAACATAATTAGAACACCAATGAGATGTAAATGAACTCAAATTAGGAAAAAAAAGGATGACAACTCAAATAATCAAATTGCTCCCAACACATGGACTTATAACAAGAATTACCCTGAAGCACCACACCTCATAAACCACAATTTCCAAATCATACACTTATGGCACCTCGTGCCCACAATAACAATCACCTTCGCACGACAAACCCCACGTGCTACCATGTATGTAATGACTCGAGCAATCGTTTTGAGAATTTGCACTTCGCTCAGTAGTTTGGGGATATGAGTAGATCTGTATGATGTATTGTTACTTATGTGCAAATTTTAATTCATTCCTAGTTGATTTGATATGTTTTGGCACGAGTTTTTGGAAGTCGAAAGTTTGAAAGTTTGATATGAGGTGTGTTTCATCATTTCGTTGTTGTTATGCGTGATTTGAGGCCTCGAGTAATTATATGTTATGTTATGGGAATAGTTGATATGTTCTTCGGGGTCCCAAGGGGCTCGGGTGAGTTTCAGGTAGGTTTGGATTGTGTTGCACTCGTTTTTCTTATGTTTCGACGTCATTTCTTCAAGCATAAATATTACCACATTAAACAAACGAGCTCAGATTTATATTTCGATTGAAGCATTAGATCCGTATCATAATTATGGAGCCATATCAAAAGGATTCATCGAATCTAGACATCGTATAAGGATTTTATGGTCATTTTACTAAGAATTTAGTTGCCAAATTTTTAAGAATAATTGCAAAATTGTCACTGACATCATAAGGTTTGATCATTTGGTCATATTTTGAGTTGGGGAGCTTAGATTTGGACAATATTTGGAGGCGATTTTCACCATATGGATTGGGCTAAGTGTTCTATACTCAATTTTGGTTATATTTCACGAATCCATCTTCGTTTTTGGCATTTGATTGATGATTTCAAAGTGAAATTTTGGGATTTTGTTTAAAATTTCACAAAACAAAATTTTGAGTTTTGGACATCGATTCGGAGTCAGATTTGAGTGAAAGCAGTATGGTTGGACTTGTAATTGAATGGGTTGACAGATTTTGTACATTTTATCGGGTTCCGATGTGCGTACCCCGGTTGGGCTTTTTGGCCGATTTTGTGCTTTTATTAAAGTTTCGACCTTTTTTGATTGGGATTGGTTCCTTTATCATGTGATGTATTTGAGTTATTTTTGGTTAGTTTCGAGCCATTCGGAGGTCAGAACACGCGTGATGACATTTTTGGAGTATCACTTGGCTTGCTCGATATTGGAATTTGCTTGTTAGACGTAAGAAACTCTTCTAAACTTAGTGCTGAAGGAATGAAACCCTGAATTACGTGTTGTGTCATTGGTATGGAGGTGACACACATTCTAGGTGATAGGCATGTGGGAGTGCACCTTGTGAATTGTGACTCCGTTATTTCCATGGCACTGTATAGTGGCCCTATTTTGTTGATATCGCCACCATGTGATTAAGTAATTGAGCTGTCAATCATGCTAGGTGGAATGCTTAGGCATTATGCCGATATAGTTGGGACTCATAGTGGTCGTTTCTTATTGTCATTTCACTTATTTCATTGATATTTCGTACTCACTCATATTCATGCATTCATATCATAACACAGTTTCAGTTGTTATTTATTGATACATAACAACTGAAGAGATTTATGATTGAGTGAGGTCGAGCAGTATAGCGCTTGGGCTGAAGGTGTCCCTCCAGAGTCTGCACACCCCAGTAAGCGCAATTGAATATATATATATATATGTATGTATGTATATGGATTGGGTTTCATGTCGCAACAAGCCCTATGGATATTTATATATGGATCGGATTATATGCCACAACGAGCCTTATGGCTACATATTTGTGGATCGAGTTGCACGCCGCAAGGAGTAATGTACAATGCTGAGTGAATGAGTGTGCTGAGTATGGAGCACGGTAAGAAAGAATGCAAGACAGTGAGATTGAGTATTTTGAGAGTGTGAATATATGAGCTTATCATTGAGAGGCATTTCATTTGAAATGCGCACCTGAGATACATGCATAGAGATGCATTTTCTTGTGCTACCCGGTTTGGTGACATTTATGATTTTACCTTATCTTGAAATGTAGGCATAGAGATGTACTTTGCTCGCGCTATCTGAAAATAAAACATCTTACTTATTGTTGAAAGGATTTTTGGGAAAAATCATAGTTTTTCAAACTTACTCGTATTTTTGGTAATTTTGGTAAAAGATTTGGGTTTTCAATGAGATACTTGAAAACGTGCCTATTTTATGGAACTGTGAATGAGTTGAGCATTTTATTTCTAAGATGCTTCTTTTATTACTTGTATTATGCCGTCATCAACTGTTGCGGATTATTGGTATTGGATCCGACCTTTGTGTTAGCTCGTCACTACCTTCAACCTAAGGTTAGTTTTGTTACTTACTGAGTACATGGGGTCAGTTGTACTCATACTACACTTCTGCACCTTGCATGCAGATGTTGACTAATGATGTTGTTGTGATCAACGGGAGCTGGGATTCAAGATGTAACTGCGTTCCTATTGTAGCTGCCTCTTGTTCATGGTAGCCTTAAATTCGTAGAACTTTGTTTATGTACTTTTCAAACAGAAGATGTATTTACTTCCTATTAGCTTTGTAAACTCTATTCTTAGAAGCTCATGATTTGTACTACCAGTCTTTGAAAATGTATAAAAGTCAGTAAATAACTTTTGTTTAATTGCCTAGTTAATATTATTAGAATTCGATATATATTAGTTGGCTTACCTAGCAGGTTGGGTTAGGTGCCATCACGACTAGTGGATTTGGGATAGTGACAAGTTGGTATCAGAGCTCTAGGTTCATAGGTTCTACGAGTCATGAGAAAGTAGCTAGCAGAGTCTTAGGATCGGTATGATGACGTCCATACCTATATTCGAGAGGCTACAAGACATTTAGGATATGCTCCCTATCTTTATTTCCTTATCATGGGATATTGATTCAGCTTGAAGCGTAACTCTTTTAATTCCTTCCACGCATTCGTATGCGCACATGAGAGCTCGATATCAGTTGTGCATCGATAGCTTGTGATTCCATAGATGAGGTGCGAAATGTGAATTATGTGTGTTGATGATAGGCCAGTCTGGAGGACTCGAGGTTGGGTTTTGAGTGTAGCTTGATCACAGATGACTATGTGGTGAGTATGATGTGACTGCGAGATGTGTTTAGATCGTTCAAATGTGATGAGAAGAGTTTACTTGAGTTGTAGCAATGACTATTGGATGTTTGATTTCTGTCTTTATTTGGCGTATGGTCTCGAGTTATCTGTGCATTGAAGGATCTCTCATGTTGTTTAGTTGTGGAGTGAAGTATATTTTCATGTTATGTTATGAGTTAAGACTCAGGAAGAGTATAGAGAGATGTCAGTTTGGGCAAAGCAGGTGGGTTATTTCCGCGGGGTGTCCTAAGGTTGTGTGATCCCTAGGTTATTTTTGCTAAAAGTTCTCCTTTACCAACGTAATATATGTGTTGCAATTTGAGTTTGGACCGCTTGTGGAAGTTGGTTTAACCATCACAAGGATGAATGCGAGATTTGCAGATGATTAGAGGTACTAGATGGTTTATGTTGCATGAGTTAAAGAAGGATTTAGTAGAATCTCACTGTGGTATTATGGTAGTAATGGGGTATGGTTATTGTAATTAATCTGATGTTTTATTCCATTGCTTTGAGCTTAGTGGGGGAGTCTTTTATCGACGAGTTGATTGCATGGTTATGTATTGTATTAGTTTCGGTCTGAGGCATACTTTTGGATCGGTTATGACTTGCGAAGGCAGGTTTTGAGGATGACTTAAGCAAGGACATTTCTGGATGCATGGGTACTATACTTTATGGTCATATAGGAATCATGGAATGATTCAGGTGTTATTTGTGAAGGATGTAGTGCGCATAGAGTAGGAATTTGCTCGGGGTTACTTCTGTGGGTGTTGCCGTGCTAATGCGCCACAAGTCGTTCGACCCGTTTGGAGCGGTGCAATTGAGACTTGAGCAAAGTGGATGACACTTTAGAAAGTTCTAATAGATTCAAGATTTTTATTTAGCAATTATGAATTTTTTCGGATTTGTATATGGCTAAGATCTGAGATTTTTTATTAGATGGTGTCGAGACTTGTGGCATTTTATTATCATTATGTACTCTACATTTCAGCATGAAGAAGGTGAAGGAAAACTACTTTAGATTCACAGAAGGTCTCTTCAGAGCGGGTGTCTTGGTTGTGGTACTTTTGGGGTGTTTAAAAGAAAATGTTGTGGCGTATGGGACTTAGGGCATTGTGGTTTCATTCTAGGATATTTTAGGGTGAGTCTTGGTTGAGGATCATGGTATTATAGCGAGGAGAACTTTCAACTTGAGGGTAATTCAGAAGGAACTCGGAGAAGTAGGATAGCTTGGTAGTAGGTTGGATCAATAGGGTAATGGTATGCTCGATTCTTTTGGTTCTCATGATGTGGTAAATCCCTACAGATGTTTTGTAGCAGTACCCTTGGATTTTGGCGACCCGCGTGGCTTGGTAGATTTAGAGAGATTTAGTTCTGATGGTCTCGTTATGTGCAAATGGATTCCAATGAATTCTCGATTATTTCTATCATGGTTCGAGGTGGATATTTCCTACTGGTGTGAGCAGCATATTGCAGATTATGATTTTCTCCTGGAGGAGATCAAATGGAAGGTTCCTGGCTAATTAAGTATGTAGTTTGCTTTTGACTTGGAGTGGATTATGAGATTCTCGTACTTTTCATATGATGGCATGATAGATGTGGTGAGTTGCGTGGGATCGAGATTTGTATGTGCAAGGTCACGAGTCATCTTGCCTGTAGATTTCGGAGTTGATCTGTTATGATGATGAAGGCTAGCATTGATGAGGTACAAGTGTTCCGGATACAAGCTGCCACTTGTTCATGGTATTTTATGTCTTATATTTTTGTTTATGTGAATTTCAAACAGATGATGTAATCTCTCTTTATATTAGAGTTGCACTCTTAATCTTGTTTTTAGTCGCTTATGACTTGTACTACTAGTTCTTGAGATAGTTGTATAGATTTTCTGCATCTTATTTATGGTTTATTGATGATCTTTCCTTCAAGTTTCTCTTTTTGTTGGTTGGCTTACATAGCATCTCGCAGTTAGGTGCCATAACAACTAGGTATGATTTTGGGTCGTGACATATGTGTTGGCCTTTTCAGTGCAACATACTTTCTTACTTTTTAGACATTTAGTGTATATTATAAATACTTAATTTTAAGTACTATTGCGTTAGTAAGAGGATCTTTAAGTATAATATTATTTTTTACTTTCTATAACTATCATCCAGTATTATTAAAATTTTCTTGCAAAATTTTAAAAAATGACATATTAATGAAGAAATTATTCACATTATAATAATATAAAAAAATAAAAAAAACCAACATGTAAAACGTTGTAGATGATATAAGATGCCTAATATTTGTATTTTGCACAGGAATGTCATTTTCCATCAAGTTTTGTACAACAAATAATTTGTAAATGTTAGTGGAAATGTCACTTTTATCTTGCTCAATCAAATCCAATAATTTGTATTTAATAATACTAATGTTATTTTTCTAAGATTCAATTAGCCACTCCCTTTTACACAACCAGTAGGAGGACCAAAGGGGCGGGGTGGGGCGGATATGAGTCGGGCCGAAAACGGATAATGAAAAAATGGATAAATTATCCAACCCGACCCATATATAAAACGGATAAAAAAATGGGTTAATCGGCGGATAATATGGATAACCATATTATCCATGACTTCTTGCATATGATCACTTTTGGGAGAATTCTTAATCTCCCTAACTTGAGGAACCCCAAAGTTGAGGCTTTGCAAATGTAAAAGTTAGACCCATTGGTTATCTATTTTATAAATGGATAATATGGTTCTTATCCATATTTGACCCATTTTTAGAAAGTTCATTATCCAACTTATTTTTAGTGAATAATATGGGTGATTAACTATTTTATTTTAACCGTTTTACCACCCGACAAAACGGAAAGAAAAACTTGTTACTCTCCCTATAAATTTATCACGAAGGCAATACAATTGTTGCAACTTCTTTTTCATAATCGTAGTTTGTCTTCATTGATCATAATGGGTGGAAAGAGTTCTCCAACGATGTTTTGTTTGGTTCTAGCCTTCTTACTTTATGCATCTGGTTAGTATAAGTTTATTTTACATAAATGTTCGAATTTTTCTCTCACTACTTTCTCCCCCTACTTCAACCCCAACTATCAAAAGAGACTATTTTTAGATATCAAAATAATTAACACAAACTTTATTACAAATATGGCAGCTTTACAACTTATGGCAACTGAGGAGGTCAAGTCGACTGAGTTGAATGTTTTAAAACTTCCGGTATCAAAAGACCTTGACGCCGAAAAAGCTGATGAATTTGTTCAACTGGTTGCGACTCGTTATGGTATGCCTGTTGGTCAACTTATTTTTTCCCGTACTATATTACATTAATTGCATTCTTTTAAGTATACATTTCTCATTTGTAGGACACAACAAGCAAATTGTTCTTTAATCAATTAGACACTTTAATAGCTACCATAATACTAATAGCATGATCATGAAAGATCCACTTTCTACGTTCAAGATAACAATAATGATTACAAAATACTCATATTATATAGTTTTAACCAACTTAATAACGATATTAGAAGAAAAATTTACGATATTTTGGTTACTTTTGAAATAATAAATATAATAGAACAAGGATATACAGAACTAATTCTATCAGAGGAAATAGATGAATTAGATTTATATGAACTAGATTTATATTCAGATTAATGATCAGCTACGAATATCTCCAGTACTGGTTACGAACTTTAGAAAATATAAATTTATTAGAAAAATTATTAAGAGAAAATATAGAAGAATATCAAAAAACCCAAGATATCCAATACTTAGAATACACGAGAGAAAATATAAAAGAAATTTCAAGGTTAATTCCGCTAGCCGTAAAATATTATAAAAAAATCTTTAACTTATAATAAACTAAGGGACCCGAATTGAATTTGGGGTTCTTTTGATTATTATCTTTTTGTTTTCATAACTTGTTGTTAATTGCCTATCTTCTAAGTTATATGGTTTGACTTTTTCTAACCATTTTATTCCTAGTGTAATGTTTTTATCTCCTTGATATATTTTAAAATTTATTAGTATTGGTATTCTTCCAATAATTAATTATTTTTCAGTCGTTTCTTCACTCTTTCTTAGTTCTTTTGGTAATTCTTAAAAATTTACGATATTTTGGTTACTTTTGAAATAATAAATATAATAGAACAAGGATATACAGAACTAATTCTATCAGAGGAAATAGACGAATTAGATTTATATGAACTAGATTTATATTCAGATTAATGATCAGCTACGAATATCTCCAGTACTGGTTACGAACTTTAGAAAATATAAATTTATTAGAAAAATTATTAAGAGAAAATATAGAAGAATATCAAAAAACCCAAGATATCCAATACTTAGAATACACGAGAGAAAATATAAAAGAAATTTCAAGGTTAATTCTGCTACCCGTAAAATATTATAAGAAAATCTTTAACTTATAATAAACTAAGGGACCCGAATTGAATTTGGTATAATAAACTAAGAGAACAAGAAGATATAAATCCAAATATAAGTATAAGAAACCAAGAAGAAGATATAAACAGAGTTGAGGCGCTGTTAGGGTAAATGATTGAAGCAAGAAAAGCATGGTAGTGGCCAGAAAAGATTGTTCAGAATAACTTATTAAAGGATGATAAACCCTATGATAAACGAAGAGGTTAGAGGGAATATGTTTAGTAAACACATGATAAGAATAAATAAAAATAGATCTAATGAGCAACCACACATATCTACTAGATGACAATAATGATTACAAAATACTCATATTATATACTTTTAACCAACTTAATAACGATATTAGAAGAAAAATTTACGATATTTTGGTTACTTTTGAAATAATAAATATAATAGAACAAGGATATACAGAACTAATTCTATCACAGGAAATAGACGGATTAGATTTATATGAACTAGATTTATATTCAGATTAATGATCAACTACGAATATCTCCAGTACTGGTTACGAACTTTAGAAAATATAAATTTATTAGAAAAATTATTAAGAGAAAATATAGAAGAATATCAAAAAACCCAAGATATCCAATACTTAAAATACACGAGAGAAAATATAAAAGAAATTTCAAGGTTAATTCTGCTAGCCGTAAAATATTATAAAAAAAATCTTTAACTTATAATAAACTAAGGGACCCGAATTAAATTTGGGATCAGAGCCTACAAAAGTAAGATTAATATTAAACATTTACTCAAATAAGTAAAACCATGGACGATAACACTAAAACTAATAGTACAAAACCGCAACAAATACCCATAAACAATGAGTCAATTACAGAAATTAGGCACATTAAAATAAATAAAAAATTAAGGAAAGTAAGAAAGAAACTAAAGAAACTATACCCAGAATATGAATATTTAAGTATTACAAAAATAGCCAATGCTAGGTTATCTAAATTAATAGATACTATATCCAAAATGGAATATAAATATATTTACTATCTTAAAATAAAATATGAATAAAGAAGAATTCGCACTAGAAGAAAAAACATATGAAAATCCAGAAGGATTAAAAATAATAATAATATTTTCTAACTTAGGGAGAAGATACAAGAAAATAGGAAATAACCTAAACTTAATATTAGAAAAAGAAACGGTAAAACTAGTAGTTTAACTGCAATGATTAGAATAACAAAAGAAAACGAAGAAATAGATAGAAAACGAGAAATTGAGGAAATACAACAGCAAGCAAAAGAAAAAATACAACAGATAGAGGAAGTAAAGAACACTAAAATAACAGAGTTAGAAAAAGAATTAGAAATACTAAAACAGCTATATGCAAGTAGACAAAAAGAAAAAGAAAAACGCAAAGAAGAAGAACAAGAGTTAAGACTGACAAATGAAATAGAAAAATTTAAATTACAGTTAGAAGAGGTACAAGATAATCCACCAAAAATAAGCATAAACGAAATATATGATCAAAGTGATGATGATAAGGATCTAGGAGAAGACTATTCAGAAACAAGTGAGACATATACAGAAATTATAGAAAAAACAGAAAAGACAAAAACAAATCCAGAAATAAATACAGGAGATATGACCGAGGACAAACCAAGCACATCAGGAATAAAAAATCCAAAACATCTAAACCCGAGCTATTACAGAATAAGTTATGATTCACATGATAGGAACATATTATTATGGGATAAAAGGCTAAATAGGAAATGGACACCAAGGCAGATAACTGAACAATGTAATTTTTTAGATCTAGATTATGTAACAGATATAAATAAAACAATCCAATTATGGATAGGATATATCTTAAAACAATTAATAGGTAATAAAATAGCAATAGCTGAAATACCAGGTTATATAGAAAGAACACTCATAAAAACAGTAAAACTATGGTTACAAAATTTAACAAATGAAAGCTTAGATACATTGAGAAGTAATAAAAAACATGATGGTATAGTTGCAACAACAGCTACAGAAATATTGTATAAATATGAAATAGCGATTAGAAATGAATTTAGTAGTATGACAACAGAAATAGAAGAACAAAATAAAGAAAAAACTACAAATAGAAATTTAATGACAAAATTAGCAATATGTAATATGTGTTATATAGACGAATATACTTGTGCATTTAGAGACTATTATTATAAAGGAACATATAGTCCGGATGAAAGTTATGAAATAAGAAAATTATATTTTACCAAATTACCAGAACCTTTCAGCTCAAAAATAATAAAAAATTGGAATGAAGCAGAACTAGCAGATACCCTAGGAGCTCGAATAAAATTTTTACAAAACTGGTTTATAGAATTATGTGAAAAATATAAAGAAAATATCAAAATGGATAAAATATTAGTAAAAAATTTGGCATGTTGCAAAAAAAGAATAGCACCCCAATTCGGATGCACAGATAAATATTACAAAAAAAGAAGGTAAGAGAACAAGAAGATATAAATCCAAATATAAGTATAAGAAACCAAGAAGAAGATATTATGTAAAAAATTACAAACATAAAAAACTATATAGAAAAAAGAAAAAACTAACAGAATGTACTTGTTACAATTGTGGAAAACTAGGACACTTAACTAAAGATTGCAAATTACCAAAAAAATCCAAAGAAAAAAACAAATTTTCGAAATAATAATAGACAATGATAAATATACACAAATGGAATATATGGATTATGAATTAGGAAGTGAAGACAGTATATATGAATTGTCAGAAAATGAATTATCAGAAAATGAAAAGGATATAAATAATAACATAATAGAAGGATCAGACGAAGAGAATTATGACTGAAAAAGATATACAAATCATACATGTCACGACCCAATTTTCTAACCCTGTCGTGATGGCGCCTCTCGTGAAGACAAGGCCAGCCAACTAACCCAAATCGTATCTTTAACAATTATTAAATATAAATGAATAAATAAATACAGCTTAACGACAATAATAACCAGTGTTTAAATCCCAACATAACCCGACCGGGGTGTCACAAGTCACGAGCATCTCAAGAAATCCTGAACACAACTACAGGGCTAATAATATACAAAATTAAATTCTGAAATTCTAAAGACAATGTCCGGTGCCGCGAACGTTGGCGGTAACCTTGCTCAGCTACAATAGTAATACCTTCAATGAGCTAATATCCCGCTACCGGGTGACTTCAAAAAAACCTTCAAATTTCTATATTTAGCCAAATGACTTCAAAATGACCTCCGGACATCCGAATTCACTTCCGATCGCGCTCCCAACTCCAGAATCACCATACGGAGCTATTCCCAGACTTGGAATCCCAAACGGACTTCTATAACACTGAAATGCCTTCCAACCCAAATTTATGAAATTCTTCTAAAGTACTAACTTTCACAATATGCGCTGAAATGATCTCGGGTTACCCAAAACCAAATTCGGACATACTCCCAAGTCCGAAATCATCATACGAACATGCTGGAACTTTCAGATCCCAATTCCAAGGTAGTTTACTCAAAATTCTAATCCTAGTCCATTTCTTCAATTTTAAGCTTTCAAAATGAGAATTTCCATTTAGATTTGACTCCAAACTTCCTGAATTTTAATTTTGACCATACACACAAGTCAATATACCTGAGATGAAGCTGCTCATGGCCTCAAACTGCTGAATGACGCGCCGGAGCTCAAAATGACCGGTCGGGTCGTTACAATCTCCCCCACTTAAACATACGTTCGTCCTCGAACGTGCTGAGAACTACACTGAAGTAGTCCAAAATCACTTGTTTAACACATCATGCACTTTCCCATGCTACCACTACTCCGTTGAGCACATTAGCTCGATAATTCTGTAGATATACTTATTTATTCAAGCAAATAAGCCATTAGGCCCAATTCCAACATCCTGAATTTTTTCTTCCAAGCCTGTTTCCATTATACGGCCACCATATCAATCTCCACACGCTGTACCCAAACATGACTGCATAACTTTGTTGAATTCACACTTGGCATCACTTACTCATAGAAACACAATAACATTCTTTAAACATAATGGTCGAAATTCCACGAATCTGATGCTCCCATTACATCTCATGATCTACACAGGTCTTGCTCTAGTTTTTTTTTATTATATTTTTTTTTTTTTTATATATATATATATTTTCAACACCGATACGACTGAAGAGATGTGCCGAAATTCACAACCAACTGCTGAATCAACAATTCATTGGATCTACACTCCTGACAAGTTCCATTACCTTGTCCCAAACCAAAGAATGATCTTTGCTCTATAATATACTTCATATAATCAGTTTGCACTGACCCCAAATCTAGTAACCTCGTCTCACCCAGTACGAACTGCTCAGGCAATAAGCCACCTCAGACATAATCAAAAATCCCACAAGGCGCCACAATGTGCCAGTATGCTATCAATTCGAACGCGATACAAAAGGAAGGCGAACTCTAGAAGGAACTACTCAACTCGCACACTAACATAAACTTCCTCAGAAAACAGGAAAACAGAACACACAAAAGCAAATATGGGCACTAAACTGAACATCACACTGTTGCGGCGTGCAACCCGATCCAAACAACATACCCATGGTGGTGTGCCACCCGATCCATATATAGAACTCACATAAGGAGATATACGTCGAGCTGAGTAGCTCATCACATCAAAATACCGAATATCGGTCATAAACACACTAAGGTGCATAATATCATTCCCAAGGAAACATATAGCGCTATAGGCTACAAACTCAAGCACAACTGAGGTGCGATACATGATCTAAGTCTCATCCTGCTCATATAACATCACCGCTGAGCGGAACCTCAACACATAAGGAATTTACCAAGCCGTCTCACAACTCATACGGTGCAATATATCTTTACATGAATTAACTGACCACGAAATAAGACTGCGACTATCCTTCCATAAAGAGCGCATTGCTGAAATAAACACAACTGGCCTGACGTAAGGCTCACTTCCACATTTAAATCTATCCACCGACCTCAAGTCGATCCTGATCGTGCCAAGCTAGGCCAATAATCTTTCACAGGTCCATAACCCAATAAACAGAGTGCCCTCCAGGCATAAATTCTCAAATGGATGATATTACCAAAATCCTCATACTTGGTTTAAATTTCTAATTAATCAAGTGACTACATGTCACACTTATACAATATTCCTGTGGGACAAGCTCCCACCATCTTCCGAAATAATTAACGGGTCTGCACATCCAAACCACCGGCTGCACTAACGCTGAAAAGCGATCAAGAATCCCTAACCAGGATGCAAAGCCTTTCTCACAGAACACCGACCTCAGGTGATACTGACGTCAATACCCATCTTACTCAAAACACTGAAACTCATATACTGCTCATCCGAGATCGTGACATCACAGTCATTGACCAAACTGCAACCTTGGTCCTTACTTCAAATTCCATACCACTCACTGCACCTCACGTGCCAATATACGATAGACGCGATTTCCATCACAACTCTGGAACCACCGATAGGCTAATACTTCATCACATAAGACTTTCCATTTAACTCACTTCATGAGAACTATAGCAGCATACATGCGAATCCTCATAATCGTCGAATATGCCAATCTCTAAGTAGTTGTCCAAGCCACCATAACACTTTCTGGGATCCGCCTACTCATAATAGGCCCTAACAAAAGCATGCTTCAGATTAACATCAATCACTGCGGCCAACAAGCCTCACATGCATAACTCGATCACGCTGGACGAACCGATCACTGACACCAGTATACCAACTCAACTATGGCTAATCAATCTACTTCCTTCCAATTTATCCTTGATTGCCTTAGAAATAATAATATCTCCCTTTAACACCTAACTTATTTCAACCAAACTCACCTCGAGTGACCTTAAATCACGATACCATGTTGTCTCAAATACCATGACCATTTCATGTCTCTCAAATGCTACACCGCAAGTCAAAACATCATAGAACATTCTGTGTCTTTCTTCATAAGCTGCTTCAAAAGCTTGACTCTTAACCGTACTTATAGACTCAAAATCATTAGGCACCACACTTTACCTCTTGAATTAACTAGGACCGCTATTGAGAGCCACCCAGCTCTGACTTGGCCCCGAATGCAACCAACTCTACTGAATTTTATAACATATGAATACCCTCTCGATAAAGCACCTAGAGGGATCACTTCCCTCGAAGCCTGCACCTATACGAGGCATAAATCATGAATCTTCCCTCAAGTCTGAACATGAGCCAATAAGGCTAACCATAGCATGCATACAACAATTCATTTACTCAAATTACAACTCATGGTCCTTTTCCGTAGCTGCAATAACCCACCAATACGCCAATAACCAGAATTCACGCAGGTAATAAACCGTGCAATCAGCTAATCAACAACAAGCTCCCCAACTTGGCTCGAAGCCATAGATCACAACACATATTCTCTATTGTTGTCGTAATATCATGGTGAGATTAAACTCACTCCATCATAAGCTCGTGGAAACACGAATCATCTGGAATTTTAACTCTTCTGCAATTCTTGCATTTACTCACACAACAGTTAAGCCCATTCTCTTGGCGACCATTTTTTTTAAGTCTTAAATTTTTCAAAATTTCGGCAGAGCCTCCTTTGTAATTGTTCCTATCCACCTGCCAGAGAATCACTAAAACCATCCTAACAACATATCCACAACTTGACAAAGCATCACAATGCATATCAATTACATAAATCTAAATTGATACATGGACATGTGTTGCACCTATTTGAATCATAACACATAGAAAATACCCTTCAACCCTCCATTATTGGGCTATTCAACCAAGTAGGAACATATTCTTCCTTTAATATTGTCGACCTTCAAGGTGGTCTCCTTGACTCAACGATTTCGTCATAATACATTTACGGAAGCGATCTCAGCTCCCAAACTTATCTAACTAGGAGACACGAAAAATATTCTTCACGCGCCCATAACTCGGGCTACTCAACAAATCACAATAAGAAACGAATCACTTAACAGTTCATCTACTATCCAGTAGGCTTCTTCGCCACTACCAAGTCGTACAAATACACCTCGCAACACTAACATACTCATCACGTGGATATCCAACCGCCATTCCGGCTAACAAGGACAATAATGAACATATGAGTTCAAAACACTTGCTCATAAAATCAGCACCTCGGTGCTCAAGCCATTGGCAAAGATTTGGCCTCAAGTCCTCCAGACTGGTCTAACTTCAAACTCATAGAGATTACACTTCGCCCCTCGATCGAGGAATCAAAAGGCATCGAAACACATCTGATACTGAGCGCCCGTTGGTGCATACGATCACGCGGAAGGAATTTCAAAAGTTTCTTTTCAAGCTGAATCAAGGACGCATGATAAGAATTCAAGAATGTGAAGTTTTCCTAAAGGTCCGGCAGCCTCTCGAGGATAAGTACAGATGTCTCCGTACCGATCCGCGAGACTCTACTAAACCTGCTCATGACTCGTGAGACCTATGTAACCTAGGCTCTGATACCATCTTGTCACGACCCAGTTTTCTAACCCGGTCGTGATGGCGCCTCTCGTGAAGACAAGGCCAGCCAACTAACCCAAATCGTATCTTTAACAATTATTAAATATAAATGAATAAATAAATACAGCTTAACGACAATAATAACAAGTGTTTAAAGCCCAACATAACCCGACCGGGGTGTCACAAGTCACGAGCATCTCAAGAAATCCTGAAGACAACTACAGGGCCAATAATATACAAAATTAAATTTTGAAATTCTAAAGACAATGTCCGGTGCCGCGAACGTTGGCGGTAACCTTGCTCAGCTACAATAGTAATACCTTCAATGAGCTAATATCCCGCTACCGGGTGATCAATACCTGCAGTTGCACACGAGGTGCAGGGAGTAAAGTGAGTACTCCGACCCAGTGAGTAATAAAAGCAACTATAGTCCGAAGATAAGAAAATCCAGTAAATACACAAAGTAAGCTAAAATCCAAATATTCAACAACATATGGAACTGAGCAGCTAAACAACAGTATAAATACAAATACATGAATGCAATGCAATGCATATGATGGTACATTCCAGTACCCACTGCGGTGTGTAGCCCGAGCCATCCATATTTATTTATCGTCGACGGCGCTCACTGGGGGTGTGTACAGACTCCGGAGGGGCTCCTACAGCCCAAGCGCAATATCTTGGTCAGTCATTGTTACCTAACCGGCCAGCCCATTGTTACCTGACCAATTTACATAATACAGTGCCATTGTTACCACTATTTCAAGTATATCATACAGTGTCATTGTTACCACTGTTTCAAGTATATCATACAGTATCATTGTTACCACTGTTTCGAGTATATCATACAGTGTCATTGTTACCACTGTTTCAAGTCACTTTATAATCAGTCCAGAAAATAATATAATAAGCCCCTTGGGCATTTACAAGATAGAAGTTTCCAGCCCGAAATACATTTAAAATGTCATTTGAGTTTTCAACACTTAGAATTACGGCTAAGTTTGCAAACAGTAATTAAAACTTTGGACTGAAATTAAATGATATTAATCCCCGAAGGATTCTACAAGTCGGCACAAGGCCCCCAAACGTGGCATTAAGCCCAAATATCATCAATACATGTGCGTATCAATCGCCAACATATTATAAGTATCAATACAATGTGCGAATCAGTCGCCAATATACTATAATTATCACTCGGGATGGACCAAGTCACAATCCACAATCATATACGACCCCGCACCTGCCATGGGATGCATGTCACGCCTCAATATAGAGTTACGATGTGAAAGTCCGGGGTTTCAAACCCTCAGAACAACAGTTGCATCAATTACTCACTTCGAACCGGCTACTTTTTTAGCTCGCGACGCCTTTGCCCCTCGAATTAGCCTCTACGTACGTCGAATCTTCCCAAAATCGCAACGAATATGTCGCATTATGCTAAAGGGACAATACTCAATCGAAAGCAATCGAAAAATATCGAAATTCACGAAATTTGCAAAACCCGAGCCCCGGGCCCACTTCTCGAAAAATTACGAAAGTCACATCACCGGATTTCGCGTCTCGCCACGAGTCCGTACATATAAAATTTACCAAAATCGGAGTTCATTGCCCCCTCAAATCACCAAATCTTATTTTCAAATCCCTAGGCCGAAATCTTCAATTTTTCTATAATTTTCATGTTCAAATCCATACATAATTGATGTACTTAACTCAAAATAGGTGGGGATAACTTACCTTCACATTGATGATGAAAATCCCCTCTTGAAGCTCCCCAAAAATCGTCCATACTTTGATGAAATGAAGAAAAGTGAGCTAAATCCGTATATAAAAGAATCTGCCTGTGCTTCGTCGAGTTGTACCTTGCACTTGTGCTTTATAAGTTGTACATCCTATTAAAATTATTCCTTGTCGGACACCTTCTGTTTAAGCACCCATAACGTCTTGTATAAATATCCAAATGACAAACGGTTTGAAGATTTGGAAACTAAATTCAAAGATATTTAATTTGATAGGTTGTACACCACATAACTCTTTATATATCCCGAGATATGAGCTTCTAAATCGGCTCCATGAAATCAGAAAATTTCTGGAGAAACTGTTCCACCAGTCATCTTCAATCAATCATAACTTTCTCTACAAATGTCCCAATTACGATTTCTTTAGCTTTCTATAAACTAAATACGAAGGGCTACAACTTTTGTTTTTGAATCATCTCAATATTCCTTGTAGATCAAACGATATAGGTCTCCGAAGTACGCTCCACGACTGCACATTGCTGTCCAAAGACAGCTTAGCAGCAGAAATTGCAGCAGCTTTTATTTTCACTAAAAAGGCTCTAACTCCATCATACGAACTCGGAATTAGACGATTCTTATTTCTATGAGTCACAAATAATAATACAAACACCACCCTTCAATCGAAACTCAATTTGGAGCTCGTTTGACTAGTTCAATACCCATTTCGCTCGTTAAATAATTAACTCACATTTCACGTCAAAAACCCAATCGCGACTTGATGAAATTAAACCAAAATTTTCAGATCAGTCCTATAATTCATGATTTAAATTCTGGAAGTCTCAAAATCAAATTTGGATCTCTAAAACTAAAAATAGACCCTTGGATCATTACATGCTTATGCTCAAAACGACAAAAATCTTCCAAAAACTCTTCCAAAACTTATCCGAGCTTCATGGGACCCCGATCAAAAATGCAAACATAATTTATAACATCATTAAAACCTGCTCAAATCATCAAAACACCTCAAACAATATCAAATTACCCAAAACTCATCGAATTCAAGCCTAAGTTTCCAAAAACTTCCAAAAATACACTTTCGATCAAAAACCCGACCAAATGATGTTCGAATGACCTGAAATTTTGTACACACATCACAAATGACATAACAAAGCTACAGAAATTCTCAGAATTCCATTCCGACTCCCAGATCAAAATCTCACCTATCAACCGGAATTCGCGAAAATACTAACTTCGCCAATTCAAGCCTAATTCTACACCGGACCTCCAAAATTACTTCTGATCACACTCATAAGTCACAAATCATCCCCCGAAGCTAACCGAATCATAGGAATTCAAATCCGATCCCTCTAACACATAAGTCAACGTTCGATTGACTTTTTCAACATAAACCTCCTTAAAAGATACTAAGTGTCTCAAACCTTACCCAAATCATTCCGGAATGACTTCAAATTTTGCACACAAGTCACATTCGACATTATGGACTTGCCCCATCTTTCGGAACTGCATTCCGACCCCGATATCAAAATTTCCACTTCCGGTCGAATTTTCTCAAAAACCTTCAAATTTTTATATTTAGCCAAATGACTTCAAAATGACCTCCGGACATCCGAATTCACTTCGGATCGCGCTCCCAAATCCAGAATCACCATACGGAGCTACTCCCAGTCTCGGAATCCCAAACGGACATCAATAATACTGAAATACATTTTAAACCAAACTGATGCAATTTCTTCTAAAATGCTATCTTCCACAATAGGCGCCAAAATGCTCCCGGGTTATCCAAAACCCGATCCGGGCATACGCCCAAGTCCGAAATCATCATACGAACCTGCTGGAACCTTCGGATCCCAATTCCGAGGTCGTTTACTCAAAATTCCAATCCTAGTTCATTTCTTCAATTTTAAGCTTTCAAAATGAGAATTTCCATTTAGATTTGACTCCAAACATTCTGAATTTTAATTCTGACCATACACACAAGTCAATATACCTGAGATGAAGCCGCTCATGGCCTCAAACTGCTGAATGACGCGCCGGAGCTCAAAACGATCGGTCGGGTCGTTACAGAACTACTCCAAAAGAAATCACAAATAATTTTTCTTTGTATACAATTTTGAATTTTCGTAGCATTTTATCTGTGCATGTTTATTTTATTCTAATTAAAGAAAAATACAGAAAAATAGTAATATAGGTACATGTGCATTTAGGAATTAATGTTGTATTTTTATAATTAATTAATCATTGGTTTATATAAAAGGATAAAATACAAAAACAATATATATTTAGGAATTAATTAACCATAATTTGATTAAAAGAAAATCACAAAAATATGCATATGTGTTTCTTGCCATTGTGTTGATTTTATTTAAATGTTTAATTTGTGTTTTAATTATTATAGGTGTTAAATAATATGTGTGTAATTTTTTTTTGATTTTACAATTTATTTAGGATTTTTGTTTAATTTTTATAATTAAAGAAAAATGGAAAAACGGGTAGATGTAAAGGAAATTCGGATTGGGCCAGGTGAAATTCAGGCCCAAACCTCATCCCTAACCCAATCCAGACCAGATGGTCTCAGAAACGAACGAAACGACGTAGTATGATGATGAAACTACCCCGTTTCGTCACCCTTCAATCTGAGCCGTTGATCGAACAAATCAAATGGTTCAGTGCAGCCCTGGTTTGGTTTGAAACGACACCGTTTCAAGTGTTCAATCTGAGCCACCCATTTTCTTTGATCCAATGGCTTCAAGGCCTCACCATGACCCGATCCAATTTGCCCCCCCGGGCCAACCCATACCCATGTTTAAACCAAACGACACCGTGTAGTTTAACCCCTTTCATCCTAGCCATTGATCTTAATAGATCAAACAGTTATGATAAAAAAAACCCTCACTATATAAGCCCCAATCCTTACCCCACCCCTCAAAGCCATACCCTCCTTTCCCACATTCGTCTCTGATCTTCAGAGACCAGATGAACCCCGCCTGCAACCACCGTCAACCACCCACCGGAAATCGCCTCACGGCGGTTCCGGTGGTCCAAACGACCCTATCTTTACGCTATAGAATCCCCTTGACCTTCCCGTTCCAAATCAGTAACCTATATCCCTCGAATCAGGCCCCATTGTCTCGAATCTTCGATCAAAGTTTGGCCTGAAAACCCAACATTTTCCGATGGCTTCCAAATCAACATCATAGCTTCTCCTGACCATCCTCGTCATGAATCTGGTAGTAGCTTAAGTCAAATCTTCCTGGAACTGCTCGAATCTTCATTTGAAGATTCGAACGAAACCTAAAACTACCCCAATGTACCCCAAAATCACACCAGTCACTCTCCTGACCTCACTCGTAACCAAACCAAACTTGGTTTGGTTCGAATCTGACCAGAAATGATCGAGCCCCAAATCAGACCCTCAAAAACCCTAATATTCCAAATCATGGAATCTGCCCAAATTAAATTAAAGGTTGGGGTATAATTGACCTTAATCGAAGTGTTTTTAGTTGAGAACATTTTGACTAAGGTCTGTTCGATCTCAAAGTGTCCGATGCAGAAGTTCGAAGACTGGGTCTGTATAGTTCTGGTATTATGAGGTATTTCCTTTTCTTTCCTTCGTATTTGCTCATTTTCCTTCTCTACGTATCTGTTTATTTGTTGCATTGATTTTAAAATTTTTTTGGTCAATTGACTCTATTCATAGTCAATAGGACCAATTATGTCATTTGTTTAGGTTCGATATAATTGTTATATGTTATAATTTGTGTAATCGATTAATGAGTTGCGTCGATTAATTGGTTTCCAGTTAATCTATGTTTCTGTCAATACCACTGAAATTGCCTGTGAATTGCCTGATTATCTGGGTCTGATTGTTTATTATCAGTTGTTGTAAGAAATCAGTTAATTAGTTTCGTCTATTAATTTGTCCTTGTTTATAGACTAGTAAGTTCATCAAATAGTTGTTGTGTGTGTTGATCTGTGGATACTTAGTTTCAGGGAATTGTCAATAGACTGACAATGATCCTACATTCATGTCGATTCTGATTTTTATTGTTCAGTTTCAGCTTTAAGGATTTTGTTAAGTTCTATGTTGTGTTAAGTCTGTGATTGATTTAATTTCAAGTTCATTTGTTCCAATTGATTTCTAACATTAGTCCTTCAGTAATCAAAAATAAGTTTGGTTATAGTTGATAGTCAGGTTTAATTTTCAAATCTTTGTTAATTGAAAACAGATTTCAGAATTGAAAGCTGTAATGCAGTAGTATTTGTGTTAGGAGAGTAGTAATATTAAGGGTTTTCAGGGGCAATTTGGGAATGAAACAATTAGGAAAATATTTTAGTGTTAGTGCTTTGTTAATGGGGGTATTAATTAATACATTAATGGGGAACAAAAGTAAATGGGGGGATGATTAATTGAAAAAGGCAGTCTTAGTGGCAGATTTAGTGGAAAATCTCTGATTTTTCAAAAAAGAGAGGGGTCGGGCAGCACCTAGGGGAAAAGAGGAGACTTGTATAAAGAAAGGGGAGGGTCTGGACAGAAAAGAGGGCAGACTGGAAGAGAGAAAAATCTGAAAAATCAGACAGAGAGAGAAGAATAGACATAGAATTGGAAATAATACAAACCTTTGCATTAATAATTGGAGTTCTCAGGTTAAGAGTTTTACGCTGCTTTCTTTGAGTGATTGACAAAACAGAAAACTACTGTTTCCTTGCATCTGTCTGTGTTTAGTTTTCTGTTATCATTTCATTACTTCACTGGATTTCTGGACTGCTTGATTGCTGGGATTATTTCTATTGGTCGTCATTCTGTATTGGTGCTGATTGTCGATGTTGTTAGCTACTGGTCTACTGATCTTCACTCTCTTCTTCTGTTTCTATTATCAGGTACACTTTCGAATCATTGTGATACGGTTGTTGTAGTGAAATGAAATACTCTAGTAGTCAAGTATTTAATTTGTATTTGCATGTTTAATAGTCAAATGATAGGCAGATGTATAGTCTATCTTTGTAATTCAAATTAAGAATATGGACGATGGAATTTATATTTGACTAGAACTATTTTCTTTTGATTATAAACTGTAATTTGTAAACTATTAATAGTTTCCAGTGTATGTTAGTTAGAATTCTATCTCATTTCGAATTAAGTGTGTTGAGCTGTTGGAATTAAACAAGTTTAAGTAATCATAGTTGGAGCTGGTATTAACCTAAAATAATAGATTATTCTTGAATAGTTAGCTAAGGCATGAGATTTGCGAATTAGGCATTATGGTTTGGTTTAGGCAGTTTATTTGTTTAGAAGGGGTTTGTTTGGTCTAGGTCTACCTAATTATAAAAATAAAAACAGTTAGTAATTCCATAGAATCTGTAGATACACTACATTTGAAGTTAAGATCATGGTAATAATCATTAAAATCATTAATCCAATATGCATGAATTGAGTTCAAACAAGTTGAGTTAATGATTAAATTTAGTAAACTATAGCAAGCATTAGTAATCAAGGATGATTTTTTTAGTTATTTGTAAACAAATAATTTCAATGGTTCAATTCATCTAACCATGTGAATTAAATTAGTTATAGGATAATTGGTTTCCTTTTTGATAATATTTGTCAATTCCGTATTTGATTTGTGCTTTCAATTTTAGTAATATTCCTTCTCACTAACATTTGTCTCAAGCTAATAACTACTAAGTGGTAACCTTTTCAAGCATGTAATCAATCAGGATTTCCTCTTCTTTCATTTTAGAGACGAACGAAAAAATAAAAATAGAAAACATGTAGTAATTTTAGGATTGTCCGTAAAATAAAGGAGGTGCGCCTCGCCGCAGTGAATTTCAAATTACAGGGCCCTCAATAAATGGATAATAATTGTATAGATTATGGGATCGGTCATTTAGAAATTTCATGCTTTTCCCCAAAATAACAATACGCTAATCGCTTTAGGAGTGCGTTTAATAATCTTACCTTCTTAAATTCGGGTGCGTATTTCATGCGGCCCAAATCCAAATCCCGAAAACATCGTACAAAAAAATGTGTTCCGGATTGCGGGTGCATTTCATGTGACGCAATCCAAAGACACGTTTCGAACGATGTTCACATTTTTCTAAATAATAACAATAAAGCGGCTAAAAGTTAAAATTTGCACATAAGGTTAACATGTATTAAAAATCAGATAAATAAGCCAAATACAACAGTTGAGCGACCGTGCTAGAACCACGGAATTCGGGAATGTCTAACACCTTCTCTCGGGTTAACAGAATTCCTTATCCGGATTTCTGATTCGCGGACTGTTAAACAGAGTCATTCTTTTCCTCGATTCAGGATTCAACCGGTGACTTGGGACACCATAAATCTCCCAAGTGGCGACTCTGAATAAATAAATAAATCCCGTCTCGATTGTCCTTTAATTGGAAAAACTCCTTCACCCCTTGCGGGTGTAGCGAAAAAGGAGGTGTGACAGCTCTGGCGACTCTGCTGGGGACTATTTTTTCACCCAGAACCACCGGTTCAGGGTTAGAAATTCGAGCTTGATAAATTGTTGTATTTTGGCTTTATTATCTGATATTCTCATATGATCTATGCTTAATATGCAAAATGATGCTTTTTACTGCTTTGATATTATTTGAACTGTACATATAAACTGTGCCGAAACCTTCTCTTCTTACCTCCGGGGATGTGCTTACTGGTTAAGACTCCCTATTCTGTTAGTGTCATACCCTAAATAAAAGAGGCTCGGAAAGTTTCTAAGTCGGCTGGCCTTTTGGTTCCCGGAAAGGAGCTCCTTCCTCAACTCGAGTTGTCCGCTCGGGTACACTGTCTAGAACATATACCCAGGCTGAACCTAGAATAACTTGACTTCATGCCTGATCCCTAGTATGAACGTTTATTTGCACCATGTTGCATTTGGCTTAGGGGACTCAACACAGGGGTTGGGTCCGTCTAGGACAAGCAACCTAAAATGAAAAAGACCATCCTGTTGCATCTTGTTTGTTTTGCACATTTATTTGCTTCAGATTTGCATGCTGACCAGCTTCTGAAATTGAGAATTTTTAAAAAACAAATTGTGAAAAAAAAGAAAAAAAGGAGAGTATATAACAGTGTAGGGAGATAACTACTTATTTTTAAAAAAAACCAATGGCCAAGTAGTGTCAAAACCCTGCCAAAATTTTGAATTTTTTTAGTATAATTTATTGGTAAAGAAGGAATACTGTTTACAAAGATCAGTTTATGGCAAAACTACGCCCGGTATGATTCATGCGGGGACATGATACGTAGACAATCTACATAATATTCGACCACCACCACAAAGATAAAAAGAAAGGGCAAAGTGAATAAATAAAGGACATAAGCCAGAATGACGCATGCAATCGAAGCAAAAACATGTTAGAAATGGTTAAACTGCCTAGGAACATTGCATTCCTTGATGTGAAATTGCACTATGTGTTAAACTCTAACGCTAACAAGTTTGTTGTTCCATATCAGAGAAAGAGATTTCAAAACAGTTAGCTCGTTAGAACGTTCTGGCAGATTACCATTACCACACAAGATCAAAATGGCCCATTCCGAAAAGTATGCCTGGTTCGGACAAAAGTGTTGAGGAGGAAAAGACGGAGATGCAAATGATGAAGGAGGAAATGGACAGGTTGAGACAAGAGATTGTTGGGATGCACCTAGCCTGGGCTAAGGGACAAACACCACCAATACTTCCCCTACTCCTACCCTTTCACCAGCTCGGACTCCGGAACACCCTTCCACTGGTCCATCAACGAGCTTCCCCATTGCCCAATACTATCAGGGAGAAACTTCCTATAATCCCCAAGCTTCACCACATAAACAAAACCCTCTTCCACCAACTGTTCCTATTTTCGTGGCACGTCCACCCCCCATATTGTAAATATCCCCTGATGAACCAGTGTTTCAGGTTCAAGACAATCAATACTATCCTCCCGAACTCACCTTCAAACCGCCCGAGCCGTACACTTACACCCCTCACCTTCAGTTCCCTACAGAAATTGAAAGGCCAGCTAAAAATCCGGAGCAGGATGAAGTGCTCCGTAAAGTGAAAAGCCTGGAGCAATCCTTCAGGAATATGCATGGATTGGGCAGCCAAGTTAGTGTGGCCTACAAAGATCTGTGTCTCTTCCCTGATGTTCAATTGCCGGCAGGTTTTAAGATGCCAAAGTTTGACTTATATGAGGGACATGGTGATCCCATGGCACATCTACGAGGTTTTTGCAGTAAGATGAGAGGGGCAGGTGGAAAGGATGAGTTGCTGATTGCCTATTTCTATCAAAGTTTAAGTGGGTCCGCATTAGAATGGTACACGAGGCAGGATCCTAGCAGGTGGTATACCTGGGATGATTTGGCACAAGCATTTGCAGGTCATTTCCAGTATAACCTTGAGATCGTCCCCGACCGTCTCACACTGTTAAAACTTGAGAAAAAGTCCGGAGAGAGCTTCAGGGAATTCGGATTCCGCTGGAGAGAACAAGCAGCAAAAGTCGATCCGCCAATGAGGGAAGGTGAAATGGTGGACTACTTCTTACAAACGTTGGAATCAACCTATTTTGGTCACCTAGTGACATCGGTTGGTAAATCTTTCAATGAAGTAGTAAAAATGGGCAACATGGTTGAAGAGGGACTCAGGTCCAACAAGATAATGAGTTATTCGGCGATCAAGGTCACAACTCAGGCTATCCAAAGCGGCACGGGAGGTGCGCTTGGGAAAAAGAAGAGAGAGGAGGTCGCAACAGTCGAAGCAGGTACTTGGTCCAGATCAAGAGGTCCAGCCCCTTGCTATCAAACCAGACCCCATTACCCAAACTATCCATACAACCCTCCACAATCCTATTATCCACCACAAGAGCCCCACTTCTCCGTCCATCACGCCCAAACTTACACCCAGCCTCCGGCTTATCCGCAATGGCGTGCGCCGGCTCCACAACACACATATACACCTCCACAAAACACATATCCACCACCAAGAGCATACATGAATCCTTCAGGGCCAAGTTTCCGTGGAAATCAGGCTTTCAGGAATGAGAGGATGCAGAAGCCGAGAACATTCACTCTGTTGGAAGAAACCTATACTACTATATTCCATAAGTTGAGACAGATAGGTCTATTAAGTCCTGTTGAACCCAAATTGCCGAATCCCCTTCCCAGAAATCTGGACCATTCAGTAAACTGTGAATATTGTTCATGAGCTCCCGGGCATGATACTGAGAAATGTTGGAAGTTGAAGATTACCATACAAGATCTTATTGACACAAATAGGATCGAGGTTCAGGCACCAGAGGCACCCAACATCAATGAAAACCCGTTACCGGTGCACCATGAGGCCCACATCATCGAATTAGTGCACGAAGGAGGGAAACATAAAACACCCTCACAAACGGTAATGTTGATTCGTGCTAGTCCCAATGAAAATTCGACCAATGGAAAGGCAGTGGTACAGTTGGGAAAGGTAGATGACAAGCCATTTGTGGTAATGGGGAAAGGTTCGTCTCTTGCTGCAAAGAATCCAGATTCAGCCAAGGCAGTGATGCAGGGAGTATCAAGCATACCAATGTTGGTGGTAAAGGGGGTCCACGTAGAACCAGTTGTTATCAGGCCAGTCATGCAGTTGCAGGTAACAAGTGAGAAAGTTGTGCCGTGGATGTACAGTCAAGTGACAGTGATGCATAAGGGAAAGGAGGTGGTGGAAGAGGTATGCTAAACTCAGGGTCTGACGCGTTCGGGAAGGTGTTTTGCTCCTGCAGAATTGAGAAGGGTCAATCCTGAAACAATAAAGAAGCCGGTAATGGAGGAAGAAGCAGAGGAATTTTTAAACAAGATGAAGGCACAGGACTACTCAATTATAGAACAGTTGAGGAAGACCCCGGCCCAGATTTCGTTGCTATCTTTCTTAATCCATTCGAACGATCATTGTCAGGACTTAATGAAGATTCTGAACAAAGCCTATGTTCCGGACAAGCTCTCAGTGAAACATTTGGAGAAAATAGCGCACAAGATCTTCGAAGTATACCGAGTAACATTCTCTGATAATGAGTTACCGGTAGAGGGTACTGAACACAACAGAGCACTCTACCTGACGGTAAAATGTAAAGAATCGATGGTCACTCGAGCACAAATTGATAATGGGTCAAGTGCCAATTTCTGTCCTTTGGCCACTCTGAACAAACTAAAATTTGTTGATGATAGGATCCACAAGAACAGTGTCTGCGTCTGAGGTTTTGATGGAGGCGGCACTAACACAGTGGGTGATATCATACTGGAATTAACCATTGGTCCGATCGAGTTCGCCATGGAATTTCAAGTAATAGATGTGGGGGTGTCGTACAATCTTTTGTTGGGATGACTCTGGATCCATGCAGCTAAAGCAGTGCCTTCTACACTACATCAAATGGTCAAGTTTGAATGGGATAGACAAGAGATTGTGGTACACGGGGATGACGGAACACATAGTGATGCTATTCTGCCCTTCATAGAAACCGACGATGATAAGGGCCCATGGGTTTATCAGGTTTTCGATGCATTCTCAGTAGACAAAATTCCTGAGGGTGAGGTCCTTCCACTTCCCAGAATCACAGCAGCAACCTTCATGATAGCCTCAAAGATGTTGAACAACGGGTTTATACCAGGGAAAGGTCTGGGGGTTCATCTGCAAGGAATGATCCAGCCAGTTTCTTTGCCCAAGAACCTGGAAACTTTTGGGTTGGGATTCAAGCCTACCGCAGCGGATGTGAAGCGGGCCCGCAAATTAAAGAAAAAAGTCTTGGTCCTTCCTAAGCCAGTCCCACGCATGTCCAGATCATTTGTCAAAGCAGGGTGCAGAAAGTTGCCGGTCCCGGAAATTCTCGAACCTCTGATCAGGCCAAATGGAGATTTGAATGAGGGCTTTGAAAGAATGTTCGTAGATGTCAACATGATAGAAGCTGGAAAGGGTTCCAGTAAGGCGAACATACAGTTTGTAGGTCCTAAGGTCAAGGTCAACAATTGGATGGCTACTCTTCTTCCTACTTGGAGAGAGTCCTGGTAGTTGGCTCTGATTTTCCTTTTCTGTTTTCTGGATTATTCCAGGGTTGTAATCCAGATTCCTTCTTATTGTGTTCAATAAAGTGTGAAACCTTGTTATCCCATAATTCAATAAAACGAAAAGTTTCTTCTTTATTTCTTATTTTATATGTTGTTATTTTTAATTTTGTTTCCTTCGTTTCTTTTTCTGAATAGTTCTTTTCATACTGGTTCTAATGACATGTCATGCACAACGGATCTTCAACCTAGTCTAAAAGATCAATCTGATTCCGAGCTAACCATACAAGAGGTCGATTATGATGATGAATCGGAATACGATGAGGATGAAGCATTCGAGGAGATAAACAGGGAGTTAAGCCAGTTTGAAGAAAAATGAAAACCCAACTTAAATGACACAGAAGCCATCAATTTAGGGGATGTCGGCGATATCAGAGAAACTAAAATAAGCATCCACATTGCACCAAATATCAGGGAAGAATTGATAAAAACACTTATTGAGTTCAAAGATGTTTTTGCATGGTCGTATGATGACATGCCGGGGTTAAGCACAGATTTAGTGGTTCATAAATTTCCCACTGACCCGACATGCCCTCCCGTCAAGTAAAAATTGAGAAAGTTCAAAACAGATATGAGTGTGAAGATTAAAGAGGAAGTAACCAAACAACTGCAAGCAAAGGTTATTCGTGTCACTCGATATCCTGATTGGTTGGCTAATGTGGTGCCGGTGCCAAAGAAAGATGGAAAGATTAGGGTGTGTGTCGATTACCGCAATCTGAATAGGGCAAGCCCAAAGGACAACTTTCCTTTACCCAACATCCATATCTTGATCGACAATTGTGCAGGACGTGAGATCAGATCTTTTGTAGATTGCTATGCTGGGTATCATCAGATTCTGATGGATGAGGAAGATGAGGAAAAGACAGCCTTCATTACGCTGTGGGGAACTTATTGCTACCGGGTAATGCCATTTGGTTTGAAGAATGCTGGGGCGACGTACATGAGAGCAATGACCACTGTGTTTCATGACATGATCCACAAAGAAATTGAGGTATACGTAGACGATGTGATCATAAAGTCCAAGCATCAGGAAGACCACGTAGCAGACATAAGGAAGTTTTTCCAGAGACTTCGAAGGTATGATATTAAGCTCAACCCGGCCAAATGTGCATTGGTTTTCCATTGGGAAAGTTGTTAGGATTCATTGTCAGTCGTTGAGGTATTGAACTTGATCCGTCAAAGATCAAATCTATCCAAGATTTGTCACCGCCGAAGAACAAGACAGAAGTAATGAGTCTGTTGGGAAGGTTGAATTACATCAGCAGATTTATTGCTCAACTCATAACAACCTGTGAACCCATTTTTCGGCTGTTGAAGAAGGATGCCGCGGTATGATGGACGACGGAATGCCAAGAGGCATTTGACCAGATCAAGGGATATTTATCAAATCCACCTGTGTTGGTTCCACCTTAGCCAGGGAGACCATTAATTCTTTATCTAACGGTCTTGGAGAATTTGTTTGGTTGCGTGTTGGGGCAACACGACATTACAGTAAGAAAAGAGCAAGCCATCTATTATCTCAGCAAGACGTTTACAGTATATGAGGTTAAGTACACTCAACTCGAGAAGACATGGTGCGCCCTAACTTGGGTGGCCCAGAAATTGAAGCATTATTTATCCTCATATACTACTTATCTCATTTCCCGCTTGGATTCGCTAAAGTATATCTTCCAGAAGCCTATGCCCACAGGAAGGTTAGCGAAATGGCAAAATATTACTCACAGAATTTGACATCGTCTATGTGACGAGGACAACCATGAAGACCCACGCATTGACAGACCATTTGGCTGAGAATCCTGTTGATGAAGAATACGAGCCATTGAGGACGTATTTTCCTGACGAGGAAGTAATGCATATAGATGAGTTGGAGTTACCTGAGGAACCCGGTTAGAAGCTTTTCTTTGATGGAGCTGCAAATGCGAAGGGAGTTGGAATAGGAGCGGTGCTTATTTCTGAAACAGGACATCATTATCCTGTTACAGCTCAACTGCATTTCTATTGTACCAACAACATGGCTGAGCATGAGGCATGCATTTTGGGTCTGCGACTAGCTGCAGATATGGATGTCCAGGACGTCTTGGTCTTGGGAGACTCGGACCTCCTGGTGCATCAAATTCAGGGTGAATGGGAAACACGGTATTTGAAGCTCATACCATATCAATAATGTTTGCACGATCTGAGCAAGCGATTTCGATCAGTGGAGTTCAGACATGTCCCAAGAGTTCACAATGAGGTTGCCGATGCATTAGCCACTTTAGCATCAATGTTGCACCACCCAGACAAAATTCATGTTGACCCGTTGCACATCTAGGTTTGTGATCAACATGCCTATTGCAACATGATAGAGGAAGAAGTGGATGGCGAGCCATGGTTTTATGACGTCAAGGAGTACCTCAGAATGGGGATATACCCGGAGCAAGCCACCGGAGATAAAAAAAGAGCCATTCGGCGATTGTCAAGTGGTTTCTTCCTCAGTGGAGGAGTGTTGTACAAAAGAACCCCAGATTTGGGATTGTTGAGATGTATAGACGCCAGTCAAGCCACGACAGTTATGACAGAGGTACATGATGGAGTTTGTTTGCCACATGTGAGCGGATATGTATTGGCGAAGAAGATTCTTCGAGCAGGGTATTATTGGCTCACTATGGAGCATGAACGTATCAATTTCGTGCGAAAATGCCATCAATGTCAAATACACAGAGATTTGATTCATTCTCCGCTGACAGAATTGCATGCAATGTCAGCGCCATGGCCATTTGTTGCATGGGGCATGAATGTCATTGGACCTATTGAGCCGACAGCTACTAACGGTCATAGGTTCATTCTGGTGGCCATCGACTATTTTACTAAGTGGGTTGAAGCTAAAACTTTCAAGTCGGTAACCAAGAAAGCAGTGGTGGATTTTGTTCACTCCCATATCATCTGTAGATTTGGGGTCCCAAAAGTGTTCATCACGGATAATGGTGCTAATCTTAACAGCAATTTGATCAAAGAAGTATGTCAACAGTTTAAGATTACACACCGTAATTCCACAACATATCGTCCCAAGGCGAATGGAGCAGTTGAAGCAGCCAACAAGAACATCAAGAAGATACTGAGGAAGATGGTAGAAGGATCCAAACAATGGCATGAAAAGCTACCATTTGCACTGTTGGGTTATCGCACTACCATCCAGACTTCAGTAGGTGCAACCCCTTATTTGTTGGTATATGGAACTGAAGCAGTAATACCGGCGGAAATTCAAATCCCATCCCTTAGGATTGTCGTTGAGGCTGAGATTGATGATGACGAGTAGGTCAAAACCCGTTTGGAGCAGTTGAACTTGATTGATGAAAAGAGATTGGCAGTTGTGTGTCATGGCCAGTTATATCAAAGGAGAATAGCAAGAGCCTACAACAAGAGGGTGCGCCCCAGAAAATTTGAAGTGGGGCAACAAGTGTTGAAACGAATCCTGCCACACCAAGCAGAAGCAAAGGGCAAGTTCGCCCCGAATTGGCAAGGACCATTCATTGGAACCAGAGTGTTGTCCAATGGTGCTTTATGTTTAACAAATATCGAAGGGAAATGCGTCGACATAGCTATTAGTTCCGACGCAGTTAAGAGATATTATGTATGATCTCTTTTGATTGTAATTGTCGTGTGTTTGTGGTTGGCATTTATCGAAGAATGAAATGACGGAGGCAATTCTTTCTTCTATCCAAACACTTTAACCTTTGCTTACCCTTTTGAGCCTTATTTATTCTTTCATATCCCTCTTTTGGAGTCAGTAATTAAAATAAAAGATAAAAAGAGAGAAAAACAATAATAAAGACAAAAGAAAAGTCACAAGAAAAACAAAGGAAGGGGGAACTACGTTTGACCTGATTCCTCAAAGAAGGATATGTAGGCACCTCACGGCTCGGTCATAGTGTAACAAAATAATAAAAATCCCCAAGCAAGAAGAACTGGGGCAGAAGTTGTGTTTATAATTTTGAAAAGAGAGTTTGATTCCAAGAGTTGTACTGTTTCACCCCTCCAAATTATTTTAAACTTTTGATACCCCTTTTCCTTTTAGCCATACACAAAAAAAACCATATTGATGTCCAAAAAAGACCTCCCGATCAGTATCCGAGAAATCCCAGTCATGCAAACGGAAGTCGGGAACAACACTCTGATCCCCAGTAGAGAAGAGGATCATAAACTGGAAATGAATTGATAGCCGAAAGAATCCCCAACAAAGAGCGTCATATCGACAACACTCCAATCCCCAGCTGAAAAATAAAATAAAATGAGAGAGTATTATCGGCGAAAACCTTCACGGGCACCATGAGGCAACGGGAGTTGAGAGAAATGAGAGAGTCTTATTAGTGAAAACCCCTCGAAGGGCACTATGAGGCGACAAAGAAATATTGGCGAAAAAGGGTCCACATTTGGCAAAAGTTGAGTATTTATTTATTCCCAGCGAGATGAGGCCATCTGAAATATTGATTGATACGAATAGACTAGGTTGATCAATCCGGCATGCACGACATGATCGTTAGGATTGGTTATATCATTCAGATAAGTTCTTTTCTTTCCTTTTTCCCAGCATTTGTTCAGAAAGACTTCTTCTTTTTCTATCTTTTTAAAATTATCACTTTTTCATTTCTTGGTTTAAAAGACTTTACTTCCCCAGCAGTTTATTTTTGAAAAGGATTTTCAGAGCTTACTACCAGTTGCCAAAATGGTGCAAAGCAAAATGCGAATAGGACAAGCCAAAAATAAGGCGACAAAGCAAAAAGAAGTTGGTGCAAGACCAAATGATGAATGAGTTTAGACCCCAAGAGGACCAAATTTCCAGGGGATGTTGAAAAAAAAACGGAAAAGCAACAGTTAAAAGGTTATGAAGATCCCCAACAGATTTGTGAGATACAGGAACAACTCTGACAAATTCTCGACCAGGTTCCACAATAGTCGGACGACACAGAGCGGGGGAGAAAGAGAAAAGAAAAAAACCCATCCCTAACAGGAATATCATCCCCAGCAAGTTGTGTAACAAAGAAGGGAAAAGAAAAAGGGAAAAACCATCTCCAGCCGAAGTGGCACGATCACTCACCACGTTTTAAACTAACAAATTTTTCTTTGATTTAAAGCAGGGAAAGGAAATATTATTGACCACAAGAAGACAGGGTCACAAAAAAGATTATTAAACTGGGGCAGAAAATTTTCTCTCATTACGAAAATTTTCTTAAAATCAGATAGCCATTTGGGAAAGAGAGAAGATAACACAAGTTTTGAAGAAAATAAAATCCCCAGCAGTATACAAGAAGGGAGATACAAGTTTTTTTTTAAAAAAAAAGCAATCTTGGAAGAAGCAAGATAACCCAAAGTTGTAAAAGCAATGACCTTTGAATCAATATCATCCCTGCCATTGTTAAAAGGAGGAAGATAATTCCCCAGCAGTGTTATTCCCGGCAGGTTTCAGGGAAGCGAAAGCACCAGCTTTAAAGGAAATATTCTTTGAAGAAGGAAAATGACATATTGGTGAAACAAAATATCGGTGTTATCCCCAGCAATTTTCAGAGGAATAAAACACCAGTTTTGAATGAAGCAGTTGTTAAAGTCAGGATCCCGCCTGGAGAATGGAGGCTGAATTATTTTGAAAGTTGTTGAAGTCAGGAGCCCGCCTGGAGAATGGAGGCTGATTTATTTTTCAAAGTTGGAGAAGTCAGGAGCCCGCCTGGAGAATGGAGGCTAAATTATTTTTAAGTTTTTGTTGAAGTCAGGAGCTCGCCTGGAGAATAAAGGTGTTAAAATTTAAGAAATTGTTGAAGTCAGGAGCCCGCCTGGAGAATGGAGGTGTTAAAATTTAAGAATTTGTTGAAGTGAGGAGCCCGCCTGTAGAATAGAGGTCGTTATATTTTTAAGTTGTTAGAGTCAGGAGCCCGCCTGGAGATTGGAGGCTGAATTATTTTAAGTTGAAGAAGACAGGAGCCCGCCTGGAGAATGGAGGTGTTAAAATTTTGAGGAAGTTGTTAGAGTCAGGAGCCCGCCTGGAAAACGGAGGCTGAATTATTTAAAAGTTGGAGAAGTCAGGAGCCCGCCTGTAGAACGGAGGTTGTTAAATTTTACGTATGGAAGTCAGGAGCCCGCCTGTAGAATAGAGGTTACCTAAATTTTAAGTATGGAAGTCAGGTACCCGCCTGTAGAACGGATGTTGTTAAATTTTAAGTTGAAGAAGTCAGGAGCCCGCCTAGAGAATGGAGGTGTTAAAATTTTGAGGAAGTTGTTGAAGTCAGGAGCCCGCCTGGAGAATGGAGGCTGAATTATTTTAAGTTGAAGAAGTCAGTAGCCCGCCTGGATAATGGAGGTGTTAAAATTTTGAGGAAGTTGTTAGAGTCAGGAGCCCGCCTGGAAAACGGAGGCTGAATTATTTAAAAGTTGGAGAAGTTAGGAGCCCTCCTGTAGGACGGAGGTTGTTAAATTTTAAGTATGGAAGTCAGGAACCCGCCTGTAGAACGGAGGTTACCTAAATTTTAAGTATGGAAGTCAGGAACCCGCCTATAGAACGGAGGTTGTTAAATTTTAAGTTGAAGAAGTCAGGAGCCCGCCTGGAGAATGGAGGTGTTAAAATTTTGAGGAAGTTGTTGAAGTCAGGAGCCCGCCTACAGAACATAGGAGTACATTTCAAGATCAAACAGAAGTCAGTAATGAGGAGGAGGACAACAAAAATCCCCAGCATAACAAGCTTTAATGTAGGAAGCAGTGTCCCCAGCAGACAAAGCGGAATAATAAAACTTATGTTCAGAAAAGCAAGAGGCCAGTGTCATCCCCAGCAGTTTTTGAAAGAAAAGCACCAGAGGAAACACAAGCCGACAAAAAAGCAAGGCAACTAGAGCAAGTGGAAGATAGATAAAAAATTTTAATTCCTGGTTTAGTCTGACTTCTTTTTTTCTTTTGGCATAGTGTAATAAGGAGATCGAAAAGCAGTAGCAACAGCATGCAGCAACAGTAACGGCAAAATCGCAGTTCCATGGTAGTCCCAGCTACAAAAACTTCCCGAACTGCATTAACCTGATTCCCTTTTAGCCAAGGATATGTAGGAAACCTTTGAAGCAAAGGTTTGGTTAAATCTTTCAAAAATTCTTCGCACGGAATAGTCAAACGGGCAAAAATCGCTCGTATTCGCTCACTTTATCTTTGTACGAAAACTCTTCATATTTTCGGACAAAGAGGGGCAGCTGTGAGCACGTGATTTTTGTCTCACAAGAACTACTCCAAAAGAAATCACAAATAATTTTTCTTTGTATACGATTTTGAATTTTCGTAGCATTTTATCTGTGCATGTTTATTTTATTCTAATTAAAGAAAAATACAGAAAAATAGTAATATAGGTACATGTACATTTAGGAATTAATGTTGCATTTTTATAATTAATTATTCATTGGTTTATATAAAAGGATAAAATATAAAAAATATATATATTTAGGAATTAATTAACCATAATTTGATTAAAAGAAAATCACAAAAATATGCATATGTGTTTCTTGCCATTGTGTTGATTTTATTTAAATGTTTAATTTGTGTGTAAATTATTATAGGTGTTAAATAATATGTGTGTAATTTTTATTTGATTTTTTACAATTTATTTAGGATTTTTGTTTACTTTTTGTAATTAAAGAAAAATGGAAAAACAGGTAAATGTAAAGGAAATTCGGATTGGGTCAGGTGAAATTCAGGCCCAAACCTCATCCCTGACCAATCCAGACCAGCTAGTCTCAGAGACGAACGAAACGACGTAGTGTGATGATGAAACTACCCCGTTTCGTCACCCTTCAATCTGAGTCGTTGATCGAACAAATCAAACGGTTCAGTTTAGCCCTGGATTGGTTTGAAACGACACTGTTTCAAGTGTTCAATCTGAGCCACCCATTTTCTTTGACCCAACGGCTTCAATGCCTCCCTATAACCCGATCCAATTCACCCCCCCGGGCCAACCCATACCCCTGTTTAAACCAAACGACACCGTGTAGTTTAACCCCTTTAATCCTAGCCATTGATCTTAATAGATCTAACGGTTAAGATCAAAACAACCCCTCACTATATAAGCCCAAATCCTTACCCCACTCCCCCAAAGCCATACCCCCCTTTCCCACCTTCGTCTCTGATCTTCAGAGACCAGATGAACCCCGCTTGCAACCACCGTCAACCACCCGCCGAAAATCGCCTCACGGCGGTTCCGGTGGTCCAAACGACCCCATCTTTACACTATAGAATCCCCTCGACCTCCCCGTTCCAAATCTGTAAACTATATCCCTTGAATCAGGCCCCAACGTCTCGAATCTTCGATCAAAGTTTGGCCTGAAAACCCAACCTTTTCTGATGGCTTCCAAATCAACACCATAGCTTCTCCTGACTATCCTCGTCATGAATCCGGTAGTAGCTTAACTCGAATATTCCTGAAACTACTCGAATCTTCATTTGAAGATTCGAGCAAAACCTAAAACTACCCCAATGTACCCCAAAATCACACCAGTCACTCTCCTGACCTCACTCGTAACCAAACCAAACTTGGTTTGGTTCGAATCTGACCAGAAATGATCGAGCCCCAATCAGACCCTCAAGAACCCTAAAATTCCAAATCATGGAATCTGCCCAAATTAAATAAAAGGTTGGGGTCTAACCGACCTTAATCGAAGTGTTTTCAGTTGAGAACACTTTGACTAAGTTCTGTTAGATCTCAAAGTGTCCGATGCAGAAGTTCGAAGACTGGGTTCGTATAGTTCTGGAATTATGAGGTATTTCCTTGTCTTTCCTTCGTATTTGCTCATTTTCCTTCTCTACGTATCTGTTTATTTGCTGCATTGATTTTAAAATTCTTTTGGTCAATTGACTCTGTTCATATTCAATAGGACCAATTCTGTCATTTGTTTAGGTTCGATATAATTGTTATGTGTTATAATTTGTGTAATCGATTAATGAGTTGCGTCGATTAATTGGTTTCCAGTTAATCTATGTTTCTGTCAATACCACTGAAATTACCTGTGAATTGCCTGATTATCTGGGTCTGATTGTTTAGTATCAGTTGTTGTAAGCAATCAGTTAATTAGTTTCGTCTATTAATTTGTCCTTGTTTATAGACTAGTAAGTTCGTCAAACAGTTGTTGTGTGTGTTGATCTGTGGATACTTAGTTTCAGGGAATTGTCAATAGACTGACAATGATCCTGCATTCATGTCGATTCTGATTTTTATTGTTCATTTTCAGCTTTAAGGATTTTGTTAAGTTCTATGTTGTGTTAAGTCTGTGATTGATTTAATTTCAAGTTCATTTGTTCCAATTGATTTCTAACATTAGTCCTTCAGTAATCAGAAATAAGTTTGGTTATAGTTGATAGTCAGGTTTAATTTTCAAATCTTTGTTAATTGAAAACAGATTTCAGAATTGAAAGCTGTAATGCAGTAGTATTTGTGTTAGGAGGGCAGTAATATTAAGGGTTTTTAGGGGCAATTTGGGAATGAAACAGTTAGGATAATATTTTAGTGTTAGTGCTTTGTTAATAAGGGTATTAATTAATACATTAATAGGGAACAAAAGGAAATGGGAGACTGATTAATTGAAAAAGGCAGTCTTAGTGGCAGATTTAGTGGAAAATCTCTGATTTTTCAAAAAAGAGAGGGGTCGGGCAGCACCTAGGGGAAAGAGGAGACTTGTATAAAGAAAGGGGAGGGTCTAGACAGAAAAGAGGGCAGACTGGAAGAGAGAAAAATCTGAAAAATCAGACAGAGAGAGAAGAATAGACATAGAATTGGAAATAATAGAAACCTTTGCACCTTTGCATTAGGAGTTGGAGTTCTTAGCTTAAGAGTTTTAGGCTGCTTTCTTTGAGTGATTGACAAAACAGAAAACTACTGCTTCCTTGCATCTGTCTGTGTATAGTTTTCTGTTATCATTTGATTACTTCACTGGATTTCTGGACTGCTTGATTGTTGGGATTATTTCTGTTGGTCGTTATTCTGTATTGGTGCTGATTGTCGCTGCTGTTAGCTACTGGTCTACTGATCTTCACTCTCTTCTTCTGTTTCTATTATCAGGTACACTTTCGAATCATTGTGATACTGCTATTGTAGTGAAAAGAAATACTCAAGTTGTCAAGTATTTAATTTGTATTTGCATGTTTAATAGTCAAATCATAGGCAGATGTATAGTCTATCTTTGTAAGTCAAATTAAGAATATGGACGATGGAATTTATATTTGAGTAGAACTATTTTCTTTTGATTATAAACTGTAATTTGTAAGCTATTAATAGTTTCCAGTATATGTTAGTTAGAATTCTATCTCATTTCGAATTAAGTGTATTGAGTTGTTGGAATTAAACAAGTTTAAGTAATCATAGTGGGAGCTGGTATTAACCTGGAACAATAGATTATTCTTGAATAGTTAGCTAAGGCATGAGTTTTGCGAATTAGGCATTATGGTTTGGTTTAGGCAGTTTATTTGTTTAGAAGGGGTTTGTTTGATCTAGGTCTACCTAATTATAAAAATAAAAATAGTTAGTAATTCCATAGAATCTGTAGATACACTACATTTGAAGTTAAGATCATGGTAATAACCACTAAAATCATTAATCCAATAGGCATGAATTGAGTTCAAACAAGTTTAGTTAATGATTAAATTTAGTAAACTATAGCAAGCATTAGTAATCAAGGATGATTTTTTTTAGTTATTTGTAAACAAATAATTTCAATGGTTCAATTCATCTAACCATGTGAATTAAATTAGTTATAGGATAATTGGTTTCCTTTTTGATACTGTTTGTCAATTCCGTATTTGATTTGTGCTTTCAATTTTAGTAATATTCCTTCTCACTAACATTTGTCTCAAGCTAATAACTACTAAGTGGTAACCTTTTCAAGCATGTAATAAATCAGGATTTCCTCTTCTTTCATTTTAGAGACGAACGAAAAAATAAAAATAGAAAAAATGTAGTAATTTTAGGATTGTCCTTAAAATAAAGGAGGTGCGCCTCGCCGCAGTGAATTTCAAATTGCAGGGCCCTCAATAAATGGATAATAATTGTATAGATTTTGCGATCGGTCGTTTAGAAATTTCACGGCTTTTTCCCAAAATAACAATACGCTAATCGCTTTAGGAGCGTGTTTAATAATCTTACCTTCTTAAATTCGGGTGTGTATTTCATACGACCCAAATCCAAATCCCGAAAACATCGAACAAAAAAATGTGTTCCAGATTGCAGGTGCATTTCATGTGACGCAATCCAAAGACACGTTTCGAACGATGTTCATATTTTTCTAAATAATAACAATAAAGCGGCTAAAAGTTAAAATTTTCACATAAGGTTAACATGTATTAAAAATCAGATAAATAAGCCAAATATAACAGTTGAGCGACCGTGCTAGAACCACGGAATTCGGGAATGCCTAACACCTTCTCCCAGGTTAACATAATTCCTTATCCGGATTTCTGATTCGCGGACTATTAAACAAAGTCATTCTTTTCCTCGATTCGGGATTCAACCGGAGACTTGGGACACCATAAATCTCCCAAGTGGCGACTCTGAATAAATAAATAAATGCCGTCTCGATTGTCCTTTAATTGAAAAAACTCCTTCACCCCTTGCGGGTGTAGCAAAAAAAGGAGGTGTGACACTTTAATCCAGTGTGTTGTTTTTCTCAATTTATTATTTACTCTTTTTGCTCCTATTCTTTGTTTACATGGGGTAGTAAACCACCAATGTGTTTTTGTTATAGTATGTGGGAATAACTTATCTAAAAATGGCATTCCTAGTAATATATCTTTATTTGCGAATTCATAACTATATATTTCTCCTATGGTTAATACTTTATTCCATATTTGTATTTTTAGATTCCCTGCTTTGTGTGTTATCATACTTCCCTCATTGCTAAATCCTGTTACTACTAGGGGGGTTCTTAACTTTTCCCATTTATTTTCTGGTAGACAATTATGTTTACACATATTAGCTTCTGCTCCTATATCCATCATAGGTGTATAAATATCTATTATAATATCCTTCTACTATTATCTTGGCAAGTATATATATTTTTGGCATTATATTAAGGTTCTTTTGATTATTATCTTTTTGTTTTCATAACTTATTGTTAATTGCCTATCTTCTAAGTTATATGGTTTGACTTTTTCTAACCATTTTATTCCTAGTGTAATGTTTTTATCTCCTTGATATATTTTGAAATTTATTAATATTGGTATTCCTCCAATAATTAATTCTTTTTCAATCGTTTCTTCACTCTTTCGTAGTGCTTTTGGTAATTCCGAACATTGTTGTTCTTTTGTTACTATTTCTTTTTCTGGTATTAATTCTCTTATAACATAATTTTCTTCTTGTCCTGTATTTATTAATATTAAATATTTTCTTTGGTCCATTATTCCTGTTATATAATAATGATGTGGGTTTATTTCTTCTATTTTTTGTTCTATAAATTTTTGTGGAGTTGTGTAATCTATTCTTCTTGATGTACTCATTCTTGATGATGTTTCTGGTATTTCATCACTTGTTCGTTTTGACGTGCTTAATCTTTCTTTTACTATTTCTAAGTCTTCTTCTATGTCTATTTCTTTATAACTATAATCATTGTTGTCTATAACTGATACAATTCTTTCGAATGGATTTTCTATTTTAATTCTATTTATTTTATTTTTAGCTGTTATCTTATGTTTTGTTGTTAAGACATATAGGTTTTTACATCTTGCTGTGAATATCTTACTTCCTGGTGCTAGTTCTATTCCCGACATTTTCCAGTATAGAACTAATAATTTATCTATATTTTTATCATCTATTGCGACCGAATAGTTTGCACTTATTATGAATTTAAATTTTTGGTATATTAAGTTACCCTTTACTGCACTTATTATACTTTTTTCTATAGGTTGTACAATTCTATCGTCTGCTAAGTATATTTCTATAGAGGTATCTATTCCTTCTCTAAAACATGCTTTTATTAGTATTTCCGTTCCTCCTAAATGTACGTATTTTATTGGGGTTTTTGCTTTTATATCTTGTATTTCTTTATTTAATAGTTTTTTATTTAATATTGATATTCTGGCTTTGCCTTTAATGTATTTACAGTCTATTATATGTTCCCTTTGGCTTACTACGTAGTATTCTTCTTTTTGTCTTTTAAACCAATTCTTTATTGTTGGTACTTCTAGTATTTTGTCTATGCTTAGGTCCAATTCTTTTCCTTTTATTTGTTCAAATATAGTGGTGTCAAATATTATTTTTTGTTCTGAAGATTGTTCATTTTGGTGTTCTTCTTGTTGTATGATTTGTATATCTTTTTCAGTCATAATTCTCTTCATCTAATCCTTCTATATTGTTATTATTTATATCCTTTTCATTTTCTGATAATTCATATATACTGTCTTCACTTACTAATTCATAATCTATATATTCCATTTGTGTATATTTATCATTGTCTATTATTATTTCGGAAATTTATTTTTTCTTTGGATTTTTTGGTAATTTGCAATCTTTAGCTAAGTGTCCTAGTTTTCCACAATTGTAACAAGTACATTCTGTTAGTTTTTTCTTTTTTCTATATAGTTTTTTATGTTTGTAATTTTTTACATAATATCTTCTTCTTGGTTTCTTAGACTTATATTTGGATTTATATCTTCTTGTTCTCTTACCTTCTTTTTTTGTAATATTTATCTGTGCATCCGAATTGGGGTGCTAATCTTTTTTTGTAGCATGCCAAATTTTTTACTAATATTTTATCCATTTTGATATTTTCTTTATATTTTTCACATAATTCTATAAACCAGTTTTGTAAAAATTTTATTCGAGCTCCTAGGGTATCTCCTAGTTCTGCTTCATTCAAATGTTTTATTATTTTTGAGCTGAAAGGTTCTGGTAATTTGGTAAAATATAATTTTCTTATTTCTTTACTTTCATCCGGACTATATGTTCCTTTATAATAATAGTCTCTAAATGCACAAGTATATTCGTCTATATAACACATATTACATATTGCTAATTTTGTCATTAAATTTCTATTTGTAGTTTTTTCTTTATTTTGTTCTTCTATTTCTGTTGTCATACTACTAAATTCATTTCTTATCGCTATTTCATATTTATACAATATTTCTGTAGTTGTTGTTGCAACTGTACCATCATGTTTTTTATTACTTCTCAATGTATCTAAGCTTTCATTTGTTAAATTTTGTAACCATAGTTTTACTGTTCCTATGAGTGTTCTTTCTATATAACCTTGTGTTTCACCTATTGCTATTTTATTAGCTATTAATTGTTTTGAGATATATCCTATCCATAATTGGATTGTTTTATTTATATCTGTTACACAATCTAGATCTAAAAAATTACATTGTTCAGTTATCTGTCTTGGTATCCATTTCCTATTTAGCCTTTTATCCCATAATGTTTTGTTCTTATCATGTGAATCATAACTTATTCTATAATAGCTCGGGTTTATATGTTTTGGATTTTTTTATTCCAGATGTGCTTGGTTTGTCCTCGGTCGTATCTCATGTATTTATTTCTGGATTTGTTTTTGTCTTTTCTGTTTTTTCTATAATTTCTGTATATGTCTCACTTGTTTCTGAATAGTCTTCTCCTAGATCCTTATCATCATCATTTTGATCATTTATTTCGTTTATGCTTATTTTTGGTGGATTATCTTGTACCTCTTCTAACTGTAATTTAAATTTTTCTATTTCATTTGTCAGTCTTAACTCTTGTTCTTCTTCTTTGCGTTTTTCTTTTTCTTTTTGTCTACTTGCATATAGCTGTTTTAGTATTTCTAATTCTTTTTCTAACTCTGTTATTTTAGTGTTCTTTACTTCCTCTATCTATTGTATTTTTTCTTTTGCTTGTTGTTGTATTTCCTTAATTTCTCGTTTTCTATCTATTTCTTCGTTTTCTTTTGTTATTCTAATCATTGCAGTTAAACTACTAGTTTTACCGTTTCTTTTTCTAACATTAAGTTTAGGTTATTTCCTATTTTCTTGTATCTTCTCCCTAAGTTAGAAAATATTATTATTATTTTTAATCCTTCTGGATTTTCATATGTTTTTTCTTCTAGTGCGAATTCTTCTTTATTCATCTTTTATTTTTAAGATAGTAAATATATTTGTATTCCATTTTGGATATAGTATCTATTAATTTAGATAACCTAGCATTGGATATTTTTGTAATACTTAAATATTCATATTCTGGGTATAGTTTCTTTAGTTTCTTTCTTACTTTCCTTAATTTTTTATTTATTTTAATGTGCCTAATTTCTGTAATTGACTCATTGTTTATGGGCATTTGTTACGGTTTTGTACTATTAGTTTTAGTGTTATCGTCCATGATTTTACTTATTTGAGTAAATGTTTAATATTTATCTTACTTTTGTGGGCTCTGATACCAAATTCAATTCGGGTCCCTTAGTTTATTATAAGTTAAAGATTTTTTTTTGTGCCAAGCCTAACCTCGGTGAAGTAGTGACGAGGCTAGAACACGACAAACAATATAGAACTGTGCAGTTAAGAATATACTAGCAGAATAACAAGTATTAAAAACTGAGCAGAAATAAACAGGAAGGGGCAACATGAAATGGGGGTTCCGACACAAAGAATCACAACAGTAAAGGAACGTAAATAGCTATTACACTTGAACCGATAACGACAGATAAACAAAACAAACAGAAAATGCACGACATCACCATTCGTGCTTTTACTCTCAATCCTCACCATGCAATCAATAATATAAATGTACACGACATCACCCTTCGTGCTTCCTCACTATATGAATAATATAAATGTGCACGGCATCACCCTTCGTGCTTTATCACTCTTCCTCACCATATGAATAATGTAAATGTTCATGTCATCACCCTTCGTACTTTATCACCCTTCCTCACCATATGCATAAATTGAAATGAGCACGACATCGCCCTTCGTGCTTTATCACTCTTTCTTACCATGAGCCACAACCGAAACAATAACAACCTGGCGAGGGCATCACAATCAAATAACATCATTTCATCATTTTATTTCACAACAGAAATCTCAACTTGAGCCAGTACTCAACCAATATAAAAAACCAAGAAAAACATTGTATGACTTGTTTAACATGAGTAATAACTAGTTTCAGCAAGAACAATACGTATAAAAGAACACAACGGTCATAAGTATAAGACTCACTCGCAAGCCATGACCCTACAACAACGTATGGATACTGGTCACCATACCTATACGTCGTACTTAACAACTAAACAAGTAGAAAATAAGGAAACAACACCTAATCTCTCGAGCTAAAGTTAGCCACAATACTAACCTCGATTCCACGACCACAATCAAACCTCAATTACCATTTTACCTCTCAATTCCACCTCTAATCCACTTGTATCTAATCATAATTAACTTAATAACATCAATAAATGCTAAAGAATTCAATTTCAATGCTTAATTATAGGTTTCCCAACATTTTTCCAAAAAGTCAAAAACCGACCCCGGACCCGAGTAGGGGAAGAACTCTTCTTTGTAAAATCGCCTATGAGAGCTTAGGGTTTGAAAATTTGAGAGAATGCGTTGAAATCCTGCTTAAGTTGCATTTTGATCAGTTGCAGATGTCGCGCTTGTGACCAGAGATTCGCAATTGCGAAGCTCGCAAATGGGAGATATGCATCGCAAATGCGAACTTGCTGCATGTCTACTACTGTCGCAATTGCAAACCTTTGGTCGCAATTGCGATGGTTTCCCCTCCCTGATGACTTCGCAAATGCGAAGATACGTTCGTAAATGCGAACTATTCTAGCCCAGGCCTATCACAATTGCGATAAAAAACTCGCAATTGTGAAGCTTGTGAAGCTCGCAAATGCCAAACATGATCTCGCAATTGCGATATACCAGATGCAACATTAGATTTTTCTAAGTCCAAATTGGCCTATCCAAAACTCACCCGAGCCCTAGGGACTCCAAACAGAACATGCACACAAGTCTAAAAATATCATACGGACTTACTCGTGCGATCAAATCGCCAAAATAACATCTTAAACAACGAATTTAACACCAAAAGAACATCACCAAAAATATTGAAAATTTTATTTTAACAACCGGACGTCCGAATCACGTCAAATCAGTCCCGTTTTTCACCAAATTTCACAGACGCGACTTAAATACTATATCAAACTTGTTCCGGGCTCTGTAACCAAAACACAGGCCTGATACCAACGAGATCATACACTATTCTATTTCTAAAAATTCTTATATTTTCCAACAAATAATTTTCTTTAAAAATTCATTTCTCGGACTAGGGACCTCAAAATTCGATTCTGGGCATACGCCCAAGTCAAATATTTTACTACGGACCCTATGGGACTGCTAAATTACGGATACGGGTCCATTTGCCAAAAATGTTGATCGAAGACACCTTTAATTAATTTTAAAGGTAAAATTCATTATTTTTCTTAAATTTCACATAAAAGCTTTTCGAAAATACGCTCGTACTATGCACGTAAATCAATGAGAATGAAAATGAAGTTTTAAGACCTCGGAACATGTAATTAGATTCTAAAACGAAAGATGACCTTTGGGCCATCACATTCTCCACCTCTAAACAACCGTTCATCATCGAACGGACATAGAAAAGTACCTGAGTCGGTAAAAAGATGGGGATATTTGCTTTGCATATTTGACTCGGACTCCCAGGTAGCTGCCTCAATAGGCTGAACTCTCCATTGCACACGAACCGAAGGGTAAGTCTTCGATCTCAACTATCAAACCTTCTGGTCTTGAATAGCTACCGGCTCTTCCTCGTAGGTCAAATCCTTGTCCAATTTGGTAGTGTTGAAGTCTAATACGTGGGATGAATTACTGTGATACTTCCGAAGTATGGACATATGAAAAACTGGATGCACAACTGATAAACCCAGTGGCAACACAAGTCTGTAAGCTATCTGTCCCACTCGATCAAGAATCTCAAAAAGCCCGATGAACCTAGGGCTTAACTTGCCCTTCTTCCAAAATTTCCTCACGCCCTTCATGGGCGACACCCGAAGCAACACTCGCTCCCCCACCATGAATGCCACATCACGAACCTTATGGTCGACATAACTCTTTTGTCTGGACTGAGCTGTACGAAGCCTATCCTGAATAATCGTAACCTTATCCAAGACATCCTGAACAAAATCTGTACCCAACAACTGAGCCTCTCTCGGATCAAACCATCCAACCGGTAACCAACAACATCTACCATGTAATTCCTCATAGGGAACCATCTGGACGCTCGACTGATAACTGTTATTCTAGGCAAAATCCGCTAAAGGCAATAACTGATCCCAAGAACCTCCAAAGTCAATAACACATGCTCAGAGCATACGCTCAAAAATCTGAATAGTACACTCGGACTGTCTGTCCGTTTGATGATGAAATGTTGTGCTCAACTCGACACGCATACCCAAATCACGCTGAACTGCCCTCAAAAAATGCGAGGTATACTGCGTACCTCAGTCAGAAATGACATATAGGGGCACACCATGAAGATGAACGATCTCCCGGATGTAGATCTCAGCCAACTGCTCTAAGGAATATAAAACTACCATAGGAATGAATTGCGCCGACTTAGTCAGCCTATCCACAATAACCCATGCTGCATCGAACTTCCTCTGAGTCTGTGGGATTCAAACAATGAAGTCCATAGTGATACTCTCCCACTTCCACACAGGAATTCCTGTCTTCTAAAGCAAACCACCAGATCTCTGATGCTTGAACTTTACCTGCCGATAATTCAAACACCGAGTTATGTATGCAACAATATCCTTCTTTACCTTCCTCCACTAATAATGCTGCCACCAATCCTGATACATCTTAGTGGCACCTGGATGAATAGAATACTGGGAACATGGGCCTCCTCTAGGATTAACTCACGAAGTCCATCCACATTAGGCACACAAACATGACCTTGCATCCTCAAAACTCCATCATCTCCATCTGTAACCTGCTTGGCACCACCGTGCTGCACTGTGTCCCTAAGGACAAGCAAATGAGGGTCATCATACTGTCGATCCTTGATACTCTCAAGCAATAAAGAGCGAGCGACTGTACAAGCTAGAACACGACTAGGCTCAGAAACATCCAACCTCACGAACTAATTGGCCAAAGCCTGAACATCCAAAGCAAACGGTCTCTCACCGACTGTAATATATGCAAGGATATCCATACTAGCTAACTTCAGACTCAAAGCATCAACCACCATATTGGCCTTACCAGGATGATACAAGATGGTGATATTATAATCTTTCAATAGCTCCAACCACCTCTTTTACCTCAAATTTAGCTCCTTCTTCTTGAACAAGTAATGCAAACTTTTGTGATCCGTGAACACCTCACACAACACGACATATAAATAATGCCTCCAAATATTTAGCACGTGTACAATGGCTGCTAGCTCAAGATCATGAAATGGATAATTTTTCTGGTGAATCATCAACTGCCGCGAAGCATAAGCAATAACCTTGCCATTTTGCATCAACAACACACCAAGTCCAATAGGCATACGTCGCAATATACTATATATGGCCCTGAACCTGTGGGCAATACCAACACCGGCGCCGTAGTCAAAGTTGTCTTGAGCTTCTGAAAGCTCACATCACACTCGTCCGACCACCTGAATGGGGCACCCTTTTGGGTTAACCTGGTCATTGGTGCTACTGTAAATGAGAACCCCTCCACAAATCGACTGTAATAACCTGCCAAGCCCAAGAAACTCCAGATCTCTGTAGCTGATGTGGGTCTGGGCTAGTCCTTGACTGCCCCAATCTTCTTAGGATCTACCTGAATACCCTATGCTGATACAACATGACCCAAGAATGCCACTGAACTCAACCAAAACTCACTTTTGAAAACTTAGCATATAACTAGTTGTCTCTCAAAGTATGATGAATGACTCGAAGATGCTTCTCGTGGTCCTCTCGGCTGCGGGAGTAGATCAAGATATCATCAATGAAGACAATCACAAAGGAATCAAGATAGGGCTTGAACACCTGGTTCATCAAGTCCATGAATGTCGCTGGGGCATTTGTCAACCCAAATGACATCACTAGAAACTCATAATGCTCGTACTGAGTGCGAAAAGATATTAGGGACATCGGATGCCCTAATCCTCAATTGATGGTAGCCAGATCTCAAATCAATCTTCAAAAACACTTTGGCACCCTGAAGCTGATCAAATAAATCATCAATCCTCGGCAATGGATACTTGTTCTTGATAGTGACTTTGTTCAACTGCCTATAATCTAGGCACATCCTCATCGATCCATCCTTCTTCTTAACAAATAACACTGGCACACCCAGGGAAATACACTAGGTCTAATAAAGCCCTTATCAAGCAAGTCTTGTAACTGTTCCTTCAATTCTTTAAACTCTTGTGGGGCCATGCAGCATGGCAGAATAGAAATGGGCTTAGTGGCCGGAGCCAAATCAATGCAAAAATCAATATCCCTGTCGGGTGGCATCCCCTACAGGTCTGTAGGAAATACCTCTAGAAAATCATGAACAACTGGCACAAAATTCATAGAAGGAACCTCAGCACTAGATTCACGAACATAAGACAAATAAGCCAAACACCCTTTCTCGATCATATGCCGAGCCTTCATATAAGAGATAACCTTGCTGGTAGAATGACCAAGAGTCCATCTCCACTTCAATAGAGGCAACCCCGGCAAAGCTAAGGTCACAGTCTTCGCATGAGAGTCCAACATAGCATTATAAGGTGACAACCAATCCATCCCCAAAATAATATCAAAGTCAACCATATCAAGAAGTAGGAGGCCTACACTAGTCTCAAAACCCCCAATAACAACCACGCACGAACGATAGACACGATCTACAATAATGGAATCACCCACCGGCATGGACATATATATGGGAGCACTCAAAGAATCATGAGGTACAACCAAATAGGAAGCAAAATAAGAAGACACATAAGAGTATGTAGACCCTAGATCAAACAGAACTGAAGCATCTCAACTACAAACTAGAACAGTACCTATGATAACTATATTGGAGGACTCAGCCATAGGTCTGGCTGGGAAAGCATAATATTGGGGCTAGGCCCCACCACTCTGAACTACATCCCTGGGACGGCCTCCTGCTGGCTTACCGCCACCTCTAGCGGCCTGACACCACCTCTAACACCTCAACCTCAACCTCTAGCGGCCTGACCCCTACCTCTAGCTTCCTAAGCAGGTGGTGGAACACCTTGTGTTGGAACCATGGCACGAGAACCCTGATGCTGAGAACTGCTCGAGGCTCGAGGGCAAAATTTAGCAATATGCCTCGGATCGCAACAAATATATCAAAACTTTGGCTGCTAAGAATGCTGACAATAAAACTAATCTTGACGACAGGAGTAACCACCCTGAAAACTCTGGAGCGGAGGTGCACTGATAGGAGTTGATGGTTCACTATAGGTTAGCTGATCAGAATACTACCTATGATGGCCACGACCAGCTGTAGCACCATAAGAAGTCTGAAGTGCTGAATGAAATAGCTTGGGAGGATGACCTCTACCAAAGGAATCCCTACCTCCAGACGAGAGACCACTGAACCTGCCATAATGATGAGGCCTCTTGTCATACCCCTGACCACTCCCCTAAGCTAAAACCATCTCAACTCGTCTAGCCACATTGGTCAATCCTGTAAAGAAATCTCGCTCTCGGACTCCTTAGCCATCTGCAATCTAATAGGCTGAGTGAGTCCCTCAGTAAACCTCCTCACCCTCTCTCTCTCTCTCGGTGGGGAGTATAAGAAGAGCATGACGAGCCAAATCAATAAACCTAGTCTAGTACTGGGTGACAGTCATAGAACCCTGCGGAAGATGCTCGAACCGCCTGCAGTACTCCTCTCTCTAAGTGACGGGAAGGAACTTCTCGAAAAATAGCTGAGAGAAATAGTCCCAAGTAAGAGATGGTGACCCAGCTTGTCTGGTCAAACAATAATCTCTTCACCATTTATTGGCGCAACCTGACAGACAAAAAGTAGCAAAGCCGACCCCATCGGTCTCCACTATCCCCATGTTTCATAGAACCTTGTGACAACTGTCCAAATAATCCTGGGGATCCTTTGAAGATGTACTGTCATAGGTAGTAGTGAAAAGCCTGGTGAACCTATCCAATATCCACAAAGCATCAAAAGACATAGTTGATCCATCACCGATCTGAGCTACCACACCCGGTAGAACTACCCCAACTAGCTGGGCTGTTGGAGTCTGAAACTGGGGAGCCACCTGCTTTGGAATGCGAGTAACATGAGTCTGTGCTCGTACCCAACCCGAGAGACAGTTAGTGCTACCGAAAGTATGCCAGCCTGAGTGACACTCTCCATAAGGCCCACAAGACAGACCAAAAGCATCTTGAAGTACCGGAGTAGCGATGAACCCCTCCGAATCCTGATTTGGCTCTACCGGAACGGTCTTGGCCAGAACCTCATCATCAAACTCTACTTGAGGCTCTGTCGCTGGTGTTGCTGCTCTAGGCTAAGCCCTGTCCTTGCCTAGGCCTCTAACACAGCCTCAGCCTCGTCCTCTACCCCTCGTAGGAGCTGCCCCTAAGGGCTCGAGCTGCTGATTTGCTGATGAAGCAGTACACGTTCTTGCCATCTGCTAAAGAACAGAGTAGGAGTTCAATTAGCATTATGTAATTAAATCGCACGACACAGAAGAATATACATGAAGTTATTCCTAAACTCTGTAGCCTCTGGGGGATAAGCACAGACGTGTTAGTACCGATCCCTCAGACTCTACCAAGCTTATTCGTGAATTGTGAGACCTAGGCAACCTAGTGCTCTGATACCAACTTTTCACGACCTGGATTGCCCACCGCCGGGATCGTGATAGCACCTACTCTTGAAAGCTATGCAAGCCAAGAGATAGCTTTCTAACGCATTAATTATTAATCCAAACAGTAATATATAAAGGCTAAAGCTAAGAAGATATAAAGTGCGAAAGTTTCATAACAGTTCAAAACTCAAAAACATGGCTACCCCAATGATAGGTGTCACAATTCACAAACGTCTAAGAATTTCTACAAATACTGGTTTAAAGGAAAAATACATCTATTTCTCAGAATGAATGAAAATAGGAACTAAGATAGAGGGAAGGGGACTCCAGGGTCTACGAATGCTGTCAGAACTACCTTGGGTCTCTTGTGGATTGAAGGCAACAACCTCGAACTCTGATCAGTATGGTCCAGTACCAGGATCTGCACGAAACGTGCAGAGTGTAGTACTAGTACAACTGACCCCATGTACTGTTAAGTGTCGAGCCTAACCTCGACAAAGTAGTGACGAGGGTAGAACACGACAAACAATATAAACCAGTGCAGTTAACAATATACTAATAGAATACAAGTATTAAAAACTGAGCAAAAATGAACGGGAAGGGGCAACATGCTATGGGGGTTCTAACACAAAGAATGATAGTAGTACAAGAACCTAAAAAGCTAGAACACTTGAACCGACAACAACGAATAAACACATCAAACAGAAAATGCACGGCATCACCCTTCGTGCTTTTACTCTCAATTCTCACTGTGCAATCAATAATAGAAACATGCAGGGCATTACCCTTCGTGCTTTATCATTCTTCCTCACCATATGAATAATGTAAATGTGCACGGAATCACCCTTCGTGCTTTATCACTCTTCCTCACCATATGCATAAATAGAAATTTGCACGGCATCACCCTTCGTTCTTTATCACTATTCCTCACCATATGCATAAATAGAAATTTGCATGGCATCACCCTTCGTGCTTTATCACTCTTCCTTACCATAAGCCACAACAGAAACAATAACAACCCGACAAGGGCATCATAATCAAATAACTTTATTTCATCATTTGATTTCACAATAGAAATCTCAACTTGAGCCAATACTCAACCAATATCCAAAACCAAGAAAAACATAGTAAGAATTGTTTAACATAAGTAGTAACCAGTTTCTGCAAGAACAATACGTATAAAGGAACACAACGGTCACAAGTATAAGACTCACTCGCATGCCATGACCCTAAAAGAATGTATATATACTCGTCACCACACATACGTCGTACTTAACAACTAAACAAGTAGCAAATAAGGTAACAACACCTAATCTCTCAAGTTAAGGTTAGCCACAACACTTACCTTGATTCCACAGCCACAATCAAACCTCTATTACCTCTTTACCTCTCGATTCCACATCCAATCCACTTGTATCTAATCATAATTAACTTAATAACATCAACAAATGCTAAAGAAATTCAATTCCAGTGCTTAATTATAGGTTTTGCAATATTTTCCCCAAAAGGTCAAAAACTGACCCCTAACGCGCTTGGTCAAAACTCAAAGTTCGGATCGAAACCCGATTACCCATTTACCCACGATCCCGAATATACAATTGGTTTTGGAATCCGACCTCAAATTGACGTCTAAATCCCCAAATTTCAAAATTCCTAAATTCTACCCAAAACACCCAATTTCTCCATGAAAATCCCTAGATTTTATGATGAAATCTTGTAAAAAGATGGAATAGATTGAAATAAATGAGTTAGAAATTGTTTACCTATGAGTTGGGGAAGAACTCTTCTTTGGAAACATCGCCTATGGGAGCTTAGGGTTCAAAATTTGAGAGAATGAGTTGAAATCTCGTCTAAGTTGTGTTTTGATTAGTTGCAGATGTCACATTTACGACCAGAGCTTCGCAATTGCGAAGCTCGCAACTTCGGAGGGGCTCCTACAACCCAAGTGCTATCATAATCATCAATATAACCGTTGCGACGTGCATCCCGATCCCATAACTGTTCCTCGTAACCAGGCTCCTGGCCTCACTCAGTCATCGATCTCTCCAGTCTTACCCATAGCTCACAATAACATGAAAATAAACCCAAAACAATGATATGATGAATCAATAACTAACTGAGACTGAGATATGATATAAAAATGCATGAACATGACTGATTACAGATTATTAATAAAATAATGAGATGACAGCAAGAAATGACCACTAAGGGTCCCAACAATACCACCATAAAGCCTAAACATGATATCTAGCATGATTTACAACTCAATTACTTTATTACAAGATGAAAGCATGAATATCAACAGTATAGAGTCACTAAATGGTACCTGGAATCACCCAGGTCACAATTCTCGCGGTGTAAGCTTGCACTGCCGTCACTTGGCATGTGCGTCACCTCAATACCAATCTCATATCACATAATTTGGGGTTTCAAACCCTCAGAACCAAGTTTTAAAAAGTTACTTACCTCAAACCAAATAAAGTCCTACTTCGGAATAACTTTTCCTCTCAAATCGCCCTCCAATCATCCCGAATCTGGCCACAAAGAATATAATACGATCAATATAGGCTAAAGGAATCATTTCCACAAGAAAAATATCAAATTATAGCCAAAAATCTGAAATCGGCTCAAGCCCAGCACCCAGGACTACGTCTTTAAATCTGATAAAAGTCCCAAAACCCGAAAGTCCATTCACTCACGAGTCACACCATACCAAATTTACTCAAATCCGATAACAAAATCGCAGTAAAAACCTCAAAATTCTCTCTCAAGAACACTTTCATTTTCCCCATATTTTCACCCCTAATCACAAATTAGATGATAATATCACAGATATAATCATGGGATTTAACCAAAAGGAATAAAGAAGCACATATCCCAATCAACTCCGCGAAAATTCCTTTAAAAATCGCCCAAATCCGTGATCTTTAGCTCAAAGTATGAAAAATGAGTGCAACCCCTTGATTTTGAATTTAGCACTGTCTGCCCAGATTTCTGTTACACCCCATAAGTTTAACAACCTTGATACCATTATATATATATTTGATATAGTATTTTGAGTGGAACATTTTTGTAAAGAAAAAATGGTTTGAAGAATACGATTTTATATAGTTATTAATATTACTACTTTCGAATATATTTTAAATTATACACATAATATGAAAAAAGTTTATAAGAGTTTCTTTAAGAACATTAAAATTTTTATTTTCACAACCGGACATTCAAATCATGTCAAATTAGTCCTGTTTCTCCCCAAATTTCACGGTCACGACTTAAATACTATATCAAGCATGTACCGGACTATGGAACCAAAATACGGGCCCGATACCAACGAGATCACACACTATTCCATTTCTAAAAATTCTTATATTTTCTAGCAAACAATTTCTTAAAAAATTCATTTCTCTGGCTAGGGCCCTTGGAATTCGATTCCGGGCGTACGCTGAAGTCCCATATTTTACTACGAACCCTACAGGACCGTCAAATCATGAGTCTGGGTCCGTTTGCCAAAAATATTGACCTAAGTCAACTTTAATTAATTTTAAAGGTAAAATTCAATGTTCTCTTAAATTTCACATAAAGGCTTTCCAGAAACGAGCCGGGACTGGTCACACAAATAGAGGAGAATGAAAATGAGGTTTTAAGGCATCAGAACAAGAAATCGGATTCTAAAGAAAAAGATGACCCTTTGGGTCATCACACTAACACACTTGCAAGGCAAGACGACAATCACATAGCAACTACACATTTGAATAAACATTGTTTAATAAACTCAACAGCGGAAATATCATAAATATCTGCTACAAATAACTGAAATACTACTACAACCACCTTAAAATACAGTGTCAACAAGTACATGGGCTTTACCGAGTATCAAAACATAAACCAACTCCCTAGTAAAATTGTATGAGTAATAGAACAATACTGAAGAAAATAAGGAAATGAGAGTCAAAGTTCACGGACGTCATATAACTACCTTGAAATCTCCAAACAAGTACTAACACAGATTTAGCAATCACTACGTCCAGATGTACCTGGATCTACACACGAAGCGCAGAGTGTAGTATGAGTACAACCAAACCCATGTACTCAATAAGTAATAGAACTAACCTTGAGTTGAAAATACTGACAAGTGCAAAAGAAGACAGTCAGAGTCTACTATAAAGAAAACATATGTATAATGATGTGCAATGTCCCGATTTGTCGTTTTGTTTAGTTTCGCCCCATTATCTCTTTTTATTGCTTCACATATATGTGTTTATGCTTTTATGACTTGCGGGGCTAATTAGTTTCGTTATGGGAAGCTTTCGTGTTGAATTGGTGTCACGACCCAAAATCAACCATCGTGATGGTGCCTATCGTCGAACTAGGCCAGCCTCAACTTAATAACCCAACACTTGTGAGCATCTGATTTTTGCTCTATACAAAATACTCCTATAAAATTCCCAAAAGATAGGTTTTTCTATTAATTATTTTCCATTTTTAGGAATTGTTCTAGAATTTTCTTAATTATTTGCATTTCTCTGCATGTTTAATTTTTATTTAAATCATGAAAAATACAAAAAACAAATCATGCATTACATTAGGATTTGTTTTTACATTTTAGAATTAATTAGTAATTATTTGTTTTATAAAATTTAAAAACACAAAAAAATACCTCATTTTTACATCTTTGTTTTTAATTTTTAGTTTATTGACTTTTTCCCTTTTAATTTAGAATTAATTGATATTTACAATTTTTATAATTAGCTAATTTTGTTTAATTTCACATTTTAGATAATTTAGGATTATTAATTATTATGATTTTAAAGTAAAAAAATAAAAATAAAATTTAAAAAAAAGGAAAGCAAAGGTATAATTGAAAAGGGGGATTTTATTCAAATTTGGGCCATTTTTAAAAGCCAAACCCGTCCAAATTGCCCAAGAACCCAAGCCCAAATAATTGCCAAACCCGGTCCAGCTCCTACAGTTTCCAAACGACCCCGTTTCATGTTGACTTGATCACAACCGTCGGATTTTATCAATCCAACGGCTCGGAATTGAACAGTCCTTCGCCTTATAACTGTCCGAATCAAGTCGAACCAACCAAGAAAACCAAAAATTCACTTCATTTTTTTCTGTATCTCACCTTCACCTTGAGAAACCCTAGCCGCCTCATAACCCACGCTGCCTCCACCATGGACCACCACCGGAAATCGCCTCACAACAGTTCCAGTGGTCCAATCGCCCCCAAAATGACACCATGAACTCCCCTTCACATCCCCATTCCAAATACTCACTCCCTTTCCTTCGAATCATCCCCTGTCTGTTCGAATCTTGAATAAAAAATCCAGTCAAAACGCTAGTTATTCCAAACCTCACCATTTTAACACCCCAGACTCCCCTTTCCCTCCTCATCTTAGATCCCTCACCAGTTTTTACAAAATTCTCACCTAATTGTTCGAATTTCAGATCTAAGAGTCAATCCGAAAACCCTAATCTTCCCACAAATCGACCCAGAGCTCCTCTGCTTCTCTTTTCCTTCAAAGTTAAGGCTCCCACAAGTCTTTTCTTTCATGGAGATCCAGTCAAAGCTATGCAAGGCCGGATCACTTGAAGGAAAAGATCTCTGTTAGTCAAGGCGAAAACGGACCACCATAGGCTTCTGTTGTTTTTTTCATCCAGTTTCCATGGTAAGGCATCAGTCACTTTTACCCCTCTACTTCTTCTCTTCTTTCTTTTTTTTTCTTGCCAAGTCAGTTATCTTCATAGTTTGATTTTCAGTTTTATTATTCTCTAGATGTGTTTAGTTAGCAATTTTGTGCTAGGATGCATCAGTTTGTTCGTGTTGGTTTGTTTGTTCAAAATTTTGTTTAGTCTTCTAATTTAGTTAGTTCAGGGTCAACCTAGCTTATAGGATAATTAGCTATTTCATTCATGTTTTTGAATGCATCGTTCAATTAGCTTTTAGTTTGTTTGATTCCATTTTAATCTATGGTTTATTATGAATTGGTTTCATGTGTCAATTGAAAAATGTTGAATATGGTAGTTTAATTTTGATTGCTTTAGATTAATTAGGGCTAATATTAGAAGTATAAATTGTTTGTCTGCTCTCTTCTTCTTCATGTTTCCATTTGTTGTCTAATTGATGAAAGTATGAATTAGATTAACTAGGTTTCTGTTATCAGTTCAGTTTGGTTTTAGTGTCCTTTAGGGCTAATTAAATAAGCAATTGCTCAATTTATTAGTTTTAAGATAGAATGAATTCAGCATGTTTTGTTTCAGCACTAATTTGGTTTCTTGATGCTTTCTGGTTTTGTTTAGCTTGATTTGGAAATCAGTGGAACTTTAGGGGTTTATTTGAATTTAAAAGAGTTTAGGATAGAACCTGAAATAAGTAGTAACCTAAGGGGTAAAAAAGGGTTTTCTACTTAAGATGAAAATCAGAAATATCCAAGAAAAGGTTACAGCTGTCCCAGCTGTTAAAAAGATGCTGAAATAATAGGACAACTGTACCAAGGACTGTACTATTATTCCCTAGGATAAGGAATATGCTAAAAGATACCTTCCCCATAGGCAGCCTATATATGGGCTCAAACATTCTGAAAAAACGGAGATTTGGATATACATTTTTAGTAATAATTTACTGCATAAAATCACTCCTTCCTCGTTTGAAAAGTTCAAGTTTTAGAAATTTTAGTAAAAGCTTTCCTCTTTGGTTTTCAAAAAAGCTGAAAAATAACTTGAAGTAGGGCATTCTCTCCTGGTTCCTTTAGTTGAAATCTCTGAGTTTTCAAAGGTTGAATTTGATTTGCTTTGCTGGGCTGTTTATTGTTGCTGTTGCTCCCTCTCTTTTGGAATTTTAGTATTGTTCTAGCGACCTCTATTTGGTCTCTTTTCTTGAATCATCTTTAGGTATGTAACCATATTCTAACTATGAAATGAATTTATTTGTGCAAACCTAAAGTTCTTCATGAATATGTGTGTATGGCTGAAGTCAATGTGTGTTTATTTCTGTCAAGTTTGTTTGGTATTTTGTATGCACTTCAGTAGCATGAATTTTTTTCTTAAAAGTGGTATTAATAGCTTTGGTTCATAGTAAAATACTTAGTTGAGATTGTTGTTTATGGTTCTTTGAAGTAATATCTTTTCTTCTTCCATCTGATTTCTTCATTTAAACACTTTTTCTATTCTTTTCTTCTCATTTGGCCATGAGCTATAACCTACTGGTCTAACCACTAGTTGGTTGGGGCAGTTAGTTTAGAAGCTCTAAGGTGGGATTCACATGTTTCTTATAACAAAGGGGGATGAAGCTACTATGGACAAAGCCATGTTCAAAAGAGGCATGAATCTTCTACTAGTATATAAATTTGTAATAGTTTAGCTTGAGATTTGGTTAGTAGATTAGTGTTGGATTAGATTGTTATTTAGAATATTTGTTTCAGGAAAGCAGTAGCATGAATTACAGCAATGCAAAACTTGTTTGCTGGTGTAAAAGTTGGCATTCATACTTTGAAATTGTGTAATAACTGGATTGTCCAAGAGCTTGGTTAAACAAGTTCTATTTGTAAGTTCGAACTTACATTTCACATGCTGGGTTGCAATTAATGCATCTAAGTGTGTGTTCTTGGTAAAATTTAAGGTTTTATCTTTGTAAACAGTACTGGTTTAAATCAAGATGTTCCCCTGTTTGATTTTTCTGTCACAAGGAGAGAGTTGAGCTTTGGTTTGGGCTTGGCTAAGGCCTAGTCAAGGCAGCCTGGTAGAAACTCATGTTTGGGCTGCCTTCACCACAGTTCACTCTTTGCCTTTTGGGCTCGACTTCAGGCCCAAATGGCCTTGAGCTCCAGTTCTATTTCTTCAGCATGAAAACTGTTTTCCATTGTCCTGAATTGGGCTAGACTTGGCCCAATTAAAACCGCGCCTTTGTTTTCTGATTATGTATTCCTTTGAATAATAATCGTACATTTTAAGTTTAATCACGTGTAGTTTATGTTTGCAAAACGTGTAAGGTATGATCAATGAACAATCTGAATTATGATGGGATCTGTTTATTTCCACTTACAAGTGATTTCCCTCGCAATCTTTTAATTTACATGTATACTTCAGCTTAGAATGAAGGGCAGATAGGCCCAAATTAGAAAACATAGCCATCTAGGCCCGCCTAAATTTGAACCCAATGTGGGTCTCCAGATTCAAATCGAGCAATAATGGCCTTAAGTTTCTTTTTGATTTCTGGGCCAATTTGTGAACCCAACTTCAACTATCAAAGCTGATTTGTTAACAAGCCACTGCTGGCCTATTCCCTTGCCCCAAAACGTTTTAAAGCTTCTCTTAGTCATTTAGCTTTTGTTAAGATTAAGTTAGTTTGAAATAAGAATATCTTTAGGTGGCCTTAAATTAAATACCTTCCTTTAAAATCATTTGAGGTGTGTCATGCTAAATAAAACCCCTAAGCCCATGGCTCTCATAAAACTAGTTAGCTCTTATAAAAAATTTGAGGTGTGACATTTTTATTAAATAACCCATGGGCCTCATGTAATTAATTCAAAATTTTTTAAAAGTCGAGGTGCGCCATCAATTGAACTTCTCGTGGCCCTCATAAACGTTGTTATTAATTTGAACCTTCGTAGTTGATTTCGGCACGTTCTTAAATTGATTTGTTAATTACTAATTTCGGGTGCACATTTCATGTGACCCAACTTCAACTCTCAATAATGTTAAATAGAATGCGTCGCGAACCACGAGTGCATTTCATGTAGCGTGGTTCAAGGCATGTTTTAAATAATGTTGAACTTCCTAAAGGCGTTTTAAAATAACTAAAAAGCGGTTATAAAAGCTAAAAATGCACATAGGCTAAAACATGTAATAAATTGGATAACATGCCAATTTTAATAGTTCAAGCGACCGTACTAGAACCACGGAACCCGGGAATGCCTAACACCTTCTCCCGGGTTAACAAAATTTCTTATCTAGAATTTGTGGTTCGCAGACTTTAAAAGGAAAGTCGAATTTCCTCGTTTTGGGATTTAAAATAAAATGGTGGCTTGGGACACCAAATAAAATATTCCAAGTGGTGACCCTTTTAAATAAATAATCTCATTTCGATTTATGTCACTTTAATTAGAAAAACTCCCATATACCCTCAGGGTGTAAAAAAGGAGGTGTGACAGCTCTGGCAACTCCGCTGGGGATCCAAACCCAGAACTTCAGTACAGGGTCCAAGAATTCGAGCTTAGACTAACTGTTATAATTGGCTTGTTTTATCTGATTTTTACATGTTGATCCTAATGTACTAAATGCCGTTTTTTACCACTTTGATATTGGTTGGACTATATATAAATTGCTACAAAACCCTCTCCTCTATAAGTCTTATAAATCATCCGGGAAGTGTGCACTTCGTGTAACTTCTTTTCTGTTAGAGTCATATCCCAATTTAGAATGAGGTTCGAACAAGTTGCAATGCCGGTGAAGCTTCTTTATTCCCGGTACGCTCCCCCCCCCTCCGGCTCGAGTTGTCCGCTCGGGTTAGCCAAATTTACAATAATACACCTAGATTTTTAAACCTAGTATAACAAAGCCTCATGCCGGAACCCTAGTAGGAACGCTTGTTTGCATCATGTGCATTTGACTTTGGAGACTCAACACAGGGGTTGGGTCTGTCTAGGACAGGTGTACCCGAAATGAAAAGACCATCCTGATGCATTCTACTTGCTACTTGTTGCATTTATTTGCTTCGGATTGCATGTTGACTGGTTTATGAATAATGGAGGAAAATTGGGAAAGAGAAAAATCAATTAGAGGGCTGAGAGAGATAATTATTTGTTTTTGAAAAACCCGGTATCCAAAAAGTCCCGAAACTCTGCCGAAATTTTGAAAAAAAAGAAAAGAAAATTTGTTTCAAGAAAATATCTGGTATTGTTTTTATTATGTCAAAATTGCCCGAACTATGCCAGTTTGATTCTCACCAGATGTGAGATACGTAGGCAACCCTCACCGGGTCCAACTCCATTTTTTTGCAAAAATAACCCAAAACAAACAAAATTTTTGTTGTTTTAGGTGATGCCATTCTTGTATAAATAGCCAAAATGTCCCCAAAAGGGCGCCGGAAGGGTGTTTTTGCAAGAACAACCACCTTGTTTTTTACTACTAGGGTGGTCGGATGTGGAACCCTACAAATATCCTCAAGCAAATGTCGCACTCTTTTCCTTCGACCGAGTCTTGTTGATACCCAATTTTTCTCCATATATTATTTTTATGCAAAATACTTTCAAAATAGTATATGTATGCATATATAAGTGTGTCCAAATATTTTAGTATTTTTCCTAATTTTTAAAAAGATTTTTAAATCAATTTATTACCCTGTCTTAGCAGTACAAAAATCAATAATTATTCCTCAAATTATCATTTTGGTGATTAACTTATTTTATTCTCATATTTATACCAAAATATAGCTAAGGTAATATTTACACATTTTTACAAATTCATTTAGTATTTTTAAAGCTAAATTGCATATAATTGCAATTTTAGTCTATTGTAATATTTAATTGCGTTAATAATTACAAATTTATTCCAATATACTTAATTTAATATTTATATATTGTTAATTAATTTAGTACCTTTAATTTATTTCCAGAAATTATTTACTATTTTTATAAAATGAAAAGGGGAAAAGTGGCTATTTAAATACTAGCCCTATTTCATTTCAATTATAGCCCAAATCAACCCCCCAATTGAAACCAATTGCAATTTCAAATTACCCGGACCTATTTCTAAATTACCCGACCCCTAACCTGTTTAATTCAACTCGCCCAGCTCCCCTTTTGATCCAGGCCGTTGATCTTTTTGATCAACGACCACAATTCTCTCTTTCCTTTTTTAATTCACAAACACCCCAACCCTAAAAGCATTTTCATTCACCTGCTGCCTCTAAAACCCCTCTCCTCTCTCAAACTCTCTCGAACCTTCCCTAACCCTAGCCCTTCGAAGTTCTATCTGATTTTTCTTTTAGATTTGTTGTTTATCTATGCTCTACTTGAGTTTTCAAATGATTTCCCTAACTTTTCTTTCAAAAAAATTACTTTTCAAAGTCTTTCTTTTACGATCTAGGGTTCTCTGAAAATGCTTAAGTGTTTCTCTGACTTTCTTTTCCTTTTATTTTGTGTGTATTTGCCTCTACTGTGTTCTATGTTTTCCTTCTTCCATGTATGTTCTTCTACTGTGCTTTCTATATTCTGTTCTTGTATGTTCTTCTACTGCACTTTCTATACTATGTTCTTGCATGATTTTCTACTATGTCCCGCTATTTTCTTCTACTATGTTCTGGTATTTTCGCCTACTGTATTCTTCTACCGTGTTCTTAAGTGGTCTTACTATTTTTCTTCTATTGAACTTTGTTTAAATCTCTTTTAAAAGGATCTTCTTAAGCATGCTTTCTTCTACTATTCTTATCGGTCTTTTCTCATCATGTTTCGAATTAGTTTTTTACTCTGTTTGCTTTGAACCCCTCTACTGTATTTACATGTTATTCATGAGTTCTGTTGCTGGAAGAAGCATGTTAGAAGTTTCAGTTCTTTTCTGAAACGCAGCACAGTCAACTCGACGCTACACTAAGGTAGGAAGAGCGGGTCACAATAGCGTTTACCCGATATGAGGGCCGGGATCGATTTCCTCAGGGAGCTAGAAGTGGATTTTGATTGTCTGTCTATCCTAAAGATGTGTTTGTACTCCTAATGTCACTTCAAATATTTTTGAGTTTTCGAATTATAACTAATTTTATAAAATTATTAAGTAACTCTAAATTATGCTACGAGATTAGTGCTAAGTTATATCTAATGGGAATAAGGGCACTAGGGTCGTGACACTACCTAGGTGGCTAATTGACGGGTAGATGTTACTAAGGTTTGATTGACATAATTGGGGCTTATACTATAACCGTTGCACAATTTTACCCACTCTCACATCTCTCGGTAGAGAAAGTAATTTTTCCCAATTGACTCTCTCGAGACCAAATTGGTAGGCAAATTAGACCAAGCAACTAGGGTTCAAGTAGGGTAATTACTCTCTCGAGGTTTAACCCGTTAATTGGGACTATCATTTCTCATGAGTCCATCCCAATTCCTTGTTGGGTTAATTTTGGGGTCATAGATTCTCTTTCTCAAGAAGAATTAAGCCCATAAGGCTTGAATAAGTGTTTGCAACCACTAATTCTAGATTAAAACATAAAACCAACCCAAATAGAAAACACCCATAGTCAATCTCACACAAGATGGCAACACCCATCAATTACCCACACTAGGATTGAGCCACAACCCTAGCTAATGGGTTTAGCTACTCATGCTAGATAAAGAAATTGAAGAAAAAGATGAAGAACTAAGCATATTAATTAATTGCTAAAATTAATCTACAGAATCTGTTGTAAATGTAAAGCAAAAGTGCCAAAAATGGCTACAAAAGTTGGTCTCACGAGCGTAGCTATCAACTGATCTATCTTCATACCTAAAAAATGGTAAAATGTTCTATTTATACTAGGCTTGAAAAACTGGACAAAAATACTCCTGCGGGGTCAAGACGGTCCACATTAAATGGACCTCGGCTGCACTGGGTTCACTTTTGCTTCTCTGAACTTGGACTCTATGGACCGCGTAGAATGGACCGCGGCCGCGGAGGGAGCTGGTGTGGTCCGCGCACTCACGACCGCGGACCGCATGACTTTGGCTTTGAAAACTTCATCTCTCTGAATCTCATGACTGCGGACCGCACAAAAGAGTAGTGCAACCATGTAGCATTCACCATGGACCGCGAGATGTGTACCATGGCCGCGCTTCTTCTAGCCTGAATCACCAACTCTCTGAACCACCTAGTGCGGCCGCATTCCATTTTGCGTGATCCGCACTAGGCCTTCTTTTCTTAGATTCCTTGGTCTTTGATACTTGAGCAGGTTTCACTCCTTTTTGAGCCAATCTTTGACGTTTCGTCATTTTGTCGATAAAACCTACAATCAAGAACAACTTGTATGCATTTTAGGACTATTTTGTAACAATATATGATCAAAGCATAGGCAAGTAGGGGCATAACTCATGTTAAAATCCTAAATTATCAACTCCCCCAAACATAAACCTTTGCTTGTCCTCAAGCAAATAAAATAAGACCCACCCCTTAAAGGAAAATACAAGTAATTCTAGCTATCCTAAGGTAACCTCAACAAGCATCAATTGGGACTAACAATTACCCTCAATACGAATGGATCATTAACACAACTTAAATTTTGAAAAACTATGGATCAAGTGTGACACATGAGCATCAAGAATTGACTCAGTACATTAAAGAACTCTCTCAATTACTTTGGTCGTTGTGGAACTCAAACTCACACGTGCTCAACTCTCCCTATGCAAACCTCACCTTTTAGAGCACAAGCACACAAACCAAGGTTAATGGGAATTTACTCGTCTCTCTCAAGGAAAGGTCACAAGTCCGGCTCTAAGTACCATATGCTTGACCCTCATGTAAGTATCCACTAATGCGAGCATCATCCAACTCAAGATCATATAGGGCTTTTGTGGAGTCAATGTGAAGGCTTTTGGTTCAGGGTAGGAAAGGTTATTGGTTTATATGGGTTTCATCTTCCCTTAAGCACTTCTTTTGATTCATTGGCACAATTATCTTTGACTCTTTGAGTATTTCACTTCTTTTCAAGGGGTTAGAGAGACACATTGTCACTCTTTCTTATACAATTCAAAACATTTCTCCTTTTTCTACTTTTTCCACACCTTTTTCACTTTTGTTTTTCTTGAATCCTGTTTTATTCTTTGCACATTGGGCTTTCTTCTTGTCTCTTTCTTTTCTTTATTTTTCATCGCCTTCCTTTTTTTCGCTTTTGTTACTTTTACTACTTTGTTTCCTTTCTTGTCTCTACCCCCCAAACTTAGACTTTTGCCATTACTTAAGGGACGATTTGGGTGCCAAGAGAGGGTATAATTTAGAATGGGTATAGGCTTGTAGCGTTGGTTCTTGAAAGAACAAGGTTTAAGGTTCAAAAGGGTTAGCTAATGATTATATCATTGGTCGGCTATGGAATTGTTCAACTATTGTTTGTATCAAGAAGAGCCTATAATCACTTCTCAAGATGAATTTCACTCAAAATTTTGCCTCAACAAACATTCAAGGCAAGTTCTAGACCATTGGCTCAGGACTTGGACTCACAATTTAATTTCTCACCACACACACTAAAGGATTGCTGAAGACATAGAGTCGGGGGCCCACACCACACCAAGTGAAGCTTTGCTTGAGGTACCCTTAACTATAAACTACTAAAAACAAAATAAAAATAAAAAAGGGACTCTAACCCTTAAGAAGATTATCACGCCATCCATCATCGGGAAGAGCTACCGGTTCGCACAACACTCTACCCTTGGAAAGAACTGTGGCATTAAGAAAACCAAGGGCTTATTGAAAGCGCTAAAACCGAACAAAAAGGTTTCGAGACTATCTACTAACTAAGAATGAAAAATTTGTACGAAAATAGAAAATAGAATAAATATTTACAATCGGGGATTAGAATATACAACGGGGGATGAATATATATACAAGAATGTAACTTTATATACAGACAAAAGAGAAGACAAAAAGTGCGATAAAAAGTAACTAAATGTAAAGTTATATACAAACAAAATAAAAAAAATCAACAGAAACATAAACTAAGTCAACTAATATATACAATCATCTGGATAAAAAGTAGGGTGCATCCCCCACAAATAAAAGCTGGCATTGGGTTGTCCCCAATGCCAACTAAACAAATAAGCATTATAAAACAAGAGGAAAGGATATAGGAGCTCCCTAAGCCTCGTCTATATGCATGGGCACATGAGTGGTCCTCGGGTCCTCTGTATGTACGGGAACCTCAGACTGGTTCCCGATCTCCTGCTGCACAACTGCTGGGATTAGGGCCTGGACCTGTACGGGCAGAATATCTAGAGCAACCTGTGGCTGACTTGAGGAAACCTCCTGTAGGTCTGCCAACCGGATGACCGCCTCGTCTGCACTAGGGAGCTTACTCTTCTTCCTAGGAAGCCTCTGAGTCTGCTCCTGTTGTGGCTCTGCTACTAGTGCTGCTGCTGGGGTTGGGGTACTTAAATAGCAAGTCTAAAGGCAGCTGGTCTGCCTTTAGCTTGTCAACATCCTCTCTCAGCGCCTTCATAGACTCCTTGGAAGCCCGTGATTTGCACAACCTTTTGTGCTCCCTGGAAAGATCCCTAAGGGCCTTGCGATGTCAATCCACTTCCTTAGCCAATGCAGCCTGAGAATCAAGAATCTTTTGCTGGTTGGCAAGAATCTCCTTAAGTGCATCCTCGATAGACTGGGGCACCTACACTGGTTGTGGTGCCGACTAAGCCGCAATGGCAGAAGTCAAGGTGGACAACTTGGATAAAGCAGTCACCATCCAGTTGTTCAAGCTATGAAGTGTCTGGCTCAGCTGGTGGGCGGTGATAGGATGGGCCCGGGAAGATGGAATCCCTGGGCAAGCTGAAGTAGAGGGATCAGCAGTAGTGGAAGGTCCGGGAGGCATGTCAGCAATTGTGGAAGTAGGCTCAGTAGAGGGCTCTACCACAACCGGCTCTTCAGACTGGCTGGTTGGGGCAGAAGCAGGCAGCTTGTAATTTTTGTCCTTAGGGTTGTCTGACCCCTTCAAACTGTACTAGGATAAAGGAGCCACAGGTTTGAACTTGACGTCAAACGGTCTCTTCTCCACCTCCAAGTCCCGCAAATACATAGTGAGGGTGCTGGGAAAAGGGTAGTTCTGGTCATGCTCAACCCCCACTGTAGAAATGACGTGGGACATCACATTGCTTACGTTGATAGGATATCGCACCATAATAGAAGCAATAAGAACTGCCCGGGTAAGTGGAATAGTCTGATCATTGGTAGTGGGGTCGAGCCGACTGCACACAAAAGTCAACCACTCTTTATCCTTGAAGTTGAAAGTTCTCCGAAGTATTTTGGCCCCTGCTTGTTACCACTCTGGAACCGTACCCGAGATTGCCTGGTATGAAGCTAACCACGGACGAACCTCCTCATCCATTGCTAACTTTTCATTGTAAAGAGACTCATCTTCATCATCGAACCCCAAGTATTCATTCAGTGCCTTCCCGGTAAATACCACACTTTTGTTTCTCACTTTGGTCACTTTAGTGCCCATCAAGATACGGGCCACATTGCTATAGAACTCCTTGACCATATGCTCATTCGCCTTCACACAATTGTGTTTAAAGAACTCCCAACCCACTCGAGCCTGAAACTGTCTATGCACATTGGGGTGTAGTGGTAGAAGGTCTTTGTCAATGAAGCTCCTCTCAAGAATCAACTTCCGTGATGGACAGCATTTCCTAAACTTGTGGAACGCCACCTGGCTGACGAATTTGTCTTCCCAAACAGCAAGATTCCTAGTCCGGTCGACCCCCCCAACCTGAGGCACACCACCCCCAGGCGATTCCCTATCTCCCTCATCACCCTTAGCACCTTCTCCAGATAGTGACGCTTTGGGAGTTGTAGAGTATTCATCCGCACTACCTTCCGCTGAGCCCTCAAACGACCCAGAAGAAATGTTGATGGCGTCTCGAGCATCGGGGGAAGATGGAAGAGTGTCTTTATGTATGGCGTTCTCCGGATACGGGATGTAAAGAGGGACTGAATCTGAAGATGTCTCCCGGGATGGCTCATACTCACTCCCCGAGTTGTCAATGGCTCTGTCAGCATCTTTTATTGCTTTCCTCATTTCTTTTATGTTTTTTCTAGCCTGGGGAGTAAGTTTAACCATCCTTTGCTTTCCTTTCCGGGAGGAATTGCCTCGCCCGAGTTGTTTGGCACCTCCGCCTTGTTGTTTGACCATTATCTGCAAGCATACACATCTAACATGGTTAGTATCAACACAGACAATTAAACAAGTGTTGAAGTTGAACTACAGACATCAGATTACATGTTGCAGAAACAGTTACAGAGCAGAGAACCGCGGCCCGCACAAACAAGAGTGTGGCCGCACTTGGAGCACCGTGGACTGCGTAAAGGCAATCGTGGTTCGCATTGGGATAAGACCCCTGAAAACATCTCTTTGAATCTCCTCACCACGGCCCGCACAAAGAGTACTGCGGCCGCATTGAGGGCACCGCGGACTGCACAAAAGTGATCACGGCCCGCACTGAGGTAAGGTCTGTAACACCACCTCTTTGAATCTAACCACCGCAGCCCGCACAAAGTAGCAACGCGGCCGCGGTGAGCCAACACGGACCGCGTAAAATGCAATATGGCCGCGCTGGGCATAGGTTTACTTTAAGTCACTTGGGTACCGCAATCCACGCAAAATGGTAATACGGACCGCGTCAGGGCACCACGGACCGCACAAACGGGACCGCAGGCCGCAACAAGTGTTTTTAGAGGAATAAGTTAGGGCTTAAGTTTTTTGCTATTTTTGTTCAAATTTTCCACCTAACTTGTCCCTACTCAATTTACCTAGTTCACAAAGGTTCCTAAACACACAATATCCAACCATTACACATTCCTTGACTAACAAATGAAATAAAAAAAATGGAGGAAAACAAAGAAGAGACTCTAGCTACTGGGCATGAAAAACAAGACGAAACTATAATATAAAACAAGGAAAAATGATGAAATGTTGCCAGATTGTGAAGATGAGATGCAATTAATCAGTTTAAGCAAGAATTATTATCAGAAGAGAGAGTGAACTGTAAATTTTAGGGGTCTGAGTGTAAAAAGTTCGAAAAGTGTAAATAGTGACCCATGGGTTCTATTTATAGAAAAACAGTAGGATCCATACCTACCTACCAGCGCGGCCGCACAATACCGACCGCGGACCACGCTGGGTTTGTTCAAATGAAGCTTGAGTAGGTAACCTCTGCGAACTGCACAAAACAGACCACGACCGTCGAGATCCACCGCGGGCTGCACCTAAATGGAATGCGGTCGCGGTGGCAAACTTCAGAGAGCACCGCTTTTCACCATCACTAGTGCGGACCGCATAAAAGCAACCGCGGTCGCACTGGCAATCTTCAAAGACTGTTCACTTTTTTCAAACTATTTTCCATTACATCAACTCAATCCCTGCAACATCTCACAATCAGATAGCTCAAAAACCAAACCTACACTATCAAGAAAATACAGAAAACAACAATAAGAAAAAAACATGGGTTGCCTCCCAAGCAGCGCCTGATTTAACATCGCGGCACGACACATGTTACCAGCCCATCACTTTAGATGGAGAAGTGCCACCACGTGGCCATCATCAAATTTCCCAAGATAATGCTTGACCCGATGTCCATTGACTTTGAATACATCACCATTCTTGTTCCTTAGATCAATAACACCAAATGGGGGTCACGAACACAACTTCAAACGGCCCACTCCACTTTGACTTGAGCTTACCCGGAAACAGACGTAACCATGAATTGAATAAGAGAACCATATCTCCAACCTTGAACTCCTTACCCCGAGCATATTTGTCGTGAAGGTATTTCATTTTGTCCTTGTACAAGGACGTGGTTGAGTAGGCATGGAATCTAAACTCATCAAGCTCATTAAGTTGTTCAACCCGCAGATTTGCCACAACATCCCATTCTAAGTTCAGCTTCCTCAAAGCCCATATGGCTTTGTTCTCTAATTCCATCGGAAAGTGACAAGCTTTTCCAAACACCAACCGATACGGTGACATACCAATCAGAGTTTTGTAGGCCGTCCGATAAGCCCAAAGAGCATCATCCAACTTTTTCGACCAATCGGTCCTATTAGCATTGACCGTTTTAGACAAGATACTCTTAATTTCTCTGTTGGAGACTTCCACTTGACCACTAGCTTGGGGATGATAGGGGGTCTAAACCTTATGATTGCCACTGTACTTAGAAAGCAATGTATCGAAAGCCTTATTGCAAAAGTGAGACCCTCAATCACTAATGATAGTACGAGGAGTGCCAAACCTTGTGAAAATACTCTTTTTCAAAAATGGCACAACATTCCGGGCTTCATTGTTGGGCAAAGCCACGACTTTAACCCATTTTGAGACATAGTCCACTGCCATGATAATGTAAGTGTTCCCAGAAGAGCTCACAAAAGGTCCCATGAAATCGATGCCCCAAATATAAAAAATATCCACTTCGAGAATTGTACTGAGGGTCATCTCATCCCTTTTTGAAATTCTACTGACTCTTTGGCACTCATAACATCTCTTCTCCAATTCGCCCACATCTTTGAACAGGGTGGGCCAATAATATCCGCAATTAAGCACTTTAGAAGCCGTTCTCTCCCCGCCATGATGGCCACCATAGGGTGAATAATAGCAAGCCTCAAGGACACTCAATTGTTCTTCCTCCTGGACATATCTACGAATCACACCATCCGTGCAAATCTTGAACAAGTATGGCTCATCCCAATAGAAATCCAAACTATACCTCTTGAGCTTTTTCCTTTGGTTAGAAGAGAGCTCACACTGGATTATTTCGGTCACAAGGTAATTGGTAACATCGGCAAACCATGGCATATCCTTTATTGATACTGCAATGAGTTGTTCATTGGGAAATGAATCATTGATCTCAATGCCGTCACACAGACTCCCCTCCTCCTCCAAGAGGGACAAATGGTCCGCCACTTGATTCTTAATACCCTTCCGGTCAACAATTTCTAAATCAAACTCTTGAAGAAGAAACACCCTTTGATCAATCTCGCCTTGTAGTATTTCTTGGTCATCAAATACCTAAGGGCGGCGTGATCAGTGTGCACTATAACTTTGGCCCCCATAAGGTAAGGTCGAAACTTTTCCATAACAAATACAATAGCCAACAAGTTTTTCTCGGTGCCTGTATACTTTCTTTGAGCCTCATTCATTGTTTTGCTTGCGTAGTACACTGGATGAAACATCTTGTTGATTCTTTGGCCCAGAATAGCCACAAACGCAACGTCACTAGCATCACCCATGAGCTCAAAAGGCAAGCTCCAATTTGGTGCGGTAATGATAGGGGTAAAAGTCAACTTGAGCATGAGAACCTCGAATGCTTGGATACAACTCTCATCGAACAAGAACTTTGCATCATTCTTTAGCAACATGCACAATGGATGTACCACTTTAGAAAAATCCTTTATGAACCTCCGATAGAAACCCACGTGCCCAAGGAAATTCCTCACCCCTTTGATAGAAGTAGGGGGAGCCTCGAAATAATCTCAATCTTGGCCTTATCAACTTCAATTTCTCGCTTCGAGATCTTGTGACCCAACACTATACCTTCTTCTACCATAAAATGACACTTTTCCTAATTGAGAACAAAGTTGGTGTCTTCACATCGGGCCAACACTTTATCCACGTTTACCAAGCACTCCTCAAAAGAATCCCCAACCATGCTAAAATCATCCATGAAGACCTCTAAGATATCCTCCACCATGTCGGTAAAAATAGCCATCATGAAATATTGGAAGGTCGTCGGAGCGTTACGCAATCCAAATGGCATTCTAGAGGAAGCGAATGTGCCATAAGGACATGTAAAGGTGGTCTTCTATTGGTCCTCCGGGGCAATTAGAATTTGATTGTACCCGGAGTAACCATCCAGAAAGCAATAGAAAGCCCAAACCGCAAGACGATCAAGAATTTGGTCAAGGAATGGCAATGGAAAGTGATCTTTTGTAGTCACCTTGTTCAGCTTCCGGTAATCCATACAAACTCTCCACCCGATGACCGTTCTAGTGGGAATGAGCTCATTGTTGTCATTGGTCACCACGGTCATACCACCCTTCTTCGGTACACACTGCACCGGAGAAGTCAATGAACTGTCAGAAATAGGATAAACCACCCCATCATCTAGCCACTTGATAACCTCTTTCTTCACCACCTCTTGCATCGCCTCATTTAATCTTATTTGGTGCTCCAAGGAAGGCTTTGCATCCTCCTCCAAGATGATTTTATGCATGGAAAATGCGGGGCTTATTCCCCGAATATTAGCTAATGTCCATCCGATTGCCCTTTGTTGCATTTGAAGAACTTCCAAGGTGGCTTCAACATGCATGTTAGTAAGTCAAGAAGAAAGAATAATAGGTAAAGTAGAATTTGAACCCAAGAATTCATACCTGAGGTGTGGAGGAAGTGGCTTCAACTCTAACACCGGTGGCTCCTCAATCGATGGCTTTGTTGGTGGAGTTTTGCGATTTTCAAGATCTAAAGATAGCCTTCTAGGCTTATAAGAATATGAACCCATACCATGCAATGCATTCTCGCACTCCACTCTACTAGCATCATCATTGACATCCATATTAAGAAGCACGACCTTAAGGGGATCTTCAACATGGATCATGGAACTTGTGTCATCCACTATCACAGTTGTGATAATGTCCACAAATGAACACACCTCCGTGCTATTGGGTTGTCTCATTGATTTGCAAACATGGAATACAACCTTCTCATCCCCCACTCGAAAACTCAACTCACCCACTTCAACATCAACCAATGCCTTCCCCGTAGCTAGGAAAGGCCTACCAAGAATAATCGGCACTTCAAAGTCCACCTCACAATCCAATATGACAAAGTCGATCGGCAATATAAACTTATCCACCCGGACAAGCACATCATTAATAATGCCTAACAGCCGCTTCATCGATCGATCCGCCATTTGAAGTCTCATTGAGGTAGGCCGAGTTTGTCCAATCCCCAAAGTTTTGAAGACCGAGTAAGGCATCAAATTTATGCTAGCTCCCAAGTCACAAAGGGCCTTGGCAAAATCAGCACTTCTGATAGTACAAGGGATAGTAAAAGCTCCGGGGTCCTAAAGCTTGGGTGCCATTGAATGCACTATGGCACTCACTTGATGAGTGATTTTAATTGTTTCGCACTCCATTGACCTTTTCTTTAATATCAAATCTTTCATGAACTTAGCGTACCCCGGCATTTGCTCAAGTGCCTCCACCAAAGGCACATTGATTGTGAGGCTCTTCATCATGTCAATGAATTTTTTGAATTGATTGTCACTCTTTTGCTTTGCTAACCATTGAGGATAAAATGACGGTGGCCTAGGCAAAGGTGCCTTGGACTTATGTACAACCGGCTCGGGTATGTCAATCACGTGTTCCATAGACAGGTTCACAGCATCTTGAGTCTCTACCTCGGTTTCATCATCAATATCAATCTGCACATCATTGTTCACATTTTGATTAATTGCATCATCAATAATCAAAGGTACATCATCATCCCGCAACTCAACATCTTCATCCATAACTTGCTTTTGCATTGAGGCATTCACATCACCGCCTTTCCCTCTTCTTGTTGTAACCTCCATCACATGACTATTATTCCCACCCTTCGGGTTCACCACCGTATCACTTGGTAGAGAACCCTTTGGACGAGTATTCAATGCTTGACAGATTTGGCCTAATTGTACCTCCAAGTTCCGAATAGATATGTTATGAGAAGCTAATTGGGCCTCAAAATCTTGGTTCTTTTTCATCATTAGCTTGAACATGCTTTCAATTCTCCCCATATCACTTTCAGAAGAACTCGGACCTTGAGAAGGAAAGGGGGCGGATTGTTCGGTTGTTGGTACATGGGGTGTCTTTGAAAGCCTTGCCCCTGGCTGCCTTGGTTCCCGCTATTGTTTCACCCTCCTTGATTGTTGTTGTTGCCCCAATTATTGTTATTACCATTCCAATTCCTTTGTGCAAATGGATTACTGTGGGGTCACCTTGGCGCACATTTTCTTGTCTTTGCCATGCCAAAGAGGTGTTGGCCATTTCATCAAGTACATCACATACCTCTTGGTAAGAAAGTTTCATAAAGTTCATCCGGCCAATTGGTTCACAATGCATTGATTCGTGGTGTTGATGCCCCGATAAAACGTTTGTTGAATCATAGCCTTGGTCATGTCGTTATTAGGGCACTCTTTCACCATTGTTGTATATCTTTCCCACATCTCGTGCAAAGGTTCCGTTGTCTCTTGCTTAAAAGCTAGAATTTCTTCCCGAAGAGCTGCCATATGATTTCGAGAAAAGAACTTGGCAATAAATTTGTCCGCCAATTCATCCCATGTTGTAGTAGAATGATTGGGGAGCCTTTATAACCAATCCAATGCTTTACCCCGAAGAGAGAATGGGAAAAGCCTCAATCTCAACGCATCCCCGGACACGTTTGTCTGCTTGCTACCCCAACATGTATCCATGAACCCCTTCAAGTGCTTGTAGGCATTTTGATCGGAGGCGCCCATGAAATACCCTCTTTTTTCGAGCATGGTCAACATAACATTTGTGATTTGAAAGTTCCTCGCCCGGATTCGGAGAGGAACAATAGCACTGGTATATCCTTGATTTGGTAAAACTCTGGGAGCCACTCTCGATGGTGCCAGAAGAGGGTCTAGAATATTGTTGTTCTTATTTGCATTTACATTGGCATTTCGGTCTCTCCGTGGAACTTGAGGTAAGAGCTCATCTTATTCTAGATCCTCTACCTCCTCCCTCGCTATCACATTGCCGAGAGGGTCATTTGCATTAAGAGCCATTTGTACCTAATTGATCGACACAAACAAAATTAGTAAACAAGAAGGAAAGAGAAGAAAAACACAAAACTAAATAAACATATAGTCAACACCGTAAGCTCCCCAGCAATAGCGCCAAAAAGTGATCACAACTAACTCGACGCTACGCTAAGGTAGGAAGAGAGGGTCGCAATAGCTTTTACCCGATATGAGGGTCGACATCGATTTCCTCAAGGAGCTAGAAGTGGAGTTGGATTGTCTGTCCATCCTAGAGATGTGTTTGTACTCTTAATGTCACTTCAAACATTTTTGAGTTTTTGAATTATAACTAATTTAATAAAACCATAGAGTAACTCTAAATTATACTACGAGAATAGTGCTAAGTTATATCTAATGGGAAGAAGGGCACTAGGGTCGTGACACTACCTAGGTGGCTAATTGACGGGTAGTTGTTATTAAGGTTCGATTGACATAATTGGGGCTTATACTATAATCGTTGAACAATTTTACCCAATCTCATATCTCTCAGTAGAGAGAGTGATTTCGCTCAATTGACTCTCTCGAGACCAAATAGGTAGGCAAATTAGACCAACCAACTAGGGTTCAAGTAGGGTAATTACTCTCTCGGGGATTAACCCGTTAATTGGGACTATCATTTCTTATGAGTCCATCCCAATTCCTTGTTGGGTTAATTTTGGGATCATAAATTCTCTTTCTCAAGAAGAATTAAGCCCACAAGGCTTGAATTAGTGTTTGCAACCACCAATTCTAGATTAAAATATAAAACCAACCCAAATAGGAAACACCATAGTCAATCTCACACTAGATGGAAACACCCATCAATTACCCACACTAGGGTTGAGCCACAACCCTAGCTAATGGGTTTAGCTACTCATGCTAGATAAAGAAATTGAAGAAATAGATAAAGAACTAAGCATATTAAATAATTGCTAAAATTAATCTACAAGAATCTGTTGTAAATGTAAAGCAAAAGTGCCAAAAATGGCTACAAAAGCCGGTCTCACGAGCGCAGCTATCAACTGACCTATCTTCATACGTAAAAATGGTAAAATGTTCTATTTATACTAGGGTGGAAAAACTGGACAAAAATATCCCTACGGGGTTAGTGCGGGCAGCATTAAATGGACCACAGACGCACTGGGTTCACTTTTGTTTCTCTGAACTTGGACTCCGCGGACCGCGTAGAATGGACCGCAACCGCGGAGGGAGTTGGTGCGGTCCGCGCACTCACGACCGCGGACCGCATGACTTTGGCTTTGAAAACTTCATCTCTCTGAATCTTATGTTCGCGGACCGCATAAAAGAGTAATACGACCGTGGAGCCTTCACCGCGGACCGCGAGATGTGTATCGCGGCTGCGCTTCTTCTACCTGAATCACCAACTCTCTGAACCACCTAGTACGGCTGCATTCCATTTTGCGCGGTCCGCACTAGACCTTCTTTTCTTAGATTCCTTGGAATTTGATGCTTGAGCAGGTTTCACTCCTTTTTGAGTCAATCTTTGACATTTCGTCACTTATCGATAAAACCTGCAATCAAGCACAACTTATAAGCCTTTTAGGACTATTTTGTAACAATATATGATCAAAGCATAGGCAATCAGGGGCATAAAACATGTTAAAATCCTAAATTATCAGAAACCTCTAAACATGTTTCGATTCGACTACTTGCCTCTTAATCTCTGTACTTGATTCAAGGTGTAAACACTAGAATTTGGGGGTTCTGCCAAGGTTTGATTGAACTAGGATTTTATTTTAGAACCCTTAACTCTTTCAGACTGACTTTGAGTCTCTGAACTGAGTTTGGACACCTTTGTTTTCATACAATGCTGAACTTTTTGCTAAACTCTTTTACACTGGATTTTTCTACTGATTTAGACGATAGTCTTCTTTCATTCTCACATGCTCCTTATATATGATGAATTTTCCTCTAAATGGTTTTCAAATTTGCAATTAGTGCAAACTTCCTTCTGAATATAGCTTGATTGATTTCTTTCCATCCTTTACTGATTTCCTCTGTGACTTAACTTAAGTAAAACCCTTCTTCATCTTTTCTGACTTGGTTTATTCATACCAAATCTCAGACCTTGTGATTTACTGGTTGTTAATTGGCTCTCTTACCTTATTTTCACAAACCGTGTACTGTCAAAACCTTGTCTTTAAATAACCTTTATGTATTTGCCCTCAATTGCATGATTTACACAAAGTGTTTATTCAATTCCTCTCCTTAAATGGTTTTACTCGTTTTGAATCTGAATCCCTTAATTAAGGGAATCCCTGTGTAATTGATCGGCAATCAGTTTTCAAACTATTTTTTACCTTATTTCTGCCTGCTTTCTACACTATAAAAGGCACGACCCTTTCACAAACACATACTTCACACTTCAGACTACACACTTTACAATTTCACAATCTCTTATGAACTCACACTTATATTATTCTGTCTTCCTATTTGCACTTTGGCTTTTACAAGAATACTGCTTTTTCTACTTATTTCTTTGAAACTGGTATGTCCTAATTTAAGTTTTAGCATCACCAATGTGTTTTACTTACAGTCTTTGTATCCATGTCTACTTTATTGTTTTCTGTAGAGTTTGACATTTAGCTTAGTAAGCCTATGTTCTACTGCTCGTTCCTGTTGTGAATCTTTGCTCCCTATCCTATTACCCCTATATGTTTGTGAATGGTGACTTAGGGCATGGCAATATGAGTTGTTATCCATGAATTGAGTTTTGAACCAATGGGGTCTTAACCTCTAAACAGGCTGGAGGGCGTGCCAGCATATCCCATTACTGGGTATGCCCATCAGCCTACTCTTCCTGTGTTCTTGCAAATTCTCCTACTCCCCTATACCCTTATGTGCACTGATTTTAAGTTATTACCTTTCCCCTTTCCCTTTTCAGAATTTCACTTCTACACTTGCACTCTCTCTTATTCTTTAAGTTCTTCCCCCTATTGTGAGCCTTGCCTTGGGACCCTTTGAGCTCCCTCTAAACTTGGACACTTGAGGGATGGCCTTTCCACACTGCACTTGTCCTAATCTGATAATACATTTGGGTGTGAGCATTGCCCGGGGTCCTTTCGAGCCTCTTAGGGAACTTTGACACACTCAAATGGGAGAAAGGCTTTGGATCATGATCTTTAGAGTTGGTTTACCTCATACTTCAGACATGAAGTCTGAATCAGGCTCTCCTTGGTTGTACTTTTAATTTCTGGTGTATTTTCTTTACTTTATTTTTCTAGACTGTAATAACTTTGTAATAAACTATTGGGGATGGCTAGTGAAAGAGGGGGGAATAACTATGTATGTAAAAGGGGCAGATGCCCTGCTCATAGGGAGATTCTGATTTCTGCATATCACATAGATATCCTGCCTATAGGAATTCGACACTTTCATATGAAGATACTATGCCTATAAGGAATTCTGCACCCATATAATTAATCCTTCCTATAGGTTTCAGAAATTTTGCATTCATATGGATATCCTGCATATAGTTAAATTTCTGCATCTCTCATATAGATACCATGATCATAATTAACTGGAAATCCGAATCCTTCTAATGCATCTGTCACTAGGCAAACCTGTTTATAGGGCTTAAATAACTAACTGCATTTAGATATCATGTTCATAGGCTTAAACGAAGTACAACATTTAGATGTCATGCCTATAGGATTTCTCCACTCCTGCTCTATCTGTAAAAGTGTTTCAAATCAACAACACTTCGAAAACATGCCTATAGGAATTAATAACCAAGTCTGAAACGTCTCACTCGCCTACAAATCTAAAATCATTGTCTAACGTCTGCAAAATTTATGATCTTTTGTCAAAACTCGTCTTTCCTGAATAACTGACAACCTTTTCTAAAATCGGTATAATTCATCTTTTCTGAAATCAGTAGATATCATGCCTATAGGTTTTCGTCTAACACTTAATCAAGCCATGGGACAGTTTATAAACTCAATCAAATTTTATTAACTACAACCAGCAGACAGGCCTGATTCGGGATTCTTATCTGAAATATGCAATAAATCAGTCTACCCCAACTTTTAATCAGACCCTAATTAGTACGTGTAAGACATGCTAAACTATATGCTTTTCTTTAATTTAAGGAGATCTGTTTGAGCCTTATTTGTTTATGTGCTTCCCCATACTTGCTATATATATGTTTTTGCTTGTCGCCTTAGTATTTTTACCTTTGAAACTACAAATAAGCCTGACTTCTCCTCTCTTTTAGGAATAGTAGTCCCAAGTACCTCCGGGGTTGATAAGATTGGGGTGGGTAATAGCATGCAATAAGTAAACGAGACCGATCTACGCTTTAATACCATAACGGGGTAGGAAGGGTAGATATGGATATGATGACCACGCGATAATGTCACGTGTAACCCCTCATCGATGAGTGATTACCGAGAAATGTGTGGAGTGATCCATATTATTTATAAACCTAGGACCCTCTTCCCTTTATTTGTTTATTTCATTGTTTACTTTCAAAATTCAAACTATTTTTCTCAAAATTTCAACTTTTCTTTCGTTTATTTTAACTTCATCTATTTGCAACCATTATGTGAAACCCCCCTCTTATTTGAAAGCCTTACTTGCCTACGTGTTATTTGCACTTAAGTTCACAATAATAGTCTGGCTGGGAACCACACTAGTGGATCCTAAGGGGTGCCTACCCTTGGGATAATTTCAATCCCTTACCCAATCTCTGGTTACTCAAATCAAACCCTTCTTAGTGTCCTAATGCACTTTAATCATTAGGTGGCGACTCTTATATGCAAACCCAATTCCCAAAATGGAACGATTTGCCCTCCCAAATGTCATAAATCTGATTTTGCGAGAAAGAGAGGGCGCGACAGCGTGGTGACTGTGCTGGGGATATTTAGGCTTTTACCATTTCAGACTATTATTGTGAATTTATGCTTCTTCATGCGCAATTATTTGTTTATTTCTTTTAAGCATTTAATTTCCTTTTTGATTGCAAAACTGACTTGTCTTTTTGTTTCTTCCCTTTATTACTTTCCTTTACTACCGCTTTAAGTTATGACAAAAAACTATTATATTTAATGCTTTCCTAACATACAAATACGTGACAACTTGTTTAATTTATTGCATAAACATGTTTTCAACATTATATTCCACTCGTGCCAAACAAAATACCATAGCAACGCTTATAATGAGTGGTTGTGCTCTTCCGACATTATCACCCCGTAAATCCGAAAAGGAGTATTTGCGGTAAAACCAGTCGATCAACCGTGTAGTCGACGATTCCATGCCTTTCCCTCTTGAGTTGTCCGCTCAAGGGTACCAGTCTAAAACCCCATAGAAACCTTACTCTGTTTAATTATGCATGCATCATGGTCATACCTAGCCGAGTTAGTTATGTTGTCCGCATAATGACTGTTTAAGATAGCCTTGTCCAAAGTCCACTAGGTTTCCCTAAAACCCAAACGGACATCACCATGTTCTATGCATTTATTTGGAGAACTAAATGTTTCATGCTAATTGTTGATGTTAAATAGTCGAGTCTAGTAGGGGTAAGGGCCTAACCTTTTTTGTTTTGCAGAAAATGAAGAATGAGATCCCCAGTTTCAGTATGGTTAGCACACCCCCATTCTTGCTAGACTGGTGGAGAAATCTCCTATCAAATGACCAAGTCAATGAGTGGGAAGAGAAGGTCGCCAAAGCTAGCGAAAAGTTGGAATATCTGGAATACGACATGTTGGAATTAGAAGGAAAAGTGAGGAAGAGAGTCACCGACTACCAAAACGCTGAGGGAAACGAAGGAGAACACCTGGTAAAGGCATTTTTACTAGTGAACATACGCGAGCTGGAGGATTTGATCAACGAGAGCATTCAACCTGAGGAAGGTCCTTCCGAGACCAAATAGATAGGAGTTTTTTCTTTTGCTTTAAGAAATGTAATAAGGCCAACGACCAATAGTGACATTTTCATTTCCTGCTATCCAAGGTCGATTTGGGATTCGTCTACTTTTTATCAATAAAATGAGGCATGTAGCATTCTAAGTCATCCAAATCAACTTGTCGCTAGGCCTACCTCGGGGACAAAGAGGTTCCCAAATAGGACACGATTTACATTCTTGCACTATGTGTTTAAATTTTGCATCATTTTCTTATAATCGTCACTGACTTGTTACCTTTTGTTTTCACTTTTTGTTATTTATTCCCGTCCCCAAAGGTTTGTTCTTTCACTCTGGCATCGTCATCGTATTCCACAAGATCAAAGGACCCTCCACCCACTCCTCCTCCTAGTCATATCAGAAGCAGGAACAAAGGAAAGATGGAATATTTGAACAATACCAGAAAGGAAAACTCAACTGAACGGGTAGAGGTCACTCATGGTACTCAGGTCTCCAAAGAAAGTACGTCTCAATTCAAGCAAAAGTTTTTAAAATTTCAAAAGGAGCTTGATCAGGTTCAGAATCTCGCAAACTTGTCATTTTCCCTCACCACTCCAGACACTAACCCCACACCTCCAAAAAATACCCCAAAACCCCAAAACCATCCCACTCCTCACCACCACTGCAACACTTACCACACCTCCAACAACACTCCATTGCTCATCCCAGAACCTTTGAACTCCACAAATGACCATTTACATGCCCACCATAACACCCCCATCTACGTGGAGACTATTCCACACTCCACTCTACCTATCCCAAGCGCACCCGAGTCTGATGATAAAGACTTGCTCATCAGGAATCGGGCCGAAGAACTTAAGAAATTGACCAACAGGATCTAGGACATCGAAGGAAGTAAGGGGATTGAAGGGTTGACCTATAAAGATCTCTGTATACAGCCCGATATTGAACTGCCCGAGGTGTACAAACCTCCGAATTTCGAAATGTTTGATGGTACAAGAGATCCAAGGGTCCATCTGAGAATGTACTATGACAAGCTGGTTGGAGTAGGGAAATACAAGAGAATCTACATGAAGCTTTTCATGAGAAGCTTGAAAGGAGATGCTTTGTCTTGGTACATCGGCCAGGATCCAAAGAAATGGTCAAACTGGGTAAGCATGGCGTCCGACTTTATGGACAGATTCAGGTTCAACACAAAAAATGCACTAGATGTGTTCTACATCTAGAACCTACAGAAGAAGCCCACAGAAACATTCCGAGAGTATGCCACTCACTGGAGATCAGAAGCTGCTAAGGTTAGGCCTGCTTTAGAGGAGGAACAAACGAATAAGTTTTTCGTCCGAGCTCAAGACCCGCAATATTATGAAAGGCTGATGATGATTGAGAGCCATAAATTTTCTGACATTATCAAGCTGATAGAAAGGACTGAGGAAGGCATAAAAAGTGGTATGGTTACAAACTTCGAAGCTTTGCAAGCTACAAATAAGGCTTTACTTGCCCAGCCATGATGGCCACCATAGGGTGAATAATAGCAAGCCTCAAGGACACTCAATTGTTCTTCCTCCGGGACACATCTACGAATCACACTATCCGTGCAAATCTTGAACAAGTATAGCTCATCCCAATAGAAATCCAAACTATCCCTCTTGAGCTTTTTCTTTTGGTTAGAAGAGAGCTCACACTGGATGATTCCGGTCATAAGGTAATTGGCAACATCGATAAACCATGGCATATCCTTCATTAATACTGCAATGAGTTGTTCGTTGGGAAATGCATCATTGATCTCAAGGCCGTCACACGGTCTCCCCTCCTCCTCCAAGCAGAACAAATGGTTCACCACTTGATTCTCACTACCCTTCCGGTCAACAATTTCTAAATCAAACTCTTGAAAAAGTAACACCCATTTGATCAATCTCGCCTTGGAGTCTTTCTTGGTCATGAAATACCTAAGGGCGGCGTGATCGATGTGCACTATAACTTTGGCCCCCATAAGGTAAGGTTAAATCTTTTCCATAGCAAATACAATAGCCAACAAGTTTTTCTCGGTGACTGTATACTTTCTTCGAGCCTTATTCATGGTTTTGCTTGCGTAGTACACTGGATGAAACATCTTGTTGATTCTTTGGCCAGAACAGCCCTAACCGCAATGTCACTAGCATCACATATGAGCTCAAAAGGCAAGCTCCAATTTGGTGCGGTAATGATAGAGGTAGAAGTCAACTTGATCTTGAGAATCTCGAATGCTTGGATACAACTCTCATCGAACAAGAACTTTGCATCATTCTCTAGAAACTTGCACAATGGATGTACCACTTTAGAAAAATCCTTTATGAACCTCCGGCAGAAACCCACGTGCCCAAGGAAATTCCTCACCCCTTTGACAGAAGTAGGGGGAGCCTTGAAATAACCTCAATCTCGGCCTTATCAACTTCAATTCCTTGCTTCGAGATCTTGTGACCCAACACTATACCTTCTTCTACCATAAAATGGCACTTTTCCCAATTGAAAACAAGGTTGGTGTCTTCACATCGGGCCAACACTTTATCCAAGTTTACCAAGAACTCCTCAAAAGAATCCCCAACCATGCTAAAATCATCCATGAAGACATATAAGATATCCTCCACCATGTCGGTGAAAATAGCCATCATGCAACATTGAAAGGTCGACGGAGCGTTACACAATCCAAATGGCATTCTAGAGAAAGCGAATATGCCATAAGGACATGTAAAGGTGGTCTTATCTTGGTCCTTTGGGGCAATTAGAATTTGATTGTACCCAGAGTAACCATCCAGAAAGCAATAGAAAGCCCAGCTAGCAAGACGATCAAGCATTTGGTCAAGGAATGGAAATGGGAAGTGATCTTTTATAGTCACCTTGTTCAGCTTCCGTTAATCCATACAAACTCTCCACCCGATGACCGTTCTAGTGGGAATGAGCTCATTGTTGTCATTGGTCACCACGGTCATACCACCCTTCTTCGACACACACTGCACCGAAGAAGTCCACGAACTGTCAGAAATAGGATAAACCACCCTAGCATCTAGCCACTTGATAACCTATTTCTTTACCACCTCTTGCATCGCCTCATTTAATCTTCTTTTATGCTCCAAGGAAGTCTTTGCATCCTCCTCCAAGATGATTTTGTGCAACCGAAATGCGGGGTTATTCCCCGAATATTAGATAATGTCCATCTGATTGCCCTTTGTCGCATTTGAAGAACTGCCAAGGTGGTTTCAACCTGAATGTTAGTAAGGCAAAAAGAAAGAATAATAGGTAAAGTATAATTTGAACCCAAGAGTTCATACCTGAGGTGTGGAGGAAGTGGCTTAACTCCAACACCGGTGGCTCCTCAATCGATGGCTTTGTTGGTGGAGTTTTGCGGTTTTCAAGATCTAAAGATAGCCTTTTAGGCTAATAAGAATATGAACCCATACCATGCAATGCATTCACGCACTCCACTCTACTAGCATCATCATTGACATCCATATTAAGAAGCACGACCTCAAGGGGATCTTTAACATGGATCATGGAACTTGTGTCATCCACTATCACAGTTGTGACAATGTCCACAAATAAACACACCTCCGTGCTATTGGGTTGTCTCATTGATTTGCAAACATGGAATACCACCTTCTCATCCCCCACTCGAAAAGTCAACTCACCCGCTTCAACATTAACCAATGCCTTCCCCGTAGCTAGGAAAGGCCTACCAAGAATAATCGGCACTTCAAAGTCCACCTCACAATCCAATATGACAAAGTCGGCCGGCAATATAAACTTATCCACCTGGACAAGCACATCATCAATAATTCCTAACAATCGCTTCATGGATCGATCCGCCTTTTGAAGTCTCATTGAGGTAGGTCGAGGTTGTCCAATTCCCAAAGTCTTGAAGACCGAGTAAGGCATCAAATTTATGCTAGCTCCCAAGTCACAAAGGGCCTTGGTAAAATCCGCACTTCCGATAGTACAAGGGATAGTAAAAGCTCTGGGGTCCTCAAGCTTGGGTGCCATTGAATGCACTATGTCACTCACTTGATGAGTCATTTTAATTGTTTTGCACTCCATTGACCTTTTCTTTGTTACGAAATCTTTCATGAACTTAGCGTACCCCGGCATTTTCTCAAGTGCCTCCACCAAAGGCACATTGATTGTGAGGCTCTTCATCATGTCAATAAATTTTTTGAATTGATTGTCACTCTTTTGCTTTTTTAATCGTTGAGGATAAGATGGAGGTGGCCTAGGCAAAGGTGCCTTGGCCTTATGTACAACCGGCTTGGGTATGTCGATCACGTGTTTCCTAGACAGGTTCACGACATCTTGAGTCTCTACCTCGGGTTCATCATCAATATCAATCTGCACATCATTGTTCACATTTTGATTAACCACATCATCAACAATCAAAGGTACATCATCATCCCACAACTCAACATCTTCATCCATAACTTGCTTTTGCATTGACGCATTCACATCACCGCCTTTCCCTCTTCTTGTTGTAACCACCATCACATGACTATTATTCCCACCCTTCGGGTTCACCACCGTATCACTTGGTAGAGAACCTTTTAGACGAGTATTCAATGCTTGAGAGATTTGGCCTAATTGCACCTCCAAGTTCCGATTAGATATGTTATGAGACGCTAATTGGGCCTCAAAATCTTGGTTCTTTTTCATAATTAGCTTGAACATGCTTTCAATTCTCCCCATATCACATTCAGAAGAACTCGGACCTTGAGAAAGAAAGGGGGCGGATTGTTCGGTTGTTGTTACATGGGGGGTCTTTGAAAGTCTTGCCCCTGGCTGCCTTGGTTCCCGCTATTGTTCCACCCTCCTTGATTGTTGTTGTTGCCCTAGTTATTGTTATTACCATTCCAATTCCCTTGGTTGCTTTGATTACACCAATTGTTGTTATTCCAATTGCCTCCGCCTTGTTGTTGATTGTTGTTATTCCAATTACCTTTGCCTTGTTGTTGATTGCCCCAATTTCCTAGAGGATGCCATTGTTGATTAGAAGAGTTGCCTCTATTCCCTTGGTAGTTATTGACATATTGGACCTCTTCTCTTTGATCATCATATCACTCATTTGAATAACCACCACCATCATTGTTGTTGTCATATTGTTCACAATTAACTTGATGTGGTTGTCCTCTTTGCCTCCTTTTCAACATAGAAACACCTTCCATTGCATTGACTTGGTGCAAGTTTTGGACTTGTTGCAATTGCGCCTTTGCCAATTGATTCATAGTTGTTGTAAGCTCAGCGATGGCTTGGCCATGATCGTGCAATTCCTTGTGCAAATGGATTACTGTGGGGTCACCTTGGTGCACATTTTCTCGGTTTTGCCATGCCGAAGAGGTGTCGGCCTACTAAATAAAGAAATACAAGATATAAAAGCAAAAAATCCAATAAAATATGTACACTTAGGAGGAACGGAGATCCTAATAAAAGCATGTTTTAGGGAAGGAATAGATACCCCTATAGAAATATACTTGGCAGATGATAGAATTGTACAACCTATAGAAAAGAGTATAATAAGTGCCGTAAGAGGTAACTTAATATACCAAAAATTTAAATTTATAATAAGTGCTAACTATTCAGTAGCAGTAGATGATAAAAATATAGATAAATCATTAGTACTATACTGGAAAATGTCTGGAATAGAATTAGCACCAGGAAGTAAAATATTCACAGCAAGATGTAAAAATCTATATGTCTTAACAACAAAACATAAGATAACAGCTAAAAATAAAATAAATAAAATAAAAATAGAAAATCCATTCGAAAGAATAGTATCAGTTATAGCAAAGACATAATTAGATATAATAGATTGTGTAATAAAGCTTTATTAACTATAGAAAATGAAATTGAATTCTATGAAGATAAACTTGAAAGTTATCAACACAGAAAAGAAATAAATCTGAGAAATATAGAAACCATGGATATATGTATCAACAGGTATACATCTCAGTATTAAACATGACCCTTCAAATTGGTATCAGAGCTATGGAAAATAACTCTCTCGAGGTTTAACCCGTTAATTGGGACTATCATTTCTTATGAGTCCATCCCAATTCCTTGTTGGGTTAATTTTGGGATCATAAATTCTCTTTCTCAAGAAGAATTAAGCCCACAAGGCTTGAATTAAGTGTTTGCAACCACCAATTATAGATTAAAACATAAAACCAAGCCAAATAGCAAACACCATAGTCAATCTCACACTAGATGGTAATACCCATCAATTACCCACACTAGGGTTGAGCCACAACCCTAGCTAATGGGTTTAACTACTCATGCTAGATAAAGAAATTGAAGAAATAGATAAAGAACTAAGCATATTAATTAATTGCTAAAATTAATCTACAAGAATCTGTTGTAAATGAAAAGCAAAAGTGCCAAAAATTGCTACAAAAGTCGGTCTCACGAGCGCAGCTATCAATTGACCTATCTTCATACCTAAAAATGGTAAAATGTTCTATTTATACTAGGCTGGAAAAACTGGACAAAAATACCCCTACAGGGTCAGTGCGGGCAGCATTAAATGGACCACGGATGCACTGGGTTCACTTTTGCTTCTCTGAACTTGGACTCCGCGGACCGCGTAGAATGGACCGCGGCCGCGGAGGGAGCTGGTGCGGTCCGCGCACTCACGACCGCGGACCGCATAGCTTTGGATTTGAAAACTTCATCTCTCTGAATCTCATGACCGCGAACCACATAAAAGAGTAGTGCGGCCGCGGAGCCTTCACCGCGGACCGCGAGATGTGTATCGCGGCTGTGCTTCTTCTAGCCTGAATCACCAACTCTCTGTGCTTCTTATTCTAGACTTTGGGCATAAACCATGTTAAAATCCTAAATTATCAGAAACCTCTAAACATGTTTCGATTCGATTACTTGCCTCCTCTTCTATGTACTTGATTTAAGGTGGAAACACTAGAATTTGGGGGTTCTGCCAAGGTTTGATTGAACTAGGATTTTATTTTAGAACCCTTATCTCTTTCAGACTGACTTTGAGTCTCTGAACTGAGTTTGGACACCTTTGTTTTCATACAATGCTGAACTTTTTGCTAAACTCTTCTACACTGTATTTTTCTACTGATTTACACGATAGTCTTCTTTCATTGTCACATGCTCCTTATATATGATGAATTTTCCTCTAAATGGTTTTCAAATTTGCAATTAGTGCAAACTTCCTTCTGAATATAGCTTGATTGATTTCTTTCCATCTTTTACTGATTTCCTCTGTGACTCGACTTAAGTAAAACCCTTCTTCATCTTCTCTGACTTGGTTCATTCATACCAAATCTTAGACCTTGTGATTGTCACACCTCCTTTTTCCGCCCCCGCGAGGGGTGAAAGAGTTTTTCCAATTAAAGGACAATCGAAATGGGATTTGTTTATTTATTTCAAAGTCACCACTTGGGAGATTTAGGGTGTCCCAAGTCACTGGTTTAATCCCGAATCGAGGAAAAGAATGACTCTGTTAACAGTCCGCGAACCAGAAATCCGGGTAAGGAATTCTGTTAACCCGGGAGAAGGTATTAGGCATTCCCGAGTTCCGTGGTTCTAGCACGGTCACTCAACTGTCATATTCGGCTTGATTATCTGATTTAATACACGTTGAACCTATGTGCGAATTTTAACTTTTAACCGCTTTTGTCATTATTATTATTTTTATCATGAATTGCAACATCGTAAAAATACAACTCGAACCACGTCACATCAATGCACCCGTGGTTGTTGGCACATTTCAACTCTGTTGAGATTTAGATTTGGGTCACATAAATGTGCACCCGAATTTAAGAAGATAACATTATTAAATACGCGCCTAAAGACTACCGCATTGTTATTTTGAGAAAAGCCGTAAAGTTCGTTATGCGGCCTGTCTCGAAATTTACGCATTCGAAAATAACTATCCGTTGAGGGCCCCGCACTTTGAGTATTATTGTTTGTCGAGGCTCGTCTCATTCATTATTTATTTATTATTATTATTATTTTAGATAATTTGCAACATTGTGGACAAGCATATTGAACCGCGTCACAATATATGTACCAATGATTAGAGACACATTTCGACTCCGTTGAGATTTGTATTTGGGTCACATAAATGCACACCCGTATTTAAGAAGGTAAGGTTAATTAAGACGCGTCCTAAAGAAACTACGTATTGTTATTTTAGAAAAAGGCTATGAAAATTCACTAAACGGCCAACTCCAAAGTCTAACCAATGGTTATGTATTTATTGAGGGCCTCAGCGATGTGTAATTTATTTGGCGAGGCGCGCCTCATTTTATTTTAAAAGGTCCTCCTATAGTTTTCTATTAAGTTTGTCTCTAACAATGAAAGAAGAAAAAGGGTCCAACTTTATTTACATGCTTACGAGTTAGTTATAGTTGGGTTCCGAATACGATTCGCAAAATCCGAAACATGAACGCGTATATGGGCAGTCGTTTGGATATTATGAGACCAGGCCCAGCGCACACAGTATTGACTGGACCTGGGCTACTTCTTTTCCTATAAGGCCTGGTTAGTTCATTTGACTCAGGCTCGACATTTATAAGGCTGAAATGTAAACTTGTTCTATCTACTCTAACGGTATTGTTGCAAGTTATAACGAGGAAGCCTACTAAATGAGGTGAGATTATCTAGCAATGGACAGTTTGATACTTAACGTACGTTTGGAAGACATGCTAACCACAGACACAACTGAAAAATCAGGATATTGTTTACTACACCATCACTTCTTTTCTAGCTACCAGCATACATAGATAATGAGCCATTAAGTTGCCATATGTGATGTCTAGTTATACATGATGACTACCTTCATTATCCTAATAGAAGATATGAACTATTATATATACAACTTAATGTTCAATATACAAACTGAAACAAATTCGAAAAAGGCAACTTCAGCTGTTCATTTTTATATTCATGTTTCAACTTTTAGCTTACATTGACAGTGTATCAGTTGTGTACATGGTATTGGGAAAGCCAAAAGAAGAAAAGGAAGGATCAGTTGAGCAGTATCATTCACAACAAACAGCAACAACAAAAACCAGCAATCAACAACAATAAAACCCAGCAACAAATCTTTAAAACCCAAGCAAGAAATCCATTTTGTAGCCCAGCAATACCAAAACAAGTACAGACAAAGCAGAGAAGGAACCAGATGCAAGAAAGCAGTAGCATCTGGAAATTATGTTCAAATTCCAGCACAATCTCACTCTATATCACTCTGAAGATAAACTGACCTTCTAAAGGTTGAAAGACCAGCCCTGTTTTTGCTTTTTTTTTCTTTCCTCTCTCTGAAAAACTTAATCTCCAACCCCTTTTTTGTTCTAAATGAGCCTATTTATAAGCAAATCAGGCCAGCCAAGCTGCCTTGATACCTTCAGCCTTTTATTCTGCCCATACCCCTCAATTCCCCATGCCTAAATGTCTTTTCTTGATGCCCACTATATTGTTCCCCATGCTTGTCCTATTGTTTTAATCAAGAGTCATGGGTTTAGAGTATTCATTTTAAACTCCCATGTTCTTATGTCTTGTTCCTCACTGACAATTAAACTAAGGTTAACAAATTACCACTAGGCAAACTTAAGCTTACAACCTGTTAAGATCCTGTTAAACTCCCAAAATTACCCCTTAACCCTTGCATATTACTGTATTACCCTAAGCCTTACTGGTCAGTATATAAAACCCCTCTAAATTTAGCAAATCACTGACTACTAATTGTATAAGCTTAAACTCAACACTGATTTCAGGTTGAACTGTTAGGTTTCTACAGCTATATCCAATTCTCAACCTATGTCCAACTTAAAATCAGATCACACAAGGATGTCAATCAAATGAAATAAGTTGATCAAATTGGGAACCAATCCCGACCAACTTAAATCAAACAACCAACAGGGGGCAAATGATGAAGCAGTGACAATAAGGCTTCCATGGCAAACTATGAAGATCATGCGGTTACTGAATGAATGAGCAGTCTAGTTCAAAGACAAAACTGAACATATTCAACAGGTTCATTACAAGTTAGCATACAGATGTGGAGTTGGTAACCATACATGGAGGACATCAATGAGCTACTATCATGTTTCCTCTACTTTTTAAACAAATTAATTGATGACACTTATTTAAACGACTATACAAGGTATAACAGACAACAAACAATCAATAAAACACACAAACTATAAGGTGATTCCAGTGGTTTTGGACATAATCAGGACTTTATACAAAACTAACAAATCGACGAACTTGTTCGTATTGATTGTATAGTTTAAAGATCATTCAAACGAACAGAAGAAAATTTCGACCAAATAAAAGGTCCGGAGATCCACAGATTTGACAGAAAAATCAAAAATAAACCAAACTAAACATGAAAACAGATAAAAATCATAGGAGAACAAAAGAAAGGGAAAAATTACCTCAGGGATTCGAAATCAAAACTGACCCAGGCTCGAACTCGGACTTGACCATTTTTGAGGTCGAATGGACTTTAAACGAGAGTTCTAAACTGAGAACACTTCGACTAAAGTTGATTAGACCCCACATCGTCTTTTAATTTGGACAGATCTCAACTTTTGGTCTTTTAAGGTTCTTTGTGGTTTGATTTGGGATTCGTCCAGCTACGGTCAGATTCGAACGGAACTAATGGCGTTTAGGGTGTGAGGGAGGTTAGGAGGTGTTGTGGTGTGAATTTGGTGTCGGTAGGTGTAGATCTGGTTTTTGCTCGAACCTTCAAACGAAGATTCGAGACGTTCAGGGAAGATTTGAAGTAAACTGAGTGTGGATTTGGAGACAGGGTGTCATGGTGATTCAGGGGTGTTAGTCTGGTGTTCATCGGCGTCGTGGTTGCCGGGTTTACGATGGGGGAGTCCTAAGGCGGATAGGGTTTGAAGGGTCTGTCTTTGAGACGATGGTGAACAGTAGGTGAGGGGGGTTTGGTTTGGGGGCGTGGGGTGAGGGATTGGGGTTCTTATACGGGGTGGGTGGTTTAATCCTGGCCGCTGGATCAATCAAGATCAATAGCCAGGATTAGAGAAGTTAACCAACACGGCGTCGTTTGATTTAAGTAGGGGGTCGGTTCGAACCGGGCAACGGGTCGGGTTCATGGAACGGGTAAGGGAGACGGATTATGAGTTGTTGGATCATGTATGGTCGACGGCTGGGATTGATTGTCGCAGAACGACGTCGTTCCCGTGATTGTGGGAATGGACCGGGCACCAGGTGTTTGGACTGGGTCTACGTCTTGGCTTTGGGCCTGATTTTTGGGCCCAATCCGAGTTTTCATTTTTTTCCCACTCTTTTTCTTTTCTTCTTTTAATTAACAATCAATAAAAATTCTAAAATAATGTGTAAAACCAAAATTATCCTAACACTGTTAAACTTTAACAACAATTGTCACACAAGGTTAAACATTTAATTAATTTAAAACAAAATTAAACAATGGCACACATGACTGACAAAACGCAACAAAACTGTATATTTTGTAATTTTCTTTCTTTCCATAAAACGTGACTCAATTAATTCCAAGACGTACCTGAAATCTTGAACGTGCGTGCAACATATATTTTTGTATTTTTTAGTTAATCACAACAAGGGTAAATATTTGCGGACAAAAATAATTACCAAATGTCACGCAAATTCTCACAATTGTACAAAGATAAAATTTGTTTAATTTTTGATTTCTTTTGGAGTAATTTTCGTGAAGCAAAAATCATGTGCTCACAGCTGCCCCTCTTTGTCCGAAAACACAAAGAGTTTTCGTGCAAAGATAAAGTGAGTGGATACGAGCGATTTTTGCCTGTTGGAATACTCCGTGTGAAGCATTTTTTGAAAAGATTTAACCTAACCTTTGCATCAAAGGTTTCCTACATATCCCTGTCTAAAAGGGAATAAGGTTAATGTAGTTCGAGAAGTTTTGGTAGCTAGGACTACCATGGGACTGCAATGTTACTGTTGTTGCATGCTGTTATTACTGCTTACCGATCTCCTTATTACACCGCGCTTAAAAGAAAAATCAAGAAGCTAGGCTAGACTACAGATTACAAGATCCCATCTATCTTCCATTTTTTCTTAATGCCTTGCTTGTTTGTTGGCTTGCGTCTATTCCGGTGCTTCTTTCTTCCGAGAACTGACGGGGATGACACCGGCCTTTTGCTTCTCTGAATACCAATTCTCACTGTCAGGTTCGGTCCGCTGGGGATATGGCTTCCTTCATTAAGCTTTTCGGTGGTTCCTTTGGGGGTACGACTTTCTTCATCAGATTTGTTATGCTGGGCATAATTTAATGTACACAGGCCGCTTCTTTCAAGATGCGTCTTTTCTTCCTTTTGACTCATGCGCTTGAATTATACGCTGGGACCTTTTGTTGCAACCTTCTGCTTTCCGGTGAGTTGCTGGTTTCAAGACCTGAAATGTAAGGACTGAAAAATATTCCTCTTGTTATACAGGTGGACGCCTTTTTATCTAAAAACATGAAAGTATTCCTCTCGTTATACGGGTGGGCGCCTATTTATCTAAAAACATAAAAGTATTCCTCTCGTTATACAGGTGGGTGCCTATTTATCTAAAATATTAAAGTATTCCTCTCGTTATACAGGTGGGCGCCTATTTATCTAAGACATGAAAGTATTCCTCTCGTTATACAGGTGGGCGCCTATCTATCTAAAAACATAAATGTATTCCTCTAGTTATACATGTGGACGCCTATCTATCTAAAACATGAAAAGTATTCTTCTAGTTATATAGGTGTGCGCCTATCTATCTAAAACATGAAAAGTATTTGACTTTGTTTCCTCGTTCCTCCGAGAAAATTTTGACAATGGTAGAAAAATTTCTACCCCGGTTTTGGTGACCTTCATTGTGGCGTGTTTTTCTGCCATCATCAACCTTTATTTTCCTGTAGAAATCAAAGAAAATCTTGTTAGTTTAAAACACGGTGAGTGATCGTGTCACTCCTGCTGGGGGATGGTTTTTTTTTTTTTTTTTTTTGCTCTGTGCTCCCAAAACTTGTTGGGGATAACGTTACTTGCTGGGGATGATATTTCTGCTGGGGATGGTTTTTCCATTTATCCCTTCCCCGCTCTTTTGTTTCAAAACATGCTGGGCGAGTTTTCTTTAACTCCAAACTACTCCCTTAAAAGTTTTATTTTTCCCTCAGTACTACCGGGGATAAAATGTTATCATCTAGGGATAACGTTATTGAGGGTAGGACTGTTGGGGTTATTTTGCTGCGGATTAATTTTCTCTTTATCCTTCACCATTTCTATGTTATCTGACCACCGTGGAACTTGGTCAGTGATCTATCGAAGTTCTGCTGGGGATCCTCTTGGAACTTGGTCCAGAAATTCCTCAACCGTTGCTTTCCAACTTTTCTCTATGGTCCCCTTAACTTTCTAGGTCAGACTGTCATTTGGTCTTGCAACAAACACACTCTTGTCTTATCTCCTTGTCTTTGGCCTGTCCCCTTCGCATTTCGCTTTGTACCATTTTGGCCACTGGTAGTAAACTCTGAAAAATCCTTCTTAAAACAAATTTCTGGAAAAAAGTCTTTTAGACAAAGAAATGAAAAGATAGAACTTATCTGGACGGTATGACTGGTACCAACGATCATGTCGTGCATTCAGGATTAGTCGACACAGTCTATTTGTATCAATCAATCTTCCTGGTGGCCTCATTTGCCGGGAATAACCAGACGCCTAACTTTTGCCATATGCAGATTCTTTCTGCCAATCTCATCTTGTCGCCTCATAGTGCCCTTCAAGGGGTTTACACTAAAAAGATTCTCTCCTTTCTCTCAGCTCCCGTCGCCTTATGGTTCTTGTGAAGGTTTTCACCACAGGGCTCTCTCATTTTGTTTCTCTCAGCTTACGTCGCCTTATGGTGCATGTGAAGGTTTTCACTGATAAGATTCTCTCATTTAATTTTTTCAGCTGGGGATCGGAGTGTTACCGATAAAATTCTCTCTACTGGGCATTCTTTTGCCTATCAATTTCTTCAGCTTATGACCCTTGTCCGGTCGGGGATCAGTGTATTGCCCATGGCTTTCATCTGCCTGACTTGGCGCCTCTCAGATAACAATCGGGAGGTCTTTTTGGACATAAGATGTGGGCTTTGTGTGGGTAAAGAAAAGAAAAGGTTATCAAGAAATTCAAAATAATTTGATGGGTGAGATATTACAACTCTTGGAATCAAACCTCTTTTTTTTCAAAATCAAAATTAAAAAACATAATTTTTGCCCCAGTTTTCTTGCTTGGGGGACTTTTGATTTTTTTTTGTGACATTTTGTCACATTGCGACCGAGCCGTGAAGTGCCTATGTATCCTCTTGGAGAAATCAGGTCGAACATAGTTCACTCGGATTCCTTTGTTTTCTTGTGACTTTTCTCTTGTTTTCATTTTTTTTTCATTCATTTTTTCATTAGTGACTCCAAAAGAGGGGTATGAAAGAATAAATAAGGCTCAAAGGGGGAAGCAAAGGTTAAAAGTGTTTGGATAGAAGAAAGAATTGCCTCCGTCATTTCATTATCCAATAATTACCAAGTACAAACAAACGAACAAATAACTATCATAATCAAATAAATTACGCATAATATCTCTTGACTACATCAGAATTGATAGCCATTTCGATGCATCTTCCTTCGATATCTATCAGACATAAAGCGCCACTGGATAATACTCGGTCACAACATAAGGCCCTTGCAAATTTGGGGAGAACTTGCCCTTTGCTTCGATCTGATGTGGGAGGATCTGTTTCAATACTTGCTTCCCTACTTCAAATTTTCTGGGGCGTACCTTCTTATTGTATGATCTTGCCATTCTCTTCTGATACAACTGGCCATGACACACTGCTGCCAATCTTTTTTCATCTATTAAGTTCAACTACTCCAGTCGAGCTTTGACCCATTCATCATCGTCAATCCCGGCTTCAGCGACAATCTAGAGGGACGGAATTTCGACCTCTGCTGGTATCAATGCTTCTGTTCCGTATACCAATAAATAAGGAGTTGCACCTACTGAATTCTGAAATGTAGTACGATAACCCAACAAGGCGAATGGTAATTTCTCATGCCATTGTCTAGATCCTTCTACCATCTTCCTCAGTATCTTATTGATGTTCTTATTGGCTGCTTCAACTACTCCATTCGCTTGGGACGATATGGGGTGGAATTGTAGTGTGTAATCTTAAACTGTTGACATACCTCTCTCATCAAATTGCTGTTAGGATTTGCACCACTATCCGTGATGCTCACTTTTAGGACCCCAAATCTACAGATGATATGGGAGTGAACAAAATCCACTACTGCCTTCTTGGTTACCGACTAGAAAGTTTTAGCTTCAACCCACTTAGTGAAGTAGTTGATGGTCACCAGAATGAACCTATGGTCGTTGGTCGCTGCTAGCTCAATCGGCCCAATGACATTCATGCCCCATGCAACAAATGTCCATGGCGCTGACATTGTATGCAATTCAGTTGGCGGAGAATTAATCAAATCTCCGTGTATCTGACATTGATGGCACTTCCGTATGAAATTGATACAATCACGCTCCATAGTGAGCCAATAATACCCTGCTTGAAGAATCTTCTTTTCCAATACATATCCGCTCATATGTGGCTCACAAACTCCAGCATGCACCTCTGCCATAACTGTCGTGGCTTGACCGGTGTCTATACATCTCAGCAATCCCAAATCTGGGGTTCTTCTGTACAACACTCCTCCAATGAGGAAGAACCCATTTGACAATCGCCGAATGGCTCTTTTTTGGTCTCCGGTGGCCTGCTCCGTGTATATCCCCATCCTGAGGTACTCCTTTACATCATAAAACCATGGCTCGCCATCCACTTCCTCCTCTACCATGTTGCAATAAGCATGCTCATCACGAACCTGAATGTGCAATGGGTCAACATGAATTTTATCTGGGTGGTGTAACATCGATGCTAAGGTGGCCAATGCATCGACAACCTCATTATGAACTCTTGGGATGTGTCTGAATTCCACTGATCTAAATCGCCTGCTCAGATCGTGCAAACATTGTCGATATGGTATGAGTTTCAAATCCCGTGTTTCCCATGCACCCTGAATCTGATGCACCAGGAGGTCCGAGTGTCCCAAGACCAAAACGTCTTGGACATCCATGTCTGCAGCTAGTCGCAGACCCAAAATGCATGCCTCATACTCAGCCATGTTGCTGGTATAATAGAAATGCAGCTGAGTTGTAACAGGATAATGACGTCCTGTTTCAGAAATAAGTACCGCTCCTATTCCAACTCCCTTCGCGTTTGCGGCTCCATCAAAGAAAAGCTTCCAACCTGGTTCCTCGAGTAATTCCAGCTCACCTACATGCATACTTCCTCGTCTAGAAAATACGTCCTCAATGGCTCGTATTCTTCATCAACAGGATTCTCAGCAAAGTGATCGGTCAGCGCTTGGGATTTCATGGCCGTCCTCATCACATAGACGATATCAAACTCTGTGAGTAAAATTTGCCATTTTGCTAACCTCCATGTAGGCATAGGTTTCTGGAAAATGTACTTTAATGGATCCAAACGGGAAATGAGATAAGTAGTATATGAGGACAAATAGTGCTTCAATTTCTAAGCCACCCAAGTTAGGGTGCAACATGTCCTCTCGAGTTGAGTGTACTTGACCTCACATACTGTAAACTTCTTGCTAAGATAATAGATGGCTTGCTCCTTCCTTCTTGTAATGTTGAGTTGCCCCAACACGCAGCCAAATGAATTCTCCAGGACTGTCAGATAAAGAATTAATGGTCTCCCCGTCACAGGTGGGACCAATACAAGTGGATTTGACAGATACCCCTTGATTTGGTCGAATGCTTCTTGACATTCCGCTGTCTATTATACCGTATAATCTTTCTTCAGCAGCCGAAATATGGGTTCACAAGTCGTCGTGAGTTGAGCGATGAACCTGCTAATATAATTTAGTCTTCCTAACAGACTCATCACCTCCGTTTTGTTCTTTGGCGGTGGCAAATCCTGGATGGATTTGATCTTGGACGGGTCTAACTCAATACCTCGTCGACTGAGGATGAATCCTAACAGCTTTCCTGATGGAACCCCAAAGGCATATTTGGCCGGGTTGAGCTTAATGTCATACCTTCGAAGTCTTTGAAAGAACTTCTTTAGGTCTGCTACATGGTCTTCCTGATGCCAGGACTTTATGATCACATCATCCACGTACATTTAAATTTATTTGTATATCATGTCATGAAACACGGTAGTCATTGCTCTAATGTATGTTGCCCCAACATTCTTCAATCTGAATGGCATTACCCAGTAGCAGTAAGTTCCCCATGGCGTAATGAAAGCCATCTTTTCCGCATCTTCTTCGTCCATTAAGATCTGATGATATCCTGCATAGCAGTCCACAAAGGATCGGATCTCGTGCCCAATGCAATTATCGATCAAGATATGGATGTTGGGAAATGAAAAATTATCCTTAGGACTTTCCTTGTTGAGATTGCGGTAGTCGACACATACCCTGATTTTCACATCCTTCTTCGACACTGGTACCACATTGGACAACCAATCGGGATATCGAGTGACCTGAATAACTTTTTCCTGCAATTGCTTGGTCACTTATTCTTTGATCTTCACACTCATATTCATCTTAAACTTCCTCAATTTTTGCTTGACCGGAGGGTATGCCGGGTTAGTGGGTAATTTGTGAACCACTAGATCGGTTCTTAATCCCGACATATCATCATATGACCATGCAAAAAACATCCTTGAACTCAATGAGTGCTTTGATTAATTCCTCACTGATGTTTGGCTCAATGTGGACGCTGATTTTGGTTTCCCTGACATCGTCTGCATCCCCTAAATTGACAACTTCGGTGTCATTCAGATTAGGCTTGGGTTTCTCTTCGAACTGGCACAATTCTCTGTTTATTTCTTCGAAAGCTTCATCCTCGTCGTATTCGGAATCATCATCATAACCGTTCTCTTGTACAATTAAGTCGGAGTCAGTTTGATTTTTTAGACTAGGTCGAAGATCCGTTGTGCATGCCATGTCATTAGAACCAGTAAAAAGAGAACTGTTCAGAAAGAGAAAAGAATAAAACAAAATTAAAACAAGACAAGAAAGAATTTTATTAAAAATGTGGGATAACAGGGTTCACACTTTACAAAATAAAATGAGATTTGCATTACACCCTTGAATAATCCGAAAAACAAGAAAGAAAAATCAAAGCCTACTACCAGGACTCCCCCCGGGTAGGAAGAGGAGTAACCGTCCAATTGTTGGAATTGGCCTCAGGCCCCCACAAACTGTATGTCTGCTCTGCTGGATCCCTCTCCAACTTCTATCATATTGACATCAACAAACAGCCTTTTGAAGCTCTGATTCAAATCCCCGACCATCCCGATCAATGGTCCGAGAATTTTCGGGACCGGTGATCCCTTGGCACTTGCTCTAACAAAGGATCTGGAGAGACACGGAATTGGTTTGGGAAGAACCCAAACTCTCTTCTTCATTTTTCGCGCTCGCTTTACATCTGCCGCAGTAGGTTTGAACCCCAGTCTAAAGGTCTCTAAATTCTTGGGCAAGGAGATAGGTTGAACAATCCCCTGAAGCTCAGCCCCCAGGCCTTTTCCTGGCACAAACTCATTACCCAGCATCTCTAAAACTAACATGACAGTTGCGGAAGTTACCCTGGGGTGTGGAATGCTTTTAACCTCGGGAATCTTGTTTGTTGATACTGCATCAAAAATCTGGTAAACCCAGGGACCTTTGTCACTGCTGGTTTCTATGAATGGCACAATGGAACCTCCCATGGTGCACGCAGTGTCTTCCCCATGCAGCACGACATCTTGTCTGTCCCATTCAAACTTGACCATTTGATGCAATGTGGATGGTACTGCTTTGGCCGCGTGGATCCACGGCCGTCCCAACAAAAGGTTATAAGATACCACGGCATCCAATACCTCGAACTCCATAGTAAACTTGACCGGGCCGATGGTCAACTCGAGTATAATATCCCCCACGGTGTCCGTTCCACTTCCGTCAAATCCTTGGACGCAAATATTGTTCTTATGGATTCTGTCATGGTCAATCTTCAACTGGTTCAATGTGGATAATGGAAAAATATTGGCACTTGAACCGTTATCCACCAACGCCCGAGTAACTGCCGAATCTTCACATTTGACCGTCAAGTAGAGAGCTTTATTATGTTTCGTGCCCTCCACTGGCAAATCGTCATTAGAGAACGTTACCCTGTTTACCTCAAAAATTTTGTTGGAAATCGTTTCAAGGTGGTTCACTGAAATTTCATTGGGCACATGAGCTTCATTTAGTATCTTTATCAGGGCTCGGCGATGCTCGTCCGAATGGATCAATAGTGATAACAACGAGATCTGGGCCGGTGTTTTCTTCAATTGTTCGACAATGGAGTAATCCTGCACTTTCATCTTTTTCAAGAATTCCTCCGCCTCTTCTTCTGACACGGGTTTCTTTGTTACTGCTGGGTTGGACCTTCTCAACTCCACTGGAGTAAAACACCGTCCCGATTGAGTCAGTCCCTGCGCCTCACAACTATCCTCCTCCACTTGCTTTCCCTTGTACATTACCACTTTCTGCTTTTTCATACCTCCAAGGCACGACCTTACTATCAATCACTGGCTATTGGACTATCGGCTTTATGATGATCGGTTCCCTGCAGACCCCTTTCACAACAACTACAGGTGCAGATGATGCTCCCGATACTACCAATTTGGTTAGCTCTGGTTTCTTTGTTGCGGTGGGTGGATTCTTCCTTAATATCACCACTGGCTTAACATCTTCCCCCTTCAACTGTACCTCTGCTTCCCCACCGGTCGATTTTTCTTTTGGAGTGGCATGGATCATCATCACTGTCTGTGAGGGTTTCTTTGGCTCCCCTCCTTTGTGCACCAGCTCAATCATGTGAGCTTCGTGGTGTACTGGCAATGGGTTCTGGTTGATGTTGGGTGACTCCGGCTCCTGGACATCGATCTTGTTGGCGTCAATAAGATCTTGTATTGCACGCTTCAACCTCTAACATTTTTCGGTATCATGCCCTAGCATTCCTGAGCAGTACTCACAGCTTATCGATTGGTCCAAATTTTGGGGTGGGGGGTTTGGCCACCTAGTCTGGATAGGACTCAACAAACCTAACTGCCTCAACTTGTGGAACAAGGCGGTATAGGTTTCTCCCAACTCAGTAAAGGCTTTCTGTCTCTGTAGCCTTTCATTTCTAGAAGCTTGATTTCCTCAAAAGCCTAACCTTGGAGGGTTCCTGTAGGCCCTTGGTGGAGGATAGGCATTTTGGGGTGGAGGGTATGTGTTCTGTGGAGGTGCATATGCGTTTTGGGGAGCCGGCGCGCGCCATTACAGGCGAACCAGAGGCTGAGTGTATGTTTGGGCTTGGTGCACGGAGAAGTGTGGTTCTTGAGGTGGATAGTAGTGTTGTGGCGGGCTGTATGGATAATTTGGATTGTGGGGTCTGGGTTGGTTATAGAATGGTTTGTCAGACCAGGACCAACTGTCTGCCTCAACCGTGGCAACTTCTTCTTTCTTTTTTCTCCCCAGCGCGCCTCCCGTGCCGCTCTGAATAGCCTGAGTTGTTGCCATAAATGCTGAGTAATTCAGGATTTTATCGGACCTCAGCCCCTCCTCTATCATAACCCCTATCTTTACTACTTCATTGAAGGATTTTCCAACCGTCTTCACCAAGTGACCAAAGTAAGTTGGATCCAGCGTTTGCAGGAAGTAGTCCACCATTTCCCCCTCTCTCATGGGAGGATCAACCTTGGCTGCCTGTTCTTTCCAGCGGAAACCGAACTCATGAAAGCTCTCCCCAGGCTTCTTTCCGGTCCTCAGTAATGTGAGACGGTCAGGGACTATCTCCAGATTGTATTGGAAGTGACCTGCGAAAGTCTGCGCTAGATCATCCCAAGTGTACCACCTACTGGGATCTTATCTGGTATACCATTCCAATGCCGATCCACTTAAGCTTTGACCAAAGTAAACTATCAGTAGCTCATCTTTGCCGCATGCTCCTCTCATTTTGCTACAAAATCCCCGTAAATGTGCCATAGGGTCACCGTGCCCTTCGTATAAGTCAAACTTGGGCATCTTAAACCCTACCGGGAGTTGGACGTCCGGAAAAGGGCATAGATCCTTGTAGGCCACGCTGACCTGGTTGCTCAATCCGTGCATGCTCCTGAAGAATTGCTCCAGGCTTTTGAACTTCCTCATTACCTCATCCTGCTCTGGAACCTTAGCAGGCTTTTCAATCTCCGCCGGGACCTCCAAGTGTGGATTATTGGTATGGGGTTCTGGTGCATTGAATGTGGGTTCAGGGGGATAGTATTGCGCATTGTGAGCCTGAAACAACGGCTCACTAGTTGATCTTTGTAGCGTGGCTGGTGTGGGTCCCATAAAAGCGGGAACATTTGGTGGTGGGAAATGTTGATGGGGTGGTGGAGCTTGGGAATCATAGGGGCTTCTCCCCTGATAATAGTGGTGATTCGGGAGGCTTGTTGAAGGGCCAGGGTGAGGGTATTCCGGCATATGCCCTAGTGTAGGAGTAACGGGTGGTTCAGGGCTCTTTTGTACTTTAGCCAAGGCTAACTGCATCGCGTTCATTTCCAATCAGATCCTCTCTATCTTCTCCATTGCCTCTTTCAGCAACTGGCTTACTGGCTTTTCTTCCTCGACACTGTTTTCTGAAGTAGTCATGATTATTGGTACAGGTCCTTTGGATCTGGTTTGATAATGATGTGATGCCAAAACGCTTTAACAACTAACTGTCTGGTATTTTTGGAAAACAACAAACTTGTTAGTGTTAGAGTTTAACAGATTTGGTAATTGCACGTTAGGGATGCAATATTCCTAAGCAGTTAACCATTTCTAACATGTTTTTGCTTCAACCGCATGCGTCATCCCGACTTGCTTTATTTGTGCCTTTAAAGTGTTTTAGGAACCCTCCGTTTTCCTCTCTATTATTTTTCTTTTCTTTTTTCCTTTCTTCTTTTTTTTTCTTATTTTTCTTTCTTTTTTTTTCTTTTTCTTTATTTTTAGTGGTGGTCGAATCTTATGTGGATTGCCTACGTATCACGTCCCCGCGTGAATCAGACCGGGCGTAGTTCTGCCGTAAAGTAAAGACACAAAAATTCTTTTGGAATCATTCAATTTATCACCAAAATTTGCTATTACAAGCTACTTATTTTAAACAAAGAACAACAAAATACAGATTCCAAAATACTTAACCTGACTTGACGAGAAAAAAACAGCATATGGGAGAGTAACAGACCCATAAAGTCAACAAACAAGAGTTGAACTATGGATACATTAAATCTTTCAATCTAGGTGCCCGTGAGGCATCGTTCGGCCTTTCCACGGGCTTTGGTGTAAGACCCCTTTGTAAGCTTTTCAACCCATTCATGATCCGGATGACGTAGCCCATGATGGAGGCAAGAAGGGTATCACGAGGTATTTGCTCACATGCTAGGCATCTCATGTAGATGTAGTGCCCAATCTCATCAATCCTACCCCGGATGTCATCCCTTTCCCTGAACAGTTGCTCTATTCACCGGTTCTTCAGTCCCAGTGCTTGAGCCTTGTCGGCGAGTCGATCCTGGAACCTCTCCATTTATTTCTTTCATTCCATCCATCAAATCGTAACAGCGCATCTGTCTGCTCGGGCATCTCGGGCTTGTTTAAAGACCCGCTCCTGAAGAGTGGAGTTTGTTTCTCTTAATAGTCCAATGCTTATTTCATAATCCCTTATGACTTGTTGTAGATGATTTCTCCGTGCCATTGTACCTGTTGCCCATCTGACCCGCATTCTTGCTATGCAAGCCTCGGATCTCTCCCAAGTCCTCTCGGCTTTTGCCGACCTGACTCCTCAACTCTGCTATCAATCTCTCCTTGGACCTACTTTTCTGTTGGTCACCGACATTCTTTCTGTCTTGGCGGATTCGGGCTCTCAGGGCCTTGTTTTCTTGATTCAAACTTCTTTTCTCTCCTGTATCAGCATCGATTTGCAAACTGCTTTGGTATTTCAGCCCCTCAATTTGTTGTTTTAGCTTGCCAATCTCGACCCGATATTCTTTCTCTTTTGCTAGCCAACCCCATTGTGTTTGCGATGATTCTACAAAGTCTTGGACGTGAGCTCTCTTAGTTGGTCTCTGGTGCTCAAGCTCTCTTCAATACCATGTGAGGTATTTTGGCGACACTTTGCCTTTGGCCCGGTCTTGTACACGAGTATCTACTTTCAGGGTTTGACATTCATTCCAGATTCTCCGAACGACTGCTTCAGGGAACTGCCCACTAGGCCCGATTTCGACCACCTGGCCGCTGAGATCCTCTTCCTTTGGGATTATTTGGCATCGCCCCAGCTGTCTCAACACTCTGTATGGCGCATAGGGCTAGATACTTTGGAGACCCATCAACAACAAATGAGATTCGGCGGCTGACATGTGTATAATCTCATCTATGAGTAGCCACCCAAATGCCCATTCTATCTGGTTTGCTAAGACGGAACGCAGTAGAGTGACCCATTCAACGACCCCTTCTGGCAGGCTGAACCCGTTGACCCTTGTGGAAAACTCTTCTAAACAAGTCTTTTGTGATGACCCATATTTCAGAAACTGAGGGCGATGACATAGGTGTTCTATCATCCACATTTGCAGTAGTACATTGCAACCCTCAAAGAAACCTCCTATAGTTTTGCAAACAGTGAGAGCGCGAAAGATGTCCGCTATTATCATTGGTGTCAGAGTGTTGTTGTCTTGTTTAAGCGAAGTGCTGATGACCCCAGTGACTTGTATGTTAATTTTCCCATCCTTTCTAGGGAATACCAAAAAACCCAAAAAGGCCACCATAAAAGCAATACACTTATGTCTTTCCCATTTCAGCCGGCTTTCCCCGTTGCAGATCTTACTCTCGAGATTGTTGAACCCTTCAAGATGACCGTACCTGTCGTACAGGAATGCCAAACTACAAAAACCCTCTGATATTTCTGGGTTGTGTATAATTCTGCGGTTCTTCACGGTGTCTAAGAACCTGTGTATGGTCACGGTCCTTGGTGCAATAAGATACTGCTCTCTCATATAGATTTTAGGACATCCGATGTACCCTTCCAGTTCCTCTAGTGTTGGTGTGAGCTCAAAGTCTGAGAAATGAAATACATTGTTTGTTGGGTCCCAAAATGAAATTAACGCTCTTATAATGTCCCCTCGCAGATCAATGTCCAGTAACCCAACCAAGTTTCCCAAGTATATCTTGACTGTATCTCGCCCTGATTCTTCTAAGTCGTTCCACCACATGCGTAAGCCCAAATGGATCCTGTTTATAATGGCCCCAGATGAATTCCTACTCGTGCTCATTCTGCACATTTATTAAGGTGATTTAGACAAAAAAACAAAATCTTTATTTTACCCAAAACTAATTTTCCCATTTTCCCTAATTTTGAGAAAAGAAAGACTGGTTTTCCAAATACGGCCTTTCGACTCTTCAGCGATGAACATTTTAAGGATGTAGGGATTTAACCGGCTGAAAGGTAAAAGAATGACCAAAAGTGGCTGTTTATGCAAAGACAGCCTTCCGACGCCCCTTTAGGGAACATTCGGCTATTTTTGCAAAATGACATCGCTTGTCTCTTTTATAAAAGTGGCAACATTTTCTGGTCGTTTTTTGCAAAATGGGAAGTTGGACCCGATAAGGGTTGCCTACGTATCTCACATCCGGTGAGAATCAAACCGACGTAGTTTGAGTAAGAAAAATTAATTAAATCACGAATCTGATTTTCTTTCTTCAAAAATCAAAATTTTGGCAGAGTTCTCACATTATTTGGACATTGGTTTTTTTTCTTTTTTAAATGAGCATCTCTCAATTTTTCAAAATTCCCGTTTTCACCCACCGGTCAACATGCAAGTTCGAAGCAAATTCAATGCGTCAACAAACAAGATGCAGCACGATGGTCTTTTTTGTTTCAGGTTGCTTTTCCTAGACGGGCCCAACCCCTGTGTTGAGCCCCCTAAGTCAAATGCAACGTGATGCAAATAAAAATTTCCTACTAGGGATCCGGCATGAAGTCATGTTTTACTAAGTTTCAAAACTGGGTTTTGTTCTAGACCTGGCTTACCCGAGCGGACAACTCGAGTCGAGGAGGGGACAACTTATCGGGGACCTGCGAGATCGTCCGGCTTCGTAACTTATCCGAGCCTCTTTCTACTTGGGTATGACACTAACACAATAGGGAGTCTCAAACCAGTGAGCAGCATCCCCGGAGGTAAGAAGAGAAAGGTTCGACACAGTTTATATACAGTTCACATAATATCAAAGCGGTAAAAGGCAATCAATTACCACATTAGGCATATATCATGTAACAAAATTATACAAAGCCAAATACAACAATTATTCCAAGCTCGAATTCTGAACCCTGAACAAAACGTTCTAGGTTAGCATCCCCAGCAGAGTCGCCAGAGCTGTCACACCTCCTTTTTCCGCCCCCGCGAGGGGTGAAGGAGTTTTACCAATTAAAGGACAATCGAAATGGGATTTGTTTATTTATTTCAAAGTCGCCACTTGGGAGATTTAGGCTGTCTCAAGTCACCGGTTTAATCCCGAATCGAGGAAAAGAATGACTCTGTTTAAAAGTCCGGGAACCAGAAATCCTGATAAGGAATTTTTTTAACCCGGGTGAAGGTGTTAGGCATTCCAGAGTTCCGTGGTTCTAGCACGGTCGCTCAACTGTCATATTCGGCTTGATTATCTGATTTAATATATGTTGAACCTATGTGCGAATTTTAACTTTTAACCGCTTTTGTCATTATTATTATTTTTATCAAGAATTGCAACATCGTGGAAATACAACTCGAACCACGTCACATCAATGCACCCGTGGTTGTTGGCACGTTTCAACTCTGTTGTGATTTGGATTTGGGTCACATAAATGTGCACCCGAATTTAAGAAGATAACATTATTAAATAGGCACCCGAATTTGAGAAAAGCCATAAAGTTCTTTATGCAGCTTGTCTCAAAATCTACGCATTCGAAAATAGCTATCCGTTGAGGGCCCCGCACATTGAGTATTCTTGTTTGTCGAGGATCGTCTCATTCATTATTTATTTATTATTAATTTTTTAGGGAATTTGCAACGTTGTGGACACGCATCTCGAATCGCGTCACAATCAATGTACCCGTGATTAGAGACACATTTCGACTCCGTTGAGATTTGGATTTGGGTCACATAAATGCACACCCGTATTTAAGAAGGTAAGGTTAATTAAGACGCGTTCTAAAGAAACTACTTATTGTTATTTTAGAAAAAGGCCGTGAAAATTCACTAAACGGCCAATTCCAAAGTCTAACCAAGGGTTATGTATTTATTGAGGGCCCCAGCGATGTGTAATTTATTTGGCGAGACACGCCTCATTTTATTTTAAAAGGTCCTCCTATAGTGGCTATGTTTTCTATTAAGTTTGTCTCTAACAATGAAAGAAGAAAAAGGGTCCAACATTATTTACATGCTTACGAGTTAGTTATAGTTGGGTTCCAAATACGATTCGCAAAATTCGAAAAATGAACGCGTATATGGTCAGTCGTTTGGATATTATGGGCCCAGGCCCAGCGCACACAGTATTGACTGGACCTGGGCCACTTCTTTTCCGATAAGGCCTGGTTAGTTCATTTGACTCAGGCTCGACATTTATAATGCTGAAATGTAAACTTGTGCTATCTACTCTAACGGTATTGTTGCAAGTTATAACGAGGCAGCCTACTAAATGAGGTGAGATTATCTAGCAACGGATAGTTTGATACTTAACGTACGTTTGGAAGACATGCTAACCACAGACACAACTGAAAAATCAGGATATTGCTTACTACACCTTCACTTCTTTTCTAGCTACCAGCATACATAGAGAATGAGCCATTAAGTTGCCATATGTGATGTCTAGTTATACATGATGACTACCTTCATTATCCTAATAGAAGATATGAACTATTATATATACAACTTAATGTTCAATATACAAACTGAAACAAATTCGAAAAAGGAAACTTTAGCTCTTCATTTTTATATTCATGTTTCAACTTTCAGCTTACATTGATAGTGTATCAGTGGTGCACCTGGTATTGGGAAAGCCAAAAGAAGAAAAGGAAGGATCAGTTGAGCAGTAGCATTCACAGCAAATAGCAACAACAGAAACCAGCAATCAACAACAACAAAACCCAACAACAGATCTTTAAAACCCAAGCAAGAAATCCAGTTTGCAGCCCAGCAATACCAAAACAAGTACAGGCAAAGCAGAGAAGGAACCAAATGCAAGAAAGCAGTAGCCTCTGGAAATTATGTTCAAATTCCAGTACAATCTCACTCTATATCACTCTGAAGATAAACTGACCATCTAAAGGTTGAAAGACCAGCCCTGGTTTTGTTTTTTTTCTTTCCTCTCTCTGAAAAACTTAATCTCCAGTCCCTTTTTTGTTCTAAATGAGCCTATTTATAAGCAAATCAGGCCAGCCAAGCTGCCTTGATACCTTCAGCCTTTTATTCTGCCCATACCCCTTAATTCCCCATGCCTAAATGTCTTTTCTTGATGCCCACTATATTGTTCCTCATGCTTGTCCTATTGTTCTAATCAAGAGTCATGGGTTTAGAGTATTCATTTTAAACTCCCATGTTCTTATGTCTTGTTCCCCACTGACAATTAAACTAAGGTTAATAAATTACCACTAGGCAAACTTAAGCTTACAACCTGTTAAGATCCTATTAAACTCCCAAAATTACCCCTTAACCCTTGCATATTACTGTATTACCCTAAGCCTTACTGGTCAGTGTATAAAACCCCTCTAAATTTAGCAAATCATTGACTACTAATTGTATAAGCTTAAACTCAACACTGATTTCAGGTCGACCTGTTAGGTTTCTACAGCTATATCCAATTCTCAACCTAAGTCCAACTTATAATCAGATCACACAGGAATGTCAATCAGATGAAATAAGTTGATCAAATTGGGAACCAATCATGACCAACTTAAATCAAACAACCAACAGGGAGCAAATGATGAATCAGTGACAATCAGGCTTCCATGGCAAACTTTGAAGATTATGGGGTTACTGAATGAATCAGCAGTCTAGTTCAAAGACAAAAATGAACATATTCAATAGGTTCATTACAAGTTATCATACAGATGTGGAGCAGGTAAACATACATGGAGGACATCAATGAGCTACTATCATGTTTCCTCCACTTTTTAAACAAATTAATTGACGACACTTATTTAAACGACTATATAAGCTATAACAGACAACAAACAATCAATAAAACACACAAACTATCAGGTGATTCCAGTGGTTTTGGACATAATCGGGACTATATACGAAACTAACAAATCGACGAACTTGTTCGTATTGATTGTATAGTTTAAAGATCATTCAAACGAACATAAGGAAATTTCGACCAAATAAAAGGTTCGGAGATCCACGGACTTGACAGAAAAATAAAAAATAAACCAAACTAAACATGAAAACAAATAAAAATCATAGGAGAACAAAAGAAAGGGAAAAATTACCTCAGGGATTCGAAATCAAAACTGACCCAGGCTCGAACTCGGACTCGACCATTTTTGAGGTAGAATGGACTTTAAACGAGTGTTCTCAACTGAGAACACTTCGACTAAAGTCGATTAGACCCCACATCGTCTTTTAATTTGGACAGATCTCAACTTTTGGTCTTTTAGGGTTCTTTGTGGTTTGATTTGGGATTCGTCCAGGTACGGGCAGATTCGAACGGAACCAATGGCGTTTAGGGTGTGAGGGAGGTCAGGAGGTGTTGTGGTGTGAATTTGGGGTCGGTAGGTGTAGATCTGGTTTGTGCTCGAACCTTCAAACGAAGATTCGAGAGGTTCGGGGAAGATTTGAAGTAAACTGAGTTTGGATTTGGAGAGATGGGGTCATGGTGATTCAGGGGTGTTAGTCTGGTGGTCATCGGCATTTTGGTTGCCGGGTTTATGGTGGGGGAGTCCTAAGGTGGCTAGGGTTTGAAGGGTCTGTCTTTGAGACAATGGTGAACAGTAGGTGAGAGGGGTTTGGTTTGGGGGCGTGGGGTGAGGGATTGGGGTTCTTATATGGGGTGGGTGGTTTAATCCTGGCCGCTGGATCAATCAAGATCAATGACCAAGATTAGAGGAGTTAACCAATACGGCGTCGTTTGGTTTAAGTAGGGGGGTCGGTTCGAACCGGGCAACGGGTCGGGTTGAGGTAACGGGTAAGGGGGACGGATTCTGAGTCGTTGGATCATGTATGGTCGACGGTTGGGATTGATTGTCGCAGAACGATGTCGTTCTCGTGATTGTGGGAATGGACCGGGCACCAGGCGTTTGGACTGGGTCTGCGTCTTGGCTTTGGGCCTGATTTTTGGGCCCAATCCGAGTTTTCATTTTTTTTCCAACTCTTTTTCTTTTCTTATTTTAATTAACAATCAATAAAAATTCTAAAATAATGTGTAAAACCAAAATTATCCTAACACTGTTAAACTTTAACAACAATTGTCACACAAGGTTAAACATTTAATTAATTTAAAACAAAATTACACAACGGCACACATGACTGACAAAAGGCAACAAAACTGTATATTTTGTAATTTTCTTTCTTTCCATAAAACGTGACTCAATTAATTCCAAGATGTACACTCAAATCTTGAACGTACATGCAACATGTATTTTTATATTTTTTAATTAATCACAGCAAGGGTAAATATTTGCGGACAAAAATAATTACCAAATGTCACGCAAATTCTCACAATTGTACACAGATGAAATTTGTTTTATTTTTGATTTCTTTTGGAGTAATTTTCGTGAAGCAAAAATCACGTGCTCACAGTGATTTACTGGTTGTTAATTTACTCTCTTAACTTATTTGCACAAACCGTGTACTATCAAAACCCTGTCTTTAAATAACCTTTATGTATTTGCCCTCAATTGCATGCTTTACATAAAGTGTTTATTCAATTCCTCTCCTTAAATGGTTTTACTCGTTTTGAATCTAAATCCCTAAATAACCTTATTTCTTCCTGCTTTCTACACTATAAAAGGCACGACCCTTTCAAAAACACATACTTCACACTTTAGACTACACACTTCACAATTTCACAATCTCTTATGAACTCACACTTATATTATTCTGTCTTCTTATTTGCACTTTGGCTTTTACAAGACTACTGCTTTTTCTACTTATTTCTTTGAAACTGGTATGTCCTAATTTAAGTTTTAGCATCACCAATGTGTTTACTTACAGTCTTTGTATCCATGTCTACTTTATTGTTTTCTGTAGAGTTTGACATTTAGCTTAGTATGCCTATGTTCTACTGCTCGTTCCTGTTGTGAATCTTTGCTCCCTATCATATTACCCCTATGTGTTTGTGAATGGTGACTTAGGGCATGGCAATATGAGTTGTTGTCCATGAACAAAATTTTAAACCAATGGGGTCTTAACCTCTAAACATGCTGGAGGGTGTGCCAGCATATCCCATTACTGGGTATGCCCATTAGCCTACTCTTCCCGTGTTGTTGCAAATTCTCCCACTCCCCTATACCCCTATGTGCACTGATTTTAAGTTATTCCCTTTCCCCTTTCCCCTTTAAGAATTTCACTTCTACACTTGCACTCGCTCTTAGTCTTTAAGTTCTGCCTCCCTCTTGTGAGCCTTGCCTTGGGACCCTTTGAGCTCCCTCTGAACTTGGACACTTGAGGGATGGCCTTTCCACACTGCACTTGTCCTAATCTGAAAATACATTTGGGTGTGAGCATTGCCCGGGGTCCTTTCGAGTCTCTTAGGGAACTTTGACACACTCAAATGGGAGAAAAGCTTTAGATCATGATCTTTGGAGTTGGTTTACCTCATACTTCATACATGAAGTCTGAATCAGGATCTCCTTGGTTGTACTTTTAATTTCTGGTGTATTTTCTATACTTTATTTTTCTGGACTGTAATAACTTTGTAATAAACTATTGGGGATGGCTAGTGAAAGAGGGGGGAATAACTATGTATGTAAAAGGGGCAGATGTCCTGCTCATAAGGAGATTCTGATTTCTACATATCACATAGATACCCTGCCTATAGGAATTCGACACTTTCATATGAAGATAAATGGCTATAAGGAATTCTGCACCCATATAGATATCCTGCCTATAGGTTTCGGAAATTTTGCATTCATATGGATATCCTGCCTATAGTTAAATTTCTGCATCTCTCATATAGATACCATGCTCATAATTAGCTGGAAATCCTAATCCTGCTAATGAATCTGTCACTAGGCAAACCTGTTTATAGGGCTTAAATAACTAACTACATTTAGATATCATGTTCATAGGCTTAAACGAAGTACAACATTTAGATGCCATGCCTATAGGACTTCTGCACTCTTGCTTTATCTGTAAAAGTGTTTAAAATCAACAACGCTTAGAAAGCATGCCTATAGGAATTAATAACCAAGTCTGAAACGTCTCACTCACCTACAAATCTAAAATCATTGTCTAACGTCTGCAGAATTTATGATCTTTTGTCAAAACTCGTCTTTCCTAAATAATTGACGACCTTTTCTAAAATCAGTATAATTCATCTTTTCTGAAATCAGTAGATATCAAAACTGACTTGTCTTTTCGTTTCTTCTCTTTATTACTTTCTTTTACTGCTTTCTTTTACTACCGCTTTAAATTATGAAAAAAAACTATTATATTTACTACTTTCCTAACATACAAATACGTGACAACTTGTTTTAATTATTGCATAAGCATGTTTTCAACATTATATTCCACTCTTGCCAAACAAAATACCATAGCAACACTTATAATGAGTGGTTGTGCTCTTCCGACATTATCACCCCGTAAATCTAAAAAGGCGTATTTGCGGTAAAACTAGTCGATCAACCGTGTAGTCAACGGTTTCGTGCCTTTCCTTCTTGAGTTGTCCGCTCAAGGGTACCAGTCTAAAACCCCATAGAAACCTTACTCTGTTTAATTATGCATGCATCATGGTCATACCTAGTCGAGTTAGTTATATTGTCCGCATAATGACTCTTTAAGATAGCATTGTCCAAAGTCCACTAGGTTTCCCTAAAACCCAAATGAACATCACCACGTTCTATGCATTTATTTGGAGAACTAAACACTTCATGCTAATTGTTGATGTTAAATAGTCGAGTCTGGTGGGGGTAAGGGCCTAACCATTTTTGTTTTGCAGAAAATAAAGAACGAGATCCCCAGTTTCGGTATGGTTAGCACACCCCCATTCTTGCTAGACTAGTGGAGAAGTCTCCCATCAAATGACCAAGTCAATGAGTGGAAAGAGAGGGTCGCCAAAGCTAGCGAAAAGTTGGAATATCTGGATTACGACCTGCTGGAATTATAAAGAAAAGTGAGGAAGAGAGTCACCGACTACCAAAACGCTGAGGGAAACAAAGGAGAACACCTGGCAAAGGCATTTTTACTAGTGAACCTACGCGAGCTGGAGGATTTGATCAACGAGAGCATTCAACCTGAGGAAGGTCCTTCCGAGACCAAATAGATAGTAGTTTTTTCTTTTGCTTTAAGAAATGTAATAAGGCCAACGACCACTAGTGATATTTTCATTTCCTGCTATTCAAGGTCGATTTGGGATTCGTCTACTTTTTATCAATAAAACGAGGCATGTAGCATTCTAAGTCCTCCAAATCAACTTGTCACTAGGCCTACCTCGGGCACAAAGAGGTTCCCAAATAGGACACGATTTATATTCTTGCACTACGTGTTTAAATTTCGCAACATTTTCTTATAATCCTCACCGACTTGTTACTTTTTGTTTTTACTTTTTGTTATTTATTCCCGTCTCCAAAGGTTAGTTCGTGCACTCTGGCATCGTCATCGTATTCCACAAGATCAAAGGACCCTCCACCCATTCCTCCTCCTAGTCCTATCAGAAGGAGGAACAAAGGAAAGATGGAAGATTTGAACAACACCAGAAAGGAAAACTCAACTGAACGGGTAGAGGTCACTCATGGTACTCAGGTCTCCAAAGAAATTACGTCTCAATTCAAGCAAAAGTTGTTAAAATTTCAAAAGGAGCTTGATCAGATTCATAATCTGGCAAACTTGTCACTTTCCCTCACCACTCCAAACACTAACCCCATACCTCCAAAAATACCCCAAAACCACAAAACCATCCTGCTCCTCACCACCACTGCAACACTTGCCACACCTCCAACAACACTCCACTGCTCATCCCAGAACCTTTGAACTCCACAAATGACCATTTTCGTGCCCACCATAACACCCCCATCTACGTGGAGACTGTGACACACTCCACTCTACCTATCCCAAGCGCACCCGAGTCTGATGATAAAGACTTGCTCATCAGGAATCTGGCCGAAGAACTTAAGAAATTGACCAGCAGGATCCAGGGCATCGAAGGAAGTAAGGGGATTGAAGGGTTGACCTATAAAGATCTCTGCATACAGAACGATATTGAACTGCCCAAGGGGTACAAACCTCCGAATTTCGAAATGTTTGATGGTACAAGAGATCCAAGGGTCCATCTGAGAATGTACTATGACAAGCTGGTTGGAGTAGGGAAATACGAGAGAATATGCATGAAGCTTTTCATGAGAAGCTTGAAAGGAGATACTTTGTCTTGGTACATTGGCCAGGATCCAAAGAAATGGTCAAACTGGGTAAGCATGGCATCCGACTTTATGGACAGATTCAGGTTCAACACAGAAAATGCACCAGATGTGTTCTACATCTAGAACCTAAAGAAGAAGCCCACAGAAACATTCCGTGATTATGACACTCACTAGAGATCAGAAGCTGCTAAGGTTAGGCCTGCTTTAGAGGAGGAACAAATGAATAAGTTTTTCGTTCGAGCTCAATATCTGCAATATTATGAAAGGCTAATGATGATTGAGAGCCATAAATTTTCTGACATTATCAAGTTGAGAGAAAGGATCGAGGAAGAGAGTCACCGACTACCAAAACGCTGAGGGAAACAAAGGAGAACACCTGGCAAAGGCATTTTTACTAGTGAACCTACGCGAGCTGGAGGATTTGATCAACGAGAGCATTCAACCTGAGGAAGGTCCTTCCGAGACCAAATAGATAGTAGTTTTTTCTTTTGCTTTAAGAAATGTAATAAGGCCAACGACCACTAGTGATATTTTCATTTCCTGCTATTCAAGGTCGATTTGGGATTCGTCTACTTTTTATCAATAAAACGAGGCATGTAGCATTCTAAGTCCTCCAAATCAACTTGTCACTAGGCCTACCTCGGGCACAAAGAGGTTCCCAAATAGGACACGATTTATATTCTTGCACTACGTGTTTAAATTTCGCAACATTTTCTTATAATCCTCACCGACTTGTTACTTTTTGGTTTTACTTTTTGTTATTTATTCCCGTCTCCAAAGGTTAGTTCGTGCACTCTGGCATCGTCATCGTATTCCACAAGATCAAAGGACCCTCCTCCCATTCCTCCTCCTAGTCCTATCAGAAGGAGGAACAAAGGAAAGATGGAAGATTTGAACAACACCAGAAAGGAAAACTCAACTGAACGGGTAGAGGTCACTCATGGTACTCAGGTCTCCAAAGAAATTACGTCTCAATTCAAGCAAAAGTTGTTAAAATTTCAAAAGGAGCTTGATCAGATTCATAATCTGGCAAACTTGTCACTTTCCCTCACCACTCCAAACACTAACCCCATACCTCCAAAAATACCCCAAAACCACAAAACCATCCTGCTCCTCACCACCACTGCAACACTTGCCACACCTCCAACAACACTCCACTGCTCATCCCAGAACCTTTGAACTCCACAAATGACCATTTTCGTGCCCACCATAACACCCCCATCTACGTGGAGACTGTGACACACTCCACTCTACCTATCCCAAGCGCACCCGAGTCTGATGATAAAGACTTGCTCATCAGGAATCTGGCCGAAGAACTTAAGAAATTGACCAGCAGGATCCAGGGCATCGAAGGAAGTAAGGGGATTGAAGGGTTGACCTATAAAGATCTTTGCATACAGAACGATATTGAACTGCCCGAGGGGTACAAACCTCCGAATTTCGAAATGTTTGATGGTACAAGAGATCCAAGGGTCCATCTGAGAATGTACTATGACAAGCTGGTTGGAGTAGGGAAATACGAGAGAATATGCATGAAGCTTTTCATGAGAAGCTTGAAAGGAGATGCTTTGTCTTGGTACATTGGCCAGGATCCAAAGAAATGGTCAAACTGGGTAAGCATGGCATCCGACTTTATGGACAGATTCAGGTTCAACACAGAAAATGCACCAGATGTGTTCTACATCTAGAACCTAAAGAAGAAGCCCACAGAAACATTCCGTGATTATGACACTCACTAGAGATCAGAAGCTGCTAAGGTTAGGCCTGCTTTAGAGGAGGAACAAATGAATAAGTTTTTCGTTCGAGCTCAATATCTGCAATATTATGAAAGGCTGATGATGATTGAGAGCCATAAATTTTCTGACATTATCAAGTTGAGAGAAAGGATCGAGGAAGGCATAAAAAGTGGTATGGTTACAAACTTCGAAGCTTTGCAAGCTACCAATAAGGCTTTACAGTCTGGTGGTACGTCCAAGAAAATGGACATAGGTGCCGTAATGGTTACACAAAGAGCCAAATCCCCTATCAAATACCAAACCTATATGATACTTCCACTCACATATCAGCCTACTCCAAATTTCCAAGCACCCTCACCCTTTTACCAAACTCAACCACCCACTTATCAGTCACCTCCCACGCGCCAAAACTTTCCCATACCTCGACAAAATTTTGATCGCAGACCTCCCAAGCAGTATACCGCCATTGTTGAACCAATTGACCAGCTGTGTAAAAGGCTCAAAGCTGCTGGTTATGTTACCTCTATCCCTGTTATAACCCCAAAAAACCCTTCTCAATGGGTTAATACAAACAAATCCTATGCATACTATTCCATCATGAAAGGGCATACCATTGATGAATGTCGATCTCTAAAAGACAAGATCTAGACTTTGATTGATAACAAGACCATTGTGGCAAAGGAGCCTACTCTGAATGTCCGCAATAACCCTCTGCCAGACCATAAGGGTGAAGGTATTCACATGATTGAAATAGAGGATGATTGGGATCCCAAGGTATCGATAGGTTTAATCACAGAAGGTGACGAACTAAAAAGCCAATAGTCACCCTTAATCCGATCGTAGTCCAGACTCAGCCTTCTGGGGATGCCAAGGTAAACATGTCTGTACCACTTGAGTTTGAAGCACCACCCCCTGTAAAGATGCCAACACCAATTGAGGTCGAGTTTGGGTCTCCAACAAATGCACCCGCACTATTTGAAGTTGCAGTTTTACCTTCCAAAACACATGCTCCATTCGGAGTAAAGGTGCCCATTCTAGTAGTAATGTCGGTCGTAACACCGTTCCATACAAATTCCATACCTTGGTATTACACAACCGAGACAAAAAGGAAAGGGAAAGCCAAGTTCGAGGAAACAGTTGCGGCGCAGGGTATGACAAGAATTGGCAGGGTTTATACTCCGGAGCATTTAGCTTAGTCGAGTAAGCAGGCCTCTGGTCGGCCGAGCATCATTGAAACCGGGCCCAATGATCTCTGGATAAAGATACAAGCCAACGAATACTCAGTAATTCATTAGCTGAACAAAATACCGGCACAGATTTCTATCCTAGCTTTGCTGCAAAGTTCCAATGCATATAAGAACGCCTTGTTGAAGGTGCTAAGTGAGGCATATGTACCCAAAAACATCACCGGAGGAGAAATGGCAAACATGGTAGGGAAGGTATTGGAAAGTCACAAGATCACTTTTCATGAAGATGAGCTGCCACCAGAAGGGTTGAGTCACAAAAAAGCGTTGCACAACACCGTGCAATGCGAAGATTATTTTATCACCAGGATCCTTATTGATGGAGGGTCCAGCATCAATATTTGTCTGTTGGTAACACTCAGAGCATTGGGGAAGGTGCTGCATAAGATCAAGGACGGGGCCATCAACGTCAAAGATTTTGACGATTCCCAAAGGTCTATTATTGGGGAAATTAGTTTGTTCTTGCAAATGGGGCCTACTTGGTTTGATGTCGATTTCCAAGTAATAGATGTTCCAGCATCTTACAACTTGTTGTTGGGATGGCCGTGGATTCATGCCGCTGGGGATGTAGCATCAACACTACATCAGGTAGTAAAGTTTGAGTGGAATCACCAAGAGGTGATCATTCACGACGACGGTAGCAATCCCATATACGGTCGTCAAACCATCCCAATGATAAGAGGAAGAAGAAATATAGGCGAGGAAACCTATAACCACATCGAGCAAGTCAACGTCGTTGACAAAGACAAATGGTTGGACAAAAAAATGAAAGCATATTGAACTGGAGTGGATATGAACCTGGCAAGGGACTAGGCAAGAATCTCCAAGGAATCACTAAGCCTATCAAACTGAAGAAACATGGTACCACCTTTGGTTTAGGATATGAGTACACTTGGGAGGATTTTAACAACTGGTCGCCACCATGGCATTGTCCATACTACCCGCTGGAGCAGCCAATACCACATTTGGAGCAAACTTTCCAGTCGACCGATGTCATCTATATGTCGGAAGAAGAGGAAGCACTGGCAGCAGTGATGAATTTGTTCCTAGAAGATGATAACATGGATTGTTGTGTCATCTTTAAGGAGGAGGATGGGGAAGGCCCTTCGACACAGGCCGTAAGCCGGGGAGCATGCCTCAACAATTGGACTATCAGAACCACCAGAACCCGGAAAGCCTTGGGGTAGCAAGGCTGAACAAAGCATCATGCACTATCTTTTATTTTTACTAGTTGATTTTCCTTTCGCATTTTGATTTTTCGCAATAAGATCTTCCAATGTTCAAAACAGTTATGAAATTTATTAAAGCATTTCAGTTTCATTACAAATTCTTACTCTCGTCATTTTTTTCTCATTACTTTATTTATACAACATTACTATTACCTATATGGATAAACCAATGACTATGACATGCAATAAGACAACGCAACAAACAGACATAGATTCATAGGAAGACGATATACCAGAAGACATTGTTAAAGAGGTTGAGAATTTTGAGAACAGGCCGAAGTCCAACTTGGATGAGATTGAGATCGTTAACTTGGGAGATGCAGAAAATGTCAAGGAAACATGAATCAGTGTTCACTTATCACTGTTAGAAAAGGAAGAGTACATAGAATTTCTAAGAGAATACAAGGACATATTCGCCTGGTCATATGATGACATGACTGGTCTGAGCACATCTATTATGGCCCATAAACTGCCAATTGATATGACATGTCCACCGGTGAAGCAGAAGGTTAGAAAGTTCAGGCCTGATATGAGTCTGAAGATCAAAGAAGAAGTCACTAAGCAGGTCAAAGCCAAGGTTCTCAGGGTAGTAGAATACTTAACATGGTTAGCCAACATTGTGTCAATACCAAAGAAGGACGGGAAGGTCAGAGTCTGTGTCGACTACCGGGATCTCAATCGGGCCAGTCTGAAAGATGAATTCCCCTTGCCAAACATACACATCCTGATCGACAATTGCACCAAGAATGAGTTGAAATAATTTGTAGATTGTTTCGCTGGTTATCATCAGATCTGGATGGATGAAGAAGATGCTAAGAAAATGGCTTTTATTACGCAATAGAGGATGTACTGCTACAAAATGATCTCATTTGGGTTAACAAATGCAGGGGCCACCTACATGAGGGCCATGACCACCATTTTCCACGATATGATACACAAAGAGATCGAAGTATATGTGATGATGTTATCATCAAGTCCAAGAAAGACACTGATCACATGGAAGATTTGAGGAAGTTCTTCAATAGACTTAGAAAGTACAACCTAAAACTGAATCCCGCAAAATGTGCATTTGGGGTTCCTACCGGAAAACTACATGGGTTTATTGTGAGTCACCGAGGAATATAACTGGATCCATCAAAGGTCAAAGCTATTCAAAAATTGCCACCGCCAAAGAACAAGAAGGATGTGATGAGTTTCTTGGGGAGACTTAACTGTATCAGCCGGTTCATAGCACAATCTACAGTTATCTATGAGCCAATCTTTAAGATGTTGAAGAAGGATGACGCTACCAAATGGACCGATGACTGCCAAAAGGCCTTCGACCGAATCAAGAAGTACCTATCAACACCACCAGTTTTGGTCGGAATGGACCGATGACTGCCAAAAGGCCTTCGACCGAATCAAGAAGTACCTATCAACACCACCAGTTTTGGTCCCGCCCGAGCCAGGTAGACATCTATTACTTTACCTCGCAGTATTGGATGGAGCGTTTGGTTGCGTTCTGGGTCAGCATGAGGAAAGGAGGAGGAGAAAGCAGGCTATCTATTACCTCAGTAAGAAGTTCACCCTGTATGAGGCCTGGTATTCACTATTAGAGCGCACCTGTTATGTTTTGACTTGGGTGGCGTAGAAGCTTAGGCACTATTTATGTGCCTATACCACATACCTTATATCGAGGATGGATCCTTTGAAGTACATCTTTCAGAAGCCCATGCCCACTGGCAAGCTATCCAAGTGGCAAATCCTGTTGAGTGAATTTGACATTGTCTACATAACTCAGAATGGGATCAAGGGAAAGGCACTAGCAGATCACCTTGCTGAAAATCCCGTGGACGGAGAATATGAACCCCTGAAAACGTATTTTCCCAACGAAGAGGTATTATTCATAGAAGAAGACATTGCAGAATCCTTTGATGGTTGGAGGATGTTTTTCGATGGAGCAGCAAATGTCAAAGGAGTTGGCATAGGAGTTGTCCTGGTATCAAAAACCGGTCAACATTATCCGGTCTCTGCCAAACTTAGATTCCCGTGTACAAATAACACAGCCGAATACAAAGCCTACATCTTAGGGCTCAGTAAAGCTATTGACATGAACATTCAAGAGTTGCTAGTAATTAGGGATTCAGATTTGCTTATACATTAGGTCTGAGAAGAATGGGCAACCAAGAAATCCAAAATACTCCCTTATCTACATCACGTACAGGAGTTGAGAAAAAAGGTTCATAAAGACAGAGTTCCAGCATATTCCTAGAGTCCAGAATGAATTTACCGATGCACTGGCTACCCTATCATCCATGATACAGCATCCGGACAAGAATTTTATTGATCCTTTTCCAATAAAGATCCACGATCAGCCAGCTTACTGTGCTTATGTCGAAGAAGAAGCAGACGGAAAGCCTTGGTTTCATGATATCAATGAATACTTGGCAAAAAGAGAATACCCAGAACTCTCAAACGCTACTCAGAAGCGCACGCTTCGGAGGTTATCCAACAATTTCTTTCACAGTGGAGGAATCTTGTACAGGAAGACTCCTGATTTGGGATTACTAAGGTACGTCGACGCAAAGGAAGCATCCAGGCTATTAGAGGTAATTCATGCAGGGACCTGCGGTCCACATAGGAATGGTTTTGCCTTAGCAAAGAAAATACTCTGAGCTGGTTACTTTTGGATGACTATGGAAACAGATTGCATCCAGTATGTTCGAAAGTGTCGCCATTGCTAGATACACGCATACATGATAAAGTTGCCTCCAAGTGAGCTTAATGCGACAAACTCGCCTAGACCGTTCACCGCATGTGGAATGGATGCTATTAGACCAATCAAACCTGCCACATCAAATGGGCATAGGTTTATCCTAGTAGCAATTGATTATTTCACCAAATGGGTTAAAGAAGCATCTTACAGAGTAGTGACTATGAAAGTCGTGGAAGATTTCGTCCGCGACCGTATCGTTTGCCGGTTCGGGATCCCGGAGTCAATTGTCACTGATAATGGTTCCAACCTCAACATTGACTTGATGAAAACCATGTGTGAAACCTTCAAGGTCAAACACAAGAATTTTACAGCCTACAGACTTCAGATGAACGGAGCCGTAGAAGCTGCCAACAAGAATATCAAGAAGATATTAAGGAAAATGATAGAGAAACATAAACAATGGCACGAGAAACTATAATTTGCTTTATTGGAGTACCACACCACAGTTCGTACATCAACTGGGGCAACCCCCTACATGCCGGTATATGGTACAGAAGCGGTCATTCCCGCCGAAGTAGAAATCCCTTCCTTGAGGATCATACATGAATCATAACTCGATGATGTAGAGTGGGTGAAAAGTTGTTATGAGTAGCTGGATCTTATAGATGGAAAGAGAATGAATGCAGTTTTCCATTGTCATCTTTATCAAAACAAAATGTCCAGAGCCTTCAACAAAAGAGTCAAGCCAAGGCAATTCACACTAGGGCAACTGGTATTAAAGAAGATTTTCCCGCATCAAGATGAAGCCAAAGGAAAATTCTCTCCCAACTGGCAGGGTCCGTACATGGTTCACCGAGTTTTAACTGGAGGAGACCTCATACATGCAGAAATGGACGGGGAAGTTTGGCCAAAGCCGATCAATTCAGACGCAGTCACGCGATACTATGTGTAACCTTTATGCTTTCTTTCATGATGTAATTTGAACTCCACCTGACCCGATTCCCATTTAAGAGGGGATACGTAGGCAGCCCTATGGGTTCGGTCACAAGTCAATAAAATTTTCATTTCCTCCGTAATTGGAAACTGGGGAAGAATTTTGAGGAGGACCCTCAAAATTCTGAAGTCAATTTCAGCCAATCATCGCTAGCAGCAGTCGAAAGCATCAATCCATTAAACTTGGGTAGAATATTGAGGTAGACCCTCAAAACTCCGCAACAAGAGAAGTTGCAATGTCTTGAACCACATCGTAGTCGTCGATTCATCTAAAGAAAACTATTCTTAGTTATGTATTTATGTTACATTTTCTTTACTAAAATCATGTATGTTTATTTCTGAAATCGCTCTGTTTAGCAACGCTACCCCAATGATACGGGTAGCATCACCACATCAAAATCGAGCAAGTCAAGCAAAGCCAGCAGGGATACGAACTAACCTCCCCCTTTTACAAACTCACGATTTTTCTTTAGATGCAGACACTTGAGTTGCAAAATCATCAAATATACTATACGCTCATTCACAAAGTTCAGGAATACAACTCTCCGAACCGTTGCACTTGCTTGCAACTGTTGTCCGCACATAAAAGTGTCCCTAGTAGGCACAATATCCCCAGCAATCACGATACCGCAATCCTCTATAAGCGAAGAAAACTCTACTGTTGTTTGCCCTTTTACTTCCTTCACTGCATAAGTCTACCATTCTGCCTTCCGAGACTAAGCTTTGTCTCCATCTGCATTCTTGAATTGTATAATGCTACCATTATGCCTTCCGAGACTAAGCTCTGTCTCCATCTGCATTTCCTACATTGCATAAGGCTAACATTCTGCCTTCCGAGACTAAACTTTGTCTCCATCTACATTCTTGCATTACATAAGGCTACCATTCTGCCTTCTGAGGTTAAGCTCTACCTCCATCTGCATTCTCTGCATTGCATAAGGTTACCATTCTACCTTCCGAGACTATGCTCTATCTCCATCTGCATTCTTGCATTATATAAGGCTACCATTCTACCTTCCGAAGTTAAGCTCTACCTCCATCTGCATTTCCTGCATTGCATAAGGCTACCATTCTGCCTTCCGAGGTTAAGCTCTACCTCCATCTGCATGGATGAAATATCGCCACTTCATTTACATCTTGCAGGGCTAAAAGATCGCCACTTTATTTACATCTTGCATTGGATGATAGATCGCCACTTCAGATACATTTTGCATCGGCTGAAATACCGCCACTCTATGCATCTCATGGGCTAAAATATCGCCACTTCACTTACATCTTGCATCGGCTAAAAGATCGCCACTTCATCGGCAGAAAGATCGCCACCTTCTGCATCTCATGGGCGGAAAGATCACCAATATGTCCAAAGGTGCCATTGTTCGGAGGCACCATTTTCATAGCCCGAAAACGCCATGCCATAGCCTGAGGACCCCTTTTATCTTTTACATATCATTATTCAAAGGCATCATAGTTCGGAGGCTTCATTCTCATAGCCCGAGAGCATCATTTCATGGCCTGCAAATCCTTTATTATACTCTTCATATCCCAGGATGTCATGGTCTGAGGACATCATCCTAACCGTCCAAAGACAACATTCATGGTCCGACGGGAACTTGCATCATGTTTAAATTTAAGCACAATATATTCTTGTATTGCTTATTTGCAGGTAAACCGGCTAGAAATTACTATCTCAGCAGGAGCAATCTCACTCCAGTTCCCGCACCCCTATTATACCTTAACCATTCAACCCGATCTGAATATTGCGCCCGTTCTTGAAAGGGTTTTCATCGGCATACTCTCAGGAGCCATATCATACCAACCTCTTCAAACCATTTCGTTCGGTCAAAGTTGGCCATCATATCTTTACTCGACAACTCTTTCATCCTTCCCGGGTAAAGAGGAGCAGTTTTTGATACCCAATGTTTCCCTATATATTTTTAATATGCAAAATATTTTTAAAATAGCATGTGTATGCATATATAAATGTGTCCAAATATTTTAGTATTTTTCCTAGTTTTTTGTAAAAATATTTTTAAATCAATTTATTGCCCTATTTTAGCAGTACAAAAACCAATATTTATTCCTCAAATTATAATTTTGGAGATCAACTTATTTTATTCTCATAGTTATACAAAAATTTAGCTAAATTAATTCTTACACATTTTTACAAATTCATTTAGTATTTTCAAAGCTGAATTGCATATAGTTGCAATTTTAGCCTATTATAAGATTTAATTGCGTTTATAATTACAAAATTGATTCCAATATTTTTAATTTAACATTTATATGTTGTTAATTAATTTAGTTCCTTTAATTTATTTCCAAAAATCATTTACTATTTTTATAAAATAAAAAGGGAAAAAGTGGCTATTTAAATACTAGCCTATTTCATTTCAATTGTAGCCCAAATCAACCCCCCAATCGAACCCAATTGAATTTCAAATTACCCGGCCCTATTTCTAAATTACCCGACCCCTGACCCATTTAATTCAACCCGCCCAGCTCCCCTTTTGATCCAGGCCATTGATCATTTTGATCAACGGTCACAATTTCCCCTTTCCTTTTTTAATTCACAAACACCCCAACCCTAAAATCATTTTCATTCACCCGCCGCCTCTAAAACCCATCTCGTCTCTCAAACTCTCTCAAACCTTCCCTAACCCTAGCCCTTCGAGGTTCTCTCCGATTTTTCTTTTAGATCTGTTGTTTATCTATGCTCAACTTGAGTTTTCAAATGATTTCCCTAACTTTTCTTTCAAAAAATTACTTTTCAAAGTCTTTATTTTACGATCTAGGGTTCTCTGAAAATGCTTAAGTGCTTCTCTGACTTTTTTTCCGTTTCGTTTGTGTGTATTTACCTCTACTGTGTTCTATGTTTTCCTTCTACCATGTATGTTCTTCTACTGTGCTTTCTATATTTCATTCTTGTATGTTCTTCTACTGTTCTTTCTATACTATGTTCTTGCATGCTTTTCTACTTTATCCCACTATTTTCTTCTACTGTGTTCTGGTATGTTTCGCCTACTGTATTCTTCTACCGTGTTCTTAAGTGGTCTTACTATTTTTCTTCTATTGAACTTTGTTTAAATCTCTTTTAAAAGGATCTTCTTAAGCATGCTTTCTTCTACTGTTCTTATCAGTCTTTTCTCATCATGTTTCGAATTAGTTTCTTTACTTTGTTTGCTTTAAACCCATCTACTGTATTTACATGTTATTCATGAGTTATGTTGTTGGAAGAAGCATGCTAGAAGTTTCAGTTCTTTTCTGAAACCTCTAAACATGTTTCGATTCGACTACTTGCCTCCTCATCTTTGTACTTGATTCAAGGTGAAAACCCTAGAATTTTGGGGGTTCTACCGAGGTTTGATTGAACTAGGGTTTTTTTTTAGAACCCTTAACTTTTTCAGACTAACTTTGAGTCTCTGAACTGAGTTTGGACACCTTTGTTTTCATACAATGCTGAAATATTTGCTAAACTCTTCTACGCTGTATTTTTTTACTGATTTACACGACAATCTTCTTTCATGCTCACATGCTCCTTATATATGATCAATTTTCCTCTAAATGGTTTTCAAATTTAGTGCAAACTTCCTTTTGAATATAGCTTGATTGATTGATTTCCATCTTTTACTGATTTCCTCTATGACTCAACTTAAGTAAAACCCTTCTTCATCTTTTCTGACTTGGTTCATTCATACGAAATCTTAGACCTTGTGATTTACTGGCTATTAATTAACTCCCTTACCTTATTTGCACAAACCGTGTACTGTCAAAACCCTGTCCTTAAATAACCTTTATGTATTTTCCCTCAATTTCATGCTTTACACAAAGTGCTTATTCAATTCCTTTCCTTAAATGGATTTACTCGTTTTGAATCTGAATCCTTTAATTAAGGGAAACCTTGTGTAATTGATTGACAATCAGTTTTCAAACTATTTTCTTACCTTATTTCTGCCTGCTTTCTACACTATAAAAGTCACGACTCTTTTCACAAACACACACTTCACACTTCAGACTGCACACTTCACAATTTCACAATCTCTTCTGAACTCACACTTATAGTATTTTGTCTTCCTGTTTGCACTTTGGCTTTTACAAGACTACTGCTTTTTCTACTTATTTCTTTGAAACTGGTATGTCCTAATTTAAGTTTCAGCATCACCAATGTGTTTACTTACAGTCTTTGTATCTATGTCTAATTTATTGTTTTCTATAGAGTTCGACATTTAGCTTAGTATGCCTATGTTCTACTGCTCGTTCCTGTTGTGAATCTTTACTCCCTATCCCATTACCCCTATGTGTTTGTGAATGGTGACTTATGGCATGGAAATATGAGTTGTTGTCCATGAACTGAGTTTTAAACCAATGGGCTCTTAACCTCTAAATAGGCTGGAGGGTGTGCCAGCATATCCCATTGCTGGGTATGCCTGTCAGCCTACTCTTCTTATGTTCTTGCAAATTCTCCCACTCTTCAATACCCCTATGCACACTGATTTTAAGTTATTCCCTTTCCCCTTTCAGAATTTCACTTCTGCACTTGCACTCTCTCTTAGTCTTTAAGTTCTGCCCCCCTCTTGTGAGACTTGCCTTAGGACCGTTTGAGCTCCCTCTAAACTTGGACACTTGAGGGCTAGCCTTTTCCACAATGCACTTGTCCTAATCTGATAATACATTTGGGTGTGAGCATTGCCTGGGGTCCTTTTGAGGCTCTTAGGGAACTTTCGCACACACAAATGGGAGAAAGGCTTTGGATCATGATCTTTGGAGTTGGTTCACCTCATATTTCAGACATGAAGTCTGAATTAGGCTCTCCTTGGTTGTACTATTAATTTCTGGTGTATTTTCTTTACTTTATTTTTCTGGACTATAATAACTTTGTAATAAACTATTGGGATGGCTAGTGAAAAAGGGGGGAATAACTATGTATGTAAAAGGGGTAGATGTCCTACTCATAGGGAATTTCTGATTTCTGCATATCACATAGATATCCTGCCTATAGGAATTCTGCACTTTCATATGTAGATACTATGCCTATAAGGAATTCTGCACCCATATACATATCCTGCCTATAGGTTTTGGAAATTCTGCATTCATATGGATATCCTACCTAAAGTTAAATTTCTGCATCTCTCATATAGATACCATGCTCATAGTTAACTGGAAATCTAAATGTTGCATATGCATATGTCACTAGGCAAGCCTGTTTATAAGGCTTAAATAACTAACTGCATTTAGATATCATGTTCATAGGCTTAAACGAAGTACAACATTTAAGTCATGCCTATAGTATTTCTACACTCTTGTTATGTCTGTAAAAGTGTTTAAAATCAGCAATGCTTAGAAAGCATGCCTATAGGAATTAATAACCAAGTCTGAAGGTCTCACTGGCTTACAAATCTAAAATCATTGTCTAACGTCTGCAGAATTTCTGATCTTTTGTCAAAACTCGTCCTTCCCGAATAACTAACAACCTTTTCTAAAATCAGTATACCTCATCTTTTCTGAAATCAGTAGATATCATGCCTATAGGTTTTCGTTTAACACTTAGGCAAGCCATGGGACAGTTTATAAACTGAATCAGATTTTATTAACTACAACCAGCAAGCATGCTTGATTTGGGTTTCCTATCTGAAATATGCAATAAATCAGTCTGCCCCAACCTTTAATCAGACCCTAATTAGCACATGTAAGACTTGCTAAACTATATGCTTTTCTTTGATTTAAGGAGGTCTGTTTGAGCCTTATTTGTTTATTTGCTTCCCCATACTTGCTATATATATTTTTTTTCTTGTCGCCTTAGTATTTTTACCTTTGAAACAACAAATAAGCCCGACTTCTCCTCCCTTTTAGGAATAGTAGTCCTAAGTACCTCTGGGGCTGATAGGATTGGGGCGGGTAATAGTATGCAATTAGTAAACCTAGGACCATATTATTTATAAACCTAGGACCCTCTTCCCTTTACTTGTTTATTTCATTGTTTACTTTCAAATTTCAAACTATTTTTCTCAAAATTTCAAAACTTCTTTCGTTTCTTTTAAATTCATCTATTTGCAACCATTATGTGAAAACCCCCTCTTATTTGAAAACCTTACTTGCCTACATGTTATTTGCACTTAAGTTCACAACAATAGTCTGGCCGAGAACCACACTAGTGGATCCGAATGGGTGCCTAACACCTTCCCCTTGGGATAATTTCAAGCCCTTACCCAATCTTTGGTTACTCAAATCAAACTCTTCTTAGTGTCCTAATGCACTTTAATCATTAGGTGGTGACTATTTTATTCAAACCCAATTCCCAAAAGGGAACGAGTTGCCCTCCCAAATGTCATAAACCCAATTTCGCGAGAAAAAGGGGGCACGACAGGTCTTTTATCTTGAAATGGGTTTTTGCCAGCAAGGTTTTTAACGAGACGACTTCCACACATTTCCCAAGAAAGATTAACAAGATTTCTTTCGCAATCAGCCCCCTGGGAAAAAGACGAATAGGACTCCAATATGGAATAACGTACCGAGTCGAATGGTCCAATGAACCGCACCCGTGCAGGCCAAACTCGCAAAAACAAAACAACATGTATTTACGCCAAGAAATAAAGAATATTTTTCGGCATCTCATACTCCAGAAAAGAGGATTTCAAACATGCTCACGGCGAAGGCCTCTCCACCAAATGCGTCCCGAGATACTCGGAGACTTAGCGTCAACAATTCAGCACCCGCACGACCACAGGGTCGGAACTCCAGGCTTATAAAGCCATTACAAGGCAATTCCAAGCTCACGAAAAGCGGTCTTCAAGCTTAAACATACTCGATGACTCGGAGACTGTCAATAATTGCCATGTGCTGGAAAACCCGAAATTCTAAGAGCCTTAGCGAGCAGACTCGCGTAACTATATCTTTTCTACATTACAACAAAATCTGTAAGATCTCAACAGGCATGACAAACTATAAGACCTCAACAGGCATGAAAATTTCAAAGTTCAGGCTATACGTCGCATTTGTAATAGTCCCAAAAAGGCATAACCTCAATGTAGATGCCTGAACTATCACTCCGGATCAAAAATGGATCTGGCCAAACACATATGACTACAGTCAAAATGGCTGATATAGCCAAAATAACAATAATCCGGGATGCCCGACCATCGCTAAACAAAATCATAGGGCATTACTTTGAATATACTTTGAAAGAATCGGTTAAACGGGCTTCCCTCAATAGGCAAAAATGAGCTTCGACAATGTCAGCTGCAAATCACAAGGCTTCGACCTACTCAGCCTACAAGTTATGAACCTTCCGAGGTGCTCAAAACATCGCCGATAACGACTTGAAATCGAGGTTCTTCCAGAACCAACGACGGGTTAGGCAAAACTATTTAAAAAGACCTTAACGTGAAGAAAATAAAGCCTAAAAAAAGCCGACAGGCAAAATAGCGTAAGAGCCATTGTCGCCAGCAAAACAAGCCTACAGGCGGCACACTAAATGGTATCTACGACCGAACAATGTAAGAGCCATTGTCGCCAGCTTGATAATTGACAACTTGAGGATTAAAGTGAGCTCGAGTCGTAACCCAATTCGGAGACCTGATTAAAAATAGTTAAATATACAAGACTTGGGCCGCATATCAAAAGATCTCAACGACCAAACAGTATAAGGGCCACTATCGCCGGTTTGACAACACTCAAGCGTCAATTAAAGCTCGAGTTGCAACACGACTCGGAGACCAGACCCAAAATAGTTAAACTGCAACATGCCTAAAGGCACTGGATAAATGCCACCATCAACCAGCCAAGTGAGCCTTTGAACCGTGCGCCTGTAAGGTCACTTCAACCCTAAGCACAAAAGGGCATCGTTGCCCGCCTATGCAAGAAGGAAAGAATTTTAGGGTCAATTAAAGCTTAGATCGCAATGCGACTCGGAGATTGGAGCCGAAATAGCTGTAATACCGAAATGCCCAATAGAAGAAGATAAGAACCGCCATCACCCGACCACATGGGCATGGGAGAGCAAAAAACAACAAGGCTCAGGACAAACCCGGCCCGAAAACCCAACGCAAGATGGCAGAGCAAAAGCGTAAGATCCCTCATGGTGGTTCACGATAGAGGACGCATCAACTAGCCACACGACAATTCCCGAGCCATCCCAAAAGGGCCACGGGGCTATATTGCAGAAAGGGAATAAAGGAAATAGAGTCGCAGAATTCTCCTCAAACATATGCCAAAATAAAAGTATTGTACAACAAACAGGGAAACCAACATGAAAAAAACAATAGATCCTAATCTATTGCCGAACTGACAACCTCTAAGGTTGCATCTAGGCGATTATGGATCCCCCAATGGTCGTTTCTCGGCAACGTCCCCCCTCTCCAAGGATCCACCCCCAGTTTAAACCCCACTCAAGATGCCTTCCAATACGCCCTCGATGATCAGCCCTCGGGAACCCGGCCATGCACGATCCATGGTTCGAGGTAAAATTGGGCCAACCCCCTCGAACACCCTCTCAATGTAGGAATCTGCGACAATCAGTCCTCCTCCATGCAAAGATACAAGCACCTCGACCTCAACTTTGTTTCGGAGCAATGCAACCACCAACTCAGAATGAAGGCTTTTATACTTGCCGCTATCCTCCTTTGCGCCCTGAAGCTGATTCTCAATCAACGTAACTCTCTCCCTAAGGTTGTCCCTTTCAGAAGACACCTTGCTCACATGCCAGCTAAGCTCGGAGATTTTAGCATCCCTAGCCCGAAGCTCCCCTCTCAGCAGTACATTTTCCTTCTCAAACTGCACAGATGAGGGCATGAAGAGTTAAAAGCGACGAAATTTTACAAGGGCTCAAATGATAGAGAAAATAAGGGATAGATAACCTATTTGGTGAAAAAGGCATTCTCACGCTCACGGCGACTCACCTTGTCCTGATACTGGGTGAGGGCTTGGTTATAAAGTGCCTCGGCTTGAAACCATATAAAAAAGTTAAGGGATAAAGGACGGAGCATCCCAAATAGCAGACAAGGCTAGATGAAGTTACCCGCTCACAAATCCTGCCCATCTCACCAAAAATATATGAGGCATTGATCTCGAAACTACCATTAAGAATGATCGTTGGCCTCCCGAGTGCGTCTCCGACTTCGATCAGTGCTCCCGCTATAAAAGCCTCATTGCGAGACTCCTCTTGCATTCCGGAAGATGGAAGGATCTCCCCCTTTGGAGAATCAAGAATATCCAATGGGCTAATAGGATTAACCTGAATCTCCGTACTCTGTTCATCCCGGGTCCCAGCTCGAGGTCACTCCAAACTGCCTATCAAGGGCATCCTGGTTCGGGGAGAACTCCAGCCACCTGTCAATTCAAGGTCAGTGCTCGATACCCCATCCATTACCTCACCACCACGAAGCCTAGTCACGCCAACATTAGACTCCTATCTGGAAGCATCTATCCCCATGACCCGAGGATCATTCAACCCCAAACGCTCTTCGAGGGTTGCCGAGAAGTTGATTTCTCCCTTGCCTTTAGCACAAGGATTTTTCGTCGCCCCAGATACTGGAGCCAATGAGTCAACCTTGGAATCCTCCACTCTGATCCTCATGGGCTCCGGTGGCTCAACCGGTAGGTTCTCTTGCCTCTTTTTCTCCTCGCCATGCATCAGAGTGTCCACTCTAACGGACGGCGCCTCCCTCATCACTAGGATTTCACCCAAACCTGCATAGATGCAGATATTAAAATGCACAGGACAGAGAAAGCTACTAACAACAAGATACATCGAAATATACGGATGTATCAAGACTCAAAACTTATTGGGGCCTTCGCCCTCCCACCGAGCTCGGGTTAAATCCCGCCACGCTTGGTCGATATACGGGTAGATTGAGTGCAAACAACCAACCCAACCCTGAAGGTCCGGCACCGTGCCAAGATAGATTGTTGCGACTGAAAAGACAAGAAAGGCATAATCAGATATATAAAGAAAAATTACCAAGAAGGGGCAAGGGCACCATGTTTACTTACACCTAGCATTCTACTTGTCAGGGAACGACATCTTTTCCGCTTGAATCAGATCAGATGTCCGCACTTGGACAAATCGGCTTAACCACCCATCATCCCTGAATTCCTTGGTGGGGTAAAAAGGGATCTCGAGGCTCTACAGCAAAGCTTGACTAAGCCTCTGCGAAGCAAATGAGAACTATACATCCGGATCAAATGGTTTAGGATGAAGGGAGTTCCATCTATCATGCTTGAATAATGCCTAATCATATAAACCACACGCTTGAACAAAGGGTGGACTTGACCTAGAGTTACCTAGTAACTCCGGCAGAAGTCAAAAATCACAAGGTCGATTAGAGGTGAGGATGATCCCACCAGCCCCAAAGAGAACGGGTAGCTGTACACACTTAGAAAGCTGGCTTTATGAGCCATAATATCTTCATCCCGAGAATATCCACGAGCAAGGTATCTCCCCAGCAACAGTTTGCCTTCACTCTTTTGATGTCCGTTATCGAGCTAACATACCGAGTTATGGGCTCGTAGCACCCTGACTTTGAGGAGGGTCTCTCGACCCTAAATTCGGAGGTCATCACAAAGGGTCCCGGAATGCACTTTTCGGCACGGGAGCGGGGGAGTGGCCACTTTGCCTAGAGAGAAAAATGAAGAGGATGAGCCCGCAGCCTCCTGGGAAGCAGAAGTGGAGATATTCGTCATCTTTGAGGAAATCCGAGGAAAGAAGAGAAGGGGGTTACGTCCCTGAGAAATAGTTAGAACGGGGGGAAACAGACCTCACCAAGGGTTTTAGAACACAAAATGGAACCTAGAGAAGAAGAGACGAGTATTTATAAAAGCATCATGGGTAAATTAAAGGAAGCCAACCACCACAGTCAATGCTGAAATCTACAAGAACAGTGCACGTAATGTGCCTTAATACCTTGTATCCGTTCGCAAGGGCACTATAGAATGCAGGGATTCATAACCGTTTTTATCATTTCTTGTCGCATTCACTCTAAGACACGTGGAGACTATCTGTACATGGTGAATCCGAGGGCATCATTCCCCCGTCATGAAACCATCTCGCGGTCATGCCCCTTGAAGCTCGAGTCCAAGGTCGAGACTCATCCTAGAGGCTCAATATCTATATAAAGAATTCCCCTCCTATATAAAGAGGATTCCCATTACTTTGTAGGCTCAACTTATGTTGCTCCATTTTCTCCACGAGTGCAATAATATATATATCTCTCTCTCTCTCTTTTCTTTCTAACTTGCTTGTTCTCACTGGCCCGAGGCCACCTTATATCCATCTTTCTCTTACTTTATCTTCATTATATAGCTCAGTATTGGCCGTAAAGAGCCTTGTTTGATTATATGCTTAGTTGTTATCCCATTCTCGATTATCCCCGGTAGCTCGAACTCGACCCTGACGTCGACTCCGAGGTCCCCCATCGACCAAACCTACACCCGGGTAGCAAGCCTTTCGGTTTGATTACTATCTCGTTCTAGCTTGTATTTCATCATTAAACTCCATATTATTAGCATCAACTGCTCTAACAACTAGCTCGAGAATAGATCATGTATTTTTAGAATTCCATTTACAAATTTAATTATTGTTACCATTTTCACGGTAAACAGAGCCAAGGTGGAAAGAAAAGAAAATTGGGGAGATAAACAAAAGCCAGGATAAAACACACAACCATTGAAAAACATGTAGAAAACACATTTAACTGTATAGGTGCATCACACCCCCACACCCCAACGTGCGATTACCTATGTGTTAATTGTCTAACACTAACTGGTTTGTTGTGTTTGCTACCGATAATGTTCTATATTAAGGTGTTTGGTTTTGTGGTAATCTGGCTTCACATCCTTACTTTACAAGATCAAAAGGAAGTGCTAAAATGTCGTTAAAAAGTCATCTGCCAACAGTTCCTATCCTAGAGGATAGCTCGCTAGCTGTTATTCCAACCTCCGAGTCAGCAGCTGCTGAGGAAAATAGGGTATTTCACCTTCACGTGCTTAAAATGTGGGACACCTGGTCCAATGGTAGAGATCTACCAAGAGCCATACCTGGTTTCCCCGAGTAACTTCCCAGGGAAAGTGGAAATTCCAACGTCCCAATAAGTTACCTGAATACCCCACTTGGATACCACACCATCTCAGCTCACTTCGCTGGAACACCTTTTGAGGTTCGCCCCCAGGTAATTTCGGGAGTGGCTTCCAACATATTCACCGCACCGCCAACTTCAGCTACGGCAAAACCCACTTTGCCCAGGCCTAGCTTTGATCTATCATCTTTCACCTTCCAAGTACCATCTTTTCCACCAGAACCTACCCAGTTCACCACCAATTATTTCCCTCAACAACCCTGGTACGAGTTTACCGCGGGACAGGAGAAAACTACAAATAACCCCGAGCAAGAGGAAATTGCTCGGAAGATGAGGAGCATGGAACAAAGCCTTAAGAATATACAAGGTTTAAGCGGACAAAAGAGCGTATCGTATGCTGATCTACGTATGTTCCCACAATTGTATTTACCTTTGAGTTTCAAAACCCCAAAATTCCAAAAGTATGACGGGCATGGGGATCCCATAGCCCACCTCAAGAGGTACTTCAATCAACTGAGAGGAGCAGGTGGAAAAGAAGAGCTTCTCATTGCTTATTTTGGAGATAGTCTAGTGGTCATTGCTTCCGAGTGGAACATGGATCAGGACATATATCGTTGGTAAATTTGGGATGATCTGGCCCGAGATTTTGTTAATCAGTTTCAATATAACATAGACATAGCTCCCGACAGGAATTCTCTGTCAAATGTCAAGAAGAAGTCATCAGAACGTTTCCAAGAATATGTTGTTAAATAGCGCGAACAAGCGGCCAGGGTCAAACCCCCGATGGATGAAACGAAAATGGTGAGCGTCTTCCTACAAGCCCAAGAGGCTAACTACTTTCAGAATATGATGTCTGCAATAGGGAAACAGTTTGCTGAGGCCATCAAGATTGGTGAGATGGTCGAGAATGGTCTGAAAACAAGGCGCATATTGAGCCAATCTGCCATAAGCGCTACATCCCAAGCAATTCAAGGTGGGTTTGGAGGTTTAGCAAATAGAAAAAATAAAGAAGATGTGGCAATGGTAGCCTCAAGTTTGAGAAACCCCCGTCAACCCAAAGGTTACTTCCTTCCAAGCACCCCACAACATTATTATCCACATAATGATGTGGCCTATGCTATGCCTCCTTAGCCATATGCAGTAATGAACACCTAGCCATATGCTCGGCCACAACAGCAGTTCAACTAAAACAGAGATCCACCTCCTAGAAATAACCCTCCCAACCAAGCTCAATATAATGCTCGACCTCTAGAAAATAATTTCCCCTACAATGCCCATGCTCGGGAGCTACCCAGGAGAACAAACTTCATGCCTATTGGTGAGTCATATACTAGCCTTTTCCCTAAATTGGTCTGAATGGGTTTACTACAACACATACCACCGAACAGGAAAAACCCAGAGTCACCTTCTTACCAACCTGGCACCCGATATGCCTATCATTCTGGGGTGGAAGGACATGACACTGAGGTTTGTTGGACTACGAAAAGGGCTATTGAAAATCTCATAGAGCAGAAACGTATAGTGCTAAAGGATGAAGAAATTCCTAATATGACCAACAAACCATTACCATCTCACAACAACGGACCAGTTATTGGAATGATTTGCGAAGATAAAGAGTTTGATCCTGCCTTGAAAGCCATCATTGCAATCAATGACGTCGAGAAAAAGCCAAAGGCTGATGCAAAGCAAGAAAAGGGAGAGAAGAAAAGTAAACCCACCCCTCAAAACACAGAAAAGGCAGTAGAAACCAAAACTGAGGTAGTACCCTCAAAACATGTCATTCTTTATGTTCCCCGGGGTCACAGGAAAGAACAAATGACATTGAGCCCTCTAAGAAGGTTCGAGTTGAACAAGGGATCTAAAATGTACGTACCTAAAGGGACCTATGTGGTACGGAGGCCAGTAATTTCACCAAGGCTGAATGAGCCTATGCTTATTGGCTGCACACCGCATAGGCCCATGACAGACCCTACTATCGCCCCGTGGAATTATAACAAGGCGGCAGTAACCTACAAAGGAAAAGAGATCCTAGTAGAAGCAAATAAAACTAACCTAGCTGAGAAATACCTTAATGTGGGAGAAGTGAACAATGCCAAGCAGAAACCTTCTGTAAGGCCCCGTGAATTTCCTACTCAAAAACCTGAATCTCATAGTGCCAAGCTATGATCATGTTTCTAGAGCTCTATGATAGGTGGATAGGCCTAGATACAAAGGAACTCTGGCGAAATTTCGGAAATTTAGGGGGTTAGCCAAATTTGGGGATATTGGAATGTTTCTTGAGTGCAAAGTTGAGGTTACATAAAGACTTCTAATAAGTGAATCTTGACCCTCATTCGAGGACGAATAATCTTAAGTGGGAGAGGATGTAAGGCCCCGTGAATTTCCTACTCAAAAACCTGAATCTCGTAGTGCCAAGTTAGGATCATGTGTTAGAAATTCATAAAAAGTTAAAAAGTTAAGAAATTATGTTTTCCAAAAAAAAGTGCACTTTTGCGGTCCATTATGCAATCGCATAATGGGTATGTGGACCACATAGTCGCTGCAGAGTCGGTCAGTGTGCTTGTTAATTTGAGGTCAACTATGAAGCCAATTATGCGATCACATAATCGATATGTGGGCCGCATAGTCATCGCATAACACCCCTTGGAATTTTGTGAAGGGCAGTTCTGCAGTGCATTATGTGACCGCAAAACAAGTATGCGGACCGCATTTCTGTCGCATACCCAGGCAGTTTGTCTAGATTTTGGGACCATCTTTGTGGTCCATTTTGCGGGTTGCATGTCCGTTATGCGATCGCAAATCATGTCGGGGCTCATATTTTCTAATTTTTAAAACCTGACCCCATCCCATTAAAAATACCTATTAGACCATTGTTTCTCGTATATCATTGCACTTAGAGTGAGAAAGGAGGTCCTATAGAGAGAAGGAGTAATCTCATTAAGTCCCTACCTAATTCTTGCCCCAAATCTTTGAAGATTGTCAAGTAAAATTGCTAGGTCTTCACCCTAAGAGGTAAGAACTTGTACCCTCTTCTATAATTTCGAAATTGCCCCCAAATTAAGTGATTAGCAAGTAGGGTTCATCGGTATAGTGGCTGATAATCTTGCATGGGTAAAACATAATGGGGTATGGGGAGGTTGTGAACCAAAAGAGATAACAATTGTGGTATAGGATGATGAAAATCTCTCATAAAAGGGTCCTAAAATCATTGTGCACTCTTAGTGTTCGATAATTTACTTAAATGAGCTAGAATCCTATTTATGCCTCTGATTCTTGGTTCAACTTGTAATTTTTCATAAAATAGATTGAAGTTGCTAGGAAATTGAGGAATTTATTATAAGGATTTAAGGGAAGATCTATTGAGGTATGTATGGCTAAAACCCCATCTTTAAGAAATTGAGCTCTATCGGTGTTTGTGCAAATACGGTAAGATTAATGTTGAATTCTTGTATTGATTGTAGTTTCACATGAATTTCGGGGTTGCGACCTTATATACGTGAAAGATATGTCTCAATATGCTCCATGTGCTATTCTTGATAAATTGACAAGGGGCAAGGAATATGAATCATGTAATGAAATGCTTAAATCTTAAATTGAGATTGAAGCTGATTATGTTGTGCCATCTATGTGAAGTCTCCTCTATGCTTACAATATTATTTGCTCTTATGTGCACCTATTACTCTAAATTACAAATCTAACATAGAAATTGGGAATGATGTGAAATGTGGCCTAATGCCATAGTTGTGGCCTCAAGTCCCTATGAAATGATATATGTGAAGCAAATATTGAATTGAGATGATTGATGGAAAAGGGAAACACCTTGGTAAGGTGGCCTAGCCGATCGGTCCGTGATCGGATGCCATGCCGCACACATGGTGGTATTGTGCTGATATTGAATTCTGAAAAGTAAGAATGAGATTATTATTGAGGTACATGTCTCACATGAGGCAACCTAGCCAATCGGGTCGAGATTGGACTCTGCTCAAGCTATATGTGGTATAGTGAACAACGATGAACAGTATGAAATGCCCCAAACCAAAGGTTATGGAAACAAATGTGAAAATTGTATGATTCTTTTACGTTGATAATGTTGTGATCGTTTAAAGCTTTTGAGTTATACTTGTGATTTCCTTATGTTTGGTATGAAAGTTCTTTCTAACTAGATGGTGTTTATTTATACATACTAGTAATATTCCATGGTACTAACATCCCTTTTGCCGGGGGCGCTACATTTTTATACATACTAGTAATATCCGCAATAGAGGTGGCTCTATTGCGGATAGTGCCGATTGCGCATAGCAGAGTACCTTCTTCTCAAAGTCTTGGTGATCCCCTTTCTCCTTCAAGGGGGTTATAGTGTACATCTTTTGTTGTGGACTTCCACTTTTGAGGTATAGCCGAAGCCTTGTTGCTGGCATTGTCATACTTGTCTTTTGTATCCTTAGAAGCTTCGTAGACATATGTGTGGGTTATGTACGGGTGTTGGATGGGTCTATGAACTATATTGTAATCCTAAACTCTTGTTTTCTCTAAATTACAATTGTATGGAATTTTGGAACTTAACTATGGTTTAAGGTTGTGATATGAAGTGAACTAACAATGTTGAATGTATAATTTTTCATATTGTCTAAATAAATGAAAGCATGGTTTCCTTAATCGTATTGAGTTGGGTAGAAAGCGTTCGATAAGCCTTGCTCAATTGGGTTCACTCGATTGAGCACCGGTCGTGCCTCCCAAGATTGGGCGTGATAGCTTCCCTATAAAAAAGCCAGTTAGTGCCGAAGAACCAGAAGAGTTCTCCGAAAAATGAAAACTACGGACTATGAGGTAATAGACCAACTTCGGAAGTCTCCTTCACAAGTTTCACTCCTATCTCTGCTGGTGAGCTCAACCGAGCATCAGAAAGTGTTGATAAAACCCTCAACTAAGATTATGTTCCAATTGAAACCGCTGTTGAACAACTGAAGAGGATGGCAGAAAGATTCTTCGCAGTCAATCAAATTTCCTTTAGCAAGAATGATTTGCCCCAGGAAGGGGCCGCCCACAACAAAGCCCTCCATCTGATAGTTAAATATGAGGGGTACGATGTGTAGAGAGTCATGCTAGATGGCGGATCCGTAATTAATATTTGCCCTCTCTCAACTTTGCAAAGAATGGAGATCGGGACTGAGAGAATCAGGCCTAACAATGTATGTGTGCATGCCTTTGATGTCATCAATAGAGATACCATAGGAGATATCGATTTGATTTTGACTATTGGTCCTTTGGATTTCGAGGTGACCTTTCAGGTCCTAGACATGGACACTTCCTATAATTTCCTCTTGGAAGACCTTGGATTCACGCAGTATGGGCTGTACCTTCCATTCTCTACCAGATGGTGAAATTTGAATATGAAGATTAGGAGATTGTAGTCCATGGAGAGGACGAGCTGTCGATTTACCAGGACCCACCAGTCCCATGTCTCGAAGCTAGGGAAGGTAGTGAATATATAGTCTATCAAGCTTTCGAGGTTGTGGTTGCAGACCAATGTGAGGAGGGAATCTCATACCCTAAACCTTTTCTGTCAAATATGTCTATCATGGTCGCTACTAAAATGATCAAGCATGGTTATAAAACTGAGAAGGGACTCGGGGAATCATTACAAGGAATCACAGAACCGATCACTTTACCTACCAGCGAGAAGTTTTTTGGTATGAGTATTCATGCCACAAAAGTTAATGTGACGTGGGCAGATAAACGAAAGAGCAATGGTTGGGTCTCACCTTATCCGGTTCCACATCTCTACAAAATATTCGTTAGGCCCAAGTACAATGAAGAAGAAGAAGATGAGGCCTTCACGGCCGAGGAAATTGAAGAATTCTGTGGGGCTATAAGGCAGATGTTTTTTGAAACCCACATGGTTCAGTCAGGGGAAGTCTTGAGCACCGTTGAGGTGCTATACATGGGGCCCAATGCCAAGTTGCAAAACTGGAAGGCTACTCTGTTCCCAGTCAGGCGGGAATCCCGGTAGTCCAGTCTTTCCACCTTTTCTACATCACGAGTTATTTCAGGGTATAATTCAGATGTATTATTTTAGTTCATTGTCTTAAAATTTTAATGTAAACATTGTTATCTTCAAAATTCAATGAAATGAAATCAATATTTCAGCGTTCATCTATCACGCCTAACCTCGGGAGGTGCAACCGGTGCTCAATCGAGTGAACCCAACTGAGCAAGCCATATCAACACCTCCTACCCAACTTAATATGAATAAGGAAACTATTCTTTCATTTATTTAGATAAGGAAAGATAGTACATTCAACATTGTTAGTTCATTTTATATCATAACATTAAACCATAGTTAAGTTTCCAAGATTCCATAAAATTTCACTTTAGAGAAGCGAGAGTTAAAATTACAACATAGTTCGTAGACCCATTCAACACCCGTACATAACCCACACATATGTCTACGGAGCCTCTAGGGATACAAAAGACAAGTATGACAATGCCGACAAAAAGGTTCCGGCAATACATCAAAAGTGGAAGTCCACAACAAAAGATGTACAATATAACCCCTTGAAGGAGAAAGGGGCTCACCAAGACTTTGATAAGAAGGTACTACGCTACGCGCGATCGGCACTATCCGCAATGGAGTCACCTACATTTATTTAAAAAATTTAGCGCCCTTGGAAAAAGGGACGTTAGTACCATGGAATAATACTAGTATGTATAACTAAACACCATCTAGTTAGAAAGAACCTTCATACCAAACATAAGGAAATCACAAGTATAACTCAAAAGCTTCAAACGATCACAACATTATTAAGGTAAAACAATCATACAATTTTCACATTTTGTTTCCATAGTCTTTAGTTTGGGGCATTTCATATTGTTCATCATTGTTCACAATACCACCGCTAGCTTGAGCGGAGTCCGATCTCGACCCGATCGGCTAGATTGCGTCACTTGAGACATAATCTTCAATGACAATCTCATTTTCCCTTTTTATCCGGGATTCAATATCAACACAATACCACCATGTGTGCATCATGGCGTCCGATTTTGGCTCGATCGGCTAGGTTGAGCTTTGGTTTGGGCTTGGCTAAGGTCCTGTCAAGGCAGCCAGGTAGAAACGCATGTTTGGGTTGCCTTCACCATAGTTCACTCTTTTCCTTTGGGGCTCGACTTCAGGCTCAAATGGCCTTGAGCTCCTTTCCATTTCTTCACCATGACAAATGTTTTCCCTTGTCTGGAATTAGGCTAGAATTTTCCCAATTAAAACCACGCCTTTGTTTTCTGATTATGTATTCCTTTGAATAATAATCGTACATTTTAAGTTCAACCATGTGTAGTTTATGTTTGCAAATCGTGTAAGGCATGATCAATGAACAATCTGAATTATGATGGGATCTGTTTGTTTCCACTTACAAGTGATTTCCCTCGCAATCTTTTAATTTACATGTATACTTTGGCTTAGAATGAAGGGTAGATAGGCCCAAATTAGAAAACATACCCATATTAGCCCGCCTAAATTTGAACCTAATGTGGGTCGCCGGATCCAAATCCAGCAATAATGGCCTTAAGTTCCCTTTTGATTTCTGGGCCAATTTGTGAGTCCAACTTCAGCTATCAAAGCTGATTTTTTAACAAGCCACTGCTGGCCCATTCCCCCTGCCCCAAAACGTTTTAATACTTCTCTTAGTCATTTAGATTTTGTTAAGATTAAGTTAGTTTGAAATAAGAACATCTTTAGGTGGCCTTAATTTAAATACCTTCCCTTAAAATCATTCGAGGTGTCTCATGCTAAAAAAATCCCCTAAGCTTGTGGCCCTCCTAAAACTAGTTAGCTCTTATAGAAAATTTGAGTTGTGCCATTTTCATTAAATAACCCATGGCCCTCATGCAATTAATTCAAACTTTTTTTAAAAGTCGAGGTGCTCCATCAATTGAACTTCCCGTGGCCCTCATAAACGTTGTTATTAATTTGAACCTTCGTAGTTGCTTTACGTGCGTTCTTTAAATTGATTTCTTAATTACTAATTTCGGGTGCACATTTCATGTGACCCAACTTCAACTCTGAACAATGTTAAATAGAACGCGTCGCGAACTGCGAGTGCATTTCATGTAGCGTCGTTCAAGACATATTTTAAATAACGTTGAATATTCCAAAAAGCGTTTTAAAATAATTAAAAAGCGGTTATAAAATATAAAAATGCACCATAGGCTAAAACATGTAATAAATCGAATAATAGGCCAATTTTAATAGTTTAAGCGACCGTTCTAGAACCACGGAACCCGGGAATGCCTAACACCTTCTCCAGGCTTAACAAAATACCTTATCTAGAATTTCTTGTTCGTGGACTTTAAAAGGAAAGTCGAATTTCCTCATTTTGGGATTTAAAATAAACCGATGGCTTGGGACACCAAATAAAATATTCCAAGTGGCAACTCTTATAAATAAATAATCCCATTTCGATTTATGTCACTTTAATTGAAAAAACTCCTATATACCCTCCGAGTGTAAAAAAGGAGGTGTGACAACACTAACAATAATAAGTTTGAAAACATTAACGGAAACATTTAACATTTAAAGGAAACTGTTTGAAACATAAGAAAAACCCAATATATGATGCAATCTTGTCCAAAATCGGGGTGTCGCTGAGTACATGAGCATGTAGATCAGAATACAGTCCACTACAGTATCTAGAAACAGAAACTAAAAATATGATAAAATATATAGAAGGTGAGTCAAGGCCCGCGAACGCAGTGCAACTACCTTGATAGTCTCCAAATTCTATGATCCTCAATCAACAACCGTCGCCGTGAATAGAGTCGCCTGGATCTGCACACGAGGTGTAGGAAGTAACGTGCGTACACCAACTCAGTAAGTAACAAGTCCAAACTTTGGACTAAAAAGTAGTGACGAACTCAACCCCAACAGGTATAACAGAAATAAATATGAAAAAATGTAGGCATGTTTTCAAGTCAAATAGACAGCTCAAAGCAGTAAAATAAATAAAGATCTGAACAGTGTAAGGTATACAACTCAGCTGTCTCTACATGCTAATGCACAGAATGTATGAAATGCACCATGTGCTCCCACTCTCAAGTGTTCAATCACTCGATATTGTATAAGGTCATGTGGCCCAGGGAAATCCATCCCGGAACATATACAACATTGACTATAAGTCATCCAGTATCGAGGAAAAAAGGAAATCCAACCCTGTGGAGAAATTCATCTCCAGGTATTAAGTACTTCGAACAAATCCATGTCCAGGGAAATGCACGCCTCCATAATATCATCCGCGTTCACTAGGGGTGTGTTACAGACTCCGAAGGGGATCCTAAAGCCCAAACGCTATCATAATCATCAATATTACTGATGCGGCTTGCATCCCAATCCCATAATTATCACTTGTAACAGGCTCCCGGCCTCACTAAGTCATCGATCTCTCCAATCTTACCCACGGGCTCACAATAACATGAAAATAAACCCGAAACAATGATATGATGAATCAATAACTAATTGAGACTGAGATATGATATAAAAATGCATGAAGAGTAAGGAATATTAGTAAATATAATGAGATGATAGCAAAAAACGACCACTAAGGGCCCCAATAATACCACCATAAAGCCTAAACATGATATCTAGCATGATTTACAACTCAATTACTTTATCACATGATGAAAGCATGAATATCAACAGGATAGAGTCACTAAACGGTATCATGGAATCACTCAGGTCATAATTCTCGCAGTGCACGCTTGCACGCCTATCACTTGGCATGTGCGTCACCTCAATAATAATCACATAACATAAAATTTGGGGTTTCGAACCTTTAGAACCAAGTTTTGAAGCATTACTTACCTCAAACCAAGCAAAGTCCTACTCCGCAATGCCTTTGCTTCTCAAATCGCCCTCCAATCATCCTGAATCTAGCCACAAGGAATACAATACGATCAATATAGGCTAAAGGAATCAATTCCACAAGAAAAACATCAAATTATTGCCAAAAATCTGAAATCGGCTCAAACCCAGCCCCCAGGACAACGTCTTTAAATCTGACAAAAGTCCCAAAACCCGAAAGTCCATTCACTCACGAGTCTAACCATACCAAATTTACTCAAATTCGATGAAAAAATCGCATTCAAAACCTCAAAATTCCCTCTCAAGAACACTTTCATTTTTTCCCCAATTTTCACCCTTATTCACAAATTAGATGATAATATTAAAGATATAATCATGGGATTTAACCAAAATGAAGCAAGAAGCACATATCCCAATCAACTCCGCGAAAATCCCTTCAAGAATCGCCCACATCCGTGATCTTTAGCTCAAAATATGAAAAATGAGCTCAACCCCTTGATTTTGAATTTAACACTGTCTGCCCAAATTTCGGTTATACCCCATAAGTTTAACAGCCTTGATACCGTTATATATATTTGATATGGTATTTTTAGTGGAACATTTTTGTAAAGAAAAAATGGTTTGAAGAATACGATTTTATATAGTTATTAATATTACTACTTTCGAATATATTTTAAATTATACACATAATATGAGAAAAGTTTATAAGAGTTTCTAATTGTAAAGATATAATTATTTTATTCACAAGAAAAGAAAGATATCTTTTTGTTTTACCATTTTAACAATTAAGTGTACAAAAATTTGTACTTTTTATATGAGATTAGAAAAATTAGAAGTTGAGAAAATATATGTATTTGTACATGGATGTTTTAATGAAATAATAGTGTATAAGTTGATTTTATATGGTACCACATGACCAAGATAGTATGATGTATAAAGTGTATTAAAAATAAGTAAAATTTTAAGTAATTTGAGACAATTCTTAATTATGCGAGTAATCGGTTAATTACCGGGTAACGAGATATTACCTAATTAAATAATAAGTTTGGATAAAATTTAAAATCCCCACCCCACTCCCACATGGCAGCAAGCTATATATATGACTCTTTAGTCATTATTGAGTAGGTGGAAAGACTTAAAAGGTCTTTGAATGTAGTTAAGCCACCATTCTATATTTAAAGCATCTCCAATTAAGAATCTGAAAGCAATAAAAGTCATTAACTTAAAAAAGTCATAAAAAACCACGTAAGTCCTTACCTTTGAGATTCATGAAAGCAACGTACTGTTTAAGTGATTTGGTAGGGTCTCCTAAAGAAAGATATATTGTGGTTCAAGAAATATAGAAATCTAACAGATCCTTTCATGGAGTTTTTGCTAATGATCATCATAATAAGCCAACAAAAGATGAAGAAACTCGAACTCTTTTATTACCAAACACTACTAGTGTTATTTTGCCTTTGCTAGAGCGATTTCCAATTTCTAAACCGGAGCTTCAAGTCAATCCAAGAGATTGAAGTACTAACGGGCTGAACCGTCGTCTTATTATTACATCTTCTGTGCATGTGTCTCAGAAAAATACGTAAGTTAAAAAAAGTTTAATTCATGATATTAATCAGAGGTATAATGGTCCTATAACGTTCCGAGAAGTTTAATTAACATACTTCTCATGCATTGCATTCATTTACATGTGCATTTACTCATAACTCAGATGGCGTTATATATGCGTATATATGTACATATATGTATATGGGATATGGAAAAAAGGTTACGGTGTTATATACGCATCACCACCAGACTAGCTGGTATACGATGATGATGTTTCCCACAGTGGCTGAAATGATATTATGTGATGCCCTCAGAGGCTTGATGATATTATGTACATACAGACCTATGCATTACATGACATTTATACGCATATGCATGACCTTATAAATATTTCATGATTTACAGAGCCATCCAGATTTACAGATTGTAGAGGATTTGTAGACAGAGATTCAGATTGTACAGTATGTCAGAGACCTTGACATCACATATGTATTTATGTTTTAAGAACAATAGTTTATTGATACAGTGTTTCCCGCATACACTTGTACATTACGAGTTGTGTCCATATTGTCCCATGATAGTTACCATGAAAATAATGAGTTACAAAGTAGTTTGCTCGGGCCAGTACGGAACCGGGTGCTAGCCACGCCTCCCCATGTTTGGGGCATGACAAAGTGATATTAGAGCAGTTCTATCCTAGGGAGTTTTCACGACCCAAACTAATGGGCCGCGATGAGAACCCAGTACCTTACTCAACCGAGTTCCAACATAACGTATCTTTCATGTCACACTATCATAAATAACTGAGCCGGAAGGCTGCCGTGAGATACCAACTAATATGTAAGACATACGGGCTTATAAGACCAAAATAACCACTCGTATACTGAACATAGGCCGACAAGGCCATACAATCTTTTACGTACATGACATATATCTACTAGTCTTTAAGAATACATAATTTTGATAAAGGCGGGGACAGAGTCCCACCATACCAAACAATACACGTTTAAATCATACTAACCAAACAAGCAACTCCGAAGTAAATGGAGTGCACCAGCATCTTCCGCGGAGTTGATAGCCTACTTGGAGGGCTCTCGACCTGCGGGCATGAAATACAACGTCCCCAGGCAAAAGGGACTTCAGTACGAATAATGTACCAAGTATGTAAGGCACATAATTAAGTACATAATAGACATGGAAGAAATATAGAGTAAATAATTCAACCTGTATGTCTGGATAACTCTGTAAATCATAAAATAATTATAGTGTCATGCATATGCGTATGAATGTCATGTCGTGCATAGGTACATGTTTAATAACATCATCAGGCCTCTGAGGGCATCCTATCATATCATCTCGGTAACTGTGGGCAAATTCATCAAAGTATACAAGCTGATAAGGTGGTGGTGTGTATATAATGTCATAACCTTTTCTCATATCCTATATACATATAATATACATATATACACGTGTATAACGCTATCTGGTCATGGGTCAATATACATGTATAAATAAATACAATGCATAAGAAGTACATCAATAAAATCTCTCGGAATGTCATAAGACCATTATGCCTCTAAGTAATATCATGAAGTAAACCTTTTCAACTTACGTATTTTTCTCAGACCCATGAACAAAAGATGTAATAATAAGACACATGGAAATTCAAGAACATAAGCACCTCTAATTCTTGTATGAATAGAGTCATATATGAAAGTTGTGCATTTGCTCATTTTGTTTGCGTCGTAGAGATCATGCAAAAAGGAAAGAAGGGATAGCCTTAACATATCTGAACCAATTCTGTTTTGCGAAAACATGTAACGGCGGATTAAAGTAAGGAAAAATCCGTATGATATTCTTGAGAAAGATTGTACTGGGCTTTCTTTAAATTAGCATTTCATGTTGGACCTTGTAGCATTTCAGAGAATTTCACGTTTGGATATTGTAGCATTTTAGAGAATTTCACGTTTGGACATTGTATCATTTCAGAGAGTTTCACATTTTGACATTGTATCATTTCAGAGAGTTTCACGTTTGGACATTGTAACATTCCATAAAGTTTCACATTTGGACATTGTGATATTCCAGAGAGTTTCATGTTTGGACATTGTAACACTTCATGTTGGACATTTCCATCTCTTTAATGATGTAGGAAGATGTTTTCTTATCAAAGAGAGTGAGCCTCACTTGTGATGACTAGCCACCAAACTCCCATAATACATGTCACATAGTCATGTAATTTAAGACTCATCATCAAAGTCATATAGGGCTGCCACGTTTGTGGGGGTAAACTTATCCAAAATATTTTAATTAATTATCAATCCCTTAATTAACTTGGTAATTCCCCACTAATTCAATAATTCACCAATTACCCACATAAGTAAGAATTGTCTCAACTTACTTAAAAAACTACTTACTTTTAACACACCTTATATATTATACTATCATGGCCATGTGGTACCTTGTATGACACTAGTCCATAAATACCGGGTATGATAGCTCGGATTGTATTTCATCCCAAAATATCAAATTTCGATGAAATTCATTTCCTTCGATTTGCTTACCCTCTCACCTTCACGAATTTACTCATCATTTGTTTGAAATAGCATAATCTTTATAATCTCCAAATGATCTTTTCCTTGGTCTGATGTAAATTACCTTACGAGAAATTCAACGTACAATACTACAGGGTGCAACATCATCGTAATTTAATATTGTGAGATGTAACATCATCGTAATGTAGTACTGCAAGGCATAACCTCATCATTATATAATACTTCGGGATGTAATATAGACATAATATTGCGGGGTGTAACATCATTCCCCCCTTTGGAACATTCGTCCTCGAATGTTGACTGATGCTCTTATCTTTTTCATAACTTATAGCTCTTGTGAATACTCTCCTTTTTCCTCCAGCTTTTATCCAATCTCTAGGCCATACTTTGTAAACATATACAAGGCTTAATAGGATGCCTCTCTGGGCATCTATAGGTGTACTGAAGTTCTATGCTCGGCACTTTGTAGAACTTGCAAATTGGCTATATCTTATTTCGTAGACCTGATTATCCATCTGTATGACTTTACAATATCTACGTAGATTATACTATATCATAATTCTTACTTCGATTTATTGTGAGCATGTGATTTTTGCTTCACGGAAAAACTACTCCAAAACAAATCAAAAATGAAACAAATTTCATTTGTGCACAATTTTGAGAATTTGCGTGACATTTTGATAAAGGTTTTGTCCGTAATTCTCGCCTCTCTATAGTTAAAAATACAAAAATAAGTGTTGCAGGAATTAATTAACCGTAATCGGGTTATAAAAGCAAAAATCACAAAAATATGCATTTTTTATCTATTTGTTGTCATGGTGATTTTATTAAAGGTCTTAAATCATATGATAATTGTTGTTAAGTGTTAATTGATAGTTGTATAATTTAATTTTGGGTTTTAGGAATTTTTGTTTAATTATAGGGAAAGGAAATACTGGATTTGGGCCAAAAATTCAAATAAAGTTCAGGCCCAATCTGCTGCACTAACCCAGTCCGATCACCTGACCCTTCAGATGCACCAAACGATGTTGTTTTGCCGACTCAAATTAGAGCCGTTGATCTGTTGCAATCCAACGGTCCCTGGATTCCCTCGTGACCCGACACACTCCCTTCTTAAACTGACCCCCCACTTAACCAAACGACACCGTATGGATAAGTTCCCCTAATCCTGGACATCGATCGTGATTGATCCAGCGGCCAGGATTACACCATCCACCCCATATATAAACCTAACCTGCCACTCCATGCCCCAAACCATACCCCCCCTTCACACACTATTCACCTTCGTCCCCAGAGCCCCTCCTTTCAAACCCTAGCAGCCTTAGGTTTCCCCCCACCATAAACCCGCCACCCGGACTCTGATGGCCACCAAAACAACACCCCCGATGCACCCAACCACCCTGAACACGAATCCACCAACCGTTTACCTCGAATCACCCTGCAACTTCTCGAATCTTCAATCGAAGATTCAAGCAACAAACAGATCTACACCCACCGACCCCAAACTCACACCACAACACCTCCTGACCTTCCTCACCCCCTGAATGACCGTGGTTCCGTTCGAATCTGAACAGAACTGAACAAATCCCAAATTTGACCCCCAAGAACCCTAGAACTCAGATTTGTGGGGGTCTGTTCAAATAAACAAAAGATAGGGGTCTAATAGACTTTAACCAAGGTGTTCTCAGTTGAGAACACTTCGATTAAAGTCCATTCGACCCCAAAAATGGTCGATTCCGAGTTCGAGCTTGAGTCAGTCTTAATTTCGAATCCCTGAGGTAATTTTCCTTTCTCTTCTGTTCCTATAGATTCTGTCTGTCTTTCATGTTTGGTTTGGTTTTGCTTCTGATTTTTCTGTCAATTCTGTGAACCCTGGGATAGGGTTTAATTTGTTTTGGTGTTTTATTGATTGTTTGTTGTCTATTATAGCTTGTATAGTTGTTCAAATAAGTGTCGCCAATTAATCTGTTTAAAAATTAGAGGAAACATGATAGTAGGTCATTAATGTCCTCCATGTATGTTTGCCAGCCCTGCATATGTATGCTAATTTGTAATGAACCTGTGGACTATGTTCAGTTTCTGTCTTTGAACTAGACTGCTCATTCATTCAGTAACCATTCATTAACCCCATGATCTTCATAGTTTGCCATAGAAGCCTGTTCATTGCTGCTTTGATCTTAGCCTGTTGGTTGTTGCCTGTTTGCATTTTTGACTTTGAGTTGGTCAGGTTTGGCTCCCAATATGACCAACTCATTTGGTTCGATTGACATCCCTTTGTGATCTGATTTTGAATTGAACTTAGGCTGAGTATTGGATATAGCTGTAGAAACCTAGGAGATCAATTAGAAATCAGTGTTAAGCTTATATAGTTGGTAAGTTCAGACAAGTAAGTCTTAGGGTAGTACAGTAATATGCAAGGGTTAAGGGGTAATTCTGGGAATTTAGTAACATACTAACATGCTGTTAAGGATGGGGTCTGCTTAGGGGGTCACTCATTAAGCTTATTTTAATGACAATGGGGAACAAAACAACAAGACATGGGAATTAAGTGAGTATTATAATACACCCATGACTCTTGATTAAAACAAATAGGACAAGCATGGGGGACAACATAGTAGGGATCAATAAAGGACACTTAGGCATGGAAATCAAAGGGGTATGGGCAGGAAAAGCTGAAGGGATCAAGGCAGCCTGGGGGCTTGCCATTTCTGGCCTATTAATAGGTTGATTTTTAGAGGAAAAGAGGCTGGTTTTTCTTTTGGCTAAAATCTTAAGAGACCAGAGAGAAAAGAAGAGGATAAAAACTGGAAATTTAACTTTAGTAGGGGGAGTAGGCTAGAGGTTCCTACACTAAAGTTCAGTGGTTTTGATATTTAAGAAGGAAAAATCTGCTTCATTTTACTATTAAAAAATCAGTATTTACCTCGGTTACTGTGGCATTGAGAGTTGTGGGAATTTTTCTGGAAATTTGTGGGTCTATCTTCTGTTGCAAACTCAAGTTTTTTGGGTCATTTTGTGTTGCTGCATGGTATTTTCTGAAGCTGCCGTTGGGTCTTGATCTATTCGCTGGGCTATTTTTGGTTACTGATGTTTGCTGAATCTGCTATTGTGCTATTGCAATTGCAGCTGACTTCTTTTTCTACTCTGTTTCTGTTCTTCTATCAGGTACACGACTTTATCCTATTTGTTTAAAGCCGAAAAATGTGAAGCATGAATTCATGTGAAAGTTGAAGTTGAAATGGAAACCAGAAAAAGCAAATCTGTTTTGTTTAAAACCTGTTGTTACTGTTTTATTTAGTTCCTTAAGGCCTTGCTGAATCTGTAATTTGTAAAAATATAGTTTCATCATTCAAGTTGTTCGTAAAGGACTGCATAAAACTGCTAGGCGTTAGATCGTGTATTGGAGTAATGTAGTTTAGCTCGTATTCAATCAGAACTTGGCCATGTAATGAATGTTGGATATAACTTCAGATAATTTGCAAAATAGCACTTGCGGTTTGATCCCGGAAATGGCTAGTAGGTTGTTAACTAATCTCGGATTGTAGCATGATTGTTTGAGTTCGCAGTCAACTAGATCTTAGCATTAATCTTACCCTCGATTGTTACTCAAAAGGTATTGCAACACTTTAAGGAAAAAGAAGCATAGTTGTAAGTCTAAGATTGTTAGCTAAGGTAACGAGCAAGAGTAGGCTCGCGTGATGTGGTGAGTTAGCAATTTCCGGCGGCACGAATCATGCCAGGATTCCGGTACGTTTTACTCTGTAACGACATTTTGGAACTAATCGAATTTGCAGAAGTTATTAAAGGGCCCGGACTTTTCAAGCATTTTGAACTAATTAGGACTTTTTTTTTCTTCATATTTAGAGACAAATTTAATAGAAAACCTTAGCCACTTCTAGGATTGCCCTTTTAATAATAAGAATGAGATGAGCCTCGCCGAATAAAAATGCAAAAATTGCGGGGCCCTCACTAAATATTTTGCTTTAAAATTGCTTAGATTCCGTGACGGCCAGTTTAGCAAATTTCACGGCCCTACCTAAAATAATGATACGTTAGTCGCTTTAGGCGCGTATTTAATAAATTACATTCTTAAACTCGGGTGCACATTTATGTGACCCAAATCCAAATCTCAACGGAGTCGAAATGCGTCTTTAATCACGGGTACATTGACGGTAACGTGACTCGAGATGTATTTTCACAACGTTGCAAATTCGCCCAATAATAATAATAATAATAATAATAATAATAATAATAATAATAATAATATTAATAATAATAATAATAAATGATAACGAATGAGACGAGCCTCGATAAACGAGAATACCCAAAGTGCGGGGCCCTCAACGGATAGTTGTTTCGGGTGCTTAGATTCCGGGACGGGCCGTTTAGCAAATTTCACGGCCCTACCCAAAAATAATGACACGTTAGTCGCTTTAGGCGCATATTTAATAATATTATCTTCTTAAACTCGGGTGCACATTTATGTGACCCAAATCCCATTCTCAACAGAGTTGAAATATGCCAACAACCACGGGTGCATTGAATGTAACGTGGTTCGAGATGTGTTTCCACGATGTTGCAATTCTTGATAAAAAATAACAGTAAATGATCAAAGTGGTTAAAAGTTAAAATTCGCACATAGGTTCAACATGTATAAAAATCAGATAATTAAGTCAAATATGACAGTTGAGCGACCGTGCTAGAACAACAGAACTTGGGAATGCCCAACACCTTCTCCCAGGTTAACAGAATTAGGTTCGCAGACTGTAATACAGAGTCATTCTTTTCTTCGATTCAGGATTAAATTGGTGACTTGGGACACCCTAAATCTCCCAAGTGGCGACTCTGAAATAAACAAATAAATCCCATTTTCGATTGTCCTTTAATTGGAAAAACTCCTTCGCCCCTCGCGGGGGCGGAAAAAGGAGGTGTGACAGCTCTGGCGACTCCGCTGGGGATCTATTTTGCCCAGAACCACTGGTTCAGGGTTAGCAATTCGAGCTTAGAATAATTGTTCTATTTGGCTTTGTTTATTATCTGATATTTTTATGTGATATGTGCTTCATGTGCAAAATGATGTGTGTTACCGCTTTGATATTATTTGACTGTATATATAAACTGTGCAGAAACCCTTCTCTTCTTACCTTCGGGGATGCGGCTCACTGGTTTGAGACTCCCTATTCTGTTAGTGTCATGCCCAAGTAGTAAGAGGCTCGGATAAGTTACAAAGCCGGACGATCCCGCGGGTCCCCGGTACGTAGCCCCCTCCTCGACTCGAGTTGTCCGCTCGGGTAAGCCAGGTCTAGAACAAACCCCAGTTTGAAACTTAGTAAAACATGACTTCATGCCGGATCACGTTGCATTTGACTTAGGGGGCTCAACACAGGGGTTGGGCCCGTCTAGGAATAGAGACCTGGAACAAAAAGACCATCCTGCTGCATCTTGTCTGTTTGCACATTTAATTTGCTTCGAATTTGCATGTTGACCGGTGGGTGAAAACGAAAATTTTGAAAAATTGAGAGCTGCTCATTTAAGAAAAACCAATGTACAAATAATGTGAGAACGCTGCGAGAAATTTTGATTTTTGAAGAAAGAAAATTGGATTCGTGATTTAACTAATTTTTCTTACCCGAACTACGTCGGTTTGATTCTCACCGGATTTGAGATATGTAGGCAACCCTTATCGGGTCCAACTTTCTATTTTTACAAATAATATATAAATATATATATATATATAAAATAATATCTATACATATATTGCTTCTCTCATAAAAGAGTCGCAATATATTATTATTTGCAAAAATAGGAAGTTGAGTCGGGTGATGCCATTTTGTAGAAATAGCCGAATGTTCCCGAAAGGGACGCCGGAAGGCTATCTTTGCACAAACAGCCGCTTTTGGCCATTTTTCTTACCTTTTGGCCGGTTAAAACCCCACTGCCTTAAAATCTTCATCCCTGAAGAGTTGAAAGACCGTATTGGGAAAGTCAGTCTTTCTTTTCTCAAAAATAAATGGGAAAAATAGTTTTGGAGTCAAAATAAAGATTTCTTGCTTTCGTCTGATTCACCTTAATAAATGTGCAGAATGAGCACGAGTAAGAGTTCATCGGGGGACATTATAAACAGAGTCCCTTTGGGCTTACGCATGTGGTGGAACGACTTAGAAGAATCAGGGTGAGATACAATCAAAATATACTTAGGAAACTTGGTTGGATTGCTGGACATCGATCCGCGAGGGGACATTATAAGGGCTTTAATTTCATTCTGGGACTCGGCACACAATGTATTTCATTTCTCGGACTTTGAGCTCACCCCGACGCTAGAGGAGCTGGCAGGGTACATCGGATGTCCTAAAATCCCTATGAGAGAACAATATCTTATTGCACCAAGGACCGTGACCATACACAGGTTCCTAGACACCGTAAAGATCCGCAGAACTGTACACAACCCAGAGTTGTCAGAAGGGTTTTGTAGTTTGGCATTTCTGTACGACAGGTACGGTCATCTTGGAGGGTTCAACAATCCCGAGAGTAAGATCTGCAGTGGGGAAAGCCGGCCGAAATGGGAAAGACATAGGTGTATTGCTTTTATGGTAGCCTTTCTGGGTTTTCTGGTGTTCCCTAGAAAGGATGGGAAAAATAACATACAAATTGCTGGGGTCGTCAGCACTTTGCTCAAGAAAGACAACAACACTCTGGCACCGATGATAATAGCAGACATTTTCCACGCACTCACTGTTTGCAAAATCGGAGGAGGTTTCTTTGAGGGATGCAATATACTACTGCAAATGTGGATGATAGAGCATCTATGTCATCACCCTTAGTTTCTGAAATATGGGTCATCACAAAAGACTTGTATAGAAGAGTTTTCCACTAGGGTCGACGGGTTCAGCCTGCCAGAATGGATCACTCTGCTGCGTTCCGTTTCAGCAAACCAGATAGAATGGGCATTTGGGTGGCTACCAATAGATGAGGTCATACACATGTCAGCCGTCGAGTCTCATTTGTTCTTGATGGGTCTCCAAAGTATCCAGCCTTATGCGCCAAACAGAGTATTGAGGCAATTGGGGCGATGTCAAATAGTCCCGAAGGAAGAGGATCTCAGTAACCAGGTGGTCGAAATCGGGCCTGGTGGGCAGTTCCCTGAAGCAGTTGTTCGGAGAATCTGGAATGAATGTCAAACCCTGAAAGTAGATACTTGTGTACAAGATCGGGCCAAGGGCGAAGTGTCTCCAAAATACCTCACGTGGTACATAAGAGAGCTTGACCACCAGAGACCAACTAAGAGAGCTCACGTCCAAGACTTTGCAGAATCGTCGCATGCACAGTGGGGCTGGTTAAGGAGGGAGGAAGGCTACCAGGCTGAAATCGGGAAGCTAAAGCGACAAGTTGAAAGACTTATATTTGAGAACAACGTGCAAGTCGCCTATAAGTAAGGTGAAAAGAACAAATTAGCCAAAGAAAACCAGACACTAAAAGCCCGCATTTGCCAAGTCAGTAAGAGTAACAGCGACCGACAGAAACGTCGCTCCGACGAAAGATTGATAGCAGAGTTGGGAAATCAAGTCAGCAATAGCCGAGAAGAATTAGAGAGATCGGAAGCTTGCATAGCAAGAATAAAGGTCAGATGGGCAAAAGGTACAATGGCCCGGAGGAAGTATCTACAACAAGTCATAAGGGATTCTGAAATGAGCATCGGGATATTAAGGCAAACGAACTCCACTCTTCAGGAGCGGATATTCAAACAAGCACGAGATGACCAAGCTGACTGAAGGCGCTGTTACGATGCGATGACAAGAATGGAAAGACAAATGGAGAAGTTCCAGGATCGACTCGTCGACAATGCTCAAGCACTGGGATTAAAGAATTGGCTAATAGAGCAATTGTTCGTTGAGAGGGACAACATTCGAGGAAGGATTGATGAGATGGGGCACTACATCTACATGAGATGCCTAGAATGTGAGCAAATACCTTGGGATACCCTCCTTGCTTCCATCATGGGTTACGTCCACCGGATCATGAATGATTTGAAGAGCTTGCAGAGATGCCTTACACCATAGTCTGCGGAAAGGCCGAACGATGCCTCGCGAGCCCCTAAGTTGGAATTTTAATGTATCCCTAGTTCGAGTCTTGTTTGTTGGCTTTATTGTCTTCCTATATGTTGTTTCCTTTTTCTTTTAATCGAGTCAGATTAAGAACTTTGGAATCTGTACTATTGCTGTTCTTTGTTTGAGATAAGTAATTTGTAATGGCAAATTTTGGTGATGAATTGAATGATTCCAAAAGAATTTTTTAAGTGTTTACTTTGTGGCAGAACTATGCCCGGTCTGATTCACGCGGGGACGTGATACGTAGGCAATCCACATAAGATTCGACCACCACTAAGAAAAAAAGAAAGAAAGAAAGGAAGAAAAAAAGGAGAAAGAAAATGAAGGAATAATGGAAAGGAATACAAGGGCTCCCAAAGCACTTTAAAGGTGCAAATAAGAAAGCCGGGATGACGCATGTGTTTGAAGCAAAGCATGTTAGAAATAGTTAACTACCTAGGAGCATTGCATCCCCAATGTGCTACTATCAAATCTATTAAACTCCAACACTAACAAGTTTGTTGTTTTCCACAAATATCAGACAGTTAGTTGTTAAAGCATTCTGGCAACACACCCTTATCAAACCAAATCCAAAGGACCAGTACCAACAAGCATGACTACTTCGGAAAATAGTACCGAGGAAGAAAGGCCGGTAAGCCAGTTGTTGAAAGAAGCGATGGAGAAGATAGAAAGTATGGGAATGGAGATAAATGCAATGCAGTTAGCTTTGGCCTAAGCACAAAAGAGCCCTGAACCACTAGGGCATATGCCGGAATACCCTCACTTTGGCCCTTCAACAAGCCTCCCGAATCACCGCTATCATCAGGAGAGAAGCCCCCATGATTCCCAAGCTCCACCGCCCCATCAACCTCTCCCAACACCAAATGTTCCCACTTTTATGGGACCCACATCAGCCACCCTGCAATGATCAACCAGCGAGCCGTTGTTTCAGGCTCACGATACGCAATATATCCCCCTGAACCTACATTCAATGCACCAGAACCCCATACCTACAATCCGCACTTGGAGGTACCGGCGGAGATTGAAAAGCCAGTTAAGGTCCCAGAGCAAGATGAGGTAATGAGGAAGTTCAAAAGCCTATAGCAATCCTTCAGGAGCCTGCATGGATTGGGCAACCAGGTCAGCGTGGCCTACAAGAATCTATGCCCTTTCCCGGACGTCCAACTCCCGGCTGGGTTCAAGATGCCTAAGTTTGATTTATATGAAGGGCACGGTGATCCCATGGCACATTTGTGGGGCTTTTGTAGCAAAATGAGAGGGGCAGGCGGCAAAGATGAGCTACTGATAGCTTATTTTGGTCAAAGCTTGAGTGGATCGGCATTGGAATGGTATACCAGGCAGGATTCCAGTAGATGGTACACTTGGGATGATCTAGCGCAGGCTTTCGCGAGTCATTTTTAATACAATCTCGAGATAGTCCCCGACCGTCTCACTTTACTGAGGACCGGAAAGAAGCCTGGGGAAAGCTTTCGTGAGTTTGGTTTCCGCTGGAGAGAACATGAAGCCAGGGTTGATTCTCCCATGAGAGAGGGAGAAATGGTAGACTACTTCCTGCAAACGCTGGATCCAACTTACTTTGGTCACTTGGTGACGACGGTGGGAAAATATTTCAATGAAGTAGTAAATATATGAGGTATGATCGAGGAGGGGCTGAGGTCTGATAAAATCTTGAATTACTCAGCACTCAAGGCAACGACCCAGGCTATTCAGAACTGAAGGATGAAGAAAGAAGAAGTCGCCACGGTTGAGGCGGGCAGTTGGTCTAGGTCCGGCAAACCATACTACAACCAACCCAGACCCCACAGTCCAAGTTATCCATACAGCTCGCCACAACACAACTATCCACCTCAAGAACCACACGTCTCTATGCACCAAGCCCAAATATACACTAAACCTCCGGTTCGCCCGTAATGGCGCGCGCCTGATCCCCAAAACACATATGCACCACCACAAAACACCTACCCACCACCACAAAACACCTATCCTCCACCAAGCGCATACAGAAACCCTCCAGGGGAAGGCTTTCGGGGAAATCAAGCCGCTAGAAATGATAGGCTACAGAGACATAGAGCTTTTACTGAGTTGGGAGAAACCTACACCACCTTGTTCCACAAATTGAGGCAATTAGGTTTGGTAAGTTCTATCGAGACTAGAGGACCAAATCCCCCACCCCAAAATTTGGACCGATCAATAAGCTGTGAGTACTGCTCAGGAATGCTGGGGCATGATACCGAAAAGTGTTGGAAGTTAAGGCATGCAATACAAGATCTTATTGATGCCAATAAGATCGAAGTCCAGACGCCGGACGAGCCCAACATCAACCAAAACCCATTGCCAGTACACCACGAAGCTCACATGATCGAGATGGTATACGAGGGAGGAGAGCCAAAGAAACCCTCACAGACAGTGATAACAATCCAAGCCGCTCCGAAAGAGGAATCGACCGGTGGGGAAGTAATTTGCAGTTGAGGAGGGAAGATATCAATCCAGTGGTAATACTAGGGAAAACTCCGTCCACCGCAACACAGAAACTAGAGCCAGCCAAATTGGTGGTGTCAAGGACATCATCCCCACCTGTGGTTGTTGTGAAAGGGGTCTGCAGGGGGATAGTCACCATAAAGCCGGTAGTCCAATTACCAATGATTGATAGCAAGGTCGTGCCTTGGAAGTATGAAAAGGCAGTGGTAATGTACAAGGTAAAGCAAGTGGTGAAAGATAGTTGTGAGGCGCAGGGACTGACTCGATCAGGACGGTCTTTTGCTCCAGCGGAGTTGAGAAGACCTAACCCAGTTGTAATAAAGAAACCTGTGTAAGAAGAAGAAGCTGAGGAATTCTTGAAGAAGATGAAAGTGCAGGATTACTCTGTGGTAGAACAGTTGAAGAAAACATTGGCGCAGATCTCGTTGTTATCATTACTGATCCATTCAGATGAACATCGCCGGGCCGTAATGAAAATACTGAATGAAGCTCATGTGCCCAACGAGATTTCTGTAAACCACCTTGAAACGATTGCCAACAAAATTTTTGAGGTGAATATGGTAACATTCTCAGATGATGATCTGCCAGTGGAGGGCACAGAACATAATAAAGCTCTCTACTTAACTGTCAAATGTGAAGATTCGGCAGTTACTCGGGCATTGGTGGATAACGGCTCAAGTGCCAATATTTGTCCATTATCCACCCTGAACTAGTTGAAGATCGACCACGGAAGAATCTACAAGAACAGCATTTGCGTCCCAGGATTTGACGGAAATAGAAAAGCCACCGAGAGGGATATTATACTTGAGTTGACCATCAGTCCGGTCCAGTTTACCATGGAGTTCCAGGTATTAGATGTCGCGGTATCTTATAACCTTCTGTTGGGATGACCGTGGATCCATGCAGCTAAAGCAGTGCCATCCACCTTGCATCAAATGTTCAAGTTCGAGTGGGATAGACAAAAGGTCGTACTACACGGCGAGGACATTGCGTGCACCATAGGAGGCGCCCTTGTGCCCTTCATAGAGACAAATGATGACAAAGGTCCCTGGGTTTACCAGATTTTTAATGCAGTGTCGACAAACAAGATTTCCGAGGGTGAGATCATTCAGCACCCTAGGGTAGCTTCTGCAACGGTCATGATGGTTTCAGAAATGCTGGGTAATGGGTTTTTGCCGGGAAAAGGCCTGGGGGATGAGCTTCAGGGGATTGTCCCACCTGTCTCCTTGCCCAAGAATTTGGAGACCTTTGGACTGGGGTTCAAACCGACTGCGGCAGATGTAAAGCAAGCGCGGAAAATGAAGAAGAGAGTTTGGTTTCTTCCCAAACCAATACCGCATCTCTCAAGATCCTTTATTAGAGCAAGTGCGAAGGGGTCACCGATCCCAAAAAATCTCGGACCATTGATTGGGATGGACGGGGATTTGAATCAGAGTTTCGAAAGGCTTTTCATTGATGTCAATATGGTAGAAGTTGGAGAGGGTTCCAGCAGAGCAGACATACAGTTTGTGGGGCCTGGGGCCAAAACCAACAATCGGACGGTTACTACTCTTCCTATCCGAGGGGAGTCCTAGTACTAGGCTTTGATTTTTGCTTTCTTGTTTCGGATTATTCCAGGGTGTAATCCAAATTTCATTTTATTTTGTAAAAGTGTGAACCCTGTTATCCCGCAATTTTAATAAAATTCTCTTCTCTTGTCTCATTTTAATTTTTTTTTGTTCTTTTTCTTTCTGAACAGTTCTCCTTTTACTAGTTCTAATGACATGGCATGCACAGCGGATCTTCCACCTAGTCTAATAAATCAATCTGAGTCCGACTTAATGATACAAGAGGTCGATTGTGACGATGAGTCTGAATATGACGAGGATGAAGCCTTCGAAGAAATAAACCGAAAATTGTGCCAATTTGAAGAGAAACCCAAGCCTAGTCTGAATGACACTAAGGCTGTGAATCTAGGGGATGTAGATAATGTCAGAGAAACCAAAATCAGCATCCACATTGAGCCAAACGTCAGGGAGGAATTAATCAAAACCCTCATGGAGTTCAAAGATGTTTTTGCATGGTCATATGATGATATGCCCGGATTAAGCACCAATCTAGTGGTTCACAAATTACCCACTGACCCGGCATACCCTCCGGTCATGCAAAAGCTGAGGAAATTTAAAACAGAGATCAGTGTGAAGATCAAAGAAGAGGTGATTAAGCAGCTGCAGGCAAAGGTTATTCGGGTCACTCGATATCCCGATTGGTTGGCCAATGTGGTACCAGTGCCGAAGAAGGATGGGAAAATCAGGGTATGCGTTGACTACTGCAATCTCAACAAAGCAAGTCCTAAGGATAATTTTCCATTGCCCAACATCCATATCCTGATCGATAATTGTGTTGGGCGCGAGATCGGATCCTTTGTGGACTGCTATGCAGGATATCATCAGATCTTAATGGACGAAGAAGATGTGGAAAAGATAGCTTTCATTACACCATGGGGAACTTACTGCTACCGGGTAATGCCATTCAGACTGAAGAATGTTGGGGCAACGTACATGAAATCAATGACTACTGTGTTTCACGACATGATACACAAAGAAATTGAAGTGTACGTAGATGATGTGATCATAAAGTCTTGTCGTCAGGAAGACCATGTAGCAGACCTAAGGAGATTTTTTCAAAGACTTCGAAGGTATGATATTAAGCTCAACCCGGCCAAATGTGCATTTGGGGTTCCATTAGGAAAGGTGTTAGGATTCATCGTCAGTCGACGGGGTATTGAATAGGATCCATCCAAGATCAAATCCATCCAAGATTTACCACCGCCAAAGAAAAAAATAGAGGTAATGAGTCTGTTGGTGAGACTAAATTACATCAGCAGGTTCATCGCTCAACTCACGGCGACTTGTGAACCCATATTTCAACTGCTGGAGAAAGATGCTGCGGTAGACTGGACGGCGGAGTGTCAAGAGGCTTTCAACCAGATCAAAGGGTATCTGTCCAATCCACCTGTGTTGGTTCCACCTGAGCCAGGGAGGCCATTAATTCTTTATCTGACGGTCTTGGAGAATTCGTTTGGTTGCGTGCTGGGGCAACGCGACGTTACAGGAAGGAAGGAGCAGGCCATTTATTATCTTAGCAAGAAGTTCACAGTGTATGAGGTCAAGTACACTCAACTCGAGAGGACATGTTGCACCCTAACTTGGGTGGCTCAGAAGTTGAACCACTACTTGTCTTCGTATACTACTTATCTCATCTCCCGTTTGGACCCATTAAAGTATATTTTCCAGAAATCAATGCCTACAGGGAGGTTAGCAAAATGGCAAATTTTGCTCCCAGAGTTTTATATCGTCTACGTGATGAGGACGGCCATGAAAGCCCAAGCGCTGGCCGATCACTTGGCTGAGAATCCCGTTGATGAAGAATACGAGCCTTTGAGGACGTATTTCCCAGACAAGGAAGTAATGCACACATGTGAGCTGGAATTACCCGAGGAACCAAGATGGAAGCTTTTCTTTGATGGAGCCGCAAACGCGAAAGGGATTGGAATAGGAGCAGTACTCATTTCTGAAACAGGACGTCACTACCCTGTTACAGCTCAGCTATGCTTCTATTGTACCAACAACATGGCAGAGTATGAAGCATGCATTTTGGGTCTGCGACTAGCTGCAAACATGGATGTCCAGGATGTTTTGGTCTTGGGAGACTCGGACCTCCTGGTGTATTAGATTCAGGGTGAGTGGGAAACACGGGATTTGAAACTCATACCATATCGACAATGTTTGTACAATCTGAGTAAGCGATTTCGATCAGTGGAATTCAAACATATACCGAGAGTTCGTAACGAGGTTGCCGATGCATTGGCCACCTTAGCATCAATGTTACACCACCCCGACAAAATATATGTTGACCCCTTGCACATCCAGGTTCGTGATCAGCATGCTTATTGCAGTGTGGTAGAAGATTAAGTGGATGGCGAGCCATGGTTTCATGACATAAAGGAGTATCTCAAGAGGGCGATATATCCAGAGCAGGCCACTGGGGACCAAAAAAGAGCCCTTCGGCATTTGACAAATGGTTTCTTCCTCAGTGGAGGAGTGTTGTACAGAAGAACCCCAGACTTGGGATTGCTAAGATGTATAGACGCCGGTCAAGCCACGACAGTTATGGCAGAGGTGCATACTGGAGTTTGTGGGCCACATATGAGCGGATATGTATTGGGAAAGAAGACTATGGAGCATGACTGTATCACTTTCGTAAGGAAGTGCCATCAGTGTCAGATACATGGAGATCTGATTCATTCTCCGCCGACAGAATTGCATACAACGTCAGCACCATGGCCATTTGTCGCATGGGGCATGGATGTCATTGGGCCTATTGAGCTGGCAGCAGCCAACGACCATAGGTTCATTCTGGTGACCATCGACTAATTCACCAAGTGGGTTGAAGCTAAAACTTTCAAGTCGGTAACTAACAAGGCAGTGGTGGATTTTGTTCACTCCCATATCATCTGCAGATTTGAGGTCCCAAAATTGATCATCACGGATAATGGTGCAAATCTTAACAGAAATCTGATGAGAGAGGTATGCCAACAGTTTAAGATTACACACCGCAATTCCACCCATATCGTCCCAAGGCGAATGGAGCGGTCGAATCAGCCAATAAGAACATCAAGAAGATACTGCGGAAGATGGTGGAAAGATCTAGACAATGGCACGAGAAACTACCCTTTGCTTTGTTGGGTTATCGCGCTACAGTCCAGACTTCCATAAGTAAAACTCCTTATTTGTTGGTATACGGAACTGAAGCAGTAATATCGACGGAGGTTGAAATTCCATCCCTCTGAATTGTCGCTGAAGCCGGGATTGACGACGATGAATGGGTCAAAGCTCAACTAGAGCAACTGAACTTAATAGATGAAAAATGATTGGCAGCAGTGTGTCATGGCCAGTTGTATCAGAAAAGAATGGCAAGAGCGTACAATAAGAAGGTGCGCCCCAGAAAATTTGAAGTAGGGCAGCAAGTATTGAAACGGATCCTCCCGCATCAGGTCGAAGCAAAAGGCAAGTTCGCCCCAAATTGGCAAGGGCCTTATATCGTGACCAGAGTGTTGTCCAACGGTGCTTTGTGTCTAATAGATATCGAGGGAAGGTGTGTCGACATGGCTATCAATTCTGATACAGTCAAAAGATATAATGTGTAATTTCTTTGATTATGGTAGTTATTGGTTCATTTGTTTGTATTTGGTAATTATTGGATAATGAAATGATGGAGGCAATTCTTTCTTCTATCCAAACACTTTTAACCTTTGCTTCCCCCCTTTGAGCCTTAGTTATTCTTTCATACCCCTCTTTTGGAATCACTAATGGGAAAAAGATATGAAAAAAAGAAAAGAAATTAAAAGAAAATGAAAACAAGATAAAGATCATAAGAAAAACAAAGGAACCATAGGAACTACGTTTGACCTGATTCCTCAAAGAGGATATGTAGGTGCCTCACGGCTCGGTCATAGTGTGCATAGTGTGCATAATGTGCATAGCTCAACATAGTGTAAATATAAAATTCCCCAAGCAAGAAAACTGGGGCAGGAGTTATGTTTTTGAATCTCCAAAAAGGGTTTGATTCCAAGAGTTGTAACATTTCACCCATCAAAGTTACGTTAAATATTTGACACACAAAACCAACATCGATGTCCAAAAAGACCTCCCGATCCATATCTGAGAGGTGTCAAGTCAGGCCAATGGAAGCCGAGAATAATACGTTGATCTCCAGCAAAGAAGAGGGTCACAAACTGGAAATGAATTGATGGCCGAAAAGAATCTCCGAAAGAGAGAGTCATATCGGCAACACTCCAATCCCCCGTTGAAAGATAAAATGAAAGACTCTTAATCGGTGAAAACCTTCGCAGGCACCATAAGGCGACGAAAGATGAGAGAGATAAAACGAGAGAGTCTTATCGGTGAAAACCTTCACAGGCACCATAAGGCGACGGGAGCTGAGAGAAAAGAGAGAGTCTTATTAGTGAAAACCCCTCGCAGGGCAATATAAGACGACAAGATACATTGGCAAGAAGGATCAGCATTTGCGAAGAGGTGGACACCTATTTATCCCCAGCAAGTAAGGCCATCAGGCAGATTGATTGATACAAATAGACTTGGTCAAGTAATCCGTAATGCACGACATGATCATAGGGACCAGTCATACCACCCAGATAAGTTCTTTCCTTTTCTTCTCCCCCCAGCATTTGTTCAGAAAGATTTTTTCTCTTTTCTACCTTTTTCATCTCTTTGTCTAAAAGACTTTTCCAGAAATTCGTTTTGAGAAGGACTTTTCAGAGTTTACTACCAGGGGCCAAAATGGTACAAAGCAAAATGCGAAGGGAACAGGCCAAAGCCAAGGCAATAGGACGGAAGGCGTTCCTTGCAAAACCAAATGACAAACTAGCTTGGAAAGATAATGAAAACATGTAGAAAATGACGGTTGAAGGACTTATGGACCAAGTTCCAAAAGATCCCCAGCAAGAACTATGATAGATCACGTACCAAGGTCCGAGATGGTAATACACCACATAAATGGGGAAGGAGGAAGAGAGAATTAATCCGCCGGCCGGGATAAAATAAACTTTTAAGGGAGTAGTTTTGGAGTTGAAAGGGACTCCCACAGTTTGTTTCGAAACAAAAGACGGTAAAGGGATAAACGGAAAACCATCCCCAGCAGACATATCATCCCCAGCAAGCAACTTTATCCCCAGCCAGTCTTGGGAGCACAAAGCAATGGATAGGGAAAGGAAAATCATCCCCCAGCAGGAGTGACACGATCACTCGCCATGTTAAAACTAACAAGGTTCTCTTTGATCTCTACAGGGAAATAAAAGTCGATGACGGCAGAAAGACACGCCACAAGGAAGGTCACCAAGACCGGGGCAGAATATTTTCTACCATTGTCAAAAAAAATTCTCAGAGGAACGAGGAAACAAATTCAAAATTTTATGTCTCAGATTAAACAGGCGCCCACCTGAATAACGAGAGGCATACATTTCTGTCTTTTCATTTTATGTTCTAGGTCGCCCACCAGTATAATGCGGGAATACATTTTTTGTCTGTTCATTTCATGTTCTAGGTCGCCCACCAGTATAATGCGGGAATACATTTTTTGTCTGTTCATTTCATGTTCTAGGTCGCCCACCAGTATAATGCGGGAATACATTTTTGTCTTTTCATTTCATGTTCTAGGTCGCCCACCAGTATAATGCTAGAATACTTTTTATGTTTTCATTTCATGTTCTAGGTCGCCCACCAGTATAATGCGGGAATACATTTTTGTCTTTTCATTTCATGTTCTAGGTCTCCCACCAGTATAATGCGGTAATACTTTTTGTGTTTTCATTTCATGTTCTAGGTCGCCCACCAGTATAATGCGGGCACACCTTTTCTTGTTTCCATGTTCTAGGTCGCCCACCAGTATAATGCGGGAATATATTTTTGTCAGCTCATTTCATGTTCTAGGTCGCCCACTAGTATAATGCGGGAATACTTTTGGTGTTTTCATTTCATGTTCTAGGTTGCCCACCAGTATAATGCGGGAATACATTTTTGTCTTTTCATTTCATGTTCTAGGTCTCCCACCAGTATAATGCGGGAATACTTTTTGTGTTTTCATTTCATGTTCTAGGTCGCCCACCAGTATAATGCGGGCATACCTTTTCTAGTTTCCATGTTCTAGGTCGCCCACCAGTATAATGCGGGAATACATTTTTGTCTGTTCATTTCATGTTCTAGGTAGCCCACCAGTATAATGCGGGAATACTTTTTGTGTTTTCATTTCATGTTCTAGGTCACCCACCAGTATAATACGGGAATACATTTTTGTCTTTTCATTTCATGTTTTAGGTCTTCCACCAGTATAATGTGGGAATACTTTTTGTGTTTTCATTTCATGTTCTAGGTCGCCCACCAGTATAATGCGGGCATACCTTTTCTGGTTTCCATGTTCTAGGTCGCCCACCAGTATAATGCGGGAATACATTTTTGTCTGTGCATTTCATGTTCTAGGTCGCCCACCAGTATAATGCTGGAATACTTTTTGTGTTTTCATTTCATGTTCTAGGTCGCCCACCAGTATAATGTGGGAATACATTTTTGTCTTTTCATTCATGTTCTAGGTCGCCCACTAGTATAATGCGGGAATACTTTTTATGTTTTCATATCATGTTCTAGGTCGCCCACCAGTATAATGCGGGAATACATTTTTGTCTTTTCATTTCATGTTCTAGGTCTCCCACCAGTATAATGCGGGAATACTTTTTGTGTTTTCATTTCATGTTCTAGGTCGCCCACCAGTATAATGCGGGCATACCTTTTCTAGTTTCCATGTTCTAGGTCGCCCACCAGTATAATGCGGGAATACATTTTTGTCTATTCATTTCATGTTCTAGGTCGCCCACCAGTATAATGCGGGAATACTTTTTGTGTTTTCATTTCATGTTCTAGGTCGCCCACCAGTATAATGCGGGAATACATTTTTGTCTTTTCATTTCATGTTCTAGGTCTCCCACCAGTATAATGCGGGAATACTTTCTGTGTTTTCATTTCATGTTTTAGGTCGCCCACCAGTATAATGCGGGCATACATTTTCTGGTTTCCATGTTCTAGGTCGCCCACCAGTATAATGTGGGAATACATTTTTGTCTGTTCATTTCATGTTCTAGGTCGCCCACCAGTATAATGCGGGAATACATTTTTGTCTTTTCATTTCATGTTCTAGGTCTCCCACCAGTATAATGCGGGAATACTTTTTGTGTTTTCATTTCATGTTCTAGGTCGCCCACCAGTATAATGCGGGCATACCTTTTATGGTTTCCATGTTCTAGGTCGCCCACCAGTATAATGTGGGAATACATTTTTGTCTGTTCATTTCATGTTCTAGGTCGCCCACCAGTATAATGCGGGAATACTTTTTGTGTTTTCATTTCATGTTCTAGGTCGCCCACCAGTATAATGCGGGAATACATTTTTGTCTTTTCATTTCATGTTCTAGGTCTCCCACCAGTATAATGCGGGAATACTTTTTGTGGTTTCATTTCATGTTCTAGGTCACCCACCAGTATAATGCGGGCATATATTTTCTGGTTTCCATGTTCTAGGTCGCCCACCAGTATAATGCGGGAATACATTTTTGTTTATTCATTTCATGTTCTAGGTCGCCCACCAGTATAATGCGGGAATACTTTTTATGTTTTCATTTCATGTTCTAGGTCGCCCACCAGTATAATGCGGGAATACATTTTTGTCTTTTCATTTCATGTTCTAGGTCGCCCACCAGTATAATGCGGGAATACTTTTCTGTGTTCATTTAATGTCCTAGGTCGCCCACCAGTATAATGAGGGTATACATTTCAGTCTTTACATTTCATGTCTCAGGCGCCCACCTGTATAATGAGGGTATACATTTCAGTCTTTACATTTCATGTCTCAGGCGCCCACCTGTATAACGAGAGGAATACTTTTCAGTCTTATACTGCAGATCTTGAAATCAGTAACCTACCGGAAGGCAGAAGGTTACAACAAGAATCCCCAGCAGGAAACAATAAAAAACAGCACCAGAAAGCAGAAGGTTGCAGCAAAAGTTCCCAGCACAAATTCAAGCGCATGAGTCAAAAGGAAGAAAGGACGCATCTTGAAAGAAGCGGCCTATGAACATTAAATTATGCTCAGCACAACAAGTCTGATGAATAAAGCCATATCCTCAGCGGACCAAGCAAAATGATGAAATCGGTATTCGGAAAAGTAAAAGGCCAGTGTCATCCCCAAGTTCTCGGAAGAAAAGCACCGGAGGAAGCACGAGCCGGCAAGAAAGCAAGGCAACAAGAACAAGTTTGAAGGCAGATGAGATATCATGATCCGTAGTCTAGCCTAGCTTCTTATTTTTCTTTTAAGCACGGTGTAACAAGAAGATCGGTAAGCAGTAGTAATAGCATGCAACAGCAGTAACCTTGCAGTCTTATGGTAGTCCCTGCTACCAAAATTCCCGAACTACATTAACCTGATTCCCCTTTAGCCAGGGATATGTAGGAAACCTTTGAAGCAAAGGTTCACTTAAATCTTTTCCAGAAAATGCTTCACACGGAGTATTCCAGCGGGCAAAAATCGCTCGTATCCGCTCAACTTATCTTTGCACGAAAACTTTTTGTGTTTTCGGGCAAAGAGGGGCAGCTGTGAGCATGTGTTTTTTGCTTCACGGAAAAACTACTCCAAAAGAAATCAAAAATGAAACAAATTTCATCTGTGCACAATTTTGAGAATTTGCGTGACATTTTGATAAAGGTTTTGTCTGTAATGCTCGCCTCGCTATAGTTAAAAATACAAAGATACGTGTTGCAGGCATTAATTAACCGTAATCGGGTTATAAAAGCAAAAATTACAAAAATATGCATTTTTTATCTATTTGTTGTCATGGTGATTTTATTAAAGGTCTTAAATCATATGATAATTGTTTTTAAGTGTTAATTGATAGTTGTATAATTTAATTTTGGGTTTTAGGAATTTTTGTTTAATTATAGGGAAAGGAAATACCGGATTTGGGCCAATTATTCAAATGAAAATCAAGCCCAATCCGCTGCACTGACCCAGTCCGATCACCTGACCTTTCAGATGCACCAAACAGTGCCGTTTTGGCGACTCAAATCACAGTCGTTGATCTGTTGCAATCCAACGGTCCCTGGCTTCCCTCGTGACCCGACCCACTCCCTTCTTAAACTGACCCCCCACTTAACCAAATGACACCGTATGGATAAGCTCCCCTAATCCTAGCCATCGATCTTGATTGATCCGGCGGCCAGGATTACACCATCCACCCAATATATAAACCTAACCTGCCACCCCACGCCCCAAACCAAACCCCCCCCCTCACACACTATTCACCTTCGTCCCCAGAGCCCTCCTCTCAAACTCTAGCAGCCTTAGGTTTCCCCCTACGATAAACCCGGCCACCCGGACTCCGATGGCCACCAAAACAACACCCCTGATGTACCCAACCACCCTGAACACAAATCCGCCAACCGTTTACCTCGAATCACCCTGCAACTTCTCGAATCTTCAATCGAAGATTCGAGCAACAAACAGATCTATACCCACCGACCCCAAACTCACACCACAACACCTATTGACCTTCCTCACCCCCTGAATGACCGTGGTTCCGTTCGAATCTGAACAGAACTGAACAAATCCCAAATCTAACCCCCTAGAACCCAAGTGTGGGGCCCTCAACGGATAGTTGTTTCGGGTGCTTAGATTCTGGGACGAGCCGTTTAGCAAATTTCACGACCCTACCCAAAAATAATGACACGTTAGTCGCTTTAGGCACGTATTTAATAATGTTATCTTCTTAAACTCGGGTGCACATTTATGTGACCCAAATCCCAATCTCAACAGAGTTGAAATATGCCAACAACCACGGGTGCATTGAATGTGACGTGGTTCGAGATGTGTTTCCACGATGTTGCAATTCTTGATAAAAAGTAAAAGTAAATGATAAAAGCGGTTAAAAGTTAAAATTCGCACATAGGTTCAACATGTATATAAATTAGATAATTAAGTCAAATATGACAATTGAGCGACCGTGCTAGAACTACGGAACTCGGGAATGCCCAACACCTTCTCCCGGGTTAACAGAATTCCTTATCCAGATTTTTGGTTCGCAGACTGTAATACAGAGTCATTATTTTCCTCGATTCGGGATTAAATTGGTGACTTGGGACACCCTAAATCTCCCAAGTGGAGACTCTGAAATAAACAAACAAATCCTGTTTTCGATTGTCCTTTAATTGGAAAAACTCCTTCGCCCCTCGCGGGGGTGGAAAAAGGAGGTGTGACATTTATCATTACTGAAGTTTGCAACCAACTCTAGGTTACTTTCATTGTTTATCCTTAAGACTGATGGTTTAATCTCATCTCATACTGTTGAACTTTTATTCATATATTGTTGATTCACATTAATGTTGATTCATCATCTACCACTGCTAACTAGATCTTTTATGTAACACCGCTGCTCGGGCTCGCGTCTCATCGGGGATATCAGGAGTAATTAGATTGATCATAAGGGTGATATTATACTTCCATAACCGTACTTTATTGCATCCCAATGTGACTCACCTTATATGGGTATTTTATTCCCTTACAATTCATGTAATCCTCTCCCCCAACCCCCACCCCCTTTTGTTTCTTCTTCAAATCATTACTCAAGTGAAGGCACAAACGTCATCCTTTATTTATCACAATTACAGCCCCATTCTGCTACCAGGGAAACATTCCATATCTTCTAAATGCTACTAGTCATAGACTCATTTGAGTTCATTCAGGTTATATTGAGCTTTCTATAACATAGAGGAACCATCAGCTCCTTTGTTTTTACGGGATTAATCCCGAAGACTTATCTATTTTCGTCACATTCTCTCTTGCCTTCTACTTATCCTTACTCTTGTTTTTCTAAAACCTTATCATTCTATTATACTTTAGCTTACGATCGATTCCCTTAGGCTTTTTTGGAATATCAAGCGAGACATCGCATCGTCTATAACTCTTCTTTTACTCAGTAATTAGACATTTTGGTACTTAAAAACCATAGGCTAGAAGGTATGCTACTGATAACGCTGCTATCATCCCTGGATATTGAATCCCAACGCTTCTATTCTTTTACCTTAAGTATGGACCACCCTCATCCTTCTATACTTGAGTATTTCGTATGTTGTTCACCTTTACCTTACTTACTTTAAAATTTTACCTTACATTATTTTATCTTTCTTTCATAACCTCCCTCCCACATAGGCATAATTACATCCACTATTTGAAGCTCTAATATAATACTTGCATCTTTGGTGCATATAAAATCCGGTGGGAGCTCCATACTGACTTCATATGAGGCTGGTACTTCTTCTAACTGGCTTTATCATAGAGCTGCTATAGAATATAGTTGTTGTGTTGTCTCTTTTGCACCTCTAATATGAAGAGTGATTCTGTTATGTTCTCAATCATGATTCCTGTAAATTCTTGGTCCAATAATCGGATTCTTGATTTGCTTTGTTGATGTAACTCTTTAGTTTCCTCCTTCTTCTTATTGGCCTTTATGTCAGCTTAAGTTATCTCCCGATCTGTGGTTCATGGTATTAGTTATTTTTTTAGCCTTTGATGGGCTCTGAGATATATGTATGATACAATCCTTTAACAATTTAATCTTTCGTCTAAGTCCTGGGCTCAATTCTTTCTTCTATAGTATACAAGAATCTTCTACGACTATATATGCTGCATATAAAACTCCGAACCCTTACGTATGTTCATAACATAACCAACTCTGGATCATTTATCGGATAATTTCTTTCGTTCCATCTTATCGTTCTTTCAAAACGTATGATATTACTTTTTCCGATCTTTCTGTCCCCTTGTTGTGTCCATACTTAGCTTATCTTAGTGCCCACACATGCCAGAGTTTTTGTGCAACTCATATGATCTCGAAAATTACTTTTAATTTTAATTCCCGTTCATTAGCCATGGTAGGTGCCACTTTGTCACGACCCGAATTTCCCACCCTCAGGAGTCATGATGGCACCTACTAATATGAGCTAGGCAAGCCAATTATTAGACAAATTACCCTTTTACCAATTTTTTTATTCTCTTTAACATTTTATAAAACAATAACGTATAAACAACGGAAATTTAGAATAAGTGGAAGAAAGAAATAAAATATCTAAACATGCGTCTATTACAATAGCTTAAACCTTAATCACCCAGAACTGGTGTCAAAGTACCACAGACGGTGTATGACTGCTAAATACAAGGTCTGAAAATAAAAGACATATTGTTTCTGAAGCAAAGAGATGATATAGGAAAATAAAGGATAGAGGAGACGCTAGGGCCTACGGACGCCTGCAGGTCTACCTTGGATCTCCGCGTGGACTAAAGGTAGCCTCGAAACTACTGTCCAAGAGCTGCTCCGGGATCTACATATAGTGCAGAGTGTAGTATCAGCACAACCGACCCCATGTGTTGGTAAGTGTCTAGCCTAACCTTGGCGAAGTAGTGACGAGGCTAGGACTAGACTACCAAATAAACTTTTGCAGTTATATAATATACAGCAGAAAGTAAAGCAGGAATAAACAAGTAAAGATGGGAGGGGGAAAGCATGCTTCGGGGAATAACAGGTAAAAACAGAATATCAAGAGAATTATAAAGGAACCAAAATCCAACTACTAATAAGGATAAGGGAAACAAAGGCAGAATTCACTTTCATTTCACATCTTGTTGCAGGCGTGCAACCCGTTCCCATTCCATATATCTCATCACAGGCGTGCCACCTGCTCCCATTTCATTTATCTCGTGGTAGGCGTTCCATCCGCTCCCATTTTATTTATCTCGTGGCAAGCATGCCACCCGCTCCCATTTCATTTATCTGGTGGCAGGCGTGCCACCCGCTCCTATTTCATTTCCTTTATGGCAGACCTGTCACCCGCTCCCATTTCATTTCTCTTATGATAGGCGTGCCACCCGATCCCAGTTACAAATCAACAACACTCACAAAGAATCCCGACAAGGGAACAAGAGCAATATAACAACATCCCGGAAAGGGAACAATAATATTTCAATAACATCCCGGCAAAGAAACAATAATATTTCAATAATAATTCGGCAAGGGAACAATAATATTTCAATAACATGTGAAGTGCAATAATTTACAACGGAGTCATAACAATTATAATACAAGACTCACGGGCATGTTTGACACTGACGTATAGATACTCATCACCATGCCTATATGTTGTACTCCACAATTAACACGTAGCAAATAAGACACAACTCTTAATCCATCAAGCTAAGGTTAGACCAAACACTTACCTCAAAGCCACAAGCACAATCAAGCTTCAACTACCGCTTTACCTCTTAGTTCCACTTCCAACTCGCTTGTATCTAGCCACAATTTACTTAATAACATTAATAAATGCTAAATATACCAATTCTAATGCATGAAAATAGGTTTTTAGTGTTTTCCCCAAAAAGCCAAAAATTGTCCCCGGGCCAACATGGTCAAAACCCGAGGTTCGAACCAAAATCCGATTACCCATTCACCCCCGAGCTCGGATGAATAATTTATTTTGGAATCGGACCTCAATTTGAGGTCTAACTTCCCAAATTTCAATATTATTAGGTTTTTCCCAAAGTTCTCAATTCCACCATGAAAACCCTAGATTCTAGGATGAAATCTTGTAAAAAGAAATTAAGAAGTAAAGAAAATGAGTAAGAAATCACTTACCAATATATTGGAGCAGAAAGGTTATTTGAAAAATCACCTATAATATTTTTGGGGTTTTGAAAAATGAAAAATAACTGAAAATTCCATTTTAATATACTCTCTAAGACCCCCTGTGCGGACCGCACAAAATCGAGTGCGGCCGCACAGCTCTCCATGTGGACTGTAATGATATTCTTTAGTATTTTGGCCATAACTTCCTCTACCTATGTCCAAATTGTGATTGTTTTAACTTTCTAAAAACTATACACGAAGGGCTACAACTTTCGTTTTTAAATTATCTCACAAATCCTTGTATATGAAAAGATATAGGCTTCGGAAGTCGGACCAGTGAACATGTGAGGACCCCACAAAATCAAGTGCAAAACCAATGCGGTCAGCACTGGCGAGTTCAGAGATTTGCACTTATCTGAACCTGCAACATCCATGTTTTAAGCCTAAGACATCCCGGAACCTACCCGAAACTCACTCGAGCCCTCAGAACTCCAAACCAAGTGTGCATACTAACTCAAAGACATCATATGGACCTACTCGTGCGATCACATCATCAAAATAACATGTAAAATCATGAATTAAACCTCAAAACTCAACATTTTCATTAAGAACTCTCAAAGTTCATAACTTTTCAACCGGAAGTCCAACTCACGTCAAATAAACTACGTTTTTCACCAAATTTCACAGTTATCTTTCAAATACTATAACAAATTTGTACCGAGCTCCGGAACCAACATACGGGTCTGATAACAATGGTTTCAAACATTAATTCTTTTCTTCATTTCTTAGATAATTCAATAAGATAATTTCTTTCAAAAATTGATTTCTAAAGATTGGGACCTCGGATTCATTTTCGGGCATACGCCCAAATCCCATATTTTACTGCGGACCTCCTGGGATCAGCGGAACATAGATCTGGGTCCGTTTACTCAAAATGTTGACCAATGTCAACCATAATCAAATTTTTAACTCTAGAATTTTCTATTTCTCATATTTTCACATAGAAGGCTTTCCAGATATAGGTCCGGACCACGCACGTAAATCAAGGTAAGGTAAAAAGGAGGTTTTTAGGCCTCAGAACACTAAATTCACTTGCAACCTAAAACAACCGTTCGTCCTCGAACAGACATAAGAAGGAAGTACTTGAGTCGGGAAAAAGATGGGGATAACGGCTTCGCATATTGGACTCGGACTCTAAGGTCGATGCCTCAGCAGGCTGATCTTTCCACGAAACACAAATAGAAGGAAAACTCTTCGATCTCAACTGACAAACCTTCCAGTCTAGAATAGCTACCGGCTCCTCCTCATAAGACAAGTCCTTGTCCAACTGGACAGTGCTAAAATCTAACACGTGGGATGGATTGTCGTGATACTTCCGAAGCATGGACACATGAAACATTGAATGGACGGCTGATAAGTACGGCGGCAATGCAAGTCTATAAGCCACCTTTTCCACTCAATCAAGGATCTCAAACGGGCCAATGAACCTAGGTCTAAGATTGCCCTTCTTCCCAAATCCTATCACGCCCTTCATAGGCGACACTCGAAGTAATACCCGCTCATTGACCATGAAAGCCAAATCACGAGCCTTGCGGTAGGCATAACTCTTTTGCTTGGACTGAGTTGTACGAAGCCTATCCTGAATGATCTTGAACTTGTCCAAGGCCTCCTGAACTAGATCCGTACCCAATAACCGAGCCTCTTTCGGCTCAAACCATCCAACCGGAGACTGACACTGCCTACCATATAAAGCCTCATAAGGATCCATCTAGATACTCGACTGGTAGTTGTTGTTATAGTCAAACTTTGCTAAAGGCAAAAACGCATCCCACGAGCCTCCAAAGTCAATGACACAAGCTCAGAGCATATCCTCCAAAAATTGAATAGTCTGCTCAGACTGCCCGTCCGTCTGAGGATGAAACGTTGTGCTCAACTTAATTTGTGTGCCCAACTTTTGTTGAACTGCTCTCTAGAAATGTAAGGTAAACTGCCTACCTCGATCCGAAATGATAGACACGGGCACACCATGAAGACGAACAATGTCCCGGATATATATCTCAGCTAACCTCTCGGAAGAATAGGAGACTGCCACATGAATGAAATGCGCTGACTTGGTTAGCCTATCAACAATAACCCACACTGCGTCGAACTTCCTATGAGTCTGCGGTATTCCAACAATGAAGTCCATAGTGATCCGCTCCAACTTCCACTGAGGAATCTCAATCTTTTAGAACAAACCACAGGCCTCTGATGCTCATACTTAATATGCTGACAATTCAAACATCAAGCTACAAATGCTACGATATCCTTCTTCATTCTCTACCACTAATAATGCTACCGCAAATCCTGATACATCTTTGCGGCGCCCGGATAAATAGAGTATTGGGAGCTATGGGCCTCATCTAAAATCAACTCTCGGAACTCATCCATATTAGGCATACAAACTCGACCTGCAACCTCAAAACTCCATCATCCCCTAAGGTAACTTGCTTGGAACTTCCATGTTGCACGGTTTATGATTTGGCGTTGGTAGCCATTGTTCACGCGTTAAAGATTTGAAGGCACTATATGTATGGTGTGGCATGTGAGGTGTTCACGGATCACAAGAGTTTGCAGTACTTGTTCAAGCAGAAGGAGTTGAATTTGAGGCAGAGAAGGTGGTTAGAGCTGTTAAAGGACTATGATATCACCATCTTATATCATCTGGGAAAGGCCAATGTGGTGGTCGATACTTTGAGTAGGAAGTCAGCCAGTATGGGCAGTCTTGCTTATATTTTAGTCGGTGACAGATCACTTGCTTTGGATGTTCAGGCATTAGAAATTCAGTTTGTGAGGTTGGATGTTTTGAGCCTAGTCGTGTGTTAGCTTGCACAGTCACTCGTTCTTCATTATTGGAGCATATCCGTGATCGGCAGTATGATGATCCGGATAATTCTTCTCATGAATCTTCAATGATCGTGAAGTATAAGCAATGACGTTGGCATCCTGCATCAATACCGCACCAAGCCCAATACGAGATGCATCACAATAAACTGTATATGGCCCTAAACCTGTGGGCAAAACCAACATCGGTGTCGTAGTCAGCGCTGTCTTGAGCTTCTGAAAGCTCACCTCACATTTGTCTGACCATCTGAACTAGGCACCCTTCTAGGTCAACCTGGTCATCGGGGCTGCGATAGATGAAAACCCTTCCACGAACCGACGATAGTAGCCTGCCAACCTTAAGAAACTCTGAATCTCTATAGCTGATGCTGGTCTAGGCCAGTTCTTCACTGCGTTAATCTTCTTCGGATCAACCTGAATTCCCTCTGTTGATACAACATGACACAGGTTCGTGCTCACACTTCGAAAACTTAGCATATAACTAAATATCCCTCAATGTCTGAAGAACCACTCTAAGATGTTGTTCGTGCTCCTCCCGACTGCGGAAATATATCAAAATATCATCAATGAAGACTATCACAAACAAATCCAAGTAAGGCCTGAACACTCGGTTCATCAAATCCATAAAAGTTGTTGTAGCATTCGTCAACCAGAATGATATCACCAAGAACTCATAATGACTGTACTGCATGTGGAAAGCTGTCTTAGGGACATCGGATGCCCTAATTCTCAACTGATGCTAGCCAGATATCAAGTCAATCTTCAAAAATACCTTAGCACCCTGAAGCTGATCAAATAAATCATCAATCATCGGCAATGGATACTTATTCTTGATTGTAACCTTGTTCAACTGCCCGTAATCAATACACATTCTCATTGATCCATCCTTCTTCTTAACAAACAACACCGGTGCACCCCAAGGTGAAATACTGGGTCTAATGAAACCCTTCTCAAGCAAGTCTTGCAACTGCTCCTTTAACTCTTTCAAATCAGGCGGGGCCATACCATACGGCGGGATAGAAATGGGCTGAGTACCTGGAGCCAAATCAATGCAAAAGTTAATATCCCTATATGGTGGCATACCTGACAGGTCTGAAGGGAATACCTTAGGAAACTCACGAACAACGGGCACAGAATCAATAGAAGGAACCTCAGCACTAGAATCATGAACATAGGCTAAATAGGCCAAACACCCCTTCTCGACCATACGATGAGCCTTCATATACGAGATAACACTACGGGTAGAATGACCAGGAGTCCTTCTCCACTCTAAATGAGGTAAACCCGGCAAGGCTAAGGTCACAGTCTTGGCATGATAGTCCAAGATAGCGTGGTAAGGTGATAACCAGTCCATCCCTAATATGGCATCGAAATCGACCATGTCCCGAAGAAGCAAATCTACAAGTGTCTCAAGACCTCCAATCACAACTATACATGAACGAAGGACTTGATCTACCACAATAGAATCACCTACCGGTGTAGACACATAAATAGGAGCACTCAAAGAATCACTAGGCATGACCAGATACGGTGCAAAATAAAATGACACATAGGAGTATGTAGACCCTGGATCAAATAACACAGATGCATCCCTACTACAAACTAGAACCATACCTGTGATAATTGTATTGGAAGCCTCAGCCTCGGGCCTGGTTGGAAGAGCATAACATTGGGGTTGGGCCCCACCACCCATAACTATATCTCTTGGACGGCCTACTAGTGGTTGGACTCAACCTCTAGAGGCCTGAACTCCACTTCTAATACCTCTACCTCCACCTCTAGCACGTCTAGCCTCACCTCTAGCTGGATGGGCGGGCTGTGGAACACTCGGTGCCTGAACTATGGCACGGGAACTCTGATGTTGAGAACTGCTCAATGCTCGAGGGGAATACCTAGAAATGTCTCCACAAGTAAAACAAGTACTCGGCTGCTGGGGTTGACAACCTTGGTAACTCTGAACCTCATGTCTCCACAAGTAAAACAAGTACTCGGCTACTGGGGTTGACAACCTTGGTAACTCTGAAGCGGTGGTGCACTGATAGGAGCTAGTGGTGCACTATAAGACATCTTATCAGAATACTGCATTTAAGAACCACGGCCACCTAGAGTACTGTGAGAAACCTGAAGTGCTGACTAAAAAAGCCTAGGAGGATGGCCTCTACCAAACGAATCTCTACCTCCAAACGAATCACCACTGAATCTGCCTGAATGATGAGGCCTTTTATCAGACCCTTGGCCACTTCCCTATGACAGAACCATCTCCACTCTCCTGGCCATATTGACCACCTCCTAGAAGGAAATCTCACTCCCTGTCTCCTTAGCCATATGAAGACAAATCGACTGAATAAGTCCCTCAACGAACATCCTCACCCTCTTTCTCTCGGTGGGAAGTATGATAAGAGCATGACGAGCCAAGTCGATGAATCTGGTCTCATACTGGGTAATAGTTATAGAACTCTGCTGGAGATGCTTAAACTGCCTCTGATAGGCCTCTCTCCAAGTGATGGGGAGAAACTTCTCCAGAAATAGCTGAGTAAACTGATCCCAAGTCAAAGCTGGCAATCCGGCTGATCTAGCCAAACAGTAATCTCTCCACTAAGTCTTGGCAGATCCAGACAAACAAAAAGAAGAAAAAATCGGCCCCATTGGTCTCAATTATCCCCTTGTTCTTAAGAACCTTGTGACAACTGTATAAATAATCCTAGGGATCCTCAAAAGATGCATCGCTGGAAGTAGTAATGAAGAGCTTGGTGAACCTATGCAACCTCCACAAAAGCATCGGTAGACATAGCTGCTCCATCACTGATCTGAGCTACCATACCCAGCTAAACTGCTCCAACTGGCTGAACTACTGGAGTCTGAAACCAGGGAGCTACCTACTCCAGAGTGCGAGTAGCAAGAATGTGGGCTCATCCTCCATCCTGAGAGACGGCTGGTGCTACAGGAAGCAAACCTGCCCGGGTGACTCTCTCCATAAGGTCTATTAGATGGACCAGAGCATCCTGGAGTACTGGGGTAGCAATAAACCCCTCTAGGACCTAAGCTGGGCCCACCGAAACTGTTGGGGTTGGAACCTAATCATCAAAGTCAACTTGAGGCTCCACTGTTGCTGCTACTGCTCTAGGCTGAGCTCTGCCCCTACATCGGCCTCTAGCACGGCCTCGGCCTCGCCCTCTACCCCTCGTGAGAGTTGCTGCTGGGGGCTCGAGTGGCTGGTCAGTGGATGAGGAAGCGCATGTTCTCACCATCTACGAAACAACAGAGTAGGAATTCAATTAGCATTGAGAAACCAAACTGCACGATAGGAAAAAATAAATGTGAAGTTTTCCTAACACTATAGCCTCTAGGGGATAAATACAGACATCTATACCGATCCCTCGGACTCTACTAATCTTATTTGTTAACCGTGAGACCCATGTAACTTAGAGCTCTGATACCAAATTGTCACGACTCGTATTTCCCACCTTTGAGAGTCGTGGTGGTGCCTACTAATGTGAGCTACGCAAGCCAATTATTAGACAAATTACCCTTTTACCAAATTTTTTATTCTCTTTAACATTTTATAAAACAAAAACGTATAAACCGCAGAAATTTATAATAAGCAGAAGAAAGTAATAAAATATCTGAACATGCATCTATTACAACAACTTAAACCTTAATCACCCAGAACTGGTGTCACAGTACCATAGACGGTCTAAGACTGCTAAATACAAGGTCTGAAAATAAAAGACACATTGTTTCTGAAGCAAAGAGATGAAACAGGAAAATAAAGGATAGAGGAGACGTCAGAGCCTGCGGGCGGCTGCAGCTCTACCTTGGATCTCCGCGTGGACTGAAGGTAGCCTCGAAACTATGGTCCAAGAGCTGCTCCGGGATATGCACATAATGCAGAGTGTAGTATCAGCACAACCGACCCCATATACTGGTAAGTGCCTGTGTAGTTATATAAAATACAACGGAAAGTAAAGCAGGATTAAACAAGAAAAGATATGAGGGGGAAAGTATGCTTCGGGGAAGAACAGGTAAAAACAGAATATCAAGAGAATTATAAAGGAACCAAAATCTAACTACTGAAAAGGATAAGTAAACAAAGGCAGAATTCACATTTATTTCACATCTTGTTGCAGGCGCGCAACCCGCTCACATTCCATATATCTCGTGGCAGACGTGCCACCCGTTCCCATTACAAATATCTCGTGGTAGGCGTGCCACCGGCACCTATTTCATTTATCTCGTGGCAGGCGTTATACTCGCTCCCATTTCATTTCTCTTGTGGCAGGCATGTCACCCGCTCCCATTTAATTTATCTCGTGGCAGGCGTGCCACCCGATACCAGTTACAAATCTATAACACTCACAAAGAAACCTGGCAAGGGAACAAGAGCAATATAACAACATCCCGGCAAGGGAACAATAATATTTCAATAACATCCCAACAAGGGAACAATAATATTTCAATAATATCCCTGCAAGGGAACAATAATATTTCAATAACATCCCGGCAAGGGAACAATAATAATTCAATAACATGTGAAGAGCAATAATTTACAACGGAGTTATAATAATTACAATACAAGACGCACGGGCATGTTTGACACCGACGTATAGATACTCGTCACCATGCCTGTACTTCGTACTCGACAATTAACACGTAGCAAATAAGACACAACTCATAATCCCTCAAGCTAAGGTTAGACCAAATACTTACCTCAAAGCCATGAGCATAATCAAGCTTCAACTACCGCTTTACCTCTTGGTTCCACTTCCAACTCGCTTGTAGCTAACCACAATTTACTTAATAACATTAATAAATGCTAAATATACCAATTCTAATGCATAAAAATAGGTTTTTTAGTATTTTCCCCAAAAAGTCAAAAATCGCTCACGGGCCCACATGGTCAAAACCCGAGGTTCGAACCAAAACCCGATTACCCATTCATCCCCGAGCCTGGATATATAATTGATTTTGGAATCCGACCTCAATTTGAGGTCTAACTCCCCAAATTTCAATATTCTTAGGTTTTTTCCAAAGTTCCCAATTCCACCATGAAAACCCTAGATTATAGGATGAAATCTTGTAAAAAGAAGTTAAAAAGTAAAGAAAATGAGTTAGAAATCACTTACCAATGTTTTGGAGAAGAAAGGTTATTAGAAAAATTGCCTCTTATGTTTTTGGGGTTTTAAAAAGTGAAAAATAACTGAAAATCCCGTTTTAATATACCCCTCTCAGACCCCCTGTGCGGATCACACAAAATCGAGTGCGGCCGCATAGCCCTCCATATGAACCGCAGTGATATGCTTTAGTATTTTGGCCATAACTTTCTCTACAGATGTCCAAATTATTATTCTTTACCTTTATGGAAACTAGACACGAAGAGCTATAACTTTTGTTTTTGAATCATCTCCAAATTCCTTGTAGATCAAATGATATAGGCTTCCAACGTTGGACTAGTGAACCTGTGCGGACCTCATAAAATCGAGTGCGGTCGCACAACCCCCACTACGGACAGCACCCAAACCAATGCGGTCAGCATTGGCGGGTTCAGAAATTTGCACTTCTCTGAACCTGCAACATCCATGTTTTAATCCTAAGACATCCGGAACCTGTCCGAAACTCACCCGAGCCTTCGGAACTCCAAACCAAGTGTACGTACTAACTCAAAGACATCATATGGACCTACTCGTGCGATCATATCATCAAAATAACATGTAAAATCATGAATTAAACCTCAAAACTCAACATTTTCATCAAGGACTCTCAAAGTTCATAACTCTTCAACCGGAAGTCCAACTCATATCAACTAAACTCCATTTTTCACCAAATTTCATAGTTATCTTTCAAATACTATAACAAGTTTGTACTGGGCTCCAGAACTAAAATACGGGCCTGATAACAATGGTTTCAAACATTAATTCTTTTCTTCATTTCTTAGATAATTCAGTAAAATAATTTCTTTCAAAAATTGATTTATAAAGCTTGGGACCTCGGAATTCATTTTCGGGCATACGTCCAAGTCCTATATTTTACTACAGACCTCCCGGGATCGTCGGAACATGAATTTGGGTCTGTTTGCTTAAAATGTTGACCAAAGTCAACCATAACAAATTTTGAACTCTAGAAATTTCTATTCCTCATATTTTTAAATAGAAGGCTTTCCGGATATAGGTTCGAACCACGCACGTAAATCTAGGTGAGGTAAAAAGAAGGTTTTTAGGCCTCAGAACACTGAATTCGCTTGCAACACACACTTTGCAAGGTCATCACACATTTTCCTTTGGAGTTCTTACAATGTTGCTGTGAGACTGTTGTTACATGACCATTTCCTCTTTAGGTCGTTGTGCTTAGGTTGAAGCCTTCTTTCTTATTTCCTCAGCTAGACTTTCGTTGTAGTACTGAGGGAAACCACTCACTCTTGTAAAGCTGCGAGCTTATTACATCGTTTACCCAATAAAATTTTTGATATCTTTCATTGCCTACAATTATCCGTAGTTACTTACATCACACCTTTGTGCTTGTAGGGTTGCTTCTAAACTGATATTTTGACTGTCTTCCCTATGGTTCTCTTTTTTGTTTCCATAATGTTCATACGATACCTTTAACTACCCCAACTCCTATCTGAATATTTCTCAAGAGTCCTGATGTCATAATTGCGATACTGAATTCTCCATGTTGGGGTTCACTATGTTTGTCTTGTATAACCTGCTAAATTGTCTGTAACCTCTTGTCTAGCCACGACTAGGCTCTTCCTGAATCAACTATTAACTACTAATCGGACCATTCTCATATTCATATTCCGCGTAATCTATTGGGTTATTTAATTTGGCTAACTTACCTCTTGCACTAGCTCCTTATTTATCAATAAACTTCCGGGCAGGAACCTTACTTCCTTTTTCTGACGTCGTGCTTACATAATGTTCTAGAATCATAGTATATCTGTAGGATTTGGATAAGTGCAATCATTCATTTCTCATTTTTATCTCACTCTTCCTTTACCATTCCATAGTTACTATAAAAACTTAATTCTATCATAATTCAACATCACTCCATATTTCCCCCTTTAATGGAGTACTAAGATTTAGTGCTATAATGATCTACGTATAGATTATTTACCTTTTTATCTCAGGCATCTTTTCACATCGGTGATGACCCTTAGTTGCCTTGCGATAATCCTTTTGTACCAAGGATAACGAAATTCCTTACTCGCGAGGGTGACACTTAATGTAACTGGCGCATACAATCCCTTAACTTTGCTCACATTGCTTTCTTTAGGGAAGCGTCTTCATGAACGACCATTCTCTGAATTACTCATGAATTTTCTTCTGTTGTCCATTCTACTATCGCCGGAATGAAATATGAAATTCTCATGATGCCGATTATTATCAAATCACCCAGTCCTTAATTCGTGTTTAGTTTATCTTGTTCACCAATCCATACTGGTTTCTATTACTTGGGGGTCTAACTTTTCCTTCTGTTAATCACGTTAGAGTCGCAAACTTATTTCTCGAAATGAGGATGTGACTGTATGACATATACTCTCTTATTGTCTTAAGGCCCATAACCTCCCATCTCTTTCTTCATTTGTCTATAGATTCTGTAACACTCTACTGTTGCCATCCATGCCTCATATCTCACTCAAAATGCTTCATTAGCTCTCTCCTTATTTCCTGCTAACATTCCTGTCTATCACTTTATTCTGAAAACTTCAACGAGATATTCTTTTGCTTTTAGCTCCTTTTTGCTCCATCCACTGGCACTTCGGGTTGCCTAGCATTATCTCTCTACTAGGGACGAGAGTCATACTAAGATAATATTTATCCTTTCCAGGCTTCCAGTACCTATCTTTGTAGCACTCATATCTAGTTGTACTATTTTATAGTGCACCATCTAGGTGTCTCAGAAGGAGATCCATTACCACGTTTTCATTACCCTTCGGAAATGTCACTAATTCTACCAATCCATCCCTTATTTTGGGTTACTCTAACCTCAGGCAGATCCTGATAACCTGTTCTTCTCTTAAGCTATATATGTTAGCTCACATAGGGCATAACTGAGAGCGTCGTGCCCAATTGTACGTACATTTGTCACTGTCGGAGGTAATTCAAAATGCATATATCTCCCTTCCTAAATGGTAAATAATGATAGTCGTTGTTAACTGGGTACCTCATACCCTTCTCCACCTTACTTCTTTTACTTGCTGAAACTTTCGTCTACCTTCCGATTCTATTATTCATTTTTACCGTAAAAGTGGATAAGTGTTCTTGCCTTAAAACTCTTTGTCATGAACCTTACACCTTTTAGTACACGCATGGTCTGATGAAGATATCACATTTACTCATCATAAGTATAATGAAAATATAGAGTTCCTCTGACTCAAAACTTCCACAGCTATATCTCCTACCAACCATCTTTTTGAATGTAGGCATCATCTTATTACAAATAGAAGTTCAGGATTTGAATTTTTATAAGTGATCTCTACCACATGATATAGAGTAAGAAGAAAGAGTAACAGTCCTAAATGCCTTGTAGTCTCCTGCTTATAAGTGTGGTGCACAACATACCCATAAACAAGACTTTACTAGACACGGCTTGTAGACTCTCTAGGATAGAACTACTCTGATACCACATTTTGTCATGACCCAAACTGATGGGCCGCTATGAGAACCCGGTTCCTTACTCAACCGAATACCAACATAACGCATATTTCATGTCATACTATCATAGATAATTGAGCCGGAAGGATGCCATGAGATAAGTAGAATACAACGTATGATACCAACTTATACATAAGACATACGGGCCTATAAGACCAAAATAACCACTCATATACTCAACATAGGCCGACAAGGCAATACAATCTTTTACGTACATGACATATGTCTACAAGCTTCTAAGAATAAATAATTTTCATAAAAGTCGGGATAGAGTCCCGCCATACCAAACAATATACGTCTAAATCATACTAACCAAACAAGCAACTCCAAGGCAAATGGAGCGCACAAACATCTTCCACTGAGCTAATAGCCTACTTGGAGGGATCTCGACCTGTCTATTAGGACATGCGGGCATGAAACACAGCATCCCCAGGAAAAAGAGACGTCAGTATGAATAATGTAACGAGTATGTAAGGCACATAAATAAGTACATAACAGACATGGAAGAAAGATAGAGTAAATGACTCAACCTGTAAATCTAGATAACTTTGTAAATCATGAAATAATTATAGTGGCATGCATATGTGTATTAATGCCATGTCTTGCATAAGTACATGTTTCATAACATCATCAGGCCTCTGAGGGCATCTCATCATACCATCTCGGCCACTGGGGTCAAAATCATCAACATATACCAGCTGATCAGGTGGTGGTGCGTATATAATGTCGTAACCTTTTCCCATATCCCATATACATATAATGTACATATATACGTGTATATAATGTCATCTGGTCATGGGTCAATGTACATGTATAAATAATTGCAATGCATGAGAAGTACGTCAATAAAATCTCTCGGAATGTCATAGGACCATTATGCCTTTGAGTAATATCATGAAGTAAACCTTTTCAACTTACGTATTTTTTCGAGACCCATGAATAGAAGATGTAATAATAAAACATATGGGAATTCAAGTACATAGGCACCTCTAATACTTCGATTAATAGAGTCATATATGGAAGTTGTGCATTTGCTCATTTTATTTGTGTAGTAGAGATCTTGCCAAAAGGAAATAAGGGATATACTTAACATACCTGAATTGATTCTCTTTTGTGAAAAACGTAACGGCGGATCGAAGTAGGGAAAAAATTCGTATAATATTCTTGAGAAAGATTGTACCAGGCTTTCTTTGAATTAGCATTTCATGTTGGACCTTGTAGCATTTCAGAGAATTTCACGTTTGGACATTGTAGCATTTAAGATAATTTCACGTTTGGACATTGTATCATTTCAGAGAGTTTCACGTCTGGACAATGTATTATTTCAGAGAGTTTCACGTTTGGACATTGTAACATTCCAGAGAGTTTCACGTTTGGACATTGTAACATTCTAGAAAGTTTTACGTTTGGACATTGTAACATTTCATATTGGACATTCTCATCTCTTTAATAATGTAGGAAGATGCTTTCTTATCAAAAATAGTGGGCTTCACTTGTGATGACTAGCCACCAAACTCCCTTAACACATGCCACCTAGTCTTGTAATTTAAGACTCATCATCAAAGTCATGTAGGGCTGCCACGTTTGGTTGGGAGGGGGTAAACTTATCCAAAAAAGTTTAATTAATTACCAATCCCTTAATTAACTTGGTAATTTTTCACTAATCCAACAGTTAACCAATTACCCACATAATTAAGAATTATTTCAACTTACTTAAAATACTATTTACTTTTTAGCATACCTTATACATCTTACTATCATAGCCACATGGTACCTTGTATGACCCTAGTCCATAAATATCGGATATTATAGCTCGAACCATATTTCATTCCAAAATTCCAGATTTCGACGAAATTTATTTCCTTCGATTTTCTTACCCTCTCACCTTCACGAATTTACACATCACTTGTTTGAAATAGCATAATCCTTATAATCTTCAAATAATCTTTTCCTTGGACTGATGTCAATTACCTAACGATAAATTCAACGTATAATACTACAAGGTGCAACATCGTCGTAATGTAATAATGCGAAGCGTAACATCACCGTAATATAGTACTGTAAGGCGTAACCTCATCATAATATAATACGGTGGGACGTAATATCGACGTAATGTTGCGGGGTGTAATAGGAGTCTACAAGCCATGTATAGTAGAGTCTTGTTTATCGGTGTGTTGTGCACCACACTTATAAGCAGGAGGCTATAGGGCATTTAGGAAATGCCACCCTTCTTTTGTTTCCAAATCGTGCCATAGAGATGAGTCGTAAGAAGTCAGTATGAAGCTTTCGCTAGATTTTGTATGCACTAGAGGTGCAGGTATTACAGTGGAGCTTAAAGGCGTAATGTGGAAGGGAAGTTATGAAAGAAACAGAAGATACGATGCCAAATTGAATGGTAAGCAAGGTAATGGTGAAGAAGATACGAGATACTCAAGTACAAAAGGTTGTGAATAGTCGCGACTTCTGATATAGTTTGGGGTTTAGTTTAAGTTACAGAGGAGACCCTAGTAAAAAATTTGTAACTCTGTAAGAGTTAACATTCGAGGACGAATATTATAAAGGGGGGAAGGATGTTACACCCCGTAAGTTTAACAACCTTGATATATATATATATATATATATATATATATATATATATATATATATATATATTTGATATGTTATTTTGAGTGAAATATTTTTGTAAAGAAAAACTGATTTGAAATTATGATTTTATATAGTTATGAATATTACTACTTTCGAATATCTTTTAAATTATACACATAATATGAGAAACGTTTATGAGATTTTCTTTATTGTAAAGATATGAATTATTGTTTTCACAAGAAAAGAAGCTTATCATTTTTTTACCATTTTAAGAATTAAGTGAACGAAATTTTATATTTTATATATGAGATTAGGAAAATTACAAATTGAGAAAATATAGGTATTTTTACATGGATATTTTAATGAAATAATAGTGTATGTATCGATTTTATATGGTACCACATGACCATGGTAGTATGATATATAAAGTGTATTAAAAATTAGTAAAATTTTAAGTAATCTGAGATAATTCTTAATTATGCGGGTAATTGATTAATTGCTGGGTAACGGGACATTACCTAATTAATTAATAAATTTGGATAATAATTAAAATCCCCACCCCCACATGGCAGCAAGCCACCCATATATATATATATATATATATATATATATATATATATAGGTCGTTAGTTTGAGTAGGTTGCAAGACTTAAGGTCTTTGAATGTGGTTAAGCCACCATTCCATAATTAAAGCATCTCCAATTAAGAATCTCAAAGCAATATAAGTCATTAACTTAAAATAATCATAAAAAGTAATATAAGTCCTAACCTTTGAGATTCATGAAAGAAACGTACTGTTTACTTCTTGTAAGTGATTTGGTAGGGTCTTCTAAAGAAAGATACATTGTGGTTCAAGAAATTTAGAAATCTAAAGATCCTTTCATGGAATTTTTTGTTAATGATCATCATAATAAGCCAACCAAAGATGAAGAAACTCTATCTCTTTTATTACCAAATACTACTATTAATATTTTTCCATTGCCAGAGCCATTTCCAATTTCTAAATCGGAGCTTCAAGTCGGTTCATGAAACGAACCCAAATCGAGCCAGTTGTGATGGCGTCTATCGTGAATATCACGATCCAAAACTCAGACCTGGTCGTGATGGCGCCTCTCGTGAATATAACGCCAGTCGACACAATACCCGTTTTTAACCCTTAGTCATTAAGAGTCATTTTTTAAGCCTTTAATTAAACAAATGTTCCATAATATAAGTCTAAATGAACAGTGCAAAAATAACATACAAGCCTGATATCGGGGTTTCACTAGTCATGAGCATATACTATAACTGTTTAACTACATCAAGACCAACATGGTCGGGAAAAGTCACAATTTATACCTAAGGGGGAATAAAGAGGAAGAAAGCAAAGTCGCGATCACGAGGCAACTACCTTGCTAACTCCAACAAAACTGCCACCAAGCTCAGAAATACCTAAATCTGCACACAAGGTGTAAGGAGTAATGTGAGTACTCCAACTCAGTAAATAATAAAAGTAAATAAATTCTAAGCAGTAAGAAATGATGAATCCATACTATGATAAACTCAGTAAGCACAACAGGCTTTCAAATCAGGATACGAGTCTAAAGTCTCATTTAAAATCCAGCTTTTGGTAAAAATTGTTTGGAGATGCTTTCCAACAGTTTCAATGGAGGTTCAATACGATTTATAATTAAAGATATGAAAATTGTAATCGGCCCTTCGGGAAAAACATAGTTCGTATACAGCCCCTCGGGCAAAAAAGGAATCGTAAACACCTCATAACTTAAAATCTCAGTGGAAATAACAAAACCAAATCAGTGATTAAATTTCGAACATCTCATAAAATTCTAGCTTAAGAGAAAGTTATTTAAAAATATTTGTTCAACATTTTCAATAGAGTCTCAGTATAAAGATGAGTAAAAGCAGTAAATAAATCAACATATTCGATAGAAACTCACTTTAAAGAGGAGTGAACATCAATAAGTTCATGAACATGCCCCTCAGGGAAAGCATCACTCATGTACATGTGTATATCTATCACCCCTCGGGCAAGCCTCTCAGTCACTCGTGACTCCACTCTAACCAATCGGCGCTCGCACTCAGCACTCACACTCAATAGGTACCATATAGTAACAACTGTGGCACGCAGCCAGATCCAGAAATCACTACAGTGTGCATCCTGATCCATTATAGTCGACTGCGCTCACTGGGGGTGTGCAGACTCCGAAGGGGCTCCTACTGACCAAGCGCTATATTGAAGTGCCGTTCAGCCCGATCCAACATATCGTTGCGGTGCATAGACCGATCCATATATATATATATATATATATTGTCGCATCGTGCAACCCGATCCATAAATATGAAATCCTCACAACCAGGCCCTCGGCCTCTCTCAGTCATTAACCTCAAAATCAGACCCTCTGTCTATCTCAGTCATCAAACTCACAATCATTCGGTCCATCAGTAAATCAGGGTACTCAACCCAAACAATTTTCACATTTTAAGAAGTACAGTGATAAAACCAGATTTAAACAATAAAAGGTAAAACATGACCGAGTACATACTTTCAAAACAAATAGAGTGAGGATAAATGGTAAAAATGTCCTTAAGGGTCTCAACAGGTCGACACAAGGCCCCAAACATGGCATACAACCCAAAATATCATATCAATCTCTAACATACAGAATATCATAAGATTTCAAATCAAATACGTGACTTAACAGTCATACGGGACGGACCAAGTCACAATCCCCAACGGTACACGCCTCCACACTCGTCATCTAGCATGTGTGTGAGCACGTGATTTTTGTTTCACACGACAATCGCTCCAAAAAGAAATAAAAACAAATATAATTGGCCCTGCTGTACAATTTCGGATTTCTGTGCGGCACTTTGTTAATTATTTATGATTTTTGCCCATTTTATTTTATTAAAACAAAATACAAAAAATGTGTGTGTCATGCGTAATTTGAACCGTAATCCGGTTGTTAAATAGAAAATCATAAATAGGCATCTTTGTCCGTGATTTTTGTTTTGTTTGATTTTACCTGCTTCAAACATTTTAATATGTGTGTGTAAATAATTGTATTAAGTGTTTATTTAATTTTAATTTGATTTACTTGGGTTTTGTCTTAAAAATAAAAATATATATATATAAAAATTATATAATAAAAAGAGTGCAGAATTGGGTTAAAATCAGTTGGGCCTATTTTCATTCTAATTCGAGGCCCAAATCCAAACCCAAAACCCCATGTGTAACCCGGTCCACACCAGCTGATACCCAGAACTTCGAAACGACACCGTTTTAACCTGGTCTGATCTGGGCCGTTGATCTCAGATTGATCAACGGCCAAGATCACTTCCCCATAACCCACTGATGAACCCGACCCATTCCACCCGGACCGACCCAAACCCCTTTAGGATGAAACGACACCGTCCCCTACCAGCCAAGAGATCCTGACCCTTCATCGTACCCCATCCAACGGCTAGGAATCAATCCCTCACCAACTATATAAACCTATAACCTTTACCCTGCCCCCCTATCTGAACCCCCTGCCTTAGGTCGTCTTCACCCCAGACCTCAGACCATCAAACCCTAGAGCCGCCCCTGTATCCTCCACCATGAAAGCCGGCGGCATGGACGCCGGTGACCTTCCCCTTAACACCCTAGAACCCCCTTGCCACACTGAACATGAATCCATTAACCCTGTAGTTCGAATCCCTCCCCACCTTCTCGAATCTTCATTTGAAGATTCGAGTCGAAACTTGATCTACACGGTTCAACCCCAGCTTCACACCAGATACTCCCCAGACCCCCTCGTGACCAAACCATACTTGGTTTGGTCCGAATCTGATCAGGGAAGCCTGAATCCCAGATCTAAGTTTGAAGGTTTCGTGTCCTTCGTCACTGGTTCATACCGGTTCAACCGAAGAGATTAAGGTCTAATGGACTTCAATCAAAGTGTTTCTCATCTGAGAAACACTTCGATTAAAGTCCATTCAGCCTTAAGAAAAGTTTGTCCAAATCCGAGTTCAAACTGTTAAACTTTTCAAGTTTTAAGGTAAGTCTGCTTTCTTTTCCTTTGTTTGTTTTTAGTCCGTGTGATTTGTTTTAAAAGACTGTTCATATTTGTTTTAATTTTATCAACTTTTGTTTGTCCACTTTGTTTGAACCTCTGTGTTTGTCTGAATCCCTCTCCTCCTATTCTGATAAGGCATGTGTATTGGTTGTATCCCAAATTTGTACTGACTTACTGATTCCTCAAAGTATAATCCTGCTTAATCAGTATAAGTCGAGTCATGTGTCCCATGCTTTTGAATGTCTGATTTGGCTACGTTTGTGTATGTTAATACTAATATAGTCGAGTCGACATGTGTCGTCAATTAATTTCAACTGTCTGAGCATAGTAAATCGATTTGCTTCTGTTGAACATTTGTTGAAATCAATTCAGAACCAGTTTTGTTTACTTATAGCTGTTGATTTGGATCAGTCAATGTAAAAAGGATTGTTTATGTTTAAATTCTGAATTGGAAGGCATGTGCACTCGTGCACAGCATGTGCATTGGTGCACCTCATGTGCCTTATGCACAGCCTGTTTTTCTGCATTAAGAAGCTTTTAAGTTTTAAACAATTTGACAGCATATGCTGTCAGATATATTCTACTGCCCATACTTGCTTTTAGATAATAAAATGAAAAGTTGAATCTGCCAGGGAATGTGAATGGGTTTTAATACTTAATTAGCTAAAGTTGGAATTGAAAATGGAAGGCACATGGGAAGGGTACTGTGATTTCTGAAAACAGGCTGTTAAAAAGAGTAGGATAGAGGCTTATAAAAAGGGGGGATAGAACACACAGAGACACAGGGGGAGGACATCTGATAGGGGAGAGATACACAGAAAAGAAAACACACACCCACTGTGAAGATAGAAAGAAAAGAGAGAGTTGACAAGAATAGAAAGAGAGCAAGAAAGAGAGAAAACACACTAAGAAATCAGAAATTTGGTCTTGTTTGTCTGAAGTTCATTTATTGTCAATACGTTAGGCAGTGTTCTTTCTTCAATCGAGATTATTGTTAGTATTCTGCTGCATTGGTATATTCCGGAATTGGACTGTCTGGAGTATCGCGTTGTGCTGTTTTATCGAGTTGTTCTCCTTCAACTCTAGTTCCATCTCGCAACAGAATCCTTTTTGTTGTGATGTTCTGATTGTTGCTGCTATCTTGCTCGCTATTGCTGCTGCATTTTGTCCTGCTGCTACTGTTAATTCTGCCTTTTGGCTGCTGCTGATTCCCATCTTCTTCTCCTTCTCCGTTGCACTTTCAGCATTTTCAGGTACACATTTCAAGTCCCATATTGATGTAATTGGAACAGTCTGAAAGCATGAAATGAAAAAGGTTGAAGAAGTTCGAGCATTTGCTGTAATATTCATAGTACATTAACAGGCCTTGTGGAAATTGATTTAGCTTATGTTTCAATAGTTCAAAAGAGTATACTGATAGCCGACTGAGTTTCACCTCTTTGTATTTGGGCTCGATAATTGTCTGTTTAGTATAAGTATGCATATTTCGACTTTACACAATACCATTTTCTGTTTCATTTAGTTTTTTTTTTAAGACTAGCCCATATAAGTTTGGTTAAGCTCAATACAAGAAATGCTCGGATTAAACGTTGTATTTCGCTAACTCGTATATGATAAATTAAAGCATTTTACTTCGCCAGTTATCCTTTAACCCAGTTCAAATAAGTTCAGTTAAGTTCAAATTAAGAAATGTTCGGATTAAGTATTGCATTTCATCTTATCTCATATGTAATCTTTTATTCGACCAAATCATTTTCGTAAAAGGCATGACGTCCTTTTACCTTAAAAGTAATCAATCAAAATTGACAGGAGTTTGGTTTAAGCTGAAGTATATACTTCAATTAGCACACACACTTTTTTCTTCTATCTCTGGAAATAAAAATAATAGAAATGTAGTCACTGTAGGATACCCTTCTAAAAATAATAAGACAAGCCTCGCCAAATAAAAATAAAAAAAAACAATTGCGGGGCCCTCAACAACTGACGATAATTATTTAGAATTCAAGATAGGCCATTTAATAAACTTCATGGCCTCCTACAAAGATAATAACGCGTTAGGTTCTGTTGGCGCGGTTTAATTAAATCACATTCTTAAATTCGGGTGCACATTGATGTGACCCAAATCCAAATCTCAACGAAGTCCAAATGTGTCGACAATCACGGGTGCATTGATTGTGACGTGGTTCGAGACGCATTTTCACGACGTTGCAATTCTGTAAAATAAATGATAATAACAAAAGCGGTTAAAACTTAATAAAAGCACATAAGTTACAACATGTATTTAAATCAGATATTTAGCTATTATAACAATTTAAGCGACCGTGCTAGAACCACGGGATTCGAGGGTGCCTAACACCTTCCCTCGGGTCAACAGAATTCCTTGCTTAGAATTTCTGGTTCGCAGACTTCATTTGGAAAAGTCGAAAATCTCCTCGATTTGGGATTCAAGATAAACCGGTGACTTGGGACACCAAAAGCCAAACCTTTTCCCAAGTGGCGACTCTGAATTAAATAAATAATCCCATTTCGAATATTTGTCACTTAAATTGGAAAAACTCCCCGCGCATCTTAACCCTTCGGGGCGGGCGCGCAAAAAGGAGGTGTGACAGCTCTGGCGACTCTGCTGGGGATTGTGACCCAGAACCACTGGTTCAGGGTCCAAGAATTCGAGCTTAGAATAATTGTTATATCTGGCTTATTATCTGATCTTTATTACATGTTTTGCATAAAAGTGCTAAATGTTGTCTTTTACCGCTTTTGATATTATCTGAACTGTATATAAACTGTGCCGAAACCCTTCTTTTCTTACCTCCGGGGAGAAGCTCGCTGGTCGAGACTCCCTATTCTGTTAGTGTCAATACTTGAAATAAGAAAGAGGTCGGACAAGTTACAAAGCCGGACGATCTCGCGGGTCCCCGGTACGTAGCCCCCTCCTCGACTCGAGTTGTCCGCTCGGGTACACAGTCTAGAACAAATACCAAGGTTTAAACCTAGTATAACGAAACTTCATGCCGGATCCCTAGTAGGAACGCTTATTTGCATCATATTGCATTTGAGACTTAGGGGACTCAACACAGGGGTTGGGTCCGTCTAGGACAGGCAACCCGAAATGGAAAAGACCATCATGCTGCATTCCTATCTGTGTTGTGCATTTATTTGCTTCGATTCCGCATGTCGACCGGTTCCTAAAAAAAAGGGAAAATAGCAGCGTAGGGGAGATAATTACTTAATTTTGGAAAATAAAACCAATGTCCAAGTAGTGACAAAACCTTGCCGGAATTTTCCTAAAAAAAAAACTGTCTTGTTTATTGAGAGTTATTAAAAAAAAAATATAAAAAATTTTCTTTTATCACTTTCAAAATCAAAAAAAAGAGAAAAGGTATTTATTTTAAAAGTAAAAAAAAAAATCAAAAATTCATAATTCAAAAAAAAATGTGTTGTTTCTTTCGTAGTACCCCTTTTATGAATTCAGACTAAAGGTCCAAATTTTTCCTAAAAAGAAATGTAATATAATCTTTATCTCTTTTCAAAAAATGTAAAAAATACGCATTCTTTATTTCTAGGTTTATTCGATTTTTCCCCCTATTTTACGATATCCCCGAACTACGCCGGTTTGATTCTCACAGGATGTGAGATACGTAGGCAACCCTCGTCGGGTTCAACCCCCATTTTGCTAAAATAGCCAAAATCAAAAAAAATATGTTTCAAATTTTTAAAGAGTCATAAATAAGTCAGGTGATGCTGTTTTGACATGAATAGCCGAATGTTCCCGAAAAGGGACGCCGGAAGGCTGACTTTGCATAAATAGCCACTTTTGGGTTTTGCTTAGCATTTTTAGACCCACACAGCCTTAAAATCTTCTTCCCCGAAGTGCTTAAAGGCCGTGTTCAAAGCTTGGTCCCCTCTGTAAAATATTTTGAGTCAGTCATTTTTGTTAAAATCACCTTAATAAATGTGCAGGATGAGCACGATGCAAAATGAACATTTTTCAATAATGACCAAAATCCCTATCAAGTTACGGCTATGGTGGAATGATCTAGGTGTTGAAGGGCAAAATGAGGTTAAGAAAAATCTGAAAGGTCTTGTGGGTCTGTTGGAAATCCAGCCTCGGGGAGATATCATAAGAGCTTTGGTTACCTATTGGGACCCGGCGCACAATGTTTTCCATTTCTCTGATTTTGAGCTCACCCCAACTTTGGAAGAAATGGCCGGATACATCGGGAATACTGAACTTCCGTTGAGGGAAAAATACTTGGTCGCCCCAAGAGTCGTCACGGTACATCGGTTCCTGGATTCATTGAAAATACCTAGAACAGTCCACAACCCGGATCTAGCAGCCGGATTCTGTACTCCATGCTTCATATATGATAGATACGGTCACGAGGGGGGATTCAATAATCCAATCAACAAACTGTGCAGCAAAGGAGTTCGTCAGAAGTGGGACGAGCACAGACGGGTGGCGTTCATGATAACGTTTCTGGGTCTTCTGGTATTTCCCAGGAAAGATGGAAACATTGATTTGAAGATATCTGGGGTCGTCAGCACTTTACTCACGCAAAGTGACAGTACTCTCGCGCCTATGGTGGTATCCGACATCTTTCGAGCTCTCACAGCTTGTAAAGCTGGGGGAAATTTCTTCGAAGGTTGTAACTTGCTCCTGCAGATATGGATGACCGAGCACCTTTGCCATCATTCCGAGATTTTGAGCCATGGTTCCCCGGAAAAGACCCGCATAGAAGAATCTTACGCGAGAGCCAAAGAGATCAGTTTGCCCGAAGGAGTCCTGGCTTGGACCTCGTTCTTTCAAGCTCTTACTGCCAGCCAAATACAATGGAAGTTGGGATGGTTGCCCGTTGATGAGGTCTTATATATGTCAGCGGCTAAAACTCATTTCTTGCTGATGGGGCTTAAGAGCATTCAACCTTACGCACCCTGCCGAGTTTTAAGACAGTTCGGAAAATGCCAGACAGTACCTCATGAGGAAGATCTAAGCACTCAAGCAATTGAGATAAGTCCTAACGGACAGTTCCCAGAAGCAAAGATTCGCCAAATCTGGAATGAGGGTCAATATTTGAAATCAGATACTTGCGTGCGGGATCAAGCCAAAGGAGAAACGGCGCCAGGTTACCTTGCATGGTACAGAAGGGAACTCGAGCATGAAAGGCCAGCTAAGAGACCCCACATCCGGAATTTTACCGAATCATCACAAAAGCAGTGGGATTGGTTAGCAAAAGAAAGAGGCTATTGCACCGAAATCAGCAGGTTAAAGCAACAAGTGGAAAAATTGAAATATGAACACAACGTGCAAGTTGCTACCGATCTGGGAGAGCGGAACAGGTTGATTCAAGAAAATGAAATGCTCAGAGCCCAGATCAAACAGATAAGGTTGGATGCAGATAGACAACCAAGGCGTCGATCGGACGAGCAGCTGATAAAAGGGCTAAAAGGTGAAATCAGGGAATGGCGAGATGGTTTGGAGAAATCTGAAAACATCATAGCAGAGCTCAAAGCACAGTGGGATACAAGAACGGATAAGCATCGCAGGTACCTGAATCGATTGGAAGGCGACCACGAGAAGACTGTTGCTAAAATAAAGAGAGAGATGGCAGCACTTGAAATCAAAGCAGCTAGTCAGGCCAAGGATTTCCAAATGGAAAGCAGATACTGGTATGACACAATAGCCCATATGAAATTGGAAGTACGGCGATTGAAGCATCAACACGTGCAAGATGTTCAAGTCTTCAAGATATGCAGCGATCAGATAAAGCACCTGCTTGTAGAGAAGAAGCAAACCAGAGATAGGATCAAGGCCATTGCCCATGCCATCACCAGACGATGCCTACGATGTGAGAACATGTCCAGCGCTACCGTCCTCTCGGCAGTAATGGGTTATGTCAAGCAGACTATGCACGAGCTAGAGCAACTTGAGAGGGATCTCACGCCTAGGACCGCGGCGAGGCCGAACGACGCCCCGCGGAAACCAATTTTTAAAACCATAATGCATTCATAGGTCAAATCTGTATCTTAGCATCTTCTGCCTGTTTTTTCATCAGGGTGATTTTTAGTCTATTTTTGAGTCTAGGTTTATTTTCAAAGTTTGCTTTTTCTTTTGCAAAATGTAGTTTGTAATAGACTGCTTCAATAATAAAGAGTTTGCTTCTTTCACGCTCATTTGTGTTTTCGAACTACGTAATGATCTGATTCACGTAGGCATCGTGATACGTAGGCAATCCTCATCGGATCCGGTCGCATTTCTTTTACTACGAAAATAAAATATATATATATATAATAAATAAAATAAAAGGGAAAACAAAAGAGAAAAGGAAAGGAAAAAAAGGGAAAAACTAATAAGAAAAAAAAAATGCTGGAATGACGCATGCTCTCGTAGCGGACATATAGCAATCCACTTAACTGTATAGGTGCATCATGCCCAACGTGAGATTAACTATCCGTTATTTGCTACAAATTAACCGTGCACTTGTCATTAAGCATTCCCAGGGTTTTTGAAAAAACGGTTGGTTTGGTGAAAGTCTGGCCTCGCATTCATACTTCACGAGATCAAGGAGAGGTGTTCAACTACCTGTTGTTAGGACTAGAAGCAGTACTCACACTTACTTCACCAGGTCAAAAGGAAGTGTGGAAATGTCTTCGGAAATTCCATTGCAAACAGTCCCCGTCTCTGAGGAGAGCTCAATCTCAGCCGTCCTCACGCCTGAATCCGCAACTGCGGAAGAAAATAGAATCCTACGGCTCCGCATGTTGGAAATGCTGGATGACTGGAACAATGGGAAAGAGCCGCCAAGTGTCGTCCCCGGATTCCCTGAATTATTCTCCAGGTCAGGTGGGACTTCTAATGTCCCCATAAATTACCCTGCTACCCCATTCGGGTACCCAGCCAACTCCGCTTTCTCCGCAGGATCACCTTCTGAGCCTCATCCCCGAATGTCGGCCACTGATGCAAGCATGAATATCTTTACTGCATCGCCTTGCCCAGCTACGGCACAGCCTGCCACATACAAGCCAAGCTTTGACTCATCCTCTTTTACATTCCAAGCACCATCGTTCTCAATGGAACCAACCAGGTTCGCTACCAACAATAATCCTCTACCGCCTCAGTGCGAACTCGCACCGGGACAGGATCAGAACCCCAGGATTGCAGAACAAAATGAGATTGCTAAGAGAATGAGAAGCCTTGAACAAAGTTTGAAGAATATGCAAGGTTTGAGCGGGCAAAAGAGCGTCTCTTACGCCGACCTGTGCATGTTCCCTCACGTGCACCTGCCGACGGGTTTCAAGACCCCCAAGTTCGAGAAATACGATGGGCACGGTGACCCCATTGCACATCTTAAGAAATACTGCAACCAATTGCGGGGGGCCGGCGGAAAAGAAGAACTGCTCATGGCATATTTTGGGGAAAGCTTAGTAGGGATAGCTTCAGAATGGTATATGGATCAGGAAATGTCCCGATGGCATATATGGGATGATCTCGCCAGAGATTTTGTAAAGCAATTCCAGTATAACATCGACATTGCGCCAGACCGAAACTCTCTGTCGAATTTGAAGAAGAAGCCTTCGGAAAGCTTTAGAGAGTACGCTATTAAATGGCGTGAACAGGCGTCGAGGGTGAAGCCCCCCATGGATGAAGTGGAAATGGTCACCACCTTTCTCCAAGCTCAAGAGTCTGACTATTTCCAAAACATGATGTCGGCCATGGGTAAGCCATTCGCAGAAGCGATCAAGATAGGAGAGATGGTAGAGAATGGGTTGAAAACGGGAAGGATTTTGAGTCAAGCAGCCATAAGGGCAACCTCTCAGGCCGTCCAAAGCGGGTCGGGAGGAACGACAAGGGGGAAGAAGAAGGAAGAAACGGCTATGGCAGCCTCTGAAGCAAGGGAGTATCGTCATCCCAGGCCCCATTTTCCGGAAAGGGCCCCACAACACTACTACCCCCACTCAAATGTGGCATATGCTCATCAACCTTATATGGTCATGAATGCCCAACCTTATAACCATCCACCACAACAAGTCAACCGAGGCCCAGCTCCACCTCCCAGAAATCAGCCTCCTTACCGCAACCACTATAACCCACAACCCCCGCAGAATAACTACCGCCCCCAGGAGCCACCTCGACGGCGGACTTTCACGCCCATCGGTGAACAATACTCCACATTGTTCCCTAAGCTAGTCCAGTTGGGTTTCTTGCAACCAATTCCCCAAACGAGGCAAAACCCGACATCTCCTTCTTACAAAGCCGGAGTCAGATGCGCCTATCATTCAGGGGCCGAAGGACATGATACAAACGACTGCTGGTCATTGAAAAGAGTGGTCGAAAATTTGATAGAGCAGGGGAAGATAGTGCTAAGGGACGAAGAGATCCCAAATGTAACTAACAATCCATTGCCCGCTCACAATAATGGGCCGCTGATCGGCATGATTTGTGAAGACAAAGAGTTCGACCCTGCCTTGAAAGCCATAATTGCCATTGTCGACACAGGGAGGAGGCCTGAAATAGACCAGAAATCAGAAAGGGGGGAGGAGGCCAAGGCTGCAGAAAGCAAGCCTGAAAAGAAGGTGGAGAAGAAAGTGGTACCAGCAAAGGGTGGAGTTCTTTACATACCGCGGGGTCAAGCCAAGAAGACGCAGAACTTCGGGATCAAAAAGACAAAACCTATGTACGTGCCAAAAGGGGCCTATGTGGTCCGGGGGACGATTCAACCACCTCGGCTGAATGAGCCAGTGGTTATCGGACGCGTGCCACAAAAGCCAATGACCAACCCGTCCACAGTGCCGTGGAATTATCAAAAGACTTTGGTAACGTACAAAGGTAAGGAGGTCATGGAAGAACTTCCAGAAAATACTTTCGTTGGAGGGTACTCAAATACCCAAGAACTGAACAACGCCACACAAAGGCGCTTCCCTCCAAAGGAGCCTGTGAGTGTTGAAGAAGCGGAAGTGTTCTTCAAGCAGATGAAGATGCCGGATTACGAAGTGATAGACCAGTTGCGCAAGCACCCTGAGCAGGTGTCCATGCTATCATTATTGACAAGGTCGGCCGAGCATCAAAAGATCTTACTGAAGACCCTGAATGAGGCATATGTGCCGGTTGAAACCTCGGTGGAGCAATTAGAGCGGATGACAGAAAGATTCTTCGCCGTCAACCAAATCTCCTTCAGCAAGAACGATCTACCCCCGGAAGGAGCAGCACACAACAAGGCATTGCATTTAACAGTCAAATGTGAGGACTACTATGTCAAGCGGGTGATGCTGGATGGGGGATCAGGTGTTGACATCTGCCCGCTCTCCACGCTGCAAAGAATGGAAATTGAGACCGGAAGAATCCGACCCAACAACGTCTGCGTGAGAGCTTTCGATGGTATCAAGAGAGACACCATGGGAGAAATAGACCTGTTGCTGGTCATAGGACCAGTCGAATCTCGAGTCACTTTCCAAGTGATCGACATGGACACATCTTACAATTTCCTCCTTGGCAGGCCTTGGATCCATGCGGCAGGAGCCGTGCCTTCTACTCTTCACCAGATGGTGAAGTTCGAGTATGAAGACCAAGAGATCGTGGTCCATGGAGAAGATGAACATGCCATTTATCGGGACCCATCTATCCCGTATCTTGAACCAAGAGAAGGGAGTGAGCATACGGTCTATCAAGCTTTCGAGGTGGTATTGGCAGAGCAGCACGAAGAGGGAGTACCTTGCCCCCAGCCTTTCTTGTCTAACGCTTCGGTTATGGTGGCCAAAGAGATGATCCGACACGGATTTAGGCCAGGGAAGGGGCTTGGACGAACCCTTCAGGGAATGACGGAACCCATTACTTTACCAGTCATCAAGAAACCTTTTGGACTAGGTTTCAAACCTACTCCAGCAGACGAAAAATGGGCAAAGAAAAGGAGAAATGAGGGCTGGAAGTTGCCTCAACCACTGCCGGATTTACATGCGACTTTTGTCAGGCCAGGGTACACTGAAGAAGAAGAAGATGAGGTCTTCACAGTTGAGGAAATCGAGGAAATATGTGGGGCAATGAGGGAAATGCTCTACGAGGTCCACATGGTTCAACCAGGCGAAGGCACGAGCACTGCTGAGATGATATACATGGGGCCAAACGCCAAGCTCCAAAACTGGGAGATCACGCCATTCCCAACTAGACGGAAGTCCGGGTAGACCTGTCCTGCCACCTTTCCTGTATCACAAGTTATCTCCGGGACATAACTTGAACGTTTTCTTCTTTTCAATTGTTGTTCCGAATTCCTAGTTGTAAACGTTGTTGTCTTCCAATTTTCCAAAGAAAATAAAAAAAAATCATCATTGCTTTCCTATTCTTTCTTTTGTTCTGATTTTATTACTTTTCCTCTTATCTTCCTTTTCAGTCCTAATAATGCGGCTTTAAATATGACATGCTTGCGGACTTCACGCCCAGATCACAATGAGCTATTTAACTGCGAATTAATGAACCCAGAACCAGAATATGATGCGGAAGAGGCTTTTAGGGAGATAAACCGAGAGTTGGAATATTTCGAGAATAAACCTAAGCCAAATCTGAATGACACTGAACCGGTAAATTTAGGAACCCCGGAAGAAATCCGGGAGACCAAGATAAGCATTCACACGGACAAGAAAACGCGAGAGGCGATAATTCAACTTCTTCTTGAATTTAAAGACGTGTTTGCTTGGTCATATGATGACATGCCGGGACTAGGTGTCGATCTAGTGGTTCACAAATTGCCGATTCATCCTGATTGTCCTCCGGTTCAACAAAAGCAACGAAAGTTCAAAACCGAGGTCAGTGACAAAATTAAAGAGGAGATCACCAAGCAACTGAAAACAGGAGTGATCCGGGTAGTCCAATATACAACATGGTTGGCGAATGTGGTTCCAGTACCGAAAAAGGACGGGAAAACTCGGGTATGTGTAGATTACCGAGATCTGAACAGAGCAAGTCCTAAAGATAATTTCCCGCTGCCCAACATCCACATCCTCGTTGATAATTGCGCCAAGCACGAGATACAGTCTTTCGTAGATTGTTACGCTGGGTATCATCAGGTATTGATGGATGAAGAGGATGCCGAGAAAACTGCCTTCACCACGCCTTGGGGCACCTACTGTTATCGGGTCATGCCATTTGGTTTAAAGAATGCTGGGGCTACTTACATGAGGGCCATGACCGCCATTTTCCATGACATGATGCATCAGGAAATAGAGGTGTACGTGGACGATGTTATAGTCAAGTCCAGGACACAGGATAATCACATCCAAGACTTGAGGAAATTCTTCGAGAGGCTAAGGAAGTATGACTTGAAGCTAAATCCAGCCAAATGCGCTTTCGGAGTTCCGTCGGGTAAACTTTTGGGTTTCATCGTAAGCAGGAGAGGTATCGAGCTAGATCCGACTAAGATAAAATCTATCAGAGATCTACCCCCCCCAAGAACGAAGAAAGACGTGATGAGTCTTTTGGGCAGGCTGAACTACATCAGTCGGTTTATTGCCCAGCTGACAAGCACGTGTGAGCCCATATTCAAGTTGTTAAGAAAAGATGCGGCGATTAAGTGGACAACGGAGTGTCAAGAAGCCTTTGATAAAGTCAAAGAGTACCTTTCGAATCCCCCAGTCTTGGTCCCTCCCGAACCAGGGAGGCCACTTTTCTTGTATCTGACAGTCTTGGAGAACTCCTTTGGCTGCGTCCTGGGGCAACACGATGTGACCGGGAAAAGGGAACAGGCGATCTACTACCTGAGCAAGAAATTCACCAGCTACGAGGCCAAATACACTCTGTTGGAGAAGACATGCTGCGCTCTCACATGGGTTGCTCAAAAGCTGAGGCATTATCTCCAAGCCCACACTACATTCCTCATAAGCAGGTTGGATCCCTTGAAATATATATTTCAGAAACCAATGCCTACTGGGAGACTGGCTAAATGGCAAATCTTGCTTACGGAATTCGACATAGTTTATGTCACTCGCACGGCAATGAAAGCCCAGGCGTTAGCAGATCATTTGGCCGAAAACCCGGTCGATGAGGAATACCAGCCATTGGATACCTACTTTCCAGATGAAGAGGTAAACACCGTAGAAGTAATCTCAGAGGAAGCTCATGTTTGGAAGATGTTCTTTGACGGAGCCGTGAACACCAAGGGTATAGGGATTGGGGCAATTTTGATCTCACCTGCCGGTCAGCATTATCCCGCCACAGCTAGACTTCGTTTCTTCTGCACAAATAATACAGCTGAATATGAAGCCTGCATTATGGGCATACATATGGCAATCGATCAGGATGTCAAAGACTTACTGATTATGGGAGATTCTGACCTGATCATCCGGCAAGTTCAAGGCGAATGGGAAACTCGGGATGTCAAACTTATCCCATACCGACAACATGTGGAGGACCTCAGCAAGCGCTTTACCTCAATAGAATTCAGGTATATTCCGAGGTGTCGCAATGAACTGGCAGATGCACTTGCTACTCTGGCTTCTATGCTACCCTACCCGGGCGACACCCACGTTGATCCTTTGGAAATCCAAATCAAGGAAAGACACGGTTACTGCAGTGTAATCGAGGCGGGATCAAATACGCAGCCTTGGTACCATGACATCAAGAAATTCCTGAAGACACAAGAATACCCCGAGCATGCAACTGGAGATCAAAAGAGGACCATTAGGCGACATGCAAGTGGTTTCTTTTTGAGCAGTGAATTGTTATATAAGAGGACTCCGGACCTCAATCTCTTAAGATGTGTCGATATCGAGGAAGCGAGAAAGATCATGCACGAAGTACACGCAGGTGTGTGTGGACCTCACATGAACGGGTATGTCTTGGCAAAGAAAATCCTTCGAGCAGGTTATTACTGGATGACCATGGAAAAGGATTGCTTTAGTTTCGTTCGGAAGTGTCATCAGTGTCAGGTGCACGGTAATTTGATTCATGCACCTCCCACGGAACTGCATCCCATGTCCGCACCTTGGCCATTTGTCGCTTGGGGCATGGACGTCATTGGACCAATTGAACCAAAGGCTTCGAATGGACACAGGTTTATACTGGTTGCCATCGATTACTTCACAAAATGGGTAGAGGCTGTCACTCTCAAGTCGGTCACCAAGAAAGCTGTAGTGGATTTTGTACACTCAAATCTTATCTGTCGCTTCGGTATTCCTGCGACTATCATTACAGATAATGCAGCAAACTTGAACAGTCACTTGATGGGAGATGTGTGCGAGCAATTCAAGATAACACACAGGAATTCCACTCCTTATCGGCCAAAAGCCAATGGTGCTGTGGAAGCTGCAAATAAAAACATCAAGAAGATTTTGAGGAAAACAATACAAAGTTCCCGACAGTGGCATGAGCAGTTACCTTTTGCATTATTGGGGTACCGCACTACGGTACGCACATCGGTGGGAGCGACTCCTTATCTTTTGGTTTATGGGACCGAGGCCGTAATACCGGCAGAGGTAGAGATTCCTTCACTTCGAATCATTGTCGAAGCAGAAATCGAGGACAGCGAGTGGGTTAAGACTCGACTGGAGCAATTGACGTTGATTGATGAAAAGCGGATGGCTGCAGTTTGTCACGGACAGTTATACCAACGAAGGATGGCCCGTGCTTACAACAAGAAAGTCCGACCTCGGAATTTCGAAGTAGGACAATTGGTACTGAGGCGTATTCTGCCGCATCATGAAGAAGCAAAAGGAAAGTTTGCCCCAAATTGGAAAGGCCCATACATCGTAAGGAAAATATTGCCAAGAGGAGCATTGTATTTAGGTGATATCGAAGGAAATGACCCTGACACAGCAGTGAATGCAGATGCAGTCAAGAGGTACTATGTCTAGATCATACTCCAAGTGGTCCTGACACGTTGAAAAGGGCGAAGGTGTTTATTCCCCACTACTCCCCAAACACTACCCAATTCTCTCTACCAACTTTTGAGCCGCTTACAAAAAAAAAACAAAAAAAAAACAAATTTGATTGAGGCCTGAACTACGTTTGACTTGATTCCGAAAGGATACGTAGGCAGCCTCTCCCTGAGGTTCAGTCACACCAACAATAAAATCCCATTCACCCTGAAATTAAAAACCGGGGCATGTCGGACACTTGAGAAGTTTAGTATCAGCTACCTCTCTTTACCAAGTACAAGCCTTCAAATCAATTACCAAAGATAGTGGGAAACCAATAAGCATCACAAATGGAAACCGGCACACCCTGAGTTGGGAGAAATAAAATGAGAGAGTCTCGGCGGTGAAAACCTTCGGGCACCACGAGGCGACGGGAGAAGAGAAACCAAAATGAGAGAGCTTGTTTAGTAAAAACTCGCAAAGAGTGCTATCAAGCGATGACAGGAAGAGAAATGAGAGAGGTCAGCCAGCGAAAACCCGCAAAGGGCGCTGTTGGCCGAAAAGAATGACGCCACCCCAAGAAAGTTTCGGCAGAGTGCCACCAGTTTGGAATCACAGATCCGTTCTGGTTCAGGAAAACGCAAGCTCTTAGAAGGTCAGACGTCCAGTCCAAAAAGCATGTCATTGAAAGCCAGCATTATCTTCCTCAGATAAGTCTTTCTCATCCCGAAAAGGTTACTCCTTTTCTGATTGGTTTGCTCTTTTCTTTGTTTCTTTTCGAATCCCTTTCGCATTTTAACCCCGAGTTCAGGACACACCGGAAAGGACAGGTGGCAGTTTTGTTTGCACGGAACCCCGTCTCATGAAGGAAAGCACCTCATCTCGTTGATGTGATTATCCAAGCATGATGAATCATGGCGTTCGATGGTGTTCCGGAGTAAAGGAAAAAGAGAGAAATCTTGAAATCTTCCCCAGCAAGTCTACCTTCGGACAAATCCCCACAGAGTTTCCCCCTGTACAAAACCCCACAGAGTTTCTCTTTTGTACAATCTCCCACAAAGTCTCCCCGCTGGAATTTCATCGGCGCATCCCCAGCGAGTCCTTTTGTAAATATTCCCCAACAAGCTTACCCCAACAAATCCTAGAAATCCCGCTTTGAAATAAATCCCCAATATGCCCCATTGTACAAAAATCCACACAAAGAATCCACTTTGTAAATATTCCCCACAGAGTTTCCCTTTTGTACAAATTCCCACAAAATACCTCCAATAAAATCCCCGTTGTGAAACTCCAAGCGAAACGGACACCAAAAAAAAAAAAAAAAAAAAAAGAGCCTTACGAAGCAAGTCATCACAGAATCCGGAAATACAAGCCTGAGCATTCTAAATGTTTCGCCGTTCGAATCAAATCAATGGCGTGATTCCGCAACATAAATAGAGACGCAACAAAGCAATTGGAAACGATCAAGGTCACCGAACCGACCGTCATTTTCGAACTAACAATTGTTCTTTCAGCGTTAGGGTTTTAAACCCTAAACTGAATTTTCCTTTCAGCCAGCATTAGAGTTTTAAACTCTAAACTGAGCTTTTCCATGCAATCAGCATTAGGGTTTTAAACCCTAAACTGAATTTTCTTTTAATCAGCGTTAGGGTTTTAAACCCTAAACTGAATTTTCCTTTCAGCCAGCATTAGAGTTTTAAACTCTAAACTGAGCTTTTCCATGCAATCAGCATTAGGGTTTTAAACCCTAAACTGAATTTTCCTTTCAGCCAGCATTAGAGTTTTAAACTCTAAACTGAGCTTTTTCATGCAATCAGCATTAGGGTTTTAAACCCTAAACTGAATTTTCCTTTCAGCCAGCATTAGAGTTTTAAACTCTAAACTGAGCTTTTTCATGCAATCAGCATTAGGGTTTTAAACCCTAAACTGAATTTTCCTTTCAGCCAGCATTAGAGTTTTAAACTCTAAACTGAGCTTTTTCATGCAATCAGCATTAGGGTTTTAAACCCTAAACTGAATTTTCCTTTCAGCCAGCATTAGAGTTTTAAACTCTAAACTGAGCTTTTTCATGCAATCAGCATTAGGGTTTTAAACCCTAAACTGAATTTTCCTTTCAGCCAGCATTAGAGTTTTAAACTCTAAACTGAGCTTTTTCATGCAATCAGCATTAGGGTTTTAAACTCTAAACTGAATTTTCCTTTCAGCCAGCATTAGAGTTTTAAACTCTAAACTGAGCTTTTTCATGCAATCAGCATTAGGGTTTTAAACCCTAAACTGAATTTTCCTTTCAGCCAGCATTAGAGTTTTAAACTCTAAACTGAGCTTTTTCATGCAATCAGCATTAGGGTTTTAAACCCTAAACTGAATTTTCCTTTCAGCCAGCATTAGAGTTTTAAACTCTAAACTGAGCTTTTTCATGCAATCAGCATTAGGGTTTTAAACCCTAAACTGAATTTTCCTTTCAGCCAGCATTAGAGTTTTAAACTCTAAACTGAGCTTTTTCATGCAATCAGCATTAGGGTTTTAAACCCTAAACTGAATTTTCCTTTCAGCCAGCATTAGAGTTTTAAACTCTAAACTGAGCTTTTTCATGCAATCAGCATTAGGGTTTTAAACCCTAAACTGAATTTTCCTTTCAGCCAGCATTAGAGTTTTAAACTCTAAACTGAGCTTTTTCATGCAATCAGCATTAGGGTTTTAAACCCTAAACTGAATTTTCCTTTCAGCCAGCATTAGAGTTTTAAACTCTAAACTGAGCTTTTTCATGCAATCAGCATTAGGGTTTTAAACCCTAAACTGAATTTTCCTTTCAGCCAGCATTAGAGTTTTAAACTCTAAACTGAGCTTTTTCATGCAATCAGCATTAGGGTTTTAAACCCTAAACTGAATTTTCCTTTCAGCCAGCATTAGAGTTTTAAACTCTAAACTGAGCTTTTTCATGCAATCAGCATTAGGGTTTTAAACCCTAAACTGAATTTTCCTTTCAGCCAGCATTAGAGTTTTAAACTCTAAACTGAGCTTTTTCATGCAATCAGCATTAGGGTTTTAAACCCTAAACTGAATTTTCCTTTGTTTGGCATTAGGGTCTTTGACCCCAAACCGAACCTCTCCCCAGCTAGCCGATGTTGGGGCTCCAACCCTGAATTGGGCATTCATATCCTCTTTCATCAATTTTATGAACTTCCTGGTGAATAATTAACGAAATTTTCCTAGTGAAACTGGGGCAGAAAATTTCGTTCGTTTGTTTGTTTTTTCCCGCAGGTCTAACCTCGAGCCACACAGATCGAAATGACCCGCGAGATGAGTCTCAACTCAAAATCAAAGAAGAAAAGAAGATGTCCCGAGATACTGGAGAAAATGGAAGGCGGATTGACTCCAGCATTTAATTGAGGTCTTGAAACCTGCCAATCGCGCCTCACTCAGTATCCCAGAGATTAACCAGGTCACCACAACTCGCAAGCATCAAGATTCAGATCGAAGTCTCCAAGCCCAATCAACTAAGACCCAAGATCAAGTCGTGAAAGAATCATAGATAGGAATCTTGTAACTAGCAGTTGACATACGTATAAGTAGTTAGTTCAGTTTCTAATTTTCGTTTGGTTGTAATAAGGCGGTCAGTAACGTAGCAGTGACAACAGCAGCAGCAGTAGCAGCAAGCATTGCAATCCCATGGTAGTCCCAGCTACCAAAACTTCCCGAACTACATTGACCTGATTCCTGTTTAGCCCAGGATATGTAGGAAATCTTTGAAGCAAGATTCGGTCGGATCTTTCAAAAATGCTTCATACGGAGTGGTCTATAGGCAAAAATCGCTCATACACGCTCACTTTATCTTTGCACGAAAACCCTTCGTGTTTCCAAACAAAGAGGGGCAGCTGTGAGCACGTGATTTTTGTTTCACACGACAATCGCTCCAAAAAGAAATAAAAACAAATATAATTGGCCCTGCTGTACAATTTCGGATTTCTGTGCGGCACTTTGTTAATTATTTATGATTTTTGCCCATTTTATTTTATTAAAACAAAATACAAAAAATGTGTGTGTCATGCGTAATTTGAACCGTAATCCGGTCGTTAAATAGAAAATCATAAATAGGCATCTTTGTCCGTGATTTTTGTTTTGTTTGATTTTACCTGCTTCAAACATTTTAATATGTGTGTGTAAATAATTGTATTAAGTGTTTATTTAATTTTAATTTGATTTACTTGGGTTTTGTCTTAAAAATAAAAATATATATATAAAAAAAAAAATATAATAAAAAGAGTGCAGAATTGGGTTAAAATCAGTTGGGCCTATTTTCATTCTAATTCGAGGCCCAAATCCAAACCCAAAACCCCATGTGTAACCCGGTCCACACCAGCTGATACCCAGAACTTCGAAACGACACCGTTTTAACCTGGTCTGATCTGGGCCGTTGATCTCAGATTGATCAACGGCCAAGATCACTTCCCCATAACCCACTGATGAACCCGACCCATTCCACCCGGACCGACCCAAACCCCTTTAGGATGAAACGACACCGTCCCCTACCAGCCAAGAGATCCTGACCCTTCATCGTACCCCATCCAACGGCTAGGAATCAATCCCTCACCAACTATATAAACCTATAACCTTTACCCTGCCCCCCTATCTGAACCCCCTGCCTTAGGTCGTCTTCACCCCAGACCTCAGACCATCAAACCCTAGAGCCGCCCCTGTATCCTCCACCATGAAAGCCGGCGGCATGGACGCCGGTGACCTTCCCCTTAACACCCTAGAACCCCCTTGCCACCCTGAACATGAATCCATTAACCCTGTAGTTCGAATCCCTCCCCACCTTCTCGAATCTTCATTTGAAGATTCGAGTCGAAACTCGATCTACACGGTTCAACCCCAGCTTCACACCAGATACTCCCCAGACCCCCCTCGTGACCAAACCATACTTGGTTTGGTCCGAATCTGATCAGGGAAGCCTGAATCCCAGATCTAAGTTTGAAGGTTTTGTGTCCTTCGTCACTGGTTCATACCGGTTCAACCGAAGAGATTAAGGTCTAATGGACTTCAATCAAAGTGTTTCTCATCTGAGAAACACTTCGATTAAAGTCCATTCAGCCTTAAGAAAAGTTTGTCCAAATCCGAGTTCAAACTGTTAAACTTTTCAAGTTTTAAGGTAAGTCTGCTTTCTTTTCCTTTGTTTGTTTTTAGTCCGTGTGATTTGTTTTAAAAGACTGTTCATATTTGTTTTAATTTTATCAACTTTTGTTTGTCCACTTTGTTTGAACCTCTGTGTTTGTCTGAATCCCTCTCCTCCTATTCTGATAAGGCATGTGTATTGGTTGTATCCCAAATTTGTACTGACTTACTGATTCCTCAAAGTATAATCCTGCTTAATCAGTATAAGTCGAGTCATGTGTCCCATGCTTTTGAATGTCTGATTTGGCTACGTTTGTGTATGTTAATACTAATATAGTCGAGTCGACATGTGTCGTCAATTAATTTCAACTGTCTGAGCATAGTAAATCGATTTGCTTCTGTTGAACATTTGTTGAAATCAATTCAGAACCAGTTTTGTTTACTTATAGCTGTTGATTTGGATCAGTCAATGTAAAAAGGATTGTTTATGTTTAAATTCTGAATTGGAAGGCATGTGCACTCGTGCACAGCATGTGCATTGGTGCACCTCATGTGCCTTATGCACAGCCTGTTTTTCTGCATTAAGAAGCTTTTAAGTTTTAAACAATTTGACAGCATATGCTGTCAGATATATTCTACTGCCCATACTTGCTTTTAGATAATAAAATGAAAAGTTGAATCTGCCAGGGAATGTGAATGGGTTTTAATACTTAATTAGCTAAAGTTGGAATTGAAAATGGAAGGCACATGGGAAGGGTACTGTGATTTCTGAAAACAGGCTGTTAAAAAGAGTAGGATAGAGGCTTATAAAAAGGGGGGGGGGATAGAACACACAGAGACACAGGGGGAGGACATCTGATAGGGGAGAGATACACAGAAAAGAAAACACACACCCACTGTGAAGATAGAAAGAAAAGAGAGAGTTGACAAGAATAGAAAGAGAGCAAGAAAGAGAGAAAACAGACTAAGAAATCAGAAATTTGGTCTTGTTTGTCTGAAGTTCATTTATTGTCAATACGTTAGGCAGTGTTCTTTCTTCAATCGAGATTATTGTTAGTGTTCTGCTGCATTGGTATATTCCGGAATTGGACTGTCTGGAGTATCGCACTGTGTGCTGTTTTATCGAGTTGTTCTCCTTCAACTCTAGTTCCATCTCGCAACAGAATCCTTTTTGTTGTGCTGTTCTGATTGTTGCTGCTATCTTGCTCGCTATTGCTGCTGCATTTTGTCCTGCTGCTACTGTTAATTCTGCCTTTTGGCTGCTGCTGATTCCCATCTTCTTCTCCTTCTCCTTTGCACTTTCAGCATTTTCAGGTACACATTTCAAGTCCCATATTGATGTAATTGGAACAGTCTGAAAGCATGAAATGAAAAAGGTTGAAGAAGTTCAAGCATTTGCTGTAATATTCATAGTACATTAACAGGCCTTGTGGAAATTGATTTAGCTTATGTTTCAATAGTTCAAAAGAGTATACTGATAGCCGACTGAGTTTCACCTCTTTGTATTTGGGCTCGATAATTGTCTGTTTAGTATAAGTATGCATATTTCGACTTTACACAATACCATTTTCTGTTTCATTTAGTTTTTTTTTTAAGACTAGCCCATATAAGTTTGGTTAAGCTCAATACAAGAAATGCTCGGATTAAACGTTGTATTTCGCTAACTCGTATATGATAAATTAAAGCATTTTACTTCGCCAGTTATCCTTTAACCCAGTTCAAATAAGTTCAGTTAAGTTCAAATTAAGAAATGTTCGGATTAAGTATTGCATTTCATCTTATCTCATATGTAATCTTTTATTCGACCAAATCATTTTCGTAAAAGGCATGACGTCCTTTTACCTTAAAAGTAATCAATCAAAATTGACAGGAGTTTGGTTTAAGCTGAAGTATATACTTCAATTAGCACACACACTTTTTTCTTCTATCTCTGGAAATAAAAATAATAGAAATGTAGTCACTGTAGGATACCCTTCTAAAAATAATAAGACAAGCCTCGCCAAATAAAAAAAATAAAAAAACAATTGCGGGGCCCTCAACAACTGACAATAATTATTTAGAATTCAAGATAGGCCATTTAATAAACTTCATCGCCTCCTACAAAGATAATAACGCGTTAGGTTCTGTTGGCGCGGTTTAATTAAATCACATTCTTAAATTCGGGTGCACATTGATGTGACCCAAATCCAAATCTCAACGAAGTCCAAATGTGTCGACAATCACGGGTGCATTGATTGTGACGTGGTTCGAGACGCATTTTCACGACGTTGCAATTCTGTAAAATAAATGATAATAACAAAAGCGGTTAAAACTTAATAAAAGCACATAAGTTACAACATGTATTTAAATCAGATATTTAGCTATTATAACAATTTAAGCGACCGTGCTAGAACCACGGGATTCGAGGGTGCCTAACACCTTCCCTCGGGTCAACAGAATTCCTTGCTTAGAATTTCTGGTTCGCAGACTTCATTTGGAAAAGTCGAAAATCTCCTCGATTTGGGATTCAAGATAAACCGGTGACTTGGGACACCAAAAGCCAAACCTTTTCCCAAGTGGCGACTCTGAATTAAATAAATAATCCCATTTCGAATATTTGTCACTTAAATTGGAAAAACTCCCCGCGCATCTTAACCCTTCGGGGCGGGCGCGCAAAAAGGAGGTGTGACAATGTGTGTCACCTCAAAATAGCACAACGATGTGAAAGTCGGGGTTTCAAACCCTCAGGACAGTATTTACAATCATTACTTACCTCAAACCAGTGAAAATACTACTCCGCGACGCCTTTGCCACTCAAATTGGCCTCCACTCGCGTCGAATCTATCCAAAATCAGAATCATGGCGTCAAAGTATGATAAGGGAACGAAGCCCAAGCGAAAATAATCAATTTATATCAAAAATCTCGAAATTGGCCAAAATCGACCCCCGCGCCCACGTTTCGAAACTCAACAAAAATCACATCAATGGAATCCTTATCTTCCCACGAGTCCATACATATAAAAAATACTAAAATCGGAGTCGAAATAGCCCCTCAAATTCTCATTTTAAAGTCTCTTAATCTCAAGCCCTAATTCTTCAATTTTAGGCTTAGATTCCATGATTTACTAGGTAGATTTCACATTAGAATCGAGTTTTAAGTCCAAGAATTTTACCTCCAAGTGATTCCCTTTGAATCCCTCTTCAATCACTTTCAAAAAGCTTCATAATCGACCAACAATGGCGGAACTTAACCTCAAATTCGCGGAAATGAGCTTTTAAAACATTCTGCCCAGCTATAAATTTCTTTCACTGTGATCGCAGATAAAGCCACGCGATCGCGAAGCACAAAGTGCTGACTCCTCCATTTAACATTACGCGATCGCACAAAACAACACGCGATCGCGAATCCTTAGCGCTCAGACCTATGTGATCGCAACTAGGCTCACGCGGACGCGAAGATACACTACACAAACCTACGCGATCACACCCCACTCCACGCGATCGTGTAGGGAAACTCTGCCTCAGCCCTCAACTAAGCCTACGTGATCACAATCATTTATACGCGATCGCATAGAACAAAAGGTCTGCAACAAACCTGAAGCAAAATCTGCAACACTTCAATATGAAATTTCATTCATTTAACCACCCGAAACTCACCCGAGCACCTCGTGATCTCAACCAAACATGACAACATATCCCATATAATCATTCAAACTTGTTCCAACCTTCGGAATGCACAAAACAACATTAAACATCAAATTTTCATCGAATTCAAGCCTAAGAATTCAAAAATATTCCGAATTATGTTTTTGATCAAAAACCCAACCAAACCATGTCCGAATTACCTGAAATTTTGCACACACGTCACGAATGACACAACGGAGCTACTACAACTTCCGGAATTCCATTCCGACCCCCATATCAAAATCTCATCTATCAATCGGAAAATGCCAAAATCTCAATTTCGCCAATTCAAGCCTAGCCCTTCCACGGACTTCAAAAATGCATTTTGAACATGCTCCTAAGTCCCAAATCACCTAATGGAGCTAACCTAATCATAAAATTTCCGATCCAAGATCATATACAAACAAGTCAAAACTTGGTCAAGCCTTTCAAATTTTAAGCTTCAAACTGAGAACTGTTCTTCCAAATTCATTCCGATTACCCTGAAAACCAAAACCAACGATTTACATAAGTCATAACACATCACACGGGGCAAGTCATGCTCGAGAACTAGCGAGAATAGTGCAAAAGCACAAAACGACCGGTCGGGTGTTGCATCCTCCCCCACTTAAACACACATTCGTCCTCGAACATGCCCCGAGTTGTTCCAAAATCCAACCAATCGCTGAATAACCTTACCATGCATATACCCGGGGGTGATCCCACGCCACCCTATCTCATATAGGTCCGATAATACAATGTGACTGAAATTTCACAATCCATCCTAGCCCATTAACCTTAGAACCACATTTCCACTTCTGAAATCATCCAGAAGATCAGAATCTCACATCTACACTTTGAATAAGCCTGAACTAGCTGTAATAACTCATACCTGCAACCTCAGGTGCAATTACATGATATACCACATACCTCAAACACTTGTAGCGATAACTTCTAATCACAACAACTGCACACAACAACCGAATATCGGTAGAAAACATTATATCAACTAAATTCTCATCCCAACACTTTCATAAACTGCCAATGATAAATAAAACACGCAGTAAGCCATAACCATTTCTCAGATCAACCATTCATGAAGCCACTTTTCCTTTGGCAAAGACCATAGAAAATTTGTGAGCCGAACCACAATGTTATCCTTCTAACATGCTGAAATCGAATCTTTTTGTATTCATTAAAGACCCCAATGATCTTATCTAATCCAAAACAATTACTTTGGTGACATGACAAATAAATACAGGCTAAAGTTGCAACTTGTGCAATCCGCGCACCTATAAGCAAAAATCCGAACATACTCAAATCATGAAAATGACTCAAATGAAAGAGTTGTACCGCAAGTCCACCAGTACCACCACACAAAATGCTCAGAACCCGTCATATATCATAGTTTCTCATGAACACATGAATCTAACCCGCATGAACTTAGCTTCGCTCCAATGCGCGACCTCATCCAAACACAAGTCCACATGTAACACCTCAAGCCACTATGCTAAAAAATCGACAACCATGCGCAATATGATGTCTAAAATCAAAGCAATCATCATAACCATCACGAGCAATTGACATAACATTACACATACACGAAGGGGCACAACAGATACGCCACCCACCGAGCAATACCAGTACTCTTCCCGCTCGACTTCCACTATGAAACCCCAATGGAACCGCACTATATGCGCCTATAACCAACAAATCATAATGCCTTGCAACCTAGAAAAGTAACTCATAGATCCCCCTAATTACTAATAGCTCAATAACAACTGAATCAACACATCCCTCACCAATAGTAACTCGAAGTCAGCAAGGCCGTCTCGATGACGAACACATATCCATATAGGTCTACCAACGAACCACACATCAACTCTAGGTACCCACAACAGATAAATAATCATCCGAAGGTTCACCATGACTGAATCATAGCACATACTAAAATCTGACTAACTTACCCACATCTTTGTCATCTGTAACCACGAGCTAACCTGTATATGAGAACTTCTAGTCTCCAAGTCCATAAAGCACATGAATTACCATATTTGATACCAATTCTGCCGCTCGCATATATAACACACCTCTAGAACTAAATCATCTTATGGGAGGTACACCTATAATTCTTCTAAGCCACCAAGCAAACATGAATATCATTCGTCGATCAGACAAGATAGTGTCGCAATACCAACAAAGCATCCGTAACTCAAACACATCGCCCTTCCTGAAATGTTATACCGTCATCAAGCCACACCAATTAGTGATCTCATTTATCTAGTCACCTGAAGTTGCCCATGCTATCTAAGAATTTGTGAACTCCCTTTCAAATCTGAATTGTGTCCTTACACATGCAAATCTCAATCCTACACAACATACCGCATAAACTGCACCATCCTAGGATAACCACGAGAACTTCATATCCTTTCCGAGCAATAAGCAACTATGTACTCCACTAGACAAGAAATTCCCGTTGATCCCATCTAGAAGAAAATCACTATACATCCCATGCTCCCCACGCCAATAGGAGAAATATACCTCCCTAACTGTGGTGGAAACCATCTACAACTCTCCAAATTCCATTTGCACAAATCTAAATTGTCAGGACTGAGTCCTTCTAACTCAGCCGAGCTACGCAGGCCACTCAAACCTAAAAGCATTGCCGCGAAATACCCGTAGAAATTCATTACCTTGTAAGCATCCAAAGAACTAATCATATCATTATCATACCGATTCGGCCTACTACCAAGTTATCCCATCTATCCAAGTTTCCTTCTGATTTACCTTTAACTTGATAATCCTTCTTGCTATAACACTACAATTCCTCAATCGCAGACTCATCACATGAGAACCAAGCATAAAACCACACCGTCTAAGGCTCATAAGTCGCTGAATACTTTCTTAGATATTGCCAAGAGCACCACATTCAAAATGCTTACCCTGAAAAAACTTCCTATGAATCCAAATCCATTACCTTCACCTTCTTGATACTGATATATAGAATCCCATACTTGATATAGAAACACCACAAGTCTTGTCTTTTTCTAATGAAAACTCAGTTTCTAACCACATATACAGCTAGAAAATACCCAATTGTTACATGCAAAATCTCGAACACATTAGAACCATTCTCGAGAGTCATTCACTCTATTTAAATGGCAATTAGCCTGATCAAATGAACAGAACCACCTGTGCCTCAATAGCACTCTGACACCGCACAGTGTAACCTCATCCTAGAACAACCAAGCAACTTCTTACTCTATGCACCGAGCATCTATTACCAACAAAAACTCAAGACATTCCGTAAATATCACACCTACGAAGCATAACATAACCTTTTCCTTTACCCGAGCTATCCTCGGTCTCAAATCTTTGTAGGCCATAACTGATTCACCCGAAGGCCTCTAACTAGGACCAACCTAGCACATAACCATGCAATCAACTAATCAATAGCAGACTCCCACACTTAGCTCGAAGCCATAGATCAAAACACACGCAATAACTCATAATGCATATACCCTACTATAATTCCACAGTGAGGTTAACTCGATCCTTCATATGCTTGTGAAACACAGACCATCTGGTACTTCAATTCTTATGCAAATCTCGCATTTGATCTCGTAATAGTTGCACCCACTCTCTTACGCGACCCAAATTTAAATTGCAACACATATATTAGACTTGTAATGAGATCTCCTAATCGACAACATAAGGATCACATAACCTCAGAACACTCCGCAGGAGATAATCCACCTGCTATGCCTCCAACTAACATTTATGTATTCCTTCTGTTGTCGTAACATTACGCAGTCACTTAGTATTCTTAAGTCTGAACTCATACCGCAACATGAAATTTACTTCACTACCAACTAGGAAACATGAAAAGATTCTTCACACACCCATAGCTCGGGACTATACCTCAAATCAAGATAAATATCAAGTACCTAATAGTTCTTCCATCCTCCAGCAGACCCTTCTGGTCACTCCCAAATCATATACATACATCTCGCAGTATTAACACAGTCATCGTATCGCCATCTAGCAATCACTTCTACTAATAAGGACACTACCAAACATATAAGTTCAAATACACGTGCTCAAACAATCAGCACCTCGGTGCTCAAGCTATAGGCAAAAATCCGGCCTCGAGTCCTCTAGACTGGCCCAACATCAACACACATAGATCACATCTCTCCCCCCGCTCAGGGAATCACAAGCCATCAATGCACATCTGATACCAAGCGTTCATGCGCACATACGAATGCATGGAAGGAATTCAAAGAGTTACCTTTCGAGCTGAATCAAGGATGCACGATAAGAATTCAAGAATGTGAAGATTTTCCTAAAGGTTCTGCAGCCTCTCGAGGATAAATACAAACGTGTCTGTACCGATCCGCGAGACTCTACTAAACCTGCTCATGATTCGTGAGACCTATGTAACCTAGGCTCTGATACCAACTTGTCACGACCCAAAACTCAGACCTGGTCGTAATGGTGCCTCTCGTGAAGACAAAGCCAGCCAACACAACACCCATTTTTAACCCTTAGTCATTAAGAGTCATTTTTTTAATCCTTTAATTAAATAAATATTTCATAATATAAGTCTGAATGAACAGTGCAGAAATAACATAAAAGCCCAACATCGGGGTGTCACTAGTCATGAGCATATACTACAACTGTCTAACTACATCAAGACCAAAATGGTCGGGAAAAGTCACAATTTATACCTAAGAGGAATAAAGAGGGAGAAAGCAGAGCCGCGATCGCCAGAAAGCTACCTTGCTAACTCCGATGAAATTTCCACCAAGCTCAGAAATACTTGAATCTGCACACAAGGTGCATGGAGTAATATGAGTACTCCAACTCAGTAAGTAATAAAAGTAAATAAAATTTGAGCAGTAAGAAATGATGAATCCACATTATGATAAACTTAGTAAGCACAGCATGCTTTCAAATTAGGATACGAGTCAAACGTCTCATTGAAAATCTAGCTTTTGGTAAAAATCGTTTGAAGATGCTTTCCAACAGTTTCAATGGAGGTTCAATACAATTTATAATTAAAGAGATGAAAATCATAATCGGGCCTTCGGGGAAAACATAGTTTGTATACTACCCCTTGGGCAAAACAGGAATCATAAACACCTCATAACATAAAATCTGAGTGGAAATAACAAAACCAAATAAGTGATTAAATTCAGAACATCTCATAAAACTCCAGCTTACGTGAAAGTTGTTTAAAAACATTTGTTCAACATTTTCGACAGAGGATCAGTATAAAGTTGAGTGAAAGCTGTAAATAAATCAACATATTCAATAGAAACTCACTTTAAAGAGGAGTGAACATAAATAAGTTCATGAACAGGCCCCTCGGGCAAAGCATCACTCATGTACATGTGTATATCTATCGCCCCTCGGGTAAGCCTATCAGACACTTATGACTCCACTCTTACCCATCGACGCTCGCACTCAGCACACACACTCAATAGGTACTATATGTAACCACTGCAGCGCCCAACCCTATCCAAATATCACTGCGGAGTGTAGCATGATCCATAAATATAGTTGACTTTGCTCAATTGGGTTGTGTAGACTTTGGAGGGGCTCCTAAAGCCCAAGAGATATATCGTTGCGGCGTGTAGCACGATCCAACATAGCGCTGCGGCGCGCAGCCAGATCCATATACATATACATATACATATACATATACATATACATATACATATACATATACATATACATATACATATACATATACATATACATATACATATACATATATACATATATATATACATATATATATATATATATATATATATAGCTGCAACGTGCAGCCCGATCCATAAATATGAAATCCTTACAACCAAACCCTTGGTCTCTCTCAGTCATTAACCTTACAATCAGACCCTTGATCTATCTGAGTCATCAACCTCACAATCAGACCCTCGGTCTATCTCAGTCATCAACCTCACAATCACTCAGGCCATCAGTAAATCATGGAACTCAACCCAAATAGTTTTCATATTTTAAGAAGTAAAGTGATAAAACCATATTTAAACGATAACAGGTAAAACATGACTGAGTACATACTTTCAAAACAAATTGAGTGAGGATAAATGGTAAAAATGCCCCTAAGGGTCTCAACAGGTTGGCACAAGGCCCCAAACATGGCATACAACCCAAAATGTCATATCAATCTCTAAAATACGAAATATTGTAAGATTTCAAATCAAATATGCAACTTAACAGTCGTACGGGATGTACCAAGTCACAATCCCCAATGGTGCACGACTCCACACTCGTCATCTAGCGTGTGCGTCACCTCAAAATAGCACAACAATGTGAAAACAGGTGTTTCAAACCCTTAGGACAGTGTTTACAATCATTACTTACCTTAAACCGATGAAAATACTACTCCACGATGCCTTTTACCCTCGAATCAGCCTCCACTCACGTCGAATCTATTCAAAATCAGAATCACGGCGTCAAAATATGCTAAGGGAACGAAGCCCAAGCGAAAATAATCAAATTATACCAAAAATCTCGAAATTGGCCAAACCCGACCCCCAGGCCCATGTCTCGAAATTTGATAAAAATCACATCAACAGAATCCTTATCTTCCCACGAGTCCATACATACCAAGAACACTGAAATCGGAGTCCAAATGACCCCTCAAATTCTCATTTTAAAGTCTCTTAATCTCATGCCCTAATTCATCAATTTAAGGCTTAGATTCCATGATTTACTAGGTAGATTTCACATTAGAATCGAGTGTTAAGAACAAGAATCTTACCTCCAAGTGATTCCCCTTGAATCCCTCTTCAATCCTCTTCAAAAACCTTCAAAATCGACCAAAAATGGAGGAACTTAGCCTCAAATTCGCGGAAATGTACTTTTAAAACATTCTGCCCCGCTATAAATTTCCTTCACTGCGATCGCGGATAAAGCCATGCGATCGCGAAGCACAAAGTGCTGACTCCCCAATTTAACCTTATGCGATCGCAAAAAATAACATGCGATCGTGAATCCTTAGCACTCAGTGCGATCACAACTAGGCTCACGCGGACGCGAGGATACACTACACAAACCTATGTGATCGCATAGAACAAAAGGTTTGCAACAGACCTGAAGCAAAATCTGCAACACTTCAATATGAAATTTCATAAATTTAACCACCCGAAACTCACTAGAGGCACTCGGGATATCAACCAAATATGCCAACATATCCCATAACATCATTCAAACTTGTTCCAATCTTCGAAACGCTCAAAACAACATTAAAACACCAAATTTGCAACGAATTCAAGCCTAAAAATTCCAAAATCCTCCAAATTACATTTTTGATAAAAAAAAAACAACCAAACCACGTCCGAATGACCTGAAATTTTGTACACACGTTACAATCACACAACAGAGCTACTGCAACTTCCAAAATTTCATTCCGACCCCCATATCAAAATCTCTCCTATCAACCGGAAAACGCTAAAATCTCAATTCCACCAATTCAAGCCTAACCCTTCCACGGACTTCCAAAATGCATTTCGATCACACTTCTAAGTCCAAAATCACCTAACGGAGCTAACCTAATCATAAAATTTCCAATCCGAGATCATACACAAACAAGTCAAAATTTAGTCAAACCTTTCAAATTTTAAACTTCAAACTGATAACTATTCTTCCAATTAATTCCGATTATTCTGAAAACCAAAACCAACAATTTACATAAGTCATAACACATCACACGGGGCAATTCATGCCCGAGAACTGGCAAGCAAAGTGCAAAAGCTCAAAACGACCAGTCGGACTGTTATAGTGAAACTAGGCCAGTCGACACATTTCCAAAATAGTTCAACTTTTCATTTAAAGCTTAAATAATACCATTTTCAACTGAAATTCCATAAAATACATAAATAAATGCATAAAATAAAAGCCCGACCTCTGATGTCACTAAGTCATAAGCAATACTACATTTGTTCTGAAACATAACTAGACAAAATAGTCTGAAAATATCCAAAATGCACAAGAGGGTAGATAAGGAAGGAGAAAGTCGGGACTGCGAACGTCAGGTAGTTTATATCTTCGATGAAACTCACGTCTGGAATAGTCAACAGCCCCTACCGTGGCTTGAGATACTTGGATCTGCACTCAAAGTGCATGGGGTAACGTGAGTACACCAACTTAGTAAGTAACAAGTCCAAACTATGGACTGATAGGTAGTAACGAACTAAACTTTAGTAGTTATAACACGTTTAAATGAAACCGTAAAGTAGGCATGCTGGTAGTTTAATTATTCAACTCATCAGTAAAACAAAACACTAATCCAAACAATGTGAAGTATAAAGCTCAGTAAATCTCTACATGTAAATGCTAGAAATGTATGAGAATGCACAATGTGCTCCTACTCTCAAGTTATCAACCACTCAGTACCTCATATGGTGGTCCGGCCCAGGGAAATCCATCCCAGAAGATATATATAACACTGACTTCAAGTCAACCGGTACCGAGGAATAAGGGTAATCCAACCCTAGGCAGAAATCCATCTCCAGGTATCAATTTTTCAGAGAAATCCATGTCCAGAGCAATCCATTCCTCAAAAACATCATTCGCGGTCACTAGGGGTGTATAGACTCCGAAGAGGCTCCTTTCATCCCAAGCGCTATAACAAGACAACGAAGGCATAATCGATAATCTGTTGCGATGTTGTGACGATCCCAAAGGGTCATCACTGATCTAAACAAGATTCTAACTGATGGGTAGCATGGGCTATCAACCCTACCGAACAAGGCATGATTGGATCTCAAGCATTAGTTGTTTTCCATAACTCAAATGGCAGCATAATAGCTTATACAAAACAACTAACAAGTTATAGTACATCAATGCTGAAAGCAAATCTTAGCTAACAGTAATAATAAGTGTAAAGATATGTTTTATTTACAGTATATAAACCTTCTAAGTATACTGGACAATCAGCCAAGTTGCATAAAAATTTGCAATTATATCCTTCCTTCACCACATTCACTACATGGGAAACAAATATAAACCTTTTAAAAGCTTAGTTTGCCCTATGAAAGAGTCGATTAACAAGCATATTTGTCCAATTAAAGCAAAGTGGCGGTCCAAACTACTCAAAGAAAATGACAGATAGTTGTCACGTGCCGACATTATTTCAGATGTAAGCAGCACCAAATTGCCAGTGTGGTGCCTGTAGTCACCTCGTACTATAGGTAAGCCTTTCCTTTTCCAAGGTTTTCTAGCACGATCTCGTACCTGTGGTGGAGCTTGCTCCAACTGTGTTTCCTGTATGATGTATAGGCTCATAGCATTGACTAGCTGTGGCACTTCTCATCTATTGGATCTTATCCATGCGCACACCCGGGATTGGCTAAGGACATGTACATCCCTCGCCTAACACTGAGCATCACTCTCGCATGCACAGTCTAATCCTCAAGCTTGACACTCGCCTCGTGCATCCGCACCCAGCTTGTGTTTCGCCCAAGTAGGGAAACCTTTAGTCCTTGGACTTTTTTATGTGTGTCTTTTGTAGCATGCCTATCTTTGTCTTATGGCATCGCAAAACATAGCCCTCGCGACATACTTCCATCCCGCATAGTGCCGTGTCGCCCCACAACTGCACGCCTAGGTCAACAGACACTTGCTCGCCTAGCTGAACCCAAGCTAAGCTTACAAGTCGACACATGAGGCCCCTAAGAAAGGTGATTCAAGTATCCAATCGGCAAGGAGGTTTTTATCCATCATTTCAATAGCCCGCAGGGCATAACCATCCCACATGTCAAGACTCTAGTGCCCGTTTGGTGCCCAACTCTAGCCCTAAGGCGTCGCGCCATCCATAGAGTTCGCAAACTCGTATGGATACCTTAGACACTCCTTTGAGATGTCCAGGCAGGCCCTTGAGGTTCTCCCCCAAGGTATCTCACTCGGTGCGGCTGGATGGCAGCACGTACGACGGAGGCTGGCTGAGCTTCAACACCTATACCCTCCTTATATGCTTAAAATTAAAAAGCCCATGATTCAGCAATAGTCTTGTTCTGGTCAGAGAATCAGAATGGCCCTCCATCGCGCATATATAAGGGCATACTAGGAACAAGGCCTACGATCGAGATCCCTAGATTCCCACTAAGTTCTCTTGGCACACTTAGGACATGCAACACAACATATCTTGATGGTTGTTGCCTCATACATAGCCCCTCTGCTTGATGTTCCTTCACAATGCTTTGTCAGTGCACGTCGCCTAAGCGACTGACATTCGTCCTGGTGCACTGTAACGCGCAGTACTCATAGATGACATGACCCCAAAATGTGGGGTGTGACATCCTCCCACACTCAATCTATTATCGTCCCCGCTGACATAACAATGACCACGACAACCCGGAGTCTGCCCCCTCAGGGATGTGCACCGGCTCCCTTAATCCTTGTGGGTCGGACTTCCTCAAAGTCCATCTCAAAATGGAGTCGTGCCCCTTGCACTTCTCTTTTACCCCTGTCTGTTATGGGATGGCACCTCGCCATTAACCTTGTATACCTCGGCTATGCATTTTCCGTTGTTCTCGTCATGATCTCCTTCATCCCTCTTGTCGTTGCCTTCTTTAGACTTGGCAGGCTCCATCTTGAAGTCAACAAGTGACTAGGCTACTCCGATGGCCCCATTCACGTTGGCTACTTGATGTCTTCTTAATTTCCGCTTTGCCCAACTTTGCAACTCATCCATGAAGTAGAAGAGGGAATATCCCTCGGACAATGACCGAATTTGCAGCATTAAGGCAGTGAACTCGTGCACATACTCCCGAATTGTGGCCACTGTTGGAGCTCCCTTATCTTTCACCAGTCTGCCACCTTGCGTGTGTCCCGTACACCGCGATAGTGTTTTCACTTAGGGACCTTCACGTTTATCCCTTCTGCAAATACCAAGCCCTTGGTAATTCTGACCATGGTTCCCTACAAAACTTCCTTATAGCAATCTCTTGTATTCTTTCTAACATTCCTTAGTCATAACCTTTGCTCTGATACCACGTTGTCACGTCCTTAGTTGTTAAATAAGTACATGTGTGGAACTTGAAAACTCACTCACGATCTTGCACAACTTGCTCACGTTCTTGTTATACCAAGTCAGTCTTACTACACTCAAGATCGGTAAGAGAATGGAAGAAAGAACACAAGAGATTTGTTAAAGAAAGCTTTGTATTAGAGAGAACTTGAATTGTTTGATTGGTTGATGAATTACAAATGAATGTCCCGTATTTATACTAATCACCCACGGTCTAGTATATAAATAATAATTATTCTACAAGTCTTTCCATATTTATAACTAGGTCCCTTCTATAGAATATTCGACAAAGGTAGATTCTTCTAAGGTCTTTCCTAACTATTCTATAGGGTTCTAGGGTCTTCTTAAGGAAACCTCTATATTTCTCTTGAACCTTCCTACAAATGCATAAATATCTAGAACTTTTCTAAGGAAATTCTTCATAGTTCTAGAATATTCCACCAAGATCTAGTCCCAAACTTATGTAACCCTTTCATATGGCAAAAATATATGCCAAGTAACACCTACGTGGTATGATGATATAGAGGGTCATGACATAGTGTAGAAAAGCAGCTAAACATTTGTGTTCTAGTCTTGATTTCCATAGACCTCTTCTATTTCAATTGTAAATACAGCACCTCTACCAGCTAGATACGAAAAACTAAGAATGAAGTCTTAAAGGGTTCAATAAGAGCAGTATGATTTTCAAGACGTTGAAATGAGCTTTTAAGATTGAAATATTTTAAGATACTAGCAAGAAGCTCGGAAAACAGAAAGGTTGTATACATGGAGAAACCTTGAACTTCCCTTTCAAACAAACAGATCATATTGAACTAGCAAACACCCCTTATGAGAATTTCTCTCAAGATTCTACAACCATGACCACTATTAACTTAAGTTTTTCACAAACATACAACAATACACTGGTTGTTATATATAATGTATCATTTCTTGACTATAGCCTACTAATCATTCGACATATTTAAGTAAACATTTGATCTGGATACATTCCACTAATTCATCATCAACTCTTTATTTAACACTTGAAATGTTATTTTGGTACGCGACTTCTAATGCATTCTCAATTTTTACTCTACCTACGGGTTTTATTTTTATAACTATCTGCCATGTGGACTTATTCTTGCACAAAGGATAAGAAACATAATACACTTGTTTCACATTTTGTGTAATGATAAATGGATCATAGAATCCATACTCCTTCGTGTGGTTAATTTCAACTAATTTATACTGAGGGTGAACCTTTGTACCTCTAGTAGGTGTTGGATCATACCACTTACACCTAACGAGTACAAAAAAAAATTTCTGGCCAACCAAAATACTCTAGTTCTAAAATCTCTTGGAGAACACCATAATAATCAACATCTCCATCACCCTTTACCAACACCCCACTATTATTGATTTCCTTATTCTTAGAACATTCTTCTGTATGAAACTTGTACCCATTGACAATGTACTTAGACATTATTTTGACTTTATGATTAGGTCCCCAAGCTATATTACGCAAAAATAGGTTGTTTATTCCATTGACATGATTATGAACCTATATATAGTTAAAGAAAAGCTAGAATTTGAAATATACATGTACTTATTTGTAGCCACAAAATAAAACTTACAAACTCCTTAAACCACTCTGAAAATCTTGGATAAATAGCAACGTACCCATTTACACCTATAAAGTAATTGTCCCACAAAATTACAACTTCCATTAGTTAAAATAACTTTGATCTTGTGATAATCGTCTTTAATATAAATTAAGACTTACTTATAATAGGGTTGGACCTCCGGACAATTCACCAAGACATGTGTTGTAGCGAACTTTTCATCTCAGTCAAATTTCGCTTTTTACTAGTTTTTCGACCTCTACCTAGTTGATTGTGATGACCCAAAAGGTCATCACGTATTAGTACAAGTTGATTCTGTATTTCGAGGCCTTAAAACCTCTTTTTATCTTACTTCGATTTGCGTGCGCAGTCTGGGCGCATTTCCGGAAAGCCTTTATGTGAAAACTAAGTGAAATAAGAAAATTGGCTTTTAAAATTGAATAAAGTTGACTTTGGTCAACATTCTTGGTAAACGGACTTGTACCCATGATCAGACAGTCTCATAGGGTCAGTATAAAAATTTTGGACTTGCACATATGCCCGGAATTGAATTTCGAGGTCCCAATCCCAAGAAATAAATTTTTTAAAAATAATATTTTCTAGAAAATGTAAGAGTTTTTGGAAATGGAAAGATGTTTGAAATTGATGGTATCGGGCCCGTATTTTTGTTTTGGAGCCCAGTACAAGTTTTAAATAATAATTAAGTTGAATCTGTGAAGTTTGGTAAGAATCAGAGTCCGTTAGTATAAATCGGACCTTTATTTGAGAAAATTGAAAATTTTGATGTTCTTGAGTGATTTCACGAATTTGAGGCTTAATTCATAGTTGTTGATGTTATTTTGATGATTTGATCGCACGAGCAAGTCCGTATGATGTTTTTAGGTTAGGGTTCATGTATGGTTTGGAGCCCCAAGGGCTCGGGTAAGTTTTGGATAGGCCATAGAGTGAATTTGGACTTAGGAACAAGTGCTGGTATCTCGTATTTTTGCCCAGACCAGGCTTTTCAATTGTGAAGTTCTCAGGCTTGGTAGTTGCGACCTAGGCATCGCAAATGCGACCCAAGCCTGGGCAGGGCTTTTTCACAAATGTGAACTCAGGGCGGGAATTGCGAAGCCCTCCTTTTTGCAAATGCGACGTTACCTTCGCAAATGCGAAGGTGACCAAATTTTTCCTTGGTCGCAAAAGCTACAAATTCTTCGCAATTGTGAAGATAGAAGGTTCCAAAGGGGTTCGCAATTGCGACATTTGCAACCTGCTAAATCATGACTTAGCCCAAAATTCTTCATTTTCCAAACTCCCTCAAACTCTAAGCTCTCTTAGGTGATTTTTCCAAAGAAAGTTCTTCTCCAAAACAATTGTAAGTCATTTCTAACTATTTTCCTTCATCTATAACATCTTTTCACATGATTTCAATCAAAAATCTAGGGTTTTCATGGGGGAAATTGGGTGTTTTGGGTAGAACTTAGGATTTTCAATTTTGGGGGATTTGGACCTTGATTTGAGGTCTGATTTCAAAACAAATTATATATTTGAGTTCGTGGGTGAATGGGTAATCAGGTTTTGGTTCAAACCTCAGGTTTTGATCATATGGGCCCGGGGTCGATTTTTGACTTTATGGGAAAATCATTGGAAAACCCATTTTCATGCATCATAATTGATTCATTTAGAATTTATTGATATCATTAAGTAATTTATGGCGAGAAAAAGCGAATTGGTGGTGGAAACAAGAGGTAAAGCGGTAGTTGAGGCTTGAATTGTGTTTGTGGCATCGAGGTAAGTGTTTTGTCTAACCTTAGCTAGAGGTATTAGGAGTTGTGTCCTATTTGATATGTGTTAATTGTTGAGTAAGACATATAGGCATGGTGACGAGTATCTATACGTTGGTGTCAAGCATGCCCGTGAGTCTTATACGATGACTAATATGACTCTGTTTCGTATTGTTCATACTTTATATGATGATTTTTATTATTGAACAAGGCTTGTGGAAGTATTATTGGTAATTGATCATTGTAGAGCGTTGGCTCAAGTTGAGAAATGAGTTGTGAAGAAATTGTGGAAAAGAGAAGAGGTTTATGATATTGTCTCCTTTGACGGGATGTTATTGCTTTTGATATTATCTCCCTTGTTGGGACGTTATTATTCATGATATTTTTCCCTTGCGGGATATTGTTATTATGCTATTGTTCCCTTACCGGGATTTTATTGAAATATTATTAATTCACTTGACCAAATTGCTTTGTGATTGTTGCTTGGGTGAGGAAGAGTGTAAAGTACGAAGGGTGATGTCGTGTATGATTTTTGGGAGTGTTAATGCACGAAGGGTGATGTCATGCCGATATTGTAAGGTAAAAGCACGAAGGGTGATACCGTGTGTCACACCTCCTTTTTCGCCTGCGCCGCCGCAAAAGGGCGCGGAGGGAGTTTTTTCAATTAAAGGACAATCGAAACGGGATTTGTTTATTTATTTTAGAGTCGCCACTTGGGAGATTTAAGGTGTCCCAAGTCACCAATTTAATCCCGAATCGAGGAAAAGAATGACTCTGTATTGCAGTCCGCGAACCAGAAATCCGGATAAGGAATTTTGTTAACCCGGGAGAAGGTGTTAGGCATTCCCGAGTTCTGTGGTTCTAGCACGGTCGCTCAACTGTCATATTCGTCTTGTTTATTTGATTTTAATTCATATTGAACCTATGTGCAAATTTAAACCTTTTACCGCTTTTACTATTGTTATTTTTTAACAGAGAATTGCAACGTTGGGAGAACGCATCTTGAGCCACGTCACATCAATGTACCCGTGGTTATCGACACGTTCCAACTTCGTTGAGATTTAGATTTGGGTCACATAAATGTGCACCCGAGTTTAGGAAAATAACCTTATTAAATACGCGCCCAAAGATACCAACGCGTTTGTTATTTTGAGAAAAGCCGTAAAATTCGCTATGCGGCCTGTCTCGAAATCTAAGCATTTGTAATAACTATCCATTGAGGACCCCGCAATTTGTAATTTATTAGGCGAGGCACGCCTCACTTATTTTTAAAAGGGCCAATCAGCCGCTTCTATTATTTATTATTTTTTTAAAGAATTTGCAACATCGTGGAAATGTATCTCGAACCACGTCACAATCAATGTACCCATGATTAAAGACACATTTTGACTTTGTTGATATTTGGATTTGGGTCACATAAATGCGCACCCGAATTTAAGAAAGTAAATTATTAAAGGCGCGCCTAAAGCGACTATCGTATTGTTATTTTTGGGAAGGCCGTAAAATTCACTAAACGACATGTCCAGAATTCTGAGTATTTTGATATATATACATTTAATGAGTGCCCCGCAGTTTGTGCGTCTTATTTGGCGAGGCTCGTCTCATCATTTTATTAAAGGGCCAACCTAAAAGTGGCTAGGATTTTCTAATTAATTTGTCTCTAAAACATAAGGAAAAATCCTAACCATTTTTGTCAATTGTAAACCAAATGTGTCTCACGGCTCAAGGATAAACCCGACAAATGGAATTGGCATAACCAAAAACTGGCCCAGCGTAGGTCCCAAGCCATTCGAGATAGGCCGTTAAGCCTTGATAGCCCATTCAAAATGAATTTCGAGGATTCATGGACAACTTCAATTTACTGTTATTTCACCATTTTTCGACAAAGGAGAAACGTGATTTGCCTATCCAGATTGTTGCAACACTAATCCTTTCTGATTAAAGCTTAGATTATTTCTACTTGTCTTTGATGAGCTATTTGATATATTTAAGATGAAAGAAAGCATATGTTGAGAATGCTAAATCCACGCTCAAATGATTCAAGATTTCATGCGGGTTTACTGTCAATATGCATGAGAATTCAAAAACTTGAAGTGATTTCCTATTTTTAACCGCCTTCTCACTTTAATCATCCAATTAACAGGAACAAAATTAACTAGTTAAAACTGAAGGATAATTTCAGCTAGCATTACTATAGTTCGAAAACTCTATACTAAATATACAAACTGAGTTAGCTGCGGCTAATTTCATTCCACACTCATCAACCTAACTGATTTAAACAATTTAAACTAAATTAAACCCTATCTCAATCAACTAGAACCAAACGACAATTTACACAACTTTAAACTATATCAGATAGCATCCAAAGTGCAGAGATATGGTAGCAACTTTCATTTCAACTTCACACGGGAGTTACATGGAAGACAATCAAGGAAGTGTACCTGGAGTTGGAATAGAAACAGAGTAGAAGAGAAGTCAGCAGTAGTAGTAGTAGCACAATAGCAGTTAACAACAAAATTCAGAACCAGCTCCAACCAGTTTTAAACCAGAATGACGCTCAACCAAAAACCCAGAAAGAGTTTGTCAACCCACAACAATACATAACAACCAGTAACTGACCCCAAAACAGATTGCTAGCAACCCTATCTTAATCAAGACCCAAACAGGATCCCCCCCCTAGAACTTCAGTAATCGAGAGGAAACTTGAATACACCATTCGACAATTAAAGTTGGAGCCCTTTTCAATTTTTCAATGGAACAGTGCTAATTGAGCTAAACCAAACTTTTAAGGCTCTCTTTCTGTGTTTCAAAATTGTCCAACCCCTCTCCTTGTTAGAATGTTCAACCCTCAACTTTATATATTTTTCTTTTTACTCTGAATTTCTGCTCGAAAATCCAGCACTCAGGTTTTTTTTTCTTTTTAGAATGCCCTCTTCACTCTGTCCAAACCCCTATATATATCTACACTCTGCCCCTTCCCTCTTAAAAATACTAAAACTAATCAGAAAATGCCCATGATATTCCTGACAGTCCCCATACCGCATACTTTTCTCTTTTTAATCAACCTCTCCATACCATTAAGTCTTGTTCCCCACTATTCTTAAACAATGTATCAGTTTAATGGTATTTCAATACCCTATTGACATCCATTCCAATTAAGCCATTTTCAGACTCCTTTAAATCCAAAAATACCCTCCTAAAAGTCCCTGAAATTACTGCCTTACCCATCCGTTTCAATCTATATTAATCCCTTCAGCTATAACCAATTCAAACTTAGCTAACTAATAATTGGACCCTAATTATCCAACAAACTACAACCTATAATCAGTTTGCAACTGAATTCAAACAAATGACTTAATCAGAATTAAGCAGGATGAATCAAATTATTACCATTCAAGATTGTAAAAATAATCGACGACATATATCAAATCGACTACGCGAATTACAACACATACAATCGATAGCAAATAATTAAACTCGAACAAGTACAGAGGTGATTTCATATTGATAGACACACGGATTTATGAAAAACTTAACTGATCGACGAAACTCATTCGAATCGATTATGTAGTTTATTATGTACTCGACCATGACTAGAAAAAGTTCGACCAAATAAAAGGTCTTTGGAGAAGGGCAGAATCAATTGACAAAAATTGAAAAATTAATAAAACCACCTTAAACAAAAAAAAGATATAAACAAACACCAACGGAACAAATAGGAAAGGAAAAATTACCTCAAAAACTCGGAAATTGGACGACCATGAAACCACCTTGAAGATTCGAAGAGCTCGGTTGAGATTCGAACTAAAAGGAGCCTGGATTCGTGATGAGGAAGGTCAGGAGGCTCAGGGGTGTTAGTTTCATGGCCAGTGGCGTCGTTGCCACCAGCTTTCAGGCGAAGGGGGTGGGGTGGCAGCTAGGGTTTTTCCATGGGAACCGGTCTCTGAGTTTGAGAGAGACGAAGGAGTGAGAGAGGGGGGGTTTGGTTTGGGGGCGTGGGGTGAGAGATTGAGGTTTTATACAAGGGAGGGAATTGATCCTGGGCCGTTCGATTTGATGAGATCAATGGCCCGGATCAATACACTTAAGGGGAACGGTGTCATTTAGTTTTAGTTGGGGGTCGGTTTGAACCGGGCAACGGGTCGGGCCATGGAATGGGTAAGGGAGACGGATTTTGAGTTGTTGGATCATGTAGGGTCAATGGCTGTGATTGATTGCCACTGAAACAACGTCGTTTCAGTGACCGTGGGAATGGACCGGGCATAAGGGCGTTTGGACTGGGCCGTAAGGAGGTTATTTCGGTTTGGGCCTGGTTGATTCAATTCAAAACTGGCCCAGTCCGACTTTCTCCTCATTTTCCACTTGTTTCTTCTTCTTTTTCTCTTATCTCATTATTAATCAAACTGGAATTCCAATTCAAATCATAAACCAAGTTAAAAATACTAATTAATCCTTAACAACAAGTATCATACACAATTAAATACCAACTAAATAAAATCACACATCTAAATGCAAGTACATGTCTTTGTGGTCTTCATTTCTGCAAATCCACATATTGTTTAACTAACTCCTGAGTACACATGCAACACATATTTTTGTATTTTTCTTAATTAAGGTAGAAATAAACATGCATAGACAAAATATAGACAAATCACAAATGACACAAAACTATTTTGCATTTTTGGGAGTAGTTTCTCGTAGGGCAAAAATCACGTGCTCACAGCTGCCCCTCTTTGTCCGAAAACACGAAGGGTTTTCGTGCAAAGATAAAGTGAGAAGGTACGAGCAATGTTTTATCTTTCGACTACTCCGTACGAAGCATTTTTTGAAAGATTTGACTGAACCTCTACTTCAAAGGTTTCCTACATATCCCTGGCTAAAAAGGGAATCAGGTTAATGTAGTTCGGGAAGTTTCGGTAACTGGGACTACCATGAAGCGGTTGACTTGCTGTTACTACTATTGTTGCTGCTGCAATCGCTTATTGACCTCCTTATTACACCAGGCTAAAAGAAAACAAGAAGCTAGACTAAACTGGGGACTACAAAATCTTATCTATCTTCAAACTTGCTCTTGTCGCCTTGCTTTCTTAATGGCTCGTGTTTTCTCCGTTGTTTCTTTCTTAGACTTGACTTGTAGTCTTCTTTCTGATTTCTGAAGTGGGATTCATGCTGGGGGTATTTTTGTTGTATCCCTTTGCACTACCGGCTTCTATCTTGATCTTGAAATGTATTCCTATGTTATGCAGGCGGGCTCCTGACCTCAAACTCGAACTGTATTCCTCTGTTCTATAGGAGGGCTCCTGACCCCTCCAACTGCGACTTTTAAAATAAACACCTCCATTCTCTAGGCGGGCTGCGTATTTCTTCAACAACTTAAAATTTAACAACCTCCATTCAACAGGCGGGCTCCTGACTCCAACTTAAAATTTTAACAACCTCCGTTCTACAGGCGGGCTCCTGACTCCAACTTAAAATTTAACAACCTCTGTTCTACTGGCGGGCTCCTGACTTCATCAACTTTTGAAATAAACAACCTCCGTTCTACAGGCGGGCTACTGACTTTAACAGCAACTTAAGTTTAACAACCTCCGTTCTACAGGCGGGTTCCTGACTTCAACAGCAACTTAAATTTAACAACCTCCGTTCTACAGGTGGGCTCCTGACTTCATCAAATTTTGAAATAAACAACCTCCGTTCTACAGGTGGGCTCCTTACTCCATCTTTAAAATTTAACAACCTCCATTCTACAGGCGGGCTCCTGATTTCAATAGCAACTTAAATTTAACAACCTCCGTTCTATAGGCGGGCTCCTAACTTCATCAACTTTTGAAATAAACAACCTCCGTTCTACAGGCGGGCTCCTGACTTTAACAGCAACTTAGATTTAACAACCTTCGTTCTACAGGCGGGCTCCTGACTTTAACAGTAACTTAAATTTAACAACCTCCATTCTATAGGCGGGCTCCTGACTTTATTAGCTTTTGAAATAAACAACCTCCGTTCTACAGGCGGGCTCCTGACTTCAACAACTTCTTAAAACATTAACACCTCCATTCTCTAGGCGGGCTCCTGACTTCAACAACTTCTTAAAATTTTAACACCTCCATTCTCCAGGCGGGCTCCTGACTTCAACAACTTCTTAAAATTTTAACACCTCCATTCTCCAGGCGGGCTCCTGACTTCAACAACTTCTTAAAATTTTAACACCTCCATTCTCTAGGCGGGCTCCTGACTTCAACAACTTCTTAAAACTTTAACATATCCATTCTCCAGGCGGGCTCCTGACTTCTTCCATTTGAATCATCCTCTTTCAACTGCCTCCCTCAAAAACTGGTGTCTTATTCCTCCGAAAACTGATGGGGACAACACAAGTGTTTTATTCCTAACTAGGTTATTTTCCTTCTTCGCAGACTACTTCCATTTGGAACTACTTTCCTCAAGCTAGTGTCTTCACTTCTCTGGAACCTGTCGGGGATAACACTGTTGGGGAATTATCTTCCCTTTTTAAGACTAGTTATTTTCCTCCCTTTAACAATGGTGGGGATAATACTGATTCAAAGACCACTACTCTTAAAACTTGGGTTATCTTGCTTCTTATAAGATTTCTTTATTTAAAACTTGTATTCTTTCTCCCGTAAACTGTGGGGGATTCCATTTCCTTCAAAACTTGTGTTATCTTCCATCTTCCCCAAACGGGTATCTGATTTCAAGAAATTTTTCGCAATGAGAGAAACTTTTCTGCCCCAGTTTGATACTCTTCTTTGTGTCCATGCCTTCCTACTGTCAATAACATTTCATTTCCCTGCTTCAAATCAAAGAAAAATTTGTTAGTTTAAAACATGGTGAGTGGTCATGCCACTCTTGCCGGGGATGGTTTTTCTTTCTCCCTTTCCCTGTTTTGCGTTTTATTACAAAACTTGTTGGGGATTATATTATTTGCTGGGGATGATATTCCTGCTGGGGATGGTTTTTCTTTTCTCCTTCTTCCCCGCCATGTGTTGTCCGACCATTGCGGGACTTGGTCGATAATCTGTCGGAGTTGTTCCTGTATCTCGCAAATCTGCTGGGGATCCTCATAACCTTTTAACTGTTGCTTTTCCATTTTTCTCCAACTTCCCCTGTAAATTTGGTCCTCTTGGGATCTAGCCTCATTCATCATTTGGTCTTGCGACCAACTTCTTTTCACTTTGTCGCCTTATCTTTGGCTTGTCCTATTCGCATTTTGTTTTGCACCATTTTGGCAACTGGTAGTAAGCTCTGAAAATCTTTTTCAAAAAACAAACTGCTGGGGAGGTAAAGTCTTTTAAACCAAGAAATAAAAAAGTGATGATTTCAAAAAAATAGAAAAAGAAGAAATCTTTCTGAACAAATGCTGGGGAAAAGGAAAGAAAAGAACTTATCTGAATGATATAACCGATCCCAATGATCATGTCGTGCATTCCGGATTAATCAACCCTGTCTATTTGTATCAATCAACCCTTCGGACAGCCTCATGTTACTGGGGATAAACAGGCATTCAACTCTTTGCCAAATGTGGATCCTTTCCACCAATCTTGTCTTGTCGCCTCATAGTGCCCTTCGAGGTGTTTTCACTAATAAGACTCTCTCGTTTCTCTCAACTCCCGTCGTCTTATGGTGCCTGTGAAGGTTTTCACCGATAAAACTCTCTCGTTTTATTTCTCTCATCTTTTGTCGCCTTATGGTGCCTGTGAAGGTTTTCACCGATAAGACTCTCTTATTTTATTTTATTTTTCAGCTGGGGATTGGAGTGTTGTCAATATGACTCTCTCTGCTGGGGATTCTTTTCGATTATCAGTTCATTTCCAATTTATGCTCCTCTTCTCTGCTGGGGATCAGAGTGTTATGCATGACTTGGCACTTCTCGGATACTGATCAGGAGGTCTTTTTTGGATATCAATATGGGTTTTTGTCTATGGCCAAAAGAAAAGGGGTATCAAAGGCTCAAAATAATTTTGACGGATAAAAATACTACAACTCTTGGAATCAAACTTTCTTTCCCAAAATTATAAACACAACTTCTGCCCCAGTTTTTTTTTTGCTTGGGGATTCTTATTTTTTTTGTTACACTATGACCGAGCCGTGAGGCGCCTACATATCCTTTTTTGAGGAATCAGGTCAAACGTAGTTCCCATTCCTTTATTTTGTTGTGATTTTTTCTTTATCATCATTATTTTTCGTTTTCTTTTTCTTTCATTTTAATTACTGATTCCCAAAGAGGGATATGAAAGAATAAATAAGGCTCAAAAGAGGAAGCAAAGGTTAAAGTGTTTGGATAGAAGAAATAATTGCCTCCGTCATTTCATTCTCCGATAAATGCTAACCACAAACAAACATCAATTACAATCAAAAGAAAACATACATAATATCTCTTAACTGCGTCAGAGTTGATAGCCATGTCGACGCATTTCTCGTCGATATCTGTTAAACATAAAGCGTCATTGGACAACACTCTGGTTATAATGAACGGTCCTTGCCAATTCGGGGCGAACTTGCCTTTTGCTTCGGCCTGATGTGGCAGGATTCGTTTCAACACATGCTGCCCCACCTCAAATTTTCTGGGGCGCACCTTCTTATTGTAGGCTCTCACCATTCTCTTTTGATATAACTGGCCATGACACACAGCTGCCAATATCTTTTCATTAATCAAGTTCAACTGCTCCAAACGGGATTTGACCCACTCGTCATCATCAATCTCATCCTCAGCGACAATCCAAAGGGATGGAATTTCAACTTCTGTTGGTATTACTACTTCAGTTCCATATACCAATAAATAAGGAGATGCCCCTACTGAAGTACGTACAGTGGTGCTATAATCCAACAATGCAAATGGTAATTTTTCATGCCATTGTCTGGATCCTTCTACCATCTTCCTCAGTATCTTCTTGAGGTTTTTGTTGGCTGATTCAACTGCTCCATTCGCCTTGGGACGATATGGTGTGGAATTATGGTGTGTAATCTTAAACTGTTGACATACCTCTTTCATCAAATTGTTGTTAAGATTAGCACCATTATCCGTGATGATCACTTTTGGGACCCTAAATCTACAGATGATATGGGAGTGAACAAAATTCACCACTGCCTTCTTGGTTACCTACTTGAAAGTCTTAGCTTCAACCCACTTAGTGAAATAGTCGATGGTCACCAGAATGAACCTGTGACCATTGGTAGCCGGCGGCTCAATAGGTCCAATGACATCCATGCCTCAGGTAACAAATGGCCATGGCACTGACATTGTATGCAATTTTGTCGGCGGAGAATGAATCAAATCTCCGTGTATCTAACATTGATGGCATTTCCGCACGAAATTGATACAATCACGCTCCATAGTGAGCCAATAGTACCCTGCTCAAAGAATCTTCTTTGACAATACATATCCGCTCATATGTGGCCCACAAACTCCAGCATATACCTCTGTCATAACTGTCGTGGCTTGACTGGCATCTATACATCTCAGCAATCCCAAATCTGGGGTTCTTTTGTACAACACTCCTCCACTGAGGAAGAATCCACTTGACAATCACCGAATGGCTCTTTTTTATCTCTGGTGGCCTGCTCCGGGTATATCCCCATCCTGAGGTACTCCTTTACGTCATAAAACCATGGCTCGCCATCCACTTCTTCCTCTACCATGTTGCAATAATCATGTTGATCACGAACCTGAATGTACAACGGGTCAACATAAATTTTATCTGGGTGGTGTAACATCGATGCTAAAGTGGCCAATGCATCGGCAACCTCATTATGAACTCTTGGGATGTGTCTGAATTCCACTGATCTAAATCGCCTTCTCAGATCGTGCAAACATTGTCGATATGGTATGAGCTTCAAATCCCGTGTTTCCCAATCACCCTGAATCTGATGCACCAGGAGGTCCGAGTCTCCCAAGACCAAAACATCCTGGATATCCATGTATGCAGCTAGTCGCAGACCCAAAATGCATGCCTCATACTCAGCCATGTTGTTGGTACAATAGAAACGTAGCTAAGCTGTAATAGGATAATGACGTCCGGTTTTAGAAATAAGTACTGCTCCTATTCCAACTCCCTTCACATTTGTGGCTCCATCAAAGAAAAGCTTTCAACCTGGTTCCTCAGGTAATTCCAACTCATCTATATGCATTACTTCCTCATCAGGAAAATACAACCTCAACGGCTCGTATTCTTCATCAACAGGATTCTCGGCCAAGTGATCGGCCAGCGCTTGGGCTTTCATGGTCGTCCTCATCACATAGACAATGTCAAACTCCGTGAGTAATATTTTCCATTTTTCTAACCTCTCTATAGGCATAGGCTTATGGAAAATATACTTTAGTGGGTCCAAAAGGGAAATGAGATAAGTAGTATATGAGGACAAATAGTGATTCAATTTCTTAGCCACCCAAGTTAGGGCGCAACATGTCTTCTCGAGTTGAGTGTATTTAACCTCGTATACTATAAACTTCTTGCTGAGATAATAGATGGCTTGCTCCTTCCTTCCTGTAATGTCGTGTTGCCCCAACACACAGCCAAACGAATTCTCCAGGACCGTTACATAAAGGATTAATGGTCTCCCCGGCTCAGGTGGAACCAACACAGGTGGATTTGATAAATATCCTTTGATCTGGTCAAATGCCTCCTGACATTCTGTCGTCCATTCTATCGTAGCATCTTTCTTCAGTAACAGAAAAATGGGTTCACAGGTTGCTGTGAGTTGTGAAATAAACCTGCTGATGTAGTTCAACCTTCCTAACAGACTCATAACTTCTGTCTTATTCTTCGGCGGTGGCAAATCTTGGATAGATTTGATCTTTGACGGGTCCAGTTCAATACCTCACCGACTGACGATGAATCACAACATCTTTCCATATGGAACTCCAAATGCACATTTGGTCGGGTTGAGCTTAATATTATATCTTCGAAGTCTTTGAAAAAACGTCCTTAGGTCTGCTACATGGTCTTCTTGATGCTTGGATTTTATGATCACATCATCCACGTACACCTCAATTTCTTTGTGGATCATGTCATGAAACACAGTGGTCATCGCTCTCATGTACATTGCCCTAGCATTTTTCAAACCAAACGGCATTACCCGGTAGTAATAAGTTCCCCACGGCATAATAAATGTCGTCTTTTCTGCATCTTATTCATCCATCAGAATCTGATGATACCCAGCATAGCAATCTACAAGAGATCCGAGCTCACGCCCGGCACAATTGTCGATCAAGATATGGATATTGGGTAAAGGAAAGTTGTCCTTTGGGCTTGCCCTGTTTAGATTGTTGTAATCGATACACACCCTGATCTTCCCATCTTTCTTCGGCACTGGCACCACATTAGCCAACCAATTAGGATATCGAGTGACATGGATAACCTTTGCTTGCAATGACTTGGTTACTTCCTCTTTAATCTTTACACTCATATCCGTCTTGAACTTTCTCAATTTCTGCTTGACGAGAGGGCATACCGGGTCAGTGGGCAATTTATGGACCACTAAATCTGTGTTTAACCCCGGCATGTCGTCATACGACCAGGCAAATATATCTTTGAATTCAATAAGTATATATCTTGGTGCAATGTGGATGCTTATTTTAGTTTCCCTGACATCGACTGCATCCCCTAAATTGATGGCTTCTGTGTCATTTAAGTTGGGCCTGGATTTTTCTTCAAACTGGCTTAGCTCCCTATTTATTTCTTCGAAGGCTTCATCCTCATCGTATTCTGATTCATTATCATAATCGACCTCTTGTATGGTTAGTTCGGAATCAGATTGATCTTTTAGACTAGATTGAAGATCCATTATGCATGTCATGTCGTTAAGACCAGTATGAAAAGAACTGTTCAGAAAAAAGAAAAGAAAGAAACAAAAATTAAAAATAAAAATAAAATAAGGAATGAAGAAGAAACTTTTCATTTTATTGAATCATGGGATAACAAAGTTTCACACTTTGGTGAGCAATAATAATAATAAAAGGGAATCTGGATTACAACCCTGGAATAATCCATAAAACAAAAAGGAAAATCAGAGCCAACTACCAGGACTCCCTCCAAGTAGGAAGAGGAGTAGCTGTCCAATTTTTGACATTGGCCCTAGGCCCAACAACTGTATGTCTGCCTTACTGGAACCCTCTCCAGCCTCTATCATGTTGACATCTGTGAACATTCTCTCAAAGCCCTGATTCAAATCTCTATCTGGCCCGATCAAGGGTCCAAGAACTTCCGGGACTGGTAACTTTCTGCACCCTGCTTTGACAAATGATCTGGACAGTCGTGGGATTGGATTAGGAAGGACCCAGACTCTTTTCTTCATCTTGCGGGCCCGCTTTACATCCGCTGCGGTAGGCTTGAATCCCAACCCAAAAGTATCCAGGTTCTTGGGCAAAGAAACTGGCTGGACCATTCCCTGCAGATCAATCCCCAAACTTTTTCCTAGTACAAACCCGTTGATCAACATCTCTGAGGCTATCATGAAGGTTGCAGCTGTGATTCTGGGAAGTGGAAGGCCCCCACCCTCAGGAATTTTGTCTACTGAGACTGCGTCAAAAACCTGATAAACTTATGGACCCTTGTCATCGTCGGTTTCTATGAAGGGCACAATGGTGTCACTGGCGGCATGTGTACCGTCATCCCCGTGTACTAGGATCTCTTGTCTATCCCATTCAAATTTGACCATCTGATGCAGTGTAGAATGCACAACTTTGGCTGTGTGGATCTAGGGTCGTCCCAATAGAATATTATATGTGTCACATCTATCACTTGAAATTCCATGGTGAACTTGACCGGACCAATGGTCAACTCTAGTATGATATCACCCACTATGTCAGTCCCTCCCCCATCAAAACCTCGGACGCAGACGCTGTTCTTGTGAATCCTATCATCATCCACCTTCAGTTTGTTCAGAGTGGCCAAAGGACAGATATTGGCACTTGAACCATTATCCATCAGTACTCGAGTGACCACCGAGTCTTCGCATTTCACCGTCAGGTAGAGTGCCCTGTTGTGTTCTGTACCCTCTACCGGCAACTCATCGTCAGAGAATGTCACTCGGTTTACCTCGAAGATTTTGTGTGCTATTTTCTCCAAATAGTTCACTGAGAGCTTGTCCGGTACATGGGCTTCATTCAGAATCTTCATTAATGCCCGACAATGATCACTTGAATGGATTAACAAGGATAGCAACGAAATCTGGGTCGGGGTCTTCCTCAACTGCTCTATAATTGAGTAGTCATGCGCCTTCATCTTCTTCAAAAACTCCTCTACTTCTTCTTCCGTTACTGGCTTCTTTATTGTTACAGGATTGGCCCTTCTCAATTCTGCGGGAACAAAACACCGTCCCGAACGAGTTAACCCTTGGGCCTCGCATATTTCTTCCATAACCTCCTTCCCCTTATGCATCACTGTCACTTGACTGTAGCTCCATGGTACAGCTTTCTCACTTGTTATCGGCAACTGCATTACTAGCCTGATAACAACTGGTTCTACCCGGTCCCCCTTCACTACCAACACTGGTGTGCTTGATACTCCCTACAGCACTACCCTGACTGATTCGGGCTTCTTTGCAGCAACAGACAAACTTTTCCTTACTACCACAAATGGCTTGTCATCTTCCTTTCCCAGCTGTACCACTGCCTTTCCACTGGTCAACTTTTCATTTGGACTGGCACGAATTATCATTACCGTTTGTGAGGGCTTTTTGGGTTTCCCTTCTTTGTGCACTAGTATGATCATGTGGGCCTCATGGTTCACTGGTAACGAGTTTTCATTGATGTTTGGTGCCTCTGGTGCCTACACCTCGATCCTATTTGTGTCAATAAGATCTTGTATAACAGTCTTCAACTTCCAACACTTCTCAGTATCATACCCGGGAGCCCCCGAACAATATTTGCAGCTCACTGAGTGGTCCAGATTTCTGGGAAGAGGATTTGGCAATTTGGGTTCAACAGGACTTAATAGGCCTATCTGCCTCAACTTGTGGAACAGAGTAGTATAGGTTTCTCCCAACAGAGTGAATGTTCTCGGCCTCTGCATCCTTTCGTTCCTGAAAGCCTGATTTCCGCGGAAGCTTGGTCCTGAAGGATTCCTGTAGGCCCTTGGTGGTGGATATGTGTTTTGTGGAGGTGGATATGTGTGTGGGGAAGTGGATATGTATGTTGGGGAGCCGGCGCACGCCATTGCGGGCGAGCCGGAGGCTGGGTGTAAGTTTGAGCGTGATGGACGGCAAAATGTGGCTCTTGTGGTGGGTAATAGGGTTGTGGAGGGTTATATGGAGTGTGCGGATAGTTTGGGTAATGGGGTCTTGGTTGGTAGCGAGGGGAGGGACCTCTAGATTTGGACCAAGTACCTGCTTCGACTGTTGCGACCTCTTCTCTCTTCTTTTTCCCTAGCGCACCCCTTGTGCCGCTTTGGATAGCCTGAGTTGTGGCCTTGATTACCGAATAACTCATTATCTTGTTGGACCTGAGTCCCTCTTCAACCATGCCGCCCATTTTTACTACTTCATTAAAAAGTTTACCAAGTGACCAAAGTAAGTTGGCTCCAAAGTTTGTAATAAGTAGTCTACCATTTCACCTTCCCTCATTGGAGGATCGACTCTTGATGCTTGTTCCCTCCAATGGAATCCGAATTCCCTGAAGCTCTGTCCAGGTTTTTTCTCAAGTTTTAACAGTGTGAGATGGTCCGGGACGATCTCAAGGTTATACTGGAAGTGACCTGCAAATGCTTGTGCTAGATCGTCCCAGGTATACCACCTGCTAGGATCCTGCCTCGTGTACCATTCGAGTGCGGACCCTCTTAAACTTTGACCAAAATAAGCTATCAGGAGCTCATCCTTTCCACCTACTACTCTCATATTATTACAGAAACCTCGTAGTTGTTCCATGGGATCACCATGTCCCTCGTATAGATCAAACTTGGGCATCTTAAAACCTACGGGCAATTGAACATCGGGGAAAGGACATAAATTTTTTTAGGCCACACTAACTTGGCCGCCCAATCCATGCATACTCTTGAAGGATTGCTCCAGGCTTTTCATTTTATGAAGCACTTCATCCTGCTCCGAATTCTTTGTCGGACTCTCAGTTTCTGCCGGGAGTTGGAGGTGAGGGGTGTAAGTGTATGGCTCGGGTGCTTTAAAGGTTGGTTCAGGGGGTAATACTGGTTATCGTGAGCCTGAAACAACGGCTCACTGGAGGATCTTTGCAGTGTGGCTGGTGGAGGTGCCCCGAAGACAGGGACAGTTGGCGGAAGAGGGTTTTGTTTGGGTGGTGGAGCTTGGGGATTATAGGAAGATTCCCCTTGATAGTATTGGGCAATGGGGAAGCTCGTTGATGGACCAGTGGGAGGGTGTTCCGGAGTCTGAGCTGGTAAGAGGGTAGGAGTAGGGGGAAGGGTTGGTGACGTTTGTCCCCTAGCCCAGGCTAGGTGCATCCCCTCTATCTCTTGTCTCAACCTGTCTACCTCCTCTTTCATCATTTGTATCTCTGTTTTTTCCTCCTCAACACTTTTGTCCGAACCAGACATACTTCTCAGAACATGCCTTTTTGATCTTGTGTGGTAATGGTACTCTGCCAGAACATTCTAACGAGCTAACTGTTTCGAAACTACAAACAACAAACTTGTTAGCGTTACATATTAACACATATTGCAATTTCACATTAGGGATGCAATGTTCCTAAGAAGTATAACCATTTCTATCATGTCTTTATTTCAACCGCATGCGTCATTCCAGCTTACTTTCTTTACCTCTCTTTTTATGTCCCTTTTTCCTTTCTTTTACTCACTTTGCTTCTTCTCTCTTTTTCTTTTTAGTGGTGGTCGAATCTTATGTGGATTTCCTACGTATCATATCCCCGCATGAATCATACCGGGCGTAGTTCTGCCACATAACTATGAAAGCAAATTTTGGGAATTTTCCATTTTCTTTACTGAAACATTATAATACAAACTAAACATTTTTTGGAAAGAACAAACCTAAGGTAAAACCAAATAAAAATAAAAATAAAAAAGTACTACCATGTTTTGATGAAAAGAGGATATACAGACAGACAACAGACTCTAAAACAAAACACTGACTCGAACTATAAATATATTAAGGCTCCAAAAGTTGGTGCCCGCGAGGCATCGTTCGGCCTTGTCGCGGGCTTAGGTGCGAGATCCTTTTCAAGTTGCTCCAGCTTGTACATTATCCGCTTGATAAAAATCATTACTGCTGACATGAAGGTAGTGCGGGTCATTTCTTCACACTCTCGACATTTCCTGGTGATAGCACTAGAAATAGTCAGAATCTTATTTCTGGTTTGATATTTCTCTAGGTGTAGGCGTTCTATCTGATCCCCTCTAACCTTCAAAACCAGAGAATCATGCAGATATTGTTTCTGTAACTGTTGTATTTCACCTTCCATTGAGGCCATCAGAGTACAGCAATGTTTACTCTCGATTTCAAAAGTCTTGGCTTGTTTATCCACCTTGCTCTTTAGGGTGGCCACCTTCCTTTTTAGACCGACAATGGTCTTTTAATAATCTTTCCTTGCCTGCTATAGGTACTATGTGCGCTCTTTTGTTCTCTTTGCCCATTTTACCTGGAGTTGCGCTATGGTACCCTCAGATTTCTTCAAATCATCCCGGCCCTCACCGATTTCCTTCTTTAGTCCGTAAATCAATCTTTCATCCGACCGACTCCTTTGCTGATTGTCAGCATCTATCCTCATTTGTTAGATCTGAGCCTTGAGAGCCTCATTTGCTTGGGCTAACCTGTTCTTCTCTCCCTCATCGGCAGTAACTTGCATCTTGTTCTCAAATTTCAGATCCTTGATCTGTTGTTTCAGCTTGCCTACTTCGGCCCCGTATTCGCACTCTTTGGTCAACCAGTCCCACGGTTCTTGTGACGCCTCATCAAACTCTTGAATGTAAGGTTTTTTGGTTGGCCTTTCGTGCTCAAGTTCTCTCCTGTACCAAGCAAGGTATCCCGGCGCCACTTCGCCTTTGGCCTGATCCTGCATGCAAGTATCTGCTTTTAAATATTGGCATTCACTCCAGATCTGACGAACTCTTGCTTCAGGGAATTGTCCATCGGGGTTAATCTCAATTACTTGAGAACTAAGATCTTCTTCCTGAGGCACTGTTTGGCATCTCCTGAGCTGTCTCAAAACCCGATATGGTGCGTAAGGCTGAATGCTCTTAAGCCCCATCAATAGAAAGTGGGCCCTAGATGTCGGCATATGGATGACCTCATCCACGGGCAACCATCCTAGTGTCCACTGTATTTGGCTGGCGGTGAGGGTCCGAAAGAATAATGTCCATGTTGTAACCCCCTCGGGTAGACTGACCCCCTGGATTCTTGTGTAGAACTCTTCTATGTACGTTTTCTTTGAGGAACCATAACTCAAGAGCTGGGATCGGTGGAAGAGATGCTCAGTCATCCATATTTGTAGTGTGAGCACGTGATTTTTGTTAACACGACAATTACTCCAAAAGAAATCAAAAAAATAAAACAAATGGTTTTGTTGTATAATTTTTGGAGTTTACGTGACACTTTTGGTAGTTATTTGTAGTGTTGTTTGTGATTGTTTAGTATCGTCGAACAAAATACAAAAAAATATGTACGTCGCATGTTGAGTTTAGGATGTCATTCTACTATTAGGAATTAATCAAACCATAATTTGGTTATTAAAAGGAAAATCACAAAATATGCATCTTTTATTCTACTTGTTGTCATTGAGTGATTTTATTTTAATTAAATGTTTATTGTGAGTGATAACTGTTTGTTTGAGTATTAATTAATATATTTATGGTTTTATTTTGATTTTTACAATTTAGTTAGTAATTTTGTGTGAATTAGAAATCAAAAGAAGAAAAGAATTGGTTTTTATAGGATAAATCGGAATTGGGCCAGTTTTAGACCCAAAAATCAGGCCCAAACTCACTAACCCAGTCCGGCCCCAGACGCAAAAGGAAACGACACCATTTTGGCACCCTCCATCTGAACCGTTGGTCAAACAGATCCAACGATCCAGGTCAAGCCTGTCATTAGTCCAAACGACGTCGTCTCTTTAAGTTAAGAGATCAAAGTCGTTGATCACCAATGATCCAACGGCCAAAAATCCAACCCCCGTCCCGTATATAAGTCTTACCCCTTCACCCCGCGCCCTAAGCCAACGAAACCCTAGCACCGCCCCCCTTTCCCCTCACCGTAAACCCGGCGGCAACAATACCGGTGACCCCTAGACTAACACCTCTAGGCCACCTCGACCCCCTAAACACAGATCTACAAACAGTATGTCTCGAATCTGCCCCCACCGTCTCGAATCTTCATTTGAAGATTCGAGCCGGACCCCAACCCATGCCAACCCCCCCCCCAAATCCATGTCAGGCACTCCCCTGACCTCTCTCGTGACCAAACCAGGCTTGGTTTGGTCCGAATCTAACCAGAAAAACTTGAATCCCAAATCTGCCCTAGGAACCCTAGAAGTCCAGAATCCGAGTTTTTGTCTGTTTAAACAAGAAGTTTGAGGTCTAATAGATTTTAATAGAAGTATTCTCAGTTGAGAACACTTCGATTAAAGTCCGTTCAACCCCAAAAGAGGTTCGAGTCAAAATATGAGACATGGTCATCTGATTTTCAATTCTTTAAGGTATTTTCTTCTTTTTTTCCTTGCCAGTTCATGTTGTTTGTTTTGCTTAAAGTTTGTTCATGTGTTTAAATGTCATTTCGATTTGTTTTCATTTTGTGTCGACTTTTCTGTCCACTTTACCCAGACCTTTTATTTGGTCGAGTTTTTCTTCATTTACTGATTGGGTGTTTGTGTGTAAACTATACAATAGACTGAAATTGAATTTGGTCGATTAATTAGTTTCTAGGGCAACCTTTTGTTTTGGTCAGTACAATTCGAATCACATGTTAATACTGTTGGATTCTGATCATTGGCTTTGATTGTATGTGTTGTGATTCGCGTAGTCAATTCGATATATGTCGTCAATTAGTTTCAGTCTGGAATGATAGTTAATTTGACTCATGCTATTTAATTTGATTTACTGAGGCATTGTTGAATCAGCTGAGAATTTATTGTCAATGTGTGTTAGTCTGTTATGTTAAGTTAGAAAACATTTAAGGATTGATTTATAGCTGCAGTCTAGGATAGATTTCAGACTTTAGTTTAAATTGATAGCATGTTTACTCACTTTGGGCCTTGGGCAGCATGTGTTTTGTCAGCTGTTAATGAATTAGAGTAAAATGGACAGCATGTGCTGTCAGGACATACTCATGCTGCCCCTATTTGCTTAATTTAATAAAAGATAGACCACTTTAATATTAAAGTTGAGGGCTGTCAGGGGAATCTCATGGGAGGGTTACGTTTCTTTAGTTTGTGAGTGGAAAAAAACAGGAGGAGAACATGGGGGAGTTCAATGGTTTAACAGGCTGGTGAATAGGTTGATTCTAGGGTATAAGAGAGGAGGTTTTCACTAGTTTAAGGGGCAAACAGTGAGGAGTTCAGAGAAAAGAGAGATTAAGAGCTCAAAAAAAAGATAGATGAGGGAGAGTTCTGAAATCAGAAAGGTAGGAGAGAAAAAGAACTGGAAAGGAAAAGGGGTTTTAGGACCAAAAGAGATTTGAGAACAAAGAAGAAGCTGAAAATTCTACTTTTATTCACTTTTTCTGTCTGAAATCAGCATCAACTGCTTTGTTCTATTCAAAACTTGGGTTTCTTTCCTTGAGTGTCCAAAGATCAAAAACTTTGTTCCACTGTTATTGCGGATCCATTTATTTTCTTCCCAGTCTCAACTGAACCTCTGAAATTTTGTTTTGTTTGGATATTTGAGTACTGTTTCATTGAGATAATTATGGTTCTATCCACTGGGGTGTATTCTGTTTGTTCGTTACTATTGTTGTTTGCTGCTGCCATCCTCTTGTTGCTATTGCTCCTTCTGACCCCTTTCTCCTCTTGTGTCCAATATCCAGGTACACACTTAAGCATTACGCTGATGTACAAAGAATTTTCAATCATTTGGTGTTGTACCAATAGTCTTATAGAGTATTAGTATATTTGTGTAGTTCTTTAGGTTGTGACTCAACAGGAAACACATTAGGTAGTTTCGTACTTAATTGAAACTTAGTTGTTTAGGTACTGTGATTTATAATGGTTCAGTTGTATGTATGATAATTATGCAATTTGTAAAATGCACGAGTAGTTGGTATATCAATAGCTAGGCTTCATCTTTAGTTATATTTTGTACATAAGGTACTGTTTCTAATCTTGCCAAATGTAATATAGTTTCTTTTTCATCATTTGAGCTAACTTTATTAAATCTGATTCCGTTAGGCAGTCTATAGAACCATGTTCGAATCCCATTAGTAGCAGTTTCTAGTAGTTAACTCCATTAATCTAGTTTAAATAAGTTTGTTTAAATTCGAACTTGAAGAACATTTAGCGTAAGTTTAGCATTTTCATTAATCTTGTATGTTAATCTCCTTTAGCAAATTAAAAGCATGTTCACCCATGGAATAAGGCACGAAACAATTCCCGCCTCGTAAATAATTAATCAGATAATTAACAAGAATCCGGGTTTGGCCAAGCGTGTAGTCCAATTAATATGTATTTTTCTTTCTTTCATTTCTTAGATACGAGCATAATAGAAAGAGTGTAGCCATTGTAGGTTTATCCTTTCGTAAGATGAGATGAGCCTCGCCAAATAAAATGCACAAACTGAGGGCCCTCATAAATGTATATATTAAAAATACTTAGAATTTGGGATGGGCCGTTTAAGCGAATTTCACGGCCTTCCTCAAAGATAATAACGTGTTAGTCTCTTTAGGCACGTTTTTAATAATATCACTTTCCTAAATTAGGGTGCGCATTTATGTGACCCAAATCCAAATCTCAACGAAGTCGGAATGTATTAACAACCACGGGTGCATTGATTGCGACGTGGTTTGAGATGCATTTTCACGACATTTGCAATTCTATTAAAAAATAATAATAATAATAATAATAATAATAAAAGCGGTTTAAACTTAATGAAAGCACATAAGTCATAACATGTATTAAAATCAGATATTTAGCCATTATAATAATTTAAGCGACCATGCTAGAACCACGGGATTCGGGGGTGCCTAACACCTTCCCTCGGGTCAACAGAATTCCTTACTTAGAATTTCTGGTTCGCAGACTTCATTTGGAAAGTCGAATATTTTCCTCGAATAAACCGGTGACTTGGGACACCAAAAGCCAAACCTTTCCCAAGTGGCGACTCTAAATTAAATAAATAATCTCATTTCGAATATTGTCACTTAAATTGAAAAAACTCCCTCGCGCATTTAACCCTTCGGGGCAGGCGCGCCAAAAGGAGGTGTGACAGCTCTGGCGACTCTGCTGGGGATTTGAGAACCCAGAACGTTAGTTCAGGGTTCAGAATTCGAGCTTAGAATAATTGTTATATTTGGCTTTATTATCTGATCTTTATTACATGTTTAGGCATAACGTGCTAAATGTTGTCTTTTACCGCTTTGATATTATCTGAACTGTATATAAACTGTGCCAAAACTCTTCTCTTCTTATCTCCGGGGAGAAGCTCGCTGGTCGAGACTCCCTATTCTGTTAGTATCAATACCTGAAATAAGAAAGAGGTCGGACAAGTTACAAAGCCGGACGATCTCGCGGGTCCCCGGTACGTAGCCCCCTCCTCGACTCGAGTTGTCTGCTCGGGTACACAGTCTAGAACACATACCCAGGTTATAAACCTAGTATAACAAAACCTCATGACGGATCCCTAGTAGGAACGTTTATTTACATCATGTTGCATTTGACATAGGGGACTCAACACAGGGGTTGGGTCCGTCTAGGACAGGCAACCTGAAATGAAAAGACCATCCTGTTGCATCCCGTTTGTTTTGCGCATTATGTGTTTCAGTTCTACATGCTGACCGGTTTCTAAAAAAAAGAACTTTAAAAAAAAAATAGCAGCGTAGGGAGATAATTACTTATTTTTGGAAAAATAAAACCAATGTCCAAGTAGTGTTGAAACCTCGCCGGAATTTTCTTAAAAAAAGAAAAATGAAAAATGAAAACAAAGTTTGTCTTTTAGTTTTGATTTATTAAAAAAAACATATATAAAAAAATTCCTTTTAATCACTTTCAAAATCCAAAAAAAAGTATTTGTTTAAAAATTTAAAAAAAAAGGAAAATTCAAAATTCAAAAAATGTTGTTTCTTTGTAGTATCTCTTTTATAAATTCAGACTAATAGTCCAAATACTTCCTTAAAAGATTTTTCGAAATTTCAAAAAAAGGGGTAAAAAAAAAGGGTTCAAAGAAAAAATATTTCTTTAGTCTTCATCTCTTTTCAAGAATAAAAAAAACAAAATATAAAAACATCCAGAAAAATATTTTTCTCCTTTTCTTTAAAAGATTGTATTCAGAAGGGGTTTAGTTTATTTACTCTACACCTGATCGGCCCGAACTACGCCGGTTTGATTCTCACAGGGTGCGAGATACATAGGCAACCCTCGTCGGGTCCAACCTCCCCTTTTCAAAATAGCCAAAATGTTAGAATTTTAATTTCGTCATGAATGAGTCGGGTAATGCCGTTTTGTCAAGGATAGCCGAATGTTTCCGAAAGGGACGCCGGAAGGCTGACTTTGCATAAACGGCCATTATTGGTCATTTTTATTTTTCTGACCAAATTTCCCAACAGCCTTAGGATCCTCGTCCCCGAGGCTCTGTGAGGCCGTGTTCCCCATGTTGGTTCATTACTAAAAAAAAGAGTCATAAATAAATCAAGTGATTGTTTTTGTCAAAGATAGTCGAATGTTCCCGAAAGGGACGGCGGAAGGCTGATTTTGCATGAACGGCCACTTTCAGTCATCTTTTAGAGTTTTTGATTGGTTGACCCTCACAGCCTTGAAATCTTCATCCCCGAAGTGCTGAAAGGCCGTGTTCGAAAATCGGATCTTCTTTTTAAAAAATATAGTCAAAATATTTTTGAGTCAAATCATTTTTTCTTAAAGTCACCTTAATAAATGTGCAGGATGAGCACAATGCAAAATGAACACTTTTCGATAATGACTAAAATCCCTGTCAAGTTACGGCTATGGTGGAATGATCTAGGTGCCGAATGGCAGGATGAGGTCAAGAAATATCTGAAAGGTCTCACGGGTTTATTGGAAATCCAGCCTCGGGGAGATATCATAAGAGCTTTGGTCACCTATTGGTCACCTACAATGTTTTCCACTTCTCCGATTTTGAACTCACCCCGACTCTGGAGGAAATGGCTGGGTACATCGAAAATGCTGAACTTCCATTAAGGCAAAAATACCTGGTTGCCCCAAGAGCTGTCATAGTGCATCGATTTCTAGACTCACTAAAAATACCCAGGACGGTCCATAACCCAGATTTGGCCGCCGGTTTTTGTAATCCATGCTTCATATACGACAGGTATGGTCATGTATGAGGACTCAACAATCCGATTAACAAGCTATGCAGCAAAGGTAGTCGTCAGAAGTGGGATGAGCACAGACGGGTGGCTTTCATGATAACATTTTTGGGCCTTCTGGTATTTCCGAGGAAAGATGGAAATATTGATCTGAAAATATCCGGGGTCGTCAGTACTTTGCTCACTCAGAATGACAGTACTCTCGCACCTATGGTGGTATCTGATATCTTTCGAGCTCTCACAGCCTGCAAAGCCGGGGGAATTTCTTCGAAGGGTGTAACTTGCTGCTACAAATATGGATGACTGAACATCTCTGCCATCGTTCCGAGCTTTTGAGCCATGGTTCCTCGAAGAAAACTTGCATAGAAGAGTTTTACACGAGAACCAAGGAGGTCAGTCTGCCCAAAGGAGTTATTGCATAGACTTCATTCTTTCAGACTCTCACTGCCAGCCAAATACAGTGGACACTGGGATGGTTGCCTGTTGATGAGGTCATGTATATGCCAGCAACTAGAACTCACTTTCTACTGATGGGACTTAAGAGCATTCAACCTTACGCGCCCTGCCGAGTCTTGAGACAACTCGGAAGATGCCAGATAGTACCACACGAGGAAGATCTTAGTGCTCAAACAATTGAGATAAGCCCTGACGGACAATTTCCTGAAGCAAAAATCCGCCAGATTTGGAATGAATGTCAATATTTGAAAGCAGATACTTGTGTGCAGGATCAGGCCAAAAGTGAAATGGCGCCAGGTTACCTTGCATGGTACAGAAGAGAACTTGAACATGAAAGGCCGGCTAAAAGACCTCACATCCTGAATTTCGCCGAGTCGTCGCAAAAGTAGTGGGATTGGTTAGCAAAAGAAAGAGGCTATCGAGCCGAAATCAGCAAATTGAAGCAACAAGTTGAAGGTCTGAAATATGAGCACAACGTGCAAGTTGCTGCCAATCTGGGAGAATAGAACAGGTTGACTTAGGAAAACGAGATGCTCAGGGCCCAGATCAAACAGATGAGGATAGATGCTGATAACCAGCAAAGGAGCCGGTCGGATGAACGATTGATAAAAGCTTTAAGGATGGAAATTGGGAAGTGTCGGAGTGAGTCAGAAAATACCATAGCAGGGCTCGAAGCACACTGGGCAAGAAGGACAGAAAAGCGTAACCGGCACCTGCGGCAGTTGGAAAGGGATCACGAGCGAACCATTGCCAATCTGAAGGAAAAGGTGGACAGAGCGTTTGAGCAAACCCGAACCCTTGGAGTTGAAAATAGACATTGCCGCAAGCTTTTATCCTAGATGGAAGTAGAAATTCAGTAGTGGCAAAATCAATGCCTCCAGGATTCTTCGGTTATGACAGCCCGTAAGGATCAAATAGAGCACCTACTCAAAGAAAGAAGGCAAACCAGGGATAAGATTAAGACCATTGCCCATGCCATCATCAGAAGGTGTCTACGATGTGAAAACATGACCAGCATTACCGTTCTCTCGGCAGTGATGATTTATGTCAAGCAGACCATGCATGAGCTGGAACAACTTGAAAAGGACCTCACACCTAAGACCGCGGCAAGGCCGAACGATGCCCCGCGAGCGAATTCTCGGAACCTTAATGTATTCATAGGTCGAGTTGGTCCGTCTTTTGCATCAAGGTGTATTAGTTTGTTGAGTCTGTACTTATTTCAAGACTTGTTATTTTCCTTTTTTCGAAAATGTTAGTTTGTAATAGATTGTTTCAGTAATAAAATGGGTGCTTCTTTTACACTCATCTGTTTCAAACTACGTAATGATCTGATTCACGCGGCATCGTGATACATAGGCAATCCTCATCGGATCCGGTCACATTTTTAACTGCAAATAACGAAAACGATAATAATAGGAAATAATAAAATAAAAAATAATAATAATAAATAAAGGAAAGCCTAAAGAGAAGCCGTAATGACGCATGTCTTCATTGCAAACATGTAGAAATTCACTTAACTGTATAGGTGCATCACGCCTCAACGTGCGATTACCTATCTGTTATTTGTTTCAAACTAACCGTTTGCTTGCTGCTGAGTTATCCAGGTTTTTAGAAAAGGTGGTTTGGTTCGGTGGAGGTCTGGCCTCACATTCATACTTCACGAGGTCGAAAGGAAGTGTTCAGTTACCCGTCGTTAAGTCGAGAGGGAGTATTCACACGTACTTCACAAGATCAAAGGGAAGCATAGAGATGTCTTCAGAAATTCATTTTCCGACAGCTCCTGTTTCCGAGGAGAGTTCAATCTCGGCAGTCCTGATGCCCGAGTCAGCAACTGCCGAGGGAAATAGAATCATGCGGCTCCGTATGTTAGAAATGTTGGATGACTGGAATAACAGAAAAGAGCCACTGATTGTAATCCCTGGGTTCCCTGAGTTGTTCTCCAGGACAAGTGGGACTTCCAACGTCCCCATAAGCTATCCAGCTACCCCATTCGGGTACCCAGCCATTTCAGCCCTCTCTGCTGGATCGCCCTCTGACTCTTATCCCTGAATGTCAACAACGGACGTAGCTACAAACATATTCACTGCACCTCTCTGTCCAATAGTGGCACAACCTGCTACACACAAGCTAAATTTTGACTCATCCTCATTCACATTCCAAGCACCATCATTCTCACTCGAACCAACTCGGTTCACCACCAGCACTCATCCTCGAGAACCTCAATACGAGTTTGCACCTGGGCAGGATCAAAACCCTAAAGCTGCTAAACAAGATGAGATGGCGAAAAGGATGAGGAGCCTCGAGCAGAGTTTGAAAGACATGCAAGGTTTAAGCGGACAGAAGAGTGTATCCTATACCGATCTATGCATGTTCCCTCACGTGCACCTACACATGGGTTTCAAAACCCCAAAGTTTGAGAAGTATGACGGGCACGGCGACCCCATTGCTCATCTCAAGAAGTATTGCAACCAGTTGCGGGGAGCCGGCGGCAACGAAGAATTGTTGATGGCATACTTCGGAGAAAGTCTGATAGGAATGGCTTCAGAGTGGTATATGGACCAAGACATATCTCGATGGCATATATGGGATGATCTCGCCAGAGATTTTGTGAGACAATTCCAGTATAACATTGACATTGCACCAGACAGAAATTCTCTGTCAAACTTGAAGAAGAAACCTTCAGAAAGCTTCAGAAAATATGCTATTAAATGGCGCGAGCAGGCATCGAGGGTAAAACCTCCCATGGACGAGATAGAAATGGTCACTACTTTTCTCTAGGCTCAAGCAGACTATTTCCAAAATATGATGTCATCCATGGGAAAGCCTTTCGCGGAAGCAATCAAGATCGGGGAGATGGTAGAGAATGGTTTGAAAACGGGTAGAATCTTAAGTCAAGAAGCCATAAGGGCAACCTCCCAAGCTATCCAAAGCGGGTCCGGAGGGATGGCAAGAGGAAAGAAAAAGGAAGAAACATCCATGGCGGCATCAGAAGCGAGGGAATATCGTAATCCTAGGCCCCGCTTTCCAGAAAGAACCTCACAGCATTACTACCCCCACCAAAATGTGACTTAGGCTCCTCAACCCTACATGGTCATGAATACCTAGCCCTATGTCCATCCTCGATAGCAAGCCAATCGAGGCCAAGCTCCACCTCCTAGAAATTAGCCTCCCTACTGGAACCACTATAATCCACAGCCCTCTCAAAATAACTTCTGCCCTCAGGAACCACCTAGAAGACGGACTTTCACACCTATCGGTGAACCATATTCTACCTTGTTCCCAAAGCTAGTCCAGATGGGTTTCCTGCAGCCAGTCCCCTAGACAAGGCACAATCCGGCATCACCTGCTTACAAAGCCGGTGTTAGGTGCGCTTATCATTCAGGAGCAGAAGGGAACGATACAAATGATTGTTGGACTTTGAGAAGGTTGGTTGAGAACTTAATAGAGCAGGGGAAGATAGTACTAAGGGACGAGGAGGTCCCAAATGTGACCAACAATCCGTTGCCCGCTCACAATAACGGGTAGTTGATTGGAATGATTTGTGAGGACAAATAATTTGACCCTGCCTTAAAAGCTATAATCGCCATCGTCGATGCAGGGAAAAGGCCTAAAACCACCCCGAAGCTAGAGAAAGGGGAAAAGAAGTTCAGTACTGTCAAAGTTGAGCCCGAAGAGAAGGTTGAGGAAAAGACAGTGACGATGGTGCCTGTGAGGAATGAAGTTCTTTACGTTCCACGAGGTCGAGCATAGAAGCCGCAGAGATTCGAAGTCAACAGGGCAAAACCAATGTACGTACAAAAAAGGGTCTATGTGGTCCGGGGGACAATTCAACCATCTCGGCTGAATGAGCCAGTGGTTATCGGACGCGTACCACAGAAGCCAATGACAGACCCGTCCACAGTACCGTGGAACTATTAGAGAACGTTGGTTACGTACAAAGGCAGAGAAGTCACGAGAGAACTTCCGGAGAGTACTTTCGTTGGAATGTATTCGAACACTCAAGAGTTAAATAACGCCACACGGAAACGCTTCCCACCCAAGGAACCTGTAAGCGTTGAGGATGCGGAAGCTTTCTTCCAAAAGATGAAAATGCCAGACTACGAAGTGGTGGATCAACTACGCAAGTGCCCCGAGCAAGTGTCCATGCTATCTCTACTGATGAGGTCGGCCGAACACCAAAAGATCTTACTCAAGACCCTGAACGAAGCGTACATACCAGTTGAAACCTCAGTCGAACAACTGGAACGAATGACGGAGAGGTTCTTCGCAGTTAACCAGGTTTCTTTCAGCAAGAACGACTTACCTCCAGAGGGAGCAGCTCACAACAAAGCCTTACATCTAACAGTTAAATACAAAGACTACTACGTCAAGCGGGTAATGTTGGATGGAGGTTTAGGTGTTGACATTTGTCCGCTCTCCACGCTGCAGAGAATGGAAATTGGGACTGGAAGAATCCGCCCCAATAATATCTGCGTAAGGGCTTTTGATGGTGTCAAGAGGGACACCCTGGGGAAAATAGACTTGGTGTTAACTATAGGACCAGTAGAGTTTGAAATAACTTTCCAGGTGCTTGACATGGATACGTCTTACAATTTTCTCCTCGGCAGACCCTGGATTCATGCGGTAGGGGCTGTGCCTTCCACTATTCACCAGATGGTGAAGTTTGAATACGAAGATCAGGAAATTGTGGTCCATGGAGAAGACGAACAGTCTATTTATCGGGACCCATCCATACCATATCTTGAATAAAGGGAAGTGAGCGAGCACACGGTTTATCAGGCTTTCGAAGTTGTGCTAGCAGAGCAGTATGAAGAAGGAATACCTTGTCCCTAACCTTTCTTGTCCAATGCCTCAATCATGGTGACTAAAGAAATGATCCGGCATGGATTCAGACCAGGGAAAGGGCTTGGACGAACGCTGCAAGGAATAATGGAACCCATCACCTTGCCTTCCCCTAAGAAACTTTTTGGGATAGGTTTTCAACCCACTCCAAAAGATGAAGAGTGGGCAAGGAAAAGGAAAAATGAGGGTTGGAAACTACCTCGGCCATTGCCAGATTTATACGAGACTTTCGTCGGACTGAAATACATCGAAGAAGAAGACGATGAGGTTTTCACGGCCGAAGAGATCGACGAGATATGTGGGGAAATGAGAGGAATGCTCTACGAAGCTCACATGGTTCAACCGGGAGAAGGCACAAGTGTCACACCTCCTTTTTCCGTACCCGAGAGGGTACAAGGGAGTTTTTTCCAATTAAAGGACAATCGAAACGGGATTGGTTTGTTTATTTCAGAGTTGCCACTTGGGAGTTTTAGGGTGTCCCAAGTCACCAATTTTAATCCCGAATCGAGGAAAAGAATGACTCCATATTACAGTCTGCGTACCAGAAATCCGGATAAGGAATTCTGTTAACTCGGGAGAAGGTGTTAGGCATTCCCGAATTCCGTGGTTCTAGCACGGTCGCTCAACTGTTATATTCGGCTTGATTATCTGATTTTATACAAATATGATTTTATGTGCAAATTTTAACTTTTTACCGCTTTCATAATTGTTATTATTATTTTCTACAAGGAATTGCAACGTTGTGAAAATATATCCCGAACCGCGTTACAATCAATGTACCTGTGGTCGTCGACACATTTTGACTCTATTGAGATTTGGATTTGGGTCACATCAATGTGCACCCGTGTTTAAGAAGGTTAAATTATTAAAGGTGCACCTAAAGCAACTAGCGTATTGTTATTTTGGGAAGGCCGTAAAATTCGCTAAACGGCCTGTCCCGAATTCTAAGTATTTTAATATATACATTTAGAGGGCCCCGCAGCTTGTGCATTTTTGTTTGTCGAGGCTCGTCTCATTTTTATTTAAAAGGATAAACCTACAGTGACTATATTTTCCTATTAAGTTCGTCTCTAAAATAAAAGAAAATCTCTTAATTAATTACATGCTAAAAACGTAACTTATTAATTATTAGTTTACGGCTAATGCGAATGGAAAATTGCGACCGAGTTTGTACAAAGAAAAACTGCTTTCATTCTATATTCTATTATTCAATAATACTAAAACGTGAGATTGACACACCATAATATCAAAACAGATTAACTATTCTTTGATTAATTTAAACTAACATTATTAGATGAAGAAGTTATACATATGTGACATCGTTACTAATTTAATCAATCAACTACATTTTTATACAAAGAAAAGAAAATTATATTCAACCACAAATCTAAACAGGAGGAATTCAACAGGAACAAAGCCTGATTAATATTTCATTTTTGCTTCAAGCCGAGATTGTACAAATGTGTACCTGGAAACAGCAGTACAAGAACAAAAGAAGGAGAAGTCAGCAGCAGTAATAACACAGCAACAGCAGATTCAGCAACACCGCAAACCAGTACAGTAGGAATAGCAGAAAACCCAGGAGACTATAAACGACTCCAAGTATAGAGAAGAAGTAAAAGGCAGGAAGGTTCTGACTATTTCAGATCTTAAGCGAGGCAATGAAGCAGTAACTATTCTTTTTCAACTTCAAAACTCTCCAAAATGAATTCTGCCCCTGTATATTCAGTGTATCCAGAATGTATATCGGGTGTATACTTCTCACTCCGCCCCCTCTTTTTTTCTTCTCTCTATCTAGTTTTTCCTCTCTTTTTTTCCACCCTTCTTCCTAAATTTTCTCTTCTATTTATAGCAAAATTTTCGAAATTTTCAGATTTATTTTTTTATTATTTTATTATTTTTTTAATTAAAAGAAATCCCACTTACAAATTGCTTTTATTTTTTTAGAAAAAGAAATCCCACCTTTATTTACTTTTATTTTTAAAATTCCAACTTTAATTACTTTATCTTATTTAAAATCCCACTTTTTATTTTTTTAAAAGAGAATCTCACTTTATTTAACTTTTCTTTAAAAAACAAACCACTATCTTTTCTTTTTCTTTTAAAAATGCTACTTTCAATTACTTTAAATTTTTTAAATTTTTAGATACCTTTATATTTATTTTTTAATTCCAACCTTCTTTTACTTTTAAATTTTTTAAAAATTTCCACAAAACTTTTTATTTTTTTTAAATTTTCTACATTCTTTTACTTTTTTAAAAAAAAAGAAGAGAATTTCACCTATTTTTACTTTTATATTTTTTTATTCAATACTTCCCTTTTTCTTATTTTTTTTAAATCATTCCCGAAATTATTATATATTTTTAAAAAAAATAAAAAATAAAAAATAAAAATAAAATAAAATATTTTCGGATTTTTTATATATAAAAAAACAAAAAATAAAACTATTAATAGTGATAATTCACCTTTTATTTTTTATTTTTTTGGTTTTGTTTTGTGTTGGACAAAAATGAAGAAGGGGTGTTGGGTTAATGGAGCGGACCGGGTCATGGGGAAAGTTGGGCAATTATTTGGGCCTGTGGTTTGAAATTGAAGAAGTGGCCCAATCCGATTTTTCTTTGTATTTTTGTTCTCTTTTCTTCTTTTATTTTTCTAAAACTAAATTATAAAAGTACTTAAATTATTATTAAGAACTAAATTAAGTTATAAAAGCGCAAATTAACTTCCAATAACAATTAACGCACAATTAAGTAATAATTAAGCATAAAATTGTTCATTTGGACATTAAATGCTAAAAATGCAAAAGATGCCTATTTTTGTAAGTTTTAATTTTTGTAAACAAATTTAATTACTAACAATTGTAGAATTAAATCCTACATGCAAAAATGCGACATATTTTGTATTTTTTATTAATCAAATAAACATGCATAGACAAACATACAAATAGTTACACAAAATATCACAAAAAATTGCACACCAAGAAAAATTATTTTATTTTTGAATTTTTTGGGAGTAATTCTCATATAGGGCAAAAATCACGTGCTTACAACAAGCACCGCTGAGATGCTATATGTGGGGCCAAATGCCAAGCTTCGAAATTGGGAGGCCACGCCGTTCCCGACTAGGCAGGAGTCCGGGTAGACCTGTCCTGCCACCTTTCCTGCCACCTTTCCTGCATCACGAGTTATCTCCAGGATGTAACTCAGATGTTTTTCCTTTAGTTTCTTGTTTTGAATTCCTGAAATATAAACTTTGTTATCTTCCAAATCCCAAGAAATAAAAATCAGTGTTTTCTCATTTTTCCTTTATTCTGATTTTTTTTATTTTCCTTTATCTTTTCTTTCATTTATAATAATGTGGCTTTAAATAATATGACATGCTTGCAGACTTCACGCCCAGATCACAACGAGTTGTTTAATTGTGAAATAATGAACCAAGAATCAGAATATGACGAAGAAGAGGCTTTTAGGGAGATAAATCGAGAATTGGAACACTTTGAGAATAAACCTAAGCCGAATCTGAATGACACTGAACCGGTTAATTTGGGAACTCCTGAAGAAATCCGAGAGACCAAAATAAGCATTCACACGGACGGGAAAACGCGAAACGCGATAATTCAACTCCTTTTTGAATTTAAAGACGTGTTTGTTTGGTGATACGATGACATGCCAGGATTAGGTATTGACCTAGTGGTGCATAAATTTCCAATCCACCCTGATTGTCTTGCAGTTCAACAAAAGCAGAGAAAGTTCAAAACTGACGTCAGTGACAAGATTAAAGAAGAAATCACCAAGCAGTTGAAAACAGGAGTAATTCGGGTAGTCCAGTACACCACGTGGTTGGCGAATGTGGTTCCAGTGCCGAAAAAAAATGGGAAGACTCGGGTATGTGTGGATTATCGAGATTTGAATAGGGCGAGTCCCAAAAACAATTTCCCTTTGCCCAACATCCACATCCTTGTTGATAATTGCGCCAAACATGAGATACAGTCTTTCGTAGATTATTACGCTGGATATCATCAGGTGTTGATGGATGAAGAAGACGCCGAGAAAACTGCCTTTACTACTCCTTGGGGCGCTTACTGTTATCAGGTTATGCCATTCGGTCTGAAGAATGCTGGGGCAACTTACATGAGAGCGATGACTGCCATTTTTCATGACATGATGCATCAAGAGATAGAGGTGTATGTGGACGACGTGATAGTCAAGTCCAGGACTCGGGACAATCATATCCAAGACTTGAGGAAATTCTTCAATAGACTGAGAAAGTACGACTTGAAGCTGAACCCGGCCAAATGCTCCTTCGGAGTCCCATTAGGCAAGATTTTGGGCTTCATAGTAAGCAGGAGAGGTATCGAGTTAGATCCAACAAAGATAAAATCTATCCGAGATCTACCTCCCCCAAGAACGAAGAAAGACGTGATGAGTCTATTGGGAAGGTTAAACTATATCAGTCGATTCATTGCCCAGCTGACTAGCACATGTGAGCCCATATTCAAGCTATTGAGGAAGGATGCGGCGATCAAATGGACGGCTAAATGTTAAGAAGATTTTGACAAGATCAAAGAATATCTTTCAAATCCCCCAGTTTTGGTCCCGCCAGAGCTAGAGAGACCCCTGTTCTTGTATCTGACAGTCTTGGAAAATTCTTTCGGTTGCGTCCTCGGGCAACATGACATAACCAGAAAAAAGGAGCAGGCAATCTATTACTTGAGCAAGAAATTCACCAGCTACGAGGCCAAGTACACTTTGTTGGAAAGAACGTGTTGTGCTTTGACGTGGGTTGCTCAAATATTGAGACATTATCTCCAAGCTCACACTACTTACCTCATAAGCAGGTTGGATCCTTTGAAGTACATATTTTAGAAACCAATGCCTACTGGAACACTGGCCAAATGGCAAATCTTGCTTACTAAATTTGACATAGTCTATGTCACCCGCACGGCAATGAAAGCCCAGGAATTAGCGGATCATTTGGCCGAAAACCCGGTTGATGAGGAATACCAACCATTGAGTACTTATTTTCCGGATGAAGAAATAAACATTGTAGAAGTAGTCTCGGAAAATGCTCATGTTTGGAAGATGTTCTTTGATGGGGCCGTAAATGCCAAAGGTGTAGGAATCGGGGCAATTTTGATCTCACCCTCTGGTCAGCACTATCCTGCTATAGCTAGACTGCGTTTCTTTTGCACGAACAATACAGCTGAGTATGAAGCCTGCATCATGGACATGCATATGGCGATCGATCAGGATGTTGAAGATTTATTGATTATGGGGGATTCTGACCTAATTATCCGGCAAGCCCAAGGTGAATGGGAAACTCGGGATGTCAAGCTTATTCCTTACCGACAGCACGTGGAGGACCTCGGCAAGCATTTCAAATCAATAGAGTTCAGGTATATCTCGCGGTGTCACAATGAACTAGCAGATGCACTTGCTACCTTAGCTTCAATATTACCCTACCCAGGCAACGCCCACGTCGATCCTTTGGAAATCCAAATCAGGGAAAGACACGGTTACTGTAATGTAATCGAGGCAGGATCACATACACAGCCATGGTACCATGATATCAAGAGGTTCTTGGAGACGCAAGAATACCCCGAACATGCTACTGGAGATCAAAAGAGGACTATCAGGCGGCATGCAACAGGTTTCTTTTTGAGCGGTGAGGTACTGTATAAAAGGACCCCAGACCTCAATTTGTTAAGATGTATTGACGCCGAGGAAGTGGGAAGGATCATGCATGAAGTACACGCAGGAGTGTGCGGGCCCCACATGAACGGGTATGTTTTGGCAATGAAAATCCTTCGAGCAGGTTATTACTAGATGACCATGGAAAAGGACTGTTTTAGCTTCGTTCGAAAGTGTCATCAGTGTAAGATACACGGTGATTTGATTCATGCACCTCCCACAGAACTGCATCCCATGTCTGCACCTTGGCCATTTGTTGCTTGGGGCAAGGACGTCATTGGTCCGATCGAGTCAAAAGCCTCAAATGGACACAGATTCATATTGGTTGCTATCGACTACTTCACGAAATGGGTAGAAGCTGTCACTCTCAAGTCAGTCACTAAGAAGGCTGTGGTGGATTTTGTACATTCAAATCTTATCTGTCGTTTCGGTATTCCTGCAACTATCATCATAGATAACGTGGCAAACCTGAATAGTCACTTGATGGGGGATGTATGCGAACAGTTCAAAATAACGCATAAGAACTCCACTCCTTATCGGCCCAAGGCCAATGGCACTGTTGAAGCAGCAAATAAGAACATCGAGAAGATTTTGAGGAAGACGATCCAGAGTTCCCGACAATGGCATGAACAGTTACCCTTTGCATTGTTGGGATATCGCACTACAGTACGCATATCAATAGGGGCAACCCCTTACTTGTTGGTGTATGGGACCGAGGCTGTGATACCAGCAGAGGTAGAAATTCCTTCGCTCCAAACCATTGTCGAAGCAGAAATTGAAGATAGCGAGTGGGTTAAGACTTGATTAGAGCAACTGACTTTGATTGACGAGAAACGAATGGTTGTGGTTTGTCACGGGCAGTTATACCAACGAAGAATGGCCCGTGCTTACAACAAGAAAGTCCGACCCAGGAATTTTGAAGTGGGTCAACTGGTATTGAGGCGCATTCTGCCACATCACTAGGAAGCGAAAGGAAATTTTGCTCCTAATTGGAAAGGCCCATACATCATCAGGAAGATATTGCCGAGAGGAGCATTGTATCTGGGTGATATTGAAGGAAATGATCCTGAAACAGCAGTGAATGCGGATGCAGTCAAAAGTTACTATGTCTGAGTTTTACTTCAGTGGTCCTGACACATTTGAGATGATAAAAGTTTTATTCCCACTACCCCAAACACTATCAACTCTCTCTACAAGCCCTTTGAGCCGGTTACATTTCTTTGGCTACCTATCAAAAAAAATATTGATTTAGCCTGAACTACGTCTGACTTGATTCCGAAAGGATACGTAGGCAGCCTTTCTCTGGGGTTCAGTCATACCAAAAATAAAATCCAATTTACCCTGAAATTGAAACTGGGGCACACCAAACGGCTTAGAAGTTGTAGTTTCATCTACCATTCTTTTACCAAGCACAAGTCCTTCGGATCAATTGCCAAAGGCAGGGGAAGCCAAGAGATATCATGATTGGAGGCCGGTACATTCAGAATTGAGAGAAATAAAACGAGAGAGTCTTATCTGTGAAAACATTCGGGCACCGTGAGGCGACGGGAGTAGAGAAATCAAAAATGAGAGAGCTTGTTTAGTAAAAACTCGCAAAGAGTGCTATCAAGCGACAACCAGAAGAGAAACGAGAGAGGTCGACTAGTGAAAACCCGCAAAGGGCGCTGTCGGCCAAAAGGATGATTCCACCTCAGGAAGTCTTGGAAAAGTTCCACCGGTTTGGAAACATAGATCCGTTCGTTGAAGGTCAGGCGTCCAGTCTAAAAAGCATGTCATGTCAATTTAAAGTCAGCATGTTTTCCTTAGATAAGTCTTTCTTGTCCCGAAAGAGACACTTCTCTTCTAAAATTTGCTTTCTCCGTTCTTTGTTTTACTTTTCTTTGAATCCATTTCATTTTTAACCCCAAGTTCCAAATATACTGGAAAGAATAGGTGGCAGGACCGGTTTCACGGAGCTCCGTTTCGTAAGAAGTAAATACCCCGCTTCAGTGGTATGTTTGTCCAATCCCGATTGATCATGATGTTGGTTGCATTCGAATTAAAGCCACACACACCCACACAAAAATATATATATAATAAAAAAAACGACAAATCCCCACAGGGTCTCCCTTTGTACAAATCCCCACAGGGTCTCCCTTTGTAAAAATCCCCACAGAGTCTCCCTATGTAAAAATCCCCCAAAGAGTCTGCCCCAGCAAATCCCCACAGAGTCTCCCCAATAAAAATTCCCACAGAGCCTCCCTGTGTAAAAATCCCCCAAAGAGTCTGCCCCAGCTAATCCCCAACGAGTCTGCCTTGAACCAAATCCCTACAGAGTCTCCCCAATAAAAATCCTCACTGAGTCTGCCTCGGTAAAAATCCCCAAGTAGAATGGGATAGAAGAACCAAAGCCTTACACGGACAAATCATCACAAAATCTGGGAATGCGAGTTTGAGCAGTTTTAAAAAGGGTTTCGCCTGTTGAATCCAACCAATGGCAGAGTTTCTCAACAGGAATAAGGATGGGACAAAGCAATTGGAACAATCAAGGCCATCGAACCAACCACCATTTCCAAACTGACAATTGTTCTTTGTTTGGAAAATTGAAACAGGTGTGATCCAAAGCAACCGTGCAAGAAGAAGGTGTCGCCCAAAAAGAAAAGAAATACATGAGTGCAAAAAACAGCTTTGCAATAAGGAATCTACCCAAAAGGGAAGTTTCCCCAAAATTCTCTCCTGCATTTTACTAAACAAAAAAATAATAATAAAAAAGAAGTAAGAAGAAAACCCAAAAAAGGGGGGTTAGTTAGAATCCCCAATCCCTGAGTTGAGCACTTTTCTGTTTAGCCAACATTAGGGCTCCAACCCCTGAACTGAGCGTTTTTCTGTTAAGCCGACATTAGGGCTCCAATCCTTGAGTTGAGCACTTTTCCGTTTAGCCAGCATTAGGGCTCCAATCCCTGAACTGAGCATTTTTCTGTTAAGCCGACATTAGGGCCTCCAATCCTTGAGTTGAGCGTTTTTTCATTTATCCAGCATTAGGGCTCCAATCCCTGAACTGAGCATTTTTCTGTTAAGCCGACATTAGGGCTCCAACCCCTAAGTTGAGCCCTTTTCCATTTAGCCAGCATTAGGGCTCCAATCCCTGAACTGAGCATTTTTCTGTTAGCCGACATTAGGGCTCCAATCCCTGAGTTGAGCACTTTTTCATTTAGCCAGCATTAGGGCTCCAATCCCTGAACTGAGCATTTTTCTGTTAGCCGACATTAGGGATCCAATCCCTGAGTTGAGCATTTTTGTAGCTAGCATTAGGGCTCCAATCCCTGAACTGAGCGTTTTTCTGTTAGCCAGCATTAGGGCTCCAACCACTGAACTGAGCATTTTTTCTGCTAGCCGACATTATGGCTCCAATCCCTGAGTTGAGCACTTTTCCATTTAGCCAGCATTAGGGCTCCAACCCCTGAACTGAGTATTTTTTCTGCTAGCCGACATTAGGTCTTCAATCCCTGAGTTGAGAGTTTTCCTGTTAGCCGACATTAAGGCTCCAATCCCTGAGTTGAGCGCTTTTCCATTTAGCCGACACTAGGGCTCCAATCCCTGAGTTAAGCATTTTGTTTTAGCCAACATTAGGGATCTAATCCCTGAACTGGGCATTTTTTCTGTTAGCTAGCATTAGGGCTCCAATCCCTGAACTGAGCATTTTTTCTGTTAGCCGACATTAGGGCTCCAATCCCTGAGTTGAGCACTTTTTTATTTAGCCAGCATTAGGGCTCCAATCCTTGAACTGAGCATTTTTCCTGTTTAGCCGACATTAAGGTTCCAATCCCTGAGTTGAGCAACTTTCCTTTAGCCAGCATTAGGGCTCCAATCCCTGAGTTGCGCATTTTTACCTTTTGCGACATTAGGGCTCCAATCCCTGAGTTGCGCTTTTTAGACTAGAGTTGTCTCATTCCCTCATCAATCTTATAGATTATTATGGCAATTAACTCACGAAATGTTCCTAGTGAAACTAGGGCAGAAAAATTTCGTTCATTTGTTTTGTTTGTCTCAGTAGGTCTGACCTCGAGGCGCATGGATCGAGACGACCTACGGGATGAGTCCCAATCCAGAATAAAGAAAAGAACAAAAAGAAGATGTTCCCAAATATCGGAACAAACAAAGGGCAGGTCGCTCAAAATTTGATCAAATCCCCGAGCTCCGCCAATCCCGTCTCACTCAATACTGCAGAAATAAACAAGCACCTATAACTTGTAAGCATCAAGATTCGGATCGAAGTCTACAAGCAAAATCAGCTAAGACCCAAGATCAAGTTGTAAAAGAATTATAGATAGGAATCTTGTAACTAGTGGTTGACAGGCATAAGTAGCTAGTTCAGTTTCAATTTCCTTTGTTTGTAATAAGGAGGTCAGTAAAGCAGTCGTAGCAACAGCGACAGCGGTAACAGCAAGCATTGCAATCCCATGGTAGTCCCAGCTACCAAAGTTTCCCGAACTACATTGACCTTATTCCTGTTTAGCCCAGGATATGTAGGAAATCTTTGAAGCAAAGATTCAGTTAAATCTTTCGAAAAATGTGCTTCACACGGAGTATCCCAATGGGCAAAATCGCTCATATCCGCTCACTTTTTCTTTGCACGAAAACTCTTCGTGTTTTCGGACAAAGAGGGGCAGCTGTGAGCACGTGATTTTTGTTTACACGACAATTACTCCAAAAGAAATCAAAAAAAATAAAACAAATGGTTTTGTTGTACAATTTTTGGAGTTTACGTGGCACTTTTGGCAGTTATTTGTAGTGTTGTTTGTGATTGTTTAGTATCGTCGAACAAAATACAAAAAAATATGTACGTCGCATGTTGAGTTTAGGATGTCATTCTACTATTAGGAATTAATCAAACCATAATTTGGTTATTAAAAGGAAAATCACAAAATATGCATCTTTTATTCTACTTGTTGTCATTGAGTGATTTTATTTTAATTAAATGTTTAGTGTGAGTGATAACTATTTGTTTGAGTATTAATTAATATATGTATGGTTTTATTTTGATTTTTACAATTTAGTTAGTAATTTTGTGTGAATTAGAAATCAAAAGAAGAAAGGAATTGGTTTTTATAGGATAAATCGGAATTGGGCCAATTTTAGACCCAAAAATCAGGCCCAAACTCACTAACCCAGTCCGGCCCCAGACGCAAAAGGAAACGACACCGTTTTGGCACCCTCCATATGAACCGTTGGTCAAATAGATCCAACGATCCAGGTCAGGCCTGTCATTAGTCCAAATGACGTCGTCTCTTTAAGTTAAGAGATCAAAGCCGTTGATCACCAATGATCCAACGGCCACAAATCCAACCCCCCTCCCGTATATAAGCCTTCACCCTTCACCCCGCGCCCTAAGCCAACCCCCCCCCTCCCTTGAGTCGTCTCCCTCACCAGACCCAAACCCCACGAAACCCTAGCGCCGCCCCCCTTTCCCCTTACTGTAAACCCGGCGGCAACAACGTCGGTGACCCCCAGACTAACACCCCTAGGCCACCTCGACCCCCTGAACACAGATCTACTAACCGTAAGTCTCGAATCTTCCCCCACCATCTCGAATCTTCATTTGAAGATTCGAGCCAAACCCCAACCCATGCCAAACACCCCCAAATCCATGCCAGGCACTCCCCTGACCTCCCTCGTGACCAAACCAGGCTTGGTTTGGTCCGAATCTAACCAGAAAAACTTGAATCCCAAATCTGCCCTAGGAACCCTAGAAGTCCAGAATCCGAGTTTTTGTCCGTTTAAACAAGAAGTTTGAGGTCTAATAGATTTTAATCGAAGTATTCTCAGTTGAGAACACTTCGATTAAAATCCGTTCAACCCCAAAAGAGGTTCGAGTCAAAATCCAAGACATGGTCATCTGATTTTCAATTCTTTAAGGTATTTTCTTCTTCTTTTCCTTGCCAGTTCATGTTATTTGTTTTGCTTAAAGTTTGTTCATGTGTTTAAATGTCATTTCGATTTGTTTTCATTTTGTGTCGACTTTTCTGTCCACTTTACCCGGACCTTTTATTTGATCGAGTTTTTCTTCATTTACTGATTGGGTGTATGTGTGTAAACTATACAATCGACTGAAATTGAATTTGGTCGATTAATTAGTTTCCAGGGCAACCTTTTGTTTTGGTCAGTATGTTAATAGTGTTGGATTCTGATCATTGGCTTTGATTGTATGTGTTGTGATTCGCGTAGTCGATTCGATATATGTCGTCAATTAGTTTCAGTATGGAATGATAGTTAATTTGACTCATGCTATTTAATTTGATTTACTGAGGCATTGTTGAATCAGCTGAGAATTGATTGTCAATGTGTGTTAGTCTGTTATGTTAAGTCAGAAAACATTTAAGGATTGATTTATAGCTGCAGTCTAGGATAGATTTCAGACTTTAGTTTAAATTGATAACATGTTTACTCACTTTGGGCCTTGGGCAGCATGTGTTTTGTTAGCTGTTAATGAATTAGAGTAAAATGGACAGCATGTGCTGTCAGGACATACTCATGCTGCCCCTATTTGCTTAATTTAATAAAAGATAGACCACTTTAATATTAAAGTTGAGGGTTGTCAGGGGAATCTCATGGGAGGGTTACCTTTCTTTAGTTTGTGAGTGGAACAATCAGGAGGAGAACACGGGGGGAGTTCAATGGTTTAACAGGCTGGTGAATAGGTTGATTCTAGGGTATAAAACAGGAGGTTTTCACTAGTTTAAGGGGCAGACAGTGAGGAGTTCAGAGAAAAGAGAGATTAAGAGCTCAGAAAAAAAGATAGAGGAGGGAGAGTTCTGAAATCAGAAAGGTAGGAGAGAAAAAGAACTGGAAAGGAAAAGGGGTTTTAGGACCAAAAGAGATTTGAGAACAAAGAAGAATCTGAAAATTCTACTTTTATTCACTTTTTCTGTCTGAAATCAGCATCAACTGCTTTGTTCTATTCAAAACTTGGGTTTCTTTCCTTGAGTGTCCAAAGATCAGAAACTTTGTTCCACTGTTATTGCGGATCCATTTATTTTCTTCTCGGTCTCAACTGAACCTCCAAAATTATTTTTTGTTTGGATATTTGAGTACTGTTTCATTGAGATAATTCTGGTTCTATCCACTGGGGTGTATTCTATTTGTTCGTTACTATTGTTGTTTGCTGCTTCCATTCTCTTGTTGCTATTGCTCCTGCTGACCCCTGTCTCCTCTTGTGTCCAATATCCAGGTACACACTTAAGCTTTACGTTGATGTAATAATAACAATGGGTGTGAAATGAAAGGCGCGAAGAATTTTCAATCATTTGGTGTTGTACCAATAGTCTTATAGAGTATTAGTAGATTTGTGTAGTTCTTTAGGTTGTGACTCAACAGGAAACACATTAGGTAGTTTCGTACTTAATTGAAACTTAGTTGTTTAGGTACTGTGATTTATAGTGGTTCAGTTGTATGTATGATAATTATGTAATTTGTAAAATGCACAAGTAGTTGGTATATCAAAAACTAGACTTCATCTTTAGTTATATTTTGTACATAAGGTACTGTTTCTAATCTTGCCAAATGTAATATAGTTTCTTTTTCATCATTTGAGCTAACTTTATTAAATCTGATTCCGTTAGGCAGTCTATAGAACCATGTTCGAATCCCATTAGTAGTAGTTTCTAGTAGTTAACTCCATTAATCTAGTTTAAATAAGTTAGTTTAAATTCGAACTTGAAGAACATTTAGCGTAAGTTTAGCATTTTCATTAATCTTGTATGTTAATCTCCTTTAGCAAATTAAAAGCATGTTCACCCATGGAATAAGGCACGAAACAATTCCCGCCTCGTAAATAATTAATCAGATAATTAACAAGAATCCGGGTTTGGCCAAGCATGTAGTCCAATTAGTATGTATTTTTATTTCTTCCATTTCTTAGAGACGAGCATAATAGAAAGAGTGTAGCCATTGTAAGTTTATCCTTTCGTAAGATGAGATGAGCCTCGCCAAATAAAAAGGCAAATTGCGGGGCCCTCAATAATTGGTCATAATAAATACTTAGAATTTGGGATGGACTGTTTAGTGAATTCCACTGCCTTCCCCAAAGATAATAACGCGTTAGACTTTTTAGGCGCGACTTAATTAAATTACATTCTTAAATTCGGGTGCGCATTTATGTGACCCAAATTCAAATCTCAACGGAGTCGAAATGTGTTAACAACTACGGGTGCATTGATTGTGACGTGGTTCGAGATGCATTTTCACGACGTTGCAATTCTATAAAAATAAATGATAATAATAAAAGCGGTTTAAACTTAATAAAAGCACATAAGTCACAACATGTATTTAAATCAGATATTTAGCCATTATAACAATTTAAGCGACCGTGCTAGAACCACGGGATTCGGGGGTGCCTAACACCTTCCCTCGGGTCAACAGAATTCCTTACTTAGAATTTCTGGTTCGCAGACTTCATTTGGAAAGTCGAATATTTTCCTCGAATTGGGATTCAAGATAAACCGGTGACTTGGGACACCAAAAGCCAAACCTTTCCCAAGTGGCGACTCTGAATTAAATAAATAATCCCATTTCGAATATTGCCACTTAAATTGGAAAAACTCCCTCGCGCATTTAACCCTTCGGGGCAGGCGCGCCAAAAGGAGGTGTGACATGTAGCAATAAGTTACACCCCTCAAAGAAACTCCCTCCGGCTTTGCAGGCCGTGATAACTCTAAAGATATCAGATACTATCATAGGCGCCAGAGTGCTTTTGTCTTGAATGAGCAAAGTACTGATGACCCCGGCTATTTTTAGATCAATGTTTCCGTCTTTCCTTGGGAATACCAAAAGGCCCAAAAAGGTTACCATAAAATCCACTCGTTTATGCCCGTCCCACTTCTGACGGTTACCCTTGCTGCATAACTTGTTGTCCGGGTTGTTGAATCCCCCGACATGACCGTATCTGTCATATATGATGTGCGGATTACAAAAACCTGCGGTCAAATATAGATTGTGGATCGTCCTAGGTATTTTTAACGAATCTAAGAACCGATGCACAGTGACAGCTCTTGGAGCAACCATGTATTTTTTCCTCAACAGAACTTCAGCATTTTCGATGTACCCGGCTATTTCCTCCAAAGTTGGGGTGAGTTCAAAATCAGAGAAGTGGAAGACACTATGCGTCGGGTCCCAGTAGGTGACCAAAGCTCTTATGATATCCCCCCGAGACTGGATTTCCAATAAACCCGTGAGACCTTTTAGATATTTCTTGACCTCTTCTTGCCCTTCACCACCTAAATCATCCCACCATAGCCGCAACTTGAAAGGGATTTTAGTCATTATTGAAAAAGGTTCATTTTGCATCGTGCTCATCTTACACATTTATTAAGGTGATTAAGAAATAAAATTTATTTGACTCACCAAATTTAATTTTCCACAAAATCCAAGGAAAATCCGGTTCCTCACACGGCTTTTCAGCACTTCGGGAACGAAGATTTTAAAGCTGGGTGAGTCAACCGGTCAAACAATCCAAAATGACTAAAAGTGGTCGTTTATGCAAAGTCAGCCTTCCGGTGCCCCTTTCGGGAACAATCGGCTATTCTTGCCAAAAACGGCGTCACCCGACTTATTTATATTGACAATTAAAATTTGACTCTTTTTTCCGGCTATTTTTGTAAAAGGGGAGGTTGGACCCGATGAGGGTTGCCTACGTATCTCACACCCGGTGAGAATCAAACTGGCGTAGTTCGGGCCGATAAAACAATCTTCTTTTGAAAACAAGACTCTTTTTTATTGCCAAATAAAAATAAAAATATTTTTTTTTTTATAAACAAAACTTTTTTTCTTTTTCCTCTTTTTTTCTTTTTTTTTCAAAAATTTGGCAGAGCTTCGACACTATTTGGACACTAGTTTTCAAAACAGGCGATTTAACTCTTTTTAACCCCCGTACCTCTATCTCTCTTTCCTCAAAATATTCAAAAGTCGGTCAGCATGCAAGTTCGAAGCAAATAAATGCACAAGTAGAAGTAAGTAAGATGCATCAGGATAGTCATTTTCATTTTCGATACGCCTGTCCTAGACAGACCCAACCCCTGTGTTGAGCCTCCAAAGTCAAATGCACGTGATGCAAACAAATGTTCCTACTAGGGATCTGGCATGAAGCTGAGTTATTCTAGGTTTGTAACCTGGGTATTTGTTCTAGACTGTGTACCCGAGCGGATAACTCGAGTCGAGGAGGGGGCTACGTACCGGGGACCCGCGGGATCGTCCGACTTTGTAACTTGTTCGGCCTCTTTCTTATTTCAAGGTAAGACATTAACAGAATAGGGAGTCTCGACCAGCAAGCACATCCCCAGAGGTAAGAAGAGAAGGGTTTCGGCATAGTTTATATGCAGTTCAGATAATATTAAAGCGGTAAAAGCAGCATTTAGCACAATAGGACCAAACATATTACAAAATTAGATAAAGCCAAATATAACAATTTATCTAAGCTCGAATTCTGAACCCTGAACCAGAGATTCTGGGTTCGAGTCCCCAGCAGAGTCGCCAGAGCTGTCACACCTCCTTTTTCGCCCGCGCCGCAGCGAAAGGGCGCGGAGGGAGTTTTTTCAATTAAAGGACAATCGAAACGGGATTTGTTTATTTATTTCAGATTCGCCACTTGGGAGATTTAGGGTGTCCCAAGTCACCAATTTAATCCCGAATCGCGGAAAAGAATGACTCTGTATTGAAGTCTGCGAACAGAAATTCGGATAAGGAATTCTGTTAACCCGGGAGAAGGTGTTAGGCATTCCCGAGTTCCGTGGTTCTAGCACGGTCGCTCAACTATCATATTCGGCTTGTTTATCTGATTTTAATTCATATTGAACCTATGTGCAAATTTAAACCTTTTACCGCTTTTACTATTGTTATTTTTTAACAGAGAATTGCAACGTTGGGAGAACGCATCTTGAGCCACGTCACATCAATGTACCCATGGTTATCGACACGTTCCAACTTCGTTGAAATTTAGATTTGGGTCACATAAAAGTGCACCCGAGTTTAGGAAAATAACCTTATTAAATACGCGCCCAAAAATACCAACGCGTTTGTTATTTTGAGAAAAGCCGTAAAATTTGCTATGCGGCCTGTCTCGAAATCTAAGCATTTGGAATAACTATCCATTGAGGACACCACAATTTGTAATTTATTAGGCGAGGCACGCCTCACTTATTTTAAAAAGGGCTAATCAGCCACTTCTATTATTTATTATTTTTTTAAAAGAATTTGCAACGTCGTGGAAATGTATCTCGAACCACGTCACAATCAATGTACCCGTGATTAAAGACACATTTCGACTTTGTTGATATTTGGATTTGGGTGACATAAATGTGCACCCGAATTTAAGAAAGTAAATTATTAAAGGCGCGCCTAAAGCGACTAGCGTATTGTTATTTTTGGGAAGGCCGTAAAATTCACTAAACGGCATGTCCAGAATTCTGAGTATTTTGATATATATACATTTAATGAGGGCCCTGCAGTTTGTGCATCTTATTTGGCGAGGCTCGTCTCATCATTTTATTAAAAGGCCAACCTAAAAGTGGCTAGGATTTTCTAATTAATTTGTCTCTAAAACATAAGGAAAAATCCTAACCATTTTTGTCAATTGTAAACCAAATGTGTCTCACGGCTCAAGGATAAACAAGACAAATGGAATTGGCATAACCAAAAACTGGCCCAGCGTAGGTCCCAGGCCATTCGAGATAGGCCGTTAAGCCTTGATAGCCCATTCAAAATGAATTTCGAGGATTCATGGACAACTTCAATTTACTGTTATTTCACCATTTTTTCGACAAAGGAGAAACGTGATTCGCCTATCCAGATTGTTGCAACACTAATCCTTTTTTATTAAAGCTGAGATTATTTCTACTTGTCTTTGATGAGCTATTTGATACATTTAAGATGAAAGAAAGCATATGTTGAGAATGCTAAATCCATGCTCGAATGATTCAAGATTTCATGCGGGTTTACTGTCAATACGCATAAGAATTCAAAAACTTGAAGTGATTTCCTATTTTTAACCGCCTTCTGACTTTAATCATCCAATTAACAGGAACAAAATTAACTAGTTAAAACTGAAGTATAATTTCAGCTAGCATTACTATAGTTCGAAAACTCTATACTAAATATACAAACTGAGTTAGATGCGGCTAATTTCATTCCACACTCATCAACCTAACTGATTTAAACAATTTAAACAACTTTAAACTAAATCAAACCCTATCTCAATCAACTAGCACCAAGCGACAATTTACACAACTTTAAACTATATCAGAAAGCATCCAAAGTGCAGAGATCTGGTAGCAACTTTCATTTCAACTTCACACGGAAGTTACAGGGAAGACAATCAAGGAAGTGTACCTGGAGTTGGAACAGAAACAGAGTAGAAGAGAAGTCAGCAGTAGTAGCAGTAGCACAACAGCAGTTAACAGCAAAATTCAGAACCAGCTCCAACAAGTTTTAAACCAGAATGACGCTCAACCAAAAACCTAGAAAGAGTTTGTCAACCCATAACAATACAAAACAACCAGTAACTAACCCCAAAACAGCTTGCTAGCAACCCTATCTTAATCAAGACCCAAACAGGAGCCCCCCTAGAACTTCAGTAATCGAGAGGAAACTTGAATACATCATTCGACAATTAAAGCTGGAGCCATTTTCAATTTTTCAATGGAACAATGCTAATTGAGCTAAACCAAACTTTTAAGGCTCTATTTCTATGTTTCAGAATTGTCCAACCCCTCTCCCTGTTAGAATGTTCAACCCTCAACTTTATATATTTTTCTTTCTACTCTGAATTTCTGCTCGAAAATCCAGCACTCATGTTTTTTTTTCTTTTTAGAATGCCCTCTTCACTCTGTCCAGACCCCTATATATATCTAAACTCTGCCCCTTCCCCCTTAAAAATACTAAAACTAATCATAAAATGCCCATGATATTCCTGACAACCCCCATACCGCATACTTTTCTCTTTTTAATCAAAGTTGTGGGTATTTTAACTTATTTTAATCAACCTCCCCATGCCATTAAGTCTTGTTCCTTACTATTATTAAACAATGTATCAATTTAATGGTATTTTAATACCCTATTGACAGTCATTCCAATTAAGCCATTTTCAGACTCCTTTAAATCCAAAAATACCCTCCTAAAAGTCCCTGAAATTACTGTCTTACACACTCGTTTTAATCTGTATTAATCCCTTCAGCTATAACCAATTCAAACTTAGCTAACTAACAATTGGACCCTAATTATCCAACAAACTACAACCTATAACCAGTTCACAACTGAATTCAAACAAATGACTTAATCAGAATTAAGCAGGATGAATCAAATTATTACCATTCAAGACTGTAAAACTAATCGACGACATATATCGAATCGACTACGCGAATTACAACACATACTAATCGATAGAAAATAATTAAACTCGAACAAGTACAGAGGTGATTTCATATTGATAGACACAAGGATTTATGAAAAACTTAACTAATCGACGAAACTCATTCGAATCGATTATGTAGTTTATTATGTACTCGACCATGACCAGAAAAAGTTCGACCAAATAAAAGGTCTTTGGAGAAGGGCAGAATCAATTGACAAAAATTGAAAAATTAATAAAACCACCTTAAACAAAAAAAATATATAAACAAACACCAACGGAACAAATAGGAAAGGAAATATTACCTCAGAAACTCGAAAACTGGACGACCATGAAACCACCTTGAATATTCGAAGAGCTCGGTTGAGATTCGAACTAAAAGGAGCCTGGATTCGTAATGAGGAAGGTCAGGAGGCTCAGGGGTGTTAGTTTCATGGCCAGCGGCGTCATTGCCGCCAGTTTTCAGGTGAAGGGGTGGGGTGGCGGCTAGGGTTTTTCCATGGGAACCGGTCTCTGAGTTTGAGAGAGACGAAGGAGTGAGAGAGGGGGGTTTGGTTTGGGGGGCGTGAGGTGAGAGATTGAGGTTTTATACGAGGGAGGAAATTGATCCTGGGCCGTTTGATCTGATGAGATCAATGGCCCAGATCAATACACTTAAGGGGAACGGTGTCGTTTGGATTTAGTTGGGGGTCGGTTTGAACCGGGCAACGGGTCGGGCCATGGAATGGGTAAGGGAGACGGATTTTGAGCTGTAGGGTCAATGGCTGTGATTGATTGCCACTGAAACGACGTTGTTTCAGCGACCGTGGGAATGGACCGGGCATAAGGGCGTTTGGACTAGGCCGTAAGGAGGTTATTTCGGTTTGGGCCTGGTTGATTCAATTCAAAACTGGCCCAGTCCAACTTTCTCCTCATTTTCCACTTGTTTCTTCTTCTTTTTCTCTTATTTCATGATTAATCAAACTGGAATTCCAATTCAAATCATAAACCAAGTTAAAAATACTAATTAATCCTTAACAACAAGTATCACACACAATTAAATACCAACTAAATAAAATCACACATCTAAATGCAAGTACATGTCTTTGTGGTCTTCATTTTTGCAAATCCACATATTGTTTAACTAACTCCTGAGTAAATCTTAAATGCACATGCAACACATATTTTTGTATTTTTCTTAATTAAGGTAGAAATAAATATGCATAGACAAAATATAGACAAATCACAAACGACACAAAACTATTTTGCATTTTTGGGAGTAGTTTCTCGCAGGGCAAAAATCAAGTGCTCACACCGTGTTGTACGATGTACGATGCCGTGCCATGATATGAGTGATAATGCACAAAGGATAATTTTGTGCCATGATTATATGAGGTAAAAGTATGAAGGGTGATGTCGTCCCGATTATATTGATTCTTATGGTGAAGACGAGAGTAAAAGCACGAAGGGTGATGTCGTGCACTTGCCTTTGATTTCTGATTCTTGTTGATAATTGAATTATGGTGTTCTTTACATTTATCTGTTGTTTTTCTATCGATACGTGTTGTTCCCCGCAGCATGTTTCCCCCTCCTATCCTTAGCTGTAAATTTTTGCTTTTATTTTTTCACTATATATGATTTAACTGCACAGGTTTATTTGGTAGTCTTGTCCTAGCCTCGTCACTACTTTTTTGAGGTTAGGCTAGGCGCTTACCAGCACATGATGTATGTTGTGTTGATACTACACTCTGCACTATGTGTAGATCCCAGTGCTACAACTTTTGGACCGCAGTGAGGTTGCTGCTTTCAATCCATCATGCGACCCAAGGTAGTCCTACAGGTGTACGCAGGCCTTGGTGTCTACTCCTATCTTCCCATTTTGTTTATTTTCTGTATTTCAGAAATAGCTTGTATTTATCTTTCAGACCCTTATTTGTAGTACGCTTAGATAGTCTGTGAAATTGTGACACCAGATCTGGTTAGTTTTTGGTTGATGGAGTTGTATCGGTATTAATATTAAATTGTTACATTTCATTCTTCTGCTTTATTATTTTCGCTGATTATGCAATGTTAATTCACAACTGCTAAAGGATTAAAAACTGTCATGCCCCAACCTCGGGGGGCGCGACCGGCGCTCAATCGAGTGAATCCAACTAAGCAAGACTTATCAAGCACTTTCTACCCAACTCAATATGATTAAGGAAACCCTGCTTTCGTTTATTTAGACAATAGGAAAGATTGTACATTCAACAATGTTAGTTCATTTTATATTACAACCTTAAATCGTAGTTAAGTTCCAAGATCCTATACAGTTACAATATAGGGAAACAAGAGTTTATAATTACAACATAGTTGATATACTCATCCAACACTCGTACATAACCCACACAAACATCTACGGAGCCTCTAAGGATACAAAAGACAACTATGACAATGCCGACAACAAGGCCCTGGCTATACATCAAAAGTAGATATCTATAACAAAAGATGTACAACATAACCCCTTGAAGGAGAAAGGGGCTCACCAAGACTTTGAGAGGAGGATGATCTGCTACGCGCGATCGGCACTATCCTCTATGGAACCACCTACATTTATTTAAAATGTGGCGCCCCCGGCAAAAGGGATGTTAGTACCATGGAATAGTACTAGTATGTATAACTAAACACCATTTTATTAGAATGAACTATCATACAAGAACAAGGAATCAAAAGAGACAATCTAAAGCTTTTAACCAAATACCACATCATCAAATACAAGAATCATATAATATTTCGCATAATTTCCATAGCTTTAGTTTGGGGCATTTCATATTGTCCACCATCATTCAAAATACCACCGCTTTCTAGAGCAAAGTACGATCACGACCCAATCGGCTAGGTTGCCTCAATTGAGACATGTACTTTAATCACGATCTTATTCTCCCTTTCCGGAATTCAATATCAGCACAATACCACCATGTGTGCGGCATGGCGTCCGATCACAGCCCGATCGGCTAGGCCGCCTTACCGAGGCGTTGATCCTTTCTTATTAATCATCTCGTTTCAATCTTTATTTCACATATATCAATTCATAGGCACTTAGGGCCACAATTATCATATCACTTCCATTTTCAATGTTAACCTTGCAATTTGGGGCCATAAGCACATATAAAAGCAATTCAAGTTGTAAGCATAGGTAAGATTTTACATAGTTGGCATGACAATCTCTGTTTTAATCTTGGCTTGTAGCCTAGACATTTCAACACATGGTTCATATTCCTTGCACAACTCTAAATATCAAGAATAATGCATTGTACACATTGAGGAACACCCTTCATGTATATATACAATTGCAAACCAATTTATGTGAACTAATAATCAAAACATCAACCAAATTCTAGTCTTACCACATTTGCATAAATACCAATGGAGCTCAATTTCTAATAAGAGGGTTTTATAGCCATACATACCTCAATAAAGTTTTTCTTAATTTCTTACAAAATTCTGGGACTCTTAGCAACTTCAATCTATTTTATGAAAATTACCAATTGTACCAAGAATTAGAGATTAAGATTCCAGCTCATATAAGTGAATTATTAAGCACTAAGTGTGCACTGTGATTTTAGGACCCTCTTGTGAGAGATTTCTATCATTTTACACCACAATTGCTATCTTTTTAGTTCACAACCTCCCTATACCCTATTATCTTTTATGCATGCAAGAAAATCTATGCTTATACCCATGAACCCCTAAGTTAATTACTCATTCTAGTGCAAATTTCGAAACCAAAGGTTAGGGCTCAAGTTCTTACCTCTTGGGGTGAAGGCCTATCAAATTTTACTTGAAAGTCTTCAAAGATTTGGAAAGGATTGAGAATTAGTTTCTTCCTCTAGAGCTCCCTCTCTCACTCAATTTGCAGTGAAATAGCATAAAAAGGTCTAATGGGGTGTTTTTAATGGGATGGTGTCGGGTTTTAAAAGTTGGAAAATAGGAGCCCCGACACAATCTGCGATCGCATAATGGACATGCGGCCCGCAAAATGGACTGCAAAAATGGTCCCAAAAACCTGAACAAACTGCCCGGGTATGCGACAGAGATGCGGTCTGCATACCTGTTCTGCAGTCACATTATGCACCGCAGAACTGCCCCTCACAAAAATTCCAAGGGGATTGTGCGTTGAGACTATGCAGCCTGCATATTGATTATGTGATCGCATAATTGGCAGCATATTTGATCTCAAATTCACCTTCAAACTGTCTGACTCTGCAGCGACTATGCAGTCTACATAGCTATTATGTGACCGCATAATGGACCGCAGAAATGCCACCTGACCAACCATTTGAATGATTCTGTACGGTCCGACATACCTCGGACTCAATTTTCCTTTCTTTCCAAACCGCATGATACCCTTCATGGGGGAAACCTTCAAAAATACCCAATTATCTTATTTGAACTCCAAATCTCTACGACGAACGTCCGAATAAGACTTTTGGAGACTCTGAGTAGTTTTCAACCTTTCCTTGATAATCTTGACTTTCTCCATAGCCTGATGCACAAGGTCCAGCCCTATCACATATTCCTAATTTGGCACTAGGAGCTTTCTAGTTTTTGAGTAGAAATTTCACAGGGCCTTACAAAAATAGAAAAAGGTAAATAATTGTAATGGTTAGCTTGCCTAGCTCTCACTAATAGGCACCATCACGACTCCCGAGGGTGGGAAATCCGGGTCGTGATAAGTTTGTATCAGAGTTATAGGTTGCTCAGGTCTCACAGTTCATAGACAAGCTTAGTATAGTCTGAGGGATTGGTACGGTGACGTCTGTATTTATCCCTAGAGTCTACAGAGATAGGAAAAACTTCATATCTATTCTTTCCTGTCATACGACTTGATTTCTTAATACTAATTGAACTTTCACTCTGTTCTTTTGCAGATGGTGAGAACATGTACCGCTTTATCAGCTGACCAGCAACCCTAGCCCCCAGTAGTAGCTCCTGCAAGGGGTAGAGGTAGAGGTCGTGCTAGGGCCCAAGGTAGAGGTAGGGCTCAGCCTAGAGCTCGAGCACCAGCACCAGCGGTGAAGCCTCAAGTTGACTTTGACGATGAGGTTCCAGCCTAGACAGTTCCAACAGGACCAGCTCAGGTCCCAGAGGGGTTCATCGCCACCCCGGTACTTCAGGATGCTTTGGTCCATCTAGTGGGCCTTATGGAGAGTGTTGCCCATGCAGGCTTTCTTCTTGTAGCACCAGCCGTCTCTCAGGCTGGAGGAGGAGCTCGGACTCCTGGTAGTTGCACTTCGGAGTAGATGGCTCCCTAGCTTCAGATTCCAGCAGCTCAGCCACTTAGGGTAGTTCAGTCTGGTGTTGTGGCACAGACCGGAGAGGGGCCAGCTATGTCTGTTGATGACTTGTGGAGATTGGACATGTTCACCAAGATCTTCACTACTACTTTTGGTAGTACATCTTATGAGGATCCCCAGGATTATTTGGACAGCTGTCATGAGATTCATCGGAACATAGGGATAGTGGAGACCAATAGGGTCGACTTTGCTGCTTTTTATTTGTCTGGATCTGCCAAGACTTGGTGGAGAGATTATTGTTTGGCTACACCAGCTGGGTCACTAGCTTTGACTTGGGATAAGTTCTCTCTGCTATTTCTGGAGAAGTTTCTTCTTATCACTCAGAGGGAAAACTATCGGAGGCAGTTTGAGTGTCTCCATCAGGGTTCTATGACTGTTACTCAGTACGAGACCAAATTTATTGACTTGGCTCGTCATGCTCTTCTTATACTTCCCACTGAGAGGGAGAGAGTGAGGAGGTTCATTGAGGGACTGATTCATCCTATTCGACTGAAGATGGCTAAGTAGACGGGGAGCGAGATTTCTTTTCAGGAGGCGACCAATGTGGCCAGGAGAGTTGAGATGGTTCTATTGCAGGGGAGTGGTCAGGGGTCTGACAAGAGGCCTCATCATTCGGGCAGGTTCAGTGGTTCCTCATCTGGAGACAAGGATTCTTTTGGTACGCGCCATCGTTCTCGACCGTTTCATTCAACACTTCAGGCTTCTCACGGTGCTCCAGGTGGTCGTGGTTCTCATATATAATATTCTGATCAACTACCCTACAGTGCACCGCCAGCTCCTATTAGTGCACCACCGCTTCAGAGTTTTCAGAGTGTTTATTCAGGCCGTCAAGGTGAGCAATCTCAGGCGCCGAGGGCTTGTTATACTAGTGGCAATATGAGGCATATTGCTAAAAATTTTCCTCTAGCACTGAGCAGCTCTTAGCATCAGGGTTCCCGTTCCATGATTCAGGCACCGAGTGTTCCACCGCCCGCTTAGCCAGCTAGAGGTGCTAGAGGTGGAGGTAGAGGTGTTAGAGGTGGAGGTCAGACCGCTAGAGGTGGAGTCCAGTTAGCATGATGCCATCCTGGAGATGTAGCTTAGAGTGGTGGGGCCCAGCCCCGATGTTATGCTTTTTCAGCCTGGCCTGAGGATGAGGCTTTTGATACAGTTATCATAGGTATTGTTCTGGTTTATAGTAGAGATGCTTCAGTTCTATTTGATTCAGGGTCTACATACTCCTATGTATCATCTTATTTTGCACTGTATCTGGTCATGCCTAGTGATTCCTTGAGTGCTCCTATATATATGTCTACACTGGTGGGTGATTCTGTTGTGGTAGATCGTATCTATCGTTCATGTATAGTTGTAGTTTGGGGTCTTGAGACAAGATTAGATTTGTCACTTTTGGACATGGTTGATTTCGATGTCATATTGGGGATGGACTGGTTATCACCTTGCACACTATCTTGGACTGTCATGCCAGGACAGTGACCTTAGCCTTACCATATATACCTCTATTAGAGTGGAGAGGGACTCCTAGTCATTCTACCCGTACGGTTATCTCATATATGAAGACTAGGCATATGGCCGAGAAGGGGTGTTTGGCCTATTTGGCATATGTTCGTGATTCTAGTGTCGAGGTTCCTTCTGTGAATTGTGTGCCCATTGTTTGTGAGTTTCCTGAAGTATTTTCTTCAAACCTGTTGGGTATGCCACCCGACAGAGATATTGACTTCAGCATTGATTTGGCTCCGAACACTCAGCCTATTTTTATTTTGTCGTATCGTAAGTGTCGCGCCCCTTTTTTTCTCGCGAAATCGGGTTTATAACATTTGGAAGGACAACTCATTCCCTTTTTTGGGGAATTTTTGGGTTTGAATTGAAGAGTCGCCACCTAATGATTAAGGTGCATTAGGACACCAAGAAGGTTTGATTTGAGTAACCAGAGATTGGGTAAGGGCTTGAAATTATCCCAAGGGGAAGGTGTTTGGCACCCCTCAGGATCCACTAGTGTGGTTCTCGGCCAGACTATTGTTGTGAATTTAGGTACAAATAACATGTAGGCAAATAAAGCTTCAAATAAGAGGGGATTTTCACATAATGGTTACAAACAAAAATTGGAAAGAATTAAAAAGGAATCTGATTTTCTTAAAAGAAATAGTTTGAAGTATTTAGAAGAAACAAAGAGAAAAAAGGGAAAAGGGGGGTCCTAAGTTTATTAATAATATGGATCACCCCACACAACATCCGGTAATCACTCCTCAGTGAGGGGCTACACGAGACGTTATCGTGTGGTCATCATATCCATATCTACCCTTTCCCACCCGTTAAGGTATTAAAGCGCAGAATGGTCTCGTTTACTTATTGCATGTTATTACCCGTCTCAATCCTATCAGTCCCGGAGGTATTTAGGACTACTAATCCTAAGGGGGAGGGATATTAGGCTTATTTGTAGTTTCAAAGGCAAAATTCTAAGGCGACATACAAGAACATGTATAGCAAGTTAGGGAAAAGCACATAACAAGTAAAGGCTCAGATATACCTCCTTGAACAAAGAAAGCACATAATTAGCATGACTTTCACATACTGTTTATGATTTGATTAAGAACTTAAAGGTTGAGGCAGACTGATTTATTACATAATTCAGATAAGAAGCCTGAATCAGGTCTGTTTGCTGGTTGTAGTTAATAGCACAGATTCAGTTTATAACTTTGCCCTAAGGCTTGCCTAAGTGTTGGACAAGGATCCTTTAGGCATGGTATCTACTGAATTCAGAAAGCAATAATAATAAACTGAATACGTGCTGGTTAAAAAGGTTGTCATATTATTAAAGAAATCAAGTTTTTACGAAGGTCATGAGTTCTGCAAATGATGATCCTTGTTATTACTAGTTTAGCTCTAGACGTGAATGAAGCGATTCAGATTCGCTTAATAATTCCTATAGACATGCTTTCTATACGTAGTTGATCAGAAGCCTTATAGATATGGTAAAAGTGCAGAAACCTTATAGACATAATATCTAAATGCATAAGACGGGTTTTAACCTCTAAACATGGTATCTAACTGGCAGAATTTGTTTTAAGACATGAACATGATATCTATATGCAGTTGATAGTTTAAAACCTATGAACATGATTTCTACATGAAAATGGATATACAAGATTCAGAACGACCTATAGGCATATTTTCTATATGCATATGCAGAATTTAGATTTCCATACTTATGGACATGATTCCTATAAGCATGATTTCTATATGCATGCAGATTTCAGAATGACTTATATGCATGATTTATATATGAGAGTTGCAGAATTTAGAATGACCTATAGGCATGGAATCTACCCTTTGCATAAATAGTTACCCGCCTTTTTCACTAACCATCCCCAAGAGTTTATTACAAATTATTACATCCCAGAATAAAGTAAAATACATCTGAAAAATGTAAATAAAAGTACAACCAAAGGAGAGCCTGATTCAGACTTCATGTCTGAAATATGAGGTAAATCATCTCCATAAGATCAAGATCCAAAGCCTTTCTCCTATTTGAGTTTGTCAAAGTTCCCTAAGAGCCTCAAAAAAGACTCCGGGTAATGCTCACACCCAAATGTATTATCCGATTAGGACAAGTGCAGTGTGGAAGGGCCAGCCCTCAAGTGTTCAAGTTCAGAGGGAGCTCAAAGGGTCCCAAGGCAAGGCTCCCAAAAGAGGGGCAAAACTTAAAGATTAAGAGAGTGTGAAAGTGCAGAAACAGAATTCTAAAAAGAGGAAAGAAGGGGAAATAGCTACAAATAAGTACACATAAGGGGTTCAGGGGGAATAGGGAAATTGAAAGAGGCAAGGGTAGGCTGTGGGCATGCCCAGCAATGGAGAATGCCAGCATACCCATAAGCCTGTTAGAACATACTATTTAGAGGCTAGGATCCCAAGGGATCAAATATAATTCATAGCCAATAATTTGCATATTGTCATGCCTTAAACCATAGCTCAAACACATAGGGGGCAGGGGTTTGGGATTCAGAATAGAATAGGCAGAAAGAAATCAGCATACTAAAGTAAGTGTTGAACTATACAGAAACAGTGAGTAGACATAGATACGAAAGCAGTAAATAAACACTTTGTTGTAGTGCTATAGCTTAAATCAGGACATAGCAGTTTCAAAGAAACAATAGAGAAAAGTAGTAGGTCTTGTAAAAAGGCCACAATGCAGACAATAAGAGAGAATACTATTGCATGTAAGTGTAAGTTCAGAAAGTCTATGAGTAATGGTATGCTAATGAAAGAGTCGTGTATTTATAGTGTGAAAAACAAGTAGAAATAAGGTAAGAAAATGATTAAGGAACTGGATGTCAATTAAGAATCAATAAACACAAGACTTCCTTTAATTAAGGAGTTTTGACTCAAAAGGTAAAACTATTTAAGGAAAGAAATCAAATAAACATCTTATGCAAAGTAGGCTATTAGGGGTAAATACATAGAAGTTTATTTTAGGGGCACATCTTTGAAACACACGGTTACATAAATAAGGTAAGAGAAATTAATTAGTAGCCAGTAAATGAAGGATCAGAGATTTCGTAATCACTAGTCCAGGAATGAACCAAGTCAGAAAAGCTGAGAAACGTTTTTAACTTAAGTCGAGTAATAGGGCAGTCATCAAACAAGGATAGAATCAATCAAACTTATACAAAAGGAAGTCTGAAATTAATCAAAAATTGAAAGCCCTTTTAGCGGAAAGTTCAACACATATAAAGAGCACACAAGTATCAGGCATGCGAAAAGGGTCAAGTGAAAGGTCTTACAGAGTTTAGAAAAAGTCAGAATCATATGAAGAAACAAGATTGAAATAATGATTATGAAACTTAATGAAGCAGTAGATGAAGCAACTCGAGGAACTCAAATAGGTCCAAAAGATTAGGGTTTTTGAAATCAGACAAGTTCAGAGATGAAGCACAAGCAAATCACATAGCCAATGGTCTCAAAACTCAGATGAACCCCCAAATTCTAGGGTTTTTACCATCAATTAAGTGCAGAGGTGAGAGGACAAGCAATCAAGGAAAAGATACTAATGAAAACAGGTTCAGAGGTTTCAGAAAGGAACTGAGACCCTTAGCATGCTCTTTCAGTAGTAGAAACTCATGAGAAGCATAGTAAAAGAACAACATGTGAGACACAATAAAAGAAATATAGTAGAAGAAGCTAATAAGAAACATAGTAGAAGAAACTGATTAAGAACACAGTAGCAGAAACTTAAAAACACAGCAAAGGAAACTGATACGAACATGGTAGCAGAAACTTAACGATAACACAATAGAAGAAACGTAGTAGAAGAAACACAAAGAACACAGTAGAAGAAGCACACAAAAGAAAAGAAAAATCAGAGAAAAATCTAAAAACCCTAGATCGGAAAATAAAAGCTTTGAAAGCATAACTTTTGAAAGAAATATCAGAAAATCATTTAAAGCTTAGGGAAAACATGGATATGGAACATATCTATAGAGATCAGAAAAACCTCAAAAGCTAGGGTTTTAGATAAAACCAAAAGGTGAGAAAGGCTTGGATCTAAGCAGGAGGAGTCGAGGCCAGGCTCGAAACAGACATGGCTTGCCGGAGCAAGGCCGGAGATGGTCGTGAAACTTGAATCAACAAGGGTCTGGACCCAACTCTTCGTGATCAAGTCATGAAACTTCAGTAACCAAGCGTGAGGAGCCATAGAAGGTTGGTGGGTGGTGAAACCACCATGGATTCAGGCTAGGAGGTGACCGGAGAAGATGGATGGAACTCATCGGAGAGGAGGGGAAGGTTCTAGAGAGAACCAGAGATAGAGAGATAGAGAGATAGAGAGCGAGTTGGTTGAGTGAGGAATGAGAGGGATCTTGGGGGGTCGTTTGGTTTAATTTGGTAAGGGCGGATATGGACCGTTGATATAAAATGATGAATGGCCAGGATTTATTCCGGGTTGGGTCAGGTAGATTTAGGATTGGGGTTGGGTATTGGGCTTAATTAGGCCAAATTAAAAGGCCAAATGTGGCTATAAGTTAAAAAGACCCTTCTTTTCCTATTTAATTTATAAAAAATAATAAACAAATTTTTGAAAACAAATTAAAAGGAGTAAAATGACTTATAAAGTATAATTATTTATTTAAAAATTCAAAATCCCATTTTATAAACATGAGACGGATTTAAATATAAAATGGCTAATATTGCAATTACGCAATTTTATCCTTAAAATGCCAAATAAATTTGTAAAAATGTGTGAAAATATATTAGCTATATTTTAATATAAACATAAGAATCCAATAAATAAATCACCAAAAAAATAATTTTGGGGACAATTATTGGGTTTTTCTTGATAAAATAGAGGAGTAAATTGACTTAAAAATCTTTGCAAAATTAAGAAAAGTAATAGGACCTTGGGACATACTTATATATGCATATACAAGCTATTTTGAAAGATATTTTTCATAAAAAATACAGGAAAAAAATTGGGTATCAACAGCTGCCCCTCTTTATCCGAGAAGGATGAAAGAGTTGTCGGGTAAAGATATGATGGCCAATGTTTGACCGAACGAAATGGTTTGAAGAGGTTGGTCATGCTCTGGCTCCTGAGTTGCCTACATATCCCTGGTCTTACAGGAATCAGGCCATATATAGTTCAATATTCGTCAACGAAGTATGCCGATGGAGACCTTTTCAAAAACGGGCGTAATATTCAGGTCGGGATGAATGGTTAAGGTCTAATAGGGTTGCGGGAACTGGAGCGAGATTGCTCCTGCTGAGATAGTCGTTGCTCACCGGTTTACCTGCAAATAAGCAATACAATCATATATTGTGCATAAATTTAAACATGATGCAAGTTCCCGTCGGACCATGAATGTTGTCTTTGGACGGTTAGGATGACGTCCTTAGACCATGATATCCTGAGCCAGGAAGCGTATAATAAAGGATTCGCAGGCCATAGCATGGCGTTCTCGGGCTATGAAAATGGTGCCTCCGAACAATGATGCCTTTGGATAATTTGGCGGTCTTTCAGCCCATGAGATGCAGTATTTGGTGATCTTTCAGCCCATGCAATGCAAAAAGCGGCGATATTTCAGCCATGCAAGTGTAAAATAAAGCGGCAGTCTTTCAGTCATGCAAGTGTAAAATAAAGCGGCGATCTTTCAGCCATGCAAGTGTAAAATAAAGCGGCGATCTTTCAGCCATGCAAGTGTAAAATAAAGAGGCAATCTTTCAGCCATGCAAGTGTAAGATAAAGCAGCGATCTTTCAGCCATGCAAATGCAGATGGAGGTAGAGCTTAACCTCGGAAGGTAGAATGGTAGCCTTATGCAATGTAGAAAATGCAGATGGAGACAGTGCTTAGTCTCGAAATACATAATGGTAGCCTTATGCAATGCAGGAAATGCAGATGGAGATAGTGCTTGGTCTCGGAAGGCAGAATGGTAGCCTTATGCAATGCAGGAAATGCAGATGGAGACAGTGCTTAGTCTTAGAAGTCAGAATGGTAGCCTTATGCAATGCAGAAATAAAAATAAAAGGGCAAATGGTAATAGAGTTTCTTAGCTGATAGCAGGTTGCGATATTGTGACTGCTGGGGACGTTGCGATATAGGGAATATTGCCGGTGTGCGTGGGTAGAAAATGCTGGTAAATGTGAACAATTCTGAGAGTTGTATTCTTGAACACCGTTTATCTCGTGAATGTATAGCATGTCGGATGCTTTCGCAATCCAAATATCTGCATCCAAAGAAAAATCGTGAGTTTTGTAGAGGGGAGGTTAGTTTGTATCCCTGTTGGCTTGCTTGACCTTCTCGACTCTGATCTAGTGATAATGTACGTATCATTGGGGTAGCATTGCTAAACAGAGCAATTTTGGTAACAAATAGCATGATTTAGTAAAAAATATAACATAAATAAATAATCGAGAATAGTTTTCTTTAGATGAACCGGTGGTTGCGATGTAGTTCAAGACATTGCAACCTTTTTTATTACGGAATTTTGAGGGTCCTCCTCAAAATTCTGCCCCAGTTTACTGGGTTGATGCTTCTGACGGCCGCTTGCAATGACTAGCTGAAATTGCTTCGAAATTTTGAGGGTCCTCCTCAAAATTTTGTCCCAGTTTCCAATTACGGGAGAGAATGAAAATTTTATTAAATTGTGACTAAACCCATAGGGCTGCCTACGTATCCCCTCTTAAACGGGAATCGGGTCAGGCATAGTTCAAATTACATCATAAAGGAAAGCATAAAGATTACACATAGTATCACATGACTATATCTGAATTGATCGGCTTTGGCCAGACTTCTCCGTCCATTTCCACAAGTATGAGGGCTCCTCCTGTTAGAACCTGGTGAACTATGTACGGACCCTGCCAGTTGGGAGAGAATTTCCCTTTGGCTTCATCTTGATGCGGGAAAATTTTCTTTAACACCAGCTGCCCTGGTGTGAACTATCTCGGCTTGACTCTTTTGTTGAAAGCTCTGGACATTCTGTTCTGATAGAGCTGACCGTGGAAAACTGCATTCATTCTCTTTCCGTCTATAAAAGCTAGCTACTCGTAACGAGTCTTCACCCATTCTGCGTCGTCGAGCTCAGCTTCTTGTATGATCTTCATGGAAGGAATTTCTACTTCGGCGGGAATGACTGCTTTTGTACCATATACCAACATGTAGGGGTTGTCCCAGTTGATGTGCGGATTGTGGTGCAATATCCCCAATAAAGCAAATGATAGCTTCTCGTGCCACTGCTTATGTTTTTCTATCATTTTCCTGAGTATCTTCATGATGTTCTTATTGGCGTCTTCTACGTCTCCATTCATCTGAGGTCTGTAGGCTATAGAATTCTTGTGTCTGATCTTGAAAGTTTCACACATAGCTTTCATCAAGTCACTGTTGAGGTTGGAGCCATTATCAGTAATGATTGATTCTGGAATCCCGAATCGACAAACGATGCGGTCGTGGACAAAGTCTGTCACAACTTTCTTGGTTACTACTCTATAAGATGTTGCTTCGACCCATTTGGTGAAATAGTCGATTGCTACTAGGATAAACCTATGCCCGTTGGAGGCGTCAGGCTCGATTGGTCCAATAACATCCATTCCCCAAGCAGCGAACGACCACGGTGAGCTTGTTACAGTAAGCTCATTTGGGGGTACCTTAATCATGTCTGCATGTATTTAGTAGCGATGACATTTTCGGACATACTGGATGCAGTCTATCTCCATAGTCATCCAAAAGTAACCTGCCCGGAGTATCTTTTTGGCTAAGACAAAACCTTTCATATGTGGACTACAGGTCCCAGCATGGATTTCTTCTAGTAGTTTAGATGTTTCCTTCGCGTCGACACACCTTAGTAATCCCAATCTGGGGTCCTCCTATACAGGATTCCTCTGTTGTGAAAGAAATTGTTAGACAACCTTCGAAGTGTGCGCTTCTAAGTAGTGTTCGCAAGTTCTGGGTATTCTCTTTTTGCCAAATATTCCTTGATATCATGAAACCAAGGCTTTCCATCTGCTTCTTCTTCGACATGAGCACAGTAAGCTGGGTGATCATAGATCTTTACTGGAATGGGATCAATGAATTTCTTGTCTAGATGTTGTATCATGGATGATAGGGTAGCCAATACATTGGCAAACTCATTCTGGACTCTGGGAACATGCTGGAACTCTGTCTTTGTGAACCTCTTTCTCAACTCATGTACATGATATAGATAAGGAAGTATCTTGGAGTTCTTGGTCGCCCATTCTTCTCGGACCTGATGTATAAGCAAGTTTGAATCCCCAATTACTAGTAGCTCTTGAATGTGCATGTCAATGGCCATATTGAGCCCTAAGATGCAGGCTTCGTACTCGGCCATATTGTTGGTGCAAGGAAACATGAGTATGGTAGACATCGGATAATGCTGGCCGGTTTCTGATACTAGGACTACTCCTATGCCGACTCCTTTGAAATTTATTGTTCCATCAAAAAACATTCTCCAATCTTCATAGGATTCTGTAATATCTTCTCCTATGAATGATACCTCTTCATTAGGAAAATACGTTTTTAGGGGTTCGTATTCTCTGTCCACGGGATTCTCGGCAAGGTGATCTGCTAGTGCCTGTCCTTTGATCGCTTTCTGAGTTACGTATACAATGTCAAATTCACTCAATAGGAGTTGCCACTTGGCTATCTTGCCGGTAGGCATGGGCTTCTGAAAGATGTACTTCAAAGGATCTATCCTTGATATGAGATATGTAGTGTAGGCACAGAAGTAGTACCTCAACGTCTGAGCTACCCAAGTTAAAGCACAATAGGTGTGCTCTAACAGAGAATACCGGGCCTCGTACGGGGTAAACCTCTTACTGAGGTAATAGATATCCTGCTCCTTCCTCACCGTTTCATCATGTTTCCCCAAAACACAACCGAACGCTCCCTCCAATACCGCGAGGTAGAGTAATAGAGGTCTACTTGGCTCGGGCGGGACCAAAACTGGTAGTGTTTATAGGTACTCCTTGATTCTGTCAAAGGCCTTTTGGTAGTCACCAGTCCATTTGGTAGTGGCATCCTTCTTCAACATCTTAAAGATTAGCTCACAGATAACTGTAGATTGTGCTATTAACCGGCTGATATAGTTAAGTCTCCCTAAGAAACTCATTACATCCTTATTTTTCTTTGGCGGTGGCAACTCTTGAATAGCTTTGACCTTTGATGGATCCAGTTCTATTCCTCAGTGACTTACAATGAACCCAAGTAGTTTTCCGGCAGGAACCCCAAATACGCACTTCGCGGGATTCGGTTTTAGGTTGTACCTTCTCACTCTATTGAAGAACTTCCTCAAATATTCCATGTAATCAGTGGCTTTCTTGGACTTGATGATAACATCGTCTACATATACTTCGATCTCATTGTGTATCATATCGTGGAAAATTGTGGTCATGGCCCTCATATAGGTGGCCCCAGCATTCTTTAATCCAAACAACATCATCTTGTTTTAGTACATCCCCCACGAAGTAATGAAAGCCATTTTCTCAGCATCTTCTTCATCCATCCAGATCTGATGATACCCAGTGAAACAATCTACAAATGTTTGCAACTCATGCTTAGCGCAATTGTCGATCAGGATGTGTATGTTTGGCAAGGGGAAGTCGTCTTTTGAACTGGCCCAGTTGAGATCCCGGTAGTCAACACAGACTCTGACCTTCCCGTCCTTCTTTGGTACTGGCACGATATTAGCTAACCATTTTGGATATTCTACTACCCTGAGAAGCTTAGCTTTGACTTGCTTGGTGATTTGTTCCTTGATTTTCAGACTCATATCAGGCTTGAATTTTCTGAGCTTTTGCTTTACCAGCGGACATGTTGGATCAGTTAGCAGTTTGTGAGCCACAATATATGTACTTATACTAATCATGTCATCATACGACCAGGCAAATATGTCCTCATATTCCCTTAAAAATTCTTTGTATTCTTCCTTTTTTGACGGTGACAAATGAATGTTGATTCGTATTTCTTTGACGTTCTCTGCATCTCCCAGGTTAACAATCTCAGTCTTGTCCAGGTTGGACTTAGGTCTGTTCTCAAAATTCTCAACTTCTTTAACAATCTCTTCTGGTATATCATTTTTCTCTGAATCTATGTCCGTTTGTTTCGTTGTCTCATTGCATGTCACAGTCATTGGTTTATCAAGATAAGTAATAGTAATGGTGTATAAGTAAAGTAATGAGAGAAAATAATAAGATTAAGATTTATAGGGAAAATTTAAATGCTTTGATAAAGTCCATAACTGTTTTGAATATTGAAGATCTTATTGCGAAATTTTAAAATGCGAAAGGAAAGTCAACTAGTAAAAAATAAAAGATAGTGCATGATGCTTGTTTAGCCTTGCTACCCCGAGGCATTCCGGGCTCTGGTGGTTCTGATGGTCCAGTTATTGAGGCATGCTCCTCTGCTTACTGCCTGTATAGAAGAGCCTTCCTCCCCCTCCTCCTCAAAAACAACACAATAGTCCATGTCATTGTCTTCTAAGAACAAGTTCTTCACCGCTGCCAATGTTTCCTCTACATCTGACCCATAAATAATATCGGTCGGTTGGAAGGTCTGCTCTAGATGTAGTATTGGCTACTCCAGTTGATAGTAAGGACCACGCTATGGTGGTGACCAGTTGTTGAATTCTTCCTAGGTGTACTCATATCTCACGTAGATAGGAGTGTTATGGTGGTCTGGTGTGTGGAAATGGTCATTTATGGAGTTCTGAGGTTCTGGGATGAGTAGTGGAGTGTTGTTTGGGGTATGGAAGGTGTTACATTGGTTCTTTGGTGGAACAGTATGATGGTGAGGAATGGGATGATTCTTTTTTCTTTGGGATATTTTGAGGAGGTGTAGGGTTTTGAGTGTAGGGAAAGTTGATATCTGGGGTGCTGAGGGAAAATGACAAATTTGCCAAATTCCGAACTTGATCAAGTTCCTCCTGGAACTTCAACAGTTTCTTTGGAATGCACTTTCTTTGGAAACCTGAGTACCATAAGTGACCTCTACTCGTTCAGTTGAGTTTTCCATTCTGGTGTTGTTCGAATCTTCCATCTTCCCTTTGTTCTTATTTCTGATAGGACTAAGAGGAGGAGTGGGTGGAGGGCCCCTGGATCTCGTGGAATAGGATGATGCTGCCAGAGTGCACGAACTAACCTTTGGGGAGGGGAATAAAACATAAGTAAAAACAAAAAGGTAACAAGTTAGTGAGGATTATAAGAAAAATGTTGCGATATTTAAACACATAGTGCAAGAATGTAAATCGTGTCCTAACTTGCGGAACCTTGTGCCCGAGGTAGGCCTAGAGACAAATTGATTTGGAGAACTTAGAGTGCTAAATGCCTTATTTTATTGATAAAAAGTAGACAAATCCCAAAACGACACTAAATAACAGGAAATAAAATGTCACTAGTGGTCGTCGGCCTTATTACATTTCTCAAAGCAAAAGAACAAGCTCCTATATAATTGGTCCCAGTTGGACCTTCCTCAGACTCGGCATCTTTGGCTCCATCGGAGAGCTTCACCAACTCACGAAGTCCCAGCAACAGGTAGGCTCTGGCTAGGTTTCCGCCCTCGTCTCCTTTAACATTCTAGCAATCCTCAATTCTTTTGAGAAATTTCTTTTCCAGCTCTACTAAACCCTGCTCCAAGTATCCTAGTCGCCTATTGGCACTAACATCCATGTCTTTCCAGTCTTCAATCAGCTTTTGGTGGGCTTCTTGTATCTCACGATGCTCGCTTTCACATTCCCGAATCCTCTTGCGCAATTGATTGTATTTGACCTGTGCCTCGGCCTTTTCATATATGATTCTGTGACCTCGAACAAATCCAGGTTAACCTAGACCATTATGATTATCCTCCAGCCAGCCTGAATATTATGGAGTACAACTAGCATGGTATCTATCTGGCTTGATGGTATCCCTTCCCATGACGATTTTGCAGTGCCACATATGCTGAGTTTGGCACTTGTAAGGGCTATCATCATCCAAAAATTCAGCTTGGGCGTGACTCATCTTATCGACCCTTGGTATAACCTTCTTCCTACCAGCCTGTCCCATAAGTCGGAGAGGGACGTAAGGGTAGGTTCCTCTCAAACCGATTAGTATCATAAACAGTGCATCCCTAGATCGGGAGATGAATTCTTCAGTAGGGAACCACTCAAACATCCATTGTACTTGATACTCAGTTAGATTTTCAAACAACTCTAACCACCCCTTGGCGTCTTCTGGCTGGGCGAACATGTTGGGCATGTAGTTCATTCGTCTTGGATGATGGAAGGCTATGTGATCATCCCAATCCCTTCGCCGAATCTCTTGTCGATATTCACCCCTTTGGAGATGCTCCATGAGCCAGAGTAGGAGTAGCAAATTGTAGCCCTCGGTATATCTCTGCAATAATCATGGGTACTATGCTGAATGGTTGCCCACCAATTCCCTCCATTATAGTTTTAGTTACCATAGCTATCCTGGTGTGGATCCTTGCTTTCTTAATTGGAAACACTATCATCCCCAGAAAGCAAAACATGAAGACAAAGACCTTTCGGTGAATATGCCCCAATGATGTGAGGGCAAACTCGTCAGGATAAGTACGGTAAGATTTATTATGACCATACCTTTCGTACAAATAATCAAAGGGAATATATGACTTTTTCAAGTATGTCAAGTCTGGATTCTTCTTTAGACCCATCATTTTAAGGAAACATCTACCCTTGCAGTTTTCCGGCATTAACAACCCCGAAGTTTCCCATGGTATACCAGCTAATCCTCATATTTCCTACCGCAAGGGGTGTCATCTTAATGTCCCCGAAGCAGAACACAAACCTATCACAATCCCAGAACAGAGTAGCAGCTTCTATGATCTTGTTGTTAGGTTGGATTTCCAAGAGAGAAGGTAGATTTCCTAGGTATTTCCGGACAAGAGTCTGATCACTGGAATGAAGATCCTCCCACCAACTTAGCAATTTTGGGTGGATGTTGGTGACCGTGCTGAATCTGGGGACTTCGTGCCGCATATTTCTGTAAGATAAAAGGGTTAGGCCATTACCCCCCCCCCCCACCACCACCACCACCAGACTCGACTATTAAATATTAATAATTGGCATAAAAATATTTAGTTCTAAAATTAATGCACAAAATGTGGTAGTGTCCATTTGGGTTTTAGGAAAACCTAGTGGACTTTGGACAAGTCTATCTTAAAGAGTCATTATGCGGACAACATAACTGACTCGGCTAGGTTTGACCATGATGCATGCACAATTAAACAGAGAAGGTTTCTATGAAGTTTTAGACTGGTACCCTTGAGTGGACAACTCAAGAGGGAAGGGCGTGGAACCGTCGACTACACTATTGATCGACTGGTTTTACCGAAAATATGCCTTTGCCAAATTTAGGGGGTGATAATATCGGAAGAGCGCAACCACTCATTATAAGTATTGCTATGGTATTTTGTTTGGCACGAGTGGAATATAATGTTGAAAACATGTTTATGCAATAACTAAAGCAGGTTGTCACGTATTTTCACGTTGAGAAAGCAGTAAATACAACAGTTCTTCATAATTTAAAGTAGTAATAAAGGAAAGTAGTAAAGGAAAGCAGTGAAAGAAATAAAAGAAAGAAACAAAAAGACAAGTCAGTTTTGTAGTTGAAAAGGGGAATTAAATGCTTAAAGGTATTAAACAAATAAAGGCATATAAATAAAATGTCAAGCCACAATAATAGTCTGAAATGGTAAAAGCCTAAAAGATCCCCAGTGGAGTCGCCATGCTGTCGCGCCCCCTTTTTCTCGCGAAATCGGGTTTATGACATTTGGGAGGACAACTCGTTCCCTTTTTTGGGGAATTTTTGGATTTGAATTGAAGAGTCTCCACCTAATGACTAAAGTGCATTAGGACACTAAGGAGGTTTGATTTGAGTAACCAGAGATTGGGTAAGGGCTTGAAATTATCCCAAGGGGAAGGTGTTAGGCACCCCTTAGGATCCACTAGTGTGGTTCTCGGCCAGACTATTGTTGTGAATTTAGGTGCAAATAACATGTAGGCAAATAAAGCTTCAAATAAGAGGGTATTTTCACGTAATGGTTACAAACAAAATTGGAATGAATTAAAAAGGAAGCTGATTTTCTTAAAAGAAACAGTTTGAAATCTTTAGAAGAAACAAAGAGAAAAAAAGGGAAAAGGGGGGTCCTAGGTTTATTAATAATATGGATCACCCCACACAATATCTAGTAATCACTCCTCAGTGAGGGGATACACGAGACGTTATCGCGTGGTCATCATATCCATATCTACCCTTTCCCACCCGTTAAGATATTAAAGCGCAGAATGGTCTCGTTTACTTATTGCATGCTATTACCCGTCCTAATCCTATCAGTCCCGGAGGTATTTAGGACTACTAATCCTAAGGGGGAGGGATATTAGGCTTATTTGTAGTTTCAAAGGCAAAATTCTAAGGCGACATACAAGAACATGTATAGAAAGTTAGGGAAAAGCACATAACAAGTAAAGGCTCAGATATACCTCCTTGAACAAAGAAAGCACATAATTAGCATGACTTTCACATACTGTTTATGGTTTGATTAAGAACTTAAAGGTTGAGGTAGACTGATTTATTACATAATTCAGATAAGAAGCCCGAATCAGGTCTGCTTGCTGGTTGTAGTTAATAGCATAGATTCAGTCTATAACTTTGCCCTAAGGCTTGCCTAAGTGTTGGACAAGGATCCTTTACACATGGTATCTACTGAATTCAGAAAGCAATAATAATAAACTGAATATGTACGGGTTAAAAAGGTTGTCATATTATTAAAGAAAGCATGTTTTTACGAAGGTCATGAGTTCTGCAAATGATGATCCTTGTTATTACTAGTTTAGCTCTAGACGTGAATGAAGCGATTCAGATTCGCTTAATAATTCCTATAGACATACTTTCTATGCATAGTTGATCAGAAGCCTTATAGATATGGTAAAAGTGCAGAAACCTTATAGACATAATATCTAAATGCATAAGACGGGTTTTAACCTCTAAACATGGTATCTAACTGGCAGAATTTGTTTTAAGACATGAACATGATATCTATATGCAGTTGATAGTTTAAAACCTATGAACATGATTTCTACATGAAAATGGATATACAAGATTCAGAAGGACCTATAGGCATATTTTCTATACGCATATGCAGAATTCAGATTTCCATACTTATGGACATGATTCCTATAAGCATGATTTCTATATGCATGCAGATTTCAATATGACTTATAGGCATGATTTCTATATGAGAGTTGCAGAATTTAGAATGACTTATAGGCATGATATCTACCCTTTGCATACATAGTTACCCGCCTTTTTCACTAGCCATCCCCAAGAGTTTATTACGAATTATTACAGCCCAGAATAAAGTAAAATACATCAGAAAAATGTAAATAAAAGTACAACCAAAGGAGATCCTGATTCAGACTTCATGTCTGAAATATGAGGTAAACCAACTCCATAAGATCAAGATCCAAAGCCTTTCTCCCATTCGAGTGTGTCAAAGTTCCCTAAAAGCCTCAAAAAGGAATTTGGGCAATGCTCACACCCAAATGTATTATAAAATTAGGACAAGTACAGTATGGAAGGGTCAGCCCTCAAGTGTCCAAGTTCAGAGGGAGCTCAAGGGGTCCCAAGGCAAGGCTCACAAAAGAGGGGCAGAACTTAAAGACTAAGAGAGTGTGCAAGTGCAGAAACAGAATTCTAAAAAGAGGAAAGGCGGGGAAATAGTACAGATAAGTACACATAAAGGGTTTAGGGGGAATAAGGAAATTGAAAGAGGCAAGGGCAGGTTGTGGGCATGCCCAGCAATGGAGAATGCTAGCATACCTATAAGTCTGTTAGAACACACTATTTAGAGGCTAGAATCCCAAGGGATCAAATTTAATTCATAGGCAATAATTTGTATATTGCCATGCCTTAAACCATAGCTCAAACACATAGGGGCAAAGGTTTGGGATTCAGAATAGAACAAGCAGAAAAAAATCAGCATACTAAAGTAAGTGTTGAACTATACAGAAACAGTGAGTAGACATAGATACGAAAGCAGTAAATAAACACTTTGTTATAGTGCTATAGCTTAAATCAGGACATACTAGTTTCAAAGAAACAATAGAGAAAAGCAGTAGGTCTTGTAAACAGGCCACAGTGCAGACAATAAGAGAGAATACTATTGCGTGTAAGTGTAAGTTCAGAAAGACTATGAGTAATGGTATGCTAATGAAAGAGTCGTGTATTTATAGTGTGAAAACAAGCAGAAATAAGGTAAGAAAATGATTAAGGAACTGGATGTCAATTAAGAATCAATAAACACAAGACTTCCTTTAATTAAGGAATTCGGACTCAAAAGGTAAAACTATTTAAGGAAAGAAATCAAATAAACATCTTATGCAAAGTAGGCAATTAGGGGTAAATACATAGAAGTTTATTTTAGGGGCAGAGCTTTGAAATACATGGTTGCATAAATAAGGTAAGAGAAATCAATTAGTAGCCAGTAAATCAAGGATCAAAGATTTTGTAATCACTGGTCCAGGAATGAACCAAGTCAAAAAAGCTGAGAAACGTTTTTAACTTAAGTCGAGTAACAGGACAGTTATGAAACAAGGAAAGAAATCAATTAAACTTATACAAAAGGAAGTTTGAAATTAATCAAAAATTGAAAGCCCTTTTACAGGGAAGTTCAGCACATATAAAGAGTACACAATTATCAGGCATGTGAAAAGGGTCAAGTGGAAGGTCTCATAGAGTTTAGCAAAAGTCAGAATCATATGAAGAAACAAGATTGAAACAATGATTTTGAACTTAATGAAGCAGTAGATGAAACAACTCCAAGAACTCAAATAGGTCCAAAAGATTAGGGTTTTTGAAATCAGGCAAGTTCAGAGATGAAGCACAAGCAAATCACATAGTCAATGGTCTCAAAACTCAGATGAACCCCCAAGTTCTAGGGTTTTTACCATCAATCGAGTGCAGAGTTGAGATGACAAGCAATCAAGGAAAAGATACTAATGAAAACAGGTTCAGAAGTTTCAGAAAGGAACTGAGACCCTTAGCATGCTCTTTCAGTAGTAGAAACTCATGAGAAGCATAGTAAAAGAACAACATGCGAGACACAATAAAAGAAACATAGTAGAAGAAGCTAATAAGAAACATAGTAGAAGAAACTGATTAAGAACACAGTAGCAGAAACTTAAAAACACAATAGAGGAAACTGATAAGAACATGGTTGCAGAAACTTAACGATAACACAGTAGAAGAAACGTAGTAGAAGAAACACAAAGAACACAGTAGAAGAAGCACACAAAAGAAAAGAAAAATCAGAGAAAAATCTAAAAACCCTAGATCGGAAAATAAAAGCTTTGAAAGCATAACTTTTGAAAGAAATATCAGAAAATCATTTAAAGCTTAGGGAAAACATGGATATGGAACATATCTATAGAGATCAGAAAAACCTCAAAAGCTAGGGTTTTAGAGAAACACAAACGGTAAGAAAGGCTTGGATCTAAGCAGGAGGAGTCGAGGCCAGGCTCGAAACAGACATGGCTTGCCGGAGCAAGGCCGGAGATGGCCGTGAAACTTGAATCAACAAGGGTATGGACCCAACGCCTCGTGATCAAGTCATGAAACTTCAGTAACCAAGCGTGAGGAGCCATAGAAGGCTGGTGGGTGGTGAAACCACCATGAATTCAGGCCAGGAAGTGACCGGAGAAGATGGATGGAACTCATCGGAGAGGAGGGGAAGAGGGAAGGTTCTAGAGAGAACCAGCGATAGAGAGATAGAGAGAGAGTCGGTTGAGTGAGGAATGAGAGGGGTCTTGGGGGGTTGTTTGGTTTAATTTGGTAAGGGCGGATCTGGACCGTTGATCAAAAATGATCAACGGTCAGGATTTAGTCCGGGTTGGGTCAGATAGATTTAGGATTGGGCTTGGGTCTTAGGTTGGTTTAATTTGGGTTGAGTATTGGGTTTAATTAGGCCAAATGTGGCTATAAGTTAAATAGCCCCTTCTTTTCCCATTTAATTTATAAAAAATAATAAACAAATTTTTGAAGACAAATTAAAAGCACTAAAATGACTTATAACATATAATTATCCATTTAAAAATGAGACGGATTTAAACATAAAAATGGCTAATATTGCAATTACGCAATTTTATCCTTAAAATACCAAATAAATTTGTAAAAATGTGTGAAAAAATATCTTAGCTATATTTTAATATAAACATGAGAATCCAATAAATAAATCTCCAAAAAAATAATTTTGGGGACAATTATTGGGTTTTTCTTGATAAAACAGAGTAGTAAATTGACTTTAAAATCTTTGAAAATTTAAGAAAAGTAATAGGACCTTGGGACGTACTTATATATGCATATACATGCTATTTTGAAAGATATTTTGCATATAAAAAATACAGGAAAAAAATTGGGTATCAACAGTAAGGCCCCGCCAGAGTTGAAGGAATTAAAGGAGCAGTTGCAAGACTTGCTTGATAAAGGCTTCATTAGACCTAGTGTCTCGCTTTGCGGTGCGCCGGTGTTGTTTGTTAAGAAAAAGGACGGATCGATGAGGATGTGTATAGATTATCGGCAGTTGAATAAGGTTACAATCAAGAATAAGTATACATTGTCGAGGATTGATGATTTGTTTGATCAGCTTCATGGTTCCAAGGTATTTTCGAAGATTGACTTGAGATCTGGATACCATCAGTTGAGGATTAGGGCATTTAATGTCCCTAAGACAACTTTGCGCACTCGGCACGGGCATTATGAGTTCTTGGTGATGTCATTTGGGTTGACAAATGCCCCAGCAGCTTTTATGGATTTGATGAACCGAGTGTTCAAGCCTTACTTGGATTCATTCTTGATAGTATTCATTGATGATATTTTGATCTATTCCCGTAGCCGGGAGGAGCATGAGCAGCATTTGAGAGTTGTTCTTTAGACTTTGAGAGATAGTTAGTTGTATAATAAGTTTTCGAAGTGTGAGTTTTGGTTGAGTTCAGTTGCATTCTTGGGTCACATTGTTTCAGCAGAGGATATTCGGTGGATCCGAAGAAGATAGAGGCAGTCAAGAACTTGCCTACACCCGCATCAGCTACAAAGATCTAGAGTTTCTTAGGTTTTGCAGGCTATTACCATCGGTTTGTGGAGAAGTTTTCATCTATTGCAGCCATGATGACCAGGTTAACCCATAAGGGTGCCCAGTTCAGGTGGTCGGACGAGTGTAAGGTGAGCTTTCAGAAGCTCAAGACAGCTTTGACTACGGCGTTGATGTTGGTTTTGCCCACAGTTTCAGGGCCATATACAGTTTATTGTGATGCATCTTGTATTGGACTTGGTGCGGTGTTGATGCAGAATGTCAAGGTCATTGCTTATGCTTCACGTCAGTTGAAGATTCATGAGAAGAATTATCCAGTTTATAATTTGGAGTTGGCAGCCATTGTTCATGCATTGAAGATTTGGAGGCACTATTTATATGGCGTGTCATGTGAGGTGTTCATAGATCACAAGAGTCTACAGTATTTGTTCAAGCAGAAGGAGTTAAATTTGAGGGAGAGAAGGTGGTTGGAGCTATTGAAAGACTATGATATCACCATCTTATATCATACGAGAAAGGCCAATGTAGTGGCTAATGCTTTGAGTAGAAAGTCAGCCAGTATGAGCAGTACTGCGTATATTCTGGTCGGTGAGAGGCCGCTTGCCTTGGATGTTCAGCCTTTGGCCAATCAGTTTGTGAGGTTTGATGTTTCTGAGCCCAGCCGTGTATTAGCTTGCACAGTCGCTCGTTCTTCATTATTTGAGCATATCCGAGATTGGCAGTATGATGATCCTCAATTGTGTGTCCTTTGAGACACAGTGCGGCACGGAGGTGCCAAGAAGGTTATGTCACACCTCCTTTTTACCTACACCTCGGAAGGATATAAGGGAGTTTTTTTCCAATTTAAGTGACATTATTTGAAATGGGATTATTTATTTATTTTCAAAGTCGCCACTTGGAATAATTTAATTGGTGTCCCAAGTCACCGATTTATTTTAAATCCCAAGTCAAGGAAATTTCGACTTTCCTTTTTTAAGTCTGCGAACCAGAAATTCTAGATAAGGAATTCTACTAACCCGGGAGAAGGTGTCGGGCATTCCCGAGTTCCGTGGTTCTAGCACGGTCGCTTAGCAATTTATACTTGGCTTAGTAAAACTGTTTAATTACTGGTTTTAGAACCTATGTGCATTTAACTTTCACCACTTTTTAATTAAGAAAATTATCTTGAAACGGGTCATGCGCACGTGTACCCAATGACGATAGTTCATTTATTAATACGTGCCTAAAGCCTACTAGCGATTTGTGAGTTATTCGTTTCCTATGTTTGATTTAAGGTTAGGATAGATATGGAATTATTAAGCCCAAAAAACTTCTTAGTGAACTTAATAATTCCAAATACCTTATCCAACGTTATTTTTTGTTCTTTTCCTTTTTTTATTTTAAAAAAATATTCCTACATTAACACTTGAAAATTTTCAATTTTTATGGCTAAGTGATAAAGAATTGTAAATGCATTTCTTTAAAAGAAACTTACTATAATCCTATAAATAAAATTTATTAGTTTATGGTCTATTCACAAGAATGATTAAAACATTTAACCAATTTATGACTTAGGGATACTATATAATTATTTCGTCCACGATAAACGATGCTCTATTATTATTTAAAACTTTGGCCGAAGTTGCGCGAACGCATACTCCGATTTATTTTAAAAATCATAATTATATCATGCGAACATGTACATAATCACAATAATACATTGAACGTGCCTAAATCAAACTACGATCATTTGTTATTTTATATCTAAGTCATAAAAAATTAATACGAAGGCCATAAATTATTTGTGCTCAATTAAACAAACGAATTGCAGCAAAATTCTTTTAGCATTAACCTCATTAATACCCAAATTCAAATACTCAAGCATCACAAATTAGTACAAGTAAAGATTATACGATAAAAAAAAATCTCAACGCATTGTTATTATTCCAAAAGAAATAAATTTCTCTTAGCATGAAGGAACAATTCTAACTTTTTAGAACAAACACACCGAAAATGAAGATATGACACCCCTTCAACACAAAATTATTTACATTAACATCGTCAATTGTAAAGATAGGACGCGGATGGTAAATTAAGCTTTGCATCAAGTAAGAGCTACGTCATGACTTAAAATTACTAGCCTAAGTCATGTGAGCTTGAGTAATTATAGCCGACTCCAAATTAACACGGGTAATGGGATACAAATGAACATGCCAGACTTTCGTCCATTTGAGTGCAACAAACGATTTAAGCCAAATTCGAGAGAATGCCTAATAAAATTGCATAATATCAAAATGATTTATAGTATTGATGTGAGTCTTATTTTCATCTCAAATTTGTGCTCAAAAGGGAGCCCAAGTCAAGTTGTAAATGCTACTGGCCTAATGATTTCTAAGTGGCCCTAGGCCCAAAAAAAGGCCCAATTCGACAACTATTATGCATTGACAAAAAAACAGGGATTCAAGGTCGAGTTTCTTCAGCAGCACAAACAGTATCCAAACTCAAGATTGAAGGACCCCAAATTGACTTACAACACATGAAATGGTGCAGACTTAACTCAAAAACAACCATGAATGCTCATTTAATAATTAACCCAAAGCTGACCCTATGTGAATCAGTTAAAATCCATGAGACATACACATATTCGTCCACTTAGCCTCCAAAGTTAATTACTTTAAAAAGAACGAACAACTAAACAACCAGGAGAGACTCAGAACTAAACCCAACAGCAATTCTATAAACTAATCTGATAAACATTAAAAAGAATCGAATTTACCTCACACTAAATGCATTCACAAGCCTATCATAAATGTATCAGTATGAGCTTACTAATAGTTTTAGCATGGATATCATAGCTAATCATGATTCGAATAAAAAATTTAGACAAGAAAACATGCCTTAGATAGTTTATAAATTAATAGAATCACATGGATTCAGCTGATCCATATTTGACTTGAATATTTTTAAGATAAAATACCTATTATTTCTAGCAGAATTTAAACACAAACATGCCTTTCACGGCTCAAATAAATCTTCACTACAACAAATGATAAATGGTCCTTAAATTATGCGGAAACTAACTAAGAAATGAAATGAACTACAACGCAGTGTCAAATAAACGAAGTACAGCACTAGTTGAAGCCATATTTTGAATCTCACTCTTTCATTTCATACATCAAACCTGACTGCACATATTTAATAGAGCTCAAAATATAGTACCTGGATATGAAATGAACCAAGGAAGCGAGGTCAGTGATCAGCAACAAAAGCAACAATAAAACAGCCCAGATTTAGTAAATGAAACCAGAAAATCGATTCAAAATCCAATGAAACAATGGTCTTCAACACAGCTTGATAAAAAAACATTCCAAAACTAATATCAAATCAATTCAAATCCCTTTACTGGACATTATTGTTTGCAGAACTTAAATGAATCAAAAACTACTGAAGCAATGGAACAGTAGAGAATTCCTACCTGTTTTTTGTATTTTTCTGGGCTCTATCTTTTCAAAATCTCTGTATTTTGCAGTATTTTTTAGAACATATTCTCCTCTTCCTATTTTTTCTTGTTTTTTTCAGAATCTCTTTTCTCTTCTCAGTATTTCAAAGTATCAGAATTTATGTATTTCAGAGTATTAGAATCTATGTATTTCAGAGTACCAGCCTATTCTCTCTTTTCTCAGTGTGTTGTTTCCTTAAATAGGCAGTGGGAAATGCCTTTTGGATTCAAAGAGTGCCATTTCAACATTTAAAAAATCGATTCCACTCAATTCTTAAGGTTTTAGTTTATTCAGTAGTGAAATCTAAACCCTACCACTATAGAAGATCCTTAATTAGGTGATTACCCCTTTTATTAAACAATTCTCAAGCTATCCTTACAACCCTGAAACTAACCCTGGAATCAAAGCCAAAATGGGTCAAGTTGACCTAATTCAGAACCCATAAATCTGTAATCCCCATTGAGCACCATCCAGAAACCCATTTCAAACAAAACAAGAAACTTTTACAAAGAAACAGGGGCAAAGGAACAGATGATGACGAACTAAATAATAGAAACTAATGAATTAAACATGTTATTAAATCAATCATGTAATACTGATAGACTAATAGGTGAGTCTATAATAAAGAGAAGAAAGGCGGATACAACAAAGACTAAAATGAAATTAAAAATGACAAACAAAATCATACAATACTAGTTTAATGAATAAAAATACCTAGCAAAAATGGTCAGCTTTGAATTTCTTCTTCAAACTCTCGATTTCGACCGAAAGAGAACTCAATCACGTGTTCTCAGATGAAAATACATGACTGAGGTCCGTTTTTGTCGTAATCATCACCAAATCTACCGATTCTGGAGTTTTGACATTTTTAGGTCTTATCTTCAATCCAAAATTTGACGAGTTCGGGGAATATTCGAGGGAAAAGAGTCATGGATTTGGAAAGGAGGGAACGAGGGGGTTCTACGGTGTTATTTTAGTGGTGAACAGAGCTGGTGCCGCCACCCTAAGGTGGTGGGGGAATGGTGGCGGCGTTAGGGTTTGGGGATGGTCTCTGAGAGAGAGAGAGGGGTGTGAGAGAGAGACGATGCAAAGGGGGGAGGGGTCTGAGGGGTTTGGGTATTATAAAAATGAGGAATTAACTAGAGTCGTTGGATTAATGGCAATCAATGGTCCAGATCAATTAGGAAGGGGAAAACAGGGTCGTTTGGAGTTTAATGGAGATCGGGTTCGGGGAAACAGGTTGGGTCGGGTAACGGGTGAAGCTCGGGACCGTTCGATGAAAGAAGATCGACGGTCCTGATCAAAACTTATCCAAACGACGTCATTTAGGTAGAAACGGGGCTGGACCGGGTTGGGACGGGTTTGGGCTGGACTGGGGCGGGTTTCAGGTGTATTTGATTTGGGCCTCTTGAATTAAATTGAATTTGGCCCAAATTTGATTTCCTTCTCTTTCATTCTTTTTCTTTTTTTTCTTCCTTTTTTTTGAAAAATTAAAACTAAAATCCTAAATTAAATTATAAAACCAAATCATCCTATAAAAAATACTAATTAATTCTAAATAATAATTATCCCAAATATTATTTACCAAATCAAAAAAGAAAATCACGAAATTTCGACATTAAACACTAAAAATGCAAAATACGTTATTTTTTTGAATTTTTTCACTTTTGTAAAACCACAATTCACTTAATTAATCTAAAATTGTAAAATTAAATCCTAAATGCAGATACTATATTTTTTTATTTTTAATGCATTAAACATGTACACAAACATATGCAAACAATCACGAAAATAGCATATTAATTCCTAAAAATAACACATAATTAAAGAAAAGACCTAATTTTGGGAATTCATTTGGAGTAATTCGTATGAGGCAAAAATCACGTGCTCACAGGTTACAGTTTGAAATGATGGAGTTTTGAGGCTGCAGGGTCGGGTTTGTGTACCTAATGTGGATGGACTTCGAGAGTTGATTCTAGAGGAGGCCCATAGTTCCCGTATCCTATTCATCCGGGTGCCGCTAAGATGTATCAGGATTTGCGGTAGCATTAATGGTGGAGGAGGATGAAGAAGGATATTTTTGCATATGTGGCTTAGTGTTTGAATGTCAAAAGGTAAAGTACGAGCATTAGAGACCTGGTGGTTTGTTCCAGAAGAGTGATATTCCTGAGTGGAAGTGGGAGTGTATCACTATGGACTTCGTTGTCGGACTCCCACGGACTCAGAGGAAGTTCGATGAAGTATGGGTTATTGTTAATAGGCTGACCAAGTCAGCACATTTTATTCTGGTGACAGTCTCCTATTCTTCCAGGAGGTTAGCAGAGATCTATATCCGGGAGATTGTTCGTCTTTATGGTATGCCCATGTCTATCATTTCGGACCGAGGTACACAGTTTACCTCACATTTCTGGAGAGCAGTTCAGCGTGAGTTTGGCACACGGATTGAGTTGAGCATATCATTTCATCTTCAAATGGACGGTCAATCCGAGCGTACTATTCAAATTTTGGAGGATATGCTCCGAGCTTGTATTATTGACTTTGGAGGCTCGTGGGATTAGTTCTTGCCTTTAGCGGAGTTTTCCTACAACAACACCTACCAGTCGATCATCTAGATGGCTCATTATGAGGTTTTATATGGTAGGCGGTGTTGGTCACCGATTGGATAGTTTGGGCCAGGAGAGGCTCGGTTGTTGGGTACGGATCTAGTACATGATGCCTGGGACAAGGTCAGAATCATTCAGGATAGGCTTCGTATAGCTCAGTCCAGGCAAAAGAGTAATGTCGACCGTAAGGTTCGTGATATAGCATTCATGGTCAGCGAGCGGGTGTTGCTTCGGGTGTCGCCTATGAAGGGCGTGATGAGTTTAGGAAGAGGGGTAAGCTTAGCCCTAGATTCATTGGCCAGTTTAAGATTCTTGATCGAGTGGGAGAGGTGACTTACAGACTTGCGTTGCCGTCGAGTTTATTAGTCGTACATCCAATGTTTCATGTGTCCATGCTTCGGAAGTATCACAGCGATCCATCCCACGTGTTAGACTTCAGCACTTTCCAGTTGGACAAGGACTTGTCCTATGAGGAGGAGCCGGTAGCTATTCTGGAACAGCAGGTTCGCCAGTTGAGATCGAAGAGTTTCCTTTCTGTTCGTGTTTAGTGGACAGGTCAGACTGTTGAGGCAGCGACCTGGGAGTCCGAGTTTGATATGCGTATTCGATATCCCCATCTTTTCTCCGACTCAAGTACTTCTTTTCTATGTCCTTTCGAGGATGAACTATTATTTTAGAGGTGGAGAATGTGATGACCCAAAAGGTCACTTGTTTTTACAAGCCGATTCTGTGTTTTGAGGCCTTAAAACCTCTTTTTATCTTACCTCGATTTGTGTGTGTATTCCGGGTGCGTTTCCGAAAATCTTTTCTATGAAAACTAAGTGAAATAAGGAAATTGGCTTTTAAAATTGAATAAAGTTGACTTTGGTCCACATTCTTGGTAAATAGACCCGGACCCGTGATCTGATGGTCTCATAGGGTCCGTAGAAAAATTTGGGACTTGGGCATATGCCCAGAATCGAATTTCGAGGTCCCAATCCCGAGAAATGAATTTTAAAAGAAAATTATTTTTTGGAAAATGTAAGAGTTTTTGAAAATGAAATAATGTTTGAAATTGATGGTATCAGGCCTGTATTTTGGTTCCGGAGCCTGGTACAATTTTGAAATAATAATTAAGTTGATTCTATGAAGTTTGGTAAGAATCGGAGTCCGTTTAGTTTAAATCAGACCTTTATTTGAGAAAATTTGAAATTTTGATGTTATTGAGTGATTTCATGAATTTGAGGCTTAATTCATAGTTATTGATATTATTTTGATGATTTGATCGCACGAGCAAGTCTGTGTGATGTTTTTAGGTTAGGGTGCATGTTTGGTTCGGAGCCCTGAGGGCTCGGGTGAGTTTTGGATAGGCCACAGAGTGAATTTGGACTTAGGAACAAGTGCTGATATCTTGTATTTTTTGCCCACGCCTCTGATCTCGCAATTGCGAGATTAGGCTTCACAATTCCGAAGTTCTTAGGCTTGGTAATTACGACTCAGGCATCGCAAATGCGACTCAAGCCTGGGCAGGCCCTTTTTGCAGATGCGAACTCAGGGCGGGAAGTCTCGTGCCTATAAGTCTAGAACTTGTCGTAAATGTTTGTCTAGGCAAAATTCTAAGTGTAGCTCGACTTGAGAAATGATTATAGGCTTTCCTTGATCCAAATTTGAACTTGAAAGCATCCATAGCCCACCAAATATGATATCCCTAGTCAACCCCGTTAAGCTGAAGCCCTTGTTCTTTCAATAAACATGATACAAGCCTTTATCCCTTCTAAAATGACCCTCTATTGGCACCTGATCTTTCCTTAGCACAATTGGCAAAAACATAAGTTTGGGGGGAGATATGAGGAATGCAAAAGTGATAAAAGGTACAAAATGAAGAAAAGGGGAGGCAAAAAGAGAAAAAAAAAAAGCCAAAAAGTCAAAAAGAAAGTGAATAATATAGAAAAATGAAAGGAGTCAATAAAAGCAATGATAAAAGGCTTGGAATGATTATAAAGGAGAAAAATGGTTGTCATGAACAAGAAAGTGTGACAGTGTGTCTCTCTAGTCCCCTAAGGAAGAAGAAAATGACTCAAAGAGTCAAGAAAGTGTGAGCGGAAATGAGAAAATGAAGTGCTTAAGGAAAGATGAAACCTTTATAGACCGATATATCCTACCTTGAACCAAAAGCCTTCATTACATTCCCGCAAAAGCCCTATATAATTTCGAGTTGAGTGAGCTTACATTAGTGGTGATTTACATAAGGGGCAAGCTTATGGTACTTAGAGCCGGACTTGTGACATTCCCTTGTGAAAGACGAGTGTGCTTCTTCACAATCCTTGTTTTGAGTGCTTCAATTCTTAAGTGAGATTTGCTTATGGAGAGTAGAGGAGAATGAGTTTGGGTTCCACAACAACCTACGTAGTAGAGCGAGCTTCCTTGATGAGTTAAGCCAACTCTTGATGCTCTTGTATCGTACTAGAGCCATGGTGCTAAAAAGGTTGTGTGTTGTTGATAATACATTTCTGTTAAAGGTAATTGTTAGTCCCAATTGATGCTTGATGAGGTCACCTTAGAACAACTGAAATTTTCCTTTCTTTTTTCTTGTAGAGGTGGGAATTACTTTGTTTGCTTGAGGACAAGCAAAAGCTTAAGTTTGGGGGAGGTGATAACTACGAATTCTAGCCTATCTTATGCTCTCTTTTGCTTAGGTTTTGGATAAAAAAATGTGTGAAAGTATTCTCTAAAACTGACTTAATGTGCTTGTCTGCGGGGTTTGGTAAAAATGAGGCAAGAAAGCCATAACCAACTCATAAAGGAGTTACATATGCACAAGTTCAAAGCTGAGATAAAAGCGTTGATTGCGAAGGAAAAGTGCGACCGCGGAAGGTCAACCGCTAGGGCGGCCACAATTACGCTGCCCGCAGAATTAAGATTCAGAGAAGGTATATTTGAGTACAACATATACCGCTGATTGTGGTGAAATAGCGCGATAGCGGAATACCTAACGCGACCGAGGTGCAAATTCCGCAGAGAGCGACGATCAAAGTTCAAAGACCCTGCAAACCAATCCTAATTGAGGAGCGCGGTCCGCGTCCAAATTGTGCGACAGCAGTTGATGCTAATGCTTAGGCGGTACTTTTTACGCTCCCCGCAAAATCAAGCCCAGAACAAGCACAAAAGAGAAGAAATGTGATCCGCGCCTGTTTTTGCGCTGCCGCGAAAGTTCATACGCTGAGGTGCCCAATATTCCACTGACAGCGGAACATCCATAGGGGTATTTTTGTTCAGTAATTTTAGCTGTGTATAAATAGATCTTTTTCACATTTTTAGGTCATCTTTTGTATCAGTGAGCTCGTGAACAGCCGTACTTTACCACTTAGAGTAATGTTAGAGCAGTTTTAGCTTATATTCTTAGATTTTATTCTTGTAGTCAACTTTTATAGCGTATATTTCATCTCCATCTTTGATTTCTACCTTTATTATGAGTAGTTAAACCCATTAGCTAGGGTTGTCACCCAACCCTAGTGTGGGTATTTAATAGGTCTTCAATTTTAGGGCTTATTTGTTTATGGGTTAGTGATATTTAGCTTGATTCATGCTTTAATTGTAGAATTGGTGGTTGCAAACACTGATTCATGCCTTTATGACTTAGACTCTTCTTGAGAAAGAGAGACTAAGTCTAGGAAAATTAGGCTAACAAGGAATTGGAGTGCATTCAAGAGATTGATAGCCCTAGTTAAAGGGTTAAACCTAGAGATAGTAATACCCGACTTAAGCCAATTTTACTTGCATTGTTTGAACACCCAATTAGGCTTGAGAAAGCCAATTAGGGCAGAGTCACTCAAACTACCGAGAGGTATAGAGTGAGTAATTATGTGTAAAATATAACAAGTTTGTCCTAAATTTTAGATCCCATTAGATACTACTCACCTAGGTGTAAGTCACTTCCCTAGTGCTTTTTATCAATTGAGAAAACCCTTACAAAAATATTGTACTTAGATTATTTTCAGCAATCAATAGCATTAAAAGTAGAATAGAAACAAATCCAAGCATGGTTAGAAGTAACACGCATAGCTAGATTAGATAGAAACTCAACTCCCAACAATTATTAACTCCCCGTGGAAATCAATCCCGACTCTTCGGGTAAAAGCTGCATCGACCATTCCTTGCCATTATATAATGGTGTAGGGTTGGAGCAGATCAGTGAACAACGTATGAGATACTCAAGTGCAGAAGGTTGTGAATAGTCCATACTTCAGATAGAAGGCTAGAAGTGCTGAGATTCAGTATCTAGGAATGATAGCGGTGCATTGGTGGCATATCTTTCAACATATGGTATCTAAGTATCAAAAGGTCTAGGTAAGAGAGTAAAGGAGAGTTAGAGACGATGTAATGTCTCGGTTGATGTTCTAAAATAATACAAGGAAATCTATGGCGCAAGCAAATTGAAGTAAGGTTGTGAGTAGCATAAATAGATATGTATAGGTCTCAAGCTAAAAGTATGGTAAAGCAATAAGGGTTTAGGAAGACAGGAGTAAGGATAAGAAAGGGTAGTGAGAAGGTGACAAGAATAGATAAGTCCTCAAGGTTAAGCCCTTGAAAACAAGAGAGTTGATGGCTTCTCTAAGTTATAGAAATCTCAGTATAGCCAGAATAGACTCAAAGGAGTCTAAGACTAATAGCATTTAAAAGAGACGGAATGCTACCCTGGTAATAGAATAAGGGTATAATTGTGATAGATGAAGGATGACGTTTGGGCCTCGGTTAAGTAATGATTTCATGAATTGTACAGGATTAAAATACATACGTTAGGTGAATCACACTATGAAATATGGTTATGGAAGTATAATATCGCCCTAGGTGGATCAATTTAATCATTTCAAATGGTCCCCGATGAGACGTAAGTCCTAGTGGCAATATATTACGTAAAAAGTTTCAAGTTATAAATGGTAGATTATAGATCAATGTTGAGGTGAATCAACAATGGATGGATAAAAGTTACAAAGTATGAGATGAGAGTAGGCCATCTTTCTTAAGATGAATGGTAATGAGGAAGCTTTAAAGGACTTAGATGTATACACATGGGATAAGTAACAAGAATAACCTGGAGTTTGGTAGTAGGACTCTATAATAATAAATTGAAGTAAGAGTCATGGTATAGTATGACCCACCTAGATGCAGTAAAATCATACGGATGGATAAACGGATCTATGAAATAAGGTATAACAATATTTGTAAGTTCAACAAAGTACCACGCGAAGAACTTCAGTATAACTATAGATGCCCAGAGAGACATTTTATCAAGCTCTTATGTTTACAAAGTGAGGCCTAGAGATTGGCTAAAAGCTGGAGGAAAAAGGAGAGAGGTGTCGCATAGGCGCACTTACAAGCTCAGTATCGTACGGGTTGCATGATAGAAGGTAGCAACAGTTACGAGATTGGAAGGATTTCGATCACAAGTCATGGTGTGGGAAAGAATCCTAAAGGGGGTAATGCCCTAGTCTTTGGATTTATTCATAGAACAATTACATAAATGGCAAGGATAGTATTAAAGTATTCGCAAGAGCTATGGGTTATGAGAATGATAAGTGCATCAGTCAACATTCGAGGATGAATGTTCCAAAGGGGGAATGATGTTACACCCCATGTTTTCGTACGTGAAATTATGCCATAAGTAAATTGATGAAAGCTCGGAAATGAGATATTGCATCCCGGATTTTCGTGTGTTAAAGTATCGACGTAAGTTCGAGAATGAGATTATTTTGATATTATAAGCATTATGCTATTTCAAACAAGTGATGAGTAAATTCATGAATGTGAAAGGGTAAGCAAATCGAAGAAAATGAATTTCGTCGAAGTTTGACATTTTGGGATAAAATACGGCCGAGCTAAAATACCCGGTATTTATGGATTAGTATCATATAAGGTACACAGGGCCATGATAGTAAGGTGTATAAAGTGTATTAAAAGTGAGTAGTATTGTAAGTAAATGACATAATTCTTAATTATGTGGGTAATTGCTTAATTATTGAATTTGTGGATAAATATTTAAGTGAAGTTTATTGGATAATTATAGGGGGCAACTACACACGTGGAAGTATGTAAGTGTGGCAACAAATTGCAAACAATCTTATGCCTAAGGAGGTAGTGTCACTACTTACACCCATATCTCATTTTTGGGTGTAAAGATGCTAATTAAGAAGGCCTTTCTTAGTTCACAAAGTGAAAAGGCATAATTCCAATCTTTGAAATTACAAAGATACGAATGAAAGCTTCAGCAAAAGTCACACACAATATTATGATCAAATTCACAAAGTGAGATTGATTGGCAATGTGATTTTGCTTCAACAAAATTTCATACAAAGTTATACTACGTAATAGCAATGGGATTTACAATTCTAAGAGAGCACTGTACAGTCTTTCTCAAGAATATCATACGATTTTTTTCCTACTTCGATCCGCCGTTACATGTTTTATCGCAATCAACGTATGTTAGAGGGATTGTCAAGAGAATCGGTTCAGGTATGTTAAGACTATTCCTTCTTTTCTTTTGGCATGATCCATACGGTACAAGCGAAACGAGCAAATGCACAACTTCCATAAAATGACTCTATTCATAGAAATACTAGAGGTTCATATGTTCTTGATTCCCCATATGTCTTATTATTCTATCATTTGTTCATGGGTCTCAGAAAATACGTAAGTTGATAAAGTTTATTTCATGATATTAATCAGAGGCATAATGGTCTTATGACGTTCCGAAAGATTTTATTAACGTACTTCTCATGCATTACATTCATTTACATGTACATTGACCCATGACCAGATGGCATTATATACGCGTATATATGTATGTATATATATGTATATGGGATATGGAAAAAGGTTATAGCGTTATATAGGCACCACCACCTGATCAGCTGGTATACATTGATGATTTGCCCACAGTGGCCGAGATGATATGATGGGATACCCTCAGAGGCTTGATGATGTTATGAACGTATATACCCATGCATGGTATAACATTTATACACATATGCATGACATTATAATATTAAATGATTCACAGAGCTATTTAGATATACATGTTGAGTCTTTTACTCTATATTTCTCTGATGTCTATTGTTTACTGATTTTCATTCCTTACATACTCGGTACATTATTTGTACTGACGTCTCTTTTGTATGGGGACATTGAGTTTCATGCCCGCAAGTCCCGATAGACAGGTTAAGAGTCCTCCAAGTAGGCTATGAGATCAGCAAAAGATGTTGGTGTGCTCCATTTGCTCCGTGAGTTGCTTATTTGATTAGTATGATTTAGACATATATTGACGGGTATGTCAGGGCCCTGTCCTGGCCTTATGACGTTTATGTACTCTTAGAGGCTTGTAGACATATGTCATGTATATGAAAGATTGTATGGCCTTGTCGGCCTATGTTCAAGGTACGAGTGATTATTTTGGCCTTATAGGCACGTACGTTATATGTATAAGTTAGTATATTAGGTTGGGTCATTTTATGTCGGGTGTTCTCTCATGTTTTATTCTTCTTACCTCATATGGCCCTTCTGTCACACTTACCTATGATGATGTAATAAGAAAGATACATTACGTTGGTACTCGATTGAGTAAGGTACCGAGTGCCCGTTGCGGGCCATCGCTTTGGGTCGTGACAAAAGCCAGTTGCCATAGTGTTTTGTGAATAAGCACCATCTAATTAAACTGTACCACTTGGTGTTTTATCCCACTTAATCTCAATCTTATGAATTTTAGAAGGGATTTTTTCCCCGTAAAGAAATTAAATTCCCAAGCTTGATGAATAACTTTTTGGGCCTCAAGGTCAAGATCAAGGTTGTTGAAATTGTTGTTATTCCTATTTTTCCAAATGTTCCAGATGGAGAAAGGAAATATAGTCCCCCAACCTGTTAAATGGTTAGTATTCTGAATGAAATTTTCTTTTAGGCTCATGCTAGTGAGTGTTATTATCAATAGTTTGAGTCGGAATGCCCAAATTGTTCCCAAAGCGTTTTGTAGCTGGGCAGTGTAGAAAGATATGATGGATATCTTCCACATTCTCCTTACAGATCATGCAGGTTGCATCAATATTAATGCCAATATGTGCTAACAAGGCTCGACAAGGAATACGATTATGTATGCATTGCCAAAGGAAGAATTTGATTTTGTTAGGGTAGCAGAGATCCCCAAATCCAGCTAAATGAGATGTTTGATGTGTTATTAGGAATTAAAAGCTTGTAGCAAGATTTTGTAGAAAATAAACCATTTGAGCTATGTCACACCTCCTTTTGCGCGCCTACCCCGAAGGGTAAAATACGCGAGGGAGTTTTTCCAATTTAAGTGACAATATTCGAAATGGAATTATTTAATTAATTCAGAGTCGCCACTTGGGAAAGGTTTGGATTTTGGTGTCCCAAGTCACCGGTTTATCTTGAATCCCAATTCTAGGAAAATATTCGACTTTCCAAATGAAGTCTGCGAACCAGAAATTCTAAGTAAGGAATTCTGTTGTCCCGAGGAAAGGTGTTAGGCACCCACGGATCCCGTGGTTCTAGCACGGTCTCTTAAATTGTTACAATGGCTAAATATCTGATTTTAATACATGTTATAACTTGTGTGATTTTATTAAGTTTAAACCGCTTTTTTTTTACTTTTTATAGAATTGCAACATCGTGAAAATGCATTTCGAACCACGTCGCAATCAATGCGCCCGTGGTTGTTAATACATTCCAACTCCGTTGAGATTTGGATCTGGATCACATAAATGCGCACCCGAATTTAAGAATGTAATTTAATTAAATCGCGCCTAAAGAGTATAACACGTTATTATCTTCGGGGAAAAGCCGTGAAATCCGCTAAACGGACCCTCCCAAATTCTAAGTATTTAATATATACATTTACGAGGGCCCCGCGATTTGTGCGTTTTATTTGGCAAGGCTCGTCTCATTTATTTTTAAGGATATCCTAAAGCGACTACATTTCTGTTAAATTCGTTTCTAAAATAAATAAGAGAAAATCCTAACCCGTTACAGGCTTAAAAGAGGCGTAACATATTAAATGCTAGATTAAGACGAACGTTAACGGAAAAGAACATTGCTAGAAATTATAAACAAAATCGAGAACGATAAAATAATATATTCGAACGTGATTAATTATCCTATAGCTAGATTAACTCCTCATATTTACATGAACAAACGAATAATTGTTTGAGACTATTAGCGCTGAAATTAACCTTAATTATTAATGCTTATTCGGGAATTTATTAGATCTAAACGCCAAACCATCTTACCAAACTCATGCCTATTAGATTAGTGTTCTTAAAATTGTTGCGTTGTTTCGTGCTTCAAAATATGTAAAAACCTGTTGATCCTATTAATAGCCACTTCGTTGAATGATGGGTCGATGCCAATATTAATTATTAATCTACCTTATTAAACCTATGTTGAAACGAGGAATCCGACAAGAGAGTTGACATATATGGCTAACCCGTTGGTATTAACATAACACAATATGAAAATTTGTTTGGGATACGTTTTTCTTGAAATCAAATTGGACCGGATATAACAAGTTTGACAGTTCAAAGATCCAAACAGGAGTACATACAGATGCTTGCCATGATTCCACGTTATACTGTCGTCACTAAATCAAACTAAATTGTATGCACATGGAGATACGTCTGATCTAACAGCATACTATTTAACAATCCATATCAGTTAGGGTACATTCCAATTCATACAGAATAAATGTAGTCGGAATGAGCTTAAACAAATACAGGCTAACTATCATTCAACCTATCGCTATATTTTGAACACAAGTACTATGAAGCAAATGACGTTCATTTCTTTATTTTTTACTTCAACTTCAAGCTTTCAACGACACATGGTTTCAGAAATATGTACATGGAAGTGCTTACAATTGGAGAAGAAGAAAGGTCAGTAGAGTGAAAGTGGCAAACGAACAGCAACAGTATGTTCGACAACACAGCAGAACCAGTAAAACTAGCAGTGACAGCAGTAGAAATCTCAAGGACAGATTAAACCAAAGAAAAAAGGCAGTAGCTTGAAGAACAGTGCTCGAAAAATCAACAGACAAAACAAGCTGCTAAATGAAAACCCAGCAGTACCAAAAGATCACAGGCAGAGGCAATAAAACAATGATTTCTGATTTCTTTGAATATTTGAGCAGAAAAACGAACTGAAGCTCTTTTTTGTGAAACCTAGCTTTAAGACACTAAAGTCCTCCAAAATTCTCTCTTTTTCTGATTTTTAAACTCTTGGTCCGACCCCTTTTCTCCTGGAAACCTTCTGTTTTTATAGCCAAGAATCAACCCCCTCCACAGCTTGTTAAAAAACCCATTAAAACTGAACTCCCCCCATGTTCTCTTCTGTTTTTCCACTCAAAAACTTAAAAGAAAAGCCCTCCCCATGAGATTCCCCCTGACATCCCACTTTTTCATTGTTAAAGTGGTTTATCCTTTATTAAATTAAGCAAGTATGGGCAGCATGAGTATGTCCTGACAGCACATGTTGTCCATTCTACTTTAATTCATTAAAAACTAACAATGCACATGCTGCCCAAGGTCTAAAATGAGTAAATATGTCATCAACTCAAACTAAACTCTGAAATCTATACTAAACTGCAGCTATAAACCAATCCTTAAATGATTTCTGATTTAACTAACAGACTAACACACAGTGATAATCAATTCTCAGCTGATTCAAAACAAAGCCTCAGTAAACAAATCAACAGCACTAGTCAAATTACTACCATTCCAAACTGGAACTAATTGACGACATATATCGAATCGACTACGTGAATTACAACTATACAATTAATAGCAAATGATTAGAATCCAACAGTATTAATCAGGTGATTCAAATTGCACTGCCCAAAACAAAAGTTGCCTTGGAAACTAATTAATCGACCAAATTCATTTCAATCGATTATATAGTTTAAAACATATATACTCAATCAGTGAATAGAGAAAAATTCGACCAAATAAAAGGTCTGGGCAAGGTGGACAGAGTAGTCGACACAAAATGAAAACAAATCGAACTGACATTTAAACACATGAACAAACATTAACAAAACAAACAACATGGAACTGACAAGGAAAAGAAAAAGAAATACCTTAAAGAATTGAAAATTAGACGACCCTGTCTCGGATTTTGAATCGAACCTCTTTTGGGATTGAACGGACTTTAATCGAAGTGTTCTCAACTGAGAACACTTCGATTAAGGTCTATTAGACCCCAACCCTTTCGTTTAATTGGACAAAACCCTCAAATTCTGGATTTCTAGGGTTCATGGGGCTGATTTGGGACATGGGGTTTTCTGGTTAGATTTGGACCAAACTAAGCTTGGTTTAGTCACGAGGGAGGTCAGGGGGGTAACTGGTATGGATTTGGGGGGGATCGGCATAGGCTGAGGTCCGGCTTGAATCTTCAAATGAAGATTTGAGACGGTGGGGGAAGATTCGAGACCAACGGTTTATGGATCCGTGTCCAGGGGGTCGAGGTGCACTAGGGGTGTTAGTCTGGTGGTCACCGGCATCGTTGCTGCCAGGCTTATGGTAAGGAAAAGGAGGGGCGGCGCTAGGGTTCTAAGGGTGTTTGGGTTCAGTCTCTTAAAGAGACGAAGATGAGGGAGGGGGGTTTAGCTTAGGGCGCGGGGGTGAGAGGGGAAGGCTTATATACAGGACGGGGGTTGAATTTTGGCCGTTGGATCATTGATGATCAACGGCCTTGATCTCTCAACTTAAAGAGACGACGTCGTTTGGTTTAATGTTGGGGATGGGTCAATCCGGGTATCAGTGGGTCGGGTATCTAGGGAAAGCTTGGGAGCCGTTGGATTGGAAGGGATGAACGGCCCCGATTCGTCATGCCTAAATGACGTCGTTCGGATTAATGAGGGACCTAAACTGGACCGTTGGATCTGTTTGATCAACGGTTCAGATAGAGGATGCCAAAACGGCGTCGTTCTTTTGTATCTGGGGGGTGGATTGGATTAATGTGTTTGGGCCTGATTTTTGGGCTTAACACAAGCCCAGGTCCGAATCTTTTCCTCAATTTTGCACTCTTTCTTTTCCCTTCTTTAATTTCTAATTAAAAATCCTAATTTACAAAATTCCCAAAAAATAAATTATAAAAATTAAAATTATACCACACAGACATTAATTGATCTTTAGTAATAATTAAGACACAATATCATATATCAATTAAATAAAATCAACCATTAACGCTAAAAATGACCAAATTACCAAAAAATAATATTTTTTGTGATTTTCATTCTTTTAAAAACTCAATATGATTTAATTAATTCCTAATAGTAGAACAAAGCCCTAAATTTACACGCGACATATATTTTTTGTATTTTTAATTGATAAAACTAAACAATCACAAATAACTATCGAAATGCCACGCAAATTCACAAAATTATACACAAAGACAATTTATTATTTTTTCGATTTCTTTTGGAGTAATTGTCGTGTAAACAAAAATCACGTGCTCGCAGCTGCCCCTCTTTGTTCGAAAACACGAAGGATTTTCGTGCAAAGATAAAGTGAGCAGACATGAGCGATTTTTTCCCGTTTGAATACTCCGTGTGAAGCACATTTTGAAAGATTTGACCGAATCTTTGCTTCAAAGATTTCCTACATATCCTGGGCTAAACAGGAATCAGGTCAATGTAGTTCGGGAAACTTTGGTAACTGGGACTACCATGGGATTGCAATGCTTTCTATTACTGTTGTTGTTGTTGCCGCTATTGCTTTACCGACCTCCTTATTACAACCAAAGAAAAAATTGAAACTGAACTAATTACTTATGCCTGTCAACCGCTAGTTACAAGATTCCTATCTATAATTCTTTTGCAACTTGATCTTGGGTCTTAGCTGATTCTGCTTGTAGACTTCGATCCGAATCTTGATGCTCGCAAGTTGTAGGCGCTTGTTTATTTCTGCAGTATTGAGTGAAACGGGATTGGCAGAGCTCGGGAATTTAATCAAATTTTGAGCGACCTGCCCTTTGTTTGTTCCAATATTTGGGAACATCTTCTTTTTATTCTTTTCTTCTTTTCTTTATTCTGGATTGAGACTCATCCCGTAGGTCATCTCGATCCATGCGCCTCGAGGTCATACCTGCTGAGACAACAAAAAAAACAAACGAAATTTTCTGCCCCAATTTCACTTGGAAAAATTCGTGAGTTAATTGCCATGAAAATCTACATAATTGATGAGGATATTGGAAACCTCAAGTCTAAAAGGCGCAACTCAGGGATTGGAGCCCTGATGTCGCAAAAGGTAAAAAAACGCGCAGCTCAGGTATTGGAGCCCTAATGTCGGCTAAAGGAAAATCGCTCTCAACTCAGGGATTGGAGCCCCAACGTTGGCTAAAGAAAAACGCTCAACTCAGGGATTGGAGCCCTAATGTCGGCTAAAGGAAAGTTGCTCAACTCAGGGATTGGAGCCCTAATGCTAGCTTAAAGGAAAATTGCTCAACTCAGGGATTGAAGCCCTAATGCTGGCTTAAAGGAAAAACCGCTCGACTCAGGGATTGGAGCCTTAATGTTGGCTAACAGAAAATTGTTCAACTCAGGGATTGGAGCCCTAATGTCGGCTAAAGGAAAAATGCTCAACTCAGGGATTGGAGCCCTAATGCTGGCTAAAGGAAAAATGCTCAACTCAGGGATTGGAGCCCTAATGTTGGCTAAAGGAAAGTTGCTCAACTCAGGGATTGGAGCCCTAATGCTGGCTTAAAGGAAAAACGCTCAACTCGGGGATTGGAGCCCTAATGTCAGCTAAAGGAAAAATGTTCAACTCAGTGATTGGAGCCCTAATGCTGGCTAAAGAAAAAACGCTCAACTCAGGGATTGGAGCCCTAATGTTGGCTAAAGGAAAAATGCTCAACTCAGGGATTGGAGCCCTAATGCTGGCTAAAGGAAAGTTGCTCAACTCAGGGATTGTAGCCCTAATGTTGGCTAAAGGAAAGTTGCTCAACTCAAGGACTAATGCTGGCTCAAAGGAAAGATGCTCAACTCAGGGATTGGAGCCCTAATGTCGGCTAACAGGAAAAACGCTCAACTCAGGGATTGGAGCCCTAATGTTAGCTAAAAGAAAACCGCTCAACTCAGGGATTGGATCCCTAATGTCGGCTAAAAGAAAATCGTTCAACTCAGGGATTGGAGCCCTAATGTCGGCTAAAAGAAAATCGCTCAACACAGGGATTGGAGCCCTAATGTCGGCTAAAAGGAAAAACGCTCAACTCAGGGATTGGAGCCCTAATGTTGGCTAAAGGAAAGTTGCTCAAATCAGGGATTGGAGCCCTAATCCTGGCTAAAGGAAAGTTGCTCAACTCAGGGATTGGAGCCCTAATGCTGGCTTAAAGGAAAAATGTTCAACTCAGGGATTGGAGCCCTAATGTGTTACAACCCATATCCACATGTGTTAGTTCATGCCATATATTAGTTAACATAAATCCAAGAAGGAATTATCTTTGAGATGATAAGAATTCAATCATATTGGTCTTAAGTGATACAAGAGTGTATAAGGGTGATTAACAAGTATTAGAAGTTAAATGAATCAAGGTTGTTGTAACTCGTATTTTCAGGTAATCTAGCGGTGCTTAATACACTCAAGAGTTCATTTATTAAGGTATTTTAACCATTTAATATCCGTATCATAAGTCTTAAAGTCAAACGAGTTATGAAACAAAAGTCGACAAAAGTTGTCGCAACTTAGGTTCATAATTTTACTTAAACATTAGGTCAAATGTTTCTAATCTTTTCTACTAATTTACAAGGAATTACGGGGTGATATACCAACAAAATTAAATATCTATGAGTCTAGTTTCCAACGCATTAAACCGTTCATCGATACGATCTCGGAGTAGAGAGATATTCGCGTTTTCGCGAGACTGCGCCAAGCACCTCTCTATGGGGCCCACTAAGGCGGTTTAAGATATTTGGACCTATATAGGATGCCTCCAACCCGTTTTAAGTCATTTATTCTCACTATTTTCAGACCTTAGAACCCTAGGAACATCCTCTCAAGGTTCTCTCAAGATTCAAGACCCAAAAAAGGGCAAACAACACAAATCAAGTGTCGGGAATTTCGTGGCGCTAGTAAGTCTCTTGTTCTTCTTGTTGTTGCTCATTTTTGTGTCGTTCCAGCTCGTGTGGGAGGTTGTTTTAAAGGGTTTATGTTCTGTAAATACTACCTCATGTTCTTAATATCAATCCTAGGTGATTTCAAGCCTTCTAAAGTGATTCTAGTGCCGAAAAACACTAATTGATCGCTAGTTTCGCTTTTTTGTTGTTGTGGCAGCATTGGAGGGATATTTCATGGAAATTTAAGGTCAAATTGGAGTTTTTCTTTCTGTATAAAGGTAAGGAACCTCTTACTCTATATGTATTTAAGATTATCCAAGTTGCGGCTAAGCCATTGAAGCTAGAACTTGTGAAATATATATCGAAAGGCTTGGTAGTAATGCGTATTTTACTACTATCTTGTGGAGTTTTGGAGGAGGAAGGGTGTGGAGAAACACCATATATATGTAGGGTTATGGGCTGATAGTTATTCGTAACATTTCCAGGTTGTTTGACACGACTACGGTGGTCGTCGTATGTATGGAGTGATTAGGCTGTGTGTGGACTATTTTGGGAGGCTCAATATGTTTATTATTGATGTTGTTTGGGCTGTTTGGTGACTGTTTTGAATGGTGTGAGGTCATATATATAGGGGAGGTGCTGTCCGTTTCATCGTAAAATAGGTTGTGGTCGATACATAATAGTTATGACGCTTAAATGATAACGATAGTATCGTTTCTCTTATTGTAGACTAAGGAGTTTTGACAATTGCATAGCTTGAGATTGGGGCAGTATATACAAGGTATGTGAGGCTATCCCTTTTCTTCTTTTGCACGACTCCGATTGTACATAATGTAATGAACGAGCTTCCAAGATACTCTACTCTTAAGAAGCTAGCAGTACTTACATTGTTTTCCCTCTTATGGAACGATTGATGTTAATGTTGCTTCTCTTATTCTTATGTTATCAATGTTGTTGGTACTTCCTGATTCTTATAAGGTTCATAGTGAAGAGTTAGTCCTAATAACGTGTACAGAGGATACCGACCTTACGTCACTCCGAAAGGTTTAGAATGTGATTCCATGAGTCGAGCATGCATTATATATATGTATCTATTTTACTCTACCGAGCCACGCTATAGTTGGCCGGGTACGGCACCTATTGTGCAACCACTGATCAGTTGGGTTTTACCGAGCTCCACGTGGCCGGGTACGATTCTACCGAGCCTATTATGGCCGGGTACGATATGATGATGATGATGCCCACAGAGGCGAATGCTTTAAAGGTTTATGTATTTATACATATGTATCATGCATTTCATGTAAGTAGCCCTCAGAGGTACTAAGATGTTACAGGTTGTATATTCTCTATCCTTGCTTACATTACTGATCGTATTTATGGTTCCTTGCCTTACATACTCAGTACTTTATTCGTACTGACGTCCTTTTATTTGTGGACGCTGCATGTCGTGCTGCAGGTCCTGATAGACAGGCAGGTGCAGCTCCCCCACCACAGTAGACTGTCCAGTTCAGCGGTGATTGGCGAGATCCCTTCTCCGGACTTGCCTTGGTCTTGGTATGCAATTTTTGTTATAGACATTATGGGTATGTCGGGGCCCTGTTCCGGCTATGTTGCAACACTTATGTTCTTTTAGAGGCTCATAGACAGGTGTCGGCTCATGTATAGTTTGGTATGCCTTGTCGGCTAGTTTTTGTTATATAGTCGTTCATGGTAGCGTGGTAGCTCCTACCTTATATGTAGTTTCTTAATTGTCTGGTCATCCCCTGCTATGTATGTTCATGCTATCATATTTTATTGCTGGTTGTCCATGATCCAGGTCTATCATTTATATTGATCTCATGAGCCCTAAAAGATAATAAAGAAGGTTAGATGAAATGTACGTTGGTGCTCGGCAAGTTTGGTCGGGTGCTAGTCATGGCCCTCCAGTTTGGGTTGTGACAAACTTGGTATCAGAGCAAGTCTGTCCTAGGGGTTGTCTATGAGCCGTGTCTAGTAGAGTCTTGATTATGGATCTGTAGCGCGCCACATTTTTAATCAGGAGGCTACATGACATCTAGGTTTGTTACCTTCTTCCTGAATCTAGATCGTGCGTAGAGTTGAGTCGTAAGTGTTCGTCTCTAATATTCACCTTGTTTTTTCAGTGATGCCTTCGACTAGGAAGCAAATGATTAGTAGACGGCTTGATACAGCAGTGGGAGAGGGTACCAGTCAGGTGCCCCAAGTCAGAGCAGGACAAAGTGAGGCTCAGAGTGAGATGCCCTCTCATACCTCATCTACTCCGTCTCCTCCAGAGGATATTAGGAGGCACCTAGCGCCTCCAGTTCCTCCGTCTGGCACTCTAAATCAGGATATGCGGAGTGCTTTGCAGTTATTGACTAGCTTGGTAGCTGCTCAGGCTCAGAGGCAGAATACAGGTGCTGCTGAGAAACCAGTTAGTACAAGAGTTCGTGATTTTATTAATTTAGACCCTCCAGTGTTTACCGGATCAGACCCCAAGGAGGACCCACAGACTTTTATTGACCAGGTTCATCGTACACTTCGGGTTATGCATGTTAGTGATACAGAGGCAGTAGAGTTGGCTTCTTATCGGCTACGGGATTTAGCGGTTCTCTGGTATGATAGTTGGGAGAGATCCAGGGGTCCGAACCCTCCTCCAGCTGTGTGGAAGGAATTTTCTGAGGCCTTTCTTCATCACTACTTGCCAGTTGAGATACGACGAGCTAGAGCTGATAAGTTCTTGAACCTTAGACAAGGTAATATGAGTGTGCGAGAGTACAGTATGCAGTTTGATTCTTTGGCAAGGTATGCTCCCCATATGGTGGCCGAGATGAGTGATAGGGTGCATATGTTCGTGAATGGGTTGGGACCACATCTGATAAATGAGTGTACGACAGCCTCCTTGGTGGAGGGCATGGATATTTCCCGTATTCAAGCTTATGCCCAGACCCTAGAGGATCGTAAGCGCCAGCAGAGGGCAGTTAGGGAGCAGGATAGGGGCCAGCATAAGAGGGCGAGATTTGCAGGGTATTCTGATGACTTCAGAGGCCGCATCAGGCCACAGTTTTCGAGGAGTTCGGCGCCACCTGTAGCTAGTGCTCCTCCACAGTTTCAGAGGCCTCGATATGATCGATCCTATTCTGGTCCAGGTCAGAGTTCGCGGGCATCTGGCTCGCAACATCACAGGGATACTAGTCAGATGAGACCCCCAACACCACATTGTGATCAGTGCGGCAAGGCCCACTTTGGACTGTGTCGTCGAGGTTCTGATGCATGCTATTCGTGCGGGCAGCCTGGCCATATGATGCGGGATTGTCCTAATAGAGGAGGTGATGGTATGGCTCAGCCGACTGGATCTGTGTCTGGTTCTTCCTCATCAGTTCGACCTCCAGCACGGGGTTTTCAGCAGTCGACAGGTCGTGGTAGGGGTAGAGGTGCAGTGCCGAGTTCGAGTGGTGCTCAAAATCGAACCTATGCTCTAGTAGGTCGACAGGATCTCGAGTCGTCTCCAGATGTTGTTACAGGTATTATATCTGTGTTTTCTTATGATGTATATGCGCTGATTGATCCGGGATCTATATTATCATATGTTACACCCTTTGTGGCTAATAAGTTTGGCATTGAACCTGAATTGATAAGTAAACCCCTTGCGGTATCTACTCTGATAGGAGATTCTGTGATTGCTAGAAGGGTATATAGAGGTTGCACTGTGATGATTTGTAGTCGTCAAACCTCGACAAATTTATTTGAGTTAGAAATGGTTGATTTTGATGTGATAATGGGAATGGACTGGTTGGCCTCATGCTATGCAAATGTTGACTGTCGTACGAAGATGGTTAGGTTCCAATTTCCGGGTGAACCCGTCATTGAATGGAAAGGGAACATTGCTACACCGAAAGGTAGGTTTATTTCCTATCTTAAGGCAAGGAAAATGATCTCAAAAGGTTACATTTATCATCTCGTTCGCGTTAGGGATGCGGAGGCGAAACCGCCTACTTTACAATCAATCCCTGTGGTCAACGAATTCCCAGATGTTTTCCCAGATGAACTCCCAGGCCTTCCTCCTGAAAGGGAGATTGAGTTTAGCATTGATGTGTTGCCTGACACTCAACCGATCTCTATTCCTCCATACAGAATGGCCCCGGCAGAGTTGCGAGAGTTGAAGGTGCAGTTGAAGGACTTGCTGGATAAGGGCTTTATTAGGCCTAGCACTTCACCTTGGGGTGCACCAGTCCTATTCGTGCGGAAGAAAGACGGGTCGTTACGGATGTGTATCGACTATCGACAGTTGAATAAGTCTACTATAAAGAACAAGTATCCACTTCCAAGAATTGATGACCTGTTTGACCAACTCCAGGGTGCCAAGTATTTCTCCAAGATTGATTTACGTTCAGGGTATCATCAGGTGAGGGTTAAGGAGAAGGATATTCCAATGACGGCCTTCTGGACAAGATATGGGTACTTTGAGTTTCTTGTGATGTCGTTCGGGCTAACAAATGCCCCAGCAGCTTTTATGGATCTCATGAATACTATATTTAGGCCCTATCTTGATGTGTTCGTGATTGTATTCATTGATGACATTCTAGTATATTCTCGTTCGGAGGCGGAACATGCGGGCCACTTGCGGATAGTATTACAGACGCTTCAGGATCGTAAGTTATATGCTAAGCTCTCCAAATGTGAATTTTGGCTGAACTCAGTAGCGTTCCTTGGCCATGTGATATCTGACGAGGGTATTAGTGTCGACACTCAGAAGATCGATGCAGTAAAGAATTGGCCGAGACCTACAACACCATCAGAAGTCCGCAGCTTCCTAGGGCTAGCAGGATATTATAGGCGGTTTGTGGAAGGGTTTTCCTCTATATCATCACCATTGACTAAGTTAACACAGAAAGCTACCAAGTTCCAGTGGTCTGACACTTGTGAACGTAGTTTTCAGGAGCTGAAGAATCGATTGACATCCGCACCAGTGCTCACTCTTCCTGAAGGAACAGAAGGTTATGTGGTATATTGTGATGCCTCAGGTATAGGTTTGGGGTGCGTATTGATGCAGCGTGGGAAGGTGATTGCTTATGCATCAAGACAATTGAAGAAGCATGAAAAGAATTATCCAACCCATGATTTGGAATTGGCTGCAGTAATATATGCTTTGAAGATATGGCGGCACTACTTATACGGCATCCATGTTGACATCTACACAGATCACAAGAGTTTACAATACATCTTCAAGCAGAAAGAGTTGAATTTGAGGCAGCGTAGGTGGCTTGAATTATTGAAAGACTACGACGTCGAGATATTGTATCATCCCGGTAAAGCCAATGTTGTGGCAGACGCTCTCAGCCGTAAATCAATGGGAAGCTTAGTACATATTGAGGCAGGTAGATGGGGGTTGACTAAAGAGCTTCATCAGCTAGCCAATATGAGAATCAGATTGTTAGACTCTGATGATGGAGGTGTTACTGTACAGAATACATCAGAATCATCTTTGGTAGCCGAGGTAAAAGCACGGCAATATGAAGATCCTATCTTAGTACGATTAAGAGAGAGCATTCAGCAGTGTAAAAGTATGGCTTTTGAGATCGGAAGAGATGGGGCACTGAGATACCAGGGCCGATTATGTGTGCCTAATGTGGCAGGGTTGCGAGAGAAGATTATGAATGAGATTCATCAATCCCGATATTCCATCCATCCCGGCTCGACAAAGATGTATCATGATGTCAAGGAGCAGTATTGGTGGGATAACATGAAGAAGTCTATTGCAGAATTTGTAGCCCAGTGTCCCAATTGTCAACAAGTAAAGATAGAATATCAGAAACCCGGTGGATTGCTTCAGAATATAGAGATTCCGACCTGGAAATGGGAGGTGATTAATATGGACTTCATTATTGGATTACCTCGCTCTTATCATAAGTTTGACTCTATCTGGGTGATAATTGATCGACTTACAAAATGTGCCCATTTTCTACCAGTTAAGACAACTTACACGGCTGAAGATTATGCGAAGTTGTATATCAAGGAGATTGCTAGGCTTCATGATGTGCGGGTATCTATTATATCAGACCGAGGAGCTCAATTTACAGCTAACTTTTGGAGGTCTTTTCAGAAGGGTTTAGACACATAAGTGAATCTCAGTACTGCATTTCATCCGCAGACTGACGGACAGGCAGAACGTACCATTCAGACACTGGAAGATATGCTACGAGCATGTGTTCAAGATTTTAAGGGAAATTGGGATGACCATCTTCCACTCATAGAATTCGCCTATAACAATAGCTACCATTCCAGTATTAAAATGGCCCCATACGAGGCACTATACGGGAGGAGATGTAGATCACCAGTTGGATGGTTCGAAGTCGGTGAAACAGAATTATATGGGCCAGATTTGATTCACCAAGCTATTGAGAAGGTGAAAGTGATACAGGAGCGATTGAGGACGGCACAAAGCAGGCAAAAATCTTATTCTGATGTCCGACGTCGTGATCTAGAGTTTGAGGTTGGTGATTGGGTTTTCCTGAGGATCTCACCAATGAAGGGTATTATGCGTTTTGGGAAGAAAGGTAAGCTGAGTCCAAGGTATATCGGGCCGTATAAAATTCTTCGACGGATTGGACAGGTTGCTTATGAGTTAGAATTGCCATCCGAATTGGAATTTGTCCACCCGGTATTCCATGTATCTATGTTGAGAAAATGTATTGGAGACCCTTCTCGAGTCGTCCCTATCAAAGATGTACAAGTTACAGAGGACCTATCATATGAAGAAGTGCCAGTGGCGATATTAGATCGGCAAGTCCGCAAGCTGAGAACAAAAGATGTAGCTTCCGTCAAAGTATTGTGGAGGAACAAAAATATGGAAGAAATGACATGGGAAGCAGAAGAGGAGATGAAGTCTAAATACCCTTACTTATTCCAGAATGAAGATAACAAGGATGCTGGTGGAAGACAGGATACATTGGAAGGTGAAACGGCTCTATGAGGTAAGCAATAATTTGAGAATACTCCTCCTTAATACAAAATGGTGATATGTAGATAATGTAAATACGCATAATGCTTTGTGTAGCCTTGTGAAGCCATATGTTGGGCTTAATTACTTGCAAGTTTTGCTAGTGACCATTTTATAGGGGAAAATTGATCGAAAATTTCCATTGGAATCCACGATGATTTAAACTCCCCATAAACCCTTACATTCGAGGACGAATGTTCCTAAGGGGGGGAGGGTGTTACAACCCATATCCACATGTGTTAGTTCATGCCATATATTAGTTAACATAAATCCAAGAAGGAATTATCTTTTAGATGATAAGAAGTCAATCCTATTGGTCTTAAGTGATACAAGAGTGTATAAGGGTGATTAACCAGTATTAGAAGTTAAACGAATCAAGGATGTTGTAACTCGTATTTTCAGGTAATCTAGCGGTGCTTAATACACTCAAGAGGTCATTTATTAAGGTATTTTAATCATATAATATCCGTATCATAAGTCTTGAAGTCAAACGAGTTATGAAACAAAAGTCGACAAAAGTTGTCGCAACTTAGGTTCATAATTTTACTTAAACATTAGGTCAAATGTTTCTAATCTTTTCTCATAATTTACAAGGAATTACGGGGTGATATACCAACAAAATTAAAGATATATGAGTCTAGTTTCCAACGCATTAAACCTTTCATCGATACGATCTCGGAGTAGAGAGATATTCATGTTTTCGCGAGACTGCGCCAAGCACCTCTCTATGGGGCCCACTAAGGCGGCTTAAGATGTTTGGACCTATATAGGATGCCTCCAACCCGTTTTAAGTCATTTTTCTCACTATTTTTAGACCTTAGAACCCTAGGAACATCCTCTCAAGGTTCTCTCAAGATTCAAGACCCAAAAAAGGGCAAATAACACAAATCAAGTGTCGGGAATTCCGTGGCGCTAGTAAGTCTCTTGTTCTTCTTGTTGTTGCTCATTTTTGTGTCGTTCCAGCTCGTGTTGGAGGTTGTTTTAAAGGGTTTATGTTCTGTAAATACTACCTCATGTTCTTAATATCAATCCTAGGTGATTTCAAGCCTTCTAAAGTGATTCTAGTGCCGAAAAACACTAATTGATCGCTAGTTTCGCTTTTTTGTTGTTGTGGCAGCATTGGAGGGATATTTCATGGAAATTTAAGGTCAAATTGGAGTTTTTCTTTCTGTATAAAGGTAAGGAACCTCTTACTCTATATGTATTTAAGATTATCCAAGTTGCGGCTAAGCCATTGAAGCTAGAACTTGTGAAATATATATCGAAAGGCTTGGTAGTAATGTTATTGTTTTGTGGACTGTTTTGCGTTGCTGTTGGGCTGCGTATTTTACTACTGTTTTGTGGAGTTTTGGAGGAGGAAGGGTGTGGAGAAACACCATATATATGTAGGGTTATGGGCTGATAGTTATTCGTAACATTTCCAGGTTGTTTGACACGACTACGGTGGTCGTCGTATGTATGGAGTGATTAGGCTGTGTGTGGACTATTTTGGGAGGCTCAATATGTTTATTATTGATGTTGTTTGGGCTGTTTGGTGACTGTTTTGAATGGTGTGAGGTCATATATATAGGGGAGGTGCTGTCCGTTTCATCGTAAAATAGGTTGTGGTCGATACATAATAGTTATGACGCTTAAATGATAACGATAGTATCGTTTCTCTTATTGTAGACTAAGGAGTTTTGACAATTGCATAGCTTGAGATTGGGGAAGTATATACAAGGTATGTGAGGCTATCCCTTTCCTTCTTTTGCACGACTCTGATTGTACATAATGTAATGAACGAGCTTCCAAGATACTCTACTCTTAGAAGCTAGCAGTACTTACATTGTTTTCCCTCTTATGGAACGATTGATGTTAATGTTGCTTCTCTTATTCTTATGTTATCAATGTTGTTGGTACTTCCTGATTCTTATAAGGTTCATAGTGAAGAGTTAGTCCTAATAACGTGTACAGAGGATACCGACCTTACGTCACTCCGAAAGGTTTAGAATGTGATTCCATGAGTCGAGCATGCATTATATATATGTATCTATTTTACTCTACCGAGCCACGCTATAGTTGGCCGGGTACGGCACCTATTGTGCAACCACTGATCAGTTGGGTTTTACCGAGCTCCACATGGCCGGGTACGATTCTACCGAGCCTTATGATGGTCGGGTATATTTTTATCGAGCCTATTATGGTCGGGTACGATATGATGATGATGATGCCCACAGAGGCGTATGTTTTAAAAGTTTATGTATACATACATATGCAACATGCATTGCATGTCAGTAGCCCTCAGAGGTACTCAGATTTTCCAGGTTGTATATTCTCTATCCCTGCTTACATTATTGTTCGTATTTATGGTTCCCTGCCTTACATACTTAGTACTTTATTCATACTGACGTCCTTTTATTTGTGGATGTTGCATGTCGTGCTGCAGGTCCTGATAGACAGGTAGGTGCAGCTCCCCCACCACAGTAGGTTGTCTATTTTAGCGGTGATTGGCGATATCCCTTCTCTGGACTTGCCGTGGTCTTGGTATGCATTTCTGTTATAGACATTATGGGTATGTCGGGGCCCTGTTCCGGCTGTGTTGCAGCACTTATGTTCATTTAGAGGCTCATAGACAAGTGTCGACTGATGTATAGTTTGGTATGTCGTGTCGGCTGGTTTTTGTTATATAGTCGTTCATGGTAGCGTGGTAGCTCCTACCTTATATGTAGTTTCTTGATTGTCTGGTCATCCCCTGCTATGTATGTTCATGTTGTCATATTTTATTGCTGGTTGTCCATGATCCAGGTCTATCATTTATATTGATCTTATCAGCCCTAAAAGATAATAAAGAAGGTTAGATGAAATGTACGTTGGTGCTCGGCAAGTTTGGTCGGGTGCTAGTCATGGCCCTCCAGTTTGGGTCGTGACATAATGTTGGCTAACAGGAAAAACGCTCAACTCAGAGATTGGAGCCCTAATGTTGGCTAAAAGAAAATCGCTCAACTTAGGGATTGGAGCCCTAATGTCAGCTAAAAGAAAATCACTCAACTCATGTATTGGAGCCCTAATGCTGGCTAAAGGAAAAACGCTCAACTCAGGGATTGGAGCCCTAATGTCGGCTAAAAGGAAAAACGCTCAACTCAGGGATTGGAGCCCTAATGTTGGCTAAAGGAAAGTTGCTCAACTCAGGGATTGGAGCCCTAATGTTGGCTAAAAGAAAATGCTCAACTCAGGGATTGGAGCCCTAATGTTGGCTAAAGGACAATGCTCAACTCAGGGATTGGAGCCCTAATGTCGGCTAAAAGGTTGATATTGGGGATTCTAAACTAACCCTCTTTTTTTGAATTTTCTTCTTACTTCCCTTTTCGTTTTTTTATTATTATTTTTTTTTTGTTTTTTCATTTTTTGTTTAGTAAAATGCAGGAGAGAATTTGGGGAAACTTCCCTTTTGGGTTGATTCCTTATTGCAAAGTTGTTTCTTGCACTTGTGCATTTCTTTTCCTTTTGGGCGGTACCTGCTTTCTGCACGGTTGCTTTGGATCGCACTTGTTTCAATTTTCCGAACAAAGAAAAATTATCAGTTTGAAAACGGTGGTTGGTTCGGTGACCTTGATCGTTCCAATTGCTTGGTCCCGACCTCATTCCTGTTGAGAAAACTCCGTCATTGATTGGATTTCACAGGCGACCCCCTTTTAAACTGATCAAACTCGCATTTCTGAATTTTGTGATGATTTTCCCGTGCAAGGCTTTGGTTCTTTCATCCCATTCTGCTTGGGGATTTTTACTTAGGCAGACTCAGTGGGGATTTTTGCTGGGGCAGACTCGTTGGGGATTTTTACAAGGGGAGACTCGTTGGGGATTTTTACAAGGGGAGACTCGTTGGGGATTCTTACAAGGGGAGACTCGTTGGGATTTTTACCAGGGGAGACTCTTTGGGGATTTTTTTTTTAACTTCTAAAGCAATCAACATCATGATCAGTCGGGATTGGACTGACGTACCACTGAAGCGGGGTATTTTCTTCACTTCTTACTAAACGGAGCTCCATGAAACCGATCCTGCCACCTTTTCTTTCCAGCACATTTTGGAATTTAGGGTTAACGAAAGGGATTCAAGGAAAGGTAAAACAAAGAGCGGAGAAAATGAATTTAAAAAGAGAAGTGTCCCTTTCGGGACAAAAAAGACTTACCTGAGGCAAAATGCTGACTTTAAATTGACATGATATGCTTTTTGGACTGGATGCCCGACCTTCATGAACTTGCATTTCCTCATGAACCAAAACGGGATCTATGTTTCCAAACCAGGGAACCTTGCTAGAACTTTCTGAGGTGGAATCATCTTTTCGGCCGACAGCGCCCTTTGCGGGTTTTCGCTAGTCGACCCCTCTCATTTCTCTTCTTACTGTCGCCTGATAGCACTCTTTGCGAGTTTTTACTAAACAAGCTCTCTCATTTTCGATTTCTCTACTCCTGTCGCCTCATGGTGCCCGAAGGTTTTCACCGACAAGACTCTCTCATTTTATTTCTCTCAATTTAGAATGTATCGGCTTCCAATCATGATATCTCTTGGTTTCCCCCGCCTTTGGAAATTGATCCGAAGGACTTGTACTTGGTTTTTTGGTAAAAAGAATTGTGGATGAAATTACAACTTCGGAACCATTTGGTGGGCCCTAGTTTCAACTTCAGGGTAAATTGGATTTTATTTTTGGTATGACTGAACCCCAGAGAGAGGCTGCCTACGTATCCTTTCGGAATCAAGTCAGACGTAGTTCAAGCTCAATCAATGTTGGGTTTTTTTTTCAGAAGGTAACCAAAGAAATGTAACCGGCTCAAAGGGCTTGTAAAGAGAGTTAATAGTGTTTGGGTAGTGGGAACAAAACCTTCATCATCTCAAACGTGCCAAGACCTCGCCGAAGTAAACTCAGACATAGTACCTTTTGACTGCATCCGCATTCACCGCTGTCTCAGGATCATTTCCTTCAATATCACCCAGATACAATGCTCCTATCGGCAATATCTTCCTGATGATGTATGGGCCTTTCCAATTAGGAGCAAATTTTCCCTTCACTTCCTGGTGATGTGGCAGAATGCACCTTAATACCAGTTGCCCCACTTCAAAATTCTTGGGTCGCACTTTCTTGTTGTAAGCACGGGCCATTCTTTGTCGGTTCAACTGCCTGTGACAAACCGCGGCCATTCGTTTCTCATCAATCAAAGTCAACTGCTCCAATCGAATCTTGACCCACTCGCTATCTTCAATTTCTGCTTCAACAATGGTTCGGAGCGAAGGAATTTCTACCTCTGCTAGTATCACAGCCTCGGTACCATAAACCAACAAGTATGGGGTTGCTCCTATTGATGTGCGTACTATAGTGTGATATCCCAACAAGGCAAAGGGTAACTGTTCATGCCATTGTCGGAACTCTGGATCGTCTTCCTCAAAATCTTCTTGATGTTCTTGTTTGCTGCTTCAACAGCGCCATTGGCCTTGGGCCGATAAGGAGTGGAGTTCCTATGCGTTATTTTGAACTGTTCGCATACATCCCCCATCAAGTGACTATTCAGGTTTGCTGCATTATCTGTGATGATAGTTGCGGGAATACCGAAACGACAGATAAGATTTGAATGTACAAAATCCACCACAGCCTTTTTAGTGACCGATTTGAGAGTGACAGCTTCTACCCATTTTGTGAAGTAGTCGATAGCGACCAATATGAATCTGTGTCCATTTGAGGCCTTTGGCTCAATCGGACCAATGACGTCCATACCCCAAGCGACAAAAGGCCAAGGTACCGACATAAGATGTAGTTCTGTGGGAGGTGCATGAATCAAATCGCCGTGCACCTGACACTGATGACACTTTTGAACGAAACTAAAACAGTCATTTTCCATGGTCATCCAGTAATAACCCGCTCGAAGTATTTTCTTTGCCAAAACATACTCATTCATGTGGGGCCCGCATACCCCCGCATGTACCTCATGCATGGTTCTTCCTGCCTCCTCGGCGTCAACACATCTTAACAAGTTGAGATCCGGGGTTCTTTTATACAATACCTCGCCGCTCAAAAAGAAACCACATGCATGCCGCCTAATAGTTCTCTTTTGATCTCCAGTAGCATGTTCGGGGTATTTTTGTGTCTTCAAGAACCTCTTGACATCATGGTACCATGGCTGGGTGCATGATCCTGCCTCGATTACATTACAGTAACTATGTCTTTCCCTGATTTGGATTTCCAAGGGATCGATGTGGGCATTACCTGGGTAAGGTAACATTGAAGCTAAGGTGGCAAGTGTATCCGCTAGTTCATTGTGACACCGCAGGATATACCTGAACTCTATTGATTTGAACCACTTGCCGAGATCCTCCACGTGCTGTCGGTAAGGAATAAGCTTGACATCCCGAGTTTCCCATTCACCTTGGGCTTGCCGGATAATCAGGTCAGAATCCCCATAATCAATAAATCTTCAACATCCTGATCGATCGCCATATGCATGCCCATGATGCAGGCTTCATATTCAGCTGTATTGTTCGTGCAAAAGAAGCGAAGCCTAGCTGTAGCAGGATAGTGCTGACCAGTGGGTGAGATCAAGATTGCCCCAATTCCTACACCTTTGGCGTTTACGGCCCCATCAAAGAACATCTTCCAAACATGAGTGTCACACCTCCTTTTTCCGCCCCCGCGAGGGTACAAGGAGTTTTTTCCAATTAAAGGACAATCGAAACGGGATTTATTTATTTATTTCAGAGTCGCCACTTGGGAGATTTAGGGTGTCCCAAGTCACCAATTTAATCCCGAATCGAGGAAAAGAATGACTCCATATTACAGGCTGCGTACCAGAAATCCGGATAAGGAATTCTGTTAACCCGGGAGGGACAGGTGTACCAAAAATGAAAATGACCATCCTGATGCATCTTACTTGCTACTACTTGCGCAATTATTTGATTCGGACTTGTGTGCTGACTGACTTGTGAATATCAGGAATAATATTTTGAAATTGATAAAAAACGAAATAGCGGTTAGGGAATTGATTGTTTATTTTTTAAAAGAAAACAAATGCCCAAATACTGTCAAAACTCTGCCGAAATTTTAAGAAAATGAAAAAAAATGTCTTTTTAGTTTGTTTTATTAAAAGCTAAGAAAAAAAAAGTCGTTGTTCTGTTTTTGTTTTTCAAAAAAAATAAAAAAAGAAAGAAAAAATATATAGTTTGTCTTGCCATGAAAATGAAAATAAAAAAGAGTCTTATTTTTAAAATGGTTTTTTTTATTATTTATTTGCTTATGAAAATGCAAAAAATAAAAAAATAAAAAAAAGTCTTTCATTATTTGTCGCAAATATATATATATATATAAATCCGAAAAGTTTTTTTTTATTTCCAAAAGATATATATATCTTTATTTGTTGCAAAGAATATTTGTCTTGCCAAGAAAATTCAAAATAAAATTTCAAAAGATATGTCTTGCAAAAAATAATATAAATATCTTTATTTTCCATTGTTGATAAAACAAAAAAAAAATCTTTTAAGAAAAAATAATTCCGAAAATATTTTGATTCTTCTTTCAAAATTGAAAAGAAAATTCAAAATTCAAAAAATATTTTTTAGAAGCATTTCTTTTATCAAAAGTAAAATTCCAAAAATATTTTTTTTTCTTTAGAATAAAAAAACAAATGGAAATTCGAAAAAAAAATTCCTTTTACTTTTAAAATTCTCAAAGTTCAAATCAAAAGAAAAGGAATTTTTACAAGTTTTTCTTTCAAAAAGAAATCAATCAAAAAAAAATATATATATATACTTCCTTTCTTCTTTTGAAGAAGTTCTTTCACAGTTCCAATTAAAAAAAAATTAGTTCATTTACTTATTCGCGAGGCCCGAACTACGCGGGTTTGATTCTCACCGGATGTGAGATACGTAGGCACCAGGGTCGTTTGGACGCGAGGGTGGTTGTGTCGTTTGGTGGTTTGAATGAAGAACGAAGGAGGAGGAGCAGAAGTTGGTCGTGAGGGGGAAGGGAAGTAGCGAGGGCAGCCATGGGAGGGTTGAAGGTGGAGGGGTTGTTTTGGGGAAGAAGAAGGTGAAAATAGGGAAGGGGGCGGATGGTTTTAGTTTTTAGGGTTTTTGGTTTTTATTTTTATTTTTTGTTTTGTTTTGTGTTGGTCAAAAAAAATGAAGAATGAAAATGAAGAGGGGGGTTGGGTTGTTGGTACTGGACTGGGTCGACCCAGTTCGAAATGGATTGGGTCGTAGGGAAGATTGGGCCATTTTTTGGGCCTGTGGCTTGAAATTGAAGAAAAGGCCCAATTCCGACTTTCTTTATATTTTCGCTCTTTTTTCTTCTTTTATTTTTCTAAAACTAAATTATAAAAATACTTAAACTATTATTAAGAACTAAATTAAGTTATAAAAGCGCAAATTAACTCCCAATAACAATTAACGCACAATTAAGTATTAATTAAGCATAAAATCGTATATTTGGACATTAAATGCTAGAAATGCAAACGATGCCTATTTTGTAATTTTTAATTTTTGTAAAACAAATTTAATTACTAACAATTGTAGAATTAAATCCTACATGCAAAATGCGACATATTTTTGTATTTTTTATTAATTTAGCAAATAAACACGCACAGACAAATGCCAATAATTATTCAAAATATAACAAAATATCACAAAATTGCACACCAAAGAAAAATCATTTTATTTTTGAATTTTTGGGAGTAATTCTCATATAGGGCAAAAATCACGTGCTTACAGCTGCCCCTCTTTGCCCGAAGACACGAAGGGTTTTCGTGCAAAGATAAAGCGAGCGATTTTTGCCCATCCGAGTACTCCGTTGAAGCATTTTTTGAAAAAGATTTGACCGAACCTTTGCTTCAAAGGTTTCCTACATATCCTGGGCTAAACAGGAATCAGGTCAATGTAGTTCGGGAAATTTTGGTAGCTGGGACTACCGTGGGACTGCATTGTTACTGTTGTTGCATGCTATTACCACTGCTTACCGATCTCCTTGTTACACCATGCTTAAAAGAAAACAAGAAGCTAGGCTAGAGTACAATTTGTTTTTGTTGCCTTGCTTCCTTGTCTGCTTGCATTTCTTCCGGTGCTTTTCTTCTTTTGACACATGTACTTGAGTTTGTACTGTGACCTCTTGTTGCAACCTTCTGTTTCCCGGTGCCGGGGAATTTTATTGTTTCCTGCTGGGGATTCCTATTGTAACCCTCTGTTTTATTGTCCTCTGACTTGATCTTGAAATGTATGCCTCTGTTATCTGGGCGGGCTCCCAACTTCAATACTTGAAAATTAAAGACTTGAAATGTATGCCTCTGTTATCTGGGCGGGCTCCCAACTTCAATGCTTGAAATGTAAAGACTGAAATGTATGCCTCTGTTATCTGGGCGGGCTCCCAATTTCAACACTTGAAAATTAAAGACTTAAATGTATGCCTCTGTTATCTGGGCGGGCTCCCAACTTCAATGCTTGAAATGTAAAGACTGAATGTATGCCTCTGTTCTATGGGCGGGCTCCCAACTTCAACAACTGAAATGTAAAGACTGAAATGTATGCCTCTGTTATCTGGGCGGGCTCCCAACATCAACAATAACTTTTAAAAATAAGCGTCATTCCTCTCTTCAGGCGGTCTCCTGACTTCAAATACACAACTTTTAAAATAAACGTCTTTCCTCTCTTCAGGCGGGCTCCTGACTTCAACAACAACTTTGAAAATAAATCGTCATTCCTCTCTTCAGGCGGGCTCCTGACTTCAACCAATACATCGCCATTCCTTTTTGTGTGCACATGTCATGTCACTAGAATCGGCACTGAACAAAAATGCCGAGGGTACAAGGAGTTTTTGTCAATTCCTTTCTGTGTGCACATGTCATGTCACTAGAATCGGCACTGAACAAAAATGCCGAGGGTACAAGGAGTTTTTGTCATTTAACAAAGTTAAAGTCGTTAAATATTTGATTCTTGTTTTGTTTGTTCATCGTTGAAATAGTTTTCTAGTTTGTTCATGTGTTTTGTTAATTTAATTTTCAAATTCAAATGGGAAATTAATTAGTTGTTTTTCATATTTATTTCATGTTAATTTTATTCATTTTTGTAAAAAAGAAAAAAAGGAATTGTTAGTTAATGTTTGTTAGATTCAAATTGAAGTTTAAATTAATTGTTTCTTCAATTTGTTTCATGTGTTTTATGTATTTTCAGAAATTGTTAACATTGTTTTAATCATTTAATCCGTCATGTTTGTTGTGTTAAAATAGACTCATTCATGTTCATACTTTGTTTGATTGTTCTTGAATCCGAAATTTGTATAGTTTGATTTCTTGTTTATCATTTATGATTATTTCTTGAATTTGTCTCATAATCTTGTTTTAAGTTTAATATAAGAATTGTTTGTTGTAATGTTGTTAGAGTTGATTTTAAGTTCAATATGATTGAATTTAGAAATCTTCATACTTTGTTTGTTGTTGGTGTTGAATCCGAAAATAGGATTGTTTGTTGCTAAAATATTGTTCAATCAAATTTTAGTTGTTCTTTGTTGTTCAATTTGTGTTCATGTGATTTGTTGTTGAAATGTTGTTAAAATCGTGTTCATGTGATATTGTTGTTATGATGTTCATCCGTATTCATATTGTTGTTTGAACATTGTTAGAAATTGATCATATTGTCTATATTTTGGTTAAGTTTGATTAATTGATGTGTTATAGCTGATGGGTAGTTTGGTAAATTTGTAATACGTTCAGGGGTAGTTTGGTAATTTCAGTAAGGTCGGAAGGGGTAGTTTAGGAATTGTACATTTTGTAATTGTTTATTTGAAGCATGGGGGACAAAATGAAATGGGGTGGGTTGTGATATGATTATTTAATATAAAGGGGGGACAAGATTTAATTTAAAGGGGAATCTTGCATTATTTTAAATGAAGCATGGGGGACAAAATGAAATGGGGTGGTGTGATATGTTTATTTAATATAATGGGGATGAGTGGGAAGATAATGGGTTTGGTAGAGAAAATGGGTTGATTTTAATTGATTAAAAGATTTATGGGATGAGTTATAAGAAGTCTTGAAATCAGAATAAAAAGGGATGGAGACAGAAAAAAAAACGGGAGAGAGAAACGAATCTGAAAATAAGAGAGGAAAAAAAGGGCTGAACATTTAAGAGAGAGAAAATTCCGAAAAATATTTAAACTTTCAAATAAAAAAAACTTAAAAAAAATATTATGTTTTCTTTCATTGTTTGAAATCAGAATTAATTGTTGTGTCATCAAAGCTTGAAGTTTTTGTTTTGGGATTAATACTCATTGGTTTGCAAACTCTGTTCCTGGGTTGTTACTGTGGCTGGATTGTTGCTGTTGTGCTGTATTGTTATTACTGCTGTTGATTCTCATCTTCATTTTCTTTTGCTTCCAATATCAGGTACACAACTGACACGCTGGTTATTGTAATCCGAAATATGAAGCATGAATACGAAAAAATGAAGAGTTGAAATTTTGAATTATATTTAATTATATTCTGAATTTTATTTGTATGTATAAATTATGTAGTTTGCAAAAAATCAGAATCATGTAGATATTTAATACATATAGTGGAACATTCGACGATAGCTTAACAAATGAACTATCTACATCTATTGCCTAAAAATAAATAAATGGTGTAGTAATTCCGTTGAATAAAAAATCAAACGAATAGGCCATCTAGTAGGAAGTTGGTAGAAATTTATTTAGTTAAATAATATTGGTTAATTTCAGCATATAAATGGTCTAGGATTAAAATTAGAATTGCTATGTTTTTTTTAATTTGACAAACTGAGAACATGCCTAGTATAATGTAACTAGGTAATAACATGTAAATAAATTAAGATATTTCTCCTTTATTTTGTAGAGACAAATTTCAATAAAAAATGTAGGCATTTTAGGACTGTCCTTTTAAAAATAAAATGAGATGAGCCTCGCCCAATAAAATGCACTAATTGCGGGGCCCTCAATAAATATTTAATTGAGTATTTAGAATTCGGGATGGACTGTTTAGTGAATTCCACAGTCTTACCCATAAATAATAATATGCTAATCGCTTTAGGCACGATTTAATAATAATACATTCTTAAACATGGGTGCGCATTTATGCGACCCAAATCCAAATCCTAAAACATTGAATAATTTCTTTTGTTACAGAGTCATCTTTTTCATTTGTCTTTTATTCTGTTCCCTTTTTATCTTTTTCCTTTCATAGAAAAACTCCCCAATAGAGTCTGTCTGGTCAAAACAAGTGTGAATTGACTTCAAAATATGCCATCAGCTTTCCAATTATGCAAGATAAGATCTGACTAGTACATCCAAGTGGTATAGTCAGCGAGGAACAAACGCGAGGCCAGTGTCAAAAAAGATATCCCCAGCAAAAGGGAATTGACAAAAGGATTGACAAGTGTCAAGAGGGATACCCTTGCCAAAATCAAAGGTTATAAACCTCAAGGCCAAGGCCCGTTGAACAAAGCAAGGAGAGCAGTGAGCATGATTTGGGGAAATTCATACTAGACTAAAAGGTCGGGGAAATGCCAGTTTCCGAGCTATGCCACAAAAGAAGAGGGATATCCCCAGCAGAAAGGGATTATCCCCAGCAAATAATATCATCCCCAACAAGTTGTGGAGCGCAGAGCAAGGAAGGAGAAAAGGAAAAGCCATCCCAGTAGGAGTATCACAACCAACCACCACGTTTTAAACTAACAAATTTTGTTTGATTTGAAACAGGTAAAGGAAATGGCATTGATGACAGAAATGCATGCCATAAGGGAGACTGTCAAACTGGGGCAGAAAATTTTCCTTTCATTTGGAAAATTTTCTGGAAGTCAGGTACCCATTCGAGGAAGAATAAAGATAGCACCAGTCTCAAGGGAAGTGGTGTTTGAACCAGTGTTGCCCCAACATAATAAGTTTAAATGGAGGAAGTATTCCCCAGCAGACAGAATAAAGGGATGACACTTGTGCTCAGAAAAGCAAAAAGCCATTATCATCCCGAGCAGCTTCCAGAAGAATGAATCATCGACTTGAAGGGATAAAATTCCCCAGCAGCGTTATCCTCAACAACGTTATCCCGAGAAGATAACACTTTTATCCCCAGCAGTGTTGAAAAAAAAATTTGAATTTGAAGGAGGGGAAGAAAGGAGACTTCCCCAGTAGTATTATCCCCAGCAATCAGGCGTCCACCTGGAGAACAAGGAAGAGCAGTTGGAGTATTAGCAATCAGGCATCCACCTGGAAAACAAGGAAGAGAAGTTGGAGTATTAGCAATCAGGCGTCCACCTGGAGAACAAGGAAGAGCAGTTGAAGTATCAGCAATCAGGAGCCCACCTGGAGAATAAGGGAATACAATGGAAGTATCAACAGTCAGGAGCCCACCTGGAGAATAAGGGAATACAATTCAAATTTTAAGTAATCAGGAGCCCCCTGAAGAACAGAATGGCGATTTGTTGATTGAAGTTGGGAGCCCGCCCATATAACAGAGGAATACATTCAGTCTTGTCATTTTTATTTTATTTTTATAAAAAAAACGAAAAAAAGAAAAAGGGGGAGTAGTTTGCAGAGGAATGAAACATCATACTCAAAAGGAAGTAATTTTGGAAGGAGTAAGATAACATATTTACTCGGCAGAGTTATCCACAGCAGTGTTATCCCTAGTGGATCATCAAGATGTAGAAGCATCCAAACATCATACTCAAAAGGAAGTAATTTTGGAAGGAGTAAGATAACATATTTACTCAGCAGAGTTATCCACAGCAGTGTTATCCCCAGTGGATCATCGAGATGTAGAAGCATCCTCGACAGAGTTTCGGGCAACCCAGAGTGGGTAAGGAAGAAAAGGAAAAGTCATCCCCAGCAAAATAATCCCCAGCAGTTTCGAGGGAAGACAACACAGGTAAGTAAATAATTCAGGAAGAAGGAAATGGTTCACGCATAGGAGACGCACTTCCTAAGTGAAGATTTCATTAATAGGAGACGCATTTCCTCCTAAGTTTAGTTTTACCCATAGGAGAGGCATTTCCTCCTAAGTTTAGTTTCACCCATAGGAGAGGCATTTCCTCCTAAGTTTAGTTTCACCCATAGGAGAAATATTTCCTCCTAAGTTTGTTTTTACCCATAGGAGATGCATTTCCTCCTAAGTTTGTTTTTACCCATAGGAGAGGCATTTCCTCCTAAGTTTAGTTTCACCCATAGGAGAGGCATTTCCTCCTAAGTTTAGTTTTACCCATAGGAGACGCATTTCCTCCTAAGTTTACTTTGACTCATAGGAGAGGCATTTCCTCCTAAGTTTAGTTTTAACCATATGAGATGCATTTCGTTGAAGTCAGGAGCCCGCCTGAAGAGAGGAATGACGATTATTTTCAAAGTTGTTGTTGAAGTCAGGAGCCCGCCTGAAGAGAGGAAAGGCATTTTTAAAAGTTGTTGAAATCTTGCCAACCTAAAGAAAGGAATGGCGATGTATTGGTTGAAGTCAGGAGCCCGCCTGAAGAGAGGAATGGCGATTTATTTTCAAAGTTGTTGTTGAAGTCAGGAGCCCGCCTGAAGAGAGGAAAGACGTTTATTTTAAAAGTTGTGTATTTGAAGTCAGGAGCCCGCCTGAAGAGAGGAATGACGCTTATTTTTAAAAGTTGTTGTTGATGTTGGGAGCCCGCCCAGATAACAGAGGCATACATTTCAGTCTTTACATTTCAGTTGTTGAAGTTGGGAGCCCGCCCATAGAACAGAGGCATACATTCAGTCTTTACATTTCAAGCATTGAAGTTGGGAGCCCGCCCATATAACAGAGGCATACATTTCAGTCTTTAATTTTCAAGTGTTGAAATTGGGAGCCCGCCCAGATAACAGAGGCATACATTTCAGTCTTTACATTTCAAGCATTGAAGTTGGGAGCCCGCCCAGATAACAGAGGCATACATTTCAAGTCTTTAATTTTCAAATATTGAAGTTGGGAGCCCGCCCATAGAACAGAGGCATACATTTCAAGATCAAGTCAGAGGACAATAAAACAGAGGGGTACAATAGGAATCCCCAGCAGGAAATAATAAAATTCCCCGGCACCGGGAAACAGAAGGTTGCAACAAGAGGTCACAGTACAAACTCAAGTACATGTGTCAAAAGAAGAAAAGCACCGGAAGAAATGCAAGCAGACAAGGAAGCAAGGCAACAAAAACAAATTGTACTCTAGCCTAGCTTCTTGTTTTCTTTTAAGCATGGTGTAACAAGGAGATCGGTAAGCAGTGGTAATAGCATGCAACAACAGTAACAATGCAGTCCCACGGTAGTCCCAGCTACCAAAATTTCCCGAACTACATTGACCTGATTCCTGTTTAGCCCAGGATATGTAGGAAACCTTTGAAGCAAAGGTTCGGTCAAATCTTTTTCAAAAAATGCTTCAACGGAGTACTCGGATGGGCAAAAATCGCTCGCTTTATCTTTGCACGAAAACCCTTCGTGTCTTCGGGCAAAGAGGGGCAGCTGTAAGCACGTGATTTTTGCCCTATATGAGAATTACTCCCAAAAATTCAAAAATAAAATGATTTTTCTTTGGTGTGCAATTTTGTGATATTTTGTTATATTTTGAATAATTATTGGCATTTGTCTGTGCGTGTTTATTTGCTAAATTAATAAAAAATACAAAAATATGTCGCATTTTGCATGTAGGATTTAATTCTACAATTGTTAGTAATTAAATTTGTTTTACAAAAATTAAAAATTACAAAATAGGCATCGTTTGCATTTCTAGCATTTAATGTCCAAATATACGATTTTATGCTTAATTAATACTTAATTGTGCGTTAATTGTTATTGGGAGTTAATTTGCGCTTTTATAACTTAATTTAGTTCTTAATAATAGTTTAAGTATTTTTATAATTTAGTTTTAGAAAAATAAAAGAAGAAAAGAGAGCGAAAATATAAAGAAAGTCGGAATTGGGCCTCTTCTTCAATTTCAAGCCACAGGCCCAAAAAATGGCCCAATCTTCCCTACGACCCAGTCCATTTCGAACTGGGTCGACCCAGTCCAGTACCAACAACCCAACCCCCCCCCTCTTCATTTTTATTCTTCATTTTTTTTTGACTAACACAAAACAAAACAAAAAATAAAATAAAAAACCAAAAACCCTAAAAACTAAAACCATCCGCCCTCTTCCCTATTTTCACCTTCTTCTTCCCCAAAACAACCCCTCCACCTTCAACCCTCCCATGGCTGCCCTCGCTACTTCCCTTCCCCCTCACGACCAACTTCTGCTCCTCCTCCTTCGTTCTTCATTCAAACCACCAAACGACACAACCACCCTCGCGTCCAAACGACCCCCCCGACCCCCCCGTCCTCCATTAAAACCAAACAACCACCTTTAAGCTCGAGCTCGACATCCATGGTCACCACTGCTGCGTCTTCGTCGTCAACAACCAGTAGTTGCTACTCCATTCTAGCTGTTTCTATGTCCTCACTCCAGCTGCATCGTCCGCTTCTTCATCTGCGTCTTGCGTCGTCCGCTTCTTCAGCTAATCGAGCTGCGACTATGAAGAGTGCCACTGATTTGGCTGCAATATGCCGCTGCTACTGTTTTAGCTTTCTTCACCTCCAACTGTCACTGTTTCATTTCCTCCTCCAAAAAATAGGAGTCTGCCATGGCTGCTTTCACTACTGCATTGTCGAGCTCCTACGGCCGTTATCGCTGCTGCATCGACAAGCTTGTGCTTCAGTCGATGCGAGGCTGAACGTTCTTCTACGTCCTATTGCTGCTACTGTTTCAGTCACCTTTGATTTTGGCAAGGGTATCCCTCTTGACACTTGTCAATCCTTTTGTCAATTCCCTTTTGCTGGGGATATCTTTTTTGACACTGGCCTCGCGTTTGTTCCTCGCTGACTATACCACTTGGATGTACTAGTCAGATCTTATCTTGCATAATTGGAAAGCTGATGGCATATTTTGAAGTCAATTCACACTTGTTTTGACCAGACAGACTCTATTGGGGAGTTTTTCTATGAAAGGAAAAAGATAAAAAGGGAACAGAATAAAAGACAAATGAAAAAGATGACTCTGTAACAAAAGAAACTATAAATAAAAACCTATCAAACGCAGACACCGACTCTAATGGTCATGGCATGCATTTGTGGCCTATCTTCCGTCGTCAATCGTCTTTCAAGACCTTCAATTGGCAATTCCCCATCTGATTCTCAATCTTATTCGACTTGTAGTGCCCGAAGGGTTTTCACTATCAAGTCTCTCTCATTTTGGTTTTTCTCTCAGCTTTCATCGCCTTATGGTGTCCGTAAAGATTTTCACCGATAAGACTCTCTCATTTGTATCACTTTCCAGCTGGGGATTTGGAGTGTTGCCGGTATGACTCTCTCTGCTGGAGATTAGAGTCCTTTCTGCTGTGGAACAGAATGTTATGTTCGCCGGTAAGACTCTCATTTGTCTGACTTGGCATCTTTTGAAGACTGGTCAGAAGGTCTTTCTTTGGACCGTAATGTGGGTTTTGGATAGGGCTAGAAAAAAAAGGGTATTAAAGGCTCAAAAATGCATTAATTCTGGGTTATTAGTTACAACTTTCGGAACTAGATTTATTTACCACAAACGCAACTTTTGCCCCAGTTTCTTGCTTGGGGATATTTTACTTGATTGATTTATATTTTTTCAAAACTATGACCGAGCCGTGAAGCGCCTACGTATCCTCTTTGAGGAATCAGGTCAAACGTAGTTCCCAATTCCTCTGTTTTCATTTGACTTTCTTTTGTTTTTTTTTATTGTTATCATTTTTCTTTTCTTTTCCTTTTTTCATTTTTTTTTTTTGATTTTTTTTTCTTTACCTTCCAGGCTCGTATTTCCTAGTCGTTGCTATTGATTCCAAACGAGGGGTATGAAAGAAAATAAATAAGGCTGAAAGGGGGGTAACGAAGGATAAAGAGTTTAGATAGCAGAACAAAATGCCTTCATCATTCCAGTCTTCAAAATATGCCAAATGCAAACAACACAATTGATCATAGATTTATAGTCTCTTCCGATGGTGCTGGACTTGACAATTATGTTAAACACTTGCTTTTTCATTTGTCATTTCTAAAGCACCGTTGGGCGACACTCTCATTCTCATGAACGACCCTCATGCCAATTTGGCGAATCTTGCATTTAACGGTTTTCTTTAAGTTTTACTTGCCCCAGTTCCACATGACTCGGGCTTCAAATAATCTCAAACTGTTCTTATTTCCCTTAAATGCTTTGATCACCTCTCCAGGGTTTTATGATTAACTTTAAAGACCAGGCCCAAACTGTGTGCACATGTCATGTCACTAGAATCGGCGTTGAATACAAAAATGATAAAAGGACCAAACAAAGAGATGACTGGAAATAAAGAAAGACCGGATTTTGTATTAGACTACCGGTGAAATGGTTTAAATAACAAAACAAACAAAACAATCCAGAACAAAATCCTAAAACAAACTGGACAAGACAATATCCGACTTATAACCCTAATAATCCAAACAACATAAATGTCAACAAAATAAGCCACCACAAGCTTCTCTCTTGTTAACCAAGGAACAGAGCGTCCTTCCACTTTATCAAGACTGGCATCTTAGCCACTGAGCTTTGCATCGATACTGCCATGACCATTACCAGCTTCAATATCATCAACATTCGTCGGCAAGTTCTCGAGGGGGCTCGAGTGCACCATGTCACTGTTATTAATCACAACCCGCCCTTCTTGGATCATTTTCTCTACTTCCCTTCTCCAACTATGACAGCTCTCAATGTTGTGCCCTATGACATTGGAGTGGTAGGCGCATCGCGCTGCCGGATCAAAGCTCCTTGCAAGTGGATTTGGAGTACATGCGGGGAGTGGCTCAATCGAGCCAGCATGCTTTAGCCTTTCAAACAGACTTGCATAAGATACTCCGATAGGGGTGAGAGCCTTTCCTCATTTCAGCAACCTTTCGTTCCTTCCTTTTTTTTTTTACAAAAATGAATAAAATTAACATGAAATAAACATGAAAAACAACTAATTAATTTCCCATTTGAATTTGAAAATTAAATTAACAAAACACATGAACAAACTAGAAAACTATTTCAACGATGAACAAACAAAACAAGAATCAAATATTTAATGACTTTAACTTTGAGAAATATAAAAACGAAATATGGACAAAAAATAAAACTCAAAAACCAACTAACCGGAAATGAAACGACAACAACGACCGATCGACGATGAACACGAACCTAAGAAGCAACTGAAGCAAACGAAGTAGTAGTAGTTCAACGCGATAGACGCGATGAAACAGAAGCAGCTGGGTTGCGTTTGGTTTACTTGTACGAAGAAGATGAAAGCAGCCACAACAGCGTGGCCATGGCGGACGCAGCTGAAGCAGCTATGGTCGTCGACATGCTGCTACGTTCAACGACTAAGGTCGTCGATGAGGAAGAAGACTGAAATAGTAGCAGCAATAGGACGTAGGGGAACGTTCAGCCTCGCATCGACTGAAGCACAAGCTTGTCGATGCAGCAGCGACAGCGGCCGTAGGAGCTCGACAATGCAGTAGTGAAAGCAGCCATGACGGACTCCTATTTTTTGGAGGAGGAAATGAAACAGTGACAGTTGGAGGTGAAGAAAACTAAAACAGTAGCAGCGGCATATTGCAGCCAAATCAGTGGCACTCTTCATAGTCGCAGCTCGATTAGCTGAAGAAGCGGACGATGCAAGACGCAGATGAAGAAGCGGATGACGCAGCTGGAGTGAGGACACAGAAGCAGCTGGAATGGAGTAGCAACTACTGGTTGTTGACGACGAAGACGCAGCAGTGGTGACCATGGATGTCGAGCTCGAGCTTAAAGGTGGTTGTTTGGTTTTAATGGAGGACGGGGGGGTCGTTTGGACGCGAGGGTGGTTGTGTCGTTTGGTGGTTTGAATGAAGAACGAAGGAGGAGGAGCATAAGTTGGTCGTGAGGGGGAAGGGAAGTAGCGAGGGCAGCCATGGGAGGGTTGAAGGTGGAGGGGTTGTTTTGGGGAAGAAGAAGGTGAAAATAGGGAAGGGGGCGGATGGTTTTAGTTTTTAGGGTTTTTGGTTTTTTTTTTTTATTTTTTGTTTTGTTTTGTGTTGGTAAAAAAAATGAAGAATGAAAATGAAGAGGGGGGTTGGGTTGTTGGTACTGGACTGGGTCGACCCAGTTCGAAATGGACTGGGTCGTAGGGAAGATTGGGCCATTTTTTGGGCCTGTGGCTTGAAATTAAAGAAGAGGCCCAATTCCGACTTTCTTTATATTTTCGCTCTCTTTTCTTCTTTCATTTTCTAAAACTAAATTATAAAAATACTTAAACTATTATTAAGAACTAAATTAAGTTATAAAAGCGCAAATTAACTCTCAATAACAATTAACGCACAATTAAGTATTAATTAAGCATAAAATTGTATATTTGGACATTAAATGCTAAAAATGCAAACGATGCCTATTTTTGTAATTTTTAATTTTTGTAAAACAAATTTAATTACTAACAATTGTAGAATTAAATCCTACATGCAAAATGCGATATATTTTTGTATTTTTTATTAATTTAGCAAATAAACACGCACAGACAAATGCCAATAATTATTCAAAATATAACAAAATATCACAAAATTGCACACCAAAGAAAAATCATTTTATTTTTGAATTTTTGGGAGTAATTCTCATATAGGGCAAAAATCACGTGCTTACAATGAGCATTTTCCGAGACTACTTCTATGGTATTTATTTCTTCATCTAGAAAATAAGTACTCAATGGTTGGTATTCCTCATCAACCGGGTTCTCGGCCAAATGATCCGCTAACGCCTGGGCTTTCATCACCGTGCGAGTGACATAGACTATGTCAAATTCAGTAAGCAAGATTTGCCACTTGGCTAGTCTGCCAGCAGGCATTGGATTCTAAAATATGTACTTCAATGGATCCAACCTGGTTGTGAGGTAAGTAGTATGAGCTTGGAGATAATGCCTCAATTTTTGAGCGACCCACGTCAAAGTATAACACGTTCTTTCCAACAAAGTGTACTTGGCCTCATAGCTGGTGAATTTCTTGCTTAAGTAATAGATCGTCTGTTCTTTCTTTCTGGTTGTGTCATGTTGACCGAGGACACAACCGAAAGAATTTTCCAAGACTGTCAGATACAAGAACATGGGTCTCTCTGGCTCTGGCGGGACCAAAACTGGAGGATTTGAAAGATATTCTTTGATCTTGTCAAAAGCTTCTTGACACTCAGCCGTCCATTTGATTGTTGCATCCTTCCTCAATAGCTTGAATATGGGCTCACATGTACTAGTTAGCTGGAAATGAATCGACTGATATAGTTTAACCTACCCAATAGACTCATCACGTCTTTCTTCGTTCTTGGAGGAGGTAGATCTCGGATAGATTTTATTTTTGTTGGATCTAACTCGATACCTCTCCTGCTTACTATGAAACCCAAAAGCTTGCCCGATGGGACTCCGAAGGTGCATTTAGCTAGATTCAGCTTCAGGTCGTACTTTCTCAGCCTCTCGAAGAATTTCCTCAAGTCTTGGACATGATCATCCTGAGTCCTGGACTTGACTATCACGTCGTCTACATACACCTCTATCTCTTGATGCATCATATTATGAAAAATGGCAGTCATGGCTCTCATGTAAGTTGCCCCGACATTCTTCAAACTGAATGACATAACCCGATAACAGTAAGTACCCTAAGGTGTAGTGAAGGCAGTTTTCTCAGCGTCTTCTTCATCCATCAACACCTGATGATATCCAGCGTAACAATCTACGAAAGACTGTATCTCATGTTTGGCACAATTATCAATAAGGATGTGGATGTTGGGCAATGGGAAATTGTCTTTGGGACTCGCCCTATTCAAATCTCGATAATCCATACATACCCGGGTCTTCCCATCTTTCTTCGGTACTGGAACTACATCCGTCAACCACGTAGTGTACTGGACTACCCGGATTACTCCTGTTTTCAACTGCTTGGTGATTTCTTCTTTGATCATATCACTGACGTCAGTATTGAACTTTCTCTGCTTCTGTTGAACTGGAGGATAATCACGGTAAATTGGCAATTTATGCACCACTAGATCAACACCTAATCCTGGCATGTCATCGTACGACCAAGCAAACACATCTTTAAATTCAAAAAGGAGTTGAATTATCGCGTCTCGCGTTTTCTCGTCCATGTGAATGCTTATTTTGGTCTCTCGGATTTTTTCAGGAGTTCCCAAATTAACCGGTTTAGTGTCATTCAAATTTGGCTTAGGTTTATTCTTAAAGTGTTCCAATTCTCGATTTATTTTCCTAAAAGCCTCTTCTTCGTCATATTCCGGTTCTTGGTTCATTATTTCACAATTAAACAGCTCTTTGGGATCTGAGCGTGAATTCCGCAAGCATGTCATATTATTTAAAGCCGCATTATTATAACTGAAAGGAAAAGATAAAGGAAAAATAGCAAAAATCAGAATAAAGGAAAAAATGAGGAAATACTGATTTTATTCCTTGGAATTGGGAAGATAACAAGGTTTATAATTCAGGAATTCAAAACAGTAAACTAAAGAAAAACATCCGAGTTACATCCTGGGATAACTCGTGATGCAGGAAAGGGGGCAAGACAGGTCTATCCGGACTCCTGCCTAGTTGGGAATGGTGTGGACTTCCAATTCTGAAGCTTAGCATTTGGCCCCACATATAGCATCTCAGCGGTGCTTGTGCCTTCTCCCAGTTGAACCATGTGAGTTTCGTAGAGCATTCCTCTCATTTCCCCACATATCTCTTCGATCTCTTCGGCTGTAAAAGCCTCGTAGTTTTCTTCTTCAATGTATTTTGGTCCGACGAAAGTCTCATATAAATGTGCCAATGGTCGGGGCAGCTTCCAACCCTCATTTTTCCTCTTCTTTGCCCACTCTTCATCTTTTGGAGTGGGTTGGAAACCTATTCCAAAAAGTTTCTTAGTGGAAGGTAAGGTGATGGGTTCCGTTATTCCTTGCAGCGTTCGTCCAAGCCCTTTCCCTGGTCTGAATCCATGTCGGATCATTTCTTTAGCCACCATGATTGAGGCGTTGGACAGGAAAGGTTAGAGGCAAGGTCTTCCTTCTTCATACTGCTCTGCCAGCACAACTTCGAAAGCCTGATAAACCGTATGCTCACTCCCTTCCCATGCTTCAAGATATGGGATGGATGGGTCCCGATAAATAGATTGTTCGTCTTCTCCGTGGACCACAATTTCCCGATCTTCATATTCAAACTTCACCATTTGGTGGAGAGTGGAAGGTACAGCCCCTGCCGCATGAATCCAAGGTCTTCCGAGGAGAAAATTGTAAGACGTATCCATATCAAGTACCTGGAAATTTATTTCAAATTCCACCGGTCCTATAGTCAACACCAAGTCTATTTCCCCGAGGGTGTCCCTCTTGATGCCATCAAAAGCCCTTACGCAGACATTATTGAGGAGAATTCTTCTGGTCCCAATTTCCATTCTCTGCAGCGTGGAAACGGACAAATGTTAACACCCGAACCTCCATCCAACATTACCCGCTTGACGTAGTAGTCTTCGCACTTGACTATCAGATGTAAAGCTTTGTTGTGAGTCTCTCCCTCCGGAGGTAAGTCATTCTTGCTAAAAGAAACCTGATTAACTACGAAGAACCTTTCCGTCATTCATTCCAGTTGTTCAACTGAAGTCTCAGCCGGTATATACGCTTCGTTCAGGGTTTTGAGCAAGATCTTCTGATGTTCGGCCGACCTCATTAGCAAAGATATCATAGACACTTGCTCAGGGCACTTGCGTAACTGATCCACCACTTTGTAGTCAGGCATTTTCATCTTTTGGAAGAAAACTTCCGCTTCTTCAACGCTTACAGGCTTCTTGGGTGGGAAGCGCTTCCATGTGGCATTGTTTAACTCTTGAGTGTCTGAATATTTTCCAACGAAAGTATTCTCGGGAAGTTCCCCCGTGACTTCTCTGCCTTTGTACGTAACCAATGTCCTTTGATAGTTCCATGGTACTGTGGACGGGTCTGTCATTGGCTTCTATGGTACGCGTCCGATAACCAGTGGCTCATTCAGCCGAGGTGGTTTAATCGTTCCCCGGACCACATAGGCCCCTTTCGATACGTATATTGTTTTTGCCCTTTTGACTTCGAATCTCTGCGGCGTCTCTGATCGACCTCGCAGAATGTAAAGAACTTCATTCTTCGCAGGCACCATCGTCACTGTCTTTGTCTCGACCTTCTCTTCGAGCTCGTCCTTGATAGTACTAATCTTCTTTTCCCCTTTCTCTAGTTCGGGGCGGCTTTAGGCTTTTTCCCTGCATCGACGATGGCAATTATAGCTTTTAGGGCAGGATCAAACTCCTTGTCCTCACAAATCATCCCAATCAATAGCCCGTTATTGTGAGCGGGCAACAGATTGTTGGTCACATTTGGGACCTCCTCGTCCCTCAGTAATATCTTTCCCTGCTCTATTAAGTTCTCAACCACCCTTCTTAAAGTCCAACAATCATTGGTATCATGCCCTTCTACTCCCGAATGATAAGCACACCTGACACCGGCTTTGTAAGCAGGTGATGTTGGATTGTGCCTTGTCTGAGGGACTGGTTGCAGGAAACCCATCTAGACTAGCTTTGGGAATAAGGTAGAATACGGTTCACCAATGGGTGTGAAAGTCCGTCTTCTGGGTGGTTCTTGAGGGCGGAAGTTATTTTGAGGTGGTTGTGGATTATAGTGGTTTCGGTAAGGAGGCTGATTTCTGGGAGGTGGAGCTTGGCCTCGATTGGCTTGTTGCGGTGGATGGACATAAGGCTGGGTATTCATGACCATGTAGGGTTGAGGAGCATAGGTCACATTTTGGTGGGGGTAGTAATGTTGTGGGGTTCTTTCTGGAAAACGGGGCCTGAGATTACGATATTCTCTTGCTTCTGATGCCGCCATGGACGTCTCTTCCTTTTTCTTCCCTCTTGCCATTCCTCCGGACCCACTTTGGACGGCTTAGGAGGTTGCCCTTATGGCTGCCTGACTCAAAATTCTACCCGTTTTCAAACCATTCTCTACCATTTCCCCGATCTTAATCGCTTCCGCGAAAGGCTTTCCCATGGCTGACATCATGTTTTGGAAGTAATCTGATTCTTGAGCCTGGAGGAAAGTAGTGACCATTTTTATTTCATCCATGGGAGGTTTTACCCTTGATGCTTGCTCGCGCCATTTAATAGCATATTCTCTGAAGCTCTCCGAGGGTTTCTTCTTCAAGTTTGACAAAGAATTTCTGTCTGGTGCGATGTCAATATTATACTGAAATTGTCTTACAAAATCTCTGGCGAGATCATCCCAAATATGCCATCGAGATATGTCTTGGTCCATATACCATTCTGAGGCTATTCCTACCAAGCTTTCTCCGAAGTATGCTATTAACAATTCTTCTTTGCCGCCGGCTCCACGCAATTGGTTGCAATACTTCTTGAGGTGAGCAATGGGATCGCCATGCCCATCATATTTCTCAAATTTTGGTGTTTTGAACCCCACAGGTAGGTGCACGTGAGGGAACATGCACAGATCAGTATAGGAAACACTCTTCTGCCCGCTTAAACCTTGCATATTTTTCAAACTCTACTCGAGGCTCCTCATTCTTTTTGCCATCTCATCTTGTTCGAAAGCTTTGGGGTTTTGGTCTTGCCCAGGCGTAAACTCGTATTGAGGTTGTTGAGGATGAGTGCTGGTGGTAAACCGAGTTGGTTCCAGTGAGAAGGATGGTGCTTAAAATGTGAATGAGGACGAGTCAAAATTCGGCCTGTGTGTAGCGGGTTGTGTCACGATTGGATAGGGTGGTGTCGTGATTGTGCATGTAGCTACATCTGTTGTTGACATCTGGGGATAAGAATCAGAGGGTGATCCAGCGGGGTGGGCTGAAATGGTCGGGTACCCGAATGGGGTAGCTGGATAACTTATGGGGACATTGGAAGTCCCACTTGTCCTAGAGAACAACTCAGGGAATACAGGGATTACACTCGGTGGCTCTTTTCCGTTGTTCCAGTCATCCAACATTTCCAACATGCGGAGCCGCAAGATTCTGTTTTCCTCAGCAGTTGCTGACTCGGGAGTTGGGATGGCCGAGATTGAACTCTCCTCGGAGACAGGAATTGTCGGCAAAGGAATTTCTGAAGACATCTCTACACTTCCCTTTGATCTCGTGAAGTAAGTGTGAATACTTCCTCTCGACTTAGTGACAGGCAACTGAACACTTCCTTTCGACCTCGTAAAGTATGAATGCGAGGCCAGACCTCCACCAAACCAAACAACCTTTTTCTAAAAACCTGGACTTAGCAGAAAGCAAACGGTTAGTTTGAAACAAATAACAGACAGGTAATCTCACGTTGGGGCATGATGCACCTATACAGTTAAGTGAATTTCTACATGCTTGTATCGATGACATGCGTCATTCCGGCTTCTCTTTAGGCTTCCCTTTATTTATCATATATTATTTTTTTATTTTTTTTATTTTCATTATTTATAGTTAAAATGTGACCGGATCCGATGAGGATTGCATACGTATCACGATGCCGCGTGAATCAGATCGTTGCGTAGTTCAAAACAAATGAGTGTAAAAGGAAGCACACATTCTTTATTACTGAAACAATCTATTACAAACTAACATTTTTTGAAAAAGGGGAAAATAACAAAACTTGAAATAAATACAAACTCAACAACTACTGATACACCCTAATGCGAAAAGACAGACAGAAGATGATAAGATAGAAAATACAAACTCGACCTATAGATACATTAAAGTTTCAAGAATCGGCACCCGCGGGGCGTCGTTCGGCCTCGTCGCGGTCTTAGGTATGAGGTCACTTTCAAGTTGTTCCAGCTCATACATGGTCTGCTTGACATAAATCATCACTGCCGAGAGAAAGGTAATACTGGTCATGTTTTCACATCGTAGACACCTCCTGATAATGGCATGGGCAATGGTCTTGATCTTATCCCTGGTTCGCCTCTTTTCTATGAGTAGGTGCTCTATTTGATCATTACGGGCTGTCATAATCCGAGAATCTTGGAGATATTGATTTTTCCACTACTGAATTTCTACTTCCATTTGGGCTAGCAACTTGTGGCAACGTCTATTCTCAGCTTCAAAGGTTCGGGTTTGCTCAGCTGCTCTATCCTCAAGAGTGACCACTTTTTTCTTCAAATTGGCAATGGTTTGCTCGTGATCCCTTTTCAACTGCTGCATGTATCGGTTACGCTTTTCTGTCCTTCTTGCCTAGTGTGCTTTGAGTCCTGCTATGGTATTTTCAAGATTTTCTGACTCACTCCGGCACTCCCCAATTTCCATTCTTAAACCTTTTATCAATCGTTCGTCCGACCGGCTCCTTTGTTGGTTATCAGCGGCTATCCTCATCTGTTCGATCTGAGCCCTGGGCATCTCATTTTCTTGGGTCAACCTGTTCTTTTCTCCCAGATCAGTAGCAACTTGCACGTTGTGCTCATATTTTAGACCTTCGACTTATCGCTTCAATTTGCTGATTTCGGCACGATAGCCTCTTTCTTTTGCTAACCAATCCCATTGTTTTTGTGACGACTCGGTAAAATTCAGGATGTGGGGTCTTTTAGCCGGCCTTTCGTGTTCAAGTTCTCTTCTGTACCACGCAAGGTAACCTGGCGCCATTTCACTTTTGGCCCGATCCTGCACACAAGTATCCGCTTTCAAATATTGACATTCATTCTAGATCTTGCGGACTTTTGCTTCAGGAAATTGTCCGTCAGGGCTAATCTCAATTGTTTGAGCACTAAGATCTTCCTCGTGTGGCACTATCTGGTATCTCTTGAGTTGTCTCAAAACTCTATAGGGCACGTAAGGCTGAATGCTCTTATGTCCCATTAGTAGAAAGTGAGTTCTAGCTGCTGGCATATACATGACTTCATCAACAGGCAACCATCCCAGTGTCCACTATATTTGGCTGGCAGTGAGAATCTGAAAGAATGAAGTCCATTCCATAACTCCTTCGAGCAGACTGACCTCCTTGGTTCTCGTGTAAAACTCTTCTATGCAAGTTTTCTTCGAGGAACCATGGCTCAAAAGCTCGGAACGATGGCAGAGATGTTCAGTCATCCATATTTGTAGCAGTAAGTTACACCCTTCGAAGAAATTCCCCCTTTCTTTGCAGGATGTGAGAGCTCGAAAGATATCAGATACCACCATAGGCGCGAGAGTACTTTCATTCTGAGTGAGCAAAGTACTAACGACCCTGGATATTTTCAGATCAATATTTCCGTCTTTCCTCGGAAATACCAGAAGGCCCAAAAATGTTATCATGAAAGCCACCCGTCTGTGCTCATCCCACTTCTGACGGCTACCTTTGCTGCATAGCTTGTTAACCGGATTATTGAATCCTCCTGCATGACCATATCTGTTGTATATGAAGCATGGATTACAAAAACCTGTAGCCAAATTTGGGTTATGGACCGTTCTGGGTATCTTTAATGAATCTAGAAATCGATGCACCGTGACAGCTCTTGGGGCAACCAGGTATTTTTGCCTTAATGGGAGTTCAGCATTTCCGATGTACCCAGCTATTTCTTCCAGAGTCGGGGTGAGTTCAAAATCGGAGAAGTGGAAAATATTGTGTGCAGGGTCCCAGTAAGTGACCAAAGCTCTTATGATATCTCCCCGAAGCTGGATTTCCAATAAACCCGTGAGACCTTTCAGATATTTCTTCACCTCATCTTGCCCTTCAACACCTAGATCATTCCACCATAGCCGCAACTTGACAGGGATTTTAGTCATTATCGAAAAGCGTTCATTTTGCATTGTGCCCATCCTGCACATTTATTAAGGTGACTTAAGCAAAAATGATTTGACTCAAAAATGATTTGACTATATTTCAAAAAAAAAAGATCCGATTTTCGAACACGGTCTTTCACCACTTCGGGGATGAAAATTTTAGGGTTGTGAGGGTCAACCGATCAAAACTCTAAAAGATGATCGAAAGTGGCCGTTTATGCAAAGTCAGCCTTCCGCCGTCCCTTTCGGGAACATTTGGCTATTTTTGACAAAGACAATCACTTGATTTATTTATGACTCTTTTGTTTTTTTTTCTTTTAGAATGGTGACCCGACATTGGGAACATGGCCTCGCGAGCCTCGGGGACGAGGATCCTAAGGCCATTGGGCAATTTGGTCACAAAAATAAAAATGACCAAAATGGCTATTTATGCAAAGTCAGCCTTCCGGCGTCCCCTTCGGGAACATTCGGCTATTCTTGACAAAACGACATCATCCGACTCATTTATGACGAAATTAAAATTCTAACATTTTGGCTATTTTTGAAAAAGGGGGGGTTGGACCCGATGAGGGTTGCCTACGTATCTCGCACCCTGTAAGAGTCAAACCGGCGTAGTTCGGGCCGATCAGGAATAGGGGAAACAAACTAAATCCCCTTGTTTGAATAAAATCTTTTTAAAAAAAGGAGAAAAAATATTTTTCTGGATTTTTATTTATTTTTTGTTTTTTTTGAAAAGAGACGAAGACTAAGGAAATATTTTTTCTTTGAATTTTAAACTTCTTTTCACTCTTTTTTTTTTGAAATTTCGAAAATCTTTTAGAGAAGTACTTGGACTATTAGTCTGAATTTATGAAAGCGATACTATAAAAGAAAAAATATTTTTTTGAATTTTGAATTTTGAATTTTCCCTTTTTTTTAAACAAATACCTTTTTTGGATTTTGAAAGTGATTAAAAGATTTTTTTTATTATATATGTTTTTTTAATAAATCAACAAATTTTGTTTTTATTTTTTTTAAGAAAATTTCGGCGAGGTTTTGACACTACTTGGACATTGGTTTTATTTTTCTAAAAATAAGTAATTATCTCCCTACGCTGCTATTTTTCTTTTCCTTTTTGATTTTTTTTCCAGAAACCGGTCAGCATGCAGATCTGAAGCAAATAAATGCGCAAAACAAACGGGATGCAACAGGATAGTCTTTTTATTTTGGGTTGCTTGTCCTAGACGGACCCAACCCCTGTGTTGAGTTCCCTATGTCAAATGCAACGTGATGCAAATAAGCGTTTCTACTAGAGATCCGGCATGAGATTTTGTTATACTAGGTTCATCCTGGGTATATGTTCTAGACCGTGTACCTAAGCGGACAACTCGAGTCGAGGAGGGGGCTATGTACCGGGGACCCACGAGATCGTCTGGCTTTGTAACTTGTCCGGCCTCTTTCTTATTTCAGGGTATGACACTAACAGAATAGGGAGTCTTGACCAGCAAGCTCCTCCCCGGAGGTAAGAAGAGAAGGGTTTCGGCACAGTTTATATACAGTCCAGATAATATCAAAGAAGTAAAAGACAACATTTAGCATGTTATGCCAAAACATGTAATAAAGATCAGATAATAAAGCCAAATATAACAATTATTCTAAGCTCGAATTCTGAACCCTGAACTAACGTCCTGGGTTAAAATCCCCACCAGAGTCGCTAGAGCTGTCACACCTCCTTTTGCGCGCCTACCCCGAAGGGTAAAATGAGCGAGGGAGTTTTTCCAATTTAAGTGACAATATTCGAAATGAGATTATTTATTTAATTCAGAGTCGCCACTTGGGAAAGGTTTGGCTTTTGGTGTCCCAAGTCACCGGTTTATCTTGAATCCCAATTCGAGGAAAATATTCGACTTTCCAAATGAAGTCTGCGAACCAAAGTAAGGAATTCTGTTGACCCGAGGGAAGGTGTTAGGCACCCACGGATCCCGTGGTTCTAGCACAGTCGCTTAAATTGTTACAATGGCTAAATATCTGATTTTAATACATGTTATAACTCGTGTGCTTTTATTAAGTTTAAACCGCTTTTATAATTATTTTTTATAGAATTGCAACGTTGTGAAAATGCATTTCGAACCACGTCGCAATCAATGCGCCCATGGTTGTTAATACATTCCAACTCCGTTGAGATTTGGATTTGGGTCACATAAATGCGCACCCGAATTTAAGAATGTAATTTAATTAAATCGCGCCTAAAGAGTATAACACGTTATTATCTTTGGGGAAAAGCCGTGAAATCCGCTAAACGGACCCTCCCAAATTCTAAGTATTTAATATATACATTTACGAGGGCCCCGCGATTTGTGTGTTTTATTTGGCAAGGCTCGTCTCATTTATTTTTAAGGATATCCTAAAGCGACTACATTTCTGTTAAATTCGTTTCTAAAATTAATAAGAGAAAATCCTAACCCGTTACAGGCTTAAAAGAGGCGTAACATATTAAATGCTAGATTGAGACGAATGTTAATGGAAAAGAACATTGCTAGAAATTATAAACAAAATTGAGAACGATAAAATAATATATTCGAACGTGATTAATTATCCTATAGCTAGATTAACTCCTCATAATTACATGAACAAACGAATAATTGTTCGCAACTATTAGCGCTGAAATTAACCTTAATTATTAATGCTTATTCGGGAATTTATTAGATCTAAACGCCAAACCATCTTACCAAACTCATGCCTATTAGATTAGTGTTCTTAAAATTGTTGCGTTGTTTCGTGCTTCAAAATATGTAAAAACCTGATGATCCTATTAATAGCCACTTCGTTTGAATGATGGGCCGATGCCAATATTAATTATTAATCTACCTTATTAAACCTATGTTGAAACGAGGAATCCGACAAGAGAGTTGACATACATGGCTAACCCGTTGGTATTAACATAACACAATATGAAAATTTGTTTGGGATACGTTTTTCTTGAAATCAAATTGGACCGGATATAACAAGTTTGACAGTTCAAAGATCCAAATAGGAGTACATACAGATGCTTGCCATGATTCCACGTTATACTGTCGTCACTAAATCAGACTAAATTGTTATGCACATGGAGATACGTCTGATCTAACAGCATACTATTTAACAGTCCATATCAGTTAGGGTACATTTCAATTCATACAGAATAAATGTAGTCCGAATGAGCTTAAACAAATACAGGCTAACTATCATTCAACCTATCGCTATATTTTGAACACAAGTACTATGAAGCAAACGACGTTCATTTCTTTATTTTTTACTTCAACTTCAAGCTTTCAACGACACATGGTTTCAGAAATATGTACCTGGAAGTGCTTACAATTGGAGAAGAAGAAAGGTCAGTAGAGTGAAAGTGGCAAACGAACATCAATAGTATGTTCGACAACACAGCAGAACCAGTAAAACCAACAGTGACAGCAACAGAAATCTCAAGGACAGATTAAACCAAAGAAAAAAGGCAGTAGCTTGAAGAACAGTGCTCGAAAAATCAACAGACAAAACAAGCTGCTAAATGAAAGCCCAGCAGTACCAAAAGATCACAGGCAGAGGCAATAAAATAGTGATTTCTGATTTCTTTGAATATTTGAGCAGAAAAACAAACTGAAGCTCTTTTTTGTGAAACCTAGCTTTAAGACACTAAAGTCCTCCAAAATTCTCTCTTTTTCTGATTTTTAAACTCTTGGTCCGACCCCTTTTCTCCTGGAAACCTTCTATTTTTATAGCCAAGAATCAACCCCCTCCACAGCCTGTTAAAAACCCATTAAAACTGAACTCCCCCATGTTCTCTTCTGTTTTTCCACTCAAAAACTTAAAAGAAAAGCCCTCCCCATGAGATTCCCCTGACAGCCCCCTTTTCCATTGTTAAAGTGGTTTATCCTTTATTAAATTAAACATGTATGGGCAGCATGAGTATGTTCTGACAGCACATGCTGTCCATTCTACTTTAATTCATTAAAAACTAACAATGCACATGCTGCCCAAGGTCTAAAATGAGTAAACATGCCATCAACTCAAACTAAACTCTAAAATCTATACTAAACTGCAGCTATAAACCAATCCTTAAATGATTTCTGATTTAACTAACAGACTAACACACAGTGATAATCAATTCTTAGCTGATTCAAAACAAAGCCTCAGTAAACAAATCAACAGCACGAGTCAAATTACTACCATTCCAAACTGGAACTAATTGACGACATATATCGAATCGACTACGCGAATTACAACCATACAATTAATAGCAAATGATCAGAATCCAACAGTATTAATCAGGTGATTCAAATTGCACTGCCCAAAACAAAAGTTGCCCTGGAAACTAATTAATCGACCAAATTCATTTCAATCGATTATATAGTTTAAAACACATATACTCAATCAGTGAATAGAGAAAAATTCGACCAAATAAAAGGTCTGGGCAAGGTGGACAGAATAGTTGACACAAAATGAAAACAAATCGAACTGATATTTAAACACATGAACAAACATTAACAAAACAAACAACATGGAACTGACAAGGAAAAGAAAAAGAAATACCTTAAAGAATTGAAAATCAGACGACCCTATCTCGGATTTTGAATCGAACCTCTTTTGGGGTTGAACGGACTTTAATCGAAGTGTTCTCAACTGAGAACACTTCGATTAAGGTCTATTATACCCCAACCCTTTCGTTTAATTGGACAAAACCCTCAAATTCTGGATTTCTAGGGTTCTTGGGGCTGATTTGGGACTTGGGGTTTTCTGGTTAGATTCGGGGGCTTGGTTTGGTCACGAGGGAGGTCAGGGGGTAACTGGTATGGATTTGGGGTGGATCGGCATAGGCTGGGGTCCGACTCGAATCTTCACGGTGGGGGAAGATCGAGACCAATGGTTTGTGGATCCGTGTCCAGGGGGTTGAGGTGCACTAGGGGTGTTAGTCTGGTGGTCACCGGTATCGTTGCCGCCGGGCTTATGGTGAGGGAAAGGAGGGGCGACGCAAGGGTTCTAAGGGTGTTTGGGTTCAATCTCTGAAAGAGACGAAGATGAGGGAAGGGGTCTGGCTTAGGGCGCGGGGGTGAGAGGGGAAGGCTTATATACGGGACGGGGGGGGGGGTTGAATTTTGGCCGTTGGATCATTGATGATCAACGACCTTGATCTCTCAACTTAAAGAGACGACGTTGTTTGGTTTAATGTTGGGGATGGGTCAATCCGGGTATCAGTGGGTCGGGTATCTAGGGAAAGCTTGGGAGCCGTTGGATTGGAAGGGATGAACGACCCCGATTGGTCATGCCTAAACGACGTCGTTCAGATTAATGAGGGACCTGAACTGGACCGTTGGATCTGTTTGACCAACGGTTCAGATAGAGGATGCCAAAACGGCGTCGTTCTTTTGTATCTAGGGGGGATTGGATTAATGTGTTTGGGCCTGATTTTTGGGCTTAACACAAGCCCAGGTCTGAATCTTTTCCACAATTTTGCACTCTTTCTTTTCCCTTCTTTAATTTCTAATTAAAAGTCCTAATTTACAAAAATCCCAAAAAATAAATTATAAAAATTAAAATTATACCACACAGACATTAATTGATCTTTAGTAATAATTAAGACACAATATCATATATCAATTAAACAAAATCAACCATTAACGCTAAAAATGACCAAATTACCAAAAAATAATATTTTTTGTGATTTTCATTCTTTTAAAAACTCAATATGATTTAATTAATTCCTAATAGTAGAACAAAGCCCTAAATTTACACGCGACATATATTTTTTGTATTTTTAATTGATAAAACTAAACAATCACAAATAACTATCGAAATGCCACACAAATTCACAAAATTATACACAAAGACAATTTATTATTTTTTCGATTTCTTTTGGAGTAATTGTCGTGTAAACAAAAATCACGTGCTCACAAGCTAGGGTTCCGACTTATAATATCTTTATTAAGAGCTCTACTAAGCAAAATATTTAAATATTATACGTGAAGTAATTTCAAAGATTATCTTATATAACAAAATATTGATAACTAATTCTATCAAAGGATATTTGAAATATTATAATTTTGTTATCATTTAATAAGTTTCCTTATAAGAAATCTAAAATAGAGAATGTGAGTGGATTATATCAGATGATAATAAAGATTTTATTATATCAAAATAGAGAATGTGATTGTATTATATCAATCGACATAATAACAATGAAGGCTATTCTTATAAAAATAAACCTAAAGGACTTATTTAAAATTATCACTCAAAATTATAATTAAAAAGTCTTGATGACATTGAGGAACTTCTTAATAAGAAGTTTGGAGAATTTAGAGCTAGTCCTCTAAGTTTAGAGCATGCATCTACTAGCGGAACAAAAGTAGACGACGAGATTAATAAAATCTCTGAGAAATATGCTCGAAAACCATACCAAAAAATGTTTTACTACCCAAGACCTACACCCCAAGGTGTCCGGATAGAAGAACACGACAATGATCATTACCACCAAGGTTATAGTGGGTCAGATATCTATGAATGGAACATATTTGGATTATTATTGACCTTAACAATATTATCACTGCTAATGCTGACTTCATTAAACCTTTCATTTTCTCTAATCTGTGATGTGGATGCTCTCGATGGAAAATTTACCACATAATCAATTGGAGAAATATAAGAAGAATTAGATCTAGTTAATCTAGATGATAAACTGATATTATCAGTTTGTTCGGGTTCATTGAACCTGATTTTAACAGTACCATCTGAGGTTTGTTCTATTTCTGTAACCTGGTGCCCACCGTGGAGCACGAACCCACAACCACAAGGTTAAGAGCCTTGGGTCCCTCCATTATTAAAGAGAATCTCATTTTAAATATCTTGATCTTTTTAAAAAGATTATTATATAAAATGGTTTGGTAATATCAAAACCAAAAATGATGATTTTCCAAACATCTGTTAGATTTTTGGGGCATAACATTGAAAAAGGTAGGATCATACCCATTAATAGAAGTATTGAATTTGCATCCAAATTCTCCGATATTCTAATCCATGGAATAATATTCTTAGTAAAGCTATTTTATACATCTTGAAACATTTGGGAAAAGAGGGTCTAATAAAAATTGTTAGTACTTCACTTACTAGAAGGGAGGAAATTGTAAAAAAGCATACCCCTATAAACTATTCTCACATATCAAACCCTTCCTCCATTTGCTTCTTTCTTATCGGCCGATTCCTCAATCTCTCCATCTCTCTCTCTCTCTCTCTCTCTCTTCAATCTTTAAGGTAACAGCACCGTTCTTCTCATGGCAGCTCAACGTTCTTATTCCCGATATTAATTTTATCTTCGGAATGTGTATTACTTTGTTTCTAGTTCTATAATTGTGTATCTGAGCATGACTTTTTTTTTGTAATTTTATTTTTTTGGATGTGTTGATGAAGATGAATTAAGATACATGATGCTCCATGTGTTTTAAAACTGATTAGATCTAAGTCTATTAATCATTTGAATTAGATTTTGCTACTGTGTGATATTGTTGTTTATTGGAGTTTTGGTCAGTGTTTTGGTGAACTAATCAGATTGTTGTATTAGTTTCCTTAAATTTTGAGCATCTGTTTTGATTTTAGGATGTAGGGTTTTAAAGTTTTGTTTGGATTATCAGTTTGTTGTATTAGTTTTCTTAATTTGGGTTTCGGTTTTTGATTTTGGATGTAGGGTTTTGAAGGTTTGTTTTGATTCCTGTTTTTATTGGATAAACAATACATCATCTGCCGAAACTGCTAGTAGTAAAGTTGAATAATGGGGAGAAAGAAGGGGACAGAACGCCAAGAGGATAACCCTGAGCCTGCCAAGCAGGTTGCAGGTGGTGGGGGAGGTAAGTCGAAGAAGAAGAATCGGGGGGTGATTGACGATGATGAGTACTCTATTGGAACTGAATTGTCTGAAGAACCTTCAGTCCAGGACGACTCACTACCGGCTGCACCTGCCTTTGGTAAGAAAAAAGGCAAGAAGGGCAAGAAATCGGGGCCCAGAGATGATGATGACGACTACGATGAAATGGACGAGAAGCATGTTGTGAAAGAGGATGATGAGCCAGAAATTATTTTTGCAGGTAAAAAGAAGTCATCTAAGAAGAAGAATGTGCCAATTGATGATGATGAGTACTCTGTTGGAACAGAGTTATCTGAAGAACCTGTGGTTCTGGAAGAAAAAGTAGCAGGTGGCAAGAAAAAAGGTAAAAAAGGGAAGAAAGGTGGTGGGCCAAATGCCTCTAATTATGGAGTACTTGGAGAGGATGATGATGAGGAAGACAGGTTGGATCTAACGAGGGATAGTGACCAAGAAGATGGAAGCATTGCCCCCTTCTCTGGGAAAGTGAAGAAGTCGAAGCCTGGTAAAGGCAGTGCAAGTGTGTTTTCTACAGCTTTTGATACAATTAGTGATGAGGATGATGATGAAGATGGGCAACGGTCTGAGGAAGATGAAGAACCAGTGGTTGCTAGTACAGGGAGGATTGGTGGCAATTCATTTAGTTCGGCACTTCTTGATGAAGAAGAAGAGGCAGATACTTCTGTTTCTAAGTTGGAGGCTGAGACAGTTGAAGAGGATGATGTGCCAGAACTGATTTTTGCAGGTAAAAAGAAGTCATCTAAGAAGAAGAAAAAAGGTGCTGTCAGCATGAATGAAGATGATGTTAGGGAAGACGTTGAACCTGAACAAGCTAGCACGGGGTTTAATCCTGAAGAAGCTAGCACGGGGTTTAATCCTGAAGAAGCTGATGATAACAGAAGCAAAAAGCAGGTGCCAGAAACTTCTAAGAACAAATCCAAGAAGAAAAAGGGTGGGCGTACAGTTCAAGAAGACGAGGATGAGATTGACAAGATCCTAGCAGAGCTTGGTGAAGCACCAGCTCCTGCTCCTGCTCCTGTTCCTTCTGAAGAGAAAGTGCAGGTGCAAGATAAATCGAAGAAGAAAAAGGGTGGTAAAACGGCTCAAGAGGAGGATGACATTGATAAAATTCTGTCGGAAATTGGTGAAGGGCAAGATACATCTGCACCGGCTCCTGCTCCTCTTCCACAAGAGGAGAAAGGTCAACTAGGTGATGATGCTCCTGAGAAGGAAACAGTAGAAGAAGGAGCTGTGGAGTCTGCTGCTGCAAAGAAGAAGAAAAAAAAGAAGGAGAAGGAAAAAGAGAAAAAGGCAGCTGCAGCAGCTGCATCTAGTGTGGAGGAAAAGCAGGAAGAAACAAAAAATGATGCAAAAGGAAAATTGACGGATAAGAAACAGTCAAAGCAGGTTAGGGAAATGCAAGAGAGACTCAAAAAGATGAAGGAAGCTGAAGAAAGAAAGAAGAAGGAAGAAGAGGAAAAGCTAAGGAAGGAAGAAGAAGAACGACTTCGTCAGGAAGAACTAGAAAGACTTGCAGAAGAGAAGAAACGTTTGAAAAAGGAGAAAGAGAAGGAAAAGCTCTTGAAGAAGAAGCAAGAGGGAAAACTGCTTACAGGAAAACAAAAAGAAGAAGCTCGAAGATTAGAAGCAATGAGGAAGCAATTTCTTGCTAATGGTGGGACACTGCCACTCCCGGGGGGTGAGAATAAGAAAGAGACAACTAAACGGCCCATTTATAAAACAAAGAAGTCGAAGCCACAAGCTCAGGCAAATGGCAAAGCCCAGGAAGAGTTTTTGGAAAGCACAGAAATTAAAGAACATCAGCAGGAGACTGTGTCCGAGGTTGATTCCATGGAAACTGAGAAGGTTGAGGATGTGGATTCGACGATTACAGAGGAGAAGTCAGAAGTAGCTGATGCACAAGAAAATGAAGTTGAAGAAGAAGAAGATGATGAGGAATGGGATGCAAAGAGTTGGGATGATGCTGATCTGAAACTGCCTGGTAAGAGTGCTTTTGAAGACGAGGAGGTAGATTCAGAACCGCAACCTATAACTAAGAAAGAGATTAAGGCTGCAAGTTCAGCTGCTCATGATGCAGCCACTCTGCCTGTTGCTGCCAAGTCGGTTGTTCCTACTCAAAAAGCTGCTGCAACTGTAGCAGGTTTACCTAAGAATGACCAAAGTAGGAAGGGTGAACCCGAGGATAGGGTTGCAGACCAAAATAAGCAGAAAGGAAGCCCTGAAGACCGGGTAACAGTAAAACCTGGTGTTCCTCCTAACCAGAGTGAAGACAATCTCCGGTCTCCTATTTGCTGTATTATGGGTCATGTTGATACTGGTAAAACCAAGCTACTTGACTGCATACGAGGCACTAATGTTCAAGAAGGTGAGGCTGGAGGGATTACTCAGCAGATAGGTGCAACTTACTTTCCAGCTGAGAATATACGCGAGAGAACTAAGGAGCTTAAAGCTGATGCCACACTGAAGGTCCCTGGTTTGTTGGTCATTGACACTCCTGGGCATGAATCTTTCACGAATCTGCGTTCTCGAGGTTCAGGTTTATGTGATATTGCAATTTTGGTTGTTGACATTATGCATGGGCTAGAACCACAAACCATAGAGTCACTTAATCTTCTGAAGATGAGGAATACTGAATTTATTGTTGCTCTGAATAAGGTGAAGATCATCTATATCGATGCAATTTTTTATGGTTTTATTTTGATTGTATTCTTTTAATTTCTGTCGCTTATTTTATTTCATGTGATATTTTCGCTATGCAGGTGGATAGGCTGTATGGATGGAAAGTTTGCAAAAATGCTCCCATTGTAAAAGCGATGAAGCAACAGTCCAAAGATGTTCAGTTTGAGTTTAATAATAGGCTTACTCAGGTTCTTATAACTCCTCGATTTGACCATTCCTCAATTGGTGGACCTTATCTCAACAGAATTCTGTTCAATTGTTACAGGTTGTTACCCAGTTCAAGGAACAAGGAATAAATACAGAGTTGTACTACAAAAACAAAGATATGGGGAAAGATACTTTCAGTATTGTACCAACCAGTGCTATCAGGTGTGTATATTTTTGCGTACATTCCCCTTTTATATCCTTTTTCTGGGGTGTCTGTCTAGTACTCCATTAGACTGTTGATTTTAGCCAAATATGTTGATTCTCTGGATCTTATTGATGTAACAGTGGTGAAGGTATTCCTGACATGTTGTTGTTACTTGTTCAATGGACACAAAAGACAATGGTCGAGAGACTTACTTTCAGCAATGAAATTCAGGTATCATTTTCACATATCATTGTCAGTTAAATAGAGATTCTCAATATGGGTTGATTAACTGTTGTTACTCTTTGGTAGTGTACGGTTTTGGAGGTTAAGGTTATTGAGGGTCATGGGACAACCATTGATGTGGTTTTGGTTAATGGTGTGCTTCATGAAGGAGATCAAATAGTTGTTTGTGGCATGCAGGCATGGAATTCTCCTCTTTTCTTGCCCGTTTCTTTAATCTTTAGGGAGCCATTACTTCCGTGCTATGTTTAGATCCTCCATTGTGGTGAGTGTCTTATAATTTTCCGCTTTTTGTGTGTAGGGACCTATTGTTGCCTCAATCCGAGCATTACTAACGCCACACCCAATGAAGGAACTCCGAGTAAAGGTATGGGACTACGCTTTCCTCTAGGCACTCCAAGTTATTCTTTTTGCATTAAAGCATCTCTAATCTACTGATCAAAAAGAGCTTCTCTAACCTCGGTTCAACTCCTTCGATTTTCCCGAACTTGCTAGGCATTGAGGAGTACTAGTTGTTGTTAGTTCAACTCTATATAATTATTGAAACAATGAATAAGCCATTTGTCCCGCCTGTATCAACAAAAGTAGAAGGCAAAAAAAGAGTGGGGAATGATGGGTGGGGAGAATTAATAAACGGGTGGGCTAAAAGTTCGAAGTATGTATGTTGTGAGTATTCAGTCTTCTAAATTTTTATTATTTTTCATCGTTGTGGCTTAATTGTGAAAGGTTGTGCAAGATCATGAGGATGTTCCAATAACCTACATTTCGGTCATGACTTCTAGATCTGTTTGAATCTAACATGATCATATTCTGGTAATATCTATCCTGGAATTGTCAAGGTACGCGCTGAGCTAGAGTTATTAGGTTTCTCAATGCCAAATGTGGCTTACAAAAAATTGAAGTTTTGTGTGGGGCTCTAGCTCAAGAAAGATGTGGCTGTATGGAAAGTTGAGTTCATGAAATCTGTTCTTTTTCCTTCTTTTAAATTAGTTATCAGTACCTGGTTTATTAGACCTCTATCTTTTGAGTTATGTTAATCATTTCATGCTCGTGGATGCTTTCATGGACATGGGGCTGTTGAGCTCGTACTTATTTCTAGATTGCTGACATACATAGACACACTTGGTTTACACCACTTTGAATTTTCTCTGAACGAAAGAAACAAAGATCAGAAATTCGCTGAGGCTTCCAGAATTGTGTCTCAAATTCCAACTGCCCCTCCTAAAATATGCGATATCCACTATCAGTAGATCCACTTTAATTCTAATTAATTTTTTGAATGTGGGACACAAGTCTGCTGGTTCAGTTATGTCCTAATTTATTTTTCTGCATTTGGACCTTCTGGTCCATGTAGCATGAAAAAATTCTGAAGAATGAAGTGATTGTCATGTTAATTTCTTTGGATTTTTGTGTATATGATTTATCTAATGAAATACTGATGAAAGTGTCTTCTTTTGTTTGGGCAAAATCCTATTCAGGGAACATATTTGCATCATAAGAAAATCAAGGCTGCCCAGGGTATAAAGATTACCGCTCAGGTATTGTCATCTACTTCTAAATCTATCTCTTATAAAAAAAGCTATCATCTACTTGTAAATCTATGAGCTCATTTTCGGTCAGTCTTCAGATCAAGCTTAGAAAGTCTATTGGGTAAGATTTGATGCAGAGGCACAGAAGGAGATTATATGGCAACTGATCTGTAACGTATGTAGTTGAGTCTCAGTTTAATTTGTAGTTAGAATTAGATGATGCTATATTTGGGTGCCTACGTTTTTTATTAATAAAGAAATTATTTAGAATTTTTTTGTCTAGGATCGGTCGGTGGCAGAGGAGGTTTTAATGCACTGGATATAGCTTTTGAGTCTTGATTACTGTTGAAAGTGTAGCAACTTTCACAAAGATTTGGAGGAAGCATCTGAATTGCACAAAAAATATATGTGGATGAGCTATCCCTTTGGCCTTTGCATGTACACCCCTTTCCTTTTCTCTTTTCTCCCGTTACGAAACAAACCAATCCACGGATATCTCATATTCAACTAATTATGGTGAAATTTATGCTAGAGGATGAGAAGGTTATTCTAATTTGGGCACAGATTACATCTCTTTTTCTTTTCCCACTCTGTTCATGATGTCCCTGAACATATTAATTCTGTTCAGAATTTCTTATATTCCTAGGTTGGATATTATGTGATACCTCTGCTAGTAGTTCTGATGGAAAAGCCCGTATAAATATCCTATTTTGATTTAGGATAGTTGAAAGAAATCCGATGGTTGTTCTTGTGTATATTCTGTTACTTCAACGAAATTTGACTTGGAGTCCAACCTGCGAGCCATAACCTTGGAGTCCCTTGCATGAATGTATTGATAAGTTTTGTTACTGATGTGTGATGCTGGCGCTACTTACTATTTTGGTATCGATTAGTGGTTTTTTCCATTAATAAGTGAGACTGAGGGAATTCTCCCTTCTGCCCCCTTGGTTCTTTTTGTTTTTGTGCAGGGCCTTGAGCATGCAATTGCTGGCACTAGTCTATATGTTGTGGGGCCTGATGACGACGTGGAAGACATCAAAGAAGCAGCTATGGAAGATATGAGGTCAGTGATGAACAGGATCGACAAAAGTGGAGAGGGAGTATATGTTCAAGCATCTACACTTGGATCATTGGAAGCTTTGCTGGAATTCTTGAAGACTCCAGAAGTAAGCATACCTGTCAGTGGGATTGGCATAGGCCCTGTGCATAAAAAGGATGTCATGAAAGCTAGTGTTATGCTTGAGAAGAAGAAAGAGTATGCAACCATCTTGGCCTTTGATGTTAAAGTGACACAGGAAGCTCGGGAACTTGCAGATGAACTTGGTGTCAAGGTTTTCATGGCTGATATTATATACCACTTGTTTGATCAGTTTAAGGCCTACATGGACACTATCAAGGAAGAAAAAAAGAAGGAAGTTGCTGAAGAAGCAGTCTTCCCTTGTGTTCTCAAGATCGTACCAAATTGTGTCTTCAACAAGAAGGATCCAATTGTTCTGGGGGTTGATGTTCTTGAGGGCATTGCCAGGGTATTAACTTTTCTTTTCTATTGTCTCATGATTCATTGATTTCATTCACCAACCTAACTGTAAAACAAAAAGGAAGAAAAAAGAAGACAAATAAAAGGTAATGTTATCTCTGCATTTCATTTGGGAAAACCAGTCTGTGTGCACATCAGCAATACAAATGAGAATAGATGATCAATGTTTAATGGGTTTCACTGATACTATCAGTTTCTCTCCAATTTCATTCTTCCATTGGATTGGGGGAAGGGATCTGGCTTGTTCACATTGATTTCTCGTTAAATGTGAACTTCTTTGTATATCACCGTTCTTGAGACATAGCTGTTCTGATGTAAATAAACTTATGGATAGTCAGTATTCTGGAGACTTTGTATTTGTTTGGTGAAACTATACTGTAGTGATATTCCAAGAATCGGTGTTTTCTAGGCTTCTTTTTTCTTTTTCACTTTAAAGTAACATCTAAACTAAATACATTAAATTACTTGGAGTTTCTCTATAATGTATTTACAAAATCTTCTCCTTTTCTTTAGACTGCTACCACTTGTGAAATACAAGTTTGCATGGATATGTTCTCTCTATAGTCTTCCTTAAAGTTGACAATCCTGATTATGTAACAAGGTTCCATTGGAGCTGTTGCCGGGTATGATTAGAATCCAGTTTTTCTGCTGGGTATCATTATAACTGAGTTCTCTGCTTTCAAAAGGTTATGAGCAATCTTCATTTACACCATGATTTTGCATGTCCAAGATAGAGTTCTTATTTTGTTTTACTTACGAGATTTGGTCCTTGGAAAAACCATTTTTTAGTTCTAAGCACATTCCATTTCTCTTCCATCATTGATTCTGTCATGCCACCTTTAGACATTTTGCTCGATGAACATTTAACACATACAGAATTCAAGTCCTGTCTTGTTCTTGATCCTCTTTAGTTAGTTCTAGTTAGATATTCCTGCATAGTTTGATAGGAGTGTGTAACATCATGTTCTCTCCTGGTTTACCCCTCCACATGTATTTCACTTTATTGTTTGTGGCCATGCTCCCCACGATGTAGGATGATACTGGGTATGTTGTTGTTTGTGGCCATGTTGTAGGGTTCACATGATAAGCTTTCCATTGTCATACTGGCAGAAGTAGCACTCGTCAATTTGCTACAGTGTTCAAAGAAAATAATAGAAATAGTAGCACTCTTCAATTTGCTTTTACATAATCGTCAATCATGGACTGCAAAATTTTCATGTGTATTTTGGTCCTCATTGTGCTGAACTTAATCTGAACAGATTGGAACTCCAATATGTATTCCTCAAAAGGACTTCATTGATATTGGTCGTGTTGCATCCATTGAGAACAACCATAAGCCTGTTGACTTTGCGAAGAAAGGCCAGAGGGTGGCCATTAAGGTATGAAGTGGTTGACACTTTTGTATATATACTTGTGGATTAGTTAAAAAATTTCTTTCTTTATGACCTGTTTGTTGAATGTAAAATTTGATGTAGTAGTTTCTCTTGGTTCCCCATATAATTGTTTTGTATCTCACGGTGACTTTTTTCATGAGTTCTAAGCAATTGATTTTGATCTTTGCTACCCATGAGGTCTCACTTATGCACATTTTTGCAGATTGTCGGATCTAACCCGGAGGAGCAACAGAAGATGTTTGGCAGGCATTTTGAAGAGGAGGATGAGCTTGTCAGTAAAATTTCAAGGAGGTCCATCGACATACTCAAGACCAATTTCCGGGTATGTAAAGTAGAGCTTTTGGTGAAGTTCCCTTTCACTCAAGCACCTTTGTTTATTCGCTGCTCTTCTGTTTTGAGCAACTGTTTAGCTTTGCTGACTACTACTTTAACCTTCTACAGAAGGACCTGTCTGTTGAGGATTGGAGACTTGTCGTGAAACTGAAAACCCTCTTTAAGATAAATTGAGACAGTTTATTCATAGCTTTTGGAAGGAATTGATTCCTGGGATTCATATAAGCACCACAATTGGGGATAGCAGTTCATCAAGTAATAAGTGGTGATTTTACCAGAAGCGAGGAGTTTGGGCTCCTAAATAGAAGGCACATCGGGGACGAAGATGAGTAGAAATGAAGAATGCATGTACATTGGCTTCTTCAATGAATTTCCTTTGGTTGGTACTACGAGCATTTTGTACGTGGGGTTTTTTGGTACTAAAGTGTTAAAAGGAGCACAGAATTCTGAGAATTTTCACAGCGTTGATCAATTGTAGAGATGAGTATGTTGTAAAAGATGGCAACAAATTTTTTGTGATACAGAATTGTGCTTTTGAGTTTGATATACAAAAAACTGCAAGATTACTGGTTGCTATTGTTGGCAAGTCCTTGTAATTCTTTTTTGTTTTCTCAGAATTGTAGACCATACCTTTGGAGGATACACACCGGGATATGAAGAAATTTCCTTCGACGCATTTCTAAGTGTACCAGCTCAACGTTCCTCGCCTTTTTATTTCCTTTTTATTTTACAATATCAATCTCTATAAACATATTGTTACAGGAGTGGCAAATGGGTGGGTTGGACGGAATTGGATGAGTCAAGATGAGTTAGGTCAATAAATGAGTCATTACCTAACCCAGTCCAAAGTGTACTTGAGCCAAGATGAGTTGGGTTAAGATGAGCTAAACAATGAGTTATAGCCTAACCCGCTCAACTTGACTCATATTTTAGAAATATGTTCATCTTGCATAAATAAAGCCTTTTACCGTACCTTTTATACGCCTATGTATAAAAGGTAAAAAAATATTATTAGTATTTTGAGAATCAAAATATATTTTCTTAAATAATAAATTAGTATTTAAAATTTGTAGTTAAGTTGAAAAATATCTTTTATGTTATTTCTAAATAAGTAAATTTCACCACAACTTAATTGCAAAATTATTCATATTTACATTAAAACTAATTAAATACCTTGATTCTAATTTTAATTTAGATACGGAAACTAATGATGTGACAACTAAGTAAGTTTCTAGACACGCCTTCAGCTGGGTTGAGATCCTTTGTTTTGGGTGAGTTTCCTGGGTTGTATTTGAGCTTCTTCATGGGTCAGAATAAACTATAAAAATGATGGGTTAATTTGGGCTCAACCCAAATAGACCTATGGGCTAAAATGTTTGTAGTCCAACCCATTTATCTCTTGACGGGTTGGACAGGTAATGAGTTTGGACTCAAATTGGCACCCCTAGACTGTCATACACTGTTCACCATATCTCATTATCTTGTGCAGGAGAGAGCCTGAAAACTAACTCATGGATTTTGCCTATCACAGTTACCTAGGATTTTACATAGAGGAACATCTCTTTTGATTCTGAAAAACATGTCAATTTCCCTTTGGAATAAGAAAACTTTCTCAATTTCGACTCTAACATCATAAATCTATGATTTTGGATGTAGAAGGATGTTCTTGGACCTCGAATACGTTATATTTGAACGATAGATATAATTCTTTAATTAGCAAATCAAGTTCCAATCTTTTGTTGGCCATTGGGTGCTAATTTATTTCCTTTTCAAGCAGTTAATCCAAAAATATATACTTTCTCTGGCCTTTTTTGGTTGTCATGGTTATTAAAAATAATTGATCTAAAATATTTGTCATTTTAGAAAATTAAGAAAGAATTAATCAAAATTTTTAACCTTTACCCTTACTGTAATAAAATATGGATGGCTTAACATAGTGAAAGTAAGAATAATACTTAATAAAGTGAGATCAAAGAATAAATAAGTACAATTTAGTCAAATTATCCTTTCAATTAATATTTTTATAAGGGGCATGCAAAAGCCTAACATGATAATTGACAAGTAAAAGAGATCGGAGGAAGTACCATATAATTAGTGGCGTAGCTACATTAGGATAAGGATGGTCAATCGAACACCCTTCCCCGGAAAATTATACTGCATATATAGGTCAAATATCACCTTATATAAGTTATATTATATTTTGAACATTCTTTACATAGTTGAGAGAGGTCCAATGGCTCGAATCCTTGTGTTAACATTTGTATTTGCCCATTTTGTTTTTTAAATCTGCACGATGACGACATTGGTCTATTTAACTATCTATATTTATCTAAAAATTTCTTAATAAATAACTCTGCAAATTTAAAATTTTATGTAAAACAACAGACAACTAATCTTAAAAATAGTTTTTAATTAAAGTTAATTACTAAATAATATTATAATTTAAAAGTCAAACTCCATAAAAATATTTTTACAAAAAAAAAATCTTTATAGAGTACAAACATCTGGATTCTCTCTTTCCTTTGGTTCTATGCTTACTTTAATTAGTACAATTTCTTTTATCTTTTTATGTTAGTTTTGATTTATAAAATTATAGTTCTATTATAATTAATTTTATGATTTAGCTAAATAGTAGCTTGATTTAAAATTTTCGGTGCACCATCATTAAAAAAAATATTGACTTCTTTAAAGTTTGAATGCCCTTGGCCAGAAACCTGCCTATAATAATTTCCTATTGACTTGAATCAACTTGTTGTTTTCTTTTTTCCCAATAAATTAGTCTCTATTTACTAATTAGTTCTTTAAAAGAAACTGTCGTTAAATAATTTATTTTGGTGGTTATTAAACTTTTGCTACAAAGAAGAAAGAATTATACTGTAATGATGTTAGTCGATTATCTGTAAAAACCAAATTAGGAAATAAAAGTAATTACATAACTTAAGTCCCAAGAAACTCAAGTTTAACCGCTCCCGAGTGTAACACAAAACTTTTGTCATTTTCTATTTTGTTTTGTTTTTGCTAATATCTATATATAACTTTTGATCTCTAGTTGTTTAGCATACGTTTAAGGTTTTGATTCACACATTATATCATCCTCTATTCGATTGTCTTCCCCCTGTTTTTGTTGTTTCACTACACTCCAGTAAAATTTGGAGTACTATGCCAATGCCAATGGCTATTCATCACAAGAGAAGATAGAATATGCCCATTACCCATTCCATTTTGAATAGGAGAAAAAGAAAAAAGCACTAAGTGCGTCAGTTGTTGCTGTTCGCAACAAAGTTTTGTTGTACGGAAAATAAACTGCAACAAAAATAATATAAAGAAAAAGAGATTTTATTGATGAATATTTGTGAGTACATTTTTTTGTATCCCTTGTGAACACGTGATTTTTGTTTCGCACGACAATCGCTCCAAAAAGAAATAAAAAATAATAATTGGCCCTGCTGTACAATTTTGGATTTCTGTGCGGCACCTTGTTGATTTATTTGTGACTTCGGCCCATTTTTATTTATTTACTTTATTAAAATAAAATTCAAAAATATATGTGTCCTGCATAATTCAAACCGTAATCCGGCCGTTAAATAGAAAATTATGAATAGGCATTTTCGTCCGTGATTTTATTTGGTTTGACTGTACCTGTTTTGAAATATCTTAGTGTGTGTGCAAATAATTGTATTGAGTGTGTATTTAATTTTAATTTGATTTTTTGGCTTAGTTTTGTTTTAAAATAAATAAGAAAAAGGAAATAAATAAAAAAAAAAAAAAAGAAAGAAAGGACCCCTTCCCTTCCGGACCTGGGCCAATTTTGTTAAAATTGGCCCAAACAAACAGCCCAAGACCCAAGCCTGCCCGGTCCAGGCCACCTGATGCCCAGGACGTCCAAACGACGTCGTTTGAGTCGTGCCTGATCTGGGCCGTTGATTTCAGAGTGATCAACGGCCAAGATCAATTCCCCATAACCCATCAATAAACCCGACCCATCTCACCCGGACCGACCCCAACCCTCAACACTTGAAACGACACCGTTTCATTTAAGACCATCAGATCCAAACCGTAGATCTAGATTGATCTAACGGTTGAGATCAACCCACCCACTAACTATATAAGCCTAGATCCTTACCCTGCCCCCCCTATCCAATACCCCAGCCTCGTCGTCTTCACCCAAACCCACAAACCCTAGAGCCGCCCCTGTACTCTTCACCATGAAAACCGGCGGCATGAACGCCGGTGACCTAGCCCTGAACACCATAGAACCCCCTCACCACCCTGAACATAGACCTGTTAACCGTTTGGTTCGAATCACCCTCCAGGTCCTCGAATCTTCGTTTGAAGATTCGAGTCAAAACTCGATCTACACCAACCAACCCCAGCTTCACACCAGACACTCCCCAGACCCCCTCGTGACCAAACCATACTTGGTTTGGTCCGAATCTGATCAGGGAAGCATGAATCCCGAATCTGAGTTTTGAAGAATTGTGTAGTTCTTCGTCACTGGTTCGTACCGGTTCAACCGAAGAGATTAAGGTCTAATGGACTTTAATCAAAGTGTTTCTCATCTGAGAAACACTTCGATTAAAGTCCATTAAGCCTTAAGAAAAGTTTGTCCAAATCCGAGTTCAAACTGTTAACTTTTCAAGTTTTAAGGTAAGTCTGCTTTCTTTCCTTTATTTGTTTTAGTCCGTGTGATTATTTAAAAGTCTGTTCATATTTGTTTTGATTTCATCAACTTTTGTTTGTCCACTTTACTTAAACCTCTGTGTTTGTCTAAATCCCCCCTCCTATTCTGATAAGGCATGTGTATTGGTTGTGTTTCGAGTTTGGACTGACTAGTTAACTCCTCGAGTGCATTTCTGCTTAGTCAGTATAATTCAAACCATGTATCGATACTGTTTAAATGTTTGATTTTTGGCTACGATTGTATATGTTAATGCTAATATAGTCGAGTCGACATGTGTCGTCAATTAGTTTCAATTGTCTGAACAAAATAAATCGATTTGCTTATGTTGAACATTGCCTGAATCAATTAAGAACCAAGTTCAGTTACTTATAGTCGTTAATATGATTTCAGAAACCTAAGGCTTGATCTGTAATTGAAATCTGAGTTGATAGCATGTGCACTTGTGCACAGTATGTGCATTGTGCACAACCTGTTTCCTTCATAAAGGGGTTTTTGAGTTAAAAATGGTTTGACAGCATATGCTGTCAGATATATTCTACTACCCATGCTTTGCTTTAGTAAAAAGAAGTATTAAACCTTTTAAAGGTTAAATCTGCCAGGGAATGTTGATGGGGTTTAATATTTAATTAGCTAGTTGGAACTAAAATGGAAGGCACATGGGAGGGTACTGTGATATTCTGAAAACAGGCTGTTAAAAGAGATAGTTTTGAGGCTTATAAAGGGAGAGGAATACACACATAGAAAGACAGCTGATAGAGAGGGAGAGATACAGAATTAGGAGATAGACATATACAGAATTAGAGGGGAGAAAGAAAATACAGAGACTGTGAGGAATTTTTGAAAGAGAGAGCTGAAATACATACAAATAGATACACACAGAGCATATAGGAGAATTGGAAAGAGGGAGGGGAATACACATTGAGAGATAGATATACACACACAAACAGAAAAGCTGGGAAAGAACTCTGTTTGATAACACAGACAGACAAAAACTAGAAGTTGCATTCTTAGTTGCTGTTTTGATTTCACTGGTCTTGATATGTTATCCAACACTGATTCCTTCTAAATCCAACTGAGTCTGTTGGTCGTTTGTTGGTCTATTCTGAGATTTGGTCTAGCTGGGATCTAGATTCTACCCCAATTGTTTCATCTGTTGTTGCTGCTGTTACTCTGATTCCTGTTTCTGCTGATCTTCCCTGTTATTCTCCTTTTCTTCTGTGCATTTCAGCCTTCCAGGTACACATTTCGAGTCCCGTATTGATGTAACTAAAACAGTTCGAAAGCATGAAATGAAAAGGTTTGAAGAAGTTCAAGTATTTGTTGTGATATTTATGGTACATTAACGGGTTTGTAAAAAATTTGATTAGTTTATAATTCAATAGTTTGAAAGCATGTACTGGCACTCGACTGGGTTTAGCCCTTTGTGTTTTAGTTTGGTAGTTGTTTGTTAATACGGGGTATGTATACTCCAATCTTATACAATGCTGTTTCTGTTTCATTTAATCTTTTTTTGGTTCCGTTAGGCAGTACATAGGGTCACGCTCAAAGTCCCATTAGTAACAATGTCCAGTAACTAAATCCTTTAATCTAGTCTAAATAAGTTTGGTTAAGTTCAGCTCAAGAAATGTTCGGATTAAGTGTTATATTTCGTTAGCTCGTATGTGATTCCTTGTCAAAAATAAAAGCATTGTTCCATTAAAGTATAATGTTTTCTTAACTTTATAGATAATTAATCATAAGAATCCGGATCAGGCCAAAGCATATAATTGAATTAGCACATACCTTTTCTTCTAGATTCTGGAAACAAAATAATAGAAATGTAGTCACTTTAGGATATCCTCTTCTAAAATAATGAGACGAGCCTCGCTAAATAAAAAATGCAAATTGCGGGGCCCTCAACAACTAATCATAATATTTAGAATTCAGGCTAGGCCGTTTAGTGAATCTCATGGCCTTCTCAAAAAATAATAACGCGTTAGACTCTTTAGGCGCGGCTTAATTAAATCATATTCTTAAATTCGGGTGCACATTGATGTGACCCAAATCCAAATCTCAACGAAGTCAAAATGTGTTGACGATCACGGGCGCATTGATTGTGACGTGGTTCGAAATGCATTTTCACGACGTTGCAATTCTATAAAAATAAGTGATAATGATAAAAGTGGGTTTAAACTTAATAAAAGCACGTAAGTCATAACATGTATTTAAATCAGATATTTAGCCATTATAACAATTTAAGCGACCGTGCTAGAACCACGGGATTCGAGGGTGCCTAACACCTTCCCTCGGGTCAACAGAATTCCTTACTTAGAATTTCTGGTTCGCAGACTTCATTTGGAAAAGTCGAAAATTTCCTCGATTTGGGATTCAAGATAAACCGGTGACTTGGGACACCAAAAACCAAACCTTTCCCAAGTGGCGACTCTGAATTAAATAAATAATCCCATTTCGAATATTGTCACTTAAATTGGAAAAACTCCGCCCGCGCATTTAACCCCTCGGGGCGGGGCGCGCAAAAAGGAGGTGTGACAGCTCTGGCGACTCTGTTGGGGAGGATGAACCCAGAACCACTGGTTCAGGGTTCAAGAATTCGAGCTTAGAATAATTGTTATATTTGGCTTTATTATCTGATCTTTATTACATGTTTTTGCATAATGTGCTAAATGTTGTCTTTTACCGCTTTGATATTATCTGAACTGTATATAAACTGTGCTGAAACTCTTCTCTTCTTACCTCCGGGGAGAAGCTCGCTGGTCGAGACTCCCTATTCTGTTAGTGTCAATACCTGAAATAAGAAAGAGGTCGGACAAGTTACAAAGCCGGACGATCTCGCGGGTCCTCGGTACGTAGCCCCCTCCTCGGCTCGAGTTGTCCGCTCGGGTACATAGTCTAGAACGTATACCCAGGTTATAAACCCAGTATAACAAAACCGCTGCTAGAGAATTAGACCCAGAACCGCTGGTTCAGGGTTCAATAATTCGAGCTTAGAATAATTGTTGTATTTGGCCTCACTATCTGATATATATTACATGTTTTGACATAACATACTAAATGTTGTCTTTTACCGCTTTGATATTATCTGAACTGCATATAAACTGTGCCGAACCCTTCTCTCTTCACCTCCGGGGAGAAGCTCGCTGGTCGAGACTCCTTATTCTGTTAGTGTCGATACCTGGAATAAGAAAGAGGACGGATAAGTTACGAAGCCGGACGGCCTTTTGGTTCCCGGTAAGTTGCCCCTCCTCGACTCGAGTTGTCCGCTCGGGTACACAGTCTAGAACAAATACCAAGGTTTAAACCTAGTATAACTCGACTTCATGCCGGATCCCTAGTAGGAACGCTTATTTGCATCATGTTGCATTTGACTTAGGGGACTCAACACAGGGGTTGGGTCCGTCTAGGACTAGCAACCTGAAATGAAAAGACCATCTTGTTGCATCCTATTTGTTTCCGCGCATTTATTTGTCTCGGACATGCATGTTACTTGACTTTGGAGTATTTGAAAAAAAAAAAATATCAGTGTATAGGACTAATTTTCTACTTTGAAAAATAGCAATGCCAAATTACCGTCAAAACGCAGTTGAAATTTTGCAATAATAAAAGGTGAAAATGTTTTATTTACTAAGAAAAAAAAAACAAAAGATAGAAAAATAGTCTTTTTGGAAAGTTGTTTGTTGAAAAGGAAAGAGTTTTGTTCTAAAATAATTCGGTTAATTGGACCGAACTACGCGGGTCTGATTCTCACCGGATGTGAGATACGTAGGCAAACCTCATCGGTTCCGGCCCCAATTTTCAAAATCAAAAAAATATATATTTCCCTTTAGTTCTTTCTTTATAAATTTTTCCTTAGAAAACATAAAAAGAAAAGAAACAGAAAATAATTTAGAAGTTTTCTTAAACTCCAAATAAAAATAGTCTCTTTCTTTTTGAAGTCTTTCATGTGAAATAATAAGAATTAAAAACCAGCAATAAAAATCCAAAAAAAATACTCTTTGCTTTTAGTCTCTCTTTTATAAAATGTTCTTTTTTTTTAAAATAAAAAAAAATATATATATTTGAAAATTTGAATTTCGAAATATTAGGATTTTTCTTTAGAAGTGATTTTGTAAATAAATAAAACTCAGAATTTCACATCATTTTCTTAAAAGCCCCTTTTTCAAAATTTAAGGGGCAACATCATAATAAACTTCCGTAGAAAAGGTAAAACAAAACAAAAAAAAAAAAAAAAACCAACCGAACATATTTTCTTTTCTTAATAAATTTCCAGAATTCAAGCCAAAAACAAATAAATTGTAGAGATCTTTCTTTTAAAAATAAAACAAAAATCAAAATAAACAAAATTTTCTTTATTCTTTTAAAGTATTTCTTTCAAAAAAAAAAAAGAAAAAAAGAAAAAAATTTCTTGAATAAGTAAATAAACAAAGAATAGCCAAATCTTTTGAGCCCTATGCTAGATGAGCACTTGCTTCTTTATTTTTGTTAGTTTCGAACTACGTAATGATCTGATTCACGTAGGCATCGTGATACGTAGGCAATCCTCATCGGATCCGGTCGCATTTCTTTTACTGCAAAATAAAAGAAAAAAAAAAATAAAAAATAAAAAAGGGGAAGAACTGATAAGAGGAAAAATGCCGGAATGACACATGCTCTCGTAGCAAACATATAGTAATCCACTTAACTGTATAGGTGCATCATGCCCAACGTGAGATTAACTATCTGTTATTTGCTGCAAATTAACCGTGCGCTTGTCGATGAGTATATCCAGGGTTTTTGGAAAGACGGTTGGTTTGGTGAAAGTCTGGCCTCGCACTCATACTTCACAAGGTCAAGGAGAAGTGTTCAGCTACCTGTTGTTAGGACCAGAAGCAGTACTCACACTTACTTCACCAGGTCGAAAGGAAGTGTGGAAATGTCTTCAGAACTTCCATCGCAAACAATCCCGGTTTCCGAGGAAAGCTCGATCTCAGCCGTTCTCACACCTGAATCCGCAACTGCGGAGGAAAATAGAATCCTACGGCTCCGCATGCTGGAAATGCTGGACGATTGGAATAGTGGGAAAGAGCCGCCAAGTGTCATCCCCGGATTCCCTGAATTATTCTCCAGGTCAAGTGGGACTTCAAATGTTCCCATAAATTATCCTGCTACCCCATTCGGGTACCCAGCCACCTCAGCCTTCTCTGCTGGATCGCCTTCTGACCCTCATCCCCGAATGTCAGCCACCGATGCAAGCATGAACATCTTTACTGCATCGCCTTGCCCGATTACGGCACAGCCTGCCACGTACAAGCCAAGCTTTGACTCATCCTCTTTTACATTCCAAGCACCATCGTTCTCAATGGAACCAACTAGATTCGCTACCAGCACTAATCCTCTACCGCCTCAGTGCGAGCTTGCGCCCAGGCAGGATCAGAGCCCCAGGATTGCAGAACAAAATGAGATTGCCAAGAGAATGAGAAGCCTTGAACAAAGTTTGAAAAATATGCAAGGATTGAGCGGACAGAAGAGCGTCTCTTACGCCGACCTATGCATGTTCCCTCACGTGCACTTGCCAGCAGGTTTCAAGACCCCAAAGTTCGAGAAATACGATGGGCACGGTGACCCCATTGCACATCTTAAAAAATACTGCAATCAATTGCGGGGAGCCGGCGGAAAAGAAGAGCTGCTAATGGCATATTTTGGAGAAAGTTTGGTGGGAATCGCTTCGGAATGGTATATGGACCAGGACATATCTCGCTGGCATATATGGGATGATCTTGCCAAAGACTTCGTAGGGCAGTTTCAATATAATATCGACATCGCGCCAGACAGAAATGCTTTGTCAAACTTAAAGAAGAAACCCTCGGAAAGTTTCAGAGAATACGCCATCAAATGGCGTGAGCAAGTGTCAAGGGTAAAACCTTCCATGGACGAGATAGAGATGGTCACTACTTTTCTCCAGGCTCAAGAGTCCGACTATTTCCAAAACATGATGTCGGCCATGGGAAAGCCTTTCGCAGAAGCGATTAAGATTGGAGAGATGGTGGAGAACGGTTTGAAAACGGGAAGAATTTTGAGTCAGGCAGCCATAAGGGCAACCTCCCAAGCCGTCCAAAGCGGGTCTGGAGGAATGGCAAGAGGGAAGAAAAAAGAGGAAACATCCATGGCAGTGTCAGAGGTGGGAGAATATCATAATCCCGGGCTTTGTTCTTCGGAAAGAACCTCGCAACATTATTTCCCCCACCAAAATGCGACCTACGCTCCTCAGCCCTACATGGTCATGAGCACCCAGCCTTATATCCAGCGGACACAACCAGTCAATCGGGGGCAGGCCCCACATCCTAGGAATCAACCTCCTCACCGAAACCACTACAATCCTCGACCTCCTCAAAATAATTTCCGCCCTCGGGAACCACCCAGGAGACCCAACTACACACCAATCGGTGAACCCTATTCCACCCTATTCCCTAAGCTTGTCCAAATGAATTTGTTGCAGCCCATACCACCGAATAGGCAGAACCCTGGATCACCATCATATCGGCGGGGTGTCAGATGTGCATACCATTCAGGGGTAGAAGGGCACGACACCAACGACTGTTGGACATTGAAACAAGCTGTAGAGAATCTGTTAGACCAAGGGAAGATTGTGTTGAGAGACGAGGATATCCCAAATGTGACCAATAATCCGCTGCCCGCCCACAACAACGGGCCGATAGTTGGGATGATTGGTGAAGACGAGGAAGTTGATCCGGCACTTAAAGCCATAATCGCTATTGCTGATACAGAAAAAGGACCCAGGGTAACTCCGGAGCCAGAAAAAGGAATAAGTGATGTATTCAAGCAGGCCTCCATGGTATGGGGGACGATCAAACAACCTCGGCCGAACGAGCCAGTGTTTGTCGGACGCATACCACAGGAACCAAAATGCAACAAAGAAGGAGATGATAAGGTGTCCCCGCTCAACGAGAGCAAGGGAATATGTGAGGCGACAAGGGAAAAGCTATGCGAAATACACATGGTCCAGCCGGGAGAAGGCACTAGCACCGTTGAAGTATCGTACATGGGACCAAGCACCTAGTTTCAAAACTAGAAGGCTACGCCATTCTTGATCAAACGGAAGTCCTAATAAACCTGCCTTGCCACCTTCTCTGCATTACGAATTACCCCAGAGGGTGACTCAGATGTTTTCTTCATTTTTCGTGTTTTTAATTTCCTGAATGTCAACCTTTTCTTTATCTTCCCCAAAATGCCAAGAAATGAAATCATGCTTGATTACTCACTTTCTTCTTCTATGTTTTCTTTTGTGTTCTCTTCAATTCTGATGAATGCAGCTTTAAATAACATGACATGTTTGCGGACTTCATGGCCGGATCACGAGAACTCCGATCAGATTTCAAATAATGAGTCAAAATTTGAGATATAAAGAATTTGAAAAGTAGGAACAACTAAAGAAAAGTGGTTCATGGTTTGGAAAATGTCCGTCACAAAAGCAGAGTTTGAGAGCAGTAAAAGGATTTAGACCCGTACAGAATGATAACCTTAATAATTGCGGTTTGTCACGAGCAATTGTACCAAGAAATAAGGGTCTATACGTCATCAAAAAATGTTACCAAATGGAGCATTTGTATCTGGGCGACGTCGGAAGAAACGACGTCAGCCTTGCTTGGAAAAGCAGGTGCAGTGATATGTCTAAATCACTCTAGCGATATCTTTGCACAGTTTGAGATGACGAAGGCTTTCATTCTCGCTACCCAAACACTATCAACCCTTTGCAAACCCATTTGAGCTGGTTACTCTTCTTTGATTACCCTTTTTGGAACCTGAAAATATTGTTGAAAAAAAAAAAAAAATTCCAAAAAACAAAAACAAAAATCCAAAAACAAAAATAAAAATCCAAAAACAAAAACAAAAACAAAAATCCAAAAACAAAAACAAAAATCCAAAAACAAAAGTGTTATGAACTACGTTTGACTTGATTCCGAAAGGATACGTAGGCAACCTCTCCTTGGGGTTCAGTCACACCAACGATAAAATCCAGGAATTCCCCCGAAAGTAAAACTGGGGCAGAAGTTATAATAATTCGGCAATAATCCCACCCAAAAGGTTCCAAAGTTGTAGTTCAATCCATATTCTTTTCACCCCAAGCCGTTGTCCAAGTCCTTCTGATCAATCAGCAAAGCGTTTCAAAGTGGGAAGATGGAATTAGTTGGGTCTGATACAACAAAATGAGGAGAATAAAATGAGAGAGTCTCGTCGGTGAAAACCTTTGGGCACCGTGAGGTGACGCGAGAAGGGAAATCGAAAATGAGAGAGCTTGTTTAGTAAAAAACGCGCAAAGAGTACTAGCAGGCGACAGTAAGAAGAGAAATGAGAGAGGTCGACTAGCGAAAACCCGCAAAAGGCGTTGTCGGCCAAAAAGATGATTCCACCTCAGAAAGTCCTGGCAAGGTTCCCAGGTTTTGAAAAATATAGATCTGTTTTGATTCATGAGGAAATGCAAGTTCTCGGAGGTCGGGCATCCAGTCCAAAAGGCATGTCATGTCAGTTTGAAACTGGCATACACTCCAGATAAGTCCTTCTTTTCTCCCCGAAAGGGGCGTTTCTCTTTAAACTCATATGTTCTCCTTTACATAGTTTTCTTTGAGTCCTTTTTGATCTAACTCTTAATTCCGTAATAATCGCAAAGAAAGGTGGCAGGACTGGTTTCACAGAGCTCCGTTTGGCAAGAGTCAAATAAATGTACGACCTCAGTGACGCGTTAGTCCCATCCCGACTGGCCATGGTAGTTGATTTGCTTCCAAAACCGACAAATCCCCACAGGGTATCCCTTGTTACAAATCCCCCATGGAGTCTCCCTTTGTACAATTCCCCAAAGAAGTCCACCCCAGCACATCCCCAGCAGGTGTATACATAAATCAAAAAAAAAAAAATCCTCACAGAGTTCACATTAGACAAATCCACACGGAGTTTCTCTTGTACAAATCCCCACCGAGTCTCCTTAATAAAATCCCCACCAAAATCACCAAGCAGAACGGGACGGAAAAGCCAAAGCCTTATAAGGCAAATCATCACAAATCTGGGAACGCAAGTCTGAGTAGTCCAAAGGGTTTCACATCAATGGCAGAGTTTGTCGACAAGAATCAGGCTAAGACAAAGCAATTGAAATGATCAAGGCCCCCAAAACCAACCGCCATTTCCAAACTGACAATGTTTTCTTTGTGTAGGAAATTGAGACAAGTACGACCCAAAGCAGCCATGCATGAAGCTGGTGTAGCCCAAAAAAAATGGAGCACACAAGCATTGAAACAGCCTTGCAGCGGAAAACGACCAATGGTAAGTTTCCCCATAATTCTTTCGTGCATTTCTGATAAATAAAAATAGAGAAAGGGGAGAACCAAAGGAAAGAAAGAAGACAAGGAATAAACATCTCAAAAGAAAAACAAATCATGGTAGCATAGGACCTCGTTCCTCAACTATCCCGGTATAAACCCCGGATCTCCCTGGCATAACCCAAGGAGCCCTTTTTTATCCAAATTCCCGGCATAACCCGACGAATCTTTTCGGCATAATCCGATAAATCTTCTCGGCATAACCCGATAAATCTTCCCGGCATAACCCGATGAATCCTCCCGGCATAACCCGATGAATCTTCTCGGCATAACCCGATAAATCTTCCTGGCATAACCCGATGAATTTTCCGGCATAACCCGATGAAGCCTCCCGGCATAACCCGATAAACCTTCCCGGCATGATCCGATGAATCCTCCCGGCATAACCCGATGAATCCTCCCGGCATAACCCGACGAATCTTTTCGGCATAACCCGACGAATTTTTTCGGCATAACCCGATGAATCCCCTCGGCATAACCCGACGAATCTTTTCGGCATAACCCGAATCTTTCAGCATAACCCGAATCCCCTCGGCATAACCCGACGAATCTTTTCGGCATAACCCGAATCTCCCGGCATAACCCGATGAATCTCCCGGCATAACCCGATAAATCTTCCCGGCATAACCCGATGAATCTTCCCGGCATAACCCGACGAATCTTTTCGGCATAATCCGATAAATCTTTTCGGCATAATCCGATAAATCTTTTCGGCGTAATCCGATAAATCTTCCTGGCATAACCCGATGAACCTTCCCGGCATAACCCGATGAATCCTCCCGGCATAACCCGACGAATTTTTCGGCATAACCCGATGAATTTCTTCGGCATAACCCGATAAACCTTCCCGGCATGATCCGATGAATCCTCCCGGCATAACCCGATGAATCTTTTCGGCATAACCCGATAAACCTTCCCGGCATGATCCGATGAATTCCCCCGGCATAACCCGATGAATCCCCTCGGCATAACCCGAAGAATCTTTTCGGCATAACCCGAATCTCCCGGCATAACCCGATGAATCCTCCCAGCATGACTCGATGAATCTTTTCGGCATAACCCGAGAACTCTTTTCCATGCAATCAGCATTAGGGTTTTAAAACCCTAAACTAAATTTTCCTTTTAGTCAGCATTAGGGTTTTAAACCCTAAACTGAACTTTTCCTTCCAGCCAGCATTAGGGTTTTAAATCCTAAACTGAGCTTTTCCATGCAATCAGCATTATGGTTTTAAACCCTAAACTGAATTCTTCTTTTGTTCGGCGTTAGGGTTTTAAACCCCAAACCGAACCTCTCCCCAGCTAGCTGGTGTTAGGGCTCCAACCCTGAACTGAGCATGCATATCATCTTTCATCAATTTTATGATCTTCCTGGTGAATAATTAACGAAATTTTCCTAGTGAAACTGGGGCAGAAAATTTCGTTTGTTTGTTTGTTTTTCCCGCAGGTCTAACCTCGAGCCACACAAATCGAAATGACCCACGAGATGAGTCTCAACTCAAAATCAAAGAAGAAAAGAGGTGTCCCAAGATTCGGAGTAAAAGGAAGGCGGATTGACTCCAGCATTTAATTAAGGTCCTGAACCCTGCCAGTCGCGCCTCACTCAGTATCCCAGAGATTAAACAGATCACCACAACTCGCAAGCATCAAGATTCAGATCGGAGTCTGCAAGCAGAATCAGCTAAGACCCAAGATCAAGTCGTAAAAGAATCATAGATAGGAATCTTGTAACTAGCAGTTGACATACACACAAGTAGTTAGCTCAGTTTCCAATTTCCATTTGGTTGTAATAAGGCGGTCAGTAACGTAGCAGTGACAACAGCAGCAGCAGTAGCAGCAAGCATTGCAATCCCATGGTAGTCCCAGCTACCAAAACTTCCCGAACTACATTGACCTGATTCCTGTTTAGCCCAGGATATGTAGGAAATCTTTGAAGCAAGATTCGGTCAGATCTTTCAAAAAAAATGCTTCATACGGAGTGGTCTATAGGCAAAAATCGCTCATACACGCTCACTTTATCTTTGCACGAAAACCCCTCGTGTTTCCGAACAAAGAGGGGCAGCTGTGAGCACGTGATTTTTGTTTCGCACGACAATCGCTCCAAAAAGAAATAAAAAAATAATAATTGGCCCTGCTGTACAATTTTGGATTTCTGTGCGGCACCTTGTTGATTTATTTGTGACTTCGGCCCATTTTTATTTATTTACTTTATTAAAATAAAATTCAAAAATATATGTGTCCTGCATAATTCAAACCGTAATCCGGCCGTTAAATAGAAAATCATGAATAGGCATTTTCGTCCGTGATTTTATTTGGTTTGACTGTACCTGTTTTGAAATATTTTAGTGTGTGTGCAAATAATTGTATTGAGTGTGTATTTAATTTTAATTTGATTTTTTGGCTTAGTTTTGTTTTAAAATAAATAAGAAAAAGGAAATAAATAAAAATAAATAAATAAAAAAAAAGAAAGAAAGGACCCCTTCCCTTCCGGAACTGGGCCAATTTTGTTAAAATTGGCCCAAACAAACAGCCCAAGACCCAGGCCTGCCCGGTCCAGGCCACCTGATGCCCATGACGTCCAAACGACGTTGTTTGAGTCTTGCCTGATCTGGGCCGTTGATTTCAGAGTGATCAACGACCAAGATCAATTCCCCATAACCCATCAATAAACCCGACCCGTCTCACCCGGACCGACCCCAACCCTCAACACTTGAAACGACACCGTTTCACTTAAGACCATCAGATCCAAACCGTAGATCTAGATTGATCTAACGGTTGAGATCAACCCACCCACTAACTATATAAGCCTAGATCCTTACCCTGCCCCCCCTATCCAATACCCCAGCCTCGTCGTCTTCACCCAAACCCACAAACCCTAGAGCCGCCCCTGTACTCTTCACCATGAAAACCGGCGGCATGAACGCCGGTGACCTAGCCCTGAACACCATAGAACCCCCTCACCACCCTGAACATAGACCTGTTAACCGTTTGGTTCGAATCACCCTCCAGGTCCTCGAATCTTCGTTTGAAGATTCGAGTCAAAACTCGATCTACACCAACCAACCCCAGCTTCACACCAGACACTCCCCAGACCCCCTCGTGACCAAACCATACTTGGTTTGGTCCGAATCTGATCAGGGAAGCATGAATCCCGGATCTGAGTTTTGAAGAATTGTGTAGTTCTTCGTCACTGGTTCGTACCGGTTCAACCGAAGAGATTAAGGTCTAATGGACTTTAATCAAAGTGTTTCTTATCTGAGAAACACTTCGATTAAAGTCCATTCAGCCTTAAGAAAAGTTTGTCCAAATCCGAGTTCAAACTGTTAACTTTTCAAGTTTTAAGGTAAGTCTGCTTTCTTTCCTTTATTTGTTTTAGTCCGTGTGATTGTTTAAAAGTCTGTTCATATTTGTTTTGATTTTATCAACTTTTGTTTGTCCACTTTACTTAAACCTCTGTGTTTGTCTAAATCCCCCCTCCCATTCTGATAAGGCATGTGTATTGGTTGTGTTTCGAGTTTGGACTGACTAGTTAACTCCTCGAGTGCATTTCTGCTTAGTCAGTATAATTCAAACCATGTATCGATACTGTTTAAATGTTTGATTTTTGGCTACGATTGTATATGTTAATGCTAATATAGTCGAGTCGACATGTGTCGTCAATTAGTTTCAATTGTCTGAACAAAATAAATCGATTTGCTTATGTTGAACATTGCCTGAATCAATTAAGAACCAAGTTCAGTTACTTATAGTCGTTAATATGATTTCAGAAACCTAAGGCTTGATCTGTAATTGAAATCTGAGTTGATAGCATGTGCACTTGTGCACAACATGTGCATTATGCACAACCTGTTTCCTGCATAAAGGGGTTTTTGAGTTAAAAATGGTTTGACAGCATATGCTGTCAGATATATTCTACTACCCATGCTTTGCTTTAGTAAAAGAAGTATTAAACCTTTTAAAGGTTAAATCTGCCAGGGAATGTTGATGGAGTTTAATATTTAATTAGCTAGTTGGAACTAAAATGGAAGGCACATGGGAGGGTACTGTGATATTCTGAAAACAGGCTGTTAAAAGAGATAGTTTTGAGGCTTATAAAGGGAGAGGAATACACACATAGAAAGACAGCTGATAGAGAGGGAGAGATACAGAATTAGGAGATAGACATATACAGAATTAGAGGGGAGAAAGAAAATACAGAGACTGTGAGGAATTTTTGAAAGAGAGAGCTGAAATACATACAAATAGATACACACAGAGCATATAGGAGAATTGGAAAGAGGGAGGGGAATACACATTGAGAGATAGATATACACACACAAACAGAAAAGCTGGGAAAGAACTCTGTTTGATAACACAGACAGACAAAAACTAGAAGTTGCATTCTTAGTTGCTGTTTTGATTTCACTGGTCTTGATATGTTGTCCAACACTGATTCCTTCTAAATCCAACTGAGTCTGTTGGTCGTTTGTTGGTCTATTCTGAGATTTGGTCTAGCTGGGATCTAGATTCTACCCCAATTGTTTCATCTGTTGCTGCTGTTGTTACTCTGATTCCTGTTGCTGCTGATCTTCCCTGTTATTCTCCTCTTCTTCTTTGCATTTCAGCCTTCCAGGTACACATTTCGAGTCCCGTATTGATGTAACTAAAACAGTTCGAAAGCATGAAATGAAAAGGTTTGAAGAAGTTCAAGTATTTGTTGTGATATTTATGGTACATTAACGGGTTTGTAAAAAAATTGATTAATTTATAATTCAATAGTTTGAAAGCATGTAGTGGCACTCAACTGGGTTTAGCCCTTTGTGTTTTAGTTTGGTAGTTGTTTGTTAATACGGGGTATGTATACTCCAATCTTATACAATGCTGTTTCTGGTTCATTTAATCTTTTTTTTGGTTCCGTTAGGCAGTACATAGGGTCACGCTCAAAGTCCCATTAGTAACAATGTCCAATAACTAAATCCTTTAATCTAGTCTAAATAAGTTTGGTTAAGTTCAGCTCAAGAAATGTTCGGATTAAGTATTGCATTTCATCAATCTCATATGTAATTTCTTTGTTCAACTAAAGCATTTTCGTAAGGTATGACGTCTTTTCACTTTATAAGTAACTAATCAGAAATTGATAGGAGTCCGGTTTAGGCCAAAGCATATACTTCGATTAGCATACATCTTTCTTTCTTCTATTTCTGGAAACAAAATAATAGAAATGTAGTCACTTTAGGATATCCTCTTCTAAAATAATGAGACGAGCCTCGCTAAATAAAAAATGCAAATTGCGGGGCCCTCAACAACTAATCATAATATTTAGAATTCAGGCTAGGCCGTTTAGTGAATCTCATGGCCTTCTCAAAAAATAATAACGCGTTAGACTCTTTAGGCGCGGCTTAATTAAATCATATTCTTAAATTCGGGTGCACATTGATGTGACCCAAATCCAAATCTCAACGAAGTCAAAATGTGTTGACGATCACGGGCGCATTGATTGTGACGTGGTTCGAAATGCATTTTCACGACGTTGCAATTCTATAAAAATAAGTGATAATGATAAAAGCGGTTTAAACTTAATAAAAGCACGTAAGTCATAACATGTATTTAAATCAGATATTTAGCCATTATAACAATTTAAGCGACCGTGCTAGAACCACGGGATTCGAGGGTGCCTAACACCTTCCCTCGGGTCAACAGAATTCCTTACTTAGAATTTCTGGTTCGCAGACTTCATTTGGAAAAGTCGAAAATTTCCTCGATTTGGGATTCAAGATAAACCGGTGACTTGGGATACCAAAAACCAAACCTTTCCCAAGTGGCGACTCTGAATTAAGTAAATAATCCCATTTCGAATATTGTCACTTAAATTGGAAAAACTCCGCCCGCGCATTTAACCCCTCGGAGCGGGGCGCGTAAAAAAGAGGTGTGACATCCCTTGATTTTCTTCTATAAAATTCTCCGTGATTCGAGGGCTTGAGAAGCGTCTTTCTCGAATGTAGGACGATGTAGACCTTCTTGTGATGTATTTAATCGCTAAGAACGTCGAGCAGTATTTTGTTATTTCGGGTTGATCTCCGGGAAGAACTCCGTTGACCACTCCTTTGTAGAAGAACTTTCCACTTGATGATTTGATCTCTCTGTTTGCGGATGCCTTCACCAATTGCGGAATGCTCTTCTCCAACTCTGAATGTCCCCAGAGAGTTATGTAACCCCTCTATTTATAGTTGTAGAGGATGGACAGTCCACTTACATTGGAACTCTCTTGCTTGATTCTGATTGGCTCATGTCATTTTAGCCACTTGGCGACCTGTGGTTGATTCTTGCTTTTGACTTGGATTGCCACATCAATTAACACGTGGCGTCAAATTATTGGCATTGAATTTGACTGGACATGCCATGTCACTTCACACATGGAATGAGTCTGGGCCTCCAAATGAAATAGACCGTGGGCTTGAAAATAATAAAATGGGCTTATTTAACTTGTAAGGTCCAAATTAATCTTTTAACCCAAATAAAATTAAGATTCAATCCAAATTTCGTATGGATTAAACTCAATTAATTTAATATGTCTACAGATGCCCCCTACTTTAAAGTTTGTCGTGGCGTGACTTGTTCAACCATAAAGATAAGACTTGAAGTACCTGTAAAGCAGTTGACTCAATTTTTCACATAGACCAAATTGCACGTGTCGTAAAAATACTTGGTCGTTAGGTTGCGGACCAAGGTAATTCTTTAATTGTAATTGATCCTTTGTGCAAGTTTGAACAACCGACCTGGTATTGCCAGCAATCTAGTTACGAGCCCATTTTATTTAATCCACTAACTTTCTTTGGACCAGAATACAATCCTTGGTATTGAAATTATCCAAGGGACCCACATGGAATATGAATGCCCTAGAATCTTGCTAGCAAACTTTTGTTTAGCTATACCTCTTCGCAGTTGGAATTTGGCTTGGAAAACAACTATTGCGTAATTGGATTACTTTTGCAAAGATAAAGAAGCTGCTTCAACCCCTCTATAAATACTATCTTGATAGACTTGCTAGCCATCCAAGACACTTGAGGTCATCAGACGAAGGTAAGGTTAGCCGTAATTCCTTTCTTGTTTATGCTTTCTTCTTTTTAGTTTATCTTATTTTGCAACGTGACTTCCTGTGAAATGAAAACGAGGATGAGAGACACGAAATGTGGGATTTTCAGCGTTCCTTTTACCACCGTGACGAGATATTGTGAACTTGAAACCAACGGACATCGCTTCTGGACTAGAACATTGTCGAGGATGCCAAAGTCTCGAGCACTGATGACACCAAAAATTTAATCCAGTACTTTATAATATGGCACCAAAATCTTACAATAAGGTAACTTAATACTCTCTATGGCGAGCTGATCCCTCTACTCCTCAACTTCTAGCTTCTGTAGTTTAAAACTAAAGTACATAACTCCACAGTCTTTGTTTCAGGAAGATCGGGCAGTTATACCAACTCTGACTATTTCAAACTCGTGAATATTGAGTACAGGGACGGATGCTTGACCTTAAACACTAGATAATGTAGCAGCTCGACTTCTATTTTAGAGAAAGAAGAACAAAAAGAACAAAATGACAAAATACGAAATTAATAGAAAAGAGAATTCATTTCATTTTGGATGAAAACAAAATACAACGGAACTCTGCTAAATAGAATGTAAAGGACAATAACAGCTAACAACCTAACAACTCGACACATGGGACGACATGTGTCCATATTCTAGAACCTCCTAATGGACTGGATACAGTAAACCTGAACTGGACTCACTATGGACTAAAAGCCACTTGGGCCTTATTTAAAGAAAACTAACATGAGCTAAGCCCAAAAACTTTTCTCAATAACAAACCCAATTCTGAACATAGCCATGGCTACACTCCATCCCCCTTAAGAGCCTTGATGAAGATCAAGGTTAACTCATGAAATTGACTGGCCAGGAATGAGTATTCTTCCCAAGTTGCTTCTTCTGGAGCCAAATTGGCCCATTGCACCAAAACCTCTGCCACAACTTCGTTCCTCTTCTTGACCATGCGCCTGTCTAAAATCTTTAGAGGTTCAACCAAGATCTGATCTTTTGCGGTGCAATGAGGGGGGTCTTGTGTTGCAAACATTATCACCCAACTTCTTCTTTAGTTGTGAAACATGGAAAACAAGGTGTATTTTGGAGTGTGCTGGTAGTCAGAGCTCATAAGCAACGAATCCAATTTTTCGAAGCACCTCATAGGGACCAAAGTAACGAGCAGATAGTCTTATATTCTTTCGGATGGCAACAGAGGATTGCCTGTAGGGTTGCAATTTCTAAAACATCTGATGAGTGGTGATTTTACCACTCATTCTACTCTCTTTTCTTTAGCTTTTATATATTTTAACTATAATATAAGGTCGTTTATGGTGTGTATTGTTAGATTTCAGGTAAATGATGCTATGAAGTGATTTGAATTGAATTGAAGTGGAATTGAGCAAAAAGAGGGTGAAAACAAGGCAAAACTCTCCAGTGATTCCGTATTTGCGGAAGAGTTGTTGCAGAAGCGACCCCACATCTGCGGGAGTAGAAACGCATCTGCAGAGTTGGACATTTTGCCAGGAATCGCATCTGCGAGTCATTTTCTGCTTTTGTGGTAGCGCATCTGCACTTTTGGAGTCCGCATCTGCGGTGTCAAGCATATTTCAACATCCCGCTTCTGCAAGAATTCATCCGCAGATGCGGCCAACGGGCATCAGACCTGGACAAATTAGGCATTTCACATGTTTTCATTTCCCAGCCTTTTTTATACTCATCCAAGCAGATATTTTGAGATCTTTGGCTTATTTTCAGTTCCAAGAGACTAGAGAGAACAAGTCTTGAAGCTAGGGTTTGCACACACACTTTGGTCTTGAAGATTTGAAGCTTGTGGTTAAGGATTTCTTACCCATTTGTGTTTATTTCTTTATTTTCTTGCTTTGTATTGAATATTTAAGTGTGTAGTATTTATTTCCAACACTTGAATCTTGTTTATGGAAGTATTCATATTTAAAGTGTGGATTAAATACCTTGTTGTGCTTATGTATTGAATGATTTTTATTCTTTTATGAAGTGAGTTATTGTTACTTTAATTATTCTTGTTCTTTAATGTTTCCAAAGGGATTAGCTAACCCTAGGACTCGCCCATTAACTCCGAATTAATTTTGGAAAAGATAATTTGGGTTGGGAAAGATTAATTAACAAGAACTTGAGGTTTTGACCCTCATTTTATAGATTCTACCTAGGGATAGGATTGAACTACTTGTAGCCATTCCAGGTGTGCTTAATTTCTTAATTTTTGTAGGGATAATTCAATTAGGAAGTCTTGTTAGTCTTCGGAAGAAGCTAATTAAGAATTATTATCCATGGCTAATTAACATAAACTCGCTCATATTTGCAAAATCGTAAAATACATTGGATTGTTACTTGAGTGTAATTCCCGTTGCATCCACACTTGTAGACATTGATCATTTTACTTGCTTTCTAGGTTAGCTTACATTTTCGCATTTAGATATAAAATATTTTCTAAACCAATTCTAAGTGTTTGGCATTGCGCGATAAGTGATAATTCTCTTACATTCCTAATCGCCTACATATTGTTCTCTGTGGGATTCGATCCCGACTCATAGTTGGGTAAATTATATTGCATGCGACCGTGTCCATTTACTTTTTAGTATTGGATTTGGACGTCATCAAAATTGGAGCTGTTGCTGGGGAACAATTTGGCGTAATTTAGGTTGTTTGAGAAATAAGCGTAAGTGCTTTGGTCCAAACTTGTGAATATTTGTGTAATTAAATTTTCTTACCTTGGTCTATTTTTCTTGTTTGTTTCTTGTTTATTTTCTTATTTTTGAAAAATGGCATCATATAATGAAAATGGGTCGGATGGTAGTTGTTCATACTTTGATGACCCTTGTCCTTATTGTGGAGGACCACACTCGTGGAAAAATTATTTAAATTCTCCCGGGGGTGGATTGTGCGCACAATCTCAAACCTATAAGTGGAGTATCTGTGATAAGTGTGGTTTTCAAAATGGTCATTGGGATGATTGTGCTTATTTGTCCTTCCCTTCCCCAAGCCCCCGCTATGATGATTCTACTTTTTGTGATGAAAATTATAGGGATATGGAAGTGGAAGAAGTTGAGCATGACCAAAATGGAGAGTTCAAGATCATGTTGGAGTGCCTACTTGAAGGAGGAAACAAAGAACAAAGTGCCTTGGAGGAGCTTTTGGAGAATAGTCTCCAAAATAACTTGGCACTTGAAAGGTTGCACTCACAAATGAGAGAAATGCTTGAAGATTTAGAGGTCCAAAAAGCCTCGAAATTTAATGATAACCAAGAATTTTTCTTAAATGTGGAAGCCAAAAATCTTTCCTTGGCACTTGATCAAAACCAAGAAGAACTCTCAAATGCTCAAAATGAGAAGATGATGCTCATGTTGGAGACCATTCTTGAAAATGAGGAGAAGCACAACTTTGCACTCGAGGACTTGAAACAAGGCTTGACTTACAATGATGAATATATCCATACTTTGGAAGATCAAATGAAAATATTGGTTGAGGCTCACTATGCCCACCAACTTGAGAGTGCAGAAGGAAGTCAAGAAGAGTCCGATTTCGAGGAAGAAAGTGAGTTCTACTTTGAGGAATCAAAAATTGAACATCTACCAACCGACCCCATGAGTGTTAGTGATGCCAAGAAAGATATGAAATTAGAGTCAACCAGTGTAAATAAAAATTTGGTTGATATTGACTCTAGTGCGGGGAAAGAAGAGGATGTCAAAATCCGAGAAAAATTACAAGTTGGAAGTTTGAAGTCACATTCCAAGAATTTTTCAACATTGAAATTATGTGGTGATATGGGAATTGAACTACACGAGTCAATGAGGGATTGCGAGGAGGAAAGGCAACAACCATACATCTTACAATTTGAGGGAGAAAGAAAGCAAAATGACATTCCTCACATGAGAGCCAAGAGGTGCAAAATGAAGAATTTGAGGCTTGGCTTGATCATCGACTTACCACCCCCTATCACTCGTGGTCACAAGCTTGATTCCAAGCTAGGTTCCCAGTTTATATCATCCAAGTGGCGAGAAAAGTGGTAATGTTGAGTTGCGTCGTGCCATGACGTTAAATACGACGCTTGGTGGGAGGCAACCCATCATTTTTTAAAAATATTTAGTCATTTTTGAAATTTTCTTTTTTAGAATAGCTTAAAATATTATTTGTGACTAATCTGCCAAGTTTTAGATTTTTTGGAGTTGATTTGAACAGGTCAGAGTGATCCGGAGGGCCAAAACCAGTAGCTGGAAAATCTATGCATCAATCTTCTGGTGTAACCGCATCTACGGATATTTGACCGCAAATGCGGTCATGCAGAAGCAGTTACATTACCACAGAAGCGTGCTACTGGTCGCATATGTGACGCCGCAGATGCGGGAAATTATCGCAGATGCGGAAATCGAGCAGTTTTTAAAAAAAATAGAAGTCTGTATTCTCTACATACTGCTCTTCTCACAAGTATATTCTGCAATTTGCTCCCTCAGCCCTAAACTCCCCCATCTCTAACATACTCCAAAACCTCCATTGCTTGTGAATTCTATTGCACTCATACGAGACTCAGGTATTTTCTCTTAGTTCTCATCTACTTCTCTCTCCCTTTGTCTTCTCTTTTCCCCTTCTTCTTTTCTTAGCCCTAACAGTGGCCAGGTCCCCTATTTTCCCATTCCCTTCTGATTTGTGTGAAAATAGGGTGAGGAAAATTGGTTGAGAGTGCATTTGTATGTGTTGTATATCATAAACAAATTTGTGCGAAATCTGAGTACCCAAATTATGTAAATAAGAGGTCATTTTTAAACTGCTTGCAAGGTGTTCGACAAAATGTTTAGAAGAAAATTTCTTGCTAAGTACCACAAAATCGGTCTCAATAGAATCAAAATTTCATGTAGTGCACTAATTTAGAAGTCTTGAGTATAGATTAGGTGCCAAAATTGGGTTTAAGAGTCAAAAAAATAAAAATTTCTGGGCTGTTGAACATCTTTACGAGTACCGCAAATGTGGAAATTCTACCGCAGATGCGGTCTAGCACCTGCGGTTTTGGCCAAACTGAGAAAAACCGCAGATGCGGCTGAAATTCCGCAGAAGCGGAACCTCTCCTGCGATTACTGTTTCACAGATGCGAAAACTGGGTAGAACTACCAATTCCAGTGGCTTTGCAACTGGGCCTTTCCGGGCTCGTTCAACCTGATTCTTTGGCCTAATTGCAGTGTTTTGAATTTCTTAACATGATTCTATTGCCCGACTGACTTTGTTTTGATTTTATGAAGGTACGTTGAGCTAAAATGGACCCGAACATGAGCAAAAATGGCCCACAACAATATGAAATTGAGGAGGAGGTTGAGGAACCGTTTGATGAATCTCACTTCATGTCGGTTGACTGTCATCGTAGATATTATGACAACCTCGTCAACAAAAGGATAGTGCTTGAAAAGGGGATCAACGAAGAAATATTGGCCGAGAAGCTCCCAGATTTCTATGCCCGTCTTCATACCTTCGGATGGTCATGCTTCATTCCCATTCCATGCAAACCTAATGAGGAGTGGGTTCGCGAATTCTATGCTAACCTTAAGCGCACAGACTTTGCCAACCCACAACTCATCATTCGAGGAAAGTTGGTAAGGTTTGGGATAGAACAGATAAATGACACTCTGTTGATTCACAACTATCTAATGGAGCCGGTGCAAGAGAAAGATCAATGTGACAATGGGGAATGACTTGTCTCCAAACTCTACCCTCCAAGCATGAGAGCCAAATGGGGAAAAATGAGAAAAGGTTGAGGTCAACTGACTTCACAGCTGAAGCAAAAATGTGGTTGTACATCCTATGAAACAAGGTGTCTCCTTGTGGAAATGTCTCAGATGTCTCCTACACCAGGGCTTTGATTATTGCATGCCTCATAGACGATATTCCTGTGAATGTTGGTTACTATATCCTGCGGGAGCTGCGGTAGTATTTGCGGGACAAGGATGTAGGGATGATGTTCCCTTCATTGATCACACAGCTTTGCACGAGAGCAGAGGTTGAGGTGCATAGCACCGACCGATGGCTACCAACTGATAAACCTTTTCATCCACTGAGAGTGACAGGAGAGGGTAGTGCAGTCAAAATCAAGAAAAGGAAGGTCACTACCACGACTGCTGGTTCAGAGTCATCTTCACAGGCAGCTGCACCTGAGGGACCATTTGGGGTGCTAAACTCCGAGCTTGCATCCATCCGAGAGTTAGTGTCATAGCTTCCGAGTGGGCCTTCATCCTCCCAGCCTGGGCCCTCATACTTCTCCAGGGAAGAAATGAAGAGTTACTTAGATGCGCAGAAGAGTCAGAAAGATTCTCATGAGAAGATGGAAACATCAGTGACCAGACTTGAGACAGCCTACGACAACTTGGCCAAGGCGCATGCAGATCTCCAGTCAGACTTCGAGAAGGAGAAGAAGAAGAATAAGAAGAAGAGCAAGTTCATGATAAATATGTGGAGAGGCATAAATGCCATCTTCAAATGGGAAACCCAGGCAAGAAGATACTAGTGGCAGACAAAGATGACAGCGAGGAGTATTCCTTCATGTCAGAGACTGCTGGTGATGGTAGTGATGATGATGATGATGAGACTGATGATGATGAGGCCACGAGTTCAACACAACATTGATCAGCCGTCCTCCCACAGTCTGCTAGTCTGATGCAAACCTCAGGGAGACCCTCAAACTATTTATGCTTTATATTTGATATTGTGCAGTGAGGACACTGCAATGTTTTTAGTTGGGGGTGGCTGTAGGAGTATACTTATTCATACTATGATATTGGTGTGCCCTTGCCGGGTTTATTTTGTGGTTATGGATATTGTGTGCCCTTGCTGGGCTTACTTTGTTGTTTTGGATATTGTGTGCCCTTGCTGGTCTATTTTATGTAGCAGGTGCTCTTGCTGAGCATGTTGTGATTAGTCTATTTTAGCTTTCTTTCGTGATTTTTTAGTAGCTTGTTGTTATTTGTATTAGTCGCTTTTATTTTAGCATCCTTTCTAGTAGTTTTGTTCTTTGAGTTTTTTTTTATTATTTCCTTGGGTTTTCTTCATGCTACGGTTCTTTCCCGAGGAACATTTTTGAAGTGAACCAGGTGACTTTTCCCTATTATAGACGGCGTGACAACTTTCTTAAGGGAATTAGTCTTGTTTTGCTAGGAGGAGACTTTTGGATTATTTGGTACTAATAAAATTAGTCTCTTGTATGTGAAATGTGAATTAAGAATACCCCTCCAAATTTTGGTTTTGAACTAAAACAAGTAAGTTGCATGGTGAAAAATAATTTTGGTGATAAATTTTTGGCTCTTTTAGTGACTCTTTGCCAACTAGTTTGAATAATATTGCTCTAGACGTTCTTATTAGAAATGATTGATCCGTCTTGATTAATTCATGTGCCATGTGTGTTAATGTTTGTACAAATAAATCTTGTATTTACTTCTATCATCTAGAACTTGCCCGGTTGGTCTTTCAACGCTAATGATAGTATGTTTGCTTGGAGGGATGATCTTAGGCATTATTTGTGTTATTTGCAAAACTTCTTTAGCCTTTCAAGCCTACCATTGCATAAATGATATCACTAGTACCCTATTTGAGCCTTTAACCTTTTCTTTGGCTACCTCATTACAAACCTTTCCTCTTTTGTAAAATAATTCCCTCTTTTGAACCCGTCCCTCCTTGAACATTGAGAATGAAGCTAAAAGCCTAAGTTGGGGGTGTGGTGTTAAAGTAGAAATTGGTAAGGTTGTACATTGAGTGTAGGAACATGTACCTTAAAGTGTTCATATTAAATTATTCAAGCTCCAAAACAAAAATGTTTATAAAAAAAGAGAAAGAAAAGAGAAATATATGTATGTATATAAATATGGAGCCTTGAAGAAAATTAGAGAGGTATTTAAGGTGGTTCTATGTTGGTAACTAGATGCCAATGAGGCTATGTAGTTTGAAAAGAAACAAAGTGCAAAAAGAAAGACAAATGTGAGTAGTGTTCAAGGAGGATGAAGTCACTTGTATCCAAATATTTATCTGACCCTTCCCTAAACCTATATTATAAGCTTAAAAAGTCCTTATGGGATCTCCAACCGAACATTCTTGAATAGGCGATGAATTAAAATAAGGGCAAGCTTATGGTATGAGATGTTGTAACACTTGAAATTCTTTGTGAGAGTTAGTGTCTTTGTAAATTTGTCCCTTATGTTGTATTGTAAATATAGTGATTTTGGGACTTTCTTTCTTGTGAGGGAACATGAATTAGGAAGGATTGGTGAAATTGAGTAAGTTGAGCATATGTAGTGGACTAGTGCTTTTGAGTCACTTCGTGAGGCTTATTCTTGTCACTTGATTATTTTGAAACTCCCTTGCACATTCTTGAAGTTGTTTTTAAATGAGGGAGTTATTTGGGAAAATGCACATATTTGAGCCTAATTATTAGTACCAACCAAATCCACAAGTATGGTGCTTAATTGGAGAATGTGATTTGTAAATAATAGCAATACCACTTGCGTTTTGAATGGTAAATCCTCATTGAAATGTTGGTTTTGATTTGCTTGAGGATAAGCAAAAGCTTTAAGTTGGGGGTGTTGATGAGTGGTGATTTTATCACTCATTCTAGTCTCTTTTCTTTAGCTTTTATTTCTTTTAACTATAATATAAGGTCGTTTATGATGTGTGTTGTTATATTTTCAGGTAAATGATGCTATGAAGTAATTTGAATTGAATTGAAGTAGAATTGAGCAAAAGAGGGTGAAAACAAGGCAAAACTCTCCAGTGATTCTGCATCTGCGGAAGAGTTGTCGCAGAAGCGACCCCACATCTGTGGTAGTAGAAACGCATCTGCGCAGCTGGACCTTTTGCCAGGAATCGCATCTGCGAGTCATTTTTCGCTTCTGCGGTAGCGCATCTGCGCTTTTGGAGTCCGCATCTGCGGTGTCAAGCATATTTCAACATCCCGCTTCTGCGATAAGGTATTCGCATCTGTAGATGCGGCCAACGGGCATCAGACCTGTGCAAATTAGGCAGTTCACATGGTCTCATTTCCAAACCATTTTTATACTCATCCAAGCAGATATTTTGAGATCTTTGGCTTATTTTCAGTTCCAAGAGACTAGAGAGAACAAGTCTTGAAGCTAGGGTTTGCACACACACTTTGGTCTTGAAGATTTGAAGCTTGTGATTAAAGTTTTCTTACCCATTTGTGTTTATTTCTTCATTTTCTTGCTTTGTATTGAATATTTAAGTGTGTAATATTGATTTCCAACACTTGAATCTTGTTTATGGAAGTATTCATATTTAAAGTGTGGATTAAATACCTTGTTGTGCTTATGTATTGAATGATTTTTATTCTTTTATGAAGTGAGTTATTGTTACTTTAATTATTCTTGTTCTTTAATGTTTCCAAAGGGATTAGCTAACCCTAGGACTCGCCCATTAACTCCGAATTAATTTTGGAAAAGATAATTTGGGCTGGGAAAGATTAATTAACAAGAACTTGAGGTTTTAACCCTCATTTTATAGATTCTACCTAGGGATAGGATTGAACTACTTGTAGCCATTCCGGGTGTGCTTAATCTCTTAATTGTTTTATGGATAATTCAATTAGGAAGTCTTGTTAGTCTTCGGAAGAAGCTAATTAAGAATTATTATCCGTGGCTAATTAACATAAACTCGCTCATATTTGCAAAATCGTGAAATACATTGGATCGTTACTTGAGTGTAATTCCCGTTGCATCCATACTTGTAGCCATTGATCATTTTACTTGCTTTCTAGGTTAGTTTAAATTTCCGCATTTAGATATAAAACAATTTCTAAACCAATTCTAAGTGTTTGGCATTGCAGGATAAGTGATAATTCTCTTACATTCCTAATCGCCTACATATTGTTCTCTATGAGATTCGACCCCGACTCATATTTGGGTAAATTATATTGCATGCAACCGTGTCCTTTTACTTTTTAGTAGTGGATTTGGACGTCATCAACACCCAATATCCCACTTCAAAACTCCTTTCTTTTCTCTTGCTATCTGTGTAGTGCTTCATCCTCGCCTGTGCTTTAGTCAAATTGTCATGTAAAACATTGGCCATCAGTTGTCTTTCTCGCAAAATCAGATCCACAGACTCCAGCTTCGTCTGGCTAATTAACTCAAAAGTAGGCTATGGAGGATCATAGACATACAAAGCTTTGAAATGAGTCATTCCTATAGACGAATGATAATTCGAATTGCACCAGAACTCTGCAAGTGCGATCCATTTACTCCAATCTGAAGGCTTGTGGCCAGTCATACACCTAAGGTAAGTCTCCAAGCATCTATTCAACCTTTTCGATTGACCATCCGTTTGGGGGTGGTATGCAGAACTTGGTTTCAATTGTACATGTAGGCCCTTGAATAATTCCTTTCAAAAGGTACTAAGGAATTGTCACTGTGAGCACGTGATTTTTGCTTCACAAAACTACTCCAAAAGAAATCAAAAAAATAAAATCTCCATTTTCTTGGTGTACAATTTTTAGGATTTGCGTGGTATTTTTGAGTAATTATTTGTGTTTTGTCAGTAAATGGTTATCCTATTATAATTAATTGAAATAATAAAAAATATGTGGCATGTGCACTTAGTATTCTTGTTTCTTACAAATAGGAATTAATTAAACCATAATTGGGTTTTAAAAGAAAGAAAATCACAAAAATATGTAATTGTTGTAATTTTGTCATTTAAATGTGCCATTGTGTGATTTCATTTTTTTGTTTTGTGTGTTAATTGTTGTAAGTGTTAATTAATATTTGTAGTTGTATTTAGATTTTACAATTAATTTGGAATTGTGTTTAAATTAGAAAATTAAAGAAGAAAAAGGAAAAGAGTTCAAAAATGAAGAAAGATTCGGACTGGGACTTTTTAAAAGAAAGTCAGGCCCAAGGGTTGCACTTCCTACCCGGCCCAGATCTGTCAACCCAAAAAACCATCAAACGACGTAGTATAGGGAAAGAACTACGTCATTTTGATGGTTCCCGTCCAGGTAATCTCAAGACAATCAAACGACGCCGTATTGGCATTTTCCATCTGGACCGTTGATCAAATAGATCCAACGGTCCAGTTCAGTTCTTTCATTAAACCAAACGACGCCGTATAATTGTATTTAATCAGGACCGTTCATTGTTTTTGATCTGATGGTTCCCAAGCCTTCCCCCATGACCCGACCCACTCCCGTCTGAGACCGACCCATTCCCCAACCTAAACCAAACAACACCGTTCAGTTAAATAAGTTGATCCAGGCCGTAGATCTTACTTGATCCAACAGTCAAGATCAGACCACCCCTCCCCTATATAAACTGAATTCATACCCCAGCCCCCTAACCAAGCACCCCCCTCGCCTTCCTGTTCATCATCGTCTCTGAGACGATACCCCCCCAAAACCTAGCCGCCCTAGTTCCCTCTCACCTGAAACCCGGCGGCAACGCCGCCGCCGGTCACCACCTTAACACCTCTGAATCACCTCGACCTCCTCTTTCCAACCATCACCATAACTCCACTCGAATCAGGCCCCAACTCTTCGAATCTTAAATCGAAGGTTGGCTTGAAAACCCAACCATCTCCGATGATCACCAAACTAACACCCAGTGACCTTCCAGCCACCCCCAACACAAATCCTCAAACCGTTTGGCTCGAATCATCTTAGAGCTTCTCGAATCTTCATTTGAAAAATCGAGCCAAACATAAACTTACCCAGATCCGTCCCAAATTCATACCAGGTGACCCTCAGGCTTCCCTCACCCCTAAAACACCATTGGTTCCTTTCGAATCTGGCTAGAAACACTCGAGCCCTAAATCTGAAAAAACGGAACCCTAAAATTCCGAATCATGGAATCCGTCCAAATTAATTGAAGTGTTGGGGTCTAATAGACCTTAATCGAGGTGTTCTCAGTTGAGAGCACTTCGATTAAAGACTGTTCGATCTCAAAGTGCTTAGGTCTGAGTTCGAGCCTGGGTCCGTATAATTCTGAGGTTCTGAGGTATTTTTCTTTTTCCTTTATTCTATATTTATAATTTTCTATATATGTATCTGCTTAGTTTAATTTTATTGATTTCCCCTGCTGTTCAGTTCATCCTCTCATCTCAATAGACCTTTTTATTTGGTCCAAATCTGTCATTTGTTTATGATTGCTGTAATTATTATGTGTGTGATCGATTAATAAGTTGCGTTGATTAGTTAGTTTCCATTTAATCCTTGATTCTGGCAATAACACTGAAATTATTTTGAATTGCCTATTTCTTTGTTGCTGATTTGCTCAGTGTCAGTTGTAATACGTAATCGACTAATTAAGCTTCATTGATTAGTTCACTTGTATAGATTGAATCATTCAACATTCTGTTTGATTATAGTTTTTGATTGTTAGTTGTCCGATTAGTTAAAATTCTGTTTGATTGTAAATATTGTTCTGAATCATGGAAATCTTTGTATTTAATGTATTTTCTGCATTAAAATCTTAGGAATTGGTTGTAGCTGTTAAGCAGATTAGTTTAGATAATTGTTAAGTTTGGGCAGATTGGTTTAGGGCAGTAATATTAAGGGATTTTCAGGGGTGATTTGGGAATAAAACAGTTAGGATGATACTTTATTGTTAGTGCTTTGTCAATGGGGTATTAATTAATGCACTAATGGGGAACAAAGGGAATTGGGGTTGCTGATAAATAGAAAAGTTGGCCTTAGTAGGATGAAAAGTTGAAAGAAATCAGATTTTAGTGGAAAAATCTGTTTTTAAAATAGAAAGAGGAGAGGGAGGGTCGGGCAGTAGGGGAAAGGGGGGAGCCAATTTGTATAAAAGGGGAGTTGAGGGGAACAAAAGAAAAAAAAGGGAGGACAGATTCTGAAAAAGAGAGAGGGAGCTGAAGAAATTTATTAGGAGAACGAGATTTAAAACCCAAAAGATTCTGAAAATTGAGGGTTAGGACATATACGGATATACCCACACAGGAAGACAATTCTGCTGTTCCACTGAAGTTTTACTGACTAAGAATTGTTTTAAACTTCTAAAATAATTTTAACTCACCCGAGGGAGAAAGGTTTAGAATTGGTCTTCAAATCTGGTTTAAAGTTTTGCGAGATATCGTTTGACTGGGGCTGTTTGTTGCTGCTAGTGATTGCTGTTGTTATTCTTGTTGATCTTACCTCCTTTTGACTTTCATTTCCAGGTATATATTTTAGACTTATATCATACAAAGTTTTGATATTGCAAGGAAATGAAATCCGGAATTCCAAATATGTCCTCTACCCATGTAAATCTGTTAGTTTAAGTTTCAGTTTCTTTTGTTAGCTAATGTAGTCTTATACTTGACATGGGAGCCATTAGCCAACTGTCCTCTTTTGAAGTTAGTATAAGCTCTGCAGTAATTTTATTTATTTCTGAAGCTCAGTGGTAATATTTATCTTCGAATTGTCGAGATGGGGAACTTGGTAGAAAGTTGACCATTAATTAAATTTTGTGTTTAAATCTTGTTAGCTAAGTACAGGGTAGTATGGAAATATAAAGAAACCACACAAGTATATTTCGTCAAGCATCAGATTTTTGTTTAATTCTAGTTGATATAAGTGTTCTTGTTTGTATGTAATATGGTATGATAACAGCTATGGGGATAACCATAAGTGAGAGGTAAATTGATATAATCCGTTACGCTTAAGGTATTGGAGCATTCTGAAAGATTCAGATGTGTATTTGCGGCATATGTAGTATAAATTTATCTATTAAATCAATTTATAAATCAGTTTTCTTTCTTAATGATAAATGGCCTATTTTACTTTAGGAGTGCAATTAGCCCATTTCTTATAAAAAATAATATAAAAATAATGTCAACATCATTACAAGGTATAGATTTAGTATTTATAAATAGTTTGCATAAGTCTAGATAATAATTAGTTTGATATTGTCCGTCTAAAACTCAATCGTCATAAGCGAATTAACAGAATAATTAGGACTTTGGACTAAAAATAGTTGTGTATAAGAGAATGGGACTTATGAATACTGATTTCGGTATTTTAAGTAAAAGATATACAAAGTGGAGTTTGCTCCAAGTAGAGTAATGGTTATTTTATGAAACAAATGGTTTGCTTATCAGCTAATTTTCTCCTAACTTTACACGTAAACCATTTGGCAAGCTTTAAAACATATACACTTGGTCCCAAGCATAGGAAGGGAATAAAAAACTTGTGAATGGTTATCAAGCTCTAAGGCACCTAAGTGAATTACGGATACTGTGTGCACGGTAAGGTTGTAATTTTAGTTTCAAATATTTATTTTTATTATCTCATTAATGTTTCTAGGAGAATAGTTTCGAGGCATGTCGTTCACACATTTAAATCCTATAACCTATGGCCAACACTTAATAAATCTTGATTCTCTGGAAATCAAGGCACACTATTCAATAAATTCCCACGGCTTTCATATTTAATATAGACATACAAATAACAAACATTCGTACAAAATCTTAGGATCGTTTAAAATATTATAAGTGTAGTTGTGGACACGTTCGCGTGACATGATTACATTTCTAAAGACAATTCGGAGTATGCGTTCGCGCAACTTCGAGCAAATCTACTTAATAAAAAGGGGTTTTTGGAGGTTATTAAATTAATTTATCTCATATAGTCCGAGGTGCACAACTCACCATTTAATCATACAAGAATGACAAATATTCGTAGTTTTGTTTTAAGCACGCGCAACTTCGGCCAAATTCATTTTTTTTTTAAAATGTTATTAACCTCATTGTGTACACGTACGCGTGACATGACTCTTTACATAAAAAAAACGAATATACGTACGCGTGATTCGTTTCAAGACAATTCTATAATTACAAACAGTCTAGCTAAAAGCGGTAATAAAAGTTAAAACTATGCAAAAAGTTCAAAAAATACATAATAAGTCAGATAATTAGGCCAAGTATAAATTGTTAAGCGACCGTTCTAGAACCACGGAATTCGGGAGTGCCTAACACCTTCTCCCGGATTAATAGAATTCCTTACTCGAATTTCTGGTTCGCAGAATGTTAAACAAAGTAATATTTTCCTCGATTAGGAATTAAAACCGGTGATTTGGGACACCATATATCTCCCAAGTGGCGACTTTGAAATAAGTAAAGAATCCCGTTTCGATTGTCCTTTGATTGGAAAAATTCTCTTTACATATGCCCTTCTCCGGGGGTGTAAGGTAAAAATGAGGTGTGACAGCTCTGGCGACTCTGCTAGGGATAAAGAGCCCAGAATCTCTGGTTCAGGGTTCAAGAATTCGAGCTTAGAATAACTGTTATAGTTGGCTTTATTTATTATCTGATTTTTACATGTTTATGCTTAATGTGCTAAATGTTGCTTTTTACCGCTTTAATATTATCTGAATTGTGTATATAAAACTGCTACGAAACCCTTCTTCTTTCCGAGTCTTCTGAATTTATGGTGCACACGTGCGCGTGGCCCACCTTTCTGTTAGAAGTCATACCAAATAGAACGAAGTTGGGACAAGTAACTAGGACAGGTAGACTTTCGTGCTCCTGGTACGTTGCCCCCACTTCGGCTCAAGCTGTCCGCTTGGATAAGCCAGGTCTAGAACAGTATGCCTCAGGTTTTTCACTTAGCATAACTCAGCTTCATGCCGGATCCCTAGTAGGAACGTTTGTTTGCATCATGTGCATTTGACTTTGGAGACTCAACACAGAGGTTGGGTCTGTCTAGGACAGGTGCACCCGAAATGAAAAGACCATCCTGATGCATCTTACTTGGTACTTGTGCATTCATTTGCCTCGGATTTGCATGTTGACTAGCTTATGGGAAAGGATAGAAAATCATTGTCAGAACCGAGAAAGAAAATGGGCTGCTTTAGAAAATTTCCAAAATAGTTTAAAATTCTGAAAAGGAAAGGAAATGTCATTTTTTTTTTAAAAAAAAAAATGATTTTTACGAACTGTAAAAAAATAAAAAAATTCTGAATGTTTGTTTTCAAAATGAGTCTTGATTTTTGTTAAAATTGATCGCAAATACAAAATGAGCACCATACAAAACCCACCATTCACAGATATAGATGAGTTTCTATTTCGGCTTCAGATGTGGTGGCATGAGTTAGGAAGAGATGGTCAGAAATGGGTCATTAAGTATTTGAGAGCTCTCACAGATATTATGAAAGTTAAACCACACGACGATTTGATTACGGCACTAGTGACTTTTTGGGACCCTGTTCACAATGTCTTTCGCTTCTCTGATTTCGAGCTTACTCCCACATTAGAAGAGATAGCTGGATATTCCGGTTTTGACGGAGATTTGAGAAACCAGAATCTTATATTACCAAATGCTCCTTCAGTACATCGATTCTTTGGTCTTCTGAACATCAGTAATCAAATCAGAAAAAGCAACGTTGTCAAAGGGTGTTGTTCTTTCAACTTCCTACATTCAAGATTCGGAAAGCCGGATGGATTTGAGATTCATGAAAAGGGACTTACTAACAAACAAAACAAGGACACCTGGCAGATTCACCGTCGCTTCGCTTTCATGGTGGCTTTTCTGGGAATCATGGTCTTCCCAAACAAAGAGCGAACGATTGATGTTCGCATAGCCAGAGTCATACAAGTCCTCACCACCAAGGAACGTCACACCCTTGCCCCGATCATTCTCTCAGACATTTATCGGGCGTTGACTTTATGTAAATCAGGGGCAAAAGTCTTCGAAGGGTGCAATATTTTGTTGCAAATGTGGTTGATTGAACATCTCCGACATCACCCCAAGTTCATGCAGTATGGTCCAAGCAAGGACAATTTCATCAAGAGTTATGAAGAAAGAATAAAAGATTATAAATCTCCAGAAGGGGTGGAAGCCTGGATATCCTATTTAAGATCTTTAATGGCAAGTCAAATTGAGTGGACCTTGGGATGGATCCCGGTAAGAGAAGTGATACATATGTCAACCTTGAAGAGTTATTTGCTGCTGTTGGGTTTAAGAAACGTCCAGCCGTATGCGCCACAGAGAGTTCTGAGACAACTAGGGAGATACCAAGTGGTGCCCGATGATGAAGATTTGAGTATGCAAGTGATCGAGCTACACCCCGAAGCCACTCTCCCCGAGGCTTTAATCTAGCAAATTTGGAATGGTTGTCGATACTTGAAAGATGATACTCGAGTTCCAGATCCTGTGAAAGGCGAGATAAATCCAGGATATGCTAGGTGGTTTGAGAAAATATCCCGCGTGGATGATGCACCGGAACCTGATCTTAGAAGGCCCATAAAAAGACCGCATGTTCAAACCTTTGATGATAAAATCCAAGAACGGTTGGCTTGGGGTGAAAAGGAAAAGGGGTACAAAGCAACTATTCATGGCTTAGAAGAAAGTCTGAGGAACCTCAATTTGGAGAAAGACTTACAAGCACAAGAAGCAGAAGGTGAAAAGAAGAGTTTGATTAGCGAGAATAAAAATCTCCGCGCTCAAGTTCAACAGATGAAGAAGGCCTCTGAAGCGCCAGTGAGAAGTTGGAAAGATCAGAAAATCATTGCCAATCTAATGGAAAAAATGCAAGATTATGACTCCATCTTGACAAAGACTGAAAAGGCATTAGGCAAAGCTAAGGGAAAAATCATACAATTAAATGAGGAGGCGAAATCTAATAAGGAACGCCAAGTAATAAGATTCGAAGAAGACATGGCTCAATTCAAGAAAGAGAAGGACCGTTGGATACATTCAGAAGCTCAACTCCATGCACAATTGGAAGAAATGAGAAGGTATAATAGAGAACATCAGCACACAGATATTGATAGAGAAAGAGCACAAGCAAGACTCGATCAAGCCAGACTTCGAGCTCAATTGGAGTCGGCTTTAGATCGCGAAGACCGCATAAGAGATATAGCCACCACTCGCCAACAGCAATTGCAAAACCAAGACCAAAGTCTCCAAGATTTCAGAGCACAAATCCATGATTTGGCTGTTTACACCTCTCAAAGTTATGTGAACTGCCAAGGGATAGATTATGAAAGGTTTCTAGAGCATGCACCTACTTTTTCCCGTCATCTTGCAATGGAGTTAGAAAGAATGTACCGTACACTAGGAGGTCAGCCGGGGGGTGGAGCGTAGTCATAGTTGTTGGAGCTTTTTATATAATAAGTCATGTTTTAGTTTGAGTCTGTGTCAAGTCTTTTAAACCATTTTCTTAAAATGTTGTCCAAATATAATGTCATTTCTATCTTTGTACTGTTTCGTTGGTTAAAGAATAAATAAGAGTATTAATAATTGCTTTCGCCAGAACTACGCATGGTCTGATTCATGCAAGGACATGATACGTAGGCAATCTCTATAAGATTCGACCACAACCAAAAGAAAGAATAAAATGAAAAGGGAGGGAAATAAAGATAGGAGTGAGTGACAATAAAAAGAAAGATCAAGAAAAGCTGGGATGACACAAGCAACCGAGCAAATACATGATAGAAAATGGTTAATTGCCTAGGTACATTGCATCTCAACGTGTAATTGCATATGTGTTAAACTCTAAAAACTAACAAGTTTGTTCATTTCCAGAATTCAAGCAGTTAGTTTATCTAGAGTATACTGGCACATTATCATTATCAAACTAGATCAAAAGGACCAATACCCGAAATCATGTCTATCACGGATGTCGACACAGGTGATGTGATAGAGGAGCTAGACGTCAATAAAATGAAAGAAGAGATGCTTAAACTTAAGCAACAGATGGCCGAGATGTATCGGGCTTGGTCTACAGGACAATCACCCCCAACTTACCCTGCCTCAACCCCACTACCGGCTCAAACTCAGGATCATCCTGCCACTGATCAATCCCCGAGTTTTCCCATTTACCAGCACTATCGAGGCACCACTTCTCATACACCACAATCTCCACCCCCTAAACCAATTCCATACCCTCCTCCACCAGTAACTCCTGTCTTCATAGCACCTCCCCCAGCTACACTCCACAAATCTCCTAGTGAGCCTATATTCCAGGCCCAGGACAACCAATACTACCCCTCGGAGCCCACTTTCAAAGCTTCAGAAATCCATTCATATACTCCCCGCTTTGACCTCTCGACAGAAATTGATAAGCCAGTCAAAAATACCGAACAAGAAGAGATGTTCAAGAAAGTTAAAAGCTTAGAACAATCGTTCCGAGACATTAGGGGGTTAGGAGGGCAGGTTAGTGTGGCCTACAAGGACCTATGTCTGTTCCCAAATGTGCAATTACCGGCCGGTTTCAAGATGCCCAAGTTCGATCTATACAACGGGCACGGTGATCCAGTAGCCCACTTGAGGTGTTTTTGCAGCAAGATGAGGGGAGCTAGAGGAAAAGACGAATTATTAATGGCTTACTTCAGTCAGAGTTTGAGCGGATCAGCATTGGAATGGTATAACCGCCAAGACCATGGGAGATGGTACACATGGGATGATCTGGCACAGGCATTTGCTTGTCACTTCCAATACAATCTTGAGATCGTTCCAGATCGACTATCCTTGACTAAATTTGAGAAAAAGCACAGTGAAAGCTTTAGAGAATATGGGTTCCGGTGGAGGGAACAAGCAGCAAGAGTGGATCCCCCAATGAAGGAAAGTGAGATGGTAGATTACTTCCTACAGGCCTTGGAACCTACTTACTATGGCCATTTGGTCTCAGCTGTGGGAAAATCATTCAACGAAGTAGTAAAGATGAGGGGCATGGTAGAAGAAGGCCTCAAGTCGAATAAAATCATGAGCTATTCGGCTATCAAAGCGACTACTCAGGCTATTCAAGGCGACGTAGGAGGGATTGGAAAGAAGAAAAGAGAGGAAGCGGCAATGGTTGATTCAGGAACTTGGTCCGGATCTAGAGGTTCACCTTACTACTATAATCAACCTCGATCCCACCAACCAACTTATCACCACAATTTACCCCAACACTACTATCACCCGTCGGAGCCTCATTTTTCCGTCCACCATGCACAAGCATACAACCAACCACCAGCCCACGCTCATTGGCGTGCTCCTGTCTTACCAAATACTTATCCATATTCACGAACCTATCAAAATGCTCCCGGACCAAGTTTCAGGCCTAGTCAAGCACTCAAGGGTGAAAGGTTGCAGAAAAAGAAAACCTTTACTCCGTTGGGAGAATCCTACACTAGTCTGTTCCACAGGCTAAAACAGCTAGATATGCTAAGGCCCATACAATCCAAGCTGCCAAATCCTCCTCCAAAGAATCTAGACTACACTGTTAGCTGTGAGTATTGTTCTGGTACCCCAGGTCATGATACAGAAAAGTGCTGGCACTTAAAAAATGCAATACAAGAGCTGATTGATACCAATAAAATTGAAGTTCAAGCTCCCGAAGCACCCAATATCAACAGAAATCCGATGCCAGCCCATCAAGAGGCCAATATGATAGAAATAGTGCATGCAAAAGGGGAAACCAAGAAGTCGTCACAGACCGTCATGATGATTCGGTCTAATGAAGTCAAGACAGATGAACAATTAGCAGATGAGAAGTCGGTACCCAAGCAGAGCAAAAACAGTGTTGAACCATCTGTGGCAGTTGAGAAGGGATCTTCGAGCAAAGTTGCAACGAAACGGGAAGGGTTAAAGGTGATTGTACCAGGAGTGTCCAGCAAACCCATCATAGTCGTGGAAGGAGCCCGCGTAGATCGGGTTATTGTCAAGCCAGTAACCCAGTTACTAGTAATCAACAGCAAGGCTATTCCATGGAACTACGAACGGGTAGCCGTAATGTAAAAAAGGAAAAGAAGTCAAGGAAGAAATCTGTGAAGTACAGGGTTTGACTCGCTCGGGAAGGTGTTTTGCTCCCGAGGAATTAAGAAGAGCTAAAAATAATCCAACACCAATGAAGAAAGCCGTGACTGAAGAAGAAGCAGAAGAATTCTTGAGGAAGATGAAGCTGCATGACTATTCTATCGTGGAACAATTAAGAAAGACGCCCGCTCAAATTTCACTATTGTCATTACTGATCCATTCGGACGAGCACCGTCAAGCTCTAATGAAGATCTTGAATGAGGCACACATTCCCGATAATATCTCCGTGAATCACTTGGAAAAAATAGCCAACAAAATCTTTGATGCAAACAGTGTCACATTTTCTGATGATGAATTGCCTGTAGAAGGTACTGAGCACAACAGAGCTCTTTACCTCACATTAAAATGTGAAAACTCCGTGGTGACTCGGGTATTGGTTGACAACGGGTCAAGCGCAAACATCTGCCCTCTTTCCACTCTAAGCAAGTTGAAAATAGAAGAGGAGAGGATCTATAAGAACAGTATTTGCGTGCTTGGATTTGACGGTGGAGGAAGAGATTCAGTTGGGGACATAGTGCTGGTGCTGACAATAGGGCCAGTTGAATTCACAATGGAGTTTCAGGTGTTGGATATAGCTGTTTCCTATAATTTACTATTGGGTCGACCATGGATCCATGCTGCTAAAGCAGTCCCATCAACACTACACCAGGTAGTCAAGTTTGAATGCGATAGACAAGAAATAGTTGTGCATGGGGAAGACAGCTTATGTGCTCACAGCAATGCCATTGTACCGGTCATGGAAATAAAAAATGACCAGGGACCATGGGTTTACCAGGTTTCTGACACAATGTTGGTAGAGAAAATTCCGGAGTTGAAATACATTCCAAATCCAAAAATAACCGCCGCATCAATCATGGTAGCCTATGAGATGTTGAAGAATGGCTTTGTACTCGCTAAAGGTTTGGGCTCATCTTTGCAAGGCATCATACAACCAGTATCTCTTCCCGAGAACTTGGGAACATTTGGTTTGGGATTCATACGCACTGTCGCAGACGTGAGAAAGGCCAGAAAGCTAAAACAGAAGGCATGGGCCCTCCCAAAGCCAGTCCCACATCTTTCAAAATCTTTTGTCAAGTCCGGTACCAGAAATCACCCAATAACAACAATTCCTAAATCTTTGATTAATCCTGACGAGGAGTTAATTGAAAGATTTCAAAAGTTGTTTGATGATGTGAACATGGTGGAAAGTGTTGAAGGTCCTAGCAACGCAGAAGTTCAATTCGTTGGGCCAGAGACAAAGCTTAATAATTGGAAAGCCACTCCTCTCCCCATTCGAAAAGAGTCTTGGTAGTTTATTTTGATTTTCCTTCAGTTTGTTTGGGTTATTCCAGGGTTGTAATCCAGATTTTTATCTTGCAGTCTGTTTGAAGTGTGCAAACCTTGTTATCTTTCACCATTCAATGAAATACAGTTTCCCTTTCATTATCATTCCTGATAGTTTTTCTTTTGTTTTTCTTCTCTTTTCTGTACAGTCCTTTTTACGCTGGCTCTAGTGATATGGCATGCATAAGGAATCCTCAGCCCAGTCTTAAAAATAAATCAGATGCTGAAATAATAATTCAAGAAGTAAATTGTGATTACGAATCAGAATATGATGAGGATGAGGCCTGCGAAGAGATTAGTAAAGAGTTAATTCACTTTGAAGAAAAACCCAAACCCAACCTGAATGATACAGAAGCCGTTAATTTAGGAGACACGAATAATATCCGAGAGACTAAAATAAGTGTCCACCTCGAGCCAAAGATCCGGGAAGAGTTAATTAAAACACTCATCGAATTCAAAGATGTTTTTGCATAGTCATATGGTGACACGCCGGGTCTGAGCACTGATTTAGTGGTCCACAAATTGCCCACTGATCTAATAGTTCCTCCCGTCAAGCAAAAGCTGAGAAAATTCAAAACTGATATGAGTGTGAAAATTAAAGAAGAAATCACCAAACAGTTGGATGCAAAGGTCATTCGGGTCACTCAATACCCTGTTTGGTTGGCTAATGTCGTTCCGGTGCCAAAGAAAGACGACAAGATCAAAGTATGCGTCGATTATCGCAATTTCAACAAAGCAAGTCCAAAGGATAACTTCCCATTACCCAATATCCATATTTTGATCGATAATTGTTCCAAGCATGAGATAGGATCTTTTGTGGATTGCTATGCCAGGTATCATCAGATTCTAATGGATGAAGAAGATGCAGAAAAGACGACATTCATCATACTATGAGGAACTTATTGCTACCGGATAATGCCATTTGGTTTGAAGAACGCCGGAGCAACTTACATGAGAGCAATGACTGTGATGTTTCATGATATGATACATAAGGAGATTGAGGTATACGTGGATGATGTGATCATAAAGTCAAAGTATCAGGCCGACCATGTTAGGGATTTGAGGAAATTCTTCCTGAGACTTCGCAGGTACAATCTCAAGCTTAACCCTACCAAGTGTGCATTTGGTGTTCCATCCGGAAAGTTGTTGGGATTTATAGTCAACCGGCGAGGCATCAAGTTGGACCCATCAAAGATCAAGGCCATTCAAGAATTTCCACCTCCGAGGAACAAGACTGAAGTAATGAGTATGTTAGGGAGGTTGAACTACATCAGCAGGTTTATTGCTCAGCTCACGACAACTTGTGAGCCTATTTTTAAATTGTTGAAGAAGGATGCTGCGGTCGAATGGACTAATGAGTGTCAAGACGCGTTTGAAAAGATAAAAGGATAATTGTCAAACCCACCCGTGCTTGTCCCGCCAGAACCAGGAAGACCTTTGATTCTTTACTTAACAGTCTTGGAAAATTCATTTGGTTGTGTACTGGGGCAACATGACATCACAAGCAAAAAGGAACAGGCCATCTATTATCTTAGCAAGAAGTTCACGGCTTATGAGGTTAAGTACACTCATCTGGAAAGGACATGTCGCGCCCTAACTTGGGTAGCTCAGAAATTGAAACATTATTTGTCATCCTACACTACTTACCTCATTTCGCGTCTGGATCCGTTGAAATATATTTTTCAAAAGCCTATGCCGACAGGGAGACTTGCAAAGTGGTAGATATTTCTCACAGAATTTGACATCATCTATGTGACTCGGACTACAATGAAAGCCCAAGCATTGGCCGATCATTTAGATGGAAACCCGGTCGACGAAGATTACGAGCCATTGAGAACTTATTTTCCCGATGAAGAAGTGATGCATATCGGTGAAATTGAGCAAATTGAAAAACCAGGCTGGAAACTTTTCTTTGATGGGGCTGCCAACATGAAAGGAGTCGGGATAGGAGCTGTGATTATTTTTGAAACCGGGCATCACTATCCTGTTATGGCTCAGCTTCGATTTTATTACACCAACAATATGGCTGAGTATGAAGCTTGTATTTTGGGGTTAAGGCTAGCTGCAGACATGGATATCCAGGAAATCTTGGTCTTGGGAGACTCGGATCTTCTGGTACATCAAATTCAAGGAGAATGGGAAACGCGAGACTTGAAGCTCATACCATACCGACAATGTTTACATGATCTTTGTCAACGGTTTCGATCAGTGGAGTTTAGGCATATTCCAAGGATCCATAATGAGGTCGTCGATGCATTGGCTACCCTGGCATCATTGTTGCACCATCCGGACAAAGCTTATGTGGATCCACTGCATATTCAAGTCCGTGATCAGCACGCTTACTGCAACATGATTGAAGAAGAACTTGATGGTGAACCATGGTTCCACGACATCAAGGAGTATATCAGAATGGGGATATATCCAGTACAAGCCACAGGGGATCAAAAGAGAACCATTAGACGGTTGACAAATGGATTCTTCTTAAGTGGAGAAGTTTTGTATAAAAGAACACCAGACCTTGGATTATTAAGATGCATAGATGCTAGACAAGCTACGGCTGTCATGTCTGAAGTACATTCGAGAGTCTACAGACCCCATATGAGCGGATATGTGTTGGAAAAGAAAATTCTCCGAGCGGGCTACTATTGGCTTACCATGGAGCGAGATTGTATCAGTTTTGTGTGCAAATGTCATCAGTGCCAGATACACGGAGATTTGATTCATTCTCCACCATCAGAATTGCACACAATGTCCGCACCATGGCCCTTCGTCGCTTGGGGCATGGATATTATTGGACCAATTGAGCCGGCAGCATCCAACGGGCGCAGGTTCATTCTGGTAGCCATTGATTATTTCACCAAGTGGGTTGAGGCCAAAACATTCAAATCGGTGACCAAGATAAGCCGTGGTCGATTTTGTTCACTCAAATATCATCTGTCGATTCAGAATCCCAAAGGTGATCATCACAGATAATGGTGCTAATCTTAACAGTAACTTAATGGAAGAGATATGTCAACAGTTTAAGATTACACATCGCAATTCTACCCCATATCGGCCCAAGGCGAATGGAGCAGTCGAGGCAGCCAACAAAAACATAAAAAAGATACTTCGGAAAATGGTAGAAGGTTCAAAACAATGGCACGAAAAATTACCATTTGCGTTGTTGGGATATCGCACTACTGTTCGCACTTCGGTAGGAGCAACTCCTTATTTGTTGGTATATGGCACTGAATCGGTAATTCCTGCAGAAGTTGAAATCCCTTCCATTCGGATTGTCGTTGAAGCTAAGATTGATGATGATGAATGGGTCAAAACCCGTTTGGAGCAGTTGAACTTGATTGATGAAAAACGATTGGCAGCAGTATGTCATGGACAGTTATATCAAAGAAGAATAGCAAGAGCATACAACAAAAGGGTGCGTCCTTGAAAGTTTGAAGTGGGTCAGCAAGTGCTGAAATGTATTCTTCCACATCAGGTTGAAGCAAAAGGCAAGTTTGCCCCGAATTGGCAAGGGCCGTTCATTGTGACCAGAGTATTGTCCAATGGTGCCTTATGTTTAACAGATATTGAAGGAAAATGCATAGACATGGCTATCAATTCTGATGCAGTAAAGAGATATTATGCATGATTTTTTTTGGTATAATTATTGATTGTTTGTATTTGGCATTGTTTCGAAGATTGGAATGATGAAGACAATTTATTCTGCTATCTAAACACTGTACCCTTTGTTCCCCCTTTTGAGCCACATTTGTTTCTTTCATACCCCTCTTTTGGAATCAATAACAAAAAGAAAAGGAAAAGAAAAAAAAAAGAAAAATATATAACAACAAGGAAATTCAAGTGGGAACTCCGTTTGACATGATTCCTCAAAGTGGATACGTAGGCACCTCACGGCTCGGTCATAAGGTGCATAATGTGCATAGTGTAACATAGTAAAATAAAATATCAAAAGACCCCCTAGCAAGAAACTGGGGCAGGAATTGTACTGATAATAAGAAATATGATTCCAAGAGTTGTAATTTTAAACCCATATCAAATTGTTTTGAGCCTTTGATACCCTTTATTTCCAACCACATCCAAAAGACCTTTCAATCAATCTTAGAGAAATACCGAGTCGAGCAAATATAGGTGATTCATATCAGAATAACACTCTGGTCCAAACAGGAAAAAGAAATGAAAATAAGAGAGTCTTATCGGTGAAAACCTTTGCGGGCACCATAAGGCGACAAGGAATTAAGGAACAAACAAATGAGAGAGGTTTGTCGGTGAAAACCCTTCGGGGCACTGCAAGTCGAACAAGGTCCATAATTTGGTGGAAAGTAAAATTGGGTTGTGGAAATCTTGGAAAACAAAGTTAAAACAATTGGAAAAGAGATTGGTTAAATAGACTGGGCTGATTAATCCAAAATGCATACCATGATCATTGGTGCCAGTAACTCCAATCAGATAAGTTCCTTGTTCCTATCTCCAGCAGTCATCCAAATTTGGATTTTCTTCCTTATTCTTAATTTTCAAAGTCGTCGTGTTTTATTACTGATAATTTTACTCATCTAAAGCTCTTTTGAGGTAAGTTTTGTTCCAACAAATAAGAAGGAATGTCAAGGTATACTACCAAGATTCAAAATTGCACAATGCAAAATACGGCCAGGATGTGCGGGAGGTAATATGATGAAAAATAAGACATGGGTGTGAGCAAAAGTTAAATCGGTGAAATGGTTCAGTAATGTCATGAGAGACATATGGTTATGATTAGAAGGGTCAGAAGTGAAAACAACAGTTGGGGATCCTGCGGTTAAGGATCAATCATGAGGTCAAAACAGTCCTTTCGACCGGTTCAAGGCAGTCTGATGAAACAAAGCAGGGCAAAGAGAAAACCCTCCCCAACAAAAATGCCACAACTAACCACCACGTTTAAATTGACAAGATTTTCTTTGATTTAAAAACAGGGGGCAAAGACGATATTTGTTTCAGGAAGCACCCGGTGAGGGAAGCAAGTACCATGCAGGTTTGATCGTATAAATTTTCAGGACCCTCCTGGATAATGGGACATAGTTTAAAATTGGTTTAGATAACAAGATTTAGTAGAAGTCATGCCTTTAAAAGATATAGCTCGTATTTAAAATTGTCGTTTAGTTAAAGAGTTGTCAGGACCTCCTGGATAATGGGACACAACTTTCAAATTTTAGTAATATTTGGTAATATGATTTAGTTTTACAATCGTGGCTGTCCCCAACTACCAAACTGAGGAAGAAATTTTTCTTTGCTTTTTGTCTATTTTGTTGCAATCAGGCGTCCACCTGGAGAACAAGGAAGAATAGGGGAAATATCAGCAATCAGGCGTCCACCTGGAGAACAAGGAAGAACAGTTGAAGTATCATCAATCAGGCATCCACCTGGAGAACAAGGAAGAATAGTTGAAGTATCAGCAATCAGGCGTCCACCTGGAGAACAAGGAAGAATAGGGGAAATATCAGCAATCAGGCGTCCACCTGGAGAACAAGGAAGAACAGTTGAAGTATCAGCAATCAGGCGTCCACCTAGAGAACAAGGAAGAATAGGGGAAATATCAGCAATCATGCGTCCACCTGGAGAACAAGGGAATACAATTCAAATTTTGAGAGGTCAGGAGCCCGCCTGAAGAAAGGAATGACGATTTATTTTTAAGGAAAATGTGTGGTTGAGGTCTGGAGCCCGCCTGAAGAAAGGAATGACAATTTATTTTCAAAGTGTTGATGAGGTCAGGAGCCCGCCTAAAGAAAGGAAAGGTGATTTATTTTCAAAAAAGATGTTGTCGAGGTCAGGAGCCCCCCTGAAGAACAGAGTGGCGATTTATTTTAAAGTTGCTGTCGAGGTCAGGAGCCCCCTGAAAAACAGAATGGCGATTTATTTTTGACATTGCTGGTTGAAGTTGGGAGCCCGCCCATATAATAGAGGAATACATTTAGAGTCAGTAAAGCAGAGGAATCCAACCGGAATCCCCAGCGGGAAACAACAAGAATCCCCAGCAGAGGAAGGAAGTCCAAGACTCGATGAAAAATAATGCGAAAAGGAAATAAGCAGTTCGAGATCGGCAGTCAAAGGAGAATACAAGACAAATCGGAAGTAAAAAGATGCCAAAGGAGTCACCAAAATATCAAAGCAACAAGAGACACAAGAGCATGATCTAGATAAGATTTTGTAATTCATATACCATGGTCTAGTCTAGTTTCTTGTTTTCTTTAAGCAGGGTGTAATAAGGAGGTCAACAAGCAGTAAAAGCAGCATGCAACAGCAGTAACATTGCAGTCCCATGGTAGTGCCAGCTACCAAAATTTCCCGAACTACATTAACCTGATTCCCTTCTAGCCAGGGATATGTAGGAAACCTTTGAAGCCAAGGTTCGGTTAAACTTTTTCAAAAAATGCTTCATACGGAGTATTCCAACGGGCAAAAATCGTTCGTATCTGCTCACTTTATCTTTGCACGAAAACTCTTTGTATTTTCGGACAAAGAGGGGCAGCTGTGAGCACGTGATTTTTGCTTCACAAAACTACTCCAAAAGAAATCAAAAAAAATAAAACCTCCATTTTCTTGGTGTACAATATTTAGGATTTGCGTGGTATTTTTGAGTAATTATTTGTGTTTTGTCAGTAAATGGTTATCCTGTTATAATTAATTGAAATAATAAAAAATATGTGGCATGTGCACTTAGTATTCTTGTTTCTTACAAATAGGAATTAATTAAACCATAATTGGGTTTTAAAAGAAAGAAAATCACAAAAATATGTAATTGTTGTAATTTTGTCATTTAAATGTGCCATTGTGTGATTTAATTTTTTTGGTGTGTTAATTGTTGTAAGTGTTAATTAATATTTGTAGTTGTATTTAGATTTTACAATTAATTAGGAATTGTGTTTAAATTAGAAAATTAAAGAAGAAAAAGGAAAAGAGTTAAAAAATGAAGAAAGATTCGGACTGGGCCTTTTTAAAAGAAAGTCAGGCCCAAGGGTTGCACTTCCTACCCAGCCCAGATCTGTCAACCCAAAAAACCATCAAACGATGTAGTATAGGGCAAAAGCTACGTAGTTTTGATGGTGCCCGTCCAGGTAATCTCAAGACAATCAAATGACGCCTTATTGGCATTTTCCATCTGGACCGTTGATCAAATAGATCCAACGGTCCAGTTCAGTTCTTTCATTAAACCAAACGATGCCGTATGATTGTATTTAATCAGGACCGTTCATTGTTTTTGATCTGATGGTTCCTAGGCCTTCCCCCATGACCCGACCCACTCCCGTCTGAGACCGACCCATTCCCCAACCTAAACTAAATGACACCGTTCAGTTAAATGAGTTGATCCAGGCCGTAGATCTTACCTGATCCAACGGTCAAGATCAGACCACCCCTCCCCTATATAAACTGAATTCATACCCTAGCCCCCTAACCAAGCACCCCCCTCGCCTTCCTGTTCATCATCGTCTCTGAGATGACACCCCCCACAAACCCTAGCCGCCCTAGTTCCCTCTTATAAAAAATAATATAAAAATAATGTCAACATCATTACAAGGTATAGATTTAGTATTTATAAATAGTTTGCATAAGTCTAGATAATAATTGGTTTGATTTTGTCCATCTAAAACTCAATCGTCATAAGCGAATTAACAGAATAATTAGGACTTTGGACTAAAAATAGTTGTGTGTAAGAGAATGGGACTTATGAATACTGATTTCGGTATTTTAAGTAAAAGATATACAAAGTGGAGTTTGCTCCAAGTAGAGTAATGGTTATTTTATGAAACAAATGTTTTGCTTATCAGCTAATTTTCTCCTAACTTTACACGTAAACCATTTGGCAAGCTTTAAAACACATACACTTGGTCCCAAGCATAGGAAGGGAATAAACAACTTGTGAATGGTTATCAAGCTCTAAGGCACCTAAGTGAATTACGGATACTGTGTGCATGGTAAGGTTGTAATTTTAGTTTCAAATTAATATTTTTATTATCTCATTAATGTTTCTAGGAGAATAGTTTCGAGGCATGTCGTTCACACATTTAAATCCTATAACCTATGTCCAACACTTAATAAATCTTGATTCTCTGGAAATCAAGGCACACCATTCAATAAATTCCCACGGCTTTCATATTTAATATAGACAAACAAATAACAAACATTCGTACAAAATCTTAGGACCGTTTAAAATATTATAGGTGTAGTTGTGGACACGTTCGCGTGACATGATTACATTTCTAAAGACAATTCGGAGTATGCGTTCGCGCAACTTCGAGCAAATCTACTTAATAAAAAAGGGTTTTTGGAGGTTATTAAATTAATTTATCTCATATAGTCCGAGGTGCACAGCTCACCATTTAATCATACAAGAATGACAAATGTTCGTAGTTTTGTTTTAAGCTCGCGCAACTTCGGCCAAATTCATTTTTTTTTAAAAATGTTATTAACCTCATTGTGTACACGTACGCGTGACATGACTCTTTACATGAAAAAAATGAATATACGTACGCGTGATTCGTTTCAAGACAATTCTATAATTACAAACAGTCTAGCTAAAAGCGGTAATAAAAGTTAAAACTATGCAAAAAGTTCAAAAAATATATAATAAGTCAGATAATTAGGCCAAGTATAAATTGTTAAGCGACCGTGCTAGAACCACAGAATTTGGGAGTGCCTAACACCTTCTCCCGGATTAATAGAATTCCTTACTCGAATTTCTGGTTCGCAGAATGTTAAACAAAGTAATATTTTCCTCGATTCGGAATTAAAACCGGTGACTTGGGACACCATATATCTCCCAAGTGGCGACTCTGAAATAAGTAATGAATCCCATTTCGATTGTCCTTTGATTGGAAAAACTCTCTTTACATATGCCCTTCTCCGGGGGTGTAAGGTAAAAAGGAGGTGTGACAGTCACAACCCGAATTTCCTACCCTCGGGAGTCGTGATGGCACCTACTAATGAAAGTTAGGCAAGCCGACAATTACAAATTTTATTATCCTTTTTCCTTATCTTTTAACAATTTCACAAGTTAACATATGATCAACAACAGAATAAAAAGTATGGAAGACGAAATCCAACAATTTAACTAAATACTGGTACGAAATCCAAAATACAACTCAACCCAAAACTGGTGTCACAATGTCACAGACTATCTAAGAATACTACAAATAGGATCTGAACAATGAAAAATACATGTCTGTCTTTGAAATAAGTAAGAACATAAGGAAATAGGATAGAAGGGGATACCAAGGCTTGCGGACGTCTGCAGGACTACCTCGGGTCTCCGCTGGACTGAAGGCAACAACCTCACTGTGGTCCAAATACTCCAGCACCGGGATCTGTACATAGTGTAGAGTGTAGTATCAACACAACCGACCTCATGTGCTAGTAAGTGTCAAGCCTAACCTCGGTGAAGTAGTGATGAGGCTAGGACAAGACTACCAAATAAACCTGTGCAGTTAAATCATATACGGCAAATAATGATAACAGAAACTAGCAGTTAAAGATGGGAAGGGGGTACATGCTGCAGGGAATATCAAGTACTAACATAATTTCCGTAGAGAAGCATAAAAAATACCATAACATCATATAAGCAAGAATAAGGAAAACAGTAACAAGTGCACGACATCACCATTCATGATTTTACTCTCATTCTCACCATAAGAATCAATATTCACTTTTATTCTTTTTTGTTGCGATATGCAACCCGATCCCACCTGTCCACCCTTATTACTCCTTGTTGCGGCGTGCAACACGATCCCATATAATATTGTTGCGGCGTGCAACCTGATCCCAATATACAAATCAACACCAATCACAAAAGATTCCCGGCAAGGAAATAATGGTATAACAACAATATCCCGACAAGGGAAACAATATCATAAGCAATAACATCCTAGCAAGGGAATCAACAATATGCCTCATCTCGTTTCCACCATCACTTCACAACATAAGTCTCAACTTGAGCCAATGCTCAACAATGGTCAATTACCAAGAATACTTTCATAAGCCTTGTTCAACATTTACAATCATCATATTAAACATGAACAATACATAACAAAGTCACAACAATCATAGTATAAGACTCACGGGCATGGTTGACACCAACATATAGATACTCGTCACCACACCTATACGTCGTACTCAACACTTAACACATAGCAAATAAGACCACAACTCCTATTCCCTCAAGCTAAGGCTAGGCCAAACACTTGCTTCAATTCCACGGACAAATTAAGTCTCAACTACCACTTTACCCCTTGGTTCCACTTCCAATTTTCTTGAATCTAGTAAAAATGTACTTAATAACATTAATATATGCTAAATAAACCAATTCTAATGCATAAAAAATAGGTTTCCCATTGTTTTTTCCAAAAAGTCAAAAATAGACCCCGGGCCCGCTTGGTCAAAACCCGAAGTTCGAACCAAACCCGATCATCCATTCATTCACGAACTCAAATATGTAATTAGTTTGGAAATCGGACCTCAAATCGAGGTTCAAATCCCCAAAATTTGAAAATCCTAACTTCTACCAAAAAACACCCAATTTCCCATGAAAAACGCTTGATTTCGAAATGAAATCATGTAAAAAGAGGTTATGGATTGAAGAAAATGAGTTAGAAATTACTTACTAATGATTTGGAGAATAATATTTGTTTGGAAAATCGCCCAAGAGAGTTTAGGGTTTGAAAGAGTTTGAAAAATGGCTGAAATCCCGTAAAAAATCTCATTTAGCAGGTCTCAGATGTCGCAATTGCGACCAGATTGCGAACCCCTTTTGAATCCTGTCACTTTCACAATTGCGACGGAAAACATCGCATTTGCAATGGGCAGGCTTCGCAATTCCCACCAATGCTCGCATTTGCGAATAGGGCCTGCCCAGGCTTGGTTTGCTTTCCCAAGCCTGAGAACTTCGCATTTGCAAAGCCTGATCTCGCAATTGCGAGATCAGAGGCCTTGGCGAAAATACCAGATACCAGCTGCAATTTCCTAAGTCCAATTCACCCCGTAGCCTATCCAAAACTCATCCGATCCCTCGGGGCTCCAACCCAAACATGCACGCAAGTGTAAAAATATCATACGGACTTGCTTGTGCAATCAAATCATTAAAATAACATCAACAACTATGAATTAAACCTCAAATTCATGAAATTCCTTAAGAACATCAAAATTTCTATTTTCTCAAATATAGGTCCGATTTATACCGAACAAACTCCGATTATTACCAAACTTCACAGATTCGACCAAATTATTATTTTAAACCTGTACCGGGCTCCGAAACCAAAATATGGGTTCGATACCATCAATAAAACACATCATTTCACTTCTAAAAGCCCTTTATATTTTCCAGCAAATAATTTTCTTTAAAAATTCTTTTCTCAGGCCTGGGGACCTCGGAATTCGATTTCGGGCATATGCCCAAGTCACATATTTTACTACGGACCCTACGGGACCGTCCGATCATGTGTCCTGGTCCGTTTACCAAGAATGTTGACCAAAGTCAACTTTAATCAATTTTAAAAGCCAATTTCCTTATTTTACTTAGATTTCACATAAAAGCTTTTCGGAAATGCGCCCGGACTGCGCACGCAAATCGTGGTGAGACAAAAAGAGGTTTTAAGGCCTCGGAACACAGAGTCATCACATTATCCACCTCTAAAACAACCTTTCGTCCTCGAATAGACATAAGAAAAGTACCTGAGTCAGAGAAAAGATGGGGATATCAATTCAGCATATTGGACTCAGACTCCCAGGTCGCTGCCTCAACAGGCTGACCTCTCTACTGCACACGAACTGAAGGGAAAATCTTTGATCTCAACTAATGAACCTGCCGATCTAGAATAGCTACCGGCTCCTCCTCATAGGTCAAGTCCTAGTCCAACTGGACAGTGCTAAAGTCTAACACGTAGTATGGATCGCCGTGATACTTTAGAAGCATGGACACATGAAACAATGGGTGCACGACTGATAATCTTGGTGGAAATGCAAGCTCGTAAGCCGCCTCTCCCACTCTCCGAAGAATCTCAAAAGGGCCAATAAATCTAGGGCTTAGCTTGCACTTCTTCCCAAACCTCATCAAGCTTTTTATGGGTGACACCCGAAGCAACACTCGCTCTCCGACCATGAATGCCACATCACGAATCTTGTGGTCGGCTTAACTCTTCTGCTTGGACTGAGCTGTACGAAGTCTATCCTGGATGATCTTAACCTTATCCAAAGAATCATGTACTAAGTCTGTACCCAACAACCAAGCCTCTCCCAGCTCAAACCACCCAACCGGCGACCGACACTGCCTACCATACCAAGCCTCGTAGGGAGCCATGTGAATGCTCGACTGATAACTGTTGTTGTAGGCAAACTCTGCTAATGGAAAGAACTGATCCCAAGAACCTCCAAAGTCAATAACACATGATCGGAGCATATTCTCCAAAATCTGAATAGTACGCTCAGACTGTCCGTCCGTCTGAGGATGAAATGCTGTGCTCAACTCGACCCGTGTACCCAACTCACGCTGTATTGCCCTCCAGAAATGTGAGGTGAACTGCGTACCCTGGTAAAAAATGATAGACATGGGCACACCATGAAGATGAACAATCTCCCGAATATAGATCTCAGCCAACCGCTCCAAAGAATAGGAAACTGCCACATGAATGAAATGCGCTGACTTGGTTAGCCTATCAACAATAACCCATACTGCATCGGACTTCCTCTGAGTCCGTGGGAGTCCAACAACAAAATCCATAGTGATACGCTCCCACTTCCACTCAGGAATCGCAATCTTCTAAAATAGTCCACCAGGTCTCTTATGCTCGTACTTTACCTGCTAACAATTCAAACACCGAGCCACATATGCCACAATATCCTTCTTCATCCTTCTCCACCAATAATGTTTCCGCAAATATTAATACATCTTAGCAGTGCCCGGATGAATAGAGTATCAGGAACTATGGGCCCCCTCTAGAATCAACTCATGAAGTCCATAACATTAGGCACACAAATACGATCCTGCATCCTCAAAACACCGTCATCTCCAACCGTAACCTGCTTGGAACCCTCGTGCCGCACCGTGTCCCTAAGGACAAGCAAATGAGGATCATCATACTGCCAATCTCTGATATGCTCAAACAATAAAGAACGAGTGACTGTGCAAGCTAGTACATGGCTGGGCTCAGAAACGTCCAACCTTACGAACTGATTGGCCAAAGCCTGAACATCCAAAGCAAGAGGTCTCTCACTGATTGAAATATATGCAAGGTTGCCCATACTGGCAAACTTCCTACTCAAAGCATCGACCACTACATTGGCCTTTCCCGGATGATACAAGATGGTGATATCATAGTCTTTCAATAGATCCAACCACCTCTTCTGGCTCAAATTTAGCTCCTTCTTCTTGAACAAGTATTACAACTCTTGTGATTTGTGAACACCTCACATGACATGCCATATAAATAATGCCTCCAAATCTTCAGCGCGTGAACAATGGCTGCTAACTTCAAATCATGAATTGGAGAATTTTTCTCATGGATCTTCAACTATCGCGAAGCATAAGCAATGAACTTACTATCCTGCATCAACACCACACCAAGTCCAATACGAGATGCATCATAATATACTGTATATGGCCCTGAACCTGTAGGCAATACCAACACCAACACCGTAGTCAAAACTGTCTTGAGCTTCTGAAAGCTTGCCTCACACTCATCCGACCACCTGAACTGGGCACCCTTCTGGGTCAACTTGGTCATCGGGGTTGTAATAGATGAAAACCCCTCCACAAACCGATGGTAATAGCCCTCCAAACCCAAGAAACTCTGGATCTTTGTAGCTAATGCAGGTCTAGGCCAGTCCTCGACTGCCTTAATCTCCTTCGGATCTATATAAATACCCTTTGCCTATATAACGTAACCCAAGAATGCAACTGAACTCAACCAGAACTCACATTTCAAAAACTTAGCATATAACTGACTATCCCTCAAAGTCTGTAGAACGACTCGAAGATACTGCTCATGCTCCTCTCGGCTGCGAGAATATATCAAAATATCATCAGTGAAGACTATCACGAAGGAATCCAAGTAAGGCTTGAACACTCGGTTCATCAAATCCATGAAAGCTGCTGGGGCATTTGTCAACCCAAATGACATCGTTAAGGACTCATAATGCCCGTACCGAGTGTGGAAAGTTGTCTTAGGGACATCGGATGCCCTAATACTCACCTAATGGTTGCTAGATCTCAAATCGATCTTAGAAAATACTTGAGCACCCTGAAGCTGGTCAAACAAATCATCAATCCTCAGCAATGGATACTTATTCTTGATTGTGACCTTGTTCAACTGCCGATAATCTGTACACATCCTCATCGATTCGTCCTTCTTCTTAACAAACAACACCGTCACACCCTAAGGCGAGACACTAGGTCTAATAAAGCCTTTATAGGGCAGGTCTTGCAATTGTTCTTTCAATTCTTTCAACTCTAACGGGGCCATACGATATGGTGGGATAGAAATGGGCTAGGTTCCCAGTGCGAAATCAATGCAAAAGTCAATATCCCTGTCGGGTGGCATCCCCGGCAGGTCTAGAAGAAATACCTCTGGAAACTCACAAACAACAAGCACAGAATCCATAGAAAGAACCTCGACACTAGAATCATGAACATATGCCAAATAGGCAAAAATCCCTTCTCAACCATACGCTGAGCCTTCATATATGAGATAACCCTACGGGTGGAATGACTAGGAGTCCCTCTCCACTCTAAACTAGGTAAACCTGGCAAGGCTAAGGTCACAGTCTTGGCACAACAGTCCAAGATAGCATGGTAAGGTGATAACCAGTCCATCCCCAATATGACATCAAAATCAACCATATCCAAAAGTAACAGATCTACTCGGGTCTCAAGATCCCCAATCACACCTATACATGCACGATAGACATGATCCACCACAATAGAATCACCCACTAGTGTAGACACATATACATGAGCACTCAAAAAATCACTAGGCATGACCAAATATAGGGCAAAATAAGATGATACATAGGAGTATGTAGACCCTAGATCAAATAGAACTGAAACATCTCTACTACAAACCAGAACAATACTTGTGATAACTACATCAGAGGCCTCAACCTCTGGCCTGGATGGAAGAGCATAACATCGGGGCTGGGCCCCACCACTCTGAACTACGTCCCTGGGACGGTCTCCTGCTGGATGGCCTCCACCTCTAGTGGCCTAACCTCCACCTCTAGTGGCCTAACCTCCACCTCTAATACATTTACCTCCACCTCTAGCACCTCTACCCCCACCTCTAGTTGGCTGAGCGAGTGGTGGAACACCCGGTGCCTTAACCATGGCACAAGAACCCTGATGTTGCGACTGAACACCCACTAATCTCGGACAAGCCCTTCGGATATGACCATACTCACCGCATTCAAAGCATCCACCTGAGTGCTGCGGCTGAGGAAACTGAGACTGACCCTGGTGGGCCACCTGACCATGATGATAGCTCTGAAGAGGAGGTGCTTTGAGAGGAGCTGGCTGTCCTGAAGGAGGAACATAAGAACCACGCTCCCTGAAGCCCCATGAGATACATATAGTGCTGAATAAAATGGCCTGGAAGGATGGCTCCTACCAAAAGAATCCCTGCCTCCAGACGAGGCACCCATGAGATGCATATAAGGATTTAAGGGAAGCTCCATTGAGGTATGTATGGCTAAAACCCCCTCCTCTTAGAAATTGAGCCTCCATGGTGCCCGTGCAAATGTTGTAAGTCCGAAATTTGATTGATGTGGCACTTGTTATGTCAAATGAATTGATATTGTGAAAATGTATCTGGAAGGTGCTTCTCCATGTGTTTAATGTGTTATTATTTGTAACTTGAGGATGCATGGAAAACATGAGCTATATGCTAAATGCCTTAATGTCAAGACAAGGTTACATTGTGATTAATATGCCGAACTAGATGAATTCCTCTCTATGCTTAAAAACTAAATTGCTTTTGTATGTGCCTATGATCTTATATGGCAAGGTAAACTTTGAGAATGTGAATAATGTGAAATGTGAGTTATGGAATGTGGTAATTGTGGCCCCAAGTGCCGAGGAACTAATACACGTGAAACCAAAGATTGAAGTGAGATGATTAACAGAAAAGGTAACGTCTTGGTAAGACGGCTTAGCCGATTGGGCCATGATCAGATGCCATGATATACACACATGGTGGTAATGTATTGATAATTGAAACAGAAAAGTGAGAATGAAATAAGGGTTACGTCTTGGTAAGACGGCTTAGCCGATCGGGCCGTGATCGGACTCCGCTCAAGGAAGCGGTGGTAATGTGGATGTTGATGCAACGATATGGAATGTGACAATCTAAAATTTCAGAAATTATGTGAAAACTAGGTGAACCTCTTATATTGTTGACGTGGTGCTTATATGAAGCTTTGCTGTTCTTATGATTTCTTTGTACTCTTGTATGGTTGTTCTTTCTAACTGGATGGTGTTTAGTTATACATACTAGTACTATTCCATGGTACTAATATCCCTTTTGCCAGGGGTGCTACATTTTTAAATGAATATAGGTGGATCCATAGCGGATAGTGCCAATCGCGCGTAGCGAAGAATCCTCCTTTCAAAGTCTTGGTGAGCCTCTTTCTCCTTCAAGAGGTTATGTTGTACATCTTTTGTTTTAGATATCCACTTTTGAGGTATAGTCGGGGCCTTGTTGCCGGCTTTGTCATTATTGCCTTTTGTATCCTTAGAGGCTCGATAGACGTTTGTGTGGGTTATATTCGGGTGTTAGATAGGTCAATGAACTATGTTGTAACTTTGTACTCTAGTTCTTCTAAACTATAACTGTATGAAATCTTGAAAACTTAGCCATGATTTAAGATTTGTGATATAAAAATGAACTAACAATGTTGAATGTTCGATTTTACTATTATCTAATTAAATGAAAACATGATTTCCTTAATCGTATGGAGTTGGGTAGAAAGTGTTAATAAGGCTTGCTATGTTGGTTTCACTCGATTGAGTGCCGGTCGCGCTTCCCGAGGTTGGGGCTTGACAAACTTGGTATCAAAGCCTAAGGTTTTGAAGTGTCCTAGGATATCTCGGAGCCGTGTCTGGTAGATTCCTTCTTATCGGTGTGTAGTCAACCATATCTATAAGTTGGAGTCTACTCGGGCATTAGGAATAACACCCTTCTTTGATATTCTGGATCATGCGGCAAATGTGAAACTATTTCCCTCTAACTAGTGCATTGTTCTATATTTCAGTAAATGACACCTAAGAAGAAAGCGAGAATTGGCCAAGAAGCCAGTGCCACCTCAGGAGTGGCTGATGATTCATTGATTGATACTGCGGGTGAGGGTAGTCTCCCTACTATCACCCTTCCTGGTTCTCCTATTCCAGAGCAGACTACCCCAGTTCCTACACCTGCGGGGGGTACTACTATCCCTCCCATTGATACTCCTATTTCGCCTCCAGCCCCAACTTCCGGATCTGATATTTCTGATGGGGATCTTAGGAGAGCTATTCAGATGTTGACTCATCTAGTGGCCTCTCAGGCCGAGAGGTCAAATGTTGTGCCTAGTTCATCCAGCTGGCAAGGAGGTTCCACCAGTTCCGGGGTGAACAGATTTCTTCAGTTAGACCCTCCAGTGTTTATGGGTGCCAATCCAGAAGAAGAACCTTATGATTTTATTGATAAGATGCACAAGACCCTCAGGGTTATGCGTGCAACTGATACAGAGGGAGTAGAGTTGGTTGCCTATCGTCTGAAAGGGGTGGATTATGCGTGGTTTGAGTTATGGGAAGATTCCCGCGAGGAGGGGAGCCCTCCGACGAGGTGGAAGGAGTTTGCCGATGCCTTTATAGACCATTTCCTGCCTGCTGAGACAAGGGCAACCCATGCAGCGGAATTTGAAAATCTGAAGCAAGGTAGCAGAAGTGTGTGGGAGTACCATATGGAGTTTGCCCGCTTGTCCAAATATGCCATTCACATGTTGCCCACAATGGAGGCTAGGGTGCGCCAGTTTGTTCAGGGCCTTAATCCTCTGACTATTAATGAGGCTTCTACGGATACATTGAATTCTGACATGAATTATGGGAAGATAGTAGCATTTGCTCAGGCAATAGAGAACTGCAAATTGAAGAATAGAATGGAGAGAGAGAGGGTAATAGAAAGACCCGATCTACGGGCAATATGGGCGAGTCACTAAGTGGGGGAAGATCAACTTTCCAGGGAGGGACATTAGGGCCATCCCAGTCTGTTCCACAGTCTTCAGCTAGTGCACCGCCATCAAGGCCCAGCCAGCAGCAGTAGTGGAGTCGTTTCAGGCCCAGTCAGGGCAATAGAGGATCCTATCAGCGGGGTCGATCAGGAGAGAGATCCCAGTAGTAGCAGAGGTCCCCATGCCCCAAGTGTAGGAAGATGCACTCAGGGATTTGCTACTTGGAGTTACCCGTATTCTATGAATGTGGGATGAGGGGCCACATTCAGAGGCATTGTCATACATCCCGCTAGGGAGTGGGTAGGGGCACAACACAGTCATCCAATTCAGCAACTGCTACATCTTCAGTCCCCTCTCCAGCTCGAGGTACCCCAGCACCCGCATGGCATGAGACCCAGCCGGTTCTATGCTATGAGTGGTTGTCAGACTGCAGAGTCTTATCCAGATGTTGTTAGAGGTATTCTGACTGTCTAATCTCATGATGTGTATGCACTTATTTACCCCGGTTCCACCTTGTCCTATGTTACCCCTTTTGTTGCTATGGAATTTGGGATAGAACTAGAACAACTTCATGAACCATTCTCGGTATCTACTCCGGTTGGTGAGTCAATTTTGGCTGCTCGAGTTTATAGAAGTTGTGTTGTCACGGTGCGTGGTAGGGATACCATGGCCGATATTATTAAATTGGGGATGGTTGATTTTGATGTAATAATGGGGATGGATTGGCTTTATTCATGTTTTGCCAAGCTTGATTGTCGTACTAGAACCATGAGGCTTGAATTTCCTAATGAGCCTGTTGTTGAATGGAAAGGAGATAATGTAGTGCCTAAAGGTCGGTTTATTTCTTACCTTAAGGCCGCGAAGATGATCAAGAAGGGGTGTATCTATCATTTAGTCCATGTTACGGACACCGATACTGAGGAACCTAGCCTTGAGTCTGTACCAGTTGTGAATGAATTTTTGGATGTCTTTCCAGATGAGCTCCTTGGGATTCCACCGGACAGGGAGATTGATTTTAGGATCGATGTGATGCCAGGCATGCAGCCTATATCAATTCCACCTTACAGAATGGCACTGGCAGAATTAAAAGAGCTAAAGGAATAATTGAAGGATTTGCTAGAAAAGGGTTTCATCTGACCGAGTGTGTCACCGTGGGGCACACCAATCTTGTTTGTAAGGAAGAAAGATGGGTCGCTACCGATGTGTATTGACTACCGACAAATCAACAAGGTCACAGTCAAAAATAAATATCCTCTACCAAGAATAGATGACTTGTTTGACCAATTGCAAGGTGCTACGTGTTTCTCAAAAATTGACTTACAGCCCGGGTATCATCAATTGAAGATAAGGGAGTAGGATATTCCGAAAACAACTTTCAGGACTCGTTATGGCCACTTTGAATTTCTGGTGATGTCTTTTGGGCTAACAAATGCCCCCGTAACTTTCATGGATCTTATGAATCGAGTCTTTAATTCTTTTCTAGAATCCTTTGTGATAGTATTCATTGACGATATTCTTATGTATTCCCGAAGTCGGGAGGATCATGATGACCATCTCAAGGCAGTTCTGCAGACTCTTTAGCAACATCAACTATATGCAAAATTTTCGAAATGTGAATTTTGGCTTGAATCCATCGCGTTCTTGGGTCATGTCGTCTCCAGGGAAGGAATTATGGTTGATCCTCAAAAGATTGCAACAGTGAGTAATTAGCCCAGACCTACCACTCCAACGGAGATTCGCACTTTCTTGGCTTTGGCTGGGTACTACAGAAGGTTTGTGGAGGGATTTTATCCTCTTGCCTCTCCATTGACTAAATTGATGCAGAAAGCAGTTAAATTCCAATGGTCCGATGCTTGTGAAAGGAGTTTCCAAGAATTGATGTCAAGATTGACTACAACACCGGTGTTAACCCTGCCGGAGGGTACAGAGGGATTTGTGGTGTATTGTGATGCCTCAAGAATCATGAAAAGAACTATCCAACCCATGACTTAGAGCTTGCGGCGGTGGTGTTTGCACTAAAGATTTGGCAACATTATTTTTATGGGGTGTATGTGGATGTATTTGCGAACCACAAGAGCCTTCAATATATATTCAAACAAAAGGAGTTGAATAAGAGACAAAGAAGATGGCTAGAGTTACTCAAGGACTATGACATTGATATTCTCTATCACCCGGGAAAGGCTAATTGTAGCGGATGCTCTTAGTCGAAAATCTACAGGGAGCTTGGCTCATTTGGAGGCATATCAGAGGCTGTTGGCTAGGGAGGTTCACCAGTTGGATAGTTTGGGAGTTCACCTTATGGACTCTAATGAAGGAGGAGTAATCGTGCAGAATAAGGCTGAATCATCGTTTATGGCGGAAGTGAAAAAGAATCAATTAAACGATCCATTATTAGCACAACTGAAAGAGGGGATTCATAAACATAAGACCACAAATTTTTCCTTTGGCATGGATGATGGTACCCTACGGTACCAAGGCCGCCTATGTTTTTCGAATGTTGACGGTCTTCAGGAGATAATCATGGCAGAAGCTCACACTTCCAGATATTCCGTGCACACAAGTTCTACGAAAATGTATCATGATCTCATAGAAGTTTATTGGTGGAATAACATGAAAAAGGATGTGGCGAACTTCGTGGCAAAATGTCCAAACTGCCAGCAAGTGAAGGCCGAACATCAAAGGCCTGGTGGATTGGCCCAAAGCATGGAAATTCTAATGTGGAAATGGGAGATGATTAACATGGATTTTGTGGTAGGGTTACCACACACTCTACATAAGTTTGAATCAATTTGGGTAATCGTGGATCGACTCACAAAATCAGTGCACTTCTTTCCAGTTAAATCTATTGACACATCAGAATAGTATGCTCAGTTGTATATCAAAGAAATAGTCAGGTTGCATGGCACTCTAGTCTCAATCATTTCAGATCGAGGGGCTCAGTTCACTGCCAACTTTTGGAAGAAATTTCAGCAAGGTTTGGGTACATAGGTAAATCTTAGCACAACTTTCCATCCTCAAACCGATGGACAAGCAGAGCGAACTATTCAGACGTTTAAGGATATGTTGCATGCTTGTACTCTTGATTTCAAAGGTAGCTGGGATGACAATTTTCCACACAGCTTCCATACTAGTATCCAGATGGCACCATTTAAGGCGTTGTATGGTAGAAGATGTAGATCTCCCATTGGGTGGTTCGAGGTTGGAGAAGCTGAATTGATAGGGTCGGACCTCGTATATCAGGCTATGGAGAAAGTCAAGATTATTAAAGAGAGGTTGAAAACTACTCAGAGTCACCAAAGGTCTTATTCAGATGTGCGTTGCAGAGATTTGGAGTTCAAAGAGGATGATTGGGTATTTTTGAAGGTTTCCCCATGAAGGGTATCATGCAATTTGGAAAGAAAGGGAAATTAAGCCCGAGGCATGTTGAACCGTACAGAATCATGTAGAGGATCGGTCAGGTGGCGTACAAACTCGAGCTGCCACCTGAGATGTCATTGGTACATCTAGTCTTCCATGTGTCTATGTTGAAGAAGGTAGTGGGAGATCCGTCCACTATTGTGCTAGTTAAAACTATTGAGGTTAATGAGGAACTGTCTTATGAAGAAGTTCCAGTTGCCATTCTTGATAGGCAAGTTCGGAAATTGAGAAATAAGAAAATTGCCTCCGTAAAAGTGTTATGCGGAGCCAGCAGGTTGAGAAAGCCACTTGGGAAACAGAGGAAGAAATGAGAAAGAAGTACCCCCATTTGTTTATATAGCCATGTAATAGATTTTATGCATTTGGTTCCTATGAACTCTTATCTTTTGACTTGATCTATGTAAAACTGTCCTGTTTTGGTTATATGTTGCCTACGCAGCCATGGTCAGTTTTGTACAAGTTATGTTATGTCTATGGAATGTGTATATGCTGTTAGGATACGTTTCTGGGGCTCTTTGACAGGTGGGTAGGCCTAGATACAAAGGAAACTCTAACGAAATTTTTGGAAATTTAGGGAGTTAGCCAAATTTGGGACTGTTAACATGTTTCATGATGTGAAAAAGCTAAAGTTACATAAGGATTGCTAATGATTGAACCTTGACCCTCATCATAGGATGAATGATCTTAAGTGGGGAAGGATGTAAGGCCTCGTGAAATTTCTACTCAAAAACCTGAATCCCGTAGTGCCAAGTTAGGATCATGTGTTAGAAATTCATAAAGCTTGCCGCGGTTCGGACCCTTTGGATTGATCTGTGCACTAAAAAGTTAAGAAATTATGTTTTCCAGAAAATTGCATTTCTGTGGTCCATTGTGCGGTTAATTAATAGGTATGCGGACCGCATAGTTGCCACAGAGTCAGCCAGTGTGATGGTTAATTTGAAGTCAACTATGCGGCCAATTGTGCGATTGCATAATCAATACGCGGGCCGCATAGTCATCTCATAATCCCCTTGGAATTTTATGTGAAGGGCAGTTCTGCGATGCATTATGCGACCGCAGAACAGGTATGCAGACCCCATTTCCGTCGCATACTCAGACAATTTATCCAAATTTTGGGACCATTTTTGCGGTCCATTTTGCGGGCCGCCTGTCCATTATGCAATCGCAAATCGTGTCGGGGCTCCTATTTTCTAACTTTTAAAACCTAACCTCATCCCATTAAAAACACCCCATTAGACCATTTTTCTGTTATTTCATTGCATTTAGAGTGAGAGAGGAAGTTCTAGAGATAGAGGGAGTGATCTTTATCAAGTCCCCACTTAATTCTTGCCCCAAATCTTTGAAGATTGTCAAGTGAAGTTGCTAGGTCTTCACACTAAGAGGTAAGAACTTGTACCCTCATCTATAATTTCGAAATTTTCATTAAAAATAATTGATTAGCAAGTGGATTCATGGGTATAAGGGCTGATAATCTTGCATGCATAAAAGATAACGGGGTATGGGGAGGTTGTGAACCATGAGAACTTGTACCCTCATCTATAATTTCGAAATTTCCATTAAAAATAAGTGATTAACTAGTGGATTCATGGGTATAAGGGTTGATAATCTTGCATTCATAAAAGATAATGGGGTAAGGGGAGGTTGTGAACCAAAAGAGAAAACAATTGTGGTATAGAATGATGAAAGTCTTTCACAAAAGGGTCCTAAAATCACTGTGCACACTTAGTGCTTGATAATTTACTTAAATGAGTTAGAATCTCATCCATGCATCTAATTCTTGGTTCAACTTGTAATTTTCATAAAATAGATCAAAGTTGCTAGGAAATTTTAGAATTTATTATAAGGATTTAAGGGAAGCTCCATTGAGGTATGTATGGCTAAAACCCCTGCCTCTTAGAAATTGAGCCTCCATGGTGCCCATGCAAATGTTGTAAGTCCGAAATTTGATTGATGTGGCACTTGTTATGTTAAATGAATTGATATCGTGAAAATGTGTGTGGAAGGTGCTTCTCCATGTGTTTAATGTGTTATTATTTGTAAATTGAGGATGTGTGGAAAACATGAGCTATGTGCTAAATTCCTAAATGTCAAGTCAAGGTTACATTGTGATTAATATGCCGAACTAGATGAATTCCTCTCTATGCTTATAACCTAAATTGCTTTTGTATGTGCCTATGATTTTATATGGCAAGGTAAACATTGAGAATGGGAATAATGAGAAATATGAGTTATGTAATGTGGTAATTGTGGCCCCGAGTGCCGAGTAACTAATACATGTGAAACCAAAGATTGAAGAGATGATTAACAGAAAAGGGCAACATCTTGGTAAGACGGCTTAGCCGATCGGGCCGTGATCGGACGCCATGATATACACACATGGTGGTAATGTATTGATAATTGAAACTGGAAAGTGAGAATGAAATAAGGGTAATGTCTTGGTAAGATGGCTTAGCCGATCGGACCGTGATCGGACTCCCCTCAAGGAAGCGGTGGTAATGTGGATGTTGATGCTATGATGTGGAATGCCCCCAATCTAAAATTTCAGAAATTATGTGAAAACTATATGAACCTCTTATATTGTTGACGTGGTGCTTATTTGAAGCTTTGTTGTTCTTATGATTTCTTTTTACTCTTGTATGGTTGTTCTTTCTAACTGGATGGTGTTTGGTTATACATACTAGTACTATTCCATGGTACTAACGTCCCTTTTGCCGGCGGTGCTACATTTTTAAATGAATGTAGGTGGCTCCATAGCGGATAGTGCCGATCGCTCGTAGCGGAGCATCCTTTTCTCAAAGTCTTGGTGAGCCCCTGTCTCCTTCAAGGGGTTATGTTGTACATCTATTCTTGTAGATATCCACTTTTGAGGTATAGCCGGGGCCTTATTTCCAGCATTGTCATTATTGTCTTTTGTATCCTTAGAGGCTCCGTAGACGTTTGTGTGGGTTATATTCGGGTGTTGGATGGGTTAATAAACTATGTTGTAACTTTGTACTCTAGTTATTCTAAACTATAACTGTATGAAATCTTGAAAACTTAGCCATGATTTAAGATTTGTGATATAAAAATGAACTAACAATGTTGAATGTTCGATTTTGCTATTGTCTAATTAAACGAAAACACGGTTTCCTTAATCGTGTGGAGTTGGGTAGAAAGTGTTAATAAAGCTTGCTCAGTTGGGTTCACTCGATTGAGTGCTGGTCGCGCTTCCCGAGTTTGGGGCATTACAATTATTCCCCCCATTGGAACATTCGTCCTTGAATGTTGACTAATGCACTTATCATTCTCATACTCCATAGCTCTTGCGAATACTTTAGTACTCCTCTTTCCATCTAGGCAACTGTTTTGTAATGAATCCCAAAGGCTAAGGCATTACCCATTTTAGGCCTCTTTCTAACACCACGACTTGTTATTCAGAATCCTTGCAATCTCATAATTGTTGCTACCTCCTATCATGCAGCCTGTACGACTCTAACATTGTATGTGCACTGTTGACACCCAATTATTTTCTGTATATTTTCAATATGCAAAATAACTTCAAAAAGAATATAAATTCATATATAAGAATGTACAAATGTTATATTATTTTTTCATAATTTTTAAAAGGTTTAAATTGATTTATTTTCCCCCTTTTTATCCATAAAATCTCAATAATTATTTTCAAAATTATTATTCTTGGTAATTCATCTATTGGATTTTCATATTTATACCAAAATATGGCTAAAATAATTTTTACAATTTCATTTAGTATTTTTAAAGCTAAATTGCACATAACTGCAATATTAGCCATTTTAAGGTTTAATTGTGTTTTATATTCATAAAATTGAGTCTTGTATTTTTAAATGGTTATTTATGTTTTATAAATTATTTTAGTATTTTCAATATATTTTCAGAAGCTATTTACTATTTTTTATAAATTAAAGAGGGAAAATGTGGCTATTTAAATTTTAGCCCAAATTGGCTTTCAATTTAACCCCAAATCAAACCCAATTCCCCGGCCCAATTCCAATTAAAACCTGCCCCTAACCCTTTTAAAAATAACCCGAACCCGAATCCCCACCTACCCCTTCTAATCTAGGCCGTTGATAATTCAGATCAACGACTACCATTGCCCCTTACCATTTTTAACCCCTAAACGACCCCTTACCCTAATTCATTTCTCACCACCCGCTGCCCTTCCCTTCCTTTCAAACTCTCTCTACAACTTCACCTAAACCCTAGCCGCCGCCACCCAAATCCACCCAAATCCTTTTCAATTCTGACCTAATCCATGGACTCCCATGGCGGTTTGAGACGTGTACTCGTCTCCTATATCTACTGGTTACCTATTTTTGTGATTCCATGGACAGATCTCGAAGATATCTGGTACAGTCCTTGCTCAACCTCTATCTCTGGTCTTTCTCCGGCCACCCAGGACCGTTCGAGTCAGATCCATGGCTTTTCTGGTTAGATTGGTAACTTTTTAAAATCTTTCTCACTTTTCTAGGTTCTCTGAAACCCTAGCTTTAAGTGCTTTCCGATTTTCTTTCAGATTTGTCTTAGATCTGTGCATATTATGAACTTTTTAAGTGTTTTCTCAAAGGTTCATCCATTTTCTTTTAAAGTGACTCTTCATTTTCAACGATTAGGGTTTTCTCAACCTCTTTTTAAAAGATCTCTTCTCCGATTTTAGTGTTATTTTATGGTTTTACTATGTTTGAATGGTTTGCTTATATTTTTTCCTCTACCTGGTTCATTGTGTTAAAAACCCTAGGTGTTTTGGTTTTATCCGAGTTCTGAAACTCTCTTTATTTGTTTTACATGCATGCGCTTGTTTGACTTATCTGGTTCTAAGTTCCTACCTTTCTAACTCGACTATTGTTAAAATCCTAAAAAGGTTTTCCTCACTTATAGCTGTGAGTTCTTTACTTGTTTCTGACTTTCTTTACCTATTAGACTGGTTTCTTCACTTTGGCTCTACGTGTGAGCCCTGACTGCTTGACCTTGTTGATTACCATGCTTTGAATAGTCCCTAGCCTATTCATGTCACTTCTATCTGTTTATTTAATTTGCTTCTTCTTGTCAATATGTTTGACCCTGCATGTCTAATACGCATTTTCATTCCTCGCCAGAGTCATGATTCTTTCTTGATTGATCTTGATTTCCTCAATGTTACGACTGATTGCAAAAGGTTCCCTTATAAACCCAAATTTTTAGTCGTTTGTTTAAATTGATTGATTCCCTTCCTTTAGTTACTGTGATGTTTTACCTTGAATCCTTTCCCAAAATTAAGTATATTTTGTACTTAGACTCAAATATTTACCTTATACTTTTACTACCCCTTTATATGGAAAGAATCAATCTTTCTCAAGCTGATTTCTTTCCTTAATTAACCCTGTTAGTATCCGTTTGAGCAGTAATCCCTTGATTAAAGGGAAGTACTTGTGTTAATTGATTCTGATTGTGATTATTTCCATGTCTGTGATAAAACCTTACTAGTTACCTTATTCTCTACTCGTTTTCAAAGCTATAAATACCCTACCCTCTTTTCTTTAAATAGACGAACAATTGAGTTCAAAACAACACTCACACACTCAAAACTCTCTCTTTCTTTACTGCTACTTGTGCTACTGCTTTGTCTAGCCGGCTGAAAGCCAAGGCTAGACTATGGACCTTCTTGCTTTACCTTTCTACACCTTGCTTTTCTCTACTATTATGTCCTAGTTAATTTTAAAAGTTTCAACTACAACATGTTTCTTTAATTGTTCCAAATTCTATCATTTTTGTCTACGTCTGCCTGTGGTTCTGCAGTCAAGTCACTTTACCAGCATGCTATAATGTCTCCCCTTCCCGTTTAGATTAATGCACTCCCCTATGTATTTTTCAAGGCATACTCTGTCAGTCACTTACTGTGTATTTGCTATGTTATGAATCCCGAACCTCTATCCCCTCCAATGTGTTTGTGTTCTTTTGGCTGATTTGTGATCATGCCAATATCAGCTATTGCTATGCATGTCCAAACCAGACCCCCGCTGGGGTCATGTGCTTGCAGACAAGTGTATTCTCAAAATACCTTGACCCCCCTTTGTATGACTACTGATTCTGTGTAGTTTTGAGTTTTACTACTACAATTGCTTTCAAATCACCTTTGATACTGATTACTTTCAACCCAGATTCTTAGTACAAACTCTCTTTCAACATGTGTTATGCACTTCCACTATATTCTTAGAATCTAGGTTCTGCCCCTCTTGTGTGAGCCTTTCCTTGGGACCCTTGAGCTCCCTCTGAACTTGGACACATAAGAGCTAGCCCTTCCACACTGCACTCATTCTGTCTGATTATGCAAATCTGGGTGTGAGCACTGCCCGAGATCCCTTGAGATCCTTAGGGAACTCTGACACACCCTGATATGAGAAAGGCCTTGGAATAATATTGGCATTGAAGTGGTTCATTACATAACTTAGAGAGGAAGTCAAGATCAGGCTTCCTTTGGTTGTAATTTCTTATTCTTGCACTTCTTTTGTAATTCAATCATTTTGTCTGTAATAACTTATAAACAAGTATGGGGTTGGCTAGTGTAAAGGGCTGGGAAATATGCCTGTTTTAGCTATCAAATGGGTAGAAAACATGTTACTAGGTTTACATTCCTACTTGCGTAATAGAATCCATGCTTAGGACTCATCTCATGCATTAGAGATCACGCTCCTCAGGATTTACACTTACTATTTTTAGCATGTCCATTTCACTATCATATCACTTAGAAATTTCTGCGCTAAATGTGTTAATAAACAGTGTTTCTGCAATTATGTTCCTACTGCTATGTACACTTAGAGATCCTGTTTTAGGTTAACAAACATATCATCTCTGCATATTCTGGAAATCATATTTTAAACACTGTAATACTTGAGCATATAGAAATCCTGCTTAGTATTCTGCATATACCTCGCTCTGCATATTAGATTCCATGTATTTAGGATTTCATTTATATTCCCTTAAGCACACTTAGGCTAACTATGAACGCGTAAAAGGAATAAAACAATTCTTTAATTAGTCTTTATAACCAACTGGCCTTAATTCTATGTGCTGAACACCTAGAACAACATGTTTTAGGTAATAGTAATAATCTCCAAATGCCTTAATGATTCTGAATAATTACTGATTACTACTTACGCCTAGGCAAGCCTTAGGTAATTACTTAAACAAAAACTGGAATTGCCTTCGTTAATCATCAACTACTACAGCCAGCAGGCAGACCTTATTCGGACTTCTTTTCTGAGTTATATAATGAATCTGGTTTAGACTCAAACACCCTACTTTAGGATTTTAAAATTTAGACCTTAACTGTGTTTAAGTCATGATATTTCTATGCTTTATTTGCGGAGGTATACATGAGCCTTCTAATTGCTTACATGTTTCCCCTTTAAATGCAGTCCTACGTGTTTTTGTATATTGCCTTAGCATTTTTACCTTTAAATCTGAGAGTTAGCCTAGAAACTCCTTCTTATAGGAATAGAAGTCCCAAATTCCTCAGGGACAGATAGGAAAGGGACGGGTAACAACATGCAATAGAGGTCGAGACCAATCCTCTCTTTAATACCTTTACAGGGTAGGAAGGGTAGATATGGATATAATGACCGGTGTGCTAATACCACATGTATCCCCTCTTCTGAGGAGTATCATACCGGGTATTGCATTGATGTGATCCATATTACAAACAAACCTAGGACCCCTCTTACATTCACAAGCATGTTTAGATTATAACTCTTCTCAAACCTTGCCTTTCAATAATTATTTTTTTACGTTACGTATTCAAACTTAAATCCCCTCATATTTGAGCCTTATCTGTTTACTTGCTAATTTCACAAATTCACAAAAAACTATCTGACCGGGAACCACATTAGTGGATCCTGAGGGGTGGCTAACACTTTCCCCTTAAGATAATTTCAAGCCCTTACCCTAATCTCTGGTAATGCAAACTAGTCTAAGAGTTAATCACTCTAATTCCCTAACGCACCTTACAATTGTTAGGTGGAGACTCCTCAAATACCCAATTCCCAAAAGGAAATGAGTCATTACACCCCATGAATGTCGAAACCCGGACTTCTCTCCGCGGAGGAAAAAAGGGGGGCGCGACAGTATGGAGACTCTGCTGGGTATGTTTTAGGCTTTTACCATTTTAGATTGTTTTTGTGAATTTGTACCCCTACCTTATGTGTAATTACTTGTTTAATTTCTTTAAGCATTTACTTTCTTCTTCAAAAGCGAAACTGACATATCTTCTTTGTTTCCTTCCTTTATTGCTGCTTTAAATTATAAAATTGTTGTATTTATTGCTTTCTTAACATGCAAATACATGTCAACATGCTTTTAATTATTGCATAATCATGATAAGCATCCTACTCCACTCGTGCCAAACAAATACTATAGCAACGCTTGATGAGTGGTTGCACTCTTCCTATATCATTACCCCCTGAATTCAAAAAGACATATTTGTGGTAAAACTAGTTGATCAGCGGTGCAGTTGACAATTTCGTGCCTTCCCCCTTGAGTTGTCCGCTCAAGGATACCAGTCTAAAACCCTATGGAAACCTTACTCTGTTAAATTGTGCATGCATCATGGTCAAACTTCGTTGGGTCAGTTATGTTGTCCACATCATGACCCTTTAAGATAGCATTGTCTAAAGTCCACTGGGTTTCCCTAAAACCCAAACGGACGTCATCACGTTCTGTACATTTATTTGGAGAACTAAATACTTCATGCTAATTATTGATGATAAATAGTCGAGTCTGGTGGGGGTAGGGTCTAACCCTTTTGTTTTGCAAAAAATGAGGCACGAGGTCCCCAGTTTCGGTATGATTAGCATGCCCCCACTCTTGCTAGACCGGTGGAGGAGTCTTCCATCAAATAACCAAATCAATGAGTGGAAAGAGAGGACCACCAAAGCTAGTAAAAAGTTAGAATATCCCGATACAGTCTGCTAGAATTAGAAGGAAAAGTGAGGAAGAGAGTCACCGACTGCCAGAACGCTGAGGGAAATGAAAAAGAACACCTAGCAAAGGCATTTTTACTGGTGAACCTACACGAACTGGAGGATCTGTTCAACGAGAGCATTCAACCTGAGGAAAGTCCTTCTGGGACCAAATAGATAGGAATTTACTTTTTCGCTTTATGAATGTAATAAGGCCAATGACCATTAGTGACTTTTATTTCTTGCTTATTTAGTGCCATTTTGAGATTCGTCTATTTTTATCAATAAAATGAGACATTTAGCATTCTAAGTTCTCCAAATCAATTTGTCGCTAGGCCTACCTCGGGCACAAAGAGGTTCCCAAATTAGGACATGATTTACATTCCCGCACTATGCGTGTAAATATTGCAATACTTTTTATGAACCTCACTAACTTGATTACCTTTTGTTTTATTTTTGTTTTTGTTTTTATTATTCCTCTCACCAAAGGGTAGTTCATGCACTCTGGCATCATCATCTTATTCCACGAGATCCAGGGGCCCTCCACCCACTCCTTCTCTCAGTCCTGTCAAAAGCAAGAACAAAGGCAAGATGGAAGATTTGAACAATGTCAGGAAGAAGAACCCAACTGAACGGATTGAGGCCACTGATGGCCAAAGTATTCGGGCTCCTAGTGAGAATGTGTCACAATTTGAACAGAAGCTGCTGAAATTTCAGGAAGAGCTCGATCAGGTTCAGAATGTGGCAAGCCTGTCATTTTCCCTCAACACCCCAGATATCAACTTCCCCAACACTCAAAACCCTGCACCTACTCAAAATATCCCAAAGCAACAGAATCATCTCGCTCTTCACCATCACACTGTTCCACCAAAGACCCAATGCAACATCTGTCATACCCCAAATAACACTCCACTACTCATCCTAGAACCCCAAAACTACACAAATGACCATTTCACACCCACACACTAGGCCATCATAACACTCCTATCTATGTGGAGACCATGCCACACTCCACCCAAACTATCTCCAACACACCTGAGTCTGATGAAAAGGATATGCTTATCAGGAACCTGGTTGAGATCTTAAGAAATTAACTAGCCGGATTCAAGGCATTGAGGGAAGCAAAGGAATCGAAGGACTAAACTATGAGGATCTTTGCATATAGCCTAATGTCGAACTGCCTGAGGGGTACAGACCCCCTAAGTTCAAAATGTTTGATGGTACGGGTGATACAAGGGTCCATCTGAGGATATACTGCGACAAGCTGGTTGGAGTAGGGGAAGACGAGAGAATCCGCATGAAACTGTTCATGAGGAGTTTGAAAGGAGATGCCTTGTCTTGGTACATCAGCCAAGATCCAAAGAAGTTGTCAAGATGGGTAGGCATGACATATGACTTTATGGACAGGTTCAAGTTTAATACAGAGAATGCGCTAGACATGTTCTATATTCAAAATCTAAAGAAGAAACCCATAGAGACGTTTCGCGAGTATGCTACTCGCTAGAGGTCCGAAACTGCTAAGGTTAGACCTGCCTTAGAAGAGGAGCAAATGAACAAGTTCTTTGTTCGGGCTCAGGACCCGCCTGCAATACTATGAATGGTTGATGATGATTGAGAACCATAAGTTTTCCGACATTATCAAATTGGGTAAAAGAATTGAAGAAGGTATCAAAAGCGGTATGGTTACAAATTTCGAGGCCTTGCAAGCTACAAATAAGGCCTTACAATCTAATGGTGTGTCCAAGGAGAGGGATGTAAGGGCTATGATGGTTACACAAAGGACCAAGTCTCCCCTCAAATACCAAACTTACCCAACACCTCCACTCATATATCAGCCAACCCCAAATTACCAAGTACCTTCACCCTCATACCAAGCTCCACCCCCAACTTATCAATCACCTCCACCTCGTACATATCAGCCTACTTCACTCAGATACTCCCAACCCGCGCATGTCTACCAAACCTATAATGCTCAACCATACCACTATCAATCACCTCCTGCACGCCAAAACTTCCCTAGACCTCGACCTAATTTTGATCGCATACCTCCAAAACAGTACACAGCCATCACTGAACCCATTGACCAGCTGTATGAAAGACTCAAAGTTGCTGGTTATATCACACCCATCCCTGCTGCAACCCATGAGAACCCTTCTCAGTGGGTTAACCCAAGAAACTCCTATACATACCACTCCGGCATGAAAGGGCTCACCATCGACGAGTGTCTCTCCTTAAAGGACAAGATACAGTTCTTGATTGATAACAAGATTATTGTGGCAAAAGAGCCCGCTCCAAATGTCCTCAACAACCCTCTGCTAGACCATAAGGGTGGAGGTATCCACATGATTGAAATAGAAGATGATTGGGATCCCGAGGGGTGACCCAAAGAAACTAACAATTACCCTCAATCCAATCATAGTCCAAATTCAACCATCTGAGGGCACTGAGGTGAATATGTATTGTCACACCTCCTTTTTCCGCGCCCGCGGGGCGCAGGGGAGTTTTTTCCAATTAAAGGACAATCGAAACGGGATTGGTTTAATTATTTAAGAGTCGCCACTTGGGAGATTTAGGGTGTCCCAAGTCACCAATTTTAATCCCAAATCGAGGAAAAGAATGACTCCATATTACAGTCTGCGTACCAGAAATCCGGATAAGGAATTCTGTTAACCCGGGAGAAGGTGTTAGGCATTCCCGAGTTCCGTGGTTCTAGCACGGTCGCTCAACTGTTATATTCGGCTTGATTATCTGATTTTATACAAATGTGAACTTATGTGCCAATTTTATCTTTTAACCGCTTTTATCATTCACTGTTATTTTTATAGGACTTGCAACGTCGTGAAAACATATCTCGAACCACGTTACATCAATGCACCCGTGGTTATTGACATATCTCGACTCGGTTGAGATTTGGATTTGGGTCACATAAATGTGCACCCGAATTAAGAAAAATAAATTATTAAGACGCGCCTAAAGCGACTATCGTGTTATTATTTTGGGAAGGCCGTGAAATTCGCTAAATGGTCCTCCTGAAGTCTAAGTAATTTTAGACAAATATTTACTGAGGGCCCCACAAATTGTATTTTTATTCGGCGAGGCTCATCTCATCCTTATTTTAAAATGAATTTGCAACGTCATGGACACGCATCTCGAACCACGTCACAATCAATGTACCCGTGATTAGAAACACATTTCGATTCCGTTGAGATTTGGATTTGGATCACATCAATGTGCACCCGAGTTTACAAAGGTAAGATTTATTAAGGCGCGTCCTAAGAGTCTAACGTATTGTTATTTTTAGGGAGGTTGTGAGATTTGCTAAACAACCCGTCCTGGAAACTAAATGCTTCACTAATATGCTTTTAACAAGGTCCCCGTGTCTGCGTTTTGTTTATTTTTATCGAGGCTCATCTCGTTGTTATTTTTAAGGGATATCCTATAGCAACTATGTTTCTCGTCATGTTTGTCTCTATCAATTGAAAGCAGTAAATAGCCTTAGCTGATTATAAAACCATATTTAAAGTGCTACTACAGAATAATAAAAACGTGACTGCATTTATAGCCAACTAGTCGCAAATTATGGGCCCAAACCCAGCTCATGTGAGATGGCCCGACTTGGGCCCTGTTTTTCCGATACAGGCCTAGCTGATTTTCGATTTGGGCTCGACCTTTCTGGGGTGGAGGCCTAGAAGTGATTCTTTGTTCTTTATCAATTTATATGTGGCAAACTAGCAAAAGGGGAAAGAACTATACTAGTAGTGGATAGTTTACATTCCTGGCCTACATTAAAGAGTATGTTACACAATTTGAACCTAAGTCTGGGATACAACCTACTGCATTAGGAATATTCATCTAACAGCCTACATATACAACTAACATTCAATCCCCATACATTGATATTTGCTAGGCGTGCAAGTTGCCTTCAGTATCCAAACAAAATGTAGACTATCATACATTACATGATATTCAATACAACAGCCAATGCTTAAAGTAAACACTCTTCAATTCTTCTCTTTTTACATTCATACTCAACTTCAAGTTACATTGACAGTATTAGTCGTGTACCTGGATATTTGCACAATAAGAAGAGGAAGAGAAAGAGTATCAGCAGCAAGTAATCAACAGCAACAACAGATAGAAACAACACAGCAACACAACCAGCAGCAACTATGTAGCCCACAGGTGCTTGAGCATCAGACAGACAAATCCCAGAAAAAGAGCAATGAACCAACCGAAAACCCAAGATACCAAATGTAACAGAAACAGAAGACCCAATAACCACAAAACTCAGCAAATACCCAGTATAGTTCCAACAATGGAGAAGGCTAAAACTCAATCCACAGCACACAAAAGAAACTCAGTATAGTAACAATCACTGCAGAAAACACACAGCCTTCTCTTAACGGAACAGTGGTGACCCCAGTTAGAATAACTGACTTGACCAGAACAGCTCAACCAACTTAGTTCCTTGTGCAGTTTTGGGCAATGTTTTAGTCAAAGTATTCTGAAAATTTTCACTTTGTTTTTTCTCTTTTCCCAAGACTAAAAAATGTCCAGCCTAAGACTCAAAACTCTAGCCACTCTTATGTTCTAAAACAGCTTATTTATAAGCTAATCCACCTAGTGTAGCTAAGCTGCCTGCATCCTTAACTTTGCAGTCTGCCCATCCCTATTAAGCCCATCCTAAGCATCTTTTGATGCCAGCCCTTTTTGTTCCCCACGCCTGGCTTTCTTTAATCAAGAGTTATGGGTTCATTTTAGTATTCATTTTAAATTCCCATGCTCTTATGTCTTGTTCCCCATTGGCATTAATTTAATCCCAAATTAGTACCCTACTTGTCAGCTCATTTAAACTAATCATTTTTGTTCTTTTCAAACCCCAGACTACCCTTGCTAGCCCCTGATTATCACTGCCCTGCCCATTGCAGTATCAGGGCACTTTGGGCTTTGACCATTTGATTTCAGAACTGCCCCAGCCTGGCTTTTTTTAATTGTTTACAAGGTAGTTACAAGCTAGTATTCAGGCAATGCCCAATTCAAATCACAATACAGGCCCATTCAGAATATTTGAACATTCAGTCGTAGGAGACTAATCGACGACATTTATCAAGTCGACTACACTAATTATAACGGGTAATGATCAGTCGTTCAAATAAACAACACATACAGGGACCTAAAGGGCATCAGACAATTTTTGTTCAATTACTGGGGCTATATGAATTAACTTGTTTGACGACTTAATCTAATCGAACATGTATATCATAGAATACATTCAAATCATACACAGAAAACAATTGACCAAATAAAAGGTCTTTACAGAGATGAAAGAAATCCGAATGAAAAATAACAAAAAAAATAACAAACAAACACAACGAAAACATACTGACCATTTAATCAAAACTAACACAAAAGAAAGGAAAACTTACCGAAAATGTTTAAATCAAACAGACCCAAATCTGATTCAACTTCGAACTTTCGAGGCCGAACGAACTTTAATCAGGGTGTTCTCACATGAGAACACCTTGATTAAGGTCTATTAGACCTCAAATCCATGTCCAAACCGGCCGGGTTCCCCAGGTGCATGTGTTTCAAGTTCTGGATTTCCAGATCTGGATTTTTAGGAGTTGTGGGTAGATTCGGACCAAACCAAGCTTGGTTTGGTCACGAGGAAGGTCAGGGGAGTGTCTGGTATGAAGATGGGATGGTTTGGCATAGATCCGGGTTCGACTCAAATCTTCAAATGAAGATTCGAGACGAACGGAAGTGATTCGAGGCTCGTGGTTAGTGGATTTGTGTTCAGGACAGTGAGGTGGTCCTAGGGTGTTCAGGAGGTGGCCACCGGCGTCCATGCCGCCGGTTTTAATGGCGAGGGATACTGGGGCGGCGTTAGGGTTTGGGGGTTTCAGGGTTCGGGGAAGGAGACGAGTGAGGGGTGGGGTTCGGATAGGGGGCGTGGGGTGTAAGGGAAGGTTTATATATGGTGACGTTGATCGGATCTGAGCCGTTAGATCAGATGATCTCAACGGCTTAGATCTGATGCTGAGAAATGGGACGGGGTCGTTTGATAGTTAAACGGGGTCGTTTGGTTTAAGTGAGGGGTTGGGTCGGATTGGTTATTGGGTCGGGTTTGAACATGGGTCGCTGAAAGAGGTCCTGAACCGTTGGATCGGCTGGGACGGACGGCTCAGATTGATTTGCCTGAAACGACGTCGTTTCAGGAGATTCCTGGGTAGCCGGTTTTGGACTGGACCTGATCGAATTGGTTTGGGCCTATTTTTGGTTTATTTCCTTGGCCCAAACCGTTTTCTTCATTCTTTTCTCCCTTTCTTTTTTTCTTTTTTCTTTTCTTCTTTTTTTCTAATCTTAAAACTAAAAATAAAATGAAATTCAAAGAAACATAATTATCAAAATATTTAAATAGGTTAAATCGCACCCTAGAATATTTTTGTGAATTTTTCTTTTACTGAATGAATTATGGTCTAATTACCAGATCATACACATTTTGTACTTTGTTTAATAATGTAAAAAATGGACAAAATGGACAGACCCACACATGACTAGCAGCACACGTTACGGAAAATTGAAAATTGTACAGCGAGGTCCTTTGTTACTATTTCTTTTGGAGTGACTGTCCGTGAAGCAAAAATCACGTGCTTACATGTATGTACCACTTGAGTTTGAAGGAACATCATCCGCAAAGACACCAGGACCAATTAAGGTTGCAGTTTTGACACCCAAGACACATGCTCCGTTCGGAGTGAGGATAGCCACGCCGATCCCAGTGGCAATGTTGACCATGACACCATTCCATACAAAGGCTGTACCCTGGGACTATACAGCCGAGGCGAGGCAAAAAGGCAAGGTCAGAATTGAAGAGACTGTTGCAGCACAGGGTATGATAAGAACTAGTAGTCTATACCTCTGAACATCTAGCTGAGTCAAACAAGTAGGCCTCCAATCGGCCACCCATCATTGAGACATGTCCAGATAACCTTTGGAGGAAAATACAAGCCAAGGAGTATTTGGTCATCGACCAGTTAAACAAGACACCATCACAAATATCCATTCTCTCTTTATTGCAGAATTCTGAGGCACACAAGAATGCTCTGTTAAAGGTGCTGAGTGAAGCATACGTACCAAGCAACATCACTGGCGGGGAAATGGCTAACATGGTAGGACAAGTACTGGAGAGCCATAAGATCACCTTTCATGAGTACGAGGTGCCACCTGAAGGGTTGGGGCACAACAAGGCACTACACATCACTGTACAATACGAAGACTATTTCATCACCAGAATCCTGATCGATGGAGGTTCCAATCTCAACATTTGTCCACTGGTAACACGTAAGAAGTTGGGTAAAGGACTGCACGAAATAAACGATGGAGCAATCAATGTGAAAGCCTTCGATGGTTCTTAGAGGTCCACCATCGGTGAGATTATTCAAAGCTTGCAGATGGGACCAACATGGTTCGATGTCGATTTCCAGGTGATAGACGTGCCAACATCTTACAACTTGCTGCTAGGATGACCATGGATTCAAGCTACTAGGGCCGTAGCATCAATACTGTATTAGGCAGTAAAATTCGAATGGAATCACCAGGAAGTGATCATTCACGGTGATGGTAGAAACCCTATATATAGTCGCCAAACCATTTCGGCGATCGAGGGAAGAAGGAAGCTAGGTGGAGAGACTTACCACTACATTGAATGGGTCAATGCTATCGATAAAGACAAGTGGTGGGATAACAAAATCGAAAGTATACTGAATTGGAGTGGGTACAAACTTGGCAAAGGGCTCGGCAAGAACCTTCAAGGAATCGCTAAGCCCATAAAACTCAAGAAACATGGCACTACCTTCGGTTTAGGTTATGAATACACCTGGGAAGAATTCAACAACTAGTCGCCACTATGGCGTGGTCCTTACTATCCACTAGAGTAGCCGATACTGCATCTGGAGTAGACTTTCCAACAGGATGACATTATTTATGGATCAGATGAAGATGAAGCACTTGCAGCGGTGAAGAAACTTGTTCCTAGAAGACAATGACATGGACTATTGTGTTGTTCTCGAGGAGGAGAGGGAGGAAGGCCCTTCCATACAGGCTGTGAGTAGAGGGGCACGCCTCAATAATTGGACCATCAAGACAACCAAAAGCCCGATGAGCTTTGGTGTAGCAAGGCTAAAACAAGCATCATTCACTATTTTTATTTAGTAAATGATTTTCTTTTCGCATTTTCAATTCTCGCAACAAAATCTTCGATGTTCAAAATAGTTATTCAATCTATCAACATCATGTTTGATTTTTCTTATGATTTAATATTTATTGCTATCTCCCCTTACGTTACCAATACAACATTACTATTACTTATCTTGATGAACTAACGACTGTGACATACAATGAGACAACGCAACAAACAGACATTGATTCAGAGGAAGATGACATACCAGACGAGATTGTCAAAGAAGTTGAGAACTTTGAGAACAGACCTAAGTCCAATCTGGATGAGACCGAAATTGTCAACCTGGGAGATGCAGAAAACGTCAAGGAAACACGAATCAACGTTCACCTATCGCCATCAGAAAAGAAGAATACATAGAATTTCTAAAGGAAATGAGGACATATTCTCCTGGTCGTATGATGGCATGACTGGTCTGAGTACGTCTATTGTGGCTTACAAACTGCCAACCGATCCAATGTGTCCACCGGTAAATTAAAAGCTCAGAAAGTTCAAACCTAATATGAGTCTGAATATAAAGGAAGAAGTCATCAAGCAGGTCAAAGCTAAGGTTCTCAGGGTAGTAGAATACCCGACATGGTTAGCCAACATTGTGTCAGTGCCAAAGAAGGATGGGAATGTTAGAGTCTGTGTCGACTACCGGGATCTCAACCGAGCCAGTCCAAAAGACGACTTCCCTTTGCCGAATATACACATCCTGATTGACAATTGCACCAAGCATGAGCTGTAGTAATTTGTAGATTGCTTTTCTTGTTTTCATTGGATCTGGATGGATGAAGAAGATGCTGAGAAAATGACTTTCATTATGCTGTGGGGAATGTACTATTACAAGATGATGTCGTTCGGCCTGAAGTATGTAGGGGCCACCTACATGAGGGCCATGGTTACCATTTTCCATGATATGATATACAAGGAGATAGAGGTATATGTAGATGATGTTATCATCAAATCCAAGAAGGCCACTAATCACATGGAAGATATGAGGAAGTTCTTCAATAGACTGCGGAGGTACAACCTAAAACTGAACCCCGTAAAGTACGCATTTAGGGTTCCTGCTGGGAAATTGCTTGGGTTTATTGTGAGTCACCGAGGAATAGAAGTTGATCCATCAAAACTCAAAGCCATTCAAGAATTGCCACCGCCAAAAAACAAGAAGGATGTGATGAGTTTCTTGGGGAGACTTAACTATATTAGCCAGTTCATAGCACAATCTACAGTTATTTGTGAACCAATCTTTAAGATGTTGAAGAAGGACATCGCTACCAAATGGACTGATGACTGCCAAAAGGTCTTCGACAGAATCAAGGAGTACCTATTAACACCACCAGTCTTAGTCCTGCCCGAGCCAGGTAAACCCTTATTACTCTACCTTGCAGTATTAGATGGAGCTTTTAGTTGCGTTCCAGGGCAGCATGATGAAACGGGGAGGAAGGAGCAAGCCATTTATTACCTCAGTAAGAAGTTCACCCCGTACGAGGCCCGAGTTTCTCTGTTGGAATGCACCTAATGTGCTTTGACTTGGGTAGCTAAAAAGCTGAGACATTACTTCTATGCCTATACTACATATCTCATATCAAGGATGGATCCTTTGAAGTATATCTTTCAAAAGCCCATGCCTACCGGCAAGCTGGCCAAGTGGAAAATCCTGTTGAGTGAGTTTGACATTGGCTACGTAACTCAGAAAGCTGTCAAGGGACAAGCACTGGCAGACCACCTCACTGAGAATCATGTGGGTGGAGAATACGAACCCCTAAAAATGTATTTTCCTGATGAAGAGGTATCATTCATAGGAGAAGACATTGCAGAATCCTATGACGGTTGGAGAATGTTTTTCGATGGAGCGACAAACTTCAAAGGTGTTGGCATAGGAGCAGTCCTAGTATCAGAAACCGATCAGTATTATCTGGTGTCTGCCAAACTCAGGTTCCCATGCACCAACAATATGACCGAGTATGAAGCCTGCATCTTAGGACTCAAAATAGCCATTGACATAAACGTTCAAGAGTTGCTAGTGATTGGAGACTCAGACCTACTTATACATTAGGTGCGAGAAGAATGGGCAACCAAGAACTACAAGATACTCCTGTATCTGCATCATGTACAGGAATTGACAAAGAGGTTCACGAAGACAGAATTCCAGCATGTTCCTAGGGTCCAGAATGAGTTCACCGATGCATTGGTTACCCTGTCATCTATGATACAACATCTAGACAAGAGTTTCATTGATCCCATTCCAGTAAAGACCCATGATCAGCCAGTGTATTGTGCCCATGTTGAAGAATAAGTAGACGGGAAGCCATGGTTTCATGATATCAAGGAACACTTGGCAAAAGGAGAGTACTCAGAGCTTGCAAATCCTACTAAAAAACACACACTTCGGAGATTGTCCAACAACTTCTTTCACAGTGGAGGAATCCTGTATAGGAGGACTCCTGATTTGGGATTATTAAGGTGTGTCGACGCAAAGGAAGCATCCAGGCTACTAGAGGAAATTCATGCTGGGACCTACGGTCCACATATGAACGATTTTGTCTTAGCAAAAAAGATACACCAGGATGGTTACTGTTGGATGACTATGGAAACAGACTGCATCCAGTATGTCTAGAAATACCACCACTATCAAATACCTGCAGACATGATAAAGGTACCTCCAAACGAGCTTAACACAACAAGCTCACTATGGTCGTTCGCCGCCTGAGGAATTGATGTATTAGACTAATCGAGCCTGCCGCTTCCAACGGACACAGGTTTATCCTGGTAGCCATCGACTATTTCACCAAATGGGTCGAAACAACATCTTACAGAGTAGTAACTAAGAATGTCGTGGTAGACTTTGTCCGCGACTGCATTGTTTGTCGATTTGGAGTCCCAAAGTCAATCATCATTGATAATGGCTCCAACCTCAACAACGACTTGATGAAAGCTATGTGTGAGACTTTCAAGATCAGACACAAGAATTCTACAGCCTACAGACCTCAGATGAATAGAGCCGTAGAAGCCGCCAGCAAGAATATCAAGAAGATATTGAGGAAAATGATAGAAAAGCATAAACAGTGGCACAAGAAATTATCATTTTCTCTATTGGGGTATCGCACCACAGTCCCCACATCAATTGGGGCAAGCCCCTATATGCTGGTTTATAGTGCAGAGGCTATCATTCCTGCTGAAGTAGAAATTCCTTCCCAAAGGGTCATAAAAGAAGCTGAGCTCGACGACGCGGAGTGGGTAAAAAATCGTTGTGAGCAACTAGCCCTTATAGACGGACAGAGAAAGAATGAAATTTGCCATGGTCAACTCTATCAAAACAGAATGTCCAGAGCCTTCAATAAAAGAGTCAAGCCAAGACAATTCACACCGGGGCAGTTGGTGTTAAAGAAATTTTTTTCGCATTAACATGAAGCCAAAGGGAAGTTCTTTCCCAACTGGCAATGTCCATACATGGTTCACCGGGTTTTGACAGGAGGAGCCCTCATACTTGCAGAAATGGACGGAGAAGTCTGGTCGAAGCCGATCAATTCAGATGCAGTCAAGCGTTACTATGTGTAATTGTTATGCTTTCTTTATATGATGTAAATTGAACTACGCCTGACCTAATTCCCATTTAAGAGGGGATACGTAGGAAGGCCTATGGGTTCAGTCACAATTCAATAAAGATTTTCATTTTCCCCACAAATTGGAAACTAGGGCAGAATTTTGAGGAGGACCCTCAAAATTCTGAAGTGATTTCAGCCGATCGTCGCACAAGCAACAATCAGAAACATCAACCCATTAAAATGGGGTAGAATTTTGAGGGTAGCAAGAGAGGTTGCAATGTCCCGAGCCACGTCACAGTCGTCGGTTCATCTAAAAGCTATTTTTAATTATACGTTTATGTCATATTTTCTACAAAATCATGCATATTTATTGTTGAAACTACTTTGTTTAGCAACGCTACCCAATGATACATATAGTATCACCAGATCAAAGCCGAGCATGTCAAGCAAAAGCCAGCAGGGGATACGAACTGACCTGCCCCCTTACAAAACTCACGATTTCCTTTAGATGCCGGTACTAGGATTACAAAATCATTAAACATATTGTATGCCCATGAGTACGACTCTCCGAACCGTTACACTTGCCAACATTTGCTATCAGTACACAAGTAATGCTCCGTAGTCGCAATGCTCCCAGTAATCACTATGCCACAATCTGCTATCAGCTAAGAAAACTCTACTGTCATTCACTATTTTATTTTTTTCTTGCATAAGGCTACCATCCTGCCTTCCGAGACAAAATGTTGTCTCCAGCTACATCTGCCTTCCAATTTGCATAAGGCTACCATTCTGCCTTCCGAGACTAAATGTTGTCTCCATCTGCATTCTTGCATAAGCCTACCATTCTGCCTTCCGAGACTAAACGTTGTCTCCACCTACATCTGCATCCTTGCATAAGGCAACCATTCTGCCTTTTGAGACTAAACGCTATCTCCACCTACATCTGCATTCTTGCATAAGGCTACCATTCTGCCTTCCAAGACTAAACACTGTCTCTATCTACATCTGCATCACATAAGGCTACCATTCTACCTTCCAATCTGTATAAGGCTACCATTCTGCCTTCTGAGACTAAACGTTGTCTCCATCTACATTCACATTGCATAAGGCTACCATTCTGCCTTCCGAGGTTAAGCTCTACCTCTATCTGTATTCGCATCTTTGCATAAGACTATCATTCTACCTTCCGAGGCTAAGCTCTGCCTCTAATTTATTTCAAGACTAAGCGCCATCTCAAGTACTATTTATTTCGCTTTTCTTACAGGCTAAGATCTGCCCTTCAATTCGCAAGACTAAGCTCTGTCTTGTCTGTATCATACTACTGCATCCTTCATGGGCTGAAATATCGCCAACTCATCCGAAGGCATCATCATTCGGAAGCACCACCTTCATAGCCCGAGAATACCATGTCATGGCCATAGGATCCCTTTCAATATTTTGCATATCATTATTCAAAGGCGTCATTGTTTGGAGGCACCATCCTCATAGCCTAAGAACATCATTTCATGGCCTGCGAATCCCTTATCATGCGCTTCATGACCCTGTTCACCATGTCTAAGGACGTCATCCTAACCGTCCAAATACAACATTAATGGTCCAATGGGAATTTGCATCATGTTTAAATTTATGCACAAAATATGCTTGTATTGTTTCTAATTGCAGGTAAACCGGCAAGCAACAGCCATCCCGGCAGGAGTGATCCCGCTCCAGTTCCCACAACCATATCAAACCTAACCATTCCCATAAGCCTATCACTCACCCCGCCCTAGATATTTCGTCCATTTTTGAAATATATTCATCGACACACTCCACAGGTGAATCCTGAACTACATACGACCTGATTCCTATACAAACAAGGATATGTAGGCAGCTCAAAAGCCAGGGTACGGCCTAAAATCTTCTTCAAACCATTTCGCTCGGTCAAAATTGGTCATCGTATCTTTACCCGACAACTCTTTCATCCATCCCGGGTAAAGAAGGGCAGCTGTTGATACCCAATTTTTCCCTATATATTTTTAATATGCAAAATAACTTCAAAATAGCATATATAAGCATGTATAAATGTTTTACTATTTTTTCATAATTTTTAAAAGGTTTAAATTGATTTATTTTCCCCTTTTTATCCATAAAATCTCAATAATTATTTCCAAAATTATTATTCTTGGTAATTCATCTATTGGATTTTTATATTTATGCCAAAATATGGCTAAAATAATTTTTACATATTTTTACAATTTTATTTAGTATTTTTAAAGCTAAATTGCACATAACTGCAATATTAGCCATTTTAAGGTTTAATTGTGTCTTATATTCATAAAATTGAGTCTTGTATCTTTAAATTGTTATTTATGTGTTATAAATCATTTTAGTATTTTCAATTTATTTTTAGAAGCTATTTACTATATTTTATAAATTAAAGAGAAAAAAGTGGCTATTTAAATTTTAGCCCAAATTGGCTTTCAATTTAACCCCAAATCAAACCCAATTCCCCGGCCCAATTCCAATTAAAAACCACTCCTAACACTTTTAGTACCAACCCGAAACCGGATCCCCACCTACCCCTTCTAATCTAAGCCGTTGATCATTGATCATTGATCATTCAGATCAACGGCCACCATTTCCCCTTACCATTTTTAACCCCTAAATGACACCTTACCCTAAATCATTTCTCACCACCCGCCACCCTTGAATCCCTTCCTCTCAAACTCTCTCTGCAACTTCACCTAAACCCTAGCCGCCGCCACCCAAATCCACCCTAATCCCTTTCAATCCCCATCTAATCCATGGACTCCCATGGCGGTTTGAGACGTGTACTCGTCTCCTATGTCTACTGGTTACCTATTTTTATGATTCTATGGACTGATCTCGAAAAGATCTGGTCCAGTCCTTGCTCAACCTCTATCTCTGGTATTTTTTCGGCCACCCATGACCGTTCGAGTCAGATCCATGGCTTTTCCAGCTAGATCGGTAACTTTTCAAAGTCTTTCTCACTTTTCTGGGTTCTCTGAAACCCTAGATTTAAGAGCTTTCCGATTTTCTTTCATATCTATCTTAGATCTGTGCATGTTATGAACATTTTAAGTGTTTTCTCAAAGGTTGTTCGATTTTCTTTCAAAGTGACTCTTCATTTTCAACGATTAGGGTTTTTTCAACCTCTTTTTAAAAGATCTCTTCTCCAATTTCAATGTTATTTTATGGTTTTACTATGTTTGAATGGTTTTCTTATATTTTTTCCTCTACATGGTTCATCGTGTTAAAAACCCTAGGTGTTTTGGTTTTATCCGAGTTCTGAAACTCTCTTTGATTGTTTTACACGCATGCGTGGTTCGATTTAGTTCCTTGTATTTGAATCATCTTCCTTGTTTGACTTATCTGATTTTGAGTTCCTACCTTTCTAACTTGGATAGTTAAAACCCTAAAAAGGTTTTCCTCACTTATTGCTGTGAGTTCTTTACTTGCTTTTGACTTTCTTTACCTATTAGACTGGTTTCTTCACTTTGGCTCTACGTGTGAGCCCTGACTGCTTGACCTTGTTGATTACCATGCTTTAAATAGTCCCTAGCCTATTCATGTCACTTCTGTCTATTTATTTAATTTTCTCCTTTTTTGTCAATATGTTTGACCCTTCATGTCTAATACGCATGTTCATTCCTTGCCAGAGTCATGATTCTTTCTTGATTGATCTTGATTTCCTCAATGTTACGACTGATTGCAAAAGGTTCCCTTATAAACCCTAATTTTTACTCATTTGTTTAAATTGATTGATTCTCTTCCTTTAGTTACTGTGATGTTTTACCTTGAATCCTTTCCCAAAATTATGTATATTTTGTACTTAGACTCAAATATTTACCTTATACTTTTACTACCCCTTTATATGGAAAGAATCAATCTTTCTCAAGCTGATTTCTTTCCTTAATTAACCCTGTTAGTATCCGTTTGAGCAGTAATCCCTTGATTAAAGGGAAATACTTGTGTTAATTGATTCTGATTGTGATTATTTCCATGTCTGTGATAAAACCTTACTAGTTACCTTATTCTCTACTCGTTTTCAAAGATATAAATACCCTACCCTCTTTTCTTTAAATAGACGAACAATTGAGTTCAAAACAACACTCACACACTCAAAACTCTCTCTTTCTTTACTGCTACTTGTGCTACTGCTTTGTCTAGCCGGCTGAAAGCCAAGGCTAGACTATGGAATCCTTCTTGCTTTACCTTTCTACACCTTGCTTTTCTCTACTATTATGTCCTAGTTAATTTTAAAAGTTTCAACTACAACATGTTTCTTTAATTGTTCCAATTTCTATCATTTTTGTCTACGTCTGCCTGTGGTTCTGCAGTCAAGTCACTTTACCAGCATGTTATAATGTCTCCCTTTCCCGTTTAGATTAATGCACTCCCCTATGTATTTTTCAAGGCATACTCTGTCAGTCACTTACTGTGTATTTGCTATCTTATGAATCCCGAACCTCTATCCCCTCCAATGTGTTTGTGTTCTTTTGGTTGGTTTGTGATCATGCAGTATCAACTATTACTGTGTATGTCCAAACCATACCCCTGCTAGGGTCATGTGCTTGCAGACAAGTGTATCCCCAAAATCCCTTGACCCCCCTTTGTATGACTACTGATTCCGTGTAGTTTTGAGTTTTACTACTATAATTGCTTTCAAATCACCTTTGTTACTGATTACTTTCAACCTAGTTTATTTTTAGAAAAAAATCTCTTTCAACATGTGTTCTATACTTCCACTATATTCTTAGAATCTAGGTTCTGCCCCTCTTGTGTGAGCCTTTCCTTGGGACCCTTGAGCTCCCTCTGAACTTGGACACATAAAAGCTGGCCCTTCCACACTGCACTCATTCTGTCTGATCATGCAAATCTGGGTGTGAGCACTGCCCGGGATCCCTTGAGATCCTTAGGGAACTTTGACACACCCAGATATGAGAAAGTCCTTGGAATAATATTGGCATTGAAGTGGTTCATTACATAACTCACAGAGAAAGTCAAGATCTGGCTTCCTTTGGTTGTAATTTCTTATTCTTGCACTTCTTTTGTAATTCAATCACTTGGTTTGTAATAATTTGTAAACAAGTATGGGGTTAGCTAGTGAAAAGGGCTGGAAAATATGCATGTTTTAGCTATCAAAAAGGTAGAAAGTTTGTTACTAGGTTTACATTCCTACTTGCGTAATAGAATCCATGCTTAGGACTCATCTCATGCATTACAGATCATGCTCCTCAGGATTTACACTTACTATTTTCAGCATGTCCATTTCACTATCATATCACTTAGAAATTCCTGCGCTAAATGTGTTAATAACCAGTGTTTCTGCAATCATGTTCCTACTACCATGTACACTTAGAGATCCTATTTTAGGTTAACAAACATATCATCTCTGCATATTCTGGAAATTATGTTTTAAACACTGTAATACTTGAGCATATAGAAATCCTACTTAGGATTCTGCATATACCTCATTCTGCACATTAGATACCATGTCTTTAGGATTTCATTTATATTTGTTTAAGCAGATTTAGGCTAACTATGAACGCATAAAAGGAATAAAACAATTCTTTACTTAGTCTTTACAACCTACTGGCCTTAATTATATGTGCTGAACACCTAGAACAACATGTTTTAGGTAATAATAATAATCTCCAAATGCCTTAATGATTCTAAATAATTACAGATTACTACTTACGCCTAGGCAAGCCTTAGGTAATTACTTAAACAAAAACTGGAATTGCCTTTGTTAATCATCAACTGCTACAACCAGCAGACAGACCTGATTCCGACTTCTTTTCTGAGTTATATAATGAATATGGTTCTGACTCAAACATCCTGCTTTAGGATTTTAAAATTCAGACCTTAATTGTGTTTAAGTCATGCTATTTCTATGCATTATTTCCGGAGGTATACATGAGACTTCTAATTGCTTACATGTTTCCCCTTTAAATGTAGTCCTACATGTTTTTGTATGTCACCTTAGCATTTTTACTTTAAACCTGAGAGTCAGCCTAGAACCTCCTTCTTATAGGAATAAAAGTTCCAAATTCCTCCGGGACTGATAGGAAAGGGACGAGTAACATCATGCAATAGAGGTCGAGACCAATCCTTGCTTTAATACCTTTACGGGGTGGGAAGGGTAGATATGGATATGATGACTAGTAAGCTAATACAATGTGTATCCCCTCTTCTGAGGAGTGTCATACTAGGTATTGTATTGATGTGATCCATATTACAAACAAACCTAGGACCCCTCTTACATTCACAAGCATGTTTAGATTATAACTCTTTTCAAACCTTGACTTTCAGTAATTGTTTTTTATGCTTGTGTATTCAAACTTAAATCCCCTTTTATTTGAGCCTTATCTGTTTAGTTGCTAATTGCACAAATTCACAAAAAACTATCTGGCCGGGAACCACATTAGTGGATCCTAAGGGGTGCCTAACACCTTCCCCTTAGGATAATTTCAAGCCCTTACCCTAATCTCTAGTAATGCAAACTATTATAAGAGTTAATCGCTTTAGGTGCCCTAACACACCTTAAAATCATTAGGTGATGACTCTTCAAATACCCAATTACCAAAAGGAAATGAGTCATTACACCCATGAATGTCGAAACCCGGACTCCTCTTCGCGGAGGGAAAAAGGGGGCGCGACATGCACATATGCGACTCTTCTCTTTTCTTTGCTCCATCTTTTGGCCAATCTCTAGGCTTCACTTTGTGAACATATACAAAATTATGTCAAGCTGTCCCTCTGAGAGTTATTAGCTTTAAGCCATACTATATCATAATTCTTACATCGGCTTATCATTGCGGAGGTCTGCTACCAAATTCCAGCTTACTCTTATTGCTTATTCCATATGTATAAATCTAAGTCCTTTAATGCTTCCTCGTTACTGTTCATCTTAAGAATGACGACCTAATGTCAGCTGAAACTTCTTACGTAAAACCTTGCCACTATGGCTTACATTGCATCGAGGAATATTTGAAGTGATTTCCATAATCGCATTTCATAGTATCTCGATGTGATTCACCTTATGGGGGTATTCTAATCTTGTGTCGTCTGCGAAATCTCTTCTCCTCCTCCTTTGTTTCTTCAAATCATTATTCAATCAAAGGCACAAACATCATCTTTTATCTGTCACAATTACACCCTCATTTCATTACCAGGTTAGTATTCCATTTCTTCTAAATGCTACGTGTCTTAAACTCCTTTGAGTTCTTTCAAGCTATACTGAGCTTTTTATAACTTAAAAAAATCATTAGCTCTTTTGTTTTCCTAGGCTTAATTCCAAGGACTTATCCATTTCTCGTCACCTTCTTACCTGCCCTTTCTTGTCCTTACTCATGTCTTCCTAAAACCTATCTCTTCACCATACTTTAGCTTGCGACCTATACATATCTATTTATACTACTCGCAACCTTCCTTCAACTTGCTTGCACCATAGATTTCCTTGTGTTATTCTGGATCATCAAGCGAGATATCACATCGTCTCTAACTCTTCTTCACTCTCTTTTTATTCACAGAACAACTGCCTAAATGGCAAGGAGAGTATTAAGGTATTCACAATAGCTATAAGTTGTGAAAATGATAAGAACATCAGTCAACATTCAAGGACGAATGTTCCAAGGGGGGAATGATGTTATGCCCCGCAATATTATGTCGATATTATGTCCCGCAGTATAATATTACGATGATGTTATGTCTTGTAGTATTACATTACGATGATGTTACGCCTTGCAGTATTACATTATGATGGTGTTACGCTTCGCAGTATTAAATTACAATGATGTTGTACCCTGTAGTATTGTACGTTGAATTTGTCATAAGGTAATTTGACATCAGTCCAAGGAAAAGATTATTTGGAGATTATAAGAATTATGCTATTTCAAACAAGTGATGAGTAAGTTCGTGAAGGAGAGGGGAAGCAAGTCAAAGAAAATAAATTTTCGTCCAAGTTTGGCATGTTGAGATAAAATTTGGGCCGAGCGTTAATTTCCGATATTTATGGACTAGTACCATACAAAGTATCACATGACCATAATAGTAAGACGTACCAAGTGTGTTAAAAGTGAGTAGTATTTTAAATAATTTGAGAGAATTTCTAATTATGTTGATAATTGGGTAATTGGTTAATTATTAGGTAACGTAGATTAACAAATTAATTAAGTGGATAATTATTGGATAAATATTAACCCCCAATGTGGCAGCCATACAAGACTAATTAAGTGACTCATACAATCACCAAAGAGGTGGCAAATGTGGATGAAGTTGCCAAGATGGATCATGAGACTTAACTATAAACCCCTCTCTTTGAATATTTCTTTATGTAAGGAAAGACTCCCTTGAAGTTAATCTCAAAAATCCAAAAAGAACGATTTCTATGATTATTTTGGTATCAACGGACAGTATTCTTGAAACAAAACAATTGCAACGAGATTTCTTAGCACCATAGCAACGTGAGATATTGCGATTCTAAAGGAGTACGGTCCAACCTTTTCCAAGAATATCATATGGATTTTTTCCTACTCCAAGTATGTTAAGGCCATCCCTTCTTTCTTTTTGGCATAATCCAAGTTATACAGAAGAAACGAGCAAACACACAGTTTTCATAAACGACTCTATTCATAGAAATACTAGGGGTCTCTGTGTTCTTGATTCCCCATGTGACATATTATTATATTTTATGTTTATAGGTCTCAAAATAATACGCAGTTGATAAAGTTTATCCGAAAGGAATATTGATATTATTAACGTATTTTCATGCATTTCATGCATTTATACATATACATTGACCCATGACCAGATGGCGTTATATACACGTATTTATATGTATGTATATATATATGTATATAGGATATGGGAAAAGGTTATGGCGTTATATACGCACCACCACTTGATCAGGTTGTGTCATTTACTCTATATTTCTTTCATGTCTTTTATGTACTTATTTATGTGCCTTACATACTCGGTACATTATTCATACTGACATCCCTTTTTCTTGGGGACGCTACGTTTCATGCCTGTAGGTCCCGATAGACAGGTCGAGAGCCCTCCAAGTAGGCTATCAGCTCAGCAGAAGATGTTGGTGCACTCCATTTGCTTCAGAGTTGCTTGTTTAGTTAGTATGATTTAGACGTGTATTGTTTGGTATGGCGGGACTATGTCCCGACCTTTATGAAAATTATGTATTCTTAGAGGCTTGTAGATAGATGTCATGTACGTAAAAAAATGTATGGCTTTGTCAGCCTATGTTCAGTGCGAGTGGCTATTTTGGTCTTATGGGTCCGTATGTCTTGTGTATAAGTTGGTATCATATGTTGAATTCTACTTATCTCACAGCAGCCTTCCGGCTAAGTTTTCTATGATAGTATGACATGAAAAGATACGTTATGTATGTACTTAGTTGAGTAAGGTACCGGGTGCCCATCGCGGCCCATCGGTTAGGTCGTGACAAATACATACTAAGCCTACTGTGGCCGAGCGCCTATGAACGAGCCTACTATTTCACAACAGATATATATATATAATGAGCCCTATAAGGCCGGAAAACTATTTTACTTACTATATTGAGAGAGTTGAGTCAGTATCAGCATGTGAGCTTATCTTCAGATATTTTTTGACTCCCAGTTACTTTCAGTTATTATATTATCAGTCCAGTTTTAGCTTTCAGTATATAGCCTTACATACTCGGTACATTATTTCATACTGACGTCCCTTTTCTGAGGGCACTGCATTTCATGCATTGCAGGTTCAGACAGACAGACGAGTAGACCTCTTTATTAAGTATTGCCCGAGTTCAGCTTGATCGGTAAGCTTCACGCCTTTTGGAGTTTCTGGGTCTAGAGCTTTATGTACATCTTGTGTAGATATGTATATATGATATAAGTAGGTCGGGGAGCTGTTCTGGTCACAGTATATCCAATAGTAGAGGCTTGTAGACATATCCTATCAGTTAGTATAGTATGTTGGTCTTGTAGGCCTGGTATGTATATTTGGTTGGTTTGTCAGCTGCAATATTTATGACGGCCTTGTTGGCACAACTTTATATTGATATTTAGTCAGCATTCACAGTTTTCTTGCAATATGGCCCATGGCCAAAGTATGACATCACATGGTCAAAGTTGTTTAGTCGCAAGTTGATAGGAAAGGATAGGTGAGGCACCGGGTGCAGGTCCCGCCCCTAGGTTCGAGGCGTGACAAAAGCGGCGCCAGGATGAATAGAGTACCAGGAACTATGGGCCTCCTCTAGAATCAACTCACAAAGTCCATCCACATTAGGCACACAAATACGACCCTGCATCCTCAAAACTCCATCATCTCCAGCTGTAACCTGCTTGGCATCCTCGTGCCGCACCGTATCCCTAAGGAAAAGCAAATGAGGATTATCATACTGCCGATCTCTGATACGCTCAAATAAGGAAGAACGAGCGACTGTGCAAGCTAGTACACGGCTGGGCTCAGAAGCATCCAACCTCATAAAATGATTAGCCAAAGCCTAAACATCCAAAGCAAGCGGTCTCTCACCGACTGGAATATACGCAAGGCTGCACATACTGGCTGACTTCCTACTCAAAGCATCGGCCACTACATTGGCCTTTCTCGGATGATACAAGATGGTGATATCATAGTCTTTCAATAGCTCCAACCACCTCCTTTGCTTCAAATTTAGCTCCTTCTACTTGAACAAGTATTGCAAACTCTTGTGATCCTTGAACACCTCACACGACACGCCATATAAATAATGTCTCCAAATCTTCAGCACGTGAACAATGGCTGCTAACTCCAAATCATGTACTGGATAATTCTTCTCATGGATATTCAACTGTCTCGAAGCATAAGCAATGACCTTGCCATCCTGCATCAACGCCACACCAAGTCCAATACGAGATGCGTCACAATATACTATAAATGGCCCTGAACCTGTAGGCAATACCAACACCGACGTCGTAGTCAAAGCTATCTTAAGCTTCTGAAATCTTGCCTCACACTCATCCGACAACCTGAACTGGGCATCCTTCTGGGTCAACCTGGTCATCGGGGATGTAATAGATGAAAACCCCTCCACAAACCGACGATAATAGCCCCCCAAACCCAAGAAACTCCAGATCTCTATAGCTGATACAGGTCTAGGCCAGTACTTGACTACTTTAATTTTCTTTAGATCCACCTGAATACCCTCTGCTGATACAACGTGACCAAAGAATGCAACTGAACTCAACCAGAACTCACATTTCAAAAACTTAGCATATAACTAATTGTCCCTCAAAGTCTGGAGAATGACTCGAAGATGTTGCTCATGCTCCTCTCAGCTGTGGGAATAGATCAAAATATCATCAATGACGACTATCACGAAGGAATCCAAGTAAGGCTTGAATACTCGGTTCATCAAATCCATGAAAGCTGCTTGGGTATTTGTCAACCCGAATGACATCACTAAGAACTCATAATGCCCGTACAGAGTGCGGAAAGTTGTCTTAAGGACATCGAATGCCCTAATCCTCAACTGATGGTTGCCAGATCTTAAATTGATCTTAGAAAACACTTGGGCTCCCTGAAGCTGGTCAAACAAATCATCAATCCTTGGCAATATATATTTATTCTTGATTGTGACCCTGTTCAACTATCGATAATCTAAACACATCCTCATCGATCCGTCCTTTTTCTTAACAAACAACACCGACGCACCCCAATGAGAGACACTAGTTCTAATAAAGCCTTTATCAAGCAGGTCTTGCAATTGTACTTTCAATTCTTTCAACTCTAGCGGGGCCATACGATATGGCGGGATGGAAATGGGCTGGGTGCCCGGAACCAAATCAATGCAAAAGTCAATATCCCTGTCTGGTGGCATCCCTGACAGGTCTAAAGGAAATACCTCTAGAAACTCACGAACAACAGGCACAAAATCCTTAGAAGGAACCTCGGCACTAGAATCACGAACATACGCCAAATAGGTCAAACATCCCTTCTCAACCATACGCCGAGCCTTCATATATGAGATAACCCTATGGGTGGAATGACCAGGAGTCCCTCTCCACTCTAAACTAGGTAAACCCGGCAAGGGTAAGGTCATAGTCTTGTCATGACAGCCCAAGATAGCGTGGTAAGGTGATAACCAGTCCATCTCCAATATGACATCAAAATCAACCATATCCAAATGTAACATATCCATGTGTGTCTCAAGACCCCCAATCACACCTATACATGCACGATGCACACGATCCACCATAATAGAATCACCCACCAGTTTAGACACATATATATGAGCACTCAAAGAATCATTAGACATGACCAAATATGGGGCAAAACAAGATAACACATAGGAGTATGTAGAACATGGATCAAATAGAACTGAAGCATCTCTGCTACAAACTAGAACAGTACCTGTGATAACTGCATCGGAGGCCTCAATCTCTACCCTGGCTGGAAAAGCATAACATCGGGGTTGGGCCCCACCACTCTGAACTACGTCCCTGGGACCGCCTCTAGCGGCCTAACCTACACCTCTAATACCTCAACCTCCACCTCTAGCACCTCTACCTCCACTTCTAGCACCTCTACCCCAACCGCTAGCTGGCCGAACGGGCAGTGGAACACTCAGTGCCTGAACTATTGCACGAAAACCCTGATGTTGTGACTGAACACCCACTAATATTGGACAAGACCTCCGGATATGACCATACTCACCGCACTCAAAGCATCCACCTGAGTGCTGCGGTTGAGGAAACTGAGACTAACTATGGCGGGTCGGCTGACCATGATGATAGATCTGAAGAGGAGGTGATCTGATAAGAGCTGGCTGTCCTGAAGGAGGTAAATAAGAACCATGTCACACCTCCTTTTTCCTGCATCCTCGGAAGGGAGGGTATAAAGGAGTTTTTTCCAATTTAAGTGACAATCGAAACGAGATTATTTATTTTTAAAATTCAGAGTCGCCACTTGGGATAGTTTATGGTGTCCTAAGTCACCGGTTCAAATCCCGAATCGAGGAAAAGATTGACTCTGTATTACAGTCCGTGAACACAGAAATCCGGATAAGGAATTCTGTTAACCCGGGAGAAGGTGTTAGCCATTCCCGAGTTCCGTGGTTCTAGCACGGTCACTCAACTGTTATAATTGACCTATTATCTGATTTTAGTACATGTTTTAACCTATAGTGCAATTTTGAACTTTTGAGCCGCTTTTATTTAATATTGGAAGATTCAACATTATTTAAAACATGTCTTGAACCACGTTACATAAATGCACCCACAGTCCACGACACATTTTATCTAATGTTGTTGAGATTTTGATTTGGGTCACATAAATGCACACCCGAGTTTAGGAAAGTAATTTTAAAATGGCGCGCTTAAAGCAACTACACACTTTCAACTTTGCGAGGGCCATGGAAATTCAACTAAATGACACGCCTCGATTTCTAAGGATTCAAGTATTAATTAAGCGAGAGCCATGCATTTTAAGATTTTATTTGGCATGGCGCACCTCAATTAAGGAGGGCTTTATTATTCGAAATTGTTATAATCGGGTTATATGAAATGCACCCCCGAATTTGAATTTATGTATCGTGACTATACCACAGAGACCGTACCCATGGACATAAGTTTACGACTTATCATCACAATCATGGAATATTACTTCAGGTTGCAAGCACACTAGTTGTTACACTAATCATTGAATTCCAACATATTCTCTCGTCTCTCTATCTGCTAAATTGTCAATTTCAAAATTCCTTCCCCATTTTCAATTTGACATTCCACAGCCCATTAAATTGTTTAGATAATCAATAATATCTACCTTTAAGCTCAAATAACAGAATATACATTCAATTTGATTAACTAAAATCAACATCACACTAAGGCAAAATTTACTCTATTCAATAGTCAAGCATCAATGAACTCACAGAATCATATCAGACAAAACATCATATATAAGCTTTAAAGGAAAAAAGACTAGAGAAGAATTTTGACCTCAGTTTGCTATGTAAACTCGAATCAAACAGATCTGACCTCGACAGGTTACGGACTGACCGAACCTCGTCGGAGAAACTCAAATCTCGCCGACAAACTCAAACTCTATTCGACCCATAGAACACCGAAACTCAAAGAGCTGACCGGACTTTTAAGAAAGAAAAAGAGCCTCTGCTGGTGGGTGATTAATGCATTTCAGATATGCGGTGTTTAAAGGCATAAAAAATGGAATAAGATTGAGCTTTTCTTATTGAAAATATCTTATCTTACAGCCGCAACTTTTAATATTTTACAGACGAAATTTTAAACTCTAATCTACGCGATCAACGAGTAGTAGCTTCGAAATGGCTTGAAGCCTAAAATTGCTGCCGTAGCTCGAGCTGAAAAGAACCTCAAACAATTTTTAATTAGCGACCTCAACCTACAAGAACGAAAGCAGTGAGCAAAGGTGGAGCTAATGCCCTTTTATTGTGTTGGATTTTAGGGATTTCATGGCTGTTGTAGAGGTATTTTCATGGAAATTTTGTGGTATTGGAAGTAGAAGAAGAGGGACGCTCCTGTGCCCTCTCCGTTGCCCTCAACTCTGTTTTTTCCCCTCTCTTTGTACCTCTAGCTCTAGGTCTTATGTGTATTTGTGTGTATTTTGCTAATTAGTGCCTAGGTCTTTTGTGTTAAGTCCTTAGGGTATTTTTATTTATTTTTTTGTTCCAAAGAAGATTCTAGAAGGGTCCCTAGGATTAACTTAATGGGTCTTGGATATTGAGCTTAAAGAATGGGCGATGGGCCTTTATGACTAGCTATATTTAAAATTAGCTGAATTAACTAAAAGTATTATAAAAAATAATAATTAACTCTACTTAAGCAAAAATAATTATTAAAATAAGACTGACCATTAAAACAAAACTATTTTTTGGTATTTTTTAAGACTAAAAATGACCACAAAACATTAATGAGCCTATTTTTTGTAATTTTTGTTATCTTATAATAAAATAAAAGTAAAAGAGTAAAAATGAGTTGAAATAGCTATATTATGCCTAAATTAAATATTTACGTGCTAAAATATGAAATATTTTGGGGAGTGTCAAAAATCACATGTCTACAGCTGCCCCTCTTTGACTGAAAACGCGAAAAGTATTCAGACAAAAAATGACTAGACAGATTTTTTGACCCGACCCTAATTTAAGGAGACCAAAAAAAGGAGTATGTGATCGAGCCTTACTATTTGAGCTGCCTACATATCCTTGGCTATAAAGGAATCAGGCCACGTGTAGTTCAGAAGTGAATGAGGTAATGGAGTACCGAGGTGGAGAGCTGGCCGAGGTGTCGTTCCGCTGAGGTTCCGGTCTGCGGTCCCGTTATTACATCAAAAGCAAAAATAAAAAAAGACTAACTAAGTCTATCAGCTACGAGTTACAAGATTCCTATCTATGAGTCTTATGAAGCTTGATCTTGAGTCTTGGTTGGTTCTTCATGCGGACTCTGATCTGAATCTTTATGCTTGTTAGCTGCAGATGTTGGTTCAATCTTCTTCAACTTTTCAAACCAAAATGGGACATGCAGAGCTTGTGACCTCAGCCCTGTCTTGAGCAGCTCACATCTTTCATTAACTTCTGCATTTGGATTCACTTATTGTCTTTCTTTTTGTTTTTTTTTTGTTCTGGATTGTGACTAACTTGTGTTGATCATCTTGGACTGCTTACTCGCATTCTTGACCCGAGCTTCTTTTGTTTCTGACCTATATTGCATTCTGAATTGAATTCTCTTATTTTCCAGGCGGGCGCCTGATTGCTGAACTTGAACCGTCTTCTCTTGTTACTTGACACTGTTTTCCCTTGCACCTTGAACCATTTTCCTTTGAAACTTGAACTGTGTTCCTTCGAAACTGCTTTCCCTTGAAAATCGAGTTGTTTTCCTCCGAAACTGCTTTCCCTTGGAACTTGAGTTGTCTTCCCTTATTCTCCAGGTGGGCGCCTGATTACAACAAAACAGACAAAACAAAAGAAATTTTTTCTGCCCCAGTTTGTACTAGGAAGATTTGTGAGTTGTTGGCAAAATTGTAAACCACTTGTACTATTGATGAAATGATGAGAGTAAACTAAATAATAGACTATGAAAACTATAAACTAGGTTTGACTAAAGTAAAAACTGACCTATTCTCCAGGCGGGCCCCCCTGATTTCAGGAAAACTAAACATTGATAATCGTAAGAAAACTAAAAAATATGACCCCCCCCCTTTTTTCAAATTCAGACTTCCTTTTTTTTCAAAATATCCTAGGAGAAAATTTGTCAGACTAGGTTTTCTATCTTAGGAGAAAGATTCATCAGACTAAGACATTAATCCTAGGAGAAAGATTCATCCAACTAAGACGTTTATCCTAGGAGAAAATTCAGCAGACTAAGATTTTGATCCTAGGAGAAAATTCATCAGACTAGGTTTTCTATTTTAGGAGAAAAATTCATCAGACTAAGACATCTATCCTAGGAGAAAATTCATCAGACTAGGTAACTTTTGGTATCTTAGGAGAAAGATTTATCATACTAAGATTTTGATCCTAGGAGAAAGTTCATCAGACTAAGATTTCGATCCTAGGAGAAAGTTCATCAGACTAGGTCTTCTATCTTAGGAGAAAGATTTATCAGACTAAGATTTTGATCCTAGGTGAAAATTCATCAGACTAGGTCTTTTTTTTGGTATTTTAGGAGAAAGATTCATCAGACTAAGATTTTTATCCTAGGAGAAAGTTCATCATACTAGGTCTTCTATCTTAGGAGGAAAATTCATCAGACTAAGATTTTTATTGGAAAGAAAATCCATCAAACTAGGACATATTACCCTAGGAGGAAAATGTAAAGAGCAATGGCATGACTTTATGCATATTAACAAGACAAATAAAGGCAAAAATTTGAGAAACTTTCCTTCGTCGGCTCTTCTCTTCTTTTCTTTGTCTTTTTTTTTTGCTTTTTTTTTCTCTTTTCTTTTCCCTTCTTTTTTTTTCTCTTTTCTCTTTTTTTTTGGAACCTCTTTCCTTGCACTGCTTTGTTCTTGTTTCAAACAAAGAATTTTTTTCAGTTTTGAAAGTGATGGTCGGTTTGTGGCCTTGAGTCTTGAACAGCTTGGCTTTTGCTCGATCAGCCTGAGTCGGTCTCAAGAGACTTTTGTTCTGCACCAACTCTGATTGTTTCATATCCAGTACCGTTTGTATTTGCAGCTCAAACAACCTTATCCCAATTGGAGATCTTTGCTTAGGTGACCTTTCTGATATCTTGAATGACTTCCTATTTTTGAACAATTTGTCTGTCAAAAAGAATCAGCAGTTATCTTTACTTGCGCCAAGTAGGCTGACAAGAGTCTTTTGGAGGAGCCGTTGTATTAATCCTCAAGGCACATTGACAGTAGCAACCGAGTGTGCCGGCCAAATTTACTTTGTGCAACTGAAAAGCTGGTAGCAGATTTTAAAATCTTTTCTTGCTTGTTTTGACAAGGATTGACTCAGAGTGGAGGACACAAATGATGCAAAGAAATAATATTAACAAGAAATGTCCCTGTCGGGAAGAATAGAAGGAAGTTTTTTTTTTTCTTTTTTTTCAATAACTTGCCTTAATGATCATGACATGCATTTTGGACTTAACGACCGATCTATCAAACTAATTTAATCTTCCATTTTACCATTCTTATGACCTTCGAAGTTGGGCTTGTTCGTGCCAATTCTTTGCATCAGCTTCATGACTCACTTTCGACTAGTGGTGCCCCGAGGGGTTTTCACCAACAAGTCTCTCTCATTTATTCATCTCTGCTTACTGTCGCCTTACAGTGCCCGTGAGGGTTTTCACTAGTAAGACTCTCTCATTCTTTTTCTATTTCTTTTGCTTTCTTGTGTAAACAACTTGACAGTGTTCTATGTCGCATGACAACTGTTGCTCATTGGATGCTTCTCTTGGCATTCTTGAAGGCATATCGGGAGGTCTTTATTTGGAAGGATTTTGGATAGGGTTGGAAAGAAGGGTCGGCATGAAGGTTCAAAGTAGGCTCAAAATGAAAGGTTTTAGACTTACAACTCTTGGAATCGACTATTTCAAAAGTGAAATAAAATCTTTGCCCCAGTTCAGAGACTGGGGATTTTTGGATTTTTTCTATTTTTTCTTTTTCTTCTAAATTCTTATTTAGTTGGACAGAACCGTGAGGCTGCCTACGTATCCTTTTTTAAGGAATCAGGTCGAACGTAGTTCAAACATCTGACCCAACTAATTTTTTTCATTTTTCTTTCTATTGTTTTTTTTCTTTTCTTTTCTCTTTCTTTTTCTTTTTGTTTTCAAAACAAGTTGCCCCAACTCCTATTTTTAGGACATAGACCTTTGACAAATCTTTTCTTCTTCATCATCTTTCTTTTTCACTTGAACTTCTTAAGAATTTCCCCAGTTTGTACTATTGGGACATAGACTCTCTCTCTTTCTCTTTTTTTTTTCTTTTTTTTTTTTGTATAATTTTTTTGACTCTTGACTCTAAACTTGATTTCAAAAGAGGGTAGTCAAAGAAAAATAACATAGGCTCAAAAAGGCGTAGCGAAGGATATAAAGTGTTTGATAGCAGAAAGAGGGCTTCACAACCTCGAGATTGCCAAACGTAGTATCTTTCGTGATCACAACATTGACGAACATGTTTGTCCTCTTGGTTTGTCATGGTCACAAGACACTTTCCATCCCTTAATGTCAAAATTTCTAACAAACTTCAATTGATTAAACATCTTCAAGCCCGATCTTCACAATGATTTGAAGGTGAATTTTACTCGACCTTAATTCCAAAGTATTTCAACTCTTTATTCATTCTCAAAAATGCCTTTTCCTCAGTTGTCCAATTCAAACTTAAATCAATTTTCTAAGATCTGGCCAAATATTCTGCATGCATGTCATGTCATTAAAACTAGCGGGAAAAGAACTAAGCATGGAATGACACAAAAGGAAAACTGTATTTCATTGAGTAAACAACAAGACAAACAACTTAAAATCCAAGTTACAACCCTAAATAACCCGGCTAATGAAAATAGCAACAGAACAGAAAGACAAGACTCACACAAACAGAATGGAGGGATAGAAGGATATGACTAAATAAAACAAATAAAATCTAGATCACAACCCTGAAATAACCCAAATAATAGAAAAAATATCAAAACAAGCTACCAATATTCCTTCCTAGTGAGGAGGGAATGACTTTTCAATTGCTAGGCTTGACATTTAGCCACATATTTGCTCATCAAAATCAGCAGAGCCTTCTCCAATTTCAAAATTATTAACTTCAGTTAGCAAATTCCCGAGAGGATTCTCATACTCCATGTCACCACGCATCATCCCCACAAAGTATGCATCATCATGTGCAGGTAAAGGATTCTGCGCGATATTCTGCGTGTCACTCTCTTGGATCACAATAAGGTTTTCCTGGATCATCCTTTCTATTTCTCTTTTCAAATTCCGACAGCATACAACATTGTGCCCGTGGGCATTAGAATGGTATTCACACCTTTTAGAAGGGTCAACGCTTCTTGCACATAGGTCCACATAATTGGAGGAGTAGGTGCAATCATGTCATAATGCTTTAACTTCTCAAATAAGCTTGCATAGGACTCTCCTATTGGTGTAAAATTATCTTTCAACCTTTGTTCCCCTTTATACCTCCTGAAAATTTTGTGGAGGCTGTTGGAGATTTCGTGATGCTCATGGTCACCTTCTGGGGTGTTTTGGTGGCTGAGGTGGATAATACTGCTTAGAGGAGTCACGGAAAACATGAGGAGGCTGCTCATGCCTTCGAGATGTTCTCCTGGGACCTCTTATCGACCCTGATGTCATCATGATTTCTTCAACCTTCTCATTTGTGTCACTAAAATTATCAGACTCAACTCGGACAGCCTGAGTTGCGGCTTTAAAAACTGCTTGACTTATAATTTTGCCTGTCTTAAGACCATTCTCTACCATTTCTCCCATTTTGATTGCTTCCGAGAAGGATTTGCCCACTGCGGACATCATGTTTTGAAAATAATCTGGCTCTTGAGCATGAAGTAAGACAGTGATTAGCTCGTGGTCGTCCATGGGTGGCTTAACTCTAGCTGCTTGCTCTCTCCATTTAATGGCATATTCCCTGAAACTTTCAGTTGGTTTCTTCTTCAAGTTTGAAAGGGAATTGCGGTCTGGGGCAATTTCAATGTTGTATTGGAACTTTTTGACAAAGGCCTGTGCCATGTCATCCCAGACATACCAGCGAGATGTGTCTTGATCCAAAAACCATTCGGATGCTACTCTCATAAGGCTTTCCCCAAAATAAGTCATCAATAATTCTTCCTTTCTTCCCGCACATCTCAGTTGATTGCAATACCTTTTCAGGTGGGCTATGGGGTCTCCATGTCCATCATACTTTTCAAATTTGGGAGTCTTGAAACCAGGCGGCAAGTGGACATCGGGAAACATACATAGATCTTTGAAGGCAACACTCTTTTGACCTGCCAACCCTTGCATGTTTTTCAACCGTTGTTCTAAGCTTTTCACTCTTTGAGTCATTTCTTCTTGTACCATCTTTTGGGCAGGCTTCTCAATGTTTGTAGGAAGATCAAACGAGTACGAGTGGTACTCAGGAGAGTGGTATTGCTCTTGCTGTGTAACAAATTGTGACTCATGATGAGGCTGTCCTTGACCACTGACCCATGCTTGACACATTTCGGTCATTTGCTATTTCAGTATTCTATTTTTCTCAAACACAGTAGACTCTTGTTGAACCCTCTGACCCTGAGTCTCTTGAGCACTTGTAAAAGCTTCGATGTGAGTTATCATTTTTCCTTGGATCTTGTGTTTCCAGCTTACAACAAACCGACCACCTCAACTTTCTTCACAATTCAAAACAAAACATGTTAGAATGGACTCAGTCAGTCCTTATTATTATTAATATTTTTTCATTTCTTTATTTTTTTTTCATTTCTTTTTTTAATGGTGATCGAACCTGATTTGGGTTGCATACGTATCATGTGGGAACATGATCAGATCTTGCGTAGTTCGGGAAGATCATGAATAAAGTAAATAAACTGATTTTTTTTGAATTTTTTATTTTATTTTTTCGAAAGAAAGACTTATAAAGAAGAAAGGGAATATTTTTGGATTTTGTTTTTTCTTCAGCATTTTTGCAAAGAAAGACTTCTAAAGAAGAAAGATTTTTTTTTTCCTGGAATTTCGAAAGAAAAACTTCTAAAGAAGAAGGAAATATTTTTGGAATTTTATTTTGAATTTATGAAATAAATGCTTCTAAAAAAGAAAATATTTTTGAATTTTAAATTTTCTTTTTCATTTTTGAAAGAAGAATGAAAGTATTTTTAAATTTTGAGAAGAAATTAAAAGAAAATATTTTTATATTTTTTTAAAATTGGGGTCAAAAGAAAGACTTTATAAATAAGTAATGGAAAATATTTTTGGATATTTTTAAAAAATTTGTGGGCCGGAACCGATGAGGTTTCCTACGTTTCTCACATCCGGTGAGAATGAGACCCGCGTAGTTCGCCCAATTTTGACGGAATAGAAAAAACATGACTTATTTTGAAATAACTTTTTTTTCAAAAAATCGGCAGAGTTTCAGGATATTGCAAATACCTACCTCTCACTCTTGATTTTTTTTTCTTTTTTTTTCGATTTTGATTTTTTTTCTTTTTTTTTTCATTTTCTTTCCCTATTCTAGAAGCCAATCAACATGCAAGCCGAAACAGACAGATACACAAGTAGCACATAAGATGCATCAGGATGGTCTTTTAATTTGGGTACTCCTGTCCGAGACGGACCCAACCCTTGTGTTGAGTCCCTAAAGTCAAATGCACGTGATGCAAACAAGCTTTCCTACTAGGGATCCGTCATGAAGCTACGTTATTAAAGGTTTAAAACATAGGTGTATTGTTCTAGACCTGACTTACCTGAGCGGACAGCTCGAGCCGGGGGGCGGGGGGACAGCGTAACAGCTGATTTAGAAGACTTAGAGAGAAGAGGGTTTTCGTAATAGTTTATATACAGTTCAAGCAACCCTAAAGCAGTAAAAAGCGGCATTTAGCACATTAGGCTCAAACACGCAAAAATCAAATAATAGATAAAAGTCAAGTATAACAGTTATTCTAAGCTCGAATTCTGAACTATGAACCAGAAATTATGGGTTCTTATCCCTAGCAGAGTCGCCAGACTGTCACACCTCCTTTTTCCTGCACCCCCGGAAGGGAGGGTATAAAGGAGTTTTTTCCAATTTAAGTGACAATCGAAACAGGATTATTTATTTTTAAAATTAAGAGTCTCCACTTGGGATAGTTTATGGTGTCCCAAGTCACCGGTTCAAATCCCGAATCGAGGAAAAGATTGACTCTGGATTACAGTTCGCGAGCACAGGAATCCGGGTAAGGAATTCTGTTAACCCGGGAGAATGTGTTAGGCATTCCCGAGTTTCGTGATTCTAGCACGGTCGCTCAACTGTTATAATTGGCCTATTATATGATTTTATGACATATTTTAACCTATGGTGCAATTTTGAACTTTTGAGCCGCTTTTATTTACATATTTTTAGGAAGATTCAACACTATTTAAAACATGTCTTGAACCATGTCACATAAATGCACCCACGGTCCACGACACATTTTATCTAACGTTGTTGAGATTTGGATTTGGGTCACATAAATGCATACTCGAGTTTAGGAAAGTAATTTTAAAATGGCGCACTTAAAGCAACTACACACTTTCAACTTTGCGAGGGCCATGGAAATTCAACTAAATGACACGCCTCGATTTCTAAGGATTCAAGTATTAATTAAGCGAGAGCCATGCATTTTAAGATTTTATTTGGCATGGCGCACCTCAATTAAGGAGGGCTTTATTATTCGAAATTGTTATAATCGGGTTATATGAAATGCACCCCCGAATTTGGATTTATGTATCGTGACTATACCATAGAGACCGTACCCATGGACATAAGTTTACGACTTATCATCACAATCATGGAATATTACTTCAGGTTGCAAGCACACTAGCTGTTACACTAATCATTGAATTCCAACATATTCTCTCGTCTCTCTATCTGCTAAATTGTCAATTTCAAAATTCCTTCCCCATTTTCAATTTGACATTCCACAGCCCATTAAATTGTTTAGATAATCAATATTATCTACCTTTAAGCTCAAATAACAGAATATACATTCAATTTGATTAACTAAAATCAACATCACACTAAGGCAAAATTTACTCTATTCAATAGTCAAGCATCAATGAACTCACAGAATCATATCAGACAAAACATCATATATAAGCTTTAAAGGAAAAAAGACTAGAGAAGAATTTTGACCTCAGTTTGCTATGTAAACTCGAATCAAACAGATCTGACCTCGACAGGCGACGGACTGACCGAACCTCGTCGGAGAAACTCAAATCTCGCCGACAAACTCAAACTCTATTCGACCCATAGAACACCGAAACTCAAAGAGCTGACCGGACTTTTAAGAAAGAAAAAGAGCCTCTGCTGGTGGGTGATTAATGCATTTCAGATATGCGGTGTTTAAAGGCATAAACAATGGAATAAGATTGAGCTTTTCTTATTGAAAATATCTTATCTTACAGCCGCAACTTTTAATATTTTACAGACGAAATTTTAAACTCTAATCTACGCGATCAACGAGTAGTAGCTTCGAAATGGCTTGAAGCCTGAAATTGCTACCGTAGCTCGAGCTGAAAAGAACCTCAAACAATTTTTAATTAGCGACCTCAACCTACAAGAACGAAAGCAGTGAGCAAAGGTGGAGCTAATGCCCTTTTATTGTGTTGGATTTTAGGGATTTCATGGCTGTTGTAGAGGTATTTTCATGGAAGTTTTGTGGTATTGGAAGTAGAAGAAGAGGGACGCTCCTGTGCCCTCTCCGTTGCCCTCAACTCTGTTTTTTCCCCTCTCTTTGTACCTCTAGCTCTAGGTCTTATGTGTATTTGTGTGTATTTTTCTAATTAGTCCCTAGGTCTTTTGTGTTAAGTCCTTAGGGTATTTTTATTTATTTTTTTGTTCCAAAGAAGATTCTAGAAGAGTCCCTAGGATTAACTTAATGGGTCTTGGATATTGAGCTTAAAGAATGGGCGATGGGCCTTTATGACTAGCTATATTTAAAATATGCTGAATTAACGAAAAGTATTATAAAAAATACTAATTAGCTCTACTTAAGCAAAAATAATTATTAAAATAAGACTGACCATTAAAACAAAACTATTTTTTGGTATTTTTTAAGACTAAAAATGACCACAAAACATTAATGAGCCTATTTTTTGTAATTTTCGTTATCTTATAATAAAATAAAAGTAAAAGAGTAAAAATGAGTTAAAATAGCTATATTATGCCTAAATTAAATATTTACGTGCTAAAATATGAAAAATTTTGGGGAGTGTCAAAAATCACATGTCTACAGCTGCCCCTCTTTGACTGGAAACGCGAAAAGTATTCAGACAAAAAATGACTAGACAGATTTTTTGACCCGACCCTAATTTAAGGAGACCAAAAAAAGGAGTATGTGATCGAGCCTTACTATTTGAGTTTCCTACATATCCTTGGCTATAAAGGAATCAGGCCACGTGTAGTTCAGAAGTGAATGAGGTAATGGAGTACCGAGGTGGAGAGCTGGCCGAGGTAACGTTCCGCTGAGGTTCCGGTCTGCGGTCCCGTTATTACATCAAAAGCAAAAATAAAAAAAGACTAACTAAGTCTACCAGCTACGAGTTACAAGATTCCTATCTATGAGTCTTATGATGCTTGATCTTGAGTCTTGGTTGGTTCTTCATACGGACTCTGATCTGAATCTTTATGCTTGTTAGCCGCAGATGTTGGTTCAATCTTCTTCAACTTTTCAAACCAAAATGGGACATGCAGAGCTTGTGACCTCAGCCCTGTCTTGAGCAGCTCACATCTTTCATTAACTTCTGCATTTGGATTCACTTATTGTCTTTCATTTTGTTTTTTTTTGTTCTGGATTGTGACTAACTTGTGTTGATCATCTTGGACTGCTGACTCGCATTCTTGACCCGAGCTTCTTTTGTTTCTGACCTATATTGCATTCTGAATTGAATTCTCTTATTTTCCAGGCGGGCGCCTGATTGCTGAACTTGAACCGTCTTCTCTTGTTACTTGACACTGCTTTCCCTTGCACCTTGAACCATTTTCCTTTGAAACTTGAACTATCTTCCTTCGAAACTGCTTTCCCTTGAAACTCGAGTTGTTTTCCTCCGAAACTGCTTTCCCTTGGAACTTGAGTTGTCTTCCCTTATTCTCCAGGTGGACGCCTGATTACAACAAAACAGACAAAACAAAAGAAATTTTTTCTGCCCCAGTTTGTACTAGGAAGATTTGTGAGTTGTTGGCAAAATTGTAAACCACTTGTACTATTGATGAAATGATGAGAGTAAACTAAAGAATAGACTATGAAAACTATAAACTAAGTTTGACTAAAGTAAAAACTGACCTATTCTCCAGGCGGGCCCCCCTGATTTCAAGAAAACTAAACATTGATAATCTTAAGAAAACTAAAAAATATGACCCCCCCCCTTTTTTCAAATTCAGACTTCCTTTTTTTTCAAAATATCCTAGGAGAAAATTTGTCAGACTAGGTTTTCTATCTTAGGAGAAAGATTCATCAGACTAAGACATTAATCCTAGGAGAAAGATTCATCGGACTAAGACGTTTATCCTTGGAGAAAATTCAGCAGACTAAGATTTTGATCCTAGGAGAAAATTCATCAGACTAGGTTTTCTATTTTAGGAGAAAAATTCATCAGACTAAGACATCATCCTAGGAGAAAATTCATCAAACTAGGTAACTTTTGGTATCTTGGGAGAAAGATTTATCATACTAAGATTTTGATCCTAGGAGAAAGTTCATCAGACTAAGATTTTGATCCTAGGAGAAAGTTCATCAGACTAGGTCTTCTATCTTAGGAGAAAGATTCATCAGACTAAGATTTTGATCCTAGGTGAAAATTCATCAGACTAGGTCTTTTTTTTGGTATTTTAGGAGAAAAATTCATCAGACTAAGATTTTTATCCTAGGAGAAAGTTCATCAGACTAGGTCTTCTATCTTAGGAGAAAAATTCATCAGACTAAGATTTTTATTGGAAAGAAAATCCATCAAACTAAGACATATTACCCTAGGAGGAAAATGTAAAGAGCAATGGCATGACTTTATGCATATTAACAAGACAAATAAAGGCAAAAATTTGAGAAACTTTCCTTCGTCGGCTCTTCTCTTCTTTTCTTTGTCTTTTTTTTTTTGCTTTTTTTTTTCTCTTTTCTTTTCCCTTCTTTTTTTTTCTCTTTTCTTTTTTTTTTGGAACCTCTTTCCTTGCACTGCTTTGTTCTTGTTTCAAACAAAGAATTTTTTTCAGTTTTGAAAGTGATGGTCGGTTTGTGGCCTTGAGTCTTGAACAGCTTGGCTTTTGCTCGATCAGCCTGAGTCGGTCTCAAGAGACTTTTGTTCTGCACCAACTCTGATTGTTTCATATCCAGTACCGTTTGTATTTGCAGCTCAAACAGCCTTATCCCAATTGGAGATCTTTGCTTAGGTGACCTTTCTGATATCTTGAATGACTTCCTACTTTTGAACAATTTGTCTGTCAAAAAGAACCAGCAGTTATCTTTACTTGCGCCAAGTAGGCTGACAAGAGTCTTTTGGAGGAGCCGTTGTATGAATCCTCAAGGCACATTGACAGTAGCAACCGAGTGTGCCGGCCAAATTTACTTTGTGCAACTGAAAAGCTGGTAGCAGATTTTAAAATCTTTTCTTGCTTGTTTTGACAAGGATTGACTCAGAGTGGAGGACACAAATGATGCAAAGAAATAATATTAACAAGAAATGTCCCTGTCGGGAAGGATAGAAGGAAGTTTTTTTTTTCTTTTTTTTCAATAACTTGCCTTAATGATCATGACATGCATTTGGGACTTAACGACCGATCTATCAAACTAATTTAATCTTCCATTTTACCATTCTTATGACCTTCGAAGTTGGGCTTGTTCGTGCCAATTCTTTGCATCAGCTTCATGACTCACTTTCGACTAGTGGTGCCCCGAGGGGTTTTCACCAACAAGTCTCTCTCATTTATTCATCTCTGCTTACCGTCGCCTTACAGTGCCCGTGAGGGTTTTCACTAGTAAGACTCTCTCATTCTTTTTCTATTTCTTTTGCTTTCTTGTGTAAACAACTTGACAGTGTTCTATGTCGCGTGACAACTGTTGCTCATTGCATGTTTCTCTTGACATTCTTGAAGGCATATCGGGAGGTCTTTATTTGGAAGGATTTTGGATAGGGTTGGAAAGAAGGGTCGGCATGAAGGTTCAAAGTAGGCTCAAAATGAAAGGTTTTAGACTTACAACTCTTGGAATCGACTATTTCAAAAGTGAAATAAAATCTTTGCCCCAGTTCAGAGACTGGGGATTTTTGGATTTTTTCTATTTTTTCTTTTTCTTCTAAATTCTTATTTAGTTGGACAGAACCGTGAGGCTGCCTACGTATCCTTTTTAAGAAATCAGGTCGAACGTAGTTCAAACATCTGACCCAACTAATTTTTTTCATTTTTCTTTCTGTTGTTTTTTTTCTTTTCTTTTCTCTTTCTTTTTCTTTTTGTTTTCAAAACAAGTTGCCCCAGCTCCTATTTTTAGGGCATAGACCTTTGATAAATCTTTTCTTCTTCATCATCTTTCTTTTTCACTTGAACTTCTTAAGAATTGCCCCAGTTTGTACTATTGGGACATAGACTCTCTCTCTTTCTCTTTTTTTTTCTTTTTCTTTTTCTTTTTTTTTTGTATATTTTTTTTGACTCTTGACTCTAAACTTGATTTCAAAAGAGGGTAGTCAAAGAAAAATAACATAGGCTCAAAAAGGCGTAGCGAAGGATATAAAGTGTTTGGATAGCAGAAAGAGGGCTTCACATCCTCGAGAATGCCAAACGTAGTATCTTTCGTGATCACAACATTGACGAACATGTCTGTCCTCTTGGTTTGTCATGGTCACAAGACACTTTCCATTCCTTAATGTCAAAATTTCTAACAAACTTCAATGGATTAAACATCTTCAAGCCCGATCTTCACAATGATTTGAAGGTGAATTTTACTCGACCTTAATTCCAAAGTATTTCAACTCTTTATTCATTCTCAAAAATGCCTTTTCCTCAGTTGTCCAATTCAAACTTAAATCAATTTTCTAAGATCTGGCCAAAAATTCTGCATGCATGTCATGTCATTAAAACTAGCGGGAAAAGAACTAAGCATGGAATGACACAAAAGGAAAAATTGTATTTCATTGAGTAAACAACAAGACAAACAACTTAAAATCCAAGTTATAACCCTAAATAACCCGGCTAATGAAAATAGCAACAGAACAGAAAGACAAGACTCACACAAATAGAATGGAGGGATAGAAGGATTTGACTAAATAAAACAAATAAAATCTAGATCACAACCCTGAAATAACCCAGATAATAGAAAAAATATCAAAACAAGTTACCAATATTCCTTCCTAGTGAGGAGGGAATGACTTTTCAATTGCTAGGCTTGACATTTAGCCACATATTTGCTCATCAAAATCAGCAGAGCCTTCTCCAATTTCAAAATTATTAACTTCAGTTAGCAAATTCCCGAGAGGATTATCATACTCCATGTCACCACGCATCATCCCCACAAAGTATGCATCATCATGTGCAGGTAAAGGATTCTGCGCGATATTCTGCGTGTCCCTCTCTTGGATCACAATCAGGTTTTCCTGGATCATCCTTTCTATTTCTCTTTTCAAATTCCGACAGCATACAACATTGTGCCCCTGGGCATTGGAATGGTATTCACACCTTTTAGAAGGGTCAACGCTTCTTGCACATGGGTCCACATAATTGGAGGAGTAGGTGCAATCATGTCATAATGCTTTAACTTCTCAAATAAGCTTGCATAGGACTCTCCTATTGGTGTAAAATTATCTTTCAACCTTTGTTCCCCTTTATACCTCCTGAAAATTTTGTGGAGGCTGTTGGAGATTTCGTGATGCTCATGGTCACCTTCTGGGGTGTTTTGGTGGCTGGACAACATACTAAGGTGGAGCGACAGAGTATTGAGGGTTCTGAGGTGGATAATACTGCTTAGAGGAGTCAGGAAAACATGAGGAGGCTGCTCATGCCTTCGAGATGTTCTCCTGGAACCTCTTATCGACCCTGATGTCATCATGATTTCTTCAACCTTCTCATTTGTGTCACTAAAATTATCAGACTCAACTCGGACAGCCTGATTTGCTGCTTTAAAAACTGCTTGACTTATAATTTTCCCTGTCTTAAGACCATTTCTCCCATTTTGATTGCTTCCGAGAAGGATTTGCCCACTGCGGACATCATGTTTTGAAAATAATCTGGCTCTTGAGCATGAAGTAAGACAGTGATTAGCTCGTGGTCGTCCATGGGTGGCTTAACTCTAGCTGCTTGCTCTCTCCATTTAATGGCATATTCCCTGAAACTTTCAGTTGGTTTCTTCTTCAAGTTTGAAAGGGAATTGCGGTCTGGGGCAATTTCAATGTTGTATTGGAACTTTTTGACAAAGGCCTGTGCCATGTCATCCCAGACATACCACCGAGATGTGTCTTGATCCAAAATCCATTCGGATGCTACTCTCATAAGGCTTTCCCCAAAATAAGTCATCAACAATTCTTCCTTTCTTCCCGCACATCTCAGTTGATTGCAATACCTTTTCAGGTGGGCTATGGGGTCTCCATGTCCATCATACTTTTCAAATTTGGGAGTCTTGAAACCAGGCGGCAAGTGGACATTGGGAAACATACATAGATCTTTGAAGGCAACACTCTTTTGACCTGTCAACCCTTGCATGTTTTTCAACCGTTGTTCTAAGCTTTTCACTCTTTGGGTCATTTCTTCCTGTACCATCTTTTGGGCAGGCTTCTCAATGTTTGTAGGAAGATCAAACGAGTACGAGTGATACTCAGGAGAGTGGTATTGCTCTTGCTGTGTAACAAATTGTGACTCATGATGAGGCTGTCCTTGACCACTGGCCCATGCTTGACACATTTCGGTCATTTGCTATTTCAGTATTCTATTTTTCTCAAACACAGTAGACTCTTGTTGAACCCTCTGACCCTGAGTCTCTTGAGCACTTGTAAAAGCTTCGATGTCAGTTATCATTTTTCCTTGGATCTTGTGTTTCCAGCTTACCACAAACCGACCACCTCAACTTTCTTCACAATTCAAAACAAAACATGTTAGAATGGACTTAGTCAGTCCTTATTATTATTAATATTTTTTCATTTCTTTATTTTTTTTTCATTTCTTTTTTTAATGGTGATCGAACCTGATTTGGGTTGCATACGTATCATGTGGGAACATGATCAGATCTTGCGTAGTTCGGGAAGATCATGAATAAAGTAAATAAACTGATTTTTTTTTTGAATTTTTTATTTTATTTTTTCGAAAGAAAGACTTATAAAGAAGAAAGGGAATATTTTTGGATTTTGTTTTTTCTTCAGCATTTTTGCAAAGAAAGACTTCTAAAGAAGAAATATTGTTTTTTCCTGGAATTTCGAAAGAAAAACTTCTGAAGAAGAAGGAAATATTTTTGGAATTTTATTTTGAATTTATGAAAGAAATGCTTCTAAAAAAGAAAATATTTTTGAATTTTAAATTTTCTTTTTCATTTTTGAAAGAAGAACGAAAGTATTTTTAAATTTTGAGAAGAAATTAAAAGAAAATATTTTTATATTTTTTTTAAAATTGGGGTCAAAAGAAAAACTTTATAAATAAGTAATGGAAAATATTTTTGGATTTTTTTAAAAAATTTGTGGGCCGGAACCGATGAGGTTTCCTACGTTTCTCACATCCGGTGAGAATGAGACCCGCGTAGTTCGCCCAATTTTGACGGAATAGAAAAAACATGACTTATTTTGAAATAACTTTTTTTTCAAAAAATCGGCAGAGTTTCAGGATATTGCAAATACCTACCTCTCACTCTTGATTTTTTTTCTTTTTTTTTTCGATTTTGATTTTTTTTCATTTTTTTTTTCATTTTCTTTCCCTATTCTAGAAGACAATCAACATGCAAGCCGAAACAGACAGATACACAAGTAGCACATAAGATGCATCAGGATGGTCTTTTAATTTGGGTACTCCTGTCCGAGACGGACCCAACCCTTGTGTTGAGTCCCTAAAGTCAAATGCACGTGATGCAAACAAGCTTTCCTACTAGGGATCCGTCATGAAGCTACGTTATTAAAGGTTTAAAACATAGGTGTATTGTTCTAGACCTGACTTACCTGAGCGGACAGCTCGAGCCGGGGGGCGGGGGGACAGCGTAACAGCTGATTTAGAAGACTTAGAGAGAAGAGGGTTTTCGTAATAGTTTATATACAGTTCAAGCAACCTTAAAGCAGTAAAAAGCGGCATTTAGCACATTAGGCTCAAACACGCAAAAATCAAATAATAGATAAAAGCCAAGTATAACAGTTATTCTAAGCTCGAATTCTGAACTATGAACCAGAAATTATGGGTTCTTATCCCTAGCAGAGTCGCCACACTGTCACACCTCCTTTTTCCTTCACCCCCGGAAGGGAGGGTATAAAGGAGTTTTTTCCAATTTAAGTGACAATCGAAACAGGATTATTTATTTTTAAAATTAAGAGTCTCCACTTGGGATAGTTTATGGTGTCCCAAGTCACCGGTTCAAATCCCGAATCGAGGAAAAGATTGACTCTGGATTACAGTTCGCGAGCACAAAAATCCGGGTAAGGAATTCTGTTAACCCGAGAGAAGGTGTTAGGCATTCCCGAGTTTCGTGATTCTAGCAAGGTCGCTCAACTGTTATAATTGGCCTATTATCTGATTTTATGACATATTTTAACCTATGGTGCAATTTTGAACTTTTGAGCCGCTTTTATTTACATATTCTTAGGAAGATTCAGCATTATTTATTATTCGAAATTGTTATAATCGGGTTACATGAAATACACCCCGAATTTGAATTTATGTATCGTGACTATACCACAGTGACCGTACCTATGGACATAAGTTTACGACTTATCATCACAATCATGGAATATTACTTCAGGTTGTAAGCACACTAGCTGTTACACTAATCATTGAATTCCAACATATTCTCTCGTCTCTGTATCTACTAAATTGTCAATTTCAAAATTCCTTCCTCATTTTCAATTTGACATTCCACAGCCCATTAAATTGTTTAGCTAACCAATAATATCTACCTTTAAGCTCAAATAACAGAATATACATTCAATTTGATTAACTAAAATCAACGTCACACTAAGGCAAAATTTACTCTATTCAATAGTCAAGCATCAATGAACTCACAGAATCATATCAGACAAAACATCATATATAAGCTTTAAAGGAACAAAGACTAGGGAAGAATTTTGACCTCAGTTTGCTATGTAAACTCGAATCAAACGGATCTGACCTCGACAGGCGACGGACTGACCGAACCTCGTCGGAGAAACTCAAATCTCGCCAACGAACTCAAACTCTATTCGACCTAGAGAACACCGAAACTCAAAGAGCTGACCGGAATTTGAAGAAAGAAAAAGAGCCTCTGCTGGTGGGTGGTTAATGCATTTCAGATATGCGGTGTTTAAAGGCATAAACAATGGAATGATTTTGAGCTTTTCTTATTGAAAATATCTTATCTTACAGCCGCAACTTTTAATTTTTTACAGACAAAATTTTATAATCTAATCTACACGATGAACAAATAGTAGCTTCGAAATGGCTTGAAGCCTAAAAATGCTACCTAGCTCGAGCTGAAAAGAACCTCAAACAATTTTTAATTAGCGACCTCAACCTACGAGAACGAAAGCAGTGAGCAAAGGTGGAGCTAATGCCCTTTTATTGTGTTGGATTTTAGGGATTTCATGGTTGTTTTAGAGGTATTTTCATGGAAGTTTTGTGGTATTGGAAGTAGAAGAAGAGGGACGCTCCTGCGCCTTCTTCGTTGCCCTCAACTCTATTTTTTCCCCTCTCTTTGTACCTCTAGCTCTAGGTCTTATGTGTATTTGTGTGTATTTTGCCAATTAGTCCCTAGGTCTTTTGTGTTAAGTCCTTAGGGACTTTTTATTTATTTTTTTGTTCCAAAGAGGAGTCTAGAAGGGTCCCTAGGATTAGCTTAATGGGTCTTGGATATTGAGCTTAAAGAATGAGGTAGAAACTTGGGCCTTTATGACTAGCTATATTTAAAATTAGCTTAATTAACTAAAAGTGTTATCAAAAATACTAATTAGCTCTACTTAAGAAAAAATAATTATTAAAATAAGACTGACCATTAAAACAAAATTATTTTTTGGTATTTTTTAAGATTAAAAAGGACCACAAAACATTAATGAGCCTATTTTTTGTAATTTTTGTTTTCTTTTAATAAACTAAAAGTAAAAGAGTAAAAAATAGTTGAAATAGCTATATTAGGCCTAAATTAAATATTTACGTGCTAAAATATGAACAATTTTGGGGAGGGTCAAAAATCACATGTCTACAAACCACGCCCCCCTAAAGCCCCATGAGATGCATGTAGTGCTGAATTAAACATTCTGGAAGGATGGCCCCTACCAAAAGAATCTCTACCTCTAGTCGAGGGACCACTGAACCTGCTAGAATGATGGGGCCTCTTGTCAGACCCCTAACCACTCCCCTGTAATAAAGCCATCTCGGCTCTCCTGGCCACATTGGCCGCATCCTGAAAAGAAACCTTGTTCCCCGTATCTTTAGCCATCTACAATCGAATAGGCTAAATGAGTCCCTCAATGAACCTCATCTCTCTCTCTCTCTGTCTCTCTCTCGGTGGGAAGTATAAGAAGAGCATGACGGGCCATGTCAATAAATCTGGTCTCGTACTGAGTGACAGTCATAGAACCCTGCTAGAGATGCTCAAACTGCCTCCGATAGTTCTCCCTCTAAGTGACAAGAAGAAATTTCTCCAGAAATAGCTAAGAAAACTGATCCCAAGTCAAAAAAGGTGACCCAGCTAGCCTAGCCAAACAATAATCCCTCCACCAAGTCTTGGGGATCCTGACAGACAGAAAGCAACAAAGTCGACCCTATTGGTCTCCACTATCCCCATGTTCCGTAGAACCTCATGACAACTATCCAAATAATCCTAGGATCCTCAGAAGATGTACCATCAAAAGTGGTAGTAAAGAGCTTGGTGAACTTGTCCAACCTCCACAAGGTATCAGCAGACATAGCTGGGCCCTCATTGGTCTGTGCCACAACACCCGACTGAACTACTCCAACTGGCTGAGCTGCTGGAGTTTGATACTGGGGATCCATCTGCTCCGAAGTGCGAGTAGCCGGAGTCTGGGCTCCTCCTCCAGCATGAGAGACAGCTGGTACTACAGGAAATATGCATGTCTGAGTGACACTCTCCATAAGGCGCACTAGACGGACTAGAGCATCCTGAAGTACTAGGGTGGCGATGAATCCCTCTGGGACCTGAGCTGGCCCTGCTGGAATTGTCTAGGCTGGAGCCTCCTCCTCAAACTCTACCTGAGGCTCCGCTGCTAGTGCTATTGGTCTAGGCTGAGCCCTGCCCCTACCTAGGCCTCTAGCACGACCTTGGCCTCATTCTCTGCCCTTCATAGGAGCTACCACTAGATGCTCGGGCTACTGATCAACGGACGAAGAAACACGTGTTCTAGCCATCTACGAAAGAATATAGTAGAAGTTCAATTAGCATTGAGAAGTCAAATCGCACGATAGAGAAGAATAGATGTGAAGTCATTCCTAAACTTTGTAGCCTCTAGGGGATAAGCACGAACGTCTCCGTACCGATCCCTTAGACTCTACTAAGCTTGTCCGTGAATTGTGAGACCCAAGCAATCTAGATCTCTGATACCAACTTGTCACGACCCAGATTTTCACCCTCGGGAGTTGTGATGGTGCCTACTAGTGAAAGCTAGGCAAGTCGACAATTATAGATTTTATTATCTTTTTTCCTTATCTTTTAACAATTTCACAAGTTAACATATGATCAACAGCAGAATAAAAAGTGCAGAAGATGAAATTCAACAATTTAACTAAATACTGGCAAGAAATCAAAAATACAACTCCACCCAGAACTGGTGTCACAATGTCATAGACTATCTAAGAATACTACAAATAGGGTCTGAACAAAGAAAAATACATGTCTGTCTATGAAATAAGTAAGAACAGAATAGAAGGGGACGCCAAGGACTACAGACGTCTGCAGGACTACCTCGGGTCTCTGCTGGACTGAAAGCAGCAACTTCACTGTGGTCCAAATGCTCCAACACCGGGATCTGCACACAGTGCAGAGTGTACTATCAACACAATCGACGCCATGTGCTATTAAGTGTCAAGCCTAACCTCGACGAAATAGTGATGAGGCTAGGACAAGACTACCAAATAAACTTGTGCAGTTAAATCATATACGACAAATAATGATAACATAAACTAGCAATTAAAGATGGGAAAGGGGTACATGCTGCGGGGAATATCAAGTACTAACCGAATTTCAATAGAGAAGCATAAAGAACACCATAACTTCATATCAGCAAGAATAAAGAAAACAGTAACAAGTGCACGGCATCACCTTACGTGCTTTTACTCTCATTCTCACCATAAGAATCAATATTCACTTTTATTCTTTCTTGTTGCAGCGTGCAACCCGATCCCAATCATATAATATTGTTGCAGTGTGCAATCCGATCCTAATCATATAATACTGTTGCGGCGTGCAACCCGATCCCAATCATATAATGATGCGGCGTGCAACTTGACCCCACCTATCCGCCCTTATTACTCCTTATTGCGGCGTGCAACCCGATCCCATATAATATTGTTTTGGCATGCAACCCGATCCTAATATACAAATCAACACCAATAACAAAAGAATCCCAGCAAGGGAATAATGGTATAACAATAATATCCTGACAAGGGAAACAATATCATAAGCAATAACATCCCGGCAAGGGAATTAACAATATACCTCATCTCGTTTCCACCATCACTTTATAACATATGTCTCAACTTGAGCCAATGCTCAACAATGGTCAATTGCCAAGAATACTTTCACAATCCTTGTTCAACATTTACAATCATCATATTAAGCATGAACAATACATAACGGAGTCACAACAATCATATTACTTATGGGCATGCTTGACACCAACATATAGATACTCGTCACCATACCTATACGTCGTACTCAACACTTAACACATAGAAAATATGACCACAACTCCTATTCCCTGAAGCTAAGTTTAGGCCAAACACTTACCTCGATTTCATAGACAAACTAAGCCTCAACTACCGCTTTACCCCTCGGTTCCACTTCCAATTCGCTTGAATCTAGTCATAATGTACTTAACAACATTAATATATGCTAAATAAACAAATTCTAATGCATGAAAAATAGGTTTCTCATTGTTTTTCCCAAAAAGTAAAAAATTTACCTCGGGCTCGCTTGGTCAAAACCCAAAGTTCGAACCAAACCCCATCACCCATTCACTCATGAACTCAAATATGTAATTATTTTTTAAATCAAACCTCAAATCGAGGTCCAAATCCCCAAAATTTGAAAATCCTAACTTCTACCCCAAAACACCCAATTTTCCATGAAAAACCCTTGATTTTGAAATGAAATCATGTAAAAAACTTGATTTTGAAACGAAATCGTGTAAAAAGAGGTTATAGATTAAAGCAAATGAGTTAGAAATTACTTACTAATGATTTGGAGAAGAATCTTTCTTTGGAAAATTGCCCAAGAGAATTTAGGGTTTGAAAAATGGCTGAAATCCCGTCAAAAATCTCATTTAGTAGGTCTCAGATGTCGCAATTGCGACTTGAAAACCCCTTTTGAATCATGTCATCTTCGCAATTGCAAAGGAAAACATCGCATTTGCGATGGGCAGGCTTCGCAATTCCCACCCAGTGCTCGCATTTGCGGAGAGGGCCTGCCCAGGCTTGGTTCGCATTTGTGACGCCTGGGTCGCATTTCCCAAGCATGAGAACTTCGCATTTGCGAAGCATGATCTCGCAAGAGGCCTGGGCAAAAATACCAGATACCAGCTGCAATTTCCTAAGTCCGTTTCACCCCGTAGCCTATCCAAAACGCATCCGAGCCCTCGGGGTTCCAAACCAAACATGCACGCAAGTCTAAGAACATCATACGGACTTGCTCATGCAATCAAATAATTAAAATAACATCAATAACTATGAATTAAATCTCAAATTTATGAAATTCCTTAAGAACATCAAAATTTCTATTTTCTCAAATATAGGTCCGATTTATACTAAACGAACTCCGATTCTTACCAAACTTCACAAATTCAACCAAATTATTCTTTTAAATCTGTACAGGGTTTCGAAACCAAAATACGGGCCCGATACCATCAAGAAAATTCATCATTTCACTTCTAAAAGCCCTTTATATTTTCCAGCAAATAATTTTCTTTAAAAATTCTTTTCTCAGGCCTGGGAACCTCGGAATCGATTTCGGGCATACACCCAAGTCCCATATTTTACAACAGACCCTACGGGACCATCCGATCACGGGGCCGGGTCTGTTTACTAAGAATGTTGACCAAAGTCAACATTAATTTATTTTAAAGGCTAATTTTCTTATTTTACTTAGATTTCACATAAAAGCTTTCCGGAAATGCGTCCGGACTGCCACACAAATCGTGGTGAGACTAAAAGAGATTTTAAGGCCTCAGAATATAAAATTTACTTTCAAAACGATTGATGACCTTTTGGGTCATCACAGGAATATAGAATCTCGATCAGAGACTGTAGAGCTGGGTATGCCATGTAATTTGCACATGTTATCCAAGAAAAGTTGGGCAATTTGGTTGGTTGTATAGAGATGCGTTAGAGTAAAGAAATGAGCAAACTTAGTGTATCTGTCAATCACTACCTAGACAACATCTTTTCCATATGATTTAGGCAGTTCTCTGATGAAATCCATTACTATATGTTTCCATGCACGAGATGGTATTGGCAGGGGTTGTAGGAGACCAAGGTAAGCCACATTTTCACCCTTATTTTGTTAGCAGACGTCACACTCTTTGATTTGAATTTTGATGTCATGGGCTAAACTTGGCCAGTAGAACAGTAACTTCATCCTTTGTTGAGTAGCAAAAATGCCTGAGTGACCACCCCAAGGGGTTGAATGCATTTCCTTCATTAGTTATTGCCTGAGAGATTTTGAGAGACTGATTGGACACCGAGAATGATCTTTATATATATATATATATATATATATATATATATATACATTGAAAAATGAGCAAGGCCTAAATCAGAAGCAATTGAGAGCAACAAAGACAACTGAAAAAAGAAGAAGTGATATAAATATATATATATACTCTTTGAAAAGTTTTAGCAAAGTGACATGTATAAACTAATCTAGGATTTAATGTTAGAAAAATGTGTTCCCTACATCCAATATGTCATATACTAGTATAATATTTTCAACACATTATTGACAATTGTTGTTTTGTTCATAAATTACAGTTATTTTCTTTATTATCTGATTAAATCTGTGTGAGGATTCCGGGATTGCCGGAGCTCGAACTTCGAGATATGCCGTCATTCATTTATGTCCATGGTACATTATATCCAGCGTATTTTGAGTTGGTGTTAAATCAGTGTATAAATGTGGACAAAGCTGAATGCTGATTATGTATTTGTGAACTCATTCTACAAGTTGGAGGCTGAGGTTAGTTTCAAACTTGCTATTTGTGGACAATATTCATTATCCACTAAAACTCTTTGGTGGTTTTTTCTTTCTATTTAAGGCATTTTGTTGTTTTCACTTGAGTATTTGTTTGTGCTTTTTGGAAGAAACTAAAATTTGTAGTTTCGCAAAAGCAGAAAATTATTTCTGCCGCTACTCAAAAGCACTTTTATGTCTTGATCAAACAACTCAAATTTCAAAAAAAAAAAAAACTTTTCACGGAACAGGCTCGTAGTTGCATTTTCTTTTTCTCTTTCTGAAATAAAATTGTTTTAGAAAAGAGAGTATATAGTAAATACAAGCGTTAGGTTATTTTATGTGTTTAGCTTCGGTGAACTAAGGATATGCAATAGACGGTTAAATTACATTAATAAGGTAAAAAGTTTATATTTTTACGGTGTATAAGTTGAAGGTGAGCCTTGGTGGAGCTGATAAAGTTGCTGTCATGTGAACAAGAGGTCACATGTTTAAATCGTGGAAACAGCCTCTTGCAGAAATGCAGAGTAATGTGGCTGACCCTTCCCTGGACCCGTGCATAGCGGAAGCTTACTGCACTAGACTGTCACTGTGCATAAGTTTAACCTATTAATATGTTTATTGCAGGTAGTTGACGCAATGTCAAAAGTCACCGCACTATCGACCATAGGCCCAACGGTGTCATCTTTGTATTTGGACAATAGAGTTGAAAATGACATTGAATATGGTCTCAATCTATTCCAAGTGGGTGCTTCAACATGTATCAACTGGCTAAATACTAAAGAAGAAGGGTCTGTTGTTTATGTAGCTTTTGGTAGTATGTCCACTTTAGATGAGAAACAAATGAAAGAGATAGCTTGGGGTTTAAAAGCAACCAATTACTACTTTTTATGGATTGTTAAGAGTTCTGATGAAGCGAAAATTCCCAAAAATTTCATTGAGGAAACATCTGAGAAAGGATTAGTGATAAATTGGAGTCCACAACTACAAGTCTAATCTAATAAGGCAATTGGGTGCTTTTTCTCACACGGTGGGTGGAATTCAACGATTGAAGCTTTGAGTCTTGGAGTGCTAATTATTGTAATGCCACAATCGACTGATCAAACTACGAATGCTAAATTATTACAAGATGTTTGGGGTGTAGGGGTGAGAGTTAATGTTAATGAGAAAAGGCTTGTTGGAAGAGAAGAAATTGAGAAATGTGTAAGGATGGTAATTAGGGGTGTTCATGAAAATTCGAAAACCCGAACCAAACCGACCAAAAAAATGATACTTTTTGGTTTGGTTTGGTTATGGTTTTGAAATTTAAAAACCGATCAAATTTGGTTTGGTTTTGGTTTTAATAAAAAAATCCGAACCAAACCGAATATAGGAGTAACTATTTTACATTTATTATTACACCTATATATATATACTTTTATACAAAGTTTCAAAATTTTTATAGTAAATGTTAATCGTTTGCACTTTTAGTACAGTTCTTTATCTTTACATTCTAGTATGATTGGTAGTTTTGTTTTGTTAAGTGTAAGAATCTATTTCATGTTAAAAATAATATATTTTTAATTGAGTCCTTAAATTATTCATCACTATTTGATTCAATTATCATCAATATATCTTGGTAAATAATAGAGTTCTCAAAAGACAATTGATTTGATAGTGTTACGTTGAAAATGTGGTCGCCGAAATATGTGTTTGGTAGAGTATGTCTTATATTTAAGAAAAAACCGACAAATAACTGAAAAAACCGAAAAACCGACATAAACCGAATCGAGAAAAAACCGACTTAATTGGTTTGGTTTGATTCTAGTATTTGAAAAACCGACTTACTTGGTTTGGTTTCTTTTTAGGGAAAAACTGATCCAAACCGAACCATGAACACCCTTAATGGTAATAGTTGGAGACAAAGGGAAAAAATGAAGAAAATGCATTGAGAAATGTGTAAGGATAGTAATAGTAGGAGACAAAGGGAAAAACATGAAGAAAAATGCATTGAGAAATGTGTAAGGACAGTAATAGTAGGAGACAAAGGGAAAAAAATGAAGAAAAATGCCCTTAAATGGAAGGACTTGGCCAAGGAAGCTGTTAATGAAGGTGGAACATCTGATAAAAATATCGAAGAATTTGTATTAAAATGTACTAAATAAATCAATGATTTAGTCATTGCATTCTACTTTTTTTAGCAAATAAGAAAGATAAAAAAAAATAGGCATTTGAATTCTACCTGTTTGCTTTACTCTTATATGCTCTCTTAATTTTTGTTATTGAACAAGCTAAGTTGGATCCAAAAGTTTTTATTATCTAAACATATCTAAGTATGTCTTCTTTAAGGAGTAGCAAAAGCACCTAAAATCCAAATTAAATACTATTTCATAACATTTATTGTTTTTAATATCCCACTTTGTTATTTCTTTGTTATTAGTGTATTTTATTGTGTTTTAGAAATTGTGATTTCATTTTAGTAACCATGAATTATTGAAAGTAGATGCCGCGTGATGTGTCCATAACTGAAGTCCATCCATTGAAGATGATCAATTTTTGGTTAACTTTTGATGTGGAGCATATTTGTAACTATTTTGATATTAATTTACTCGTGTTTTTACTGCTCTTTAGTTGTATTTTATATTAAATAGGCCTAACATTATTCAATTATGGAGATTATGCTAGTTGTCTTTATATTTGGTAAATTAGGATAATTTTGGATGAATTAAAAACAAATAAGTGTGGAAGCTCCAAGGATGAATTAACGAACATATTTGGATTGAAAGTGAAGTCAATTCTCCTATCTTAGCGGAGAAAGGAAGATCGGATGCTATGAGACCATGAATATTGACTAAGGAATGTTTGGTCAACCCGGTCATTATTGAAGGTAATTATTGAATATTGAAGGTAATTTTTTTTTCTTTTTGTTAATTTTATAATTTATTAGTTTTAGGAATTTTTATGTTTCTTTTGATGATTTGTTGTTTGGCTACCATGTCTATATAGAGCTAAATTTCACGTTCTAGGGTTGTGATTCTTTCAAGACTATTCTTATTTGGATACTAATTTCGATTTCTTGAGTTATCATATTGGTTTATTTAATCAATCATACTCTTAATTATTTGATTATTTGATCATCAATTGAATACTATTTATGAATCTAGGGTTGAACTCGGGAAAGAGAATTCTAAATTGTAAATAGAATTGAATAGAACAAGTTTCTAAACCAGGGCAGCTGGAACGATTTCGAGGTTAGAATAAGGATATACATAATAGTTTGTTCTAATTAGTTATGCTACATGAATTACTAACGCGTTCTTGTTGAAAACACACGCTTTTTCCATCAAAATATGACGGCTTGAGTTTTTATGAGAAAGTCGTCTCTGCATCTTGGAAAGGATTAGTACGTTGTGAAAAAAGAGAATATATCCGTTTAGTGAGGATATGCATGAAAACATGCTTAAAGAATTATGCCCTGTATATAAGAAAAATGTCAGCTTGCTGTTGGCAAACCATTCTGGCTGCTCAGTACTCTTGCAGCTAGATGTGTTTATTTGATTGGAAGTTGATTTACTGTTCTTTCATGGATTTTCTTCTTCTGTGAGGTCATTTAAAATCCAAATTGTTTCATTCTTGAATTATGTATCGGGATGTTGCAATGAAAATCATTTCATTTGCTCAGCAAGGTGCTAGAGCTATTTGTGTGCTGGCTACCAATGGCGCAATTTCAAATGTAACACTTGGTCAGCCAAATTCATCTGGTGGAACTTTACTTTGAGAAATTTGATTTGCATGTGTGCATCTGCTTCATTCATAGTCAATTGTTTGCATATATTGTATATTCTCTGCATTCTTCTTATAGAAATGAGTTATTGGCATTCTGCTTGATCTCCTCCTTGTCTTTAAAAGGGAAGCGAAATACTCTAGATGTTTGCATTTATGTGAATTCATCGAAACATGCATCCTTGTGCCGCATTATAATGAGTCTGTTTGAAGCTTTGACATCCATGTCGATATGGATTAAATTTGTTATTGTGTGAAGGCGCTCAACTGCTTTTGTATTTTTTCCCTTTTAGTTTGAACACTCTTGTATTGATGCTTGCCATTGACATGTAAAATATAGAGTTTTATCATCTTTGGTGAGACATGTTGTCTAATTTTTATAGTATGTATAGAGAAGTATTGTTCCTTTATCCCACGTTGAACCAATCCAATGAAATAGTTATGGGTAATCTTTCTTCCTTAGATAATGCCTAGTAATCTAACTTATGATTCATGGTTTTTGCAGGGTCGATTTGAAATTCTCTCTCTGACAGGATCGTATCTGTCTAGTGATTACGGAGTAACAAAAATCAGAACTGGTGGGATGAGTGTGTCCCTCTCGGGCCCTGATGGTCGAGTTATTAAGGTGGACTTGCCGACAGCTAAGTTCCTTTTCTTGATTCTTTTCCCTTATCTTTCCAGGAGTAAGTTCGATAGCTGGAAACAATGCCATTTGAAGTTGGCACAATTTGAGCTGAAACTTGACAGAGTTAGACAGCAGGTCCAGAAATTTCTTTTACGATTCTTGTAAAAATTATGTTTATTTTGCTTGTCACAAACATATCTATGTGCATGTGCATTGATCATTATGGAATTGCTAATTATTATCTCACAAGTTAATGGATAATTGCAAGGACACCAAATTTTAGGTTCAAATGCAGGATGATTATCAATAGTTTATTTTTTATTTATTTTTGCATCAGTAGATCTGTGTTGAGTGATATGAAAATTTGCTACATTGAACTGATAGGAACATGAACCCCTCATAGTTTCTTATTTACAGAAGAACCCAAAATATGATTATGATAATAAAAAAATAATTATCTGTTTGTCTCCCTCTAAGCCTATGGAACCTATTTGTACATAATAAGATGTAGTCCTCCTTGTCATTGATGAAACAAATTCATTTTTTGAGTGTCTCTTATAGTGTTTTAGTTGCAAACATGACTATTTTGTGTTTTCTTTCATCATGCAAGTTTCTTATATGATCAAAACATTGTTATATTGCAATTTGTTTATGAAATAATGTAGGTCTCACAATTAGTTACCCAATATTTCTAGTTGATTATTATAGCTTTTTAAGTGAATTCATTTCATACTTCTCACAGGTCTTGAGACATCGGTTTACAAGTGAAGATGCAGATTTTGGAGACTTCAAGTAGACAAGCTAATTATGCCTAAAACTATAGACAACAATTCATTTTATTTGCAAGTGATATTAATTTATTTTCTTCCTGGGGGGTGTGTAAATAATACAGTACAAATGGAATGTTAATCCTATCTTTTATAATTGTTAGAAGTATATATATGAAGACATTATTGATAAGTTTGTCTATATGCATTCATCATATACATTATGAATGGAATAATATTTCGGAAAAGCGGGACATAAAACGACCACATTTCATAAGATCTTTAAGGACCAGAAAATTTTGCCCTTAAAGTCATATTAGGACCTGTAAAATCTTGTAGTTGCAAATTAATAGGCACCAGATGCAGCATCTAACGTTCATTTTTATCATTCTTTAGGGACCAGAAATGTGGCCCCTGAAATTATATTAAGGATCAGAATCACACTAGTCCTTAAATGTTTTTAAGGACCGGTCATTAAATCTCGTCGTTACTGACCTTTAGCGGCGAAGCTTCTAGCGACCAGTTATGACCAGATTTTTCTGGTCACTAATGATATTTAAGGACCAGAATCGGACTTTTAGGGACCATTATTCTCGTCCCTAAAGGTGATTTTTCTTTTAGTGGTGGCTATATCCTGGCCCTTGCAGCTCATTAACTCTAATTTTATCTCATCCGTTCATTTGAATTTCTGTTATTCTCTTTCACAATTTCTGTTAATGCTGATCTTCAGCTTCTTCACTTCAAACCCGCCTAGCAACATTGATTTTGTGATGATTAATGGATCATTACATACCCCACCTCTTCAAAGAATCCTTGTCCTTAAGGATTGGAGTCGAAGTTTGGAAACTTAGCTTTGATGAACTGATAATCCTCCCATGTGGCATCTTCTGGAAGAAGATTTCACCATTGCACCAATACTCTAACCACAACAGCATTGTTCCTCTTTATTAGCTGCCTTTGCAGAATCACCACTAGGTTTACTAGGAATTGACCATCTTTACCAGTGATAGGCAGAGTGGTCTGCACTACCACTCTATTACCCACCTTTCTCTTTAGTAGAGAGACATGGAACACATGATGGACTTTCGATTCAGGAGGAAGGTCTAATTTGTAAGCCACCATACCAACTCTAGCAAGAACCTTATAGGGTCCATAATACTTCGAGCTTAGTTTTAGGTTCTTTCTCAATGCAAAGGAGGTTTGCCTATAAGGTTGCAGTTTTAAATAGACCATATCGCCCACTTGGAACTCCCTACCTGATCTTCTCTTGTCAGCATAGTATTTCATTTTCTCATGAGCCTTAGTGAGGTTGTTTTTCAACAGTTATTGCATCTGTTGCCTTCTCATCACTGTATTTCCAGCAGTTTGCACCACTGTCTCATTTAAGGGCCGTAGGGATAGTTGATGGGGAGTGTAACCATACAAAGCCTCAAAGGGGTGCATTGCAGACTGGTGTGGAAGTTGGTGTTGTACCACCATTCTGCATCAGTCAGCCATTGCTTCCATTATGTTGGTCTACTAGCAGTCATGCACCTGAGATAATTCTCTAAACATCTATTGACTCTTTCAGTTTGGTCATCACTTTGAGGGTGGTAAGCGGTGCTGTAGTGTAGCTGAGTTCCCAATAGTGTGAATAAGGATTGCCAAAAGTTGCTTAGGAATACCTTATCTCTGTCAGTTACTATAGACTCATAAGTGCCATGTAAGCAATGTATCCTCTTCCAGAACACATCAACTACTGTTGCTGATGTATAAGGATGTGCAAGGGCTATAAAATGTGCATACTTGGTCATTCGATCAACTACTACAAGGATAACTTCTTTGTTTTGGGACTTGGGTAAACCTTCTATGAAGTCCATACTAATGTGGCTCCAAGCTTGGTTAGGAATGGGTAGAGGCTTCAATAGTCCCAGATAGGCCATGTTGTCATCCTTGCTCTTAAGGCATATATCACAACTACCCACGTAGTCAATGACTACCTGTTTCATCCTAGGCCAATAGAACACCTGTGATAACCTTTTTAGAGTCCCAAGTTGTCCTGAATGTCCACCTACAGGAGAATCATGGAATGTGGAGATCAGCTGAGTTCTAAGATCACCATTAATACCAATATAAATCTTTTCCTTTCTTCTGAGTATGTTGGAAGTGTAATGCAGATGTTAGGTCCATGTAGAGTCACTGCTGCTTGACTGATCACTTTTGTAGCTTTAGAGTCTCCTTCATAACTGTGTGTTATCTCATGCATCCAAGAAGGAAATGAGACACTGATTGCCTGTAATGTTCCTTGAGATTGGCCTATGTGGCATTGTGAGTCTTCCTGTTGCCTAGAAGGGGCATCACCTATCCTATTTACTGCCCCCTTCTTGTACTGTACTTCATAATCTAGCCCAAGTAACTTGGTCAGTCCCTTCTGTTGTATAGCAGAAGTAACTCTTTGTTCCAGAAGATATTTTAAGCTATGGTGGTCAGTTCTGACCATAAAATGCTTGTACTGTAAATAGTGCCTCTACTTGTCAACTGCATTCCTCAAGGACATATTCTCCTTCTCATAGATTGACTTACCCATGTGCCTTTGAGCCAAAACCTTGCTAAAATAGGCTATTGGTCTACCTTCTTGCATAAGCACAGCTCCAACGCCACTTTGACTAGCATCTGGCTCAACTATGAACTCCTTAGTGTAATCAGGTAAGGCCAACACTGGTGTAGAAGACATAGCTTTCTTGAAGGCTGTAAAGGCTAGGTCAGCTCCATCATTCCATTTAAAAGCATCCTTTTTAAATAAGTCAGTTAAGGGTCTACAAATGATTCCATAATTAGCAACATACTTTTTATATTATCTAGTCAATCCTAAGAATCCCCTAAGTACCCTCAATGACTTTGGCCTAGGCTAGTCGACCATAGCTTTTATTTTAGATGGATTAGTAGACACTCCTTCTGCAGTTATGATATGTCCTAAGTACTTAACTTTAGATTGAACAAATGAGCATTTAGACTTTTTAGAAATAAGGAATGTTTCCTTAGGGTATCAAAGACATCAATTAGATGAGTCACATGATCTGTTTCAGATAAACTGTAAATAAGGATATCATCAAAGAAGACCAAAACAATCTTTCGAAGGAAATGTTGAAAAACCTGGTTCTTTAAAGCTTGAAAGGTAGCTGGTACATTTGTTAATCCAAATGGCATCACCTTGAACTTATAATGGTCTAAATAAGTTCTAAAAGTTGTCTTATATACATCTTCTAACCTCATTCTGATCTGGTGATAACCAACTCTCAAATCTACCTTGGAAAAGTTCACAGATCCACTTAGTTCATCTAAGACGTCATCCACAATAGGTATAAGATACTTTTCCTTTACTGTGATGTCATTCAGCCCTCTATAATCTACATATAACCTCCAAGTCCCATCCTTCTTTTTGACAAACAATGCTGGTGATGAGAAGGGCAATTGACTATGCTGTATTATGCCATTAGTGAGCATCTCCTTAACATGTCTTTCCAACTCATCCTTCTAATAGTAGTTGTACCTGTAAGGCCTCAGCCTGACTAGCATGGCTCCAGATTTTAGAGGAATGGCGTGATCTAAGGTCCTGAAAGGGGGTAGAGACTTGGGTTCTATAAACACATCAGGGTATTGATGCAACACCTACTTAATGGTTTCTCCTACTAGTTCCTAATCTTTTGTCCCCAAGGAATTCATCATGAACAGATGAGCTATCAGAGCTTGCCCTTTCTTCAACATCTTTCCCACCATTTCAACTTACCTTCCTTAGAGATACCTTGCAATACCTTGTAACACACATCTTCTCATGATCAAATTTAGTGGGATTATGCTTCTCCATCCAATCATTGCCCATCTTAATGTCACAGCCTCCAAGTGGAATGATTAGTAAGTTTTCCTGAAAGGGTCTACCTTGCATTTTCCACTGATACCCTGTGCAAATGGAAGTGCACATGACATAATTCCCATCAGCCAATATTACTCTCACTAGTGGACAATGCCTAGCTTGGTAGCCTATTTCTTTGACTGTGGTAAAATCAATGAAACTATGAGTGCTGCTAGAATCAATTAGCATTGTTAGTTTCCTGTTTCGTATGGTACCTCAAACTAATATGGTATTGACCCTCCCGTTGTCACCTGATAGAGCATTCATGCACACAACTTCTATGACTTCCTGCTCTAGCTCTCCTTCAATAATCAAGTCTGCACATGGTTGTTCTTCTTCTATCACATTACTCTCAGGAAGGGTTTCTGCTGCCCTTATCATGCAGTTCAGTTGCTTCTTCTTACATTGATGGCCTGGAATATACTTCTCACCACACTTATAACATAAGTGGTTGCTCTTCCTGTATTCATAAACTTCAGGATTAAGCCTGAAGGAGTTTGGTTTAACTGCAGCTGCAGCAGGTACCCTTGTACTAGCAGAATTTCCAGCCACAAAGGAGGGCTTGGATATGACTTTAGTTCTCCTGTGAGCAGCTTCTATTGCCTTCTCCTGCAGTCTAGCTTGTTCTACAACAAACCGTAGAGTTGTAGGCTTAAACAACTTCACCCAAAACCTAATCTCTTCCTTTATAGCTCCAATGAAACTGGAGATGAAGTGTGATTCATCCAAGTGAGGATTCCTTATCAACATTTGAGCCTTCAAGTCTTTATACTTGCCTAGGAATTCATCAACCGACCCTACTTGACTCAACTTGTTAAACTCTTCCACTATGTCTCCCATTAGTTCCTCCCAAAGTGAATAAGTAACTCCTCTTTGAATTTAGTCCAGCTTACTTCACCCTTACTTAGCACTAATGAGTCGTACCAAGTATCAGCTAATCCATTCAGATAGAGTGCAACAGCTTCTACCTTCAGATTATCTGGGGTTCTATACAGAATGAAGTATCTTTCACACTTTCCAATCCATACCTTAGATTCATGACCTTCAAAGTAAGGCAGCTCCCACTTAGGAGGAGGGGCCTGCACAGCTGGAGGCATGTGCTATTTCAATTCCTGACCTGGTATGGGTAAGACCCGATCTTCTTGAGGTCTGTCACCTTGAGCTCGTTGTGGAATTCTTTCCAAATTTGTCAACCTCTCTTACATTAGCTCTATGGTACCCTGTATCCCATTTTGAGTGTTGCGTAATTCCTCTTGAGTGGTCAGAACTTCATTCAAAATCTCATTGTGTCTTACCAGATTATTATCTATAACTTTCAGCCTCGTTCCTTCAACCATCACCACCTTTATAGTCGCAAGATCGAGGCTCTGATACCAATTGTAATAATCTTGATAAGAGCTAAAGAGATTAAACAACTAATTTGCAAAATTAAGCGAATTTTTGGGATAATTTTCTGTTTATATTAATGAAAACAAGAAGTTGGACTACAATAACAAACTGAAAATAATTATCTCCTAAATTGGGACTCCATAGCTAGTGAGATTTGCAGAATGAAGGAGGAAGAAGAAGAAGTTAGAAGTGAGATCTGCAATCCTTCCTCTTTCTCTTGAAGGTGGTTATAACAACCTCAAGCTGATGTGGCTCTATCTTGGCTCTTGTAGCTTATTAACTATAATTTAATCTCAGCCGTTCATTTGAATTTCTGTTATTCTCTTTCACAATTTCTGTTACTGCTGATTTTCAGCTTCTTCACTTCAAACCTGGCTAGCAACATTGATTTTGTGATGATTAATGGATCATTACAGAAATCTGGTTGGTTGTCCATGGATTCCAGCTAGAGTCGAAGGCGGCAGTGGAGGTAATAACGAGGCCAATCTGGAATGGGGAATTTGAGGTACTAAATTGAGGAATTTGCATAGTGGGGGAGAGAAGAGAAAGTACAAAGAAGAGAAAATTAAATAAATTGGAAGTCGGACGGCAGTGTTCCAGTGGGTTAAGCCGACAGTGGTTCTCCTGCGAGATTGTAACACAAGAACGATAGAGAGTTTAAGGGAGACTGGGGAGGCGGCTAGGCTATAGTATGAAAATGAAAGGAGGAAGAGAGGAAAAAGTTACTTTAGGGTTAAAAACTTTAGAGAGGGTATTTGCTATAAAACCAAATATGTTATGTATTATGATTAATTTAATGTGTATAATTTATGATAAATATAGTGTATAATTAAGTTATACCATGTAAAATTAACTGACATTATGTTCAGCTTTAGTAACTTGTATAGTAGTAGTCAGGGGCGTACACATGAATTATGTAAGTGGTATCAAAATTTATAGAAGAACGAGATTAATAATTTTAACTATCATATTAATAACTTTAACTATCATATTAATAACTTTAACTATCATATTTTGAACCATTGACCTCTTTGAGAAAAATCAAGCATATAACCAATGAACCAAAAGACAATTTATGCAAGGTGGTGTCATTTTTTTTCTTGCCTATACTTTTCCTCACGATATTAATATATATATATTTAGTAAAAAAATTCGACGAAGCGGTATTGCATGACACCGCTTGGATAAGCGTGCATCCGTCCCTGGTAGTAGTAATTTTTAATCCTCAAATTATGTCACAATAAAAGGGACTTTCTTTCCTAGGATCACCATGTTTTTTTTAAACTTTGGCATGCTTTCTGAAAATATTGCAGAAGGTTGAAATTAATTTTTGAAGTGGACTTTTAAGGCATTTGTTAATCAACTTTTAAGGCATTTGTTAACTTTGCCAATTTGTAATTTTTTTTTATCTCAAAAAGTCATTTGTGTCGCAAAAAATATATTTTTCTTTCTAATATCACCCCATTTTTTTATTTTTTATTTTTTACTTTGGCACTGGAATAGGAGATTTTTCTCAATTTCGACTCTAATGTCATAAATCTATTTTGGATGAAAAAGTATTTTTCTTGGACCTGGAATTATGTTATATTTATACGATAAATTCGATTCTTTAGCAAATTAAGTTCCAATCTTTTGCTGGCCATTGGGTGTGAACCTTTTAAATTTTAGCATTTAATCTAAAACTATATAATATATAAAAATTTCTTATTTATGTGATGACCCAAAAGGTCATCTCGTGTTTTAGGATCCAATTCGGGGTTCCGAGACCTTCAAGACCTCATTTTCTTTCTCCTCAATTCGCGCGCGCAGTCCAGGCGCGCGTCCGGAAAGCCTTTATGTGAAAATTTGAGAAAAATGCTAAATTTTGCCTTTAAAATTGAATTAAGTTGACTTCGGTCAATATTTTGAGTAAACAGATCCGGACCCGTTATCCGACGGTCTCGGAGAGTCCATAAAAAAATATGGGACTTGAGCGTATGCTCGGAATTGAATTCCGAGGTCCCTAGCCCGGGAATGAATTTTTGAAGAAAATTATTTAACTGAAAATATAATGGTTTTTGGAAATTGAATAACTTTCGATCTTGTTGGTATCAGGCCCGTATTTCGGTTCCGGAGCCCGGTACAGGATTAATATAGTATTAAGTCATGTTTGTAATTTTTGGTGAGAAACGGAATTCATATGACGTGATTCAGATCCTCGGTTGTGAAAATAGAAACTTTAAGAGTTCTTGAGATTTTCATTGACTTTGATGCTACATTCGTAGTTCTAGGTGTTATTTTGGCGATTTAATCGCACGAGAAAGTCCGTATGATATTTTTAGACTTGTGTGCATGTTTTGTTTGGAGCCCCAAGGGCTCGGGTGAGTTTCGGATAGGCTTCGGGGTGTTTTGGACTTAGAGATTTTGTTGTTTTTGCTGTTGCAGGTGCTCAGGTGTTTTGTGCTTCACGATCACAAAATGTAAATCAGGCGGAAAGGAAATTCCTTATACGCGAACGCGAGGCACAGGTCGTGAACGCGGAGCATTGGGGTCATTACCCTTCGCAAACGCGACCTGGCTATTGCGAACGCGAAGGCCATTTTGCAGGGACCTGGGGGAGGGTTGAAATACTCTACGCGAACGCAGCAAATAGCTCGCGAAGCGAAGGTTGGGGGGTGTACCTTCACGAACGCGTACGGTATCTCGCGAACGCGAAGGATTTTCTGGCCAATGATTCGCGAACGCGAAGAAGACCTGTCCAGCGATTTTAAAACAGAACCTAAGTCGAGATTTGCTCAAAATTTCATATCTCTTTCATTAAAACTCAACCATGGGCGATTTTTGAAGAGGGATTTCAACACCAAATCATAGGTTTGTATTCTTAAACTCATTTCTTTCATTTTTCCTCAACACCCATTAGATTTCTAGGCCTAAATCTTGTTCTTTAAGGGTAGAAATTAGGGATATTAGAATTAAGGATTTTACAAATTTTGGGGATTTAGACCTTGATTCGGTGTCGGATTCCGAAACAAATTGCATATTTGGCCTAGTGGGGGAATAGGTTTTGGTTCGAACCTCGAGTTTTGACCAAGAGGGGCCCGGGGTCGGTTTTTGACCTTTTTGAAGAAAATTTGGGAAAACTAAATTTATGCATTGTAGTTGATTCCTTTAGCAATAATTGATGATATTGACTTAATTGTAGCTATATACAAGTGGTTTGGAAGTGGAATCTAAAGGAAAAGCAGTATTTGAGGCTTGAGTTTGGTCGTGGAATCGAGGTAAGTGTTTGGTCTAACCTTAGCTTGAGGGAATAGGTGTTGTTGTCTTATTTGCTACGTGTTAGTATTGAGTACGACGTATAGGTGTGGTGATGAGTATCTATACGTTGGTATCGAGCATGCAAGTGAGTCTTATACTATGACTGTTGTGTCTCTTATTACGTACTTTTAATGCTTCAATTGATGATTATCCATGCTGAACAAGTCTTATGGTATTTTCTTGGTATTGGATCATTGTTGAGTATTGACTCAAGTTGAGACTTATATTTTGAATTAAACTATTGAAACAAGATTGGTTATAGATGATTCCCTTGTCGGGATGTTATTGTTTCTATTATTTGGGTGAGAAAGAGTGTAAAGCACGAAGGGTGATGTCGTGCACGATATTGTAAGTGAGTGTTAATGCATGAAGAATGATGTCGTGCCATGTTCTGTGAGTGTTAATGCACGAAGGGTGATTCCATGCCATATTCTATGAGTGTTAATGTACAAAGGGTGATGCCGTGCCATGAATATGAGAGAGTAAAATCACGAAGGGTGATGCCATGCCATTTTCTGTTGATTCTTATGGTGAGGACGAGAGTAAAAGCACGAAGGGTGATGTCGTGCACATGTTACTATATTATTATTTCTATTGACTCAGAGTATGAAGTTATTTTGCTTCTTCACTGTTTATTGCCATAATTTGATATTCCCCTCAGCATGTTTCCCATTCCCGTCTTTGTCTGTTAAATTTCTGTTATTCTTGTTTCTCGTATATGATTTAACTTCATAGGTTTATATTGTTGTCGTGTCCTAGCCTCGTCACTACTTCACCGAGGTTAGGCTCGACACTTACTAGTATATGGGGTCGGTTGTACTGATACTGCACTTTACACTTTTTGTGCAAATTTTGTTGATGGACCTCGTGAGTAGAGCTTGGGTTGCTGCCTTCAGTCCACAAGAGACCCGAGGTAGATCTGCCGGTGTTCGTAGACCCTGGAGTCCCCTTCCTTCTATTTTAGATTTTCTGTCTCTTTTTATTTTGAGAACAGATGTACTTCTTTTAAACCAATGTTTGTAGCATTTCTTAGACGTTCGTGGATTGTGATACCAGATCATTGAGGTAGTCATGTATTAGAATTGTTGAACTGTTATAACACTTCCACCCTCTATCTCTGTTTGGCTTTAGCTATTATTTAAATCATGTTCTGGTTAATAATTAATGTGATAAAACTATATTTCTCGGCTTGCCTAGCTTTCAAGAGTAGGTGCCCATCACGATCCTGATGGTGGGAAATCTAGATCGTGACAAGTTAGTATAGGAGCACTAGGTTGCCTAGGTCTCACAATTCACGAACAAGCAAGGTAGAGTTTGAGGGATCGGTACGAAGACGTTTGTGCTTATCCCCCAGAGGTTATAGAGTTTAGGAACAACTTCACTTCTATTCTTCTCTGTCGTGCGATTTGATTTCTAAATGCTAATTGAACTTCTACTATATTCTTACGCAGATGGCGAGAACACATACCGCTTCATCAGCTGATCAGTATCCCGAGACCCCAGTGGCAACTTCTACAAGAGGCAGAAGACGAGGCCGAGGTAGGGCCAAGGCTCAGCCCAGAGCTCGAGCAGCAGCACCAGCGGCGGAGCCTCAGGTAGAGTTTGAGGAGGAGGCACCAGCCCAGACAGTTCCAGCAGGGCCAGCTCAGGTTCTGGAGGGGTCATCGCTACCCCGGTACTTTAGGATGATTTGATCTGTTTGGTGGGCCTTATGGAGAGAGTCATACAGGACAACATACTTCCTGTAGCACCAGCTGTGTCTCAGGCTAGGGGGAGGAGCATAGACTCCCACTACCCCCACTCCGAAGCAGATGGCTCCGCAGTTTCAGACTCCAGCAGATCATCCAATTGGGGAAGTTTCGCCGGGTGTTGTAGCTTAGACCCATGATAGAAAAGCTATGTCTTCTGATGCTTTGTGGAGATTGGACAGGTTCACCAAGCTTTTCACTACTACCTATGGCGGTACATCCTCAGAGGGAGGACTATCAGAGGTAGTTTGTGCATCTCCAACAGTGTTCTATGACTGTCACTCAGTACGAGACCAAATTTATTGACTTGGCCCATCATGCTCTTCTTATACTTCCCATCGAAAGAGAGAGGGTGAGGAAGTTCATTGAGGGACTCGCTCATCCTATTAGGTTGCAGATGGCTAAGGATATAGGAGCGATATTTCTTTTCAAGATGCGCGCAATGTGGCCATACGAGTCGAGATGGTTTTAGCTCAGGGGAGTGGTCAGGGGTCTGACAAGAGGCCCCATCATTCTGGTAGGTTCAGTGGTGCCTCGTTTGGAGGCAGGGATTCTTTTGGTAGAGGCCATCCTCCCAGGCCGTTTCATTCAGTACTTTATACTTCTCACGATGCTCCAGGTGGTCATGGTTCTCATATGTAGTATTCTGATCAGCTACCCTGTAGTGCATCACCAACTCCTATCAGTGCACCTCCGCTCCAGAGTTTTCAGAGTGGTTACTTAGGCCGTCAGGGTCAGCTTTACGGTCAGCAATCTCAACAACCGAGGTCTTGTTATACATTTGGTGATCCGAGGCACATTGCTAGATTTTGCCCTCAAACATCGAGCAATTCTCAGCATCACTCGCGCCCTGGTTCCGGCACCAGGTGTTCCACTGCCTACTCGGCCAACTAGAGGTAGAGGTCAGATAGCTAAAGGTGGAGGTCGAGGTGTTAGAGGTGGAGGTCAGGCTGCTAGAGGTGGAGGCCAGCCAGCATGAGGCCGTCCCAGTGATGTAGTTCAGAGTGGTGGGCCCCAGCCTCGATGTTATGCTTTCCCAGCTAGACCTGAGGCTGAGGCATCTGATGTCGTTATCACAGGTACGGTTTCAATTTGCAGTAGAGATGCTTCAGTTCTATTTGATCCAGGGTCTACATACTCCTATGTGTCGTCTTATTTTGCTACGTATTTGGTTGTGCATCGTGATTATTTGAGTGCTCCTGTATATATGTCCACACCGGTGGGTGATTCTATTATTGTAGATCATATTTATCGCTTGTGTGTGGTTATTATTGGAAGACCCGTGTAAATCTCCTACTTCTCGATATGGTTTACTTCGATGTTATTTTGGGGATGGATTGGTTGCCACCTTATCATGCTATATTGGCCTCTCATTCTAAGGCCATGACCATAGCTTTGCAGGGGTTGCCTCGATTGGAGTGGAGAGGGACTCCTGGTCATTCTACCAATAGGATTATCCCTTATATGAAGGCTCGGCATATGGTCGAGAAGGGGTGTTTGGCTTATTTGGCTTATGTTCATGATTCCAGTGTGGAGGTTCCTTATATGGATTCTGTGTTGGTTGTTCGGGAGTTTCCAGAGGTGTTTCCTGTGGACCTGCTAAGGATGCCACCTGATAGGGATATTGACTTTTGCATTGATTTGGATCTGGGCACTTAGCCCATTTCTATTCCTCCATACCGTATAGCCCCGCCAGAGTTGAAATATTCAATTGCAAGATTTGCTTAATAAGGGCTTTATTAGGCCCAGTGTCTCGCCTTGGGGTGCTACAGTGTTGTTCGTTAAGAAGAAGGATGGATCAATGAGGATGTGCATAGATTATCGGCAGTTGAACAAAGTCACCATCAATAACAAGTATCCATTGCTGAGGATTGATGATTTATTTGATTAACTTCAGGGTGCCAAAGTGTTTTCGAAGCATAATTTGAGATCTCGCTACCATCAGTTGAGGATTAGGCCATCCGATGTCCCTAAGACATCTTTTCAGACTAGGTATGGGCATTATGAGTTCCTAGTGATGTCATTTGGGTTGATAAATGCCCCAACAACATTTATGGACTTGATGAACCGAGTGTTCAAGCCAGACCTAGATTCCTTTGTGATTGTTTTCATTGATGATATCTTGATCTAATCCCACACTCGAGAGGAGAATGAGCAACATCTTCGAGTCGTCCTCCAGACTCTGAGGGACATCTATTTATATGCTAAGTTTTTGAAATGTGAGTTTTGGTTGAGTTCAGTTGCATTCTTGGGTCACGTGGTATCAATAGAGGGTATTCAGGTGGATCCTAAGAAGATTGAGGCAGTCAAGAAGTGGTCTAGACCTACATCAGCTACAGAGATTCGGAGTTTCTTGGGTTTGGCGGGTTATTACCGTTGGTTTATGGAGGGGTTTTCATCTATAGCAGCCCCGATGACCAGGTTGACCTAGAAGGGTGTCCAGTTCAGGTGGTCGGACGAGTGTGAGGTAAGCTTTCAGAAGCTCAAGACAACTTTGACTACGACATCGGTGTTGGTATTGCCCACAGGTTTAGGACCATATATAGTATATTGTGATGCATCTCTATTGGACTTGGTGCGGTGTTGATGCATAATGACAAGGTTATTGCATATGCTTCGTGATAGTTGAAGATCCACGAGAATAATTATCCAGTTCAAGATTTGGGGCTAGTAGCCATTGTTCATGCGTTGAAGATTTGGAGGCATTATTTATGTGGCGTCGTGTGATCGTGTGAGGTATACACGGATCACAAGAGTTTACAATACTTGTTCAAGCAAAAGGAGATAAATTTGAGGCAAGAGAGGTGGTTGGAGCTATTGAAAGACTATGATATAACCATCTTGTATTATCCTGGGAAGGCCAATGCAGTGGCCGATGCTTTGAGTAAAAAGTCAGCCAGTATGGGCAACCTTGCATATATTCCAGTCGGTGAGAGACCGCTTGCTTTGTATGTTCAGGCTTTAGCCAATCAGTTCGTGAGGTTGGATGTTTCTGAGCCCAGCCGTGTTCTAGCTTGCACAGCCGCTCGTTCTTCATTATTTGAGCGTATCAGAGTTCGGCAGTATGATGATCCTCATTTTCTTATTCCTAAAGACATAGTGCAGCATGGAAGATCCAAGCAAGTTACAGTTGGAGATGATGGAGTTTTGAGGATGCAGGGTCGTGTTTGTGTGCCTAATATGGATGTACTTCGTGATTTGATTCTAGAGGAGGCCTATAGTTCCTGATACTCTATTCATCCGGGCGCCGTAAGATGTATCAGGACTTGCGACATCATTATTGGTAGAGGAGGATGAAGAAGGATATTGTTGCATATGTAGCTCGATGATTGAATTATCAATAGGTAAAGTACAAACATCAGAGACCTGGTGGTTTGCTTCAGCAGATTGAGATTCCTGAGTGGAAGTGGGAGTGTATCAGTATGGATTTCGTTGTTGGACTCCCACGGGCTCAGAGGAAGTTCGATGCAGTATGGGTTATTGTGGATAGGCTGGACAACTCGACGCATTTCATTCCTGTGGCAGTTTCCTATTCTTTAGAGTGATTGGCAGAGATCCATATCCATGAGATAGTTCGTCTCCACAGTGTGCCCGTTTCTATCATTTGTGATCGAGATACGCAGTTTACCTCGCAATTCTGGAAGGCAGTTCAACGTGAGTTGGGTACGCGGGTCGAGTTGAGCACAACATTTCATCCTCAGATGAACGGATGGTCCGAGTGCACTATTCAGATCTTGGAGGATATGCTCCGCGCCTGTGTTATTGACTTTGGAGGTTCTTGGAATCTGTTCCTACCATTAGCGGAGTTTGCCTACAATAATAGTTTTCAGTTGAGCATCCAGATGGCTACCTATGAGGCATTATATGGTAGGCGGTGTCGATCGCCGGTTGGATGGTTTGAGCCTGAAGAGGCTCGGTTATTGGGTACGAATTTGGTACAAGATGCCTTGGATAAGGTTAAGATCATTCAGGATAGGCTTCGTAGAGCTCAGTCCAGGCAAAAGAGTTATGTTGATCGTAAGGTTCGTGATGTAACATTCATGGTCGGAGAGCGAGTGTAGCTTCGGGTGTCGCCGATGAAGGGTGTGATGAGATTTGGGAAGAAGGGAAAGTTAAGCCCTAGGTTCATTGGGCCTTTTGAGATCCTTTGGAGAGTGGGTGAGGTGGCTTACGAGCTTGCATTACCACCAGGTTTATTAGCAGTGCATCCAATATTTCATGTGTCCATTCTTCAGAAGTATCACGGCGATCCATCCCACATATTAGATTTCAGCATTGTCCAGCTGGACAAGGATTTGACCTACGAAGAGGAGTCAGCTATTCTAGACTGGCAGGTTCGTTAGTTGAGATCAAAGAGTTATTCTTCGGTTCATGTGCAGTGGAGAGGTCAGCCTGTTGAGGCAGCTACCTGGGAGTTCGAATCCGATATGCGGAGCAGATATCCTCATCTTTTCCCTAGCTCAGGTACTTTTCTATGTCCGTTCAAGGACGAACGATTATTTTAGAGGTGGAGAATGTGATGACCCAAAAGGTTATCTCGTATTTTAGGATACAATTCGGGGTTCCATAACCTTCAAGACCTCATTTTCTTTCTCCTCGATTTGCGTGCGCAGTCCGGGCGCGCTTCTGGAAAGCCTTTATGTGAAAATTTGAGAAACATGCTAAATTTTGCCTTTAAAATTGAATTAAATTGACTTCGGTCAATATTTTGAGTAAACGGACCTGGACCCGTGATCCGACGCTCACGGAGGGTCATAAAAAAATATGGGACTTGAGCGTATGCCCGGAATTGAGTTCCGAGGTCCCTAGCCAGAGAAATGAATTTTTGAAGAAAATTATTTAACTGAAAATATAATGGTTTTTTGGAAATTAAATAACATTCGATCTTGTTGGTATCAGGCCCGTATTTTGGTTTCGGAGCCCGGTACAGGATTAATATGGTATTTAAGTCATGTTTGTAAAACTTGGTGAGAAACGGAATTCATATGACGTGATTCGGACCCTCGGTTGTGAAAATAGAAACTTTAAGAGTTCTTGAGACTTTTATTGATTTTGATGCTAAATTCGTAGTTCTAGGTGTTATTTTGGTGATTTGATCGCACGAGCAAGTCCGTATGATGTTTTTAGACTTGTGTGCATGTTTGATTTGGAGCCCCAAGGGCTCGGGTGAGTTTAGGATAGGCTTTGGGGTGTTTTGGACATAGAGATTCTGTTGTTTTTACTGTTGCATGTGCTCAGGTGTTTTGTGCTTCGAGATCGCGAAGTGTAAATCAGGCGGGAGGGAAATGTCTTCTACGCGAACATGAGGCACAGGTCGCAAACGCGGAGCATTGAACGCGAAGGCCATTTTGGCAGGGACCTAGGGGAGGGGTGAAATACTCTACGAGAATGCGGCAAATGGCTGGCGAACGCGAAGGTCGGGGGTGTACCTTCACGAACGCATATGGTATCTCGCGATCGCGAAGGCTCTTCTGGCCAATGCTTCGCGAACGCGAAGAAGACCTGTCCAACGATTTTAAAACAGAACCTAAGTCGGGATTTGCTCAAAATTTCATATCTCTTCCATTAAAACCCAACCTTGGGCGATTTTTGAAGAGGGATTTCAACACCAAATTATAGGTTTGTATTCCTAAACTCATTTCTTTCATTTTCCATCAACACCCATTAGATTTCTAAGCCTAAATCATGTTCTTTAAGGGTAGAAATCAGGGATTTTAGGAGAATTGGGAATTTTACAAATTTGGGGATTTATACATTGATTTGGGATCAGATTCCGAAATAAATTTCATATTTGGGCTCGTGGGCGAATGGGTGAACGGGTTTTAGTTCGAACCTCGGGTTTTGACCAACCGGGCCCGGGGTCGGTTTTTGACTTTTTTGAGAAAAGTTTGGGAAAACTAAATTTATGCATTGTAGTTGATTCCTTTAGCAATAATTGATGATATTGACTTAACTGTAGCTAGATACGAGTGGTTTGGAAGTGGAATCTAAAGGAAAAGCAGTATTTGAGGCTTGCGTTTGGCCGTGGAATCGAGGTAAGTGTTTGGTGTAACCTTAGCTTGAGGGAATATGTGTTGTTGTCTTATTTGCTACGTGTTAGTATTGAGTACGACGTATAGGTGTGGTGACGAGTATCTATACGTTGGTATCGAGCATGCAAGTGAGTCTTATACTGTGACTGTTGTGTCTCTTATTACGTACTTTTCATGCTTAAATTGATGATTATCCATGCTGAACAAGTCTTATGGTATTATCTTGGTATTGGATCAATGTTGAGTATTGACTCAAATTGAGAATTATATTGTGAATTAAACTATTGAAACAAGATTGGTTCCCTTGTCGGGATGTTATTGTTTCTATTATTTGGGTGAGGAAGAGTGTAAAGCACGAAGGGTGATGCCGTGCACGATATTGTAAGTGAGTGTTAATGCACGAAGGATGATGTCGTGCCATGTTCTGTGAGTGTTAATGCACGAAGGGTGATGTCGTGCCATATTCTGTGAGTGTTAATGTACGAAGGGTGATGTCGTGCCATGAATATGAGAGAGTAAAATCACGAAGGGTGATGCCATGCCATTTTCTGTTGATTCTTATGGTGAGGACGAGAGTAAAAGTACGAAGGGTGATGCCGTGCACATGTTACTATGTTATTATTTCTGTTGACTCAGAGTATGAAGTTATTTCGCTTCTTCACTGCTTACTGCCATAATTTGATATTCCCCTCAACATGTTTCCCATTCTCGTCTTTGTCTGTTAAATTTCTATTATTATTGTTTCTTGTATATGATTTAACTGCACAGGTTTATTTTGTTGTCGTGTCCTAGCCTCGTCACTACTTCGCCGAGGTTAGGCTCGACACTTACCAGTACATGGGGTCAGTTGTACTGATACTGCACTCTACACTTTTTGTACAGATTTCGGTGATGGACCTCGTGAGTAGAGCTTGGGTTACTGCCTTCAGTCCACATGAGACCCGAGGTAGATCTGTCGGTGTTCGCAGACCCTGGGATGCCCTTCCTTCTGTTTTAGATTTCTTGTCTCTTTCTATTTCGAGAACAGATGTACTTCTTTCAAACCAATGTTTATAGCATTTCTTAGACGTTCGTGGATTGTGACACCAGATCATTGGGGTAGTCATGTATTAGAACTATTGAATTGTTATAACACTTCCACACTCTATCTTTGTTTGGCTTTAGCTATTATTTGAATCTCGTTCTCGTTAATAATTAATTTGATAAAACTGCATTTGTCGGCTTACTTAGCTTTCAAGAGTAGACGCCATCACGATCCTGATGGTGAAAAATCCTGATCGTGACAATTTATTAGAATTGACTTGCTATTTTCTTTTTCCCAGTAAATTAGTCTCGATATACTTATTACAACAACAACAACAAAAAAAAGACTCGATATATTTTTTACGTTCTTAAACAAAATTGTTGGCTAAATAATTATTTAGGTGATTATTATCCTCTTGCTACAAAGAATAAAGAATTACCATATTGTAATGGATGTGGAATGACATTGGTCGATCCTTCTGGCGCGTGGATTATATTGAAAACAAATCAAATTAGGAAACAAAAAGTACATAACTTAAGTTGCAAGTATGATCTACTAATTAAATATTTCAAGTTTAACCGCTCTTACAATACCAAAATTACCATTACCTATTTTGTTTTGGTTTATTAAACCTTCTATATTTCACACTAAGACCCTTCCTCCAAAATGTAGTCGGAAAAGGCCTATGCTCTCTATATATATTTAACTTGATCTCTAGTTATTCATCGTACTCTTAGATTCAATTTCCTGTTTTTGTTGATTAACAATACTCCAACTATATTACAAACTACTTGTGAGACACTCTTTGTTAAGCTTCGTTACATTTTCTTTTCCGAGAAAAATATAAAGCAAAACATCAATTTGGAATAGGAAGCAATTCTTTAAATTCAAACATGTTTAGAATTGTGAAAATAGACCGATATTACTTAAGTAAAATTCTGCAGTATGCCAATGCCAATGGCTATTCATCATAAGAAAAGGGAGAACATTTGCGACACGGAATCTACTATAATGCTATTAGAGCAGATGTTTCGTACAATGCAAAATCGTATTAAAAAAAGGAGCATGATTTCACTTGAGGAAAAATTAAGTAATACTAAGAGCTTTGATAGATTTGATGACCTGAGTAGACGCAAATTGAAGAGATTCGTGAAAACTCAAGATTCAAGATCAACATCAGTGCACGTAAAAAAACAAGAACCTGCATTGTTCCCGGCCAATAAAAAAACCAAAACTAAGTTGTAGCACTAAAGTTTCTGCTTTAGATAATTTTTACAGTGATTTGGGTCGGCCACAAGCAGTACAAATAAAGGCTGTTGTTCGAGGCATGGGCAATAAGGGGGTTGTGCAACATGCAAGAGAGACAAAGAAAAAGCAGCAGTAACTTGAATTAGAGAAAGCCAGAATTAATCAGGAGGCAAAGTTAAAGTTGCAAAAGCAAAGAGAAGTAGAAAGGATTGCTGCTTTTGTTGCTTGAGAATATTCCACCTATATTACAAACTACTTGTGAGACACTCTTTGTTAAGTTTCGTTCCATTTTTTTTTTCCGAAAAAAATATAAAGTGAACATCAATTTAGAATAGCAAGTAAATTCTTAAATCCAAACCTGTTTAGAATTGTGAAAATAAACCGATATTACTTGATAATAGGCGAAATCTAGGTGATTTAGCTATTGTTTATGCTTCCGCTTGATTATATTCCAATGGCATATTATGGTCAATTGATGAAAAAGAGGCTTTAATTATGATATGTATACATTGCAGGACGAGGAGCCTACATGATATTTTCAAGAGGATATTAGAATGATTTATGAGCAAGAACAACCCCTCGGAGTTGAGTGCGCGCAAGGACGAGATGAAAAAATGGACGAAATCAAGCTCCAGGTGCGCGAAGAAACACGCGAAGGCGCGCAGGAGTTCGCACGTAAGAAAGGCCGAGGCAGAATCATGCACGAAGTTATGCGCGAGCTCGCGCGTGTCCGGTCCGGAAAAACGTTATTTAGGGGTGAAATTGGAAATCTGGAGAGAAACCCACTTAACCTATATAAAGTCAAGCTCGCCCAAGGTAAAAAAAAAAGGAGGGTTTTCATAGTTTAGTGAAAGAAATAGAGGCAAGAGGCAAGGAGGACGTTTTTGAGAGGAAAACACGAGCATAGAGCCGCCGTGGAGGCCGGAATTCATCGGGTTTCATCTTTCTTCCTCCAAACTTAGTAATTTTTATATTTCTTTGTATGAGTTGTTGTTTTGCTACCATGTCTATGTGGAGCTAAACTTCACGTTCTAGGGTTGCGGTTCTTTCATGACTATTGTTATTCGGATATTGAGTTTGATTTCTTAGTTTATAATATTGGTTTATTTATTCAATCATGCACTTAATTATTTGATTGCTTGATCACCAATTGAATACTATCTACGAATCTTGAATTGAACTCGAAAGTGGGAATTCTAGATTGCATATAGGATTGAATAGAGCAAGTTCTTGAACCTGGGCATCGGGGAACGGATTCGCGGTTAGGATAGATATATACCTAATTGCCTTGCTTGGTTGATTTACAGGAATTATAAATGCGTTCTTGTTGATTCTAACTCCATAGACATATAGGCGTTAGGTTAGCTTGAATAGGCGAGTAAGAACTCGACAGATTCTTATGAGCAATATTAACCCTGTCAACCAATAAACTAGATAAATTAGTTAGTCAATTCAATAGAAGAATACAATAGGATTGTTAGATAACCCATAACCCTAGATCGTTTTCATTACATTGATATCATAAATATCTGCTATCCTTTGGCTCAGAGTTCATTAGTAATTTTCCTTTTATTTTAATTAGTTTAGAATCAAATACTTCTAGGTTTAATTCTTGTATAGATAATTAGGATAGTCTAATTTAGTTAATAGTTAATCACAAGTCCTCGTGGGATCGACATCCGACTTTTAGTCATTTTATTACTTGACAACCGCGTATACTTGCGTGTGTGTTTGGTCGCAACAAGTTTTTGGCGCCGTTGCCGGGGTTTAGAAATTGACTATTCTTCTAGATTAGACATTGAATGGTTTTTATTTATTCATTTTTTTTGTTTTAGTTTAGTTAATATTTTTTATTTATTTTAACATAGAATCTTGGAATGAAAGTTATTCGAATGATGGTTATTCTTATTTTAATGATCCTTGTCCATATTGTGGAGGACCGCACTGGTGGAAAAATTGTCAGAATGTTCTCGGAAACGAGTTGTGCGCACAATCTCAATCGTTTGAGTGGAATATTTGGAATATGTGTGGTGGTCAAGATGGCCACTGGGATGGTTGTCCTAATTCTTTTCATCCATCTCTGAGCCCTTATTATGATCATTCTAATAATGTTTGTGAGTTTGATAGGGGCAATGAAGTACAAGATATGGAACCTGATGCATATATTAGGGATATTTTAAAGCAAGTAGCAGAGCAACATGATGAACTCAAAAAAGATATGAAAAGAATGAGGGCAACAATCACAAGAATGAGGGCCAATATAGAAGAATTGAATGAAGATTGTGAGTACCAGCAAGAGGAAAATTTTGAAAAAGAGGAGATTTTGAGTCAAACTTGGCGGGTGGAACAAGCTAAAAGATTGGAGATATATGAGGCTCAACGTGAGAAAATTACAGATGGGATACAAGACCTAATAGAAGGAAGAACTAAAATAGAACAAGAGATCGAAAAATTTACCATGACTTGGGAGATCAATATTGCAAAGGTTGACGCGTCTAATGCCCAACAAAATAGTTCTGAGTTGTGTGAAACTGAAAAGGAGCTTATACGCCAATTCGAGGAGCTAAAATTGGAGAGTCAATCATTCAAGCGTACTTTTATTAATGATGTCCATATTGATGAACGTACTCTAGAGTCATGTGAGGAAGTAGATAATATTATATTTGAAGACTCTAGTGTGTGTACATATGAGGATGTAACTAGTGATACAATTCTAGAGTTTGGGCGTACTGCTCCTCATTCCATACATTTTTCAACATTGTGTTTGGGTGATGACATGGAAATCGAGTCATCTGAGCCTTTAGGAAAGCCAATGTACGAGGACCTGGGTGCTTATATCCAGGAATTTATCATGCCATATAGACATAATTACATACCTCATTTGAAAGCCAAAAAGTGTAAAACACGATATTGGTTGCTTGGCCCTGTTAAATTTGTCTCACCACCCCTAGAGCATAGCAAAAAGCTTGAAGCCAAATTGGGGGCTCAATTTATAAGTTCGAGGTGGAGGCAAAAAGTGGTTCACATCGTGCCGTGATGTTAAATTAGGCGTTTGTTGGGAGGCAACCCAGCTTTACTGCTTTCTTTTATTTTTATTTATTTTTGTTTTCTATCTTTGTAGCATTTTTTGTAGGATTATGAGCATAGAAGAAAAACCACTGAAAGTGTGCAAATGCGAGCCAGCTGGTTGGAACTAGTGTGAGGTACCCGCATAAAGGACCATCCTTGGGAGAAGTCTGAGTACCCCGTGAGCTGCTAGTGCTTCGGCCTTTGGCCTTTCAGGGAGTTTCTTGTCCACCCTCGTTATTTTTGCTTTATTTGTGCATTGGGGACATTGCACTCTTTTAAGTGTGGGGTGGGAGAATTCTTTTGGATACTTAGCTTTTTAGTAGTTTAGCTTCTTATTTATTTTCTTCGTAGTTGTGTAGTATTTTAGTAGATTACTTTTTTATGTGGAAAACAAGAAAAACCAAAAAAATAAAAAAAATAAAAAAAAATTGAAAAAGGTAGAAAAATTATACTTTTCCCTCCGATGGATCTCTTAGACAGTTTTCTTGAGGGACTAAGTCAAAAAAAAAACTGAAAAAATTGTAGGCTCTTCCCGATGACAGATCTTTTAGACGATTTTCTTGAGGGAAGTGAGTCTAGAGAAAACAACAATTTTTTTTTTCTTAGGTAGTGTAGCAATTCCCCCTTGGTTTTTCTTTAAGTCGCGGTTCTTTTTCAAGGGTTTAGCTTGAACCGGGCATAGGTAGTTTTCATTTTTTGTTTTCTTTTTGATTTGTAGATTAAGGTAATGGGCTACGAGCTATAAAATTGAAAGAGAACCCATAGCGTTGTCACACCTGAACACAATAGACCCTAGAGTGTAACGCTTAGGCCTAATTGTTGAATCTCACTGAAAGTGTCTTAAATTGTATGTTTGTTACTGAATTGAATGCTCGTAATGGAGTGTCTTGATGAGCTGATCTAGAATGAGTCTTATGCCATGTGTGGTGAGTTTTGTGTAGTCCATGTATTGTACTTGTGTCTAGAACTTGCCCGGTATGTGAGTTGAAGCGAGATTTTAGGTGATGCTCGGTTTGAAAAATGATGTTAGGCTTTCTTTGACCTTTTTTGAGCTTAATTGCTTATCACAAATAAAATTTGTCTCTAGTTAACCCTTTTGAGCCTGTAGACTTTTGTTTGGCACCCGCATTATGAGCCTATACTCGTTTGTTCTTAATTGACATTGTTTTGATCCTTTTACCTTTTAAAGCACTTTAATTATGAGAGGAGCGCTAATAGAAATAATAAGGAAATAAGTGTGGGGTGGTTTTTGAGTGGAACCAATAAAAGGATGAAAGGTGCACTTATGTTGTAAACGAATACACCACTAGCAGAAATTGAGTGACAAGAAGAATAAACTGGAAAAAAAAGAGTTGATTACATTGTGTCTTGTTCCAGCTAGTGGGAATGAATTAATAAAGTGCTTAAAGAAGAGGGGAGTATTTGTGGGATGATATTGTGTGTGAGTGAGAAGTGGGTTGAAGAATTTGCGCTAAAAATTGCTCATGTGATGTGTTAAAGTGCTTAGGGGTTGAGTCACTATTCCTAAATACATCCTACCCGTCCTTTAGCCCACATTACAACCATGAAAAAGTCCTAATTGATTTTGGATCTAGCTAGCCTACATTAGTAGAGATTTACATTAAGAGCAAGCTTATGGTACCAATTGCATGCATGTGACCTCTTTTGTGAGAGTGAGTGATTTCCTTGATATATGTGAGTATATGAATTGAATGTGGTGGATTGAACTCAGTTTTTGTTGATGTAATTGTGAGGGCATATGATTCGTGACGGAAAAGCAAGTCTTGACTTCTGCGTAGAGTACTTTGAGGGAGTGTGAATATTGCATGGCACTTAAGAGTCGACTTTGAGGCTAGGATTGCTCACTGCTAGGCATAATACATGTACATTGTTCTAGGTGTAATGCGTTAAGGGAAATGGTTGAGTGAAGGATTCTCTAGAGAGTATAGTTGATTGCTCGAGGACTAACAATGAATTAAGTGTGGGGTGTTGATAATAGGCGAAATCTAGGTGATTTAGCTATTGTTTATGCTTCCGCTTGATTATATTCCAATGACATATTATGGTTAATTGATGAAAAATAGGATTTAATTGTGATATGTATACATTGCAGGACGAGGAGCCTATATGATGCTTTCAAGAGGATATTGGAATGATTTATGAGCAAGAACAACCCCTCGGAGTTGAGTACGCGCAAGGACGAGATGAAAAAATGGACGAAATCAAGCTCCAGGTGCACGAAGAAAAACGCGAAGGCGCGCAGGAGTTCGCGCGTAAGGAAGGCCAAGGCAGAATCATGCGCGAAGAAACGCGCGAAGTTATGCGCGAGCTCACGCGTGTCTGGTCCGGAAAAACGTTATTTAGGGGTGAAATTGGAAATCTGGAGAGAAACCTACTTAATCTATATAAAGTCAAGCTCGCACAAGGTAAAAAAAGGAGGGTTTTCATAGTTTAGTGAAAGAAATAGAGAGGCAAGATGCAAGGAGGACGTTTTTGAGAGGAAAACACGAGCATAGAGTCGCCGTGGAGGCCGGAATTCATCGGGTTTCATCTTTCTTCCTCCAAACTTAGTAATTTTTATGTTTCTTTGTATGAGTTGTTGTTTTGCTACCATATCTATGTGGAGCTAAACTTCACGTTCTAGGGTTGTGGTTCTTTCATGACTATTGTTATTCGGATATTGAGTTTGATTTCTTTGTTTATAATATTGGTTTATTTATTCAATCATGCACTTAATTATTTGATTGCTTGATCACCAATAGAATACTATCTACGAATCTTGAATTGAACTCGAAAGTGGGAATTCTAGATTGCATATAGGATTGAATAGAGCAAGTTCTTGAACCTGGGCATCGGGGAACGGATTCGCAGTTAGGATAGACATATACCTAATTGCCTTGCTTGGTTGATTTACAGGAATTATAAATGCGTTCTTGTTGATTCTAACTCCATAGACATATAGGCATTAGGTTAGCTTGAATAGGCGAGTAAGAACTCGACAGATTATTATGAGCAATATTAACCCTGTCAACCAATAAACTAGATAAATTAGTTAGTCAATTCAATAGAAGAATACAATAGAATTGTTAGATAGCCCATAACCCTAGATCGTTTTCATTACATTGATATCATAAAAATCTGCTATCCTTTGGCTCAGAGTTCATTAGTAATTTTCTTTTTATTGTAATTAGTTTAGAATCAAATACTTCTAGGTTTAATTCTTGTATAGATAATTAGGATAGTCTAATTTAGTTAATAGTTAATCACAAGTCCTCGTGGGATTGACATCCGACTTTTAGTCACTTTATTAATTGACGACCGCGTATACTTGCGTGTGTTTGGTCGCAACATTACTTAAGAAAAATTCTGCAATATGCCAATGCCAATGGCTATTCATCAAAAGAAAAGGGAGAATATTTGCGACACTAAATCGACTATAATGCCATCAGAGTAGATGTTTCGGACAATGCATAATGGTATTAAAAAAAAAGGGGCTTGATTTCTCTAGAGAAAGAATTAAGTAATACTAAGAGCTTTGATAGATTTTATGACCAGAGTAGATGCAAATTGAAGAGGATCGCGAAAAACTCAAGATTCAAGACTAACATCAGTGAAACAAGACGATGTTGCATTGTACTCTGTCATTAAAAAGCCAAAACTAAGTTGAAGTACTAAAGTCGCTAATTCAGATAATTTTTATAGTGATTTGGGTCGGGCACAAGCAGTACTAGTAAAGGCTACTGTTCGAGGCACGGGCAAAAAGGGGGTTGTGCAACATGCAAGAGAGATACAGAAAAAACAGCAACAACTTGAATTAGAGAAAGTCATGATTAATCAAGAGGCGAAGTTAAAGTTGCAGAAACAAAGAGAAGCAGAAAGAATTGCTTTAGAAAGGATGATAAAGACTGTTGTATTTAATGAAGATTTGCAAGTATTGAGAGATTTGAGAGACTGGTTGGACATAAATAAGGAGAAAAAAAAACTGATTGGACAACCGAGTATCATGACCCTTTGGAAAGTTTAGCAAAGTGACATGTATAAAATACTCTAGGATTAATGTTAGAAAAATTGTGTTCCCTACGTCCAATATGTCTGTTTACCTCGAAAATACGAGTAACAATTAGATTTGATTTATGGTTTTAAAGATATGTGATTTAGTTCAATGCCAATTAATAATTAAGAAATAAGAAGTAAAAATGAAAAAGATTAGTGAATCAAACCAATGTAACCCAGCGGTAGCGAGCTCGAGATGGTGACCTCAAAACAGACTAATAGCGGTAAAATAAGGTAAGTAATGTAAGACCAGTAGAGCAAAAGGACAATAACAGTAGGCAAAAAGTAGAGAATATATTCTTTCCTTAGTGATCATATCATGTTACAAATGATTGAGTCACCTTTATATAATAGAGTAACCCTAAATAAGGAATATTTTTATTTACAATAGGGAATATTCTTGATACAGCTGTCTAATCGCCTAGTACGGAATCGTACAATCTTATTATGTGATTCGTGCCATGATCTTGGGGATGTGGCAGGAATTTAGCTCATTCTGTTACAAACCCATAACGGTACTATTTCGGGGTCGAGCACACTTGGCCTCGGTATTCCTCAAACTCCTATCTCTGGGCATCGCACTCTATCTTCGAGCTCGAGTCTGGTCCACCGGATTTGAACTTTGCCTTGCCCCGACCCGGGCCTAGGATGAAACCTTGAGCCTATAAATCGGGGGCATATAATTTTGACCCTATAAAGATAGTCCTCGTGTTTCTTAGAATTAGATGAAATGAAATGATTAGAACCTCGATATTGGTTTCCTAAAGGCTTCTCCTAAATTTATTCGGAAAAGGCCAACAACTCTATATAATACTTCATCTCTAGTTGTTTAGCATATGCTTAGGGTTTCGATTCACAAGTTATATTTCCATTGCCTTTTCCTGTTTTTGTTGCTTTTCCCTGTTAAAACGTAACTTTGCAGTAGTACTATGCCAATGCCGATGGCTAGCTATGAGAAGGCAGAAATATGCCCATTACCCATTCCCTTTTGAATAGTAGAAAAAGAAAAAAACACTAAAGACTGTTAGTTATTCTGAATTTATAAGTGACTAAAAACAGGAAAAATAAATAAATGAACAGAAATTGGCAGTATTATGTCCCGAGCCCACAAATTTCTTGTGTGTCCTTAAAGAATCTTATTCCCTCACTGTTGCCCAAGATTCACGGATAAATTCTTCCCGGGATAGAACAGAACTTTCAACTTAGCGGTAGCGGCACTTCAAACCACTAAGTTATCAGCGAACTCAAAATAATTGTGTAAATCACACGACTGATTTACTTTGTTTTGAAAGTAATGATGCAGAAAGAAGAAGGAGATGAAGCAGAAGATTTCAGGATGAAAAATTCTGAAGGAATGATTGCTTATTTATAGCCAACGAATTTCTGGATTGAAAGGGTGTGAAAGTGGCTGTTCACAGTGCAGGTGGCTATTCATGAAATGCAGCCTCTCTGGTGGCTGTTTAACGTGGGAATATTTAAATAAAACTAAAGACGGAAATTAATTAATTTATCGTTACAAATAACGGTCACTCAAAATATTAATATAAAATATTAATATTTAATTAATTAATTTCATTTTATTGGTCCAAAAAATTAAGTCAATCAATTATATCAATTGACCGAAGCCGAAGCCGAACCGAGCGAGCGACGATGACGACGACGCGAGGCCCCTTCCTCTTAGCTCCTTTTAATAGCTTAAAGAGGTGCTTCTATATTTAAACCCAACAAAATCCTTGTCTTTAACCAATGAGGGACAAAGTGCAAAAGCCAAAGTTGCATTTTCACCTTCTTTCCTCATATCCCATTCATACTACCACACGTCAACCCCAACAATCCCCCACATGAATGGGGAATGATGAACATGCCTGAAAAATTTTGTGTGATTCGCAACTAAGGACTAATTGCATCGGGATAAGTAGGTTTCCCTTTGAACTTTCCGTAGTGAGCATATATCGGATATACTCGGTCAACCGGTAGATTTGATATCTTTGAACCGTCGAGCTTTACTGTATACCTAGACAACATATGTCGCACAATTAATCCTTATCCATCTTTTGGTTCTCATTGTTGTGTTCGTTTTAGCCATGAACACCGCCTGATTTCATAAGTGCCTAGAGAACTGGCCTTACAATATTCTCTTTGAAGTGACTTACACTTCGCACTTATATAGGTGATTCCTAAATGTGTTATCCCGTAGATACACTATTTAATATACCCCATATCAAACATAGAAATCATTAAAAAGTCCTAACGCTTTATCCTTGGTACTGAACATTGTCTGCATTACGAGAATGAACCAAAATTTTATTTGACAATATTGGACCGTCACTAATGACTTTCTTTGATCTCCTTGAACCTAGATCTTGGGATCTCCAGTCTTCTAGGTAGAGTTACCGCCATGGTGACTTGTCCTCGACCATAGTCTCATTCCCTTTAATGACTTCTCAACCGCCTCTCTAGGTAGGCCTTTTGTAAGTGGATCTGATACATTATCTTTTGACTTTACATAGTCAATTGTGATAATTCCACTAGAGAGTAGTTGTCTAACGGTATTATGCCTTCGTCGAATGTGATGAGATTTCCCGTTATACATAACACTCCCAGCCCTTCCTATTGTTGTTTCACTGTCGCAATATATGCATACATGTGCCAAAGGTTTGGGCCAAAAAGGAATGTCTTCTAAGAAATTTCGGAGCCACTCAGCTTCTTCACCGGCTTTGTCTAAAGCTATAAACTCAGACTCCATTGTAGAGCGAGTGATGCATGTCTGTTTGGACGACTTCCAAGACACTGCTCCTCCACCAATGGTAAAAACATATCCACTTGTGGATTTTGTTTCCGTTGATCTGGTGATCCAATTTGCATCATTATATCCCTCAATAATTGCGGGATAATTATTGTAATGCAATGCATAGTCTTGAGTATTTCAATTTCCCAAAACTCGTTTCATTGCTATCCAATGAGCATGGTTGGGATTACTTGTGTATCGACTAAGCTTACTTATTTCACAAGCTATATCAGGTCGTGTACAATTCATAATGTACATCAAACTTCACAACACTTGAGCATATTCAAATTGAGATTTGCTTTCATCTTTATTCTTTACAATAATATGGTTTAAATCAATTTGCGTTTTTGCTTCTTTAAAGTCCAAACATTTGAACTTTTCAAGAACCATTTTAATATAATGAGATTGAGACAAAGCTAGACCTTGAGGAGTCTATAGAATCTTAATTCCTAAAATTAAATCAGCAATTCCTAAGTCTTTCATATCAAACTTACTTTTAAGAATGCGCTTAGTAGCATTTATGTTAGTAATATCGTTACTCATTATCAACATATCATCCATATATAAACAAACAATGACTATTTGATTTGGAGCATTCTTAATGTAAACACATTTGTCACACTCATTGATCTTGAAACCATTTGACAATATTGTTTGGTCAAATTTCGCATGCCATTATTTTGGTGCTTGTTTTAGTCCGTAAAGTGATTTAACAAGTCAACAAACCTTCTTTTCTTTTCTGGGAACTACAAACCCTTCAAGTTGTTCCATATAGATTTCTTCCTCTAAATCCCATCTAAGAAGGTCGTCTTTACATCCATCTATTGTATTTGAAGGCCATACATGGCAGCTAACGCTATTAACACCCGGATAGATGTAATCCTTGTTACCGGCGAGTATGTGTAAAAATAATCAAGACCTTCTCATTGTATAAACCCTTTAACAACTAATCTTGCCTTATATTTGTCAATAGTACCATCAGCTTTCATTGTCCTTTTGAAAATCCATTCAGAACCCAAAGGTTTATTTTCCGGAGGTAGATCAACCAATTCCCAAGTATGATTACTTAATATGGATTCTATCTCACTACTGAGTGCCTCTTTCCAATATTGTGCTTCCGAGGAAGACATTGCTTCTTTGAACGTTTGAGGCTCATTTTCCAATAAGAATGCCAGAAAATCTTGTCCAAAGGAAGTAGCTATCCTTTGACGTTTACTACGTCTTGGATTTTCCTCATCAAACGTACTTTCCTTTGCTTCTTCCCGAGGTCGCTTAGATTTTTCATTAAGCGACTCACATTCCATTTTATACGGATAAATATTCTCAAGAAATTCAGCATTATCCGATTCAATTACCGTATTAATATGAATGTCGGGATTTTCTAATTTATGAACCAGAAACTGATATGCCTTACTATTTGTTGCATATCCTACGAAAATGCAATCAACGGTTTTCGGTCCAATTTTTACCCTTTTTGGTTTAGGAACTTGCACTTTAGCCAAACACCCCCACACTTTAAAATATTTTAAGTTGGGTTTCCTTCCTTTCCATTTTTTTATATGGAATGGATTGTGTTTTGCTATGGGGAACTCGATTCAGTATTCGATTAGCTGTAAGAATAGCTTCCCCCCACAAGTTTTGCGGTAAACCAGAACTTATTAATAAGGCATTCATCATCTCTTTTAACGTTCTATTCTTTCTTTCCGCAATTCCATTAGATTGCAGTGAGTAAGGGATAGTTGTTTGGTGAATAATGCCATTTTCCAAACATATTTCTTCAAAAAGAGGTTCATATTCGTCGCCTCTATCACTTCTTATCATTTTGATCTTTTTGTTTAATTGCATTTCAACTTCATTTTTGTATTGCTTGAATGCGTCTATTGTTTCATCTTTACTATTAAGTAAGTAAATATAGCAATATCTAGTACTGTCGTCAATGAAAGTTATGAAATACTTTTTCCCACTGCGAGATGGTATTGACTTCATATCAAAAATATCCGTGTGAATTATGTCTAAAGGATTTGAATTCCTTTCAACTGACTTATAAAGATGCTTAATATACTTTGATTCCACACATATTTGACATTTCGAGTTATTGCATTCAAACTTAGGTAATACTTCCAAATTAATCATTTTTCGCAAAGTTTTGAAGTTGTCGTGGCCTAAACGTTCATGCCAAAAATTATTTGACTTAAGCAAGTAAGAAGAAGCTGAAATTTTATTCATATCAATGGAAATTACATTGAATTTAAAAAAGCCCTCAGTCAGGTAACCTTTTTGTCACGACCCAAATCCCGGTCGTGATGGCGCCCAGCACACTACTAGGCAAGCCCGACCATTATTCAACACTTAACCCAATTTATCAAAAATAGCGGAAAAAAATATCAATTAAGCAAGATTAAAGTACTGAAGATTTTAACAAAATACACAATATAATCTCACTAGGACCCGATGTCACAAATTTGAGCCTCTAGAATACAGAATATCATCCTAATACATGGTATATCCAAAGTCTGATAATGCAGAAATAAAGAGATAGGATAGGAGGGAGAAGATCAATGGCTGCGAACGCCGTGCAGCTACCTCGATACTCCCAGAGGCTGGATCTGCTGATCAACTGGATCTACTGAGCCTGAGACTGCCCTGGATCTGCACACAAGGTGCAGGGAGTAAAGTGAGTACTCCGACCCAGTGAGTAATAAAAGTAACTACAGTCCGAAGATAAGAAAATCCAGTAAATACACAAAGTAAGCTAAAATCCAAATATACAGCAACATATGGAATTGAGCAGCTAAACAACAGTATAAATAGAAATACATGAATGCAATGAAATACATATGATGGTACATTTCAGTACCCATTACGGCGTGCAGCCCGAGCCATCCATATTTATTTATCGTCGACGGCGCTCACTGGGGGTGTGTACAGACTCCGGAGGGGCTCCTACAGCCCAAGCGCAATATCTTGGTCAGTCATTGTTACCTGACCCATTGTTACCTGACCGGTCAGCCATTGTTACCTGACCAATTTATATCATACAGTGCCATTGTTACCACTGTTCAAGTATATCATCCAGTGTCATTGTTACCACTGTTTCAAGTATATCACACAGTGTCATTGTTACCACTGTTTCAAGTATATCACACAGTGTCATTGTTACCACTGTTTCAAGTCACTTTATAATCAGTCCAGAAAATAATATAATAAGCCCCTTGGGCATTTACAAAACAGAAGTTCCCAGCCCGGAATACATTTAAAAATATCATTTAAGTTTTCAACACTTAGAATTATGGCTGAGTTTGCAAAACAGCATTTAAAACCTTGGACTGAAATTAAATGATATGCAAATCATGCTAAGCAGTAATATCAATCCTCGAAGGATTTTACAAATCGGCACAAGGCCCCAAACATGGCATCAAGCCCCGTAATATCAATGAAGTATGTGTATCAATCACCAGTATAGTATAAGCATCACACGGGATGGACCAAGTCACAATCCCCAATAGTATCCGACCTCGCACTCGCCATGGAGTGCGTGTCATGCCTCAATATAGCGTTACGATGTGAAAGTCTGGGGTTTCAAACCCTCAGAACAACATTTACATCTATTACTCACCTCTAACCGGTCGTAGACTAGTCCGCAATGCCCTTTCCTCTTGAATCGACCTCTTCGCGCGTCGAATCTAGTCAAAACCACAATGAATACGTTACAATAGGCTAAGGGAATATAACCCAATCGAAAAGACTCGAAAAATGTCGAAAATCCCGAAATTAGCAAAACCCGAGCCCCGGACCCACGTCTCGAAATTCAGAAATTTTTACATCAATACGACCCTTATCTCGCCACGAGTCTATACATACCAAATTCACAAAAATCGGAGTTCATTTGACCCCTCAAATCACCATTTAATTCTCTTAAGTTTCAAGCCCTAAACCACCATTTTTGTCCATAAATTACTTGAGTTTTCAGCTCTAATCCATGTATTTAACTTGGAAATAAGTAGAAACAACTCACATTTAATGCTTGATGAAATCCCCTTGAAATTCTCTCCAAAATAATCCAAGCCAAATGAAAGAAATGAAAGAAATAAGCCAAATCCGTGTTTAAAAGAATCTGCCCGTGCTTCGTTGAGTTGTACCTTGCACATGTGCTATACAAGTTGTACATCCTATTAAAATTGTTCCTTGTCAGACACCTTCTGTTTAAACACCCATAACGTCTTGTATAAATATTCAAATGACAAACAGTTTGAAGATTTAGAAACTAGACTCAAAGATCTTTAATTTGATAGGTTGTACACTATATAACTCTTTATATATCCCGAGATATGAGCTTCTAAATCGGCTCCATGAAATCAGAAAATTTCTAGAGAAACTGCTCCACCAGTCATCTTCAATCAACCATAACTTTCTCTACAAATGTCCAAATTACGATTTCTTTATCTTTCTGGATACTAGATATGAAGGGCTACAATTTTCGTTTTTAAATTATCTCAATATTCCTTGTAGATAAAAATATATAGGTCTCCGAATTACGCTCCACGACTGCACATTGCTGTCCAAAGACAGCTTAGCAGCAGAAATTGCAGCAGCTTTTATTTTCACTAAAAAAGCTCTAACTCCATCATACGAACTCGGAATTAGACGATTCTTATTCTTATGAGTCACAAATAATAATACGAACACAACCCTTCAATCGAAACTCAATTCGGAGCTCGTTTGCCCAGTTCAATACCCATTTCGCTCGTTAAACAATTAACTCACATTTCACGTCAAAAACCCAATCGCGACTTGATGAAATTAAACCAAAATTTCCAGATCAGTCCTATAATTCATGATTTAAATTCTGGAAGTCTCGAAATCAAATTTGGATCTCTAGAACTAAAAATGAACCCTTGGATCATTACATGCTTATGCTCAAAACGGCAAAAATCTTCTAAAAACTCTTCCAAAACTTATCCGAGCGTCATGGGACCCCGACCAAAAATGCCAACATAATTCATAACATCATTAAAACCTGCTCAAATCATCAAAACACCTCAAACAACATCAAATTACCCAAAACTCATCGAATTCAAGCCTAAGTTTCCATAAACTTCCGAAAATACACTTTCGATCAAAAACCCGACCAAACGATGTCCGAATGACCTGAAATTTTGCACACACATCACAAATGATATATCAAAGCTACAGCAATTCTCGGAATTCCATTACAACTCCCGGATCAAAATCTCACCTATCAACCGGAATTCGCCAAAATACTAACTTCGCCAATTCAAGCCTAATTCTACACCGGACCTCTAAAATTACTTCTGATCACAATCCTAAGTCACAAATTATCCCCCGAAGCTAATCGAATCATTGGAATTAGAATCCGAGCCCTCTAACACATAAGTCAACGTTTGGTTGACTTTTCCAACTTAAACCTCCTTAAAAGAGACTAAGTGTCTCAAACCTTACTAAAATCATTCCGAAATGACTTCAAATTTTGCACACAAGTCATATTCGACATTACGGACTTGCCCCATATTTCGAAACCACATTCCGACCCCGATATCAATATTTTCACTTCCGGTCGAATTTTCTCAAAAACCTTCAAATTTCTATATTTAGCCAAATGACTTCAAAATGACCTCCGGACATCCGAATTCACTTCCGATCGCGCTCCCAACTCCAGAATCACCATACGGATCTATTCCCAGACTCGGAATCCCAAACGGACATCTATAAAACTGAAATGCCTTCCAACCCAAATTTATGAAATTCTTCTAAAGTACTAACTTTCACAATATACGCTGAAATGCTCACGGGTTACCCAAAACCAAATCCGGACATACGCCCAAGTCCGAAATCATCATACGAACATGCTGGAACTTTCAGATCCCAATTCCGAGGTCGTTTACTCAAAATTCTAATCCTAGTTCATTTCTTCAATTTTAAGCTTTCAAAATGAGAATTTCCATTTAGATTTGACTCCAAACTTCCTGAATTTTAATTCTGACCATACACACAAGTCAATATACCTGAGATGAAGACGCTCATGGCCTCAAACTACTGAATGACGAGCCAGAGCTCAAAACGACCGATCGGGTCGTTACAATCTCCCCCGCTTAAACATACGTTCGTCATCGAACGTGCTGAGAACTACACTGAAGTAGTCCAAAATCACTTGTTTAACACATCATGCACCTTCCCATGCTACAACTACTCCGTTGAGCACATTAGCTCGATAATTATGTAGATATACTTATTTATTCAAGCAAATAAGCCATTAGGCCCAATTCCAACATCCTGAATTTCCCTGCCAAGCCTGTTTCCATCATATGACCACCATATCAATCTCCACACGCTGTACCCAAACATGACTGCATAACTTTGCTGAATTCACACTTTGCATCACTTACTCATAGAACCACAATAACATTCTTTAAACATAATGGTCGAAATTCCACGAACCTAATGCTCCCATTGCATCTCATGATCTACACAGGTCTTGCTCTAGTTTTTTTTTGTTTTTTTTCAACACCGATACAACTGAAGAGATGTGCCGAAATTCACAACCAACTGCTGAATCAACAATTCATTGGATCTACACTCCTGACAAGTTCCATTACCTTGTCCCAAACTAAAGAATGATCTTTGCTCTATACTATACTTCATATAATCAGTTTGCACTGACCCCAAATCTAGTAACCTCGTCTCACCCAGTACGAATTACTCAGGCAATAAGCCACCTCAGACATAATCAAAAATCCCACAAGGCACCACAATGTGCCAGTATGCTATCAATCGAACGCGATACAAAAGGAAGGCGAACTCTAGAAGGAACTACTCAACTCGTACACTAACATAGACTTCCTCAGTAAACAGGGAAACAGAACACACAAAAGCAAATATGGGCACTGAACTAAACATCACACTGTTGCGGCGTGCAACCAGATCCAAACAACATACCCATGGCGGTGTGCCACCCGATCCACATATAGAACTCACATAAGGAGATATACGTCGAGCTGAATGCTCATCACATCAAAATACCGAACATCGGTCATAAACACACTAAGGTGCATAATATCATTCCCAAGGAAACATATAGCGCTATAGGCTACAAACTCAAGCACAACTGAGGTGCGATACATGATCTAAGTCTCATCCTGCTCATATAACATCACCGCTGAGCGGAACCTCAACACATAAGGAATTTACCAAGCCGTCTCACAACTCATACGGTGCAATATATCTTTACATGAATTAACTGACCACGAAATAAGACTGCGACTATCCTTCCATAAAGAGCGCATTGCTGAAATAAACACAACTGGCCTGACGTAAGGCTCACTTCCACATTTAAATCTATCCACCGACCTCAAGTCGATCCTGATCGTGCCAAGCTAGGCCAATAATCTTTCACAGGTCCATAACCCAATAAATAGAGTGCCCTCCAGGCATAAATTCTCAAATGGATGATATTACCAAAATCCTTATACTTGGTTTAAATTTCTAATTAATCAAGTGACTACATGTCACACTTATACAATATTCCTGTGGGACAAGCTCCCACCATCTTCTGAAATAATTAACGGGTCTGCACATCCAAACCACCGGCTGCACTAACGCTGAAAAGCGATCAAGAATCCCTAACCAGGATGCAAAGCCTTTCTCACAGAACACCGACCTCAGGTGATACTGACGTCAATACCCATCTTACTCAAAACACTGAAACTCATATACTGCTCATCCGAGATCGTGACATCACAGTCATTGACCAAACTGCAACCTTGGTCCTTACTTCAAATTCCATACCACTCACTGCACCTCACGTGCCAATATACGATAGACGCGATTTCCATCACAACTCTGGAACCGCCGATAGGCTAATACTTCATCACATAAGACTTTCCATTTAACTCACTTCAGGAGAACTATAGCAGCATACAGGCGAATCCTCATAATCGTCGAATATGCCAATCTCTAAGTAGTTGTCCAAGCCACCATAACACTTTCTGGGATCCGCCTACTCATAATAGGCCCTAACAAAAGAATGCTTCAGAATAACATCAATCACTGCGGCCGACAAGCCTCACATGCATAACTCGATCACGCTGAACGAACCGATCACTGACACCAGTATACCAACTCAACTATGGCTAATCAATCTACTTCCTTCCAATTTATCCTTGATTGCCTTAGAAATAATAATATCTCCCTTTAACACCTAACTTATTTCAACCAAACTCACCCCGAGTGACCTTAAATCACGAGACCATGCTGTCTCAAATACCATGACCATTTCATGTCTCTCAAATGCTACACCGCAAGTCAAAACATCATAGAACATTCTGTGCCTTTCTTCATAAGCTACTTCAAAAGCTTGACTCTTAACCGTACTTATAGACTCAAAATCATTAGGCACCACACTTTACCTCTTGAATTAATTAGGACCGCTATTTAGAGCCACCCAGCTCTGACTTGGCCCCGAATGCAACCAACTCTACTGAATTTTATAACATATGAATACCCTCTCGATAAAGCACCCAGAGGGATCACTTCCCTCGAAGCCTGCACCTATACGAGGCATAAATCATGAATCTTCCCTCAAGTCTGAACATGAGCCAATAAGGCTAACCATAGCATGCATCCAACAATTCATTTACTCAAATTACCACTCATGGTCCTTTTCCGTAGCTGCAATAACCCACCAATACGCCAATAACCAGAATTCACGCAGGTAATAAACCGTGCAATCAGCTAATCAACAGCAAGCTCCCCAACTTGGCTCGAAGCCATAGATCACAACACATATACTCTATTGCTGTCGTAATATCATGGTGAGATTAAACTCACTCCATCATAAGCTCGTGGAAACACGAATCATCTGGAATTTTAACTCTTCTGCAATTCTTGCATTTACTCACACAACAGTTAAGCCCACTCTCTAGGCGACCAATTTTTTTTTACTAAGTCCTAAATTTTTCAAAAATTTCGACAGAGCCTCCTTTCTAATTGGTCCTATCCACATGCCAGAGAATCACCAAAACCATCCTAACAACACATCCACAACTTGATAAAGCATCACAATGCATATCAATTACATAAATCTAAATTGATACATGGACATGCGTTGCACCTATTTGAATCATAACACATAGAAAATACCCTTCAACCCTTCATTATTGGGCTATTCAACCAAGTAGGAACATATTCTTTCTTTAATATTTTCGACCTTCAAGGTGGTCTCCTTGACTCAACAATTTCATCTCAGCTCCCAGACTTATCTAACTAGGAGACACGAAAAATATTCTTCACGCGCCCATAACTCGGGCTACTCAACAGATCACAATAAGAAACGAATCACTTAACAGTTCATCTACTATCCAGTAGGCTTCTTCGCCACTACCAAGTCGTACAAATACACCTCGCAACACTAACATACTCATCACGTGGATATCCAACCGCCATTCCGGCTAACAAGGACAATAATGAACATATGAGTTCAAAACACTTGCTCACAAAATCAGCACCTCGGTGCTCAAGCCATTGGCAAAGATTTGGCCTCAAGTCCTCCAGACTGGTCTAACTTCAAACTCACAGAGATTACACCTCGCCCCTCGATCGGGGAATCAAAGCCATCGAGACACATCTGATACTGAGCGCCCGTTGGTGCATACGATCACGCGGAAGGAATTTCAAAAGTTTCTTTTCAAGCTGAATCAAGGACGCACGATAAGAATTCAAGAATGTGAAGTTTTCCTAAAGGTTCGGTAGCCTCTCGAGGATAAGTACAGACGTCTCCGTACCGATCCGCGAGACTCTACTAAACTGGCTCATGCTCGCGAGACCAAGTAACCTAGGCTCTGATACCAACTTTGTCACGACCCAAATCCCGGTCGTGATGGTGCCCAGCACACTACTAGACAAGCCCGACCATTATTCAACACTTAACCCAATTTATCAAAAATAGCGGAAAAAATATCAATTAAGCAAGATTAAAGTACTGAAGATTTTAACAAAATACACAATATAATCTCACTAGGACCCGGTGTCACGAATTTGAGCCTCTAGAATACAGAATATCATCCTAATACATGGTATATCCAAAGTCTGATAATGCGGAAATAAAGAGATAGGATAGGAGGGAGAAGATCAATGGCTGCGAACGCCGTGCAGCTACCTCGATACTCCCAGAAGCTGGATCTGCTGATCAACTAGATCTACTGAGCCTGAGACTGCCCTGGATCTGCACACAAGGTGCAGGGAGTAAAGTGAGTACTCCGACCCAGTGAGTAATAAAAGTAACTACAGTCCGAAGATAAGAAAATCCAGTAAATACACAAAGTAAGCTAAAATCCAAATATACAGCAACATATGGAACTGAGCAGCTAAACAACAGTATAAATAGAAATACATGAATGCAATGCAATGCATATGATGGTACATTCCAGTACCCACTGCGGCGTGCAGCCCGAGCCATCCATATTTATTTATCGTCGACGGCGCTCACTGGGGGTGTGTACAGACTCCGGAGGGGCTCCTACAGCCCAAGCGCAATATCTTGGTCAGTCATTGTTACCTGACCGGTCAGCCATTGTTACCTGACCAATTTATATCATACAGTGCCATTGTTACCACTGTTCAAGTATATCATCCAGTGTCATTGTTACCACTATTTCAAGTATATCACACAGTGTCATTGTTACCACTGTTTCAAGTATATCACACAGTGTCATTGTTACCACTGTTTCAAGTATATCACACAGTGTCATTGTTACCACTGTTTCAAGTCACTTTATAATCAGTCCAGAAAATAATATAATAAGCCCCTTGGGCATTTACAAAACAGAAGTTCCCAGCCCGGAATACATTTAAAAATATCATTTAAGTTTTCAACACTTAGAATTATGGCTGAGTTTGCAAAACAACATTTAAAACCTTGGACTGAAATTAAATGATATGCAAATCATGCTAAGCAGTAATATCAATCCTCGAAGGATTTTACAAATCGGCACAAGGCCCCAAACATGGCATCAAGCCCAGTAATATCAATGAAGTATGTGTATCAATCACCAGTATAGTATAAACATCACACGGGGTGGACCAAGTCACAATCCCCAGTAGTATCCGACCCCGCACTCGCCATGGAGTGCGTGTCACGCCTCAATATAGCGTTACGATGTGAAAGTCTGGGGTTTCAAACCCTCAGAACAACATTTACATCTATTACTCACCTCTAACCGGCCGTAGACTAGTCCGCAATGCCCTTTCCTCTTGAATCGACCTCTTCGCGCGTCGAATCTAGTCAAAACCACAATGAATACGTTACAATAGGCTAAGGGAATATAACCCAATCGAAAAGACTCGAAAAATGTCAAAAATCCCGAAATTAGCAAAACCCGAGCCCCGGGCCCACGTCTCGAAATTCAGAAATTTTTACATCAATACGACCCTTATCTATCCACGAGTCTATGCATACCAAATTCACAAAAATCGGAGTTCATTTGACCCCTCAAATCACCATTTAATTCTCTTAAGTTTCAAGCCCTAAACCACCATTTTTGTCCATAAATTACTTGAGTTTTCAGCTCTAATCCATGTATTTAACTTGGAAATAAGTAGAAACAACTCACATTTAATGCTTGATGAAATCCCCTTGAAATTCTCTCCAAAATAATTCAAGCCAAATGAAAGAAATGAAAGAAATAAGCCAAATCCGTGTTTAAAAGAATCTGCCCGTGCTTCGTCGAGTTGTACCTTACACTTGTGCTATACAAGTTGTACATCATATTAAAATTGTTCCTTGCCGGACACCTTCTGTTTAAACACCCATAACGTCTTTTATAAATATCCAAATGACAAACGGTTTGAAGATTTAGAAACTAGACTAAAAGATCTATAATTTGATAGGTTGTACACCATATAATACTTTATATATCCCGATATATGAGCTTCTAAATCAGCTCCATGAAATTAGAAAATTTCTGGAGAAACTGCTCCACTAGTCATCTTCAATCAATCATAACTTTATCTATAAATGTCTAAGTTATGAGTTCCTTAGCTTTTTGTAAACTAGATACTAAGGGCTACAACTTTCGTTTTTAAATCATCTCAAAATTCCTTATAGATCAAAAGATATAGGTCTCCGAAGTACGCTCCACGACTGCACATTGCTGTCCAAAGACAGCTTAGAAGCAGAAATTGCAGCAGCTTTTATTTTCACTAAAAAGGCTCTAACTCCATTATACGAACTCAGAATTAGACGATTCTTGTTTCTATGAGTCACAAATAATAATACGAACACAACCTTTTAATCGAAACCCAATTCGGAGCTTGTTTGCGTAGTTCAATACCTATTTCGCTCGTTAAACAATTAACTCACATTTCACGTCAAAGACCCAATCGCGACTTGATGAAATTAAACCAAAATTTCCAGATCATTCCTACAATTCATGATTTAAATTCTGGAAGTCTCGAAATCAAATTTGGATCTCTAGAACTAAAAATGGATCCTTGGATCATTACATGCTTATGCTCAAAACGACAAAAATCTTCCAAAAACTCTTTCAAAACTTATCCGAGCGTCATGGGACCCCGACCAAAAAAGCCAACATAATTCATAACATCATTAAAACCTGCTCAAATCATCAAAACACCTCAAACAACATCAAATTACCCAAAACTCATCGAATTCAAGCCTAAGTTTCCAAAAACTTCCGAAAATACACTTTCGATCAAAAACCCGACCAAACGATGTCCGAATGACCTGAAATTTTGCACACACATCACAAATGACATAACAAAGCTACAGAAATTCTCAGGAATCCATTCTGACTCCTAGATCAAAATCTCACCTATCAACCGGAATTCGCCAAAATACTAACTTCGCCAATTCAAGCCTAATTCTACACCGAACCTCCAAAATTACTTCTGATCACACTCCTAAGTCACAAATCATCCCCTGAAGCTAACCGAATCATCGGAATTCAAATCCGAGCCCTCTAACACATAAGTCAATGTTCGGTTGACTTTTCCATTTTAAACCTTCTTAAAAGAGACTAAGTGTCTCAAACCTTACCAAAATCATTTCGGAATGACTTCAAATTTTGCACACAAGTCATATTCGACATTACGGACTTGCCTCATCTTTCGGAACCGCATTCCGACCCCGATATCACAATTTCCACTTTCTGTCGAATTTTCTCAAAAACCTTCAAATTTCTATATTTAGCCAAATGACTTCAAAATGACCTCCGGACATCCGAATTCACTTCCGATCGCGCTCCCAACTCCAGAATCACCATACGGATCTATTCCCAGACTCGGAATCCCAAACGGACATCTATAACACTGAAATGCCTTCCAACCCAAATTTATGAAATTCTTCTAAAGTACTAACTTTCACAATATACGCCGAAATGCTCACGGGTTACCCAAAACCAAATCCGGACATACGCCCAAGTCCGAAATCATCATACGAACATGCTGGAACTTTCAGATCCCAATTCCGAGGTCGTTTACTCAAAATTCTAATCCTAGTTCATTTCTTCAATTTTAAGCTTTCAAAATGAGAATTTCCATTTAGATTTGACTCCAAACTTCCTGAATTTTAATTCTGACCATACACACAAGTCAATATACCTGAGATGAAGCCGCTCATGGCCTCAAACTGTTGAATGACGCGCCGGAGCTTAAAATGACCGGTCGGGTCGTTACACTTTTCTTACATACATTTCATTCTTACTAAAAACATACTTAAAGCCATTCTTGACTAGAATTGATATCGAGACTAAATTCTTCCATATTTTAGGAACATGAAGAACATCTTTTAGAGTCACAATCTTTCCCGAAGTCATCTTCAAAGCCACCTTGCCTGTTTCTTGAATTTTTTCAGTTGCGGAGTTTGCCATAAATACTATCTCGTTGGGTCCAGCGGGAGCATAAGAAGTAAACAACTCCTTGTTAGTACAAACATGTCGAGTTGATCCTGAATCAATCCACCATTCTCTAGGATTTCCGACTAGGTTCCCTTCTGAAAACATGGCACATAGGTCGTCCATTTCATCATTTTTCTCAATCATGTTTGCTTGACTTTTCTTCTTGTCCTTCTTTGGTGCACGACATTCAGTAGCCTTGTGTCCAACCTTTCCACAGTTGTGGCAATTACCTTTAAACCTCTTCTTGCTTGGATAATTCTTTGATCCAGATGGCTTATTTCTCTTTTTACTCATTGAAGCTTCCTCAACAATATTTGCACTCATTATTGTTGAACTTCCAGGAGATTTCTTCTCAGCAGCCTTGTTGTCCTCTTCAATTCGTAGATGAACAATAAGGTCTTCAAGCATCATCTCTTTCCGCTTATATTTCAAGTAATTCTTAAAGTCCTTCCACAGCGGAGACAGCTTTTCAATAAATGTCGCAACTTGAAACGCTTCATTTATGGCCATACCTTTAATCATATATTTATAATTAGTACAATAATTAATATCTTGAATAAAAATATTGACTCATCTCATACCTCCAGCAAGGAGGTCATGAACAATAACTTGCAATTCTTGGACTTGTGCTATGATAGATTTACCGTTAATCATTTTGAAATCCAGAAATTTGGCGGCCACAAACTTCTTTAGTCCAACATCTTCAGTCTTGTACTTCTTTTCAAGAGTATTCCATAATTTTTTTGATATTTTCATGATGCTATAAACGTTGTACAGGCTATCTTCCAGTCCACTTAAAATGTAATTTTTGCACAGAAAATCAGAGTACTTCCAAGCCTCAGTAACAAGGAAGTGCTCGTTTTCAGGAGTTCCTTCAGGCAGGACTGGAACATCCTCTTGAATGAACCTTTGCACACTTAGAGTGGTGAGATAAAAGAACATCTTTTGCTGCCATCTCTTAAAGTCAACACCAGAAAATTTCCTCGACTTTTCCGCTGGTGGCATAGCCATTGTAGGTGCAGTAGGACAGATAGGACCTGACATCCCCGAAACTGTGTTAGAAGTAACAGTCACAACAGGATCAATTTGTTCCTCTCCGTTAGCCATTTCTGTCAATATGACACAAACAGATTCAGTAAATCCTTCAACCCAAGACAACACAGTGAAGAGATTGTTCTTCAAACTGATTTTAACATAATGAAGAGATTATTCTTCAAACTGATTAGGAGTAGAAAACCACGAAGGTTTTAGTCTCCTCAGTCACTTTGAAAATCAGAACATCAAGGATATATATATATATATATATATATATATATATTTGAAAATCAGAACAGCAAGGATATATATATAAGATTCTTTAAGCTTGTTAGTTATTCTGAGTTTATAAGTGACTAAAACAGGAAAAATAAATAAATGAACAGAAATTGGCAGTATTATGTCCCGAGCCCACAAATTCCTTGTGTGTCCTTAAAGAATCGTATTCCCTCACTCTTTCCCAAGGTTCACGGATAAATTCTTCCCGGGATAGAACAGAACTTTCAACTTAGCGGTAGCAGCACTTCAAAGCACTAGGTTATCAGCGAACTCAAAATAATTGTGTAAATCACACGACCGACATACTTTGTTTTGAAAGTAATGATGCAGAAAGAAGAAGGAGATGAAGCAGAAGATTTCAGGATGAAAAATTCTGAAGGAATGATTGCTTATTTATAGCCAACGAATTTCTGGATTGAAAGGGTGTGAAAGTGGCTCTTCACAGTGCAGGTGGCTATTTGTGAAATTCAGCCTCTCTGGTGGCTGTTTAACGTGAGAATATTTAAATAAAATTAAAGACAAAAAATAGTTAATTTATCGTTACAAATAACGGTCACCCAAATTATTAATATAAAATATTAATATTTAATTAATTAATTTCATTTTATTGGTCCAAAAATTTAAGTCAATCAATCATATCAATTGACCGAAGCCGAAGCCGACCGAGCAAGCGACGACGACGATGGCGTGAGGCCCCTTCCTCTTAGCTCCTTTTAAGAGCTTAAAGAAGTGCTTCTATATTTAAACCCAACAAAATACTTGTCTTTAGCCAATGAGGGACAAAGTGCAAAAGCCAAAGTTGCCTTTTCACCTTCTTTCCTCATTTCCCATTCACACTACCACATTTCAACCCCAACAAAGACGTGATCAGTTGTTGCGACAAGAAATCGATGCCTTCCGAAAAGAATTCAAATTTTGCAACAGGAGTTCGTACAATGCGGAGCCTTGATAGGTTTGATGATCAGAGTACTCGCAAATTGAAGAGGATTGTGAAAACTCAAGATTTAAGATCAACATCAATAAAACAAGAAAACATTGCGTTTTGCTCTGCCAATAGAAAACCAAAACGAAGTTGTAGTACTAAAGTTGATGATTCAGACAAGTTTTTCAATAGTTATTTGGGTCAGGCACTAGCACTACCAGTCATGCTATATTCTACCCTTATGGAATCTTTACTGATATTTCCTCACTGTTTTGACCTTATACTTGTACTCAGTCGTGCTATATTCTATTATTTTCATAACTCAGCTATGTTTACTCTATTTTAAACATTAAATGATATTTTAAATGATAAATTGGGTTGAGCATCATGTTTTATTGTTGCTGAGTGGCTTATGAGATTCTAACTGAGTAAGGCCGACCTGTATTGTGAGGATACACTGATTATGATTATGAGGCCGAGGGCCTGAGTTGTACGCCATGAGGTGGCTTGAAATGAGGCCGAGAGCCTATTGATTATGCCACGAGATGACTTGATATTGCGCTTGGGCCGTAAGGGGCCCCTCCAGGAGTCTACACACCCCAAAGTGAACGCGGGTACCCATTGTGATTTGAGATACAGCCCGAGGGGCTGGTGTTGTTCCTTGTGTTGCCCGAGGGGCTGATTCTATTGGTATTGTGCCCGAGGGGCGGTTCTTTATGTGTATATCTTTTCTAGTTGCATGCCATTTACTTGCTTAACTGTTAAAAAGACATTCTAAAGAAACTTAAACTGAACTAAAGTGACTTTACATATTTTTCACTGTTTCATTGTTTTATTGGCTTTTACTGCTTCTTTATAGCCCGTGATGTGCCCTTACATGATTTCTTATTACTCAGTCTACATTTATTATTATTACTCACTGAGTTGGAGTACTCACTTTATTCCCTGCACCCAGTGTGCAGATTCAGGCGCTTCAGGTCCTACTTGCGAGGGTTGAGAGCTTCCAGTAGACTCAGAAGATTCACTAGGTAGTTGCTCGGCATTCGCAGCCCAGTGCTTCTCACTCTATCTTATTTTCTTCTGTTTTAGTTATGTAATAATTGAGTAGACTCTTTAAGACTTGTAGTTTTTGTGATAGATGCTCATGACTGGTGACACCCTGATGTCGGGCTATGTCTATTCCGCAAACTGTATTATTCACCTTATTTTGGGATTTTTATTATTATGTTAAAGACTTATTTGTAGTATTTTAACTGCTTAAAATGATTTGGGAGTGTGTCGGCTGGCCTTGTCTTCACGAGATGCGCCATCACGACCGGGTCCGGGTTTAGGGTCGTGACAATAGCAGTGAGTTCTTCTTAAATGATTGTTCCCGATGATCCTACCGAATTTCAGGTCATTCGGAGATCGTGAAATTCACGGTCGCCAAAACTAGACCAAATTCGAATAAATATTTTTGGCGTATTTAGGATTAAATTCATGTGATTTGCATTCTTTGATATATATCATATCAAGCTAAATCCTCATGTTTCAGATTTAACACAAATATAGCCGATATATAAAGAATAATTTTTTGTATTTATAACAAATTCAATTTAACAAACTGCTTGAAAACCCATCTAAACGACCTCAAAATACCAAAAAACAGCATGATTCACTGCATAGCAGTGAGTTTTCCTTACTTGATCGTTTTCAATGAACCGACCAAGTTTCAGTTTAATCGGAGTTCGTCAAATTCATGACCACCAGCCTGTAACCAAACTCGAAGAATAACCGTTTTAAGCAGTTTCATGAGTTAAAATAATTATGACATTGATTTCCATTCTCCTTATAATTATACTATGAGCTCAAGGCATATATTATGTTCTTCCTATTTCTAAGATACATAATATCTCCTTTTGCAATAAATTATCTTTATATTAAATATACAAGAACCTAAGATATTTTATTTTCTCATGTTCGGTGAAAATCCCAATATCTCTTCTCATGGGTGGAGTTAATTTTACTAGTACCCAAAGATAAAATTCTTTTTCTAGTTAAGAACCTCCACCATTAATGTAGATTTCTCAAGGATAATTTTCACATGGTATATTAAGCATATTTCAATGACTCAAATAAATAGACCATTTTGTGGATCCTACTTATTAATCATAATGCTCAATCTATGAATAGACATAATTTCACATGTACAAATTTACTAATAATTTTTCATGAGTTCAAATAAACAAACCACTTCAGTGGCAACTATTTAGTACTCATAAAATTCTCAATTTATAAGTGAATATATATGTAGCTCATAAAATTATTTTATGGCAGACTATGGACCATAGCTTAAAATCCATACCAATAATATAAAACTCATGCAAAATACCGTCATATTTCACTTAATTAGAACCTCCAATCAGAGAACAAAATTCTTCATCGAAAATCCAAAACTAGTAATCACGTAGGGCATGAAAACATAAACTAAAATTTGAGAATTTTTTTATGCACAAATATGCCAAACGCTACAATCATTAGTCATCCAGGATATCAAATAGAGGATTTCACTTTCTTTCAAAGTAATTATATCATCACACAATATCAATTATACCTTGTAAAACCTAGTCAATAAAATCCTACACCTCTATTATGGAATTTAATACAACACGTCTATTTACTAATATCCAATGTGTAAACATATTATATCATCAGTATTTAATCATGGAGACCATGGGGAGTCACCCCCACCACCATTGAATTAAAAATGATTAAAATTATTAAGAAATAATTTCCAGAAAATAGAAAAACATCCAAAACACAGTCCAAACGACCTTGAAAAGCTGAAAAATACCATGATTCACTTCCAAAGCAGTTAGTTTTTCTCACCACATCGTTTCCGATGGACACACCAAATTCTAGCTCAATACCTCCGAAAATACTGACTATTCGGTCAAAATCAGGTTTTGCTTTTTCTAGGGTTTGCCCCAAAAAATTAGATAATCTCAATAAAATATCAATAAGAAAATAGATATCTCATGATTACAAGAATAATCCAAAAATTTTGCACAGTTAATTCATAAAACAACAGTACAATTTTTTCGAAAACCACATATACATGTAATTCAAAAACACAGATAAACACGTTATTCTTGTTTCATGAAAAACCTAGTTATCTAATTAGATGTGAGTGGGCTCTGATACCAATTGATGGATTATAATATGCAGCGGAAGCAATCCCAGTATCAAAATCACATGTAATCTAGACAACTACCATAAATGGGATTTCACGGGTTACCTCTTGAAGAGTGAACAAGGCTCCTTTATCACGTGAGCTTTCAATTCCACAGCAACTCAATGAATTCTCCACTACCCGCATGATCAAGGTCCCCGAACGTTCCACGGTCTTCTACTGTGTTACCCAAATAATACCCGAAAATAGCAATTTCATGTGGGCGAAATTTTCTAAGGAAAAAGGGCTGAAATTCGACCAACATATGCTTTTTCCTCTAGGTGAAAAACCTTATGTATTTATAGCACAAGTTTTAAGGGTTAAAACTCTTTTCCAAAACCTGTTGGGTTTTCTTTTCCACCAGAAAAAATATTCCTTTATTTTTTTATTATTTAGGCACAGTAGGGACCATAGAATTTAATTAACAAGGCTTCCAATTATGAAATTAATTTGTAATTTTTGAAATTAATATCCACCATAATTAATTACGAATTATTCCACTAAATATTCGTAATTGCACTCCTTATTCAGTTTCGAAATTCATCCATTAAATCTTATTTAACTCCTGATGTTAAGATTGAGATACTAATCAATTAAATTAAATTAAATTATTGACGATTTAATTTATTGATTATTTCCTTTAGACTTTCGCTTAACTTATTTCATGTGTCGGATACAAAATTCACCGGTCGAGTTTACACATGAAAACTTATAAGCTTTCATAAAGGTGTATCATCATTCTCTAAACCGAGACATGGATTCCATCAAGTAACTATTATTTCGCCAATGTACATTATTATTATCTAATTTACCAGGCATATTAACCCACGAAAGAATCTCGCCTTTTAATAAATCAAAATAATAATAATGTACACAACTAGTAATAATTATATCAAAATTAAGAGTATAAGTACATTTAATGGTTAGAGAGTTTATTTTATTAAGTCAGTATAAAATACTCATCTCTACTTGGTCCGTTCAATACTAACAAAATATACTAGCACTAGAAGTTGGAATTAAATCATTCTCATGATCAAGATAAATTATATTTAATCTTGTGCTACAATCATTCTTGATGGTTTGTCCAATTCCATCATTAGATTGTGTACTCAAACTTTATACTTATAAGAACCGATGATTTAATCTTCCGTGTATAAGCTAAACTCTATACACTAAATCATCTACTATATAAGCAAAGGACATAGACTAATATATGATCTATTTAAAACTGAATAAACAATTGTTTCATAATAAATACTATATCTAAGCCAAACCCATGTTTAATAGTATATATCCCAACAGTTAAGACATCTGATGAAGCAAAAATACCCAAAAATTTCATTGAGAAAACATCTGAGAAAGGATTAGTGATAAATTGGAGTCCACAACTAAAAGTAGGGGTGTACAAATCGAACCAGAAAACCGCACCAAACCGAAAAGTCAAACCAAATCGATTAAAAAATCCAACTAGGTTTGGTTTGATTTGGTTTGGTATTGAGTAAAAAACCCCGAACCAAACCGACATATAAATATATAATTTATAATTTTATATACACTTTTAAGACTTTATATAGAATTTTCTTTAAAAGATATCTAGAAATATTTGGGATTATCTTGCGGGATATAATATTTAATAGTATATGAAGTGCTCCATATTTATTAACCTTAAATAATGGGCTGTATGATCACTTTCTCATCAAGTGTTACTGAAATGCGTCAATCTCTTTGTTCTTCCATATTCATATCATATGTTAAGATCTACTAAATTGTTATATCTTTTTCGAATGTGAAGTGATTATTATTATTTAGGTATCATATGATTTTATGTTTAATTACTAAATTCGGTTAACCTTGAAAGTGTACATCAACGAAATATTATTGTCAGACGACTAAAAAAATAACTAGTATGTGTTACTAAGACAATTCTCTCATAAGAATATTTTTAATAAATATTATGTTTGTCAATTTTTTTTATATTTTTTACTAAACATATATTTACTTATAAAAAAATTAAGAAAGTAAGATTGAAATAATATTAAAGTAACAAAAAACCAAAAAAATCCGAAAAATCCTAATCAATCCAAACCGATATAGTTGGTTTGGTTTGATTTTGATAAAAACTGAACCAACCCGATCCATGTACACTCCTAACTAAAAGTCTTATCTAATAAGGAAATTGGGTGTTTTTTCTCACACGGCGGGTGGAATTCAATGACTGAAGCTTTGAGTCTTGGAGTGCCAATGATTATAATGCCACAATGGACTGATCAAACAACGAATGCTAAATTACTACAAGATGAGAAAGGGGTGAGAGTTAATGTTAATGAGAAAGGACTTGTTGGAAGAGAAGAAATTGAGAAATGTGTAAGGATAGTAATAGAAGGAGATAAAGGGAAAGAATTGAAGAAAAATGCCCTTAAATGGAAGGAGTTGGCCAAGGAAGCTGTTAATGATGGTGGAACATCTGATAGAAATATTGAGGAATTTGTATTAAAATGTACTAAATAATTCAATGATCAATGATTTAGTCATCGTATTCTACCTTTTTTTTTTTTTAGCAAATAAGAAAATGAATTCTTCCTGTTTGCTCTCCTTTTGTATGCTTTCTTAATTTTTGTTATTGAACAAGTTGGATCCAAAAGTTTTTATTATCTAGACATCTTTAAGTATGTCTTATCTTTTTTTTTTTTGATAAACTAGATACTTAACTAAAATAATAATTACAAAGCAAACATGTTTGTAGAGCTGTCCAAGTGACCAATATTGTTGGTTAAGTGCTATTAATATTACAGATCATAGTTTTTCTACTAAATGTAGTTTCTAAGATAACAACAATAACAACATACCTAGTATAATCTCACATGTGAAGTATTCGATTGAGAGTCCAGCTGAAAAGTCTGTACTGTCCCAATCGCTTGTAGGAATCAGACGGATAAGCCCAGTCAACAACGAACAAATGAAAAAACTTGAAGAATCAAACGCCGAAACCCTAGAAATCAGAAAATGCCTTTGATGAGAGAACTCAAACAAAACTCCGGCAAGAAGTTACATGGGTAACATCAGACGATAGCCAAGGACGAGCTTTACCATAATCCAACTCTAATACCATGTTACAAGCTGGAATCGACATGGATTTTGAGGAAAAATAATAACTAGGGCTTGAAGTTTCATATAGAAAGAGAGAGAACGAGCAGAGCTTTATTTCTCATCTTTTTTTGTAAAATAAAATGTTACTTCTGTAGAAAATAGAATGTGGGCCACTATATTTATATGACCCGATTCAGTCCACTAAAGCTATAAATAAAAACGTGGGCCAAGCCCAAATACACTAACTCGCCCACATCAGTATAAATATTAAACTCAATACACCCCAAGGAGGTGTGATATAGGCGGCCTATCCTAATGCATTTGTGGCTGATTTCACAGCTCGAAACTGTGACCTATAAAAAAAGGCTCTTTCAATTGCTAAAATTATGCTACAGCTAGCACTCTGCTAATCAATTTAAGTAACTCAATAAAGACATCCTTTAATACTGATTAGAAAAAGAAATCATCCACTTTATACCGTATCTTAATTAATATATTCTTCTTTTGTTATGTGCTTCATGTTTCCTTTATATGTGTATTATATGCCTATAATATGCATATTTTATATATCTTTTTTGTTAGCAAAAGCAATTAGTTTCTGGCAACTGGTCGATTTTGTATTTTGACCCCTTTCTTTTAACTTTGGCATTGGAATAAGAAATTTTTCTCAATTTCGAATCTAGCACTATAAATTTATTATTTTTGATGAAAATGGATTTTCTTGGACTTGATATGTTATGTTATATTTATACGATAAATTTAATGCTTTAGCTACTAAAGTTCCATGGCCATTGGGCGTGAATTTTTTATTTTAATCTAAAAATATTGCTCCTATATAAAAATTTCCTTTACTAAAATCAACTAACTGTTTTCTTTTCTCCCAAGAAATTAGTCTCCATTTACATTATTACATTTTTAACGGAAGATTGTTAGTCAATCGGCTTGGCGCGTGGAATTACCTGGGAAAACAAAATTAGGAAACAAATGAAGCATATAACTGTAGTCCCAAGAACTTCTAAGTTTAACCGCTCCTCCGCGTGTAACAAAAAAGGCTATACTGTTTTGGTTTCCTAAATTTATTCGGAAAAGGCCAACAACTCTATATAATACTTCATCTCTAGTTGTCTTAGCATATGTTTAGGGTTTCGATTCACAAATTATATTAATTTCCATTGCCTTTTCCCTACACTCCACCAGTAAAACTTTGCAGTAGTACTATGCCAATGCCAATGGCTATGAGAAGGCAGAATATGCCCATTACCCATTCCCTTTTGAATAGTAGAAAAAGAAAATACACTAAAGACGTGCTCAGTTGTTGCGACAAGAAATCGATGCCTTCCGAACAGAATTCAAATCTTGCAACAGGAGTTCGGACAACGCAGAGCTTTGATAGGTTTGATGATCAGAGTACTCGCAAATTAAAGAGGAACGTGAAAACTCAAGATTCAAGATCAACATCAGTAAAACAAAACAACGGTGCGTTGTGCTCTGCCAATAGAAAACCAAAACTAAGTTGTAGTACTAAAGTTGATGAGTCAGACAAATTTTCCGATAGCGATTTGGGTCAGGCACTAGCACTACCAAAAAAGAAGGTTGTCCAAGGTACGAGCAGAAATGGGGTTTTGCAGCAATGTGACGAGAAAACCAGGATTGAACAAGAGGCAAAGTTAAAGTTGCAAGATCAAACGGTTGCAGAAAGGATTGAAGCAGCAAAGAAGTTAAAGTTGCAGAAATGTAGAGAAGCTGAAAGGAATGCTATAGAAAAGATGGTAAAGACAGTTGAATTTAATGACGATGTGCAAGTTTTGAAAGATTTTGAGAGACTGATTACCGTTCGAGAGAATGGTGTGCATTACGTACCCTCTGGAAAGTTTTGGCTTAATGGATCTTCTGTATCGGTTTTCTTTCCAATTGCTACTGTTTAGAAAAAATGTGTTTGTCATCAGATGCTATTATATATGTAGCACACTCTTGTAAAGACTTTGCTTTAGTCAAAGATTGAGGTGCATTTTAGCCACTTGTTTAGTTTTCGTATGATACATGCACAACAATAATAACCCAGTATTCAGTGGCGGATCTAAGAATTTAAGTTCGTGGGTGCTTAGCTTTTTTGACATAAAGTTATTAGCAATTACATTACATAAATGCATAACTATTGAAACACGATAATGAAAAAGGTTAACGAGAAAACTCATAGTATTAATATTATGGACGCCGTAAAATTGTGATGGATAACATAACTGACAAGAAAAGAGATTGATGGTTTTGTTCCTTCGGGAGGAATTGCTCTATCTTCAGAAGGGTCGAACTTTGGAGTCCTTTTTCTTTTTCTTTCTTTATAGTGAATTACATTTTGTAAAATAAGAAGAGATAAAAGAAAGTCAGTAGAAAGAAATTCTAAAAAGTAGTACCCCCCTGGTCCATAATAAGTGATTTTTTGACCTTGTTTTGTGGTCCAAAATAAGTGATTTTTTCAGATTTCAAAAATAAATTGATTATTTTTTTCCTACATTATCCTTGGAGTAAATAATATTAGAGTAAGTGTGAGAAGTGTTTATGTGAAGAGATAGTAAGGGTTAATATAGTCAATTTCATTGCTAATAAATGTTAAAATGTGAATTCCTTAATATGTGTGAAAACAACTAAAAAATTACTTATTTTGGACCGGAGGAAGTATTGGGTAAAAAAAAAAAAGCGGCGCGTGAAAACTGGAAAGAATGAAAAAAGAGAAAGTAGCTTGATAATATGAGGAGAAAAAAAGGGAATAATTTGTTTGTTTTAAAAGACTATTCGGGAGAAGGATTTGAACCCTCACCCATTCAATTTTTGTAAACTTCCAGCCCCCTTCCTTAACCAAAGAACCTACTAGACTTTTTGTCACCCGGGTGCGTTCTGTTTTTTTATATTTATTTTCTCAAATTTTCTACACAATTACATATACTCGGAGTCGAAATTAATGGGTGCTCGAGCACCCAAATTCAATGAGTAGATCCGCCCTTGCCAGTATTGATACGTGCACAATGATTTGTATTATTGACATCTTTACACTTTCTATTTGTATGTTATATTGTGTCTTAATGTATTCTGCTTCTATTATTTGTTAAGCTTTTTATTTTCTTATAATTTATTTAAGTGATTGTTATCCTCTTGCTACAAAGAAGAAAGAATTACATTGTAATAGAAAACAAATCAAATTAGGATACAAAAGATACAGTTTTTTTTTAAGCTTACGTTGCAAGTACGATCTAGTAATTAAATATTTCAAGTTTAACCGCTATTACCATTATTACCTGTTCTATTTGGTTTATTAAACCTTCTATATATCACACTATCTATATATTTAGCCGGAAAAGGCCTTTACAATATCTATATATTTAGCTTCAGCTCTGGTTATTCAGCATGCTGTTACGATCAATTTCCTGTTTTTTGTTGCTTGACAATACTCCACCTATATTACAAACTACTTGTGAGACACTCTTTGTTAAGCTTCGTTACATTTTTTTCCCGAGACAAATACAAAATAAATATTAATTTGGGTATAGGAAGTAAATCCTTATATCCAAACCTGTTTAGAATTGTAAAAATAGACCGATATTACTTAAGAAAAATTTTGCAATATGCCAATGCCAATGGCTATTCATCACAAGAAAAGGGAAAATATTTGCGACACGAAATCGACTATAATGTCATCAGATGTTTCGGACAATGCAGAATGGTATTAAAAAAGGGGGCTTGATTTCTCTAGAGGAAGAATTAAATAATACTAAGAGCTTTGAAAGATTTGATGACCAGAATAGACGCAATTGAAGAGGATCGTGAAAACTCAAGATTCAAGATTAACATTAGTGAAACAAGACGATGTTGCATTGTACTCTGTCAATAAAAAGACAAAACTAAGTTGTAGTAATAAAGTCACTAATTCAGATAATTTTTACAGTGATTTGGGTCGGGCACAAGCAGTACCAGTAAAGTCTACTGTTCGAGGCACGGGCAAAAAGGGGGTTGTGCAACATGCAAGAAAATCAAACTTGGGAAATTATTGAATTGCCCCATGGTAAGAAACTCATAGGCTGCAAATGGGTGTACAAGGTTGAATATAAAGCTAATGAAACCATTGAGAGGTACAAAGCTAGGTTGGTGGTTAGGGGTGATACTCAGGTTGAGGGGGTTGATTTTCATGAAACTTTATCTAATGTTGTGAAAATGTCTACTGTTAAGACTCTTATTGTTGTAGCAGTCAAAAAGAAATGGCCTCTTTTTCAACTAGATGCACTACTAGAAAAATGCAAATTTCCTAGGGAAATTTCCCACAGATATTTTATCAGTGGCAGTTCCCATTGAAATGTAAAAATATTCTGTGGGAAATGAAAAAGTTTTCTTTTACCTTTTTTTAAAAACGTTCCCATAGACTATAAGTGGGAACTAGTTGGCGCAAAAAAACGCGTAATTTGTTTCCCACCGAATCACTGGGTATGTAATTAAAAATAAAATTATTAAAATCTACCCAGTGAAACGATGGGAACCTAAGATAAAAAATTATTTCAATATTCTTACTGATACAGTGGGAAGCTCAAAATTTCGAATTCTTATATTTGATCTAAACCCGCGAGTTTAAAAATTATTTCACCAAATAAATTGAATTTATATAAGACAATTCCCACAAAAGTACCTAGTGAATCATTGGGAAAGTATTTTCTATTACATTAGGTATACCCCTTATTTTTCATCTATTTTTCACTCTCAATATTCTTCTCTTTCTCTCTCATTATCTTCGTCAACCGAGCACACTTAATTCCCCATTTTTGCCGATGAGCTTAGTAAGCTCATGCAAAATCGGTAAGCTCTCTCTCTCTCTCTCTCTCTCTCTCTCTCTCTTTCTCTACCGCTCCCCCTTTCTTTAATTTCTCCCTTTTCTGATTTTACAAAACCTATGATTCCAGTTTAAGTTGTTTATTTCTCATACTTGTTTTCTGAACCTAGGGTTCTTGATTTAGCTCTTAATTAGGCTTTGCATGATGGGAAAGATGTCTACTTCTTGTTGCAAATAGATGGAGATTATTTATACAAGAAAGGGTGAGTTAATGTTGTTTAAAATTCTTATGACTTGTAAAATTGAAGTACATACTCTTAATATGTAGTTCTTGTGGGATCTTAGTATTCAATTAGCGATTACTGTTAGTACTTCTTGTGCTACAAATATTTCAGTTTTACAGATTGTTGCTTCTTGTATAGAGGAAAATTAATTGTAACTATCTTTCTTACGGTTTCTCTAAATGATCCGTCATTTTTTGTTTTGTTTGGAGATAATACAATTCTATCACCACACAACAAATACTTGGTGGTGTATGTTTATTTGTTTCTTTAAGTTTGGTAAATGAGGAGTTAAATTAATAGCCATGGCAGCTTATGCTTCGTTAGCAATTTATAATTTCTTTCTTTTCATGTGGGTGAATCAATGTATTTTTACTTCTTGGCTTTAAGAGATTTTTTCCATTAAAGAAACTTGAAGAAAAATTGCCAATAATTTACAACTTCATTTACTGAATAGAAAGGGTGCCTAGGAGAATATAAATATCCTATTTCTTATATCTTACATGTATACTGGGGTAAGTGTAATCGCAAATTTTTTCCTGCAAATAGAGTCTTTGTTCTCATTATGAATTTTATGGATCTTTCATTTGAAAGACTACAGCTTTAGCAATGTGGTAACGTATTATGGAAGCCTGAGACAGATAAAGGAACGAGGCCATCAGCTGAATATAGAAATAGCTGAAGGGCCTGAAAATGACTTTCAGTACCTTGAAGGGCTAATATGTTTTGGTTAATAACTCTTGTCGCGCCCCTTTTTCCTCGCGAAATCGGGCTTGTGACATTTGGAAAGACGACTCGTTCCCTTTTGGGAATTGGGTTTTGGAACTTGAAGAGTCGCCACCTAATGATTAAGTGCATTAGGACACTAAGAAGGTTTTGAGTTTGAAGAACCAGAGTTTGGGTAAGGGCTAGAAATTATCTCGAGGGGAAGGTGTTAGACACCTCTCAAAATCCACTAGTGTCCCGGCCATGTTACAATTGTGACTTCACATAATCAAATGAACAATTAAGGGCTCAAGTAAGAAGGGGTTCACATATTATTGCAAGCAAATTGAAAGTTTGAAGAGAATAAAGAAAGCAGAAATTTTAAGGAAATAGTTCGGACAATAAAACAAGTTAAAAAGAAAGGGGGTCCTAGGTTTACAAATAATATGGATCACGCCAATGCAATACCCGATAATCACTCCTCGAAAGAAGGGTTACACATGGTATTAGCGTACCGGTCATCATATCCATATCTACCCTTTCCCACCCCGTTAAGGTATTAAACGCAGAATAGTATCTTTACTTATTGCATGCTAGTACCCGCCCCAATCCTATCAGTCCCGAAGGCATTTGGGACTACTAGTCCTAAAGGGAAGGGAGATTTGGCTTTTCAGAGTTTTAAAAGGATAAAATTCTACGGCGACAATCAAAACATATAAGGAAGGTATGGGGAGAACACATAACAGTTTAAAGGGCTCAAACGGGCCTCCTCATTTAAAGAAACAAATTGTTTAGCATGACTTACAAATACTGGTTATGGTCTGAATTTAAAGCGTTAGTGTAGGTTGATTCATCACATATTTCTTAGATGAGGAGTCCGAATTAGCCTTCCCTGGTTGTAATTTATCAAAGACTGATGCAGTTAATCAATTATCTACTGGCCTGCCTAGGTGAAGCTTATAGGCATGGTATCTAACAATGCTTACTCTGATTTTAAAGAAGGCTTATTGATTATACAAAAAACATAAGATCTGCAGATATTAGACAACATTGCATCTGATTTTAAACTCGTAGATGAATTAAGCGAATCGGATTCAAAGGGTTAGTCCTATAGGCATGATTTCTAGGCGTTGTTGGTTTTAATATGATTATGAAAGTGCAGGGAGTCCTATAGACATGGTATCTAAAAGGCAGTTGATTATTGTTTTAACCTATGACTGTTTGCCTAATGATAGATAAAAATGCAGAAGTGCAGGACACCTATAGTCATGATTTCTATATGCAGAAGTGCAAAAACTTATAGGCAGGATTTCTACATGATGTGCATAACTGCAGAAATATAGGCAGGATTTCTACATGATGTGCATAACTGCAGAAACTATAGGCAGGATTTCTATATAACATGCATAAGTGCAGAAAACTTATAGGCAGGATCTTTACATGATATGCGTAAGTGCAGAAACTATAGGCAGGATTTCTATATGACGTGCATGAGTGCAGAGAACTTATAGGCAGGATTTCTACATTATATGTGTCAGTGCAGAGCTTGTAAATAGTAACGCCTATGAGCATGATGTCTACCCTTTGCATACATAAATGACCCTCCCCTTTTCACTAGAACCCCGTAAGTTATTACAACATATTACAGACCAGAATGAATCAAGAAAAGTAAAATTACATCAGAAATTTAAGCTATAACCAAAGAGCTTAATTCAGACTCAAGGTCTAGCAATATGAGATGAACCAACTTCCAAGAACAGATTTACAAAGCCTTTCCCTCATTTGGGATGTGTCAAAGTTCCCTAAGAGCCTCAATTGGACTCCGGGCAGCTTATATCCCAAACACATTGCAGAATTAAGAGCATAGTGCAGTGTGGAAATGCCAGCCCTCAGATGTCCAAGTTTAGAGGGAACTTAAGGTCCCAAAGCAAGGCTCATAGAGAGGGGCAGAACTTAGAGTCTAAGAGTAAGTGTTAGTGCACAGGGGGGAATCAGGGAGAGCCATGGCAGGCTGGTGGTCATGCTCAGCAATGAGGAGTGCTGACACACCCCTGACTAGCCTATCAGACAAATTTTGAGAGTTGGGATCCATTGAGGATCAGGTTCAGACCTAAGCAGCAATTTGGATGTTGTCAGGCCATGAACCTTAACTCAAACACATAGTAGGGAGTGGGGGTATAGGGAATTCATAACAAACAGCAGATGCAAAGAGAGAGTAGCGTATTCAGTACAGAACATGAACATCAAAGTATACACGAGTGTAGCAATTTTAAAGTAAACACATAGGGATGATACTGAAATCAAAATTAAGACATACCAATTTCAGGGAAACAAATAAGTGAAAGCTGAAGTCTTGTAAACCAAATTGCAAGCAAATAGTACAAAAGATCTCAGAAGAGAGTAGAGTATTGAAAGAATATTGTAATTGAGAGGTGTGTGTGTGTAAAGTATTGAATTCGAAGTGTAGAACTGAAGGTTCAAGGTGTTTAAGTGCAGAAGGGTCGTGCCCCTTTTATAGTGCAGAAGGCAAGTGAGAAAAGGTAAGGAAATAACATTGAAATCAATCTCCCTTTAGTTAAGGGATTCTGATTTCAACGGGTAAAAGCCAATTAAGGAAATAAGTTTTGATTAAAACCTTTTCAAAGTAGCACAAAAAGGGGTAACTACATAGAAGTTATTTAAGGGAAAAGTTCAATAGTACACGGTTTGTGAAAAAATAAGGAAAGAGAATCAATCAAACAGCCAGTAAAAAATTGAAATTGCAGGCTTTTTTCGAATGAACCAAGTCAGGAAAAGGTAAAGAAGGTTCAATTAGAGAAAATCAGTAACAATCAATCAAACCCTATTAAAAAGAATTCGGAATCAATCAATAGTTGGAAAACCCCTTTTGGAAAAAGAATTTTTCATATATAAAGCACACAAATATATGAATCACAAAGGAACTGCCATGTTACTTAGAAAAGAGTCTAACATAGAAAGGTTCAGAATCTTAAGTAAAGGGATACAAGTCTAGTTTGCAGGCTCACAATGAGTCTGAGAGTCCAGGGTCCCAAAGGGGAACCCTAACTCGCACACAAAATATCAAAATTTCCAAGAAATCCCCAAATCTTAGGGTTTCGAATTGAGTAAGACAATAGAGATGAGAAGGCAAGCCACTTGATAGAGGCTCAGGAGTGTTTTCCAAAGACTTATGAGAAACAAACAGACATGATACATAGTCAAGAACATGGAGAACACGTTGTGAGAAAAAATCATAACTTAAACAAGTTCAGAAGAAAAAGTGATACAAACTTAGGTAAAAACAGATGAATCATGCTTAGTAAGAACACAAACATAGTCCAGTAAAGCAAACAACATCAAAGAATTCACAGTAAACACATATAGTAGAAGAGTAAGGAAAACATAACACAGATTAACTTGCGAGTACAGGGGAAAAGAAAGTAGAAGAACTGTACGTGCATAGTAAAAGAAGTCATACAAGCATAACACAGACAAACACACATAAAGAAAGAACAGAAAGAATTAGATGATATTTTGAAGAAACCTTTTAGAAATCCTAAATTGAAATTAAACGATTTTGAAAAGCGAATTTGGGGAAAACCTTTAAAAAGTTCAGTAGACCACAGACATATTCCAGATCTAAGAAAATAAGCATGTAAAGAACCTCGGACAGCTTAGGGTTTCAGAGAAAAGCCTAGAAATGAGAAAGGTCTTGAGGAAAGTCAGACCCTGAGTCGAAAAGGCTCATATTGCTTGAACACGCTGGAATAATGGTCGGAGAAGCCATAGATCTACAGATCTGAGAAGTATCTGAAGAGAGTCATCGGAGTCGGTCCTTAAAACATTGAACATACAAGGTTGAGTGGTGGAGGGGAGTGTGTACAGGTCATCCACGGCCTGAGAAGCCATGGATTTCGGGGGAAACATGGTAGAATAAGGTGGGAGATGGCTAGGGTTTCAGAGAGCTTGAGAGTGTTTTGAGAGACGAAGAGTTTCAAGGTGGCGGGTCAGGTGAGAATGAAGGAGATTAGGGTAGTCGTTTAGGTTTAATTATGGAAGGGTAAATAATAGCCGTTGATCTTAATGATCAACGGCCTAGATTTAAGAAGGTAGGTGGGAAACCAGGTACGGTCATTTGAATTGGGTTATGGGTTGGGTAAAAATTGAAATTGGTCCAGTTCAGTTGGGGTTAGGATTGGGTCAATTAAGGGTTAAAATTGAAATGTAATGGGGCTGTAATTGAAATGAAATAGGGCTAAATGTTAAATAGCCAGTTTTTTCCTTATTATTTATAAAAAATAGTAATAATGATTTTAAAAGTAAATTAAAAGTACTGAGCAAACAAATAATATATAAATATCAATTTAAAATACTGGAAAGAATTTTACAATTATAAAATGCTATTAATCTTAAAATAGGCTAGAATTGTAATTATATTAAATTTAGTTGTTTTAAATACCAAATAAATTTGTAAAAATGTATAAAAAATTACCTTAATTATATTTGGTATAAATATGGGAGCTAAGTGTGATAATTTGTGAAAAACGATAAGTTTTGATTGTACAATGAGCTAACTTGACTTCGGTCAAAGTTTTGAGTAAACGGGCCTGGACCTGTGATTTGACGGTCCCGGAGGGTCCGTAGTAAAATATGGGACTTGGGCGTATACTCGGAATCGAATTTCGAGGTCCCGGGCCCGAGAACTGAATTTTTAAAGAAAATTATTTTTTGAAACTGTTTAAAGAAATTTGAAATGAAATTCGATTAGAACATGATAGTATCGGCCCCGTATTTTGGTTCCGGCGCCCGGTACAGGTCTTATATATGGTTTAAGTCATTTTGTAAAGTTTGGTTGAAAACGGACGTCGTTTGACGTTATTCGGACTTAAATTGCTAAATTTGATACTTAATGGAGTTTGAGAAAAAGTTCTTGATTTTTGAGGTTTGGTTCATGGTTATTGAGGTTATTTTGGCGATTTGATCGCGCGAATAAGTCCGTAGGATGTTCTTTAGGTTTTGTGTACACTTGGTTTGGATTTCCGAGGGATCCGGTGAGTTTCGGGTAGGCTTCGGGATGTTTTAGTCTTAAAAACAGAAAAACATTGCAGGTCTCTAAACCCCACCAGTACGGTCTGCGGTCGACCTTGACCGGTGCGTGGTGAAGGTTGTGCGGCCACGGTCGGCTTTGTGCTATCTGCATAGGGCGCTGCAGTGCGGTCCGCGGTCGATTTCGTGTGGAGCACGGTGGAGACCTGTACGGCCGCGGTCCATTTAGTGCGGTCCGCACAGGGGACTGGACCGCAGCACTTCAGGAAGGCCTGTGCGGCTGCATTCCATTTTGTGCGGTCCACATATTGGGTCTGAGAGGGGTATAAATAGACGGGATTTTCAGTCATTTTTCATTTTTCAAAACCTCAAAAGCATAAGGCGATTTTTCAATGAACCTTCCTTCTCCAAATCAAATGTAAGTCGTTTTTAACTAGTTTTCTTCAATCATTAACATCTTTTAACATGATTTCAACTTCAAATCAATGATTTTAAAGGTAAAATTGAGTGTTTTGGGTAGAACCTAGGTTTTTCAAAAATTGGGGATTTGGACCTCGATTTGAGGTCCGATTTCAAGACAAATCATATATTTGGGTTCGTGGGGGAATGGGTAATCGTATTTTGGTTCGAACCTCGGGTTTTGACCATGTGAGCCCGCGGGCAATTTTTGACTTTTTGGGTAAAACTTTGGAAAAACTCATTTTCATGCATTGGGGTTAATTCATTTAGCGTTTATTGATATAATTAAGTAATTTGTGACTAGATAGGAGCGAATTGGCGGTGGAATCAAGAGGTAAAGCTATGAATGAAGCTTGAGTTGTGTTCAAGGCATCGAGGTAAGAGTTTGGTCTAAACTTAGCTTGAGGGATTAGGAGTTGTGTCCTATTTGCTATTTGTTTCTTGTTGAGTACGACGTATAGGCATGGTGACGAGCATCTATGCGTTGTTGTCAAGCATGACCGTGAGTCTTATCTTGTGATTTTCATGATCTCCTTGTATTATTCATGCCTTGGTGAAGACTTCTAATTGTTGTGTAATGTTGTGGAAAGAGTTGTGACCTATGAACATTGAGGAGAGTTGGCTCCAGTTGTATAACGAACTGTGAAAGTATAAGTGATAATCGAAACTCTAGAGCACTGGCTCGAGTTGCGAAGTGAATTGTGAAGTAAAAGTGAGAAAAGAAGTGATCATTGTGTTGCCCCCTTGCCGGGCTATTGTTGAATTGAGGTTTCCTTGCATTGTGTTCTTAATTGTTACTATGGACTCTTAGGTTGATGATTCTTCGTGTTAGGTGTTGTAACAAGTTTTGTTATAGCTGAGGTAGTTATATGTTGAAACTAGTTGAGTTATAGTTGAGATAGTTAGGTGTTGGGACAAGTTTCGTTATGGTTGTTCCTCCCTTGCCGGGATGTATATACTTGTAATGTTGAGTTCCCTTACTGGGATAGTGTAGTCTATTGTTGATCCCTTGCCGGGACGGTTAATTATGATTATTGTGGACTGTATATTTGGAACGGATTGCGTGCCGCAACATTATTAGATATTATATTGGATCGGGTTGCACGCCGCAATAGCTATATATGTGGATCGGTTTGCATTCCGCAACAACTATATATGTGGATCGGTTGCGCACCACAATAGATATTATATTGGATTGGGTTGCACGTTGCAATAATATTAAATGATAAGGGATCGGGTTGCACGCCGCAACAATGTTAAATAATAAGGGATCGAGTTGCACGCCACAACAATGTTAAATGATAAGGGATCGGGTTGCGCGCCGCAACAATATTGTTATTGTATTGATTGTAGACATCGAGTGTTTCTCCATACTTTATTAAGTTTCTGATAGAATTGATGTGTTTCCCCGAAGCATGTTTCCCCCTCCCTTTAAAACTGTTATTACCTGTTTATGTTTCTGTTGTATATTATATAATTGCACAGGTTTATCTGGAGTCTAGTCCTAGCCTCGTCACTACCTCGCCGAGGTTAGGCCAGACACTTACCAGCACTTGGGGTCGGTTGTGCTGATACTACACTCTGCACTCTGTGCAGATACCGGAGCGACACTTGATCAACAACAGCAGCTCGGGAGCCAACCTTCAATCCACCGAGACACCGAGGTAGCCTTGCAGGCGTCCGCAGGCCCGACGTCTCCTCTATATTATTATATATTCTGTTATCTCAAGTATTCGAGACAAACAGTGTTATATTTCTTTCAAACGGTTGTATTTAGTACTCTTAGTAGTCCGTGGATGTTGTGACACTAGGTTCTGGGTAGAGGCATGTATTGACTTTCGAAATATTCTGGTTTTAAATTTATTTAAGACTTTCACTTAAATCTTATATTCCGCTGTTATTTAACTGTTTATTTCCTTGTTAATCTAATTGGTAAGAAGTTTTAAAATAAAAGAGTTAATGATTTCTATGTTTATGACTTGCCTAGCTTCGACGATTAGGCGCCATCACGACTCCCGAGGGTGGGAAATTCGGGTCATGAAAAGTTGGTATCAGAGCTCTATGTTACATAAGTCTCACAAATCACGGACAAGCTTAGTAGAGTTTAAGGGATCGGTACGGAGACGTCTGTATTTATCCTAGAGGCTACAGAGTTAGGAAAAAACTTCACATTTGTTCTTTCATGTCGTGAGGTTCTGTTTCTCAATGCTAATTGAATTTCTACTCTGTTCTTTCATAGATGGTGAGAACACGTGCTTCCTCATCTACCGCTCAGCAGCCCGATCCCCTAGCAGTAGCTCCCACGAGGGGCAGAGGGCGAGGGCGAGGTCATGCCAGAGGCCGAGGTAGAGGTAGAACTCAGCCCCGAGTAGCAGCCCTAGTAGCGGAGCCTCAGGTTGACTTTGATGATGAGGTTCCAGCTCCAGCAGCTCCGGTGGGCCCAACTCAGGACCCAGAGAGTTTTATTGCTACCCCAGTTCTTCAGGATGCTCTTGTCCGATTAGTGGGCCTCATGGAGAGTGTCACCCAAGAGGGCTTGCTTCCTGTAGCACCAACCGTCTCTCAGGCTGGACGATGGGCTTAGACTCCTGCTACTCGCACTCCGGAGCAGGTAGCTCCTTAGATTCAGACTCTAGCGGTTCAGCCAGTTGGAGCAATTTAGTCGGGTATGGTAGCTTAGACCGGTGATGGAGCGGCTATGTCTGGCGATGCTTTGTGGAGACTGGATAGGTTCACTAAGCTCTTTACTTCAATTTTCAGCGGTGCATATACTGAGGATCCCCATGATTATCTAGTCAGCTACCACGAGGTTCTTAGGAACATGGGTATTGTTGAGACCAACGGGGTCGATTTTTCTACATTTTGCTTGTCTGGATCCGCCAAAACTTGGTGGAGGGATTATTGCTTAGCTAGACCAGCCGGATTGCCGGCCTTGACTTGGGAGCAGTTCACACAGCTATTTCTAGAGAAGTTTCTCCCCATTACTCAGCGAGAGACTTATTGGAGGCAGTTTGAGCGCCTCCAGTAGGGTTCCATGATGGTTACCCAATATAAGACCAGATTCATCGTCCTAGCTCATCATGCTCTTGTCATACTTCCTACCGAGAGAGAGAGGGTGAGGAGGTTTATTAATGGTCTTATTCAGCCGATTCGCCTTCAGATAACTAGGGAGGCTGGGAGTGAGATCACTTTTCAGGAGCCGGCCAATGTGGCCCGTAGAGTGGAGATGGTCTTGTTGTAGGGAGGTGGTCATGGGTCGGATAGGAGACGCCGTCATTTAGGTAGATTTGTTGGTGCCTCGTTTGGAGGCAGAGATTCATATGGTAGAGGCCATCCTCCTAGGCCCTTTCAGTCAGCTCTTCAGGTCTCTCACGGTGCTTTAGGTAGCTGTGGTCCGCAGATACGGTATTTCGATTAGTAGTCCTACAATGCACCACCAGCTCCTATCAGTGCACTGCCGCTCCAGAGTTTTCGGGGAGGTCATTTGGGTTGCTTGGGTTAGTCTCAGTTTCCTCAGTCACAACACTCAGGTGGATGTTTTGAGTGTGGTGAATATGGTCATATCAGGAGGACTTGTCCGAGGTTGGTGGGTACTCAGTCGCAACAGCAGGGTTCCAGTGCTATGGTCCAGGCACCTGGTGTTCCATAGACCGCCCAGCCAGTTAGGAGTGGGGGTAGAGGTTCTAGAGGTGGAGGTAGAGGATTTAGAGGTGGAGCTCAGGCCGCTAGAGGTGGAGGCCAGCCAGCTGCAGGTCGTCTCAGAGATGGATCCCAAGGTGGTGGGGCCCAGCCCCGATGTTATTCTCTTCCATCCAGGCTCGAGGCTGAGGCATCAGATGCAGTTATTACAGGTACGGTTCTAGTTTGTGATAGAGATGCTTCAGTGTTATTTGATCCAGGGTCCACCTACTAGTATGTGTCATCTTATTTTGTACCGTATCTGGTTACGCCTAGTGATTCATTGAGTGTTCCCGTTTATGTGTTTATACTGGTGGGTAATTCTATTATAGTTGATCGAGTCCATCGTTCTTGTATTATGGTGATTTGGGGTCTTGAGACTCGGGTAGATTTGTTGCTTTTAGACATGGTCGATTTTGATGTTATATTGGGGATGGACTGGTTATCACCTTACCATGCTATCTTGGACTGTCATGGCAAGGCTGTGACCTTAGCTTTACCGAGTATGCCTCGTTTAGAGTGGAGAGGGACTCCTAGTCATTCTACCCGTAGGGTTATCTCTTGTGTGAAGGCTCGGCGCATGGTCGAGAAGAGGTGTTTGGACTATTTGGCATATGTTCGTGATTTGAGTGTTGAGGTTCCCTCTATTGATTCGGTGCCCATTATTCATGAGTTTCCTGAGGTATTCCCTTCAGACTTGCCGGGTATGCCACCCGATATGGATGTTGACTTCTGTATTGATTTGGCTCTGGGCACTCAACCCATTTCTATCCCGCCGTATCGTATGGCCCCGCCTGAGTTAAAATAGTTGAAGGAGTAGTTGCAAGACTTGCTTGAAAAGTCTTTCATTAGGCCAAGTGTTTCGCCTTGGGGTGCGCCGGTGTTGTTTGTTAAGAAGAAGGACATATCGATGAGAATGTGTATCGATTACCGGTAGTTGAACAAGGTTACAATCAAGAATAAGTATCCATTGCCGAGGATTAATGATTTGTTTGATTAGCTTCAGGGTGCCAGGGTATTTTCGAAGATTGACTTGAGATCTGGCTACTATCAATTGAGGATTAGGGCGTCCGATGTCCCTAAGACAACTTTCCGCACTTGGTACGGGCATTATGAGTTCTTGGTTATGTCCTTCGGGTTGACAAATGTCCCAATAGCTTTTATGGATTTGATGAACCGGGTGTTCACACCTTATTTGGATTCATTCGCGATTGTCTTTATTGATGATATTTTGATATACTTTCGTAGCCGGGAGGAGCACGGGAAACATCTTAGAGTGGTTCTTCAGACCTTGAGGGACAGTCAGTTATATGCTAAATTCTCGAAGTGTGAGTTCTGGTTGAGTTTAGTTGCATTCCTGGGTCATGTTATATCAGCAGAGAGTATTCAGGTTTATTCGAAGAAGATTGATGCAGTCAAGAACTGGCCTAGACTAGCATCAGCTACAGAGATTGCAGAGTTTCTTGGGATTGGCAGGCTAATATCGTCGGTTTGTAGAGGGGTTTTCAATTATCGCAGCCTCGATGACCAGGTTGACACAGAAGGGTGCCCAGTTCAGATGGTTAGACGAGTGTGAGGCGAGCTTTCAGAAGCTCAAGACAGCTCTGACTACGACACTGGTGTTGGTTTTCCCCATAGGTTCAGGGCCTTATATAGTTTATTGTGATGCTTTCCATATTGGGCTTGGTGCAATATTGATGCAGGATGGCAATGTCATTGCCTATGCTTCACGGCAGTTGAAGATTCATGAGAAGAACTATCATGTTCATGATTTAGAGTTGGTAGCCATAGTTCATGCATTGAAGATTTGGAGGCATTATCTGTATGGCGTTGCATGTGAGGTGTTCACGGATCACAAGAGTCTTCAATATTTGTTCAAGCAAAAGGAGTTGAATTTGAGGCAGAGGAGGTGGTTGGAGTTGTTGAAGGATTATGATATCACTATCTTATATCACCCAGGAAAGGCTAATATGGTGGCTGATGCCTTGAGTAGGAAGTCAGCTAGTATGGGCAGCCTTGCTTATATTTCGGTCGGTGAGAGGCCACTTGCTTTGGATGTTCAGGCCTTGGCCAATCAGTTTTTGAGGTTGGATATTTTTGAGCCTAGTCGGGTATTAGCTTGCACGGTCGCTCGTTCTTCTTTATTGGAGCGTATCCATGATCGGCAGTATGATGATCCCCATTTATGCGTCCTTAGAGACACGGTGCAGCACGGAGGTGCCAAGCAGGTTACCCTAGATGATGACAGAGTTTTTAGATTGCAGGGTCGAGTGTGTATGCCAAATATGGATGGGCTTTGGGAGTTGATTTTAGAGGAGGCCCATAGCTCCCGGTACTCTATTTATCCGGGTGCCGCAAAGATGTAGTAGGATTTGCGGCAGCATTATTGGTGGCGGAGAACGAAGAACGATATCGTAGAATATGTGGCTCGTTGTTTGAATTGTTAGCAAGTCAAGTACGAGCATCAGAGGCCTGGTGGGTTATTTCAGAGGTTAGAGCATCCTGAGTGGAGGTGGGAACAGATCACTATGGACTTCGTTACTGGACTCCCACATACTCGGAAGAAGTTCGACGCAGTATGGGTCATTGTTGATAGGCTGACCAAGTCAGCGCATTTCATTCCTATGGCAGTTTCCTATTTATCCGAGAGGTTAGCTGAGATCTATATCCGAGAGATTGTTCTTCTTCATGGTGTTCCTGTATCTATCATTTCGGACCAAGGTACGCAGTTTACCTTACATTTCTGGAGGGCAGTTCAGCAAGAGTTGGGCACCCAGGTTAAGTTGAGTACAACATTTCATCCTCAGACGGACGGGCAGTCCGAGCGAACTATTCAAATTTTGGAGGATATGCTCCGAGCTTGTGTCATTGACTTTAGAGGCTCGTGGGATCATTTTTTGCCTTTAGCAGAGTTTGCCTACAACAACAGTTACCAGTCAAGTATCCATATGGCTCCTTATGAGGCTTTATATGGTAGGCAGTGTCGATCTCCGGTTGGATGGTTTGAACCGGGAGAGGCTCGATTGTTGGGTACGGATCTGGTTCAGGAGGCTTTGGACAAGGTCAGGATTATTCAGGATAGGCTTCGTATAGCTCAGTCCAGGAAAAAGAGTTATGCAGACCGCAAGGTTCAAGATGTGGCTTTTATGGTTGAAGAGCGGGTATTGCTCCGAGTGTCGCCTATGAAGGGCGTGATGAGATTTGGGAAGAAGGGCAAGCTTCGCCCTAGGTTCATCTATCTGTTTGAGATTCTTGATCGAGTGGGAGAGGTGGCTTATAGACTTGCATTGTCGTCGAGCTTATCAGTCGTGCATCCAGTGTTTCATGTGTCCATGATTTGGAAATATCACGGCGATCCATCCCACGTGTTAGATTTCAGTACTGTCCAGTTGGATAAGGACTTGTCTTATGAGGAGGAGCCGGTAGCTATTCTAGACCGGCAGGTTCATCAGTTGAGGTCAAAGAGTTTTCCTTCTGTTCGTGTTCAATAGAGAGGTCAGACTCCTGAGGAATCGACGTGGAAGTCCGAGTCCGATATGCGGAGCCGTTATCCCCATCTTTTCCCCGACTCAGGTACTTTCTTCTTCTGTCAGTTCGAGGACAAACGGTTGTTTTAGAGGTAGAGAATGTAGGTTTTTAAAACAGAACTCTATGTTCTGAGGCCTTTAAAACCTTATTAAGAGTCACCTCGATTTGTGTTTGCAGTCTGGGCGCGTAACCAGAAAGTTTAAATGTTATAATATGTGAAAAATGATAAGTTTTGATTATAGAATGAGCTAATTTGACTTCGGTCAACGTTCTGGGTAAACAGACACGGACCCGTAAAATATGGGACTTGGGCGTATGCCCGGAATCGAATTCCGAGGTCCCGAGCCCGAGAAATAAATTTTTAAAGAAAATTATTTTTTGAAACTGTTTAAAGAAATTTGAAATGAAATTCGATAAGAACATGATAGTATCGGGCCCGTATTTTGGTTTCGGCTCCCGTTACAGGTCTTATATATGGTTTAAGTCATTTCTTTAAAGTTTGGTTGAAAACGGACGTCGTTTGACGTGATTCAGACATAAATTGCTAAATTTGATACTTGATGAAGTTTGAGAAAAAGTTCTTGATTTTTGAGGTTTGATTCATGGTTATTGAGGTTATTTTGGTGATTTGGTCGCACGAATAAGTGCGTAGGATGTTGTTGAGGTTTTATGTGCACTTGGTTTGCAGTTTCGAGGGCTCGGGTGAGTTTCGGGTAAGCTTCAGGATGTTTTAAGTTTAAAACCAGAAAAAAATTTCAGGTCTCTCAACCCCACCAGTGCGGTCCGCGGTCGACCATGTGCGGTACGTGGTGAAGGCTGTGTGGCCGCGGTCGGCTTTGTGAGGTCCACACAGAGCGTTGCAGTGCGGTCCGCGGTCGGTTTCGTGCGCAGCGCAGTGGAGACCTGTGCGGACGCAGTCCATTTAGTGCGGTCCGCATAGGGGACTGGACCGCAACACTTCTGGAAGGCCTGTGCGGCCGCAGTCCATTTTGTGTGGTCTCCAGAGGGGGTTTGAGAGGGGTATAAATAGATGGGATATTCAGTCATTTTTCAAAACTTCAAAAACATAAGAGGCGATTTTTCAACAACCTCCCTTCTCCAAATCAAATATAAGTCGTTTTTTAACTAGTTTTCTTCAATTATTAATATCTTTTAAAATGATTTCAACTTCAAATCAATGATTTTAATGGGAAAATTGGGTGTTTTGGGTAGAACCTAGGTTTTTCAAAAATTGGGGATTTGGACCGCTATTTGAGGTCCGATTTCAAGACAAATCATATATTTGGGTTCGTGTAATCGGGTGTTGGTTCAAACCACGGGTTTTGACCATGTGGGCCTGGGGGCGATGTTTGACTTTTTGGGTAAAACTTTGGAAAAACTCATTTTCATGCATTGGGGTTGATTCATTTAGTGTTTATTGATGTAATTAAGTAATTTATGACTAGATACGAGAGAATTGGCGATGGAATCAAGGGGTAAAACTATAATTGAAGCTTGAGTTGTGTTTGAGGCATCGAGGTAAGAGTTTGATCTAACCTTAGCTTGAGGGATTAGGAGTTGTGTCCTATTTCCTATTTGTTTCTTGTTGAGTACGACGTATAGGCATGGTGACGAGTATCTATGCATTGATGTCAAGCATGTCCGTGAGTCTTATCTTGTAATTTTCATAATATCATTGTATTATTCATGCCTTGGTGAAGACTTCTAATTGTTGTGTTAAGTTGTGAAAAGAGTTGTGACCTATGAACATTGAGGAGTGTTGGCTCTAGTTGTATAACGAATTGTGAAAGTATAAGTGATAATCGAAACTCTAGAGCACTGGCTCGAGTTTCCAAGTGAATTGTGAAGTAAAAGTGAGAAATAGAAGAGATCATTCTGTTGCCCCCTTGCCGGGATATTGTTGAGTTGAGGTTTCCTTGCATTATGTTCATAATTGATACTACGGACGCTTAGGTTGATGATTCTTTGTGTTAGGTGTTGTAACAAGTTTAGTTATAGCTGAGGTAGTTAGATGTTGAAACTAGTTGAGTTATAGTTGAGATAGTTAGGTGTTCGGACAAGTTTGGTTATGGCTGTTCCTCCCTTGCCGGGACGTATATACTTTTACTGTTGAGTTCCCCTTGCTGGGAGAGTGTAGTCTATTGTTGATCCCTTGTCGGGATAGTTAATTAGGATTATTGTGGATTGTATATCTGGAACGGGTTGCGCGCCACAACATTATGAGATATTATATTGGATCGGGTTGCACGCTGCAACATTATTAAATGATAAGGTATCGGGTTGCACGCCGCAACAATGTTAAATGATAAGGGATCGGGTTGCACGCCGCAACAATGTTAAATGATAAGGGATCGGGTTGCGCGCCGTAACAGTATTGTTATTGTATTGATTGTAGACATCGAGTGTTTCTCCATACTTTATTAAGTTTCTGATAGAATTGATGTGTTTCCCCGAAGCCTTTTACCCTCCCTTTAAAACTGTTATTACCTGTTTATATTTCTGTTGTATATTATATAATTGCACAGGTTTATCTGGAGTCTTGTCCTAGACTCGTCACTACCTCGCCGGGGTTAGGCCAGACACTTACCAGGACATGGGGTCGGTTGTGCTAATACTACACTCTAAACTCTGTGTAGATAATGGAGCGGCACTTGATCAGCAGAAGTAGCTCGGGAGCCAGCCTTCAGTCTACCGAGACACCGAGGCAGCCTTGCAGGCATCCGCAGGCCCCGCGTCTCCTATATCTTATTATATATTCTGTTATCTCAAGTATTCGAGACAAACAATGTTATATTTCTTTCAAACGGTTGTATTTAGTACTCTTAGTAGTCCGTAGATGTTGTGACCCCAGGTTCTGGGTAGAGGCATGTATTGACTTTCGAAACATTTTAGTTTTAAATTTGTTTAAGACTTCCGCTTAAATCTCATATTCCGCTGTTATTTAACTGCTTATTTCCTTGTTAATCTAATTGGTAAGAAGTTTTAAAATAAAGGAGTTAATGATTTCTAAGTTCATGGCTTGCCTAGCTTCTACGAGTAGGCGCCATCACAACTCTCGAGGGTGGGAAATTCGGGTCGTGACAGTAGGCCAGCTTCATTTCTTATCCTAATGAAGAGCATCTAAAATATAGTAGTAGTAATTAACTGTTTACTACTACTTTTGTGATTACTATTATTTTTATTTTTATTTTTTTCAAATACTTAGTACTTTGTTTGTTTCATTTATAGTTGTGAGCACGTGATTTTTGTTTCACGAGACAATCGCTCCAAAAGAAATAAAAAATAACAACAATTGATCCCGTTGTACAATTTTGAGATTTTTACATGGCACTTCGTTAATTGTTTATGACTTTGGCCCATTTTTACTTTATTAAAACAAAATACAAAAAATGTACGTGTCATGCATGATCTGAACCGTAACATGGTTGTTAAATAGAAAAAGCATGAACAGGCATCTTTGCCCGTGATTTTGTTTTGTTTAATTTTTACCTGTTTTGAATCATTTTAATGTGTGTGCAAATAATTGTATTAGGTGTTTATTTTAATTTGATTTTACTTAGTTTTGTATTTTCATAACAAAAGAAAAAAAAAAAAAAAGAAAGAAAAGAAAAGACTTCTTCCGGACTTGGGCCAATTTGTTAAAATTGGCCCAACAAACTCAGCCCAAAATCCAAGCCTGCCCGGTCCAACACCACCTGATGCCCAGAGAATCCAAACGACATCGTTTTGGTACAGGTTGATCTGGGCCGTTGATCTCAAATTGATCAACGGCCAAGATCAATTCCCCATAACCCATCAACAAACCCGACCCGTCTCACCCGGACCGACCCTAACCCTTTACCCTTGAAACGACGTCGTCCCTGTTTAGCCAAAGGATCCTGGCCCTTCATCTCATCCCATCTAACGGCCAGGATCCATTTGCTCACTAACTATATAAACTCCTAACACTACCCTGCCCCCCTATCCGAACCCCAGCCTTCGTCTCCCCAAACAAACAGCCCTAAACCCTAGCCGCCCCTATATCCTTCACCATGGAAACCGGCGGCATGAACGCCGGTGACCTTCCCCTTAACACCCTAGAACGCCCTTGCCATCCTGAACCCAAATCTATCAACCATGTAGTTCGAATCCCTCCCCACCTTCTCGAATCTTCATTTGAAGATTCGAGTCAAAACTCGATCTACTCAATTTAACCCCAGTTTCACACCAGACACCCCCCAAACCCCCCTCGTGACCAAACCATACTTGGTTTGGTCCGAATCTGATCAAGGAAGCATGAATCCCAGATCTGAGTTTTGGAACTTGGTGGTTCTTCGTCACTGGTCCATATCCGTTCAAACCGAAGCGGTTAAGGTCTAATGGACTTTAATCAAGTGTTTCTCATTTGAGAAACACTTCGATTAAAGTCCGTTCAGCCTTAAGAAAGGTCTGTCCAAGTCCGAGTCAAGTTTTGATTTTTCAAGGTTTAAGGTGAGTCCTTTCTCTTCTTTATTTGTTTTGGCCCCTCTGATTGTGGTAAAAGTCTGTTCATACTTTAATTTTGTGTCTTTGAATTTTGTCAACTGTGCCCCGTCCACTTTGCCTAAACCTCTGCTTGTTTGAATGAGTCTTTCTATTTGCCCTGATATAAGTAGTGTGCAATTAGCTGATTCTCAAAATTTGAACTGATCAATTGACTCCTTGAAGTATAATTTTGTTTAGCCAGTACAATTCAAGTCATGTGCCCTATACTTTGAATGTCTGATTTTTGGCTACGATTGTGTATGTTAATGCTAATATAGTCGAGTCGACATGAGTCGTCAATTAGTTTCAACTGCCTGAACAAAATAAATCGATTTGCTTCTGTTGAACATTTGCCTGAATCAATTAAGAACCAAGTTCAGTTACTTATAGTTGTTAATATGATTTCAGAAACCTAAGGCTTGATCTGTAATTGAAATCTGAGTTGATAGCATGTGCACTTGTGCACAGCATGTGCATTGTGTACAGCCTGTTTTTCCTGCATAAAGGGCTTTCAATTTTAAAATGGTTTGACAGCATATGCTGTCAGATATATTCTACTGCCCATACTTGCTTTTAGTAAATAAAATGGAAAAGTTGAATCTGCCAGGGAATGTGAATGGGGTCTAATACTTAATTAGCTAAAGTTGGGATGGAAAATGGGAGGCACATGGGAGGGGTATTGGTGATAATCTATCAGGCTGTAAAAAAAAGGGTAAGATGAAGGCTTATAAGAGGGTGATATACAGAATTTGAGGAGGAGGGCTGGAAAATACAGAGGGAGGGGGAAAACACACTGTGAGGAGTTTTGAAAGAGAGAGTGGAAACACATACAGGTATATACACACAGACAGAAATAGATAAAGGGAGGATAACACAGGAAAGAGGAACTGCATCTTTTCCTCTTTGTCTTGATTCTCACCTGGCTGGATTTACCTGTTCCATACCATTTCTTCTAAGTTCTGCTTGAGATTTTTTAGTTGTGTGTAGCATCAGTGCATCCCCAGATCTGTTTTGCCTAAATTTTGATTCATATCACTGGGGACTTGCCACACTCTGTCATTTTTTCATTGGTTCCAACCGCATCTTGCACTGGGATTTTGTTTCTATTTGGTTACCTGCTGCTGCTGCTGCTGATATTTGGTTTCCTGCTGCTGCTGACCTTTCCCTGTCATTCTCTTCTTCCTCTTTGCATTTCAGCATTCCAGGTACATATTTCAAATCCTATGTGGGTGTAAACTGTAACCATTCGAAAGCATGGAATGAAAGGAATTCCAAGAAGTTTAAGTGTCTGTCTGTAATGCTTGTGGTCTATTGCTCCTTTCGTATGAATTGATCAGTGTATAATTCAATAGTAAAAATGCCAGTTAGTTAATGCTTAAGCTGAGTTTTAGCCTCTTGTATCTTAGTTTATAGTTGTTTGTTGATATGGGTTAAGTAATGGTGTGGTACGTAGGATGTACAAATATTTGACACAGTGACTGATCAGATTCTTGTTTTAGCTATAATGATATGCATAGGATAGGATACTTCCACCTTACACAATGATGTTCTGTTTTATTTTAGTTTCTTTCGTCAAAACCCGCTAGGCAGTATATAGGAGCGCGTTCGAGCCCCCAGTGATAATAATGTTTAGTGGGTTAATTCCCTTAACTTAACCTAAATGAGTCTAGTTTGAATTCACTTCGAGAGATGTTTTGGATACGAGCCTAGCATTTGTCACGTAATTTCTTTATCAAAGTAGAACATTTCTCATAAAAGTAGGACGTCTTTTACTTTACAAATAACTAATCAGAAATTGATAAGATTTAGGCCCAAAGCATATACTTGAATTGACATGTATCTTCTTTCTTCTATTTTAGATTGAACAAATGTGTTAAAATGTAGCCACTTTAGGATATCCTTTCCAAAATAGGGACGAGCCTCGCCAAATAAAAATACAGAATTGCGGGGCTCCCGATGAACAATCATAATAATTATTTAGAATTCAAGATAGGCCATTTAATAAATTTCATGGCCTTCTACAAAGATAATAACGTGTTAGATCCTGTAGGCGCGACTTAATTAAATCACATTCTTAAATTCGGGTGCACATTGATGTGACCCAAATCCAAATCTCAACGAAGTCAAAATGTGTTGACGATCACGGGCACATTGATTGTGACGTGGTTCGAGACGCATTTTCACGACGTTGCAATTCTATGAAAAAATAAGTGATAATAATAAAAGCGGGTTAAACTTAATAAAAGCACATAAGTCACAACATGTATTTAAATCAGATATTTAGCCATTATAACAATTTAAGCGACCGTGCTAGAACCACGGTATTCGAGGGTGCCTAACACCTTCCCTCGGGTCAACAGAATTCCTTACTTAGAATTTCTGGTTCGCAGACTTCATTTGGAAAGTCGAATATTTTCCTCGAATTGGGATTCAAGATAAACCAGGTGACTTGGGACACCAAAAGCCAAACCTTTCCCAAGTGGCGACTCTGAATTAAATAAATAATCCCATTTCGAATATTGTCACTTAAATTGGAAAAAACTCCCTCGCGCATTTATCCTTCGGGGCGGGCGCGCAAAAGGAGGTGTGACAGCTCTGGCGACTCCGCTGGGGAATTTGAACCCAGAACCACTGGTTCAGGGTTCAAGAATTCGAGCTTAGAATAATTGTTATATTTGGCTTTATTATCTGATCTTTATTACATGTTTTTGCATAATGTGCTAAATGTTGTCTTTTACCGCTTTGATATTATCTGAACTGTATATAAACTGTGCTGAAACTTTTCTCTTCTTACCTCCGGGGAGAAGCTCGCTGGTCGAGACTCCCTATTCTGTTAGTGTCAATACCTGAAATAAGAAAGAGGTCGGACAAGTTACAAAGCCGGACGATCTCGCGGGTCCTCGGTACGTAGCCCCCTCCTCGGCTCGAGTTGTCCGCTCGGGTACACAGTCTAGAACGTATACCCAGGTTATAAACCCAGTATAACAAAACCGCTGCTGGAGAATTAGACCCAAAACCACTGGTTCAGAGTTCAATAATTCGAGCTTAGAATAATTGTTGTATTTGGCCTCACTATCTGCTATATATTACATGTTTTGACATAACATACTAAATGTCGTCTTTTACCGCTTTGATATTATCTGAACTGCATATAAACTGTGCCGAACCCTTCTCTCTTCACCTCCGGGGAGAAGCTCGCTGGTCGAGACTCCTTATTCTGTTAGTGTCGATACCTGGAATAAGAAAGAGGACGGATAAGTTACGAAGCCGGACGGCCTTTTGGTTCCCGGTAAGTTGCCCCTCCTCGACTCGAGTTGTCCGCTCGGGTACACAGTCTAGAACAAATACCAAGGTTTAAACCTAGTATAACTCGACTTCATGCCGGATCCCTAGTAGGAACGCTTATTTGCATCATGTTGCATTTGACTTAGGGGACTCAACACAGGGGTTGGGTCCGTCTAGGACTAGCAACCTGAAATGAAAAGACCATCTTGTTGCATCCTATTTGTTTCCGCGCATTTATTTGTCTCGGACATGCATGTTACCTGACTTTGGAGTATTTGAAAATAAAAAAAAATAAAAAAAAAATAATAATAATAATATCAGTGTATAGGACTAATTTTCTACTTTGAAAAATAGCAATGCCCAATTACCGTCAAAACGCTGTTGAAATTTTGCATTAATAAAAGGTGAAAATGTTTTATTTACTAAAAAAAAAAAAACAACAAAAGATAGAAAAATAGTCTTTTTGGAAAGTTGTTTGTTGAAAAGGAAAGAGTTTTGTTCTAAAATAATTCGGTTAATTGGACCGAACTACGCGGGTCTGATTCTCACCGGATGTGAGATACGTAGGCAAACCTCATCGGTTCCGGCCCCAATTTTTAAAATCAAAAAAAATATATATTTCCCTTTGAAAAGAAAAGAAATAAAAATTAATATAGAAGTTTTCTTTAAACTCAAATAAAAATAGTTCCCTTCTTTCTGAAGTCTTTCATGTGAAATAATGAAATAAGAATTAAAAATCAGGAATAAAAATCCAAAAACATACTCTTTGCTTTTTAGTCTCTCTTTTGTAAAATGTTCAAAAAAAATACAAGTTGAAAAATTGAATTCCAAAATATTAGGACTTTTCTTTAGAAGTGCTTTTGTAAATAAATAAAACTCAGGAATTCCACATCATTTTCTTAAAAGTCCCTCTTTCAAAATTTAAGAGGCAACATCATAAATCAAAAAATATGCATTCTTTCTTCCGTAGAAAAGGTGAAACAAATGAAAAAAAAAAAAATCAACCAAACATATTTTCTTTTCTTAATAAATTTCCAGAATTCAATTCAAAAGCAAATAAATTTTAGAAGTCTTTCTTTTTAAAAAAAAAAAAAACAAAAATCAAAATAAACAAAATTTTCTTTCTTCTTTTAAAGTATTCCTTTCAAAAATTCAAAAAAATAAAAATAAAATAAAATTGAATAAGTAAATAAACAAAGAATAGTCAAATCTTTTGAGCCATATGCTAAATGAGCACTTGCTTCTTTATTTTTGCTAGTTTCGAACTACGTAATGATCTGATTCACGTAGGCATCGTGATACGTAGGCAATCCTCATCGGATCCGGTCGCATTTCTTTTACTGCAAAATAAAAAAATAATAATAAAAGAAAAACAAAATAAATAAAAAAATAAAAAAATAAAAAACTAATAAGAGGAAAATACCGGAACGACGCATGCTCTCGTAGCAAACATATAGTAGTCCACTTAACTGTATAGGTGCATCATGCCTAACGTGAGATTAACTATCTGTTATTTGCTACAAATTAACCGTGCGCTTGTCGTTGAGTATATCCAGGGTTTTTGAAAAGACGGTTGGTTTGGTGAAAGTCTGGCCTCGCACTCATACTTCACAAGGTCGAAGGGAAGTGTTCAACTGCCTGTTGTTAGGACCAGAAGCAGTACTCACACTTACTTCACCAGGTCAAAAGGAAGTGTGGAAATGTCTTCAGAAATTCCGTTGCAAACAACCCCGGTTTCCGAGGAAAGTTCGATCTCAGCCGTCCTCACGCATGAATCCGCAACTGCGGAGGAAAATAGAATCCTACGGCTCCGCATGCTGGAAATGCTGGACGACTGGAATAATGGGAAAGAGCCGCCAAGTGTCATCCCCGGATTCCCTGAATTATTCTCCAGGTCAAGTGGGACTTCAAATGTTCCCATAAATTATCCTGCTACCCCATTCGGGTACCCAGCCACCTCAGCCTTCTCTGCTGGATCGCCTTCTGACCCTCATCCCCGAATGTCAGCCACCGATGCAAGCATGAACATCTTTACTGCATCGCCTTGCCCGATTACGGCACAGCCTGCCACGTACAAGCCAAGCTTTGACTCATCCTCTTTTACATTCCAAGCACCATCGTTCTCAATGGAACCAACTAGATTCGCTACCAGCACTAATCCTCTACCGCCTCAGTGCGAGCTTGCGCCCAGGCAGGATCAGAGCCCCAGGATTGCAGAACAAAATGAGATTGCCAAAAGAATGAGAAGCCTTGAACAAAGCTTGAAAAATATGCAAGGATTGAGCGGACAGAAGAGCGTCTCTTACGCCGACCTATGCATGTTCCCTCACGTGCACCTGCCAGCGGGTTTCAAGACCCCGAAGTTCGAGAAATACGATGGGCACGGCGACCCCATTGCACATCTTAAGAAATACTGCAACCAATTGCGGGGAGCCGGCGGAAAACAAGAACTGCTAATGGCATATTTTGGAGAAAGTTTGGTGGGAGTCGCTTCGGAATGGTATATGGACCAGGACATATCTCGCTGGCATATATGGGATGATCTTGCCAGAGACTTCGTAGGGCAGTTTCAATATAATATTGACATCGCACCAGACAGAAATGCCTTGTCAAACTTAAAGAAGAAACCCTCGGAAAGTTTCAGAGAATACGCCATCAAATGGCGTGAGCAAGCGTCAAGGGTAAAACCTTCCATGGACGAGATAGAGATGGTCACTACTTTTCTCCAGGCTCAAGAGTCCGACTATTTCCAAAACATGATGTCGGCCATGGGAAAGCCTTTCGCAGAAGCGATTAAGATCGGAGAGATGGTGGAGAACGGTTTGAAAACGGGAAGAATTTTGAGTCAGGCAGCCATAAAGGCAACCTCCCAAGCCGTCCAAAGCGGGTCTGGAGGAATAGCAAGAGGGAAGAAGAAAGAGGAAACATCCATGGTAGTGTCAGAGGTGGGAGAATATCATAATCTCGGGCTTTGTTCTTCGGAAAGAACCCCGCAACATCATTTCCCCCACCAAAATGCGACCTACGCTCCTCAGCCCTACATGGTTATGAGCACCCAGCCTTATATCCAGCGGTCACAACCAGTCAATCGGGGGCAGGCCCCACGTCCTAGGAATCAACCTCCTCACCAAAACCGTTACAATCCTCGACCTCCTCAAAATAATTTCCGTCCTCGGGAACCACCCAGGAGACCCAACTACACACCAATCGGTGAACCCTATTCCACCCTATTCCCTAAGCTTGTTCAAATGAATTTGTTGCAGCCCATACCACCAAACGGGCAGAACCCGGGGTCACCATCATATCAGCGGGGTGTTAGATGTGCGTACCATTCAGGGGTAGAAGGGCACGACACCAACGACTGTTGGACATTGAAACAAGCTGTAGAGAATCTGTTAGACCAGGGGAAGATTGTGTTGAGAGACGAGGATATCCCAAATGTGACCAATAATCCGCTGCCCGCCCACAACAACGGGCCGATAGTTGGGATGATTTGTGAAGACGAGGAAGTTGATCCGGCACTTAAAGCCATAATTGCTGTTGCTGATACAGGAAAAGGACCCAGGGTAACTCCGGAGCAAGAAAAAGGAATAAGTGATGTATTCAAGCAGGCCTCCATGGTATGGGGGACGATCAAACAACCTCGGCCGAACGAGCCAGTGTTTGTCGGACGCATACCACGGGAACCAAAATACAACAAAGAGGGAGATGATGAGGTGTCCCCGCTCGACGAGAGCGAGGAAATATGTGAAACAACAAGGGAAAAGCTATGCGAAATACACATGGTCCAGCCAGGAGAGGGCACTAGCATCGTTGAAGTATCGTACATGGGACCAAGCACCTAGTTTCAGAACTAGAAGGCTACGCCATTCTTGATCAAACGGAAGTCCTAATGAACCTGTTTTGCCATTTTCTCTGCGTCACGAGTAACCCCAGAGGGTGGCTCGGATGTTTTTCTTCAGTTTCATGTTTTTAATTTCCTGAATGTCAACCTTTTCCTTATCTTCCCCAAAATGCCAAGAAATGAAATCGTGCTTGATTACTCACTTTCTTCTTCTATGTTTTCTTTCGTGTTCTCTTCAATTCTGATAAATGCAGCTTTAAATAACATGACATGTTTGAGGACTTCATGCCCGGATCACGAGAACTCTGATCAAGACTTCAAATAATGAGTCAAAATTTAAGAAATAAAGAATTTGGAAAGTAGGAACAACTAAAGAAAATTGATTCATGGTTTAGAAAATGCCCGTCACTAAAGCAGGGTTTGAGAGCAGTAAAGGGACTTAGACCCATACAGAATGATAACCTTAATAACTGCGGTTTGTCACGAGCAATTGTACCAAGAAAGAAGGGTCCATACGTCATTGAAAAACGTTACCAAATGGAGCATTTGTATCTGGGCGACGTCGAAAGAAGCGACGTCAGCCCTGCTTGGAAAGCAGGTGCGGTGATATGTCTAAATCACTCTAGCGATATCTTTGCACAGTTTGAGATGACGAAGGCTTTCATTCTCGCTACCCAAACACTATTAACCCTTTGCAAACCCATTTGAGCTGGTTACTCTTCTTTGATTACCCTCTTTGGAACCTGAAAATATTGTTGAAAATAAAGTGAAAAAAAAAAAACAAAACAAAAACAAAACAAAAACAAAACAAAAAAAAAACAGAAACAAAAATCCAAAAAAAAAAACAAAAGTGTTCCTGAACTACGTTTGACTTGATTCCGAAAGGATACGTAGGCAACCTCTCCTTGGGGTTCAGTCACACCAACAATAAAATCCCAGTCACCCCGGAAAGTAAAACTGGGGCAGAATTTATAATGATCCCACCCAGAAAGTTCCAAAGTTGTAGTTCAACCCAAATTCTTTTCACCCCAAACCTTTTTTTAAGTCCTTCTGATCAATCAGCAAAGCATTTCAAAAAAAAGGAAGATGGGATTGTTTGGGTCCGATACAACAAAATGAGGAGAATAAAGATGAGAGAGTCTTGTCGGTGAAAACCTTTGGGCACCGTAAGGCGACGAGAGAAGAGAAATTGAAATGAGAGAGCTTGTTTAGTAAAAACTCGCAAGGAGTACTAGTAGGCGACAGTAAGAAGAGAAATGAGAGAGGTCGACTAGCGAAAACCCGCAAAGGGCGTTGTCGGCCAAAAAGATGATTCCACCTCGGAAAGTCCTGGCAAGGTTCCCGGGTTTTTGAAAAAATATAAATCTGTTTTGATTCATGAGGAAATGCAAGTTCTCGGAGGTCGGGCATCCAGTCCAAAGGGCATGTCATGTCAGTTTGAAACTGGCATACACTCCAGATAAGTCCCTCTTTTCTCCCCGAAATGGGAGTTTCTCTTTAAACTCATATGTTCTCCTTTACATAGTTTTCTTTGAGTTCTTTTTGATCTAACTCTTAATTCCGTAGTAATCGCAAAGAAAGGTGGCAGGACCGGTTTTACAGGGCTCCGTTTGGCGAGAGTCGAATAAAATGTACAACCTCGGTGGCGCGTCAGTCCCATCCCGACTGGCCATGATAGTTGATTTGCTTCCAAAACCGAAAAATCCCCACAGGCTATCCCTGGTACAATTCCCCAAGGAAGTCCACCCCAGCACATCCCCAGCAAGTTTGCTACAAAAAAAAAAAAAAAAAAAAAAAATCCCCACAGAGTCTCCCTGATAAAATCCCCACCAAAATCCCCAAGCAGAAAGGGACAGAAAAGCCAAAGCCTTATAAGACAAATCATCACAAAATCTGGAAAAGCAAGTCTGAGTAGTCCAAGGGTTTTCGCATGTGAAATCCAATCAATAGCAGAGTTTCTCAACAAGAATTGGGCCAAGACAAAGCAATTGGAACAGTTAAGGCCCCCAAACCAACCGCCGATTTCAATCTAATAATCTTTCTTTGTTTAGGAAAATTGAGACAGGTGCGACACAAAGCAGCTGTGCAAGAAGCAGGTGTAGCCCAAAAGAGATGAAGCGCGCAAGCATTGAAACAACCTTGCAGCAGAAAACGGCCAAAGGTAAGTTTCCCATAATATTTTCATGCATTTTGATTAAAAACCATGGATCTCCCTGGCATAACCCAAGGGGCTTTATCTACCCAAATCTCTTCGGCATAACCCGATGAATCTTCCCGGCATAACCCGATGAATTTTCCCGGCATAACCCGATGAATTTTCCCGGCATAACCTGATGAATCTTCCCGGCATAACCCGATGAATCCTCCCGGCATAACCCGATGAATCTTCCCGGCATAACCCGATGAATTTTCCCGGCATAACCCGATGAATCTTCCCGGCATAACCCGATGAATCTTCCCGGCATAACCCGATGAATTTTCCCGGCATAACCCGATGAATCTTCCCGGCATAACCCGATGAATCCTCCCGGCATAACCCGATGAATCTTCCCGGCATAACCCGATGAATTTTCCCGGCATAACCCGATGAATCTTCCCGGCATAACCCGATGAATCCTCCCGGCATAACCCGATGAATCTTCCCGGCATAACCCGATGAATTTTCCCGGCATAACCCGATGAATCTTCCCGGTATAACCCGATGAATCCTCCCGGCATAACCCGATGAATCTTCCCGGCATAACCCGATGAATCTTTCCGGCATAACCCGATGAATCTTCCCGGCATAACCCGATGAATCCTCCCGGCATAACCCGATGAGTCTTCCCGGCATAACCCGATGAATTTTTCCCGGCATAACCCGATGAATCTTCCCGGTATAACCCGATGAATCTCCCCGGCATAACCCGATGAAGCCTCCCGGCATAACCCGATGAATCCTCCCAGCATAACTCAATAAATCTTTTCGGCATAACCCGAGAACCTTCCCATGCAATCAGCATTAGGGTTTTAAAACCCTAAACTGAATTTTCCTTTTAGTCAGCATTAGGGTTTTAAACCCTAAACTGAACTTTTTCCTTTCGGCCAGCATTAGAGTTTTAAACTCTAAACTGAGCTTTTCCATGCAATCAGCATTAGGGTTTTAAACCCTAAACTGAATTTTCCTTTCAGCCAGCATTAGAGTTTTAAACTCTAAACTGAGCTTTTCCATGCAATCAGCATTAGGGTTTTAAACCCTAAACTGAATTTTCCTTTCAGCCAGCATTAGAGTTTTAAACTTTAAACTGAGCTTTTCCATGCAATCAGCATTAGGGTTTTAAACCCTAAACTGAATTTTCCTTTCAGCCAGCATTAGAGTTTTAAACTCTAAACTGAGTTTTTTCCATGCAATCAGCATTAGGGTTTTAAACCTTAAACTGAATTTTCCTTTTAGTCAGCATTAGGGTTTTAAACCCTAAACTGAATTTTCCTTTTAGTCAGCGTTAGGGTTTTAAACCCTAAACTGAATTTTCCTTTTAGTCAGCGTTAGGGTTTTAAACCCTAAACTGAATTTTCCTTTTAGTCAGCATTAGGGTTTTAAACCCTAAACTGAACTTTTTTTTTCCAGCCAGCATTAGGGTTTTGAAGCCTAAACTGAATTCTTCCTTTGTTCGGCATTAGGGTTTTAAACCCCAAGCCGAACCTCTCCCCAGCTAGCCGGTGTTAGGGCTCCAACCCTAAACTGAGCATGCATATCCTCATTCATCAATTTTATGAATTTCCTGGTGAATAATTAACGAAATTTTCCTAGTGAAACTGGGGCAGAAATTTCGTTCGTTTGTTTGTTTTTTCCCGCAGGTCTAACCTCGAGCCACACGGATCGAAATGGCCCATGAGATGAGTCTCAACTCAGAATCAAAGAAGAAAAAGACAAAAGAAGACATCCTGAGATATCAGAGTGAATGGAGAGCAGATTGACTCCAACATTTGACTAAGGTCCTGAACCCTACCAATCGCGTCTCGCTCAGTATCCCGGAGATTAAAACAAGTCGCCACAACTCGCAAGCATCAAGATTCAGATCAGAGTCTACAAGCAGAATCAGCTAAGACCCAAGATCAAGTCGTAAAAGAATCATAGATAGGAATCTTGTAACTAGCAGTTGACATGCATATAAGTAGTTAGTTCAGTTTCCAATTTTCGTTTGGTTGTAATAAGGCGGTCAGTGACGCAGCAGTGACAACAGCAACAGCAGTAGCAGCAAGCATTGCAATCCCATGGTAGTCCCAGCTACCAAAACTTCCCGAACTACATTGACCTGATTCCTGTTTAGCCCAGGATATGTAGGAAATCTTTGAAGCAAGATTCGGTCAGATCTTTCAAAAAACATGCTTCACACGGAGTAGTCCATAGGCAAAAATCGCTCATGCACGCTCACTTTATCTTTGCACAAAAACTCTTCGTGTTTCCGAACAAAGAGGGGCAGCTGTGAGCACGTGATTTTTGTTTCACGAGACAATCGCTCCAAAAGAAATAAAAAATAACAACAATTGATCCCGTTGTACAATTTTGAGATTTTTACATGGCACTTCGTTAATTGTTTATGACTTTGGCCCATTTTTACTTTATTAAAACAAAATACAAAAAATGTACGTGTCATGCATGATCTGAACCGTAACATGGTTGTTAAATAGAAAAAGCATGAACAGGCATCTTTGCCCGTGATTTTGTTTTGTTTAATTTTTACCTGTTTTGAATCATTTTAATGTGTGTGCAAATAATTGTATTAGGTGTTTATTTTAATTTGATTTTACTTTGTTTTGTATTTTCATAACAAAAGAAAAAAAAAAAAAAGAAAGAAAAGAAAAGACTTCTCCCGGACTTGGGCCAATTTTAACAAAATTGGCCCAAACAAACAGCCCAAAACCCAGGCCTGCCCGGTCCAACACCACCTGATGCCCAGAGAATCCAAACGACGTCGTTTTGGTACAGGTTGATCTGGGCCGTTGATCTCAAATTGATCAACGGCCAAGATCAATTCCCCATAACCCACCAATAAACCCGACCCGTCTCACCCGGACCGACCCCAACCCTTTACCCTTGAAACGACACCGTTCCACTTAAGCTATCAGATCCAGACCGTAGATCTAGATTGATCTAACGGTCGAGGATCCATTTGCTCACTAACTATATAAACTCCTAACACTACCCTGCCCCCCTATCCGAACCCCAGCCTTCGTCTCCCCAAACAAACAGCCCTAAACCCTAGCCGCCCCTATATCTTTCACCATGGAAACCGGCGGCATGAACGCCGGTGACCTTCCCCTTAACACCCTAGAACGCCCTTGCCATCCTGAACCCAAATCTATCAACCATGTAGTTCGAATCCCTCCCCACCTTCTCGAATCTTCATTTGAAGATTCGAGTCAAAACTCGATCTACTCAATTTAACCCCAGTTTCACACCAGACACCCCCCAGACCCCCCTCGTGACCAAACCATACTTGGTTTGGTCCGAATCTGATCAAGGAAGCATGAATCCCAGATCTGAGTTTTGGAACTTGGTGGTTCTTCGTCACTGGTCCATATCCGTTCAAACCGAAGCGGTTAAGGTCTAATGGACTTTAATCAAGTGTTTCTCATTTGAGAAACACTTAGATTAAAGTCCGTTCAGCCTTAAGAAAGGTCTGTCCAAGTCCGAGTCAAGTTTTGATTTTTCAAGGTTTAAGGTAAGTCCTTTCTCTTCTTTATTTGTTTTGGCCCCTCTGATTGTGGTAAAAGTCTGTTCATACTTTAATTTTGTGTCTTTGAATTTTGTCAACTGTGCCCCGTCCACTTTGCCTAAACCTCTGCTTGTTTGAATGAGTCTTTCTATTTGCCCTGATATAAGTAGTGTGCAATTAGCTGATTCTCAAAATTTGAACTGATCAATTGACTCCTTGAAGTATAATTTTGTTTAGCCAGTACAATTCAAGTCATGTGCCCTATACTTTGAATGTCTGATTTTTGGCTACGATTGTGTATGTTAATGCTAATATAGTCGAGTCGACATGAGTCGTCAATTAGTTTCAACTGCCTGAACAAAATAAATCGATTTGCTTCTGTTGAACATTTGCCTGAATCAATTAAGAACCAAGTTCAGTTACTTATAGTTGTTAATATGATTTCAGAAACCTAAGGCTTGATCTGTAATTGAAATCTGAGTTGATAGCATGTGCACTTGTGCACAGCATGTGCATTGTGTACAGCCTGTTTTTCCTGCATAAAGGGCTTTCAATTTTAAAATGGTTTGACAGCATATGCTGTCAGATATATTCTACTGCCCATACTTGCTTTTAGTAAATAAAATGGAAAAGTTGAATCTGCCAGGGAATGTGAATGGGGTCTAATACTTAATTAGCTAAAGTTGGGATGGAAAATGGGAGGCACATGGGAGGGGTATTGGTGATAATCTATCAGGCTGTAAAAAAAAGGGTAAGATGAAGGCTTATAAGAGGGTGATATACAGAATTTGAGGAGGAGGGCTGGAAAATACAGAGGGAGGGGGAAAACACACTGTGAGGAGTTTTGAAAGAGAGAGTGGAAACACATACAGGTATATACACACAGACAGAAATAGATAGAGGGAGGATAACACAGGAAAGAGGAACTGCATCTTTTCCTCTTTGTCTTGATTCTCACCTGGCTGGATTTACCTGTTCCATACCATTTCTTCTAAGTTCTGCTTGAGATTTTTTAGTTGTGTGTAGCATCAGTGCATCCCCAGATCTGTTTTGCCTAAATTTTGATTCATATCACTGGGGACTTGCCACACTCTGTCATTTTTTCATTGGTTCCAACCGCATCTTGCACTGGGATTTTGTTTCTATTTGGTTACCTGCTGCTGCTGCTGATATTTGGTTTCCTGCTGCTGCTGACCTTTCCCTGTCATTCTCTTCTTCCTCTTTGCATTTCAGCATTCCAGGTACATATTTCAAATCCTATGTGGGTGTAAACTGTAACCATTCGAAAGCATGGAATGAAAGGAATTCCAAGAAGTTTAAGTGTCTGTCTGTAATGCTTGTGGTCTATTGCTCCTTTCGTATGAATTGATCAGTGTATAATTCAATAGTAAAAATGCCAGTTAGTTAATGCTTAAGCTGAGTTTTAGCCTCTTGTATCTTAGTTTATAGTTGTTTGTTGATATGGGTTAAGTAATGGTGTGGTACGTAGGATGTACAAATATTTGACACAGTGACTGATCAGATTCTTGTTTTAGCTATAATGATATGCATAGGATAGGATACTTCCACCTTACACAATGATGTTCTGTTTTATTTTAGTTTCTTTCGTCAAAACCCGCTAGGCAGTATATAGGAGCGCGTTCGAGCCCCCAGTGATAATAATGTTTAGTGGGTTAATTCCCTTAACTTAACCTAAATGAGTCTAGTTTGAATTCACTTCGAGAGATGTTTTGGATACGAGCCTAGCATTTGTCACGTAATTTCTTTATCAAAGTAGAACATTTCTCATAAAAGTAGGACGTCTTTTACTTTACAAATAACTAATCAGAAATTGATAAGATTTAGGCCCAAAGCATATACTTGAATTGACATGTATCTTCTTTCTTCTATTTTAGATTGAACAAATGTGTTAAAATGTAGCCACTTTAGGATATCCTTTCCAAAATAGGGACGAGCCTCGCCAAATAAAAATACAGAATTGCGGGGCTCCCGATGAACAATCATAATAATTATTTAGAATTCAAGATAGGCCATTTAATAAATTTCATGGTCTTCTACAAAGATAATAACGTGTTAGATCCTGTAGGCGCGGCTTAATTAAATCACATTCTTAAATTCGGGTGCATATTGATGTGACCCAAATCCAAATCTCAACGAAGTCAAAATGTGTTGACGATCACGGGCACATTGATTGTGACGTGGTTCGAGACGCATTTTCACGACGTTGCAATTCTATGAAAAAATAAGTGATAATAATAAAAGCGGTTTAAACTTAATAAAAGCACATAAGTCACAACATGTATTTAAATCAGATATTTAGCCATTATAACAATTTAAGCGACCGTGCTAGAACCACGGGATTCGAGGGTGCCTAACACCTTCCCTCGGGTCAACAGAATTCCTTACTTAGAATTTCTGGTTCGCAGACTTCATTTGGAAAGTCGAATATTTTCCTCGATTTGGGATTCAAGATAAACCGGTGACTTGGGACACCAAAAGCCAAACCTTTCCCAAGTGGCGACTCTGAATTAAATAAATAATCCCATTTCGAATATTGTCACTTAAATTGGAAAAACTCCCTCGCACATTTATCCTTCGGGGCGGGCGCGCAAAAGGAGGTGTGACAATAGTGTCAATTCAATTTAACTTGATAGAGAAAGTTACTTGTTTTTTCTTAAATTTTACTTGCTATGAGTAATTAACTGCAATAGCCTTTCAAGTAACATAATAAGGTAATGAAATATAGGTTTTCTATTCTCATAGAAATCAATGGAATTTTGTTGCTTTAATTAAGTTTGTATGTGAAAAAGTTGCTTTTCTATCCTTGTGCATTAATAGCCATTTCTCCAAACAGTTTTCATGAAATATATGCTTACAAGTTTCTGGCCCTTTTAAGTGTCTAGGAAGTGAAGATACAAAAGTGTGAAAGAAGACAAAATCAGGTTATAAGTCTTGAGGTAACTTCATTTGCTAATCTCTAAGTTGGTTTCAGTTGTTAAATGTAAGTTAAGTTGTTAAATTGCTAGAACAACTATATGAATTTATATTGCTTTTACCTTGATAAAAAATCCTTTATTGTGAATATTATATCTATCCTCCAAGTTTAAATTTATTTATGGATGATAACCAATGTGTTAGAATCTTGGTTCGACTTTTTAAACTGATTCCAAGAACTTAATAGGAGCATATCTATGAAAAAGTATTTTTCATTCATAGTAACTTGATGTAGAACCATAGTCTTTTCTTGACTTATAAAAAGACGAATAAAAGTTAGTTCTTTAAGGTATACTATTCATAATTAATTGTAAACTAAGTGAGTTCTTTAAGGTATACTATTCAAGATTAATTGTAACCTAACTTGAAACAAATAAATCATTCTAAGTTTATTCATTTGTTTGTGTGTATTTGTGTACTAGATGGAAAGTGAACATCGTAGATGGATGTATGATAGAAATCATCCTAATCGTTGTGGATTAAAGGAAGAATTTGTTCTTCATATGGCCTGTTGGTATCGAATCTCTAATTTGTTTTTGTAAAGGTATATATTGTGAGACTCTGAAGCTTTTTTAGTCAAAGTTTTGTTCCATAACTTGTGGATTAAATGATTTCATTTAGTTGATTATGCATTTTCTTATGCTTTTTGGACCTGAACAATTCCAGTAATATGTTATGATCTTTCTTTATGGTCTTTTTTGCAATTTTTGGAGTTTCTAGTTCATGTTTGAAGTATGGCTACATCAGTTATTGTTATTATTAATATTTTTGGCTCCATATTTCTGGAATACAAGGTATATATGTATATGCCTAAACTGTTGTTGTTGTTGTTGTAACTAATTACACGGTTAACTAATCATTTTGAAGTTTCATGGACATAGCACTTTAATTTTGCTTTTTTCATATTTTATTTAATATGAAAAGTCTTTAAAAGACCAGCTACTCAAGATGAGGTATTTTACACATATGAAGAAGCTAAATGATGGAACAAAGACAAACTGGATCGAGCCACGAGCCGAGACAAGCTATGTAAGATTTCAAGTTACTTTTTAATACTTTTCATTAATTAAATTTAATCATATAATAGTTGTAACTTTTTTGCAGAATACTTTCAAACAATCCTTGGAGGAGTTCATTCAAAGCCAACTAACTGATGATCAAGGAAAGCCAATCCAACCATCTCAGGAGAATTATATGGACTTGTGGATTAAAGCGGCTGGTGGCATAGATAAGGGAAGAGTTTACGGGCTTGGATTAGTGTTTAGTTCTAGTCGTCAGTCTTTTGGACCTGGTGGCTCTTCTTCCTCAAGATCCTCGATTAATCAGGATGAGTTTGGGCTATTGAATAGAAGAATAGTAAAGATCACTTAGTTATATGCACAGGAAAGGGATGCGCGGGAGGAGGAGGCAGAAATGAGGCGAAATGATGCTCCATTTACACGTGTCACTGGTGACGTTGAAAGCCTCAAGGCCCAACTAAACTACCTCTTAGCATTTAGTGCATTTCCTGTGCCACGTTCTCCATCACCCTCTAACAAGACTAAGGAGTAGTTTCTTTTATTAATATGATTTTGAGTAGGATTATGATGTTTGATTTTATGTATCAATTGGATAAGATTGAATGCTAAATTTCTTATTTGAATGTTAAGTTGCATTATTGGTTTCTAGTATTTTCAGTTTTTGTTGGTTGTTAATTAACGAAATGGATCGGAAGATGTTATTTTTGTGTGTGAATGTTTAATTGTATTTAGGTTGTTGGTGGTTGTATTTTTTTGTTTGGCAGGTGGTGCAGTATATTTACAACATTGTGCACAAAAATAATTTCCAGATTTCCCACGGAATTGCCCCTGATTCCATGGGAAGGTTCGTCACTTTAGTTGCAGAACTTGCATATTTCCCACTGATATCGGTGGGAAAGTTCATACTTTTTTTTCATAATTTACATTTAACCCACTGATATTGGTAGGAAAGTTCATACTTTTATTTTCAAAATTAACACATTTCACGCAGATATCGGTGGGAATGTTCATACTTTATTTTTCATAAATTGCATATTTCCCACGGTTATCAATGGGAAAGTTCATACTTTATCCGTGGGTTATTTTCCACCGCTTCTCTGGGAAGATATTTCCCACCAAGCGTTTTCCTGGTGACTTATTTCGGTGGGAATGCGGTGTGCAAACTCAATTTTCCCACTAATATCCCACTAATTTTGCCGCGGGAAATCCATGTGTTTCTAGTAGTGATGTAAATAGTGCATTATTGCATGGTAGTTTGGCTGAGGAAGTGTATATCAAACTTCCTCCTAGATTGTTTGTTCCCTCCACTTCCTTATGTGGTACCCTCATGTGCAAGTTGCAAAATCTCTCTATAGGCTAAGGTAAACTTTCATGATGTGGTATGCTAATCTTTCCCACGCCTTACAGTCTAGGGGCTATGTTCACTACTTAAATGATTATTCTTTATTTACTAGAGGGTCTGGGGATTCTCTTGTTATCTTGCCTATTTATGTAGATGACATAGTTCTTATTGGGACTGATTTAGATGAAATTTCTACCTTGAAAGCCTTCTTGCATGATCAGTTCAAAATCAAAGACTTAGGCTTGTTGAATTATTTTTTTGGTATTGAGGTTTTGTACACTCCTTCTGGTGTTTTACTCCATCAATGCAAGTTCATTCATGATCTCCTGAAAGAATTTTGTTCTGATGCGTCTTCTTTTGTGGTCTGCCCTCTTGAGTTACATGAGAAATTGAAGGCCAATATGGGTGATCGTGTACCCAGTCCTGAGTTGTATAGGAGTTTGATTGGCAAGTTAAGTTTCTTAACACATATTAGGCCAGATTTGTCATTTTCTCTGCAACATCCTTGTGTTCCTCATATGAAAGTTGCCTTGCACCTCTTGAGGTACTTGAAAGGGACTTTTGATTTTGGGTTGTTCTTCAACAAATCCTCTAATTTTTCTCTTCAAGTTTATTGTGACAGTGATTTGGGTTCGTGTCCTGATAGTAGACGGTCAGTGACTGGTTTTTGCATTATACTGGGTGGCAGTTTGGTCAGCTGGAAATCCAAGAAACAACGTGTTGTCTCTCTATCCTTCGCTGAGGCTGAGTATATGTCCTTCAGCAAAGCTATGGCTGAGGTTACCCAGCTCTCTAGACTTTTATCCGATTTTGGGTTTAATAATCTTTCTTCTATTCCTGTCTACTGTGATAACTAGGCTGCCATATACATTGCAAAGAATACTGTTTTCCATGAGCGGACCAAGCATATAGAGTTGGATTGTCACTTTGTGCGCACCAAGCTGAATGATGGCTTTATTTCTATACTACACACTTCCAGCTCTACCCAAATGGTTGACATTCTCACCAAACCTCTACCTGGGGCAGTCCATCATCTCCATATCAACAAGTTGGGAGTGTTACCACCCTCCAACTTGAAGGAGGAGGGAGGGGAGTATTGAGTTTAATATTTGTTCTGTTGTGGGCTAGTAAGTGTAGTTAGTACAAGCCCCTATTTTTATTTATAGCTTTAGTGGATTGAATGGGTCATATAAATATAGTGGCCCACATTCTATTTTGAACAGAAGAAATATTTTATTTTACATAAAAAGATGAGAAATAAAGCTCTGCTCAATCTCTCTCTTTCTCTATGAAACTTCAAACCCTAGTTAGTATTTTTCCTCAAAATCCATGTCGATTCCAGCTAGTAAGAGGGTGCAGCCGTTTCCTGGATCCTACGCGAACACTGGATGCTTTATGCACCGGACTGCCCTATTTTGAGCAAAGCCTTAATGATTCTCACTTCATACACCCATCTCATTCCTCGAGAGATCTATGTAATTTGAATGATTTACTAATTTCTATCTAATAATAACATTACATATACATTGATATAACCAGATTATTAATGACATATATTTTAATAAATCTTACGAACAAGAATAATATTAATTTGAATCAAATGTCGTGAAAAGTCCCATAAATTTAATTAGATAATAAAGAAAATTACTGTCATTTATGAACAAAACAACAATTGTCAGTAATGTGTTCAAAATATTAGGATATGACATTGTATACAGTCAAAATTATATTCCCCCGGTTTATAGGATCAAGGTTCCGTCCTAGGCTCGGGTCCGGGCGAGGTCAAAGTTCAAAACCGGTGGACCAGACCGGAGCTCGAAGACAAAGTGCGATGCCCAAAGATAGGAGTTCGGGGAATACCGAGGCCAAGTGTGCTCGACCCCGAAATAGTACCGTTATATTTTTCTAATAGAATGAGCTAGATTCCTTCCTCGTCCCCAAGATCATGGCGTGAATCAAGGAATATTCTCAACTGTAAATAGAAATATTCCTTATTTAGGGTTCCCCTATTATATAAAGGGGATCCCAATCATTTGTAACATGATCTAATCACTAAGAAAAGAATATATTCTCTACTATTTGCCTACTGTTCGTCAACATTGTCCTTTAACTCTATTGTTCTTACTTTACTTACCTTATTTTATTGCTATTAGTATGTCTCGAGGTCACTACCGCTACCGCTAGGGTACGTTGGTTTGATTCACTAATATCTTTCATCTTTACTTCTTATTTCTTGATTATTAATTGGTATTGAACTAAATCACATATCTTTAAAACCACAAATCAAATCTAATTGTTACTCATATTTTTGAGGTAAACAGTTTGGTGCCCATCGTGGGACTAAAGATAATAGTGATTATTTCCTTACCGATTCTCGTTACACACGTTGTTTTTACATTTTTTCTTGCCAAGAGTTTTTGATTCTAAGGTTGAAACATGTCTAGCTAACAAAATGCACCCATCCATGACAACAAAGGTCTTGGAGAAAACAGCAAGCAGGGGTCGGTGTACCACAGATAAACCCAAGGGAAGTGCCAAATGTGGAACCCATTGATGTTAGTTTGCACATCTATTTAAAGGCAGATCTAGGCGTGGATCCCAAAGGAAATAAACACATGGAAGCCCGATCCGGTGGCCAAAGAACACAAGGAATGGGAGATGGAGGAGTCACCCTCCAAGTGATATTCGACATGCTGCAAGCTCAACAAATCGCCATCGCTCTACTTTAGAGTCAGAATAAAACTCCAAATACAGCCAAACCAGTAAACACTGAGCGTACTGAATCAGCGCCGGAAAGGCCCGATGAAAGTGGTTCGGGGATTGACCCCACGATTTTGAGGATGCTCGAAGAGCTAACCAGGAGAATTGAGTATGGGAAAATAATTGAAGACAATGATAAAAATGTGGAAACTTATAACTCCCGTGTAGACCAGATACCAGGGGAACCTCTAATTTTGAAAGGTTTAGATGCTAAAAAATTCATACAAAAACCATTCCCTCAGAGTGCAGCTCCGATTCCCAATCCCAAAAATTTTGCATGCCCGATTTACACAAATATAATGGAACAACTGACCCCAATGAGCATATTACTTCATACACTTGTGGAATCAAAGGAAATGATTTGAATGACGATGATATCGAATCAGTCTTGTTAAAAAAGTTTGGAGAAGCGCTATTGAAAGGAGCTATGATTTGGTATCACAACTAGCTCTAACTCTATTAACTCGTTTGCTATGTTAGTAGATGCCTTTGTGAAAGCACATGTCGGGGCCATAAAGGTGGCCACGAGAAAATTGGATGTCTTTAAAATAAAACAAAGGAACGATGAGATGTTAATGGAGTTTGGCAATTAAAACAGAATTTGATCGAATACCTAGCTGTGACATGGTCAGATGTGCACAATTGCTACCAGTCAAATGTCAGGGTCAAGGATGACCATTTGGGAGCCCCCTGGGGTTCAGTTCATCCTACAAAATTTGGATCCAAGCCCCCGAGGGACACAGATCAGGAATCAAGATTCAACAAAGAGCGGTATCAGCCATATATTGATTGAAGGAACAACGGCTCGGGTCGGAACGCTCCTCGGAATGATTGAAAAAAAGATCGAGGCCACAAGTTCTCCGGGACTCACAAGTAAGAGCGAGTTCGACAAGCATACTGACCCCGCCAAGGATCTTCGATTATCAGAATACAACTTCCGCGTAGATGCATCGGGGATTGTCTCAACTATTGGAAGAATCAAAGACACCCAGTAGCCTAAACCTATACAGATCGATCCTTCGCAAAGGAACCCGAACTTGATGTACAAGTATCATGGATCACATGGTCATAGAATAGAAGATTGCAGGCAACTAAGGGAAGAAGTTGCTCGGTTGTTCAACGAGGGCAATCTTCGAGAATACCTAGGTTATCGGGCTAAGAATCACTTCAAGGAGAGATATGCAAGGAAAAATGAGCAAGAAGAACCACAATATGGAATCCACATGATCATTGGAGGAGTCGATGTCCCTCAACGACCCGTGTTCAAATGCATCAACGTGTCGATCACGAGAGAAAAATGGACTCGGAGCTATGTTCCTGAGGACATCCTATCATTCTGTGACGAAGAAGCAAAAGGCGTATCTCAGCCCCACAATGATGCCCTAGTAATCTATATCCTTTTAAATAAAATTCAAGCTAAATGTGTTTTCGTGTATCCAGGAAGCTCAACAAATATAGTCAGATCGAGGGTCATGGAGCAAGTTGACCTACAAGATCAGATTGTACCTGCATCTGGGTCTTTAATGGCTTCAACATGGCGATCGAAACAACAAAATGAGAGATTATCTTGCCAGTAAAAGTTTCCAGGATCATACAAGACACCAAGTTCCATGTCATCGAAGGTGACATAAGGTATAATACACTCCTCGGGAGACCGTGGATACACAACATGAGGGCAGTGCCTTCAACTCTTCACCAGATGATGAAGTTCCCGACAGAGGAAGAAGTGAAAACAGTCTATGGAGAGCAACATGTTGTAAAAGAGATGTTTGCAATTGAGGAAGTGGCGTCGATACCAGAACCTTTAACCTCGGAAAAATCGAGCACCAAAGATAAGCAGGCGACCAAATAAGCAATCACAGCTTCCAACGTCGATGGATTCGGAGCAACAGTTATGACAGGGATTCCGCCAGAAATCACCACGCATCGGGTAAGCATCCCAAGTTCGAACTGGTAGAGCAAAAAAGGAGGCCTCAATCCGAAGTAAAGCATGCATTCGTAAAAAATAAGGTAACTAAACTTCTTAAAATAGGATCTACTCGGGAGGTAAAGTACCCCAAGTGGTTAACCAACGTAGTTGTAGTTCCTAAAAAAATCATGTCCAAAAGATCTTTTTCCCTTGTCAAACATCGATCGTATGATCGATGCCATAACTGGCCATGACTCCATTGTTACAACATAGTGCCCTTCGGGCTAAAGAATGCAGGAGCTACACACCAACACCTAGTTAATAAAATATTCGAAGAACAAATAGAAAAAACAATGGAAGTCTATATTGATGATATGTTGGTTAAGTCTCTGCGGGTAGAGGACCACTTAGTTCACTTGCAGGAAACATTCGCAATTTTGAGGAAATACTACATGAAGCTTAACCCTGAGAAATGTGCCTTCGGAGTTAGGCATGAAGGCCACCCCATGTTCTGCTCCTATATCTACCTCTTCATCCTCTTCGGAGTTAGGCAGTTTACCTTACGTTTCTGGAGGACAGTCCAGCAAGAGTTGGGCACCCAGGTTAAGTTGAGTACAACATTTCATCCTCAGACGGACGAGCAGTCCGAGCGGACTATTCAAATTTTGGAGGATATGCTCCGAGCTTGTGTCATTAACTTTAGAGGCTCGTGGGATCATTTTTTGCCTTTAGCAGAGTTTGCCTACAACAACAGTTACCAGTAGAGTATCCATATGGCTCCTTATGAGGCTTTATGTGGTAGGCAGTGTCGATCTCCGGTTGGATGGTTTGAACCGGGAGAGGCTCGATTGTTGGGTACGGATCTGGTTCAGGAGGCTTTGGACAAGGTCAGGATTATTCAGGATAAACTTCGTATAGCTCAGTCTAGGAAAAAGAGTTATGCAGACCGCAAGGTTCAAGATGTGGCTTTTATGGTTGAAGAGCGGGTATTGCTCCGAGTGTCGCCTATGAAGGGCGTGATGAGATTTGGGAAGAAGGGCAAGCTTAGCCCTAGGTTCATCTATCTGTTTGAGATTCTTGATCGAGTGGGAGAGGTGGCTTATAGACTTGCATTGTCGTCGAGCTTATCAGTCGTGCATCCAGTGTTTCATGTGTCCATGATTTGGAAATATCACGGCAATCCATCCCACGTGTTAGATTTCAGTACTGTCCAGTTGGATAAGGACTTGTCTTATAAGGAGGAGCCGGTAGCTATTCTAGACCGGCAGGTTCATCAGTTGAGGTCAAAGAGTTTTCCTTCTGTTCGTGTTCAGTAGAGAGGTTAGACTCCTGAGGAATCGACGTGGAAGTCCGAGTCCGATATGCGGAGCCGTTATCCCCATCTTTTCCCCGACTCGGGTACTTTCTTCTTCTGTCAGTTCGAGGACAAACAGTTGTTTTAGAGGTAGAGAATGTGGGTTTTTAAAACAGAACTCTATGTTCTGAGGCCTTTAAAACCTTATTAAGAGTCACCTCGATTTGTGTTTGCAGTCTGGGCACGTAATCAGAAAGTTTAAATGTTATAATATGTGAAAAATGATAAGTTTTGATTATAGAATGAGCTAATTTGACTTCGGTCAACGTTCTGGGTAAACGGACCTGGACCCGTAAAATATGGGACTTGGGCGTATGCCCGGAATAGAATTCCGATGTCCCGAGCCCGAGAAATAAATTTTTAAAGAAAATTATTTTTTGAAACTGTTTAAAGAAATTTGAAATGAAATTCGATAAGAACATGATAGTATCGGGCCCGTATTTTGGTTTCGGTTCCCGGTACAGGTCTTATATATGGTTTAAGTCGTTTCTGTAAAGTTTGGTTGAAAACGGACGTCGTTTGACGTGATTAGGACATAAATTGCTAAATTTGATACTTGATGAAGTTTGAGAAAAAGTTCTTGATTTTTGAGATTTGATTCATGGTTATTGAGGTTATTTTGGTGATTTGGTCGCACGAATAAGTCCGTAGGATGTTGTTGAGGTTTTATGTGCACTTGGTATGCAGTTTCGAGGGCTCGGGTGAGTTTCGGGTAAGCTTCAGGATGTTTTAAGCTTAAAACTAGAAAAAAATTGCAGGTCTCTGAACCCCACCACTGCGGTCCGCGGTCGACCATGTGCGGTACGCGGTGAAGGCTGTGTGGCCGCGGTCGGCTTTGTGCGGTCCGCACAGGGCGCTGCAGTGCGGTCCGCAGTCGGTTTCGTGCGCAGCGCAGTGGAGACCTGTGCGGACGCAGTCCATTTAGTGCGGTCCGCATAGGGGACTGGACCGCGACACTTCTGGAATGCCTGTGCGGCCGCAATCCATTTTGTGTGGTCTCCACATGGGGTTTGAGAGGGGTATAAATAGACGGGATATTCAGTCATTTTTCAAAACTTCAAAAACATAAGAGGCGATTTTTCAACAACCTTCCTTCTCCAAATCAAATGTAAGTCATTTTTTAACTAGTTTTCTTCAATTATTAACATCTTTTAAAATGATTTCAACTTTAAATCAATGATTTTAATGGGAAAATTGGGTGTTTTGGGTAGAACCTAGGTTTTTCAAAAATTGGGGATTTGGACCGCGATTTGAGGTCCGATTTCAAGACAAATCATATATTTGGGTTCGTGTAATCGGGTGTTGGTTCAAACCACGGGTTTTGACCATGTGGGCCCGAGGGCGATGTTTGACTTTTTGGGTAAAACTTTGGAAAAACTCATTTTCATGCATTGGGGTTGATTCATTTAGTGTTTATTGATGTAATTAAGTAATTTTTGACTAGATACGAGCGAATTGGCGGTGGAATCAAGGGGTAAAGCTATAATTGAAGCTTGAGTTGTGTTTGAGGCATCGAGGTAAGTGTTTGATCTAACCTTAGCTTGAGGGATTAGGAGTTGTGTCCTATTTGCTATTAGTTTCTTGTTGAGTACGACGTATAGGCATGGTGACAAGTATCTATGCGTTGGTGTCAAGCATGTCCGTGAGTCTTATCTTGTAATTTTCATGATATCGTTGTATTATTCATGCCTTGGTGAAGGCTTCTAATTGTTGTGTTAAGTTGTGGAAAGAGTTGTGACCTATGAACATTGAGGAGTGTTGGCTCTAGTTGTATAACGAATTGTGAAAGTATTAGTGATAATCGAAACTGTAGAGCACTGGCTCGAGTTTCCAAGTGAATTGTGAAGTAAAAGTGAGAAATAGAAGAGATCATTGTGTTGCCCCCTTGCCGGACTATTGTTGAGTTGAGGTTTCCTTGCATTATGTTCATAATTGATACTACGGACGCTTAGGTTGATGATTCTTTATGATAGGTGTTGTAACAAGTTTAGTTATAACTGAGGTAGTTAGATGTTGAAACTAGTTGAGTTATAGTTTAGATAGTTAGGTGTTGGGACAAGTATGGTTATGGCTGTTCCTCCCTTGCCGGGACGTATATACTTTTATTGTTGAGTTCCCCTTGCTGGGAGAGTGTAGTCTATTGTTGATCCCTTGTCGGGATAGTTAATTAGGATTATTGTGGATTGTATATCTGGAACGGGTTGCACGCCACAACATTATTAGATATTATATTGGATCGGGTTGCACGCTGCAACAATATTAAATGATAAGGTATCGGGTTGCACGCTGCAACAATATTAAATGATAAGGGATCGGGTTGCACGTCGCAACAATGTTAAATGATAAGGGATTGGGTTGCGCGCCGTAACAGTATTGTTATTGTATTGATTGTAGACATCGAGTGTTTCTCCATACTTTATTAAGTTTCTGATAGAATTGATGTGTTTCCCCGAAGCCTTTTTACCCTCCCTTTAAAACTGTTATTACCTGTTTATATTTCTGTTGTATATTATATAATTGCACAGGTTTATCTGGAGTCTGATCCTAGACTCGTCACTACCTCGCCGGGGTTAGGCTAGACACTTACCAGGACATGGGGTCGGTTGTGCTAATACTACACTCTGAACTCTGTGCAGATAATGGAGCGGCACTTGATCAGCAGAAGTAGCTCGGGATCCAGCCTTCAGTCTACCCAGACACCGAGACAGCCTTGCAGGCATCCGCAGGCCCCGCGTCTCCTCTATCTTATTATATATTCTGTTATCTCAAGTATTCGAGACAAATAATGTTATATTTCTTTCAAACGGTTGTATTTAGTACTCTTAGTAGTCCGTAGATGTTGTGACCCCAGGTTCTGGGTAGAGGCATGTATTGACTTTCGAAACATTTTAGTTTTAAATTTATTTAAGACTTCCGCTTAAATCTCATATTCCGCTGTTATTTAACTGCTTATTTCCTTGTTAATCTAATTGGTAAGAAGTTTTAAAATAAAGGAGTTAATGATTTCTAAGTTCATGGCTTGCCTAGCTTCTATGAGTAGGCGCCATCACAACTCCCGAGGATGGTAAATCCGGGTCGTGACAGTAGGTCAGCTTCATTTCTTATCCTAATGAAGAGCATCTGAAATATAGTAGTAGTAATTAACTGTTTACTACTACTTTTGTGATTACTATTATTTTTATTTTTATTTTTTTCAAATACTTAGTACTTTGTTTGTTTCATTTATAGTGTCAATTCAATTTAACTTGTTAGAGAAAGTTACTTGTTTTTTCTTAAATTTTACTTGCTATGTGTAATTAACTGCAATAGCCTTTCAAGTAACATAATAAGGTAATGAAATATAGGTTTTCTATTCTCATAGAAATCAATGGAATTCTGTTGCTTTAATTAAGTTTGTATGTGAAAAAGTTGCTTTTCTATCCTTGTGCATTAATAGCCATTTCTCCAAACAGTTTTCATGAAATATATGCTTACAAGTTTCTGGCCCTTTTAAGTGTCCAGGAAGTGAAGATACAAAAGTGTGAAAGAAGACAAAATCAGGTTATAAGTCTTGAGGTAACTTCATTTGCTAATCTCTAAGTTGGTTTCAGTTGTTAAATGTAAGTTAAGTTGTTAAATTGCTAGAACAACTATATGAATTTATATTGCTTTTACCTTGATAAAAAATCCTTTATTGTGAATATTATATCTATCCTCCAAGTTAAAATTTATTTATGGATGATAACCAATGTGTTAGAATCTTGGTTCGACTTTTTAAACTGATTCCAAGAACTTAATAGGAGAATATCTATGAAAAAGTATTTTTCATTCATAGTAACTTGATGTAGAACCATAGTCTTTTCTTGACTTATAAAAAGACGAATAAAAGTTAGTTCTTTAAGGTATACTATTCATAATTAATTGTAAACTAAGTGAGTTCTTTAAGGTATACTATTCAAGATTAATTGTAACCTAACTTGAAACAAATAAATCGTTCTAAGTTTATTCATTTGTTTGTGTGTATTTGTGTACTAGATGGAAAGTGAACATCGTAGATGGATGTATGATAGAAATCATCCTAATCGTTGTGGATTAAAGGAAGAATTTGTTCTTCATATGGCCTGTTGGTATCGAATCTCTAATTTGTTTTTGTAAAGGTATATATTGTGAGACTCTGAAGCTTTTTTAGTCAAAGTTTTGTTCCATAACTTGTGGATTAAATGATTTCATTTAGTTGATTATGCATTTTCCTATGCTTTTTGGACCTGAACAATTCCAATAATATGTTATGATCTTTCTTTATGGTCTTTTTGCAATTTTTGGAGTTTCTAGTTCATGTTTGAAGTATGGCTACATCAGTTATTGTTATTATTAATATTTTTGGCTCCATATTTCTGGAATACAAGGTATATATGTATATGCCTAAACTGTTGTTGTTGTTGTTGTAACTAATTGTCACACCTCCTTTTTACATACCCGAGGGTACAAGGGAGTTTTTTTCAATTAAAGGACAATTGAAACGAGATTTGTTTATTTATTTCAGAGTCGCCACTTGGGAGATTTAGGGTGTCCCAAGTCACCAATTTTAATCCCGAATCGAGGAAAAGAATGACTCCATATTACAGTCTGCGTACCAGAAATCTGGATAAGGAATTCTGTTAACCCGGGAGAAGGTGTTAGGCATTCCCGAGTTCCGTGGTTCTAGCACGGTCGCTCAACTATTATATTCGGCTTATTTATCAGATTTTAAATACAATTATGAACCAATGTGCCAATTTTAACTTGTAACCGCTTTTGTCCTTCACTGCTAGTTTATAGGACTTGCAACGTCGTGAAAACATATCTCGAACCACGTTACATCAATGCACCCGTGGTTATTGACATATCTCGACTTGGTTGAGATTTGGATTTGGGTCACATAAATGTGCACCCGAATTAAGGAGAATAAATTATTAAGACGCGCCTAAAGCGACTAACGTATTGTTGTTTTAGAGACACATTTCGACTCCGTTGAGATTTGGATTTGGGTCACATAAATGTGCACCCAAGTTTAAGAAGGTAAGATTTATTAAGGCGCGTCCTAAAGAGACTAAAGTATTGTTATTTTAGGAAGAGGCCGTGAACGTTCATTAAACGGCCAAATCCAAAGTCTAGTCAATGGTTATGTATTTATTGAGGGCCCCAGCGATGTGTGATTTATTTGGCGAGGCTCGTCTCATTTTATTTTAAGGATAAACCTACAGTGACTACATTTCTTCTATTAAGTTTGTCTCTAAAAGCAAAAGAAAATTTCTTAATTAATTACATGCTGAAAAACGTAACTTATCAGTTATTAAGTTACGACTAATGTGAACGGAAAATTGCGATCGCGTTTGTACAAGGAAAAATGCTTTAATTCTACATTCTATTATTTACTAATGCTAGAACATGAGCTAGATACACAATAATATCAAAACCAGATTAATTATTCTCCGATTAATTTAAACTAACATTATTAGATGACGAAATTATACATATGCAACCTCATTACTCATTAATCATTCAACTACATCTTTATACAAAGAAAGAAAAATTATATTCAACCACAAATCTAAACAGGAGGAATTCAACAGGAACAAAGCCTGATTAATATTTCATTTTTTGCTTCAAACCGAGATTGTACAAATGTGTACCTGGAAACAGCAGTACAAGAAGAAAAGAAGGAGAAGTCAGCAGCAATAATACCACAGCAACAGTAGATTCAGCAACACCGCAAACCAGTAACGACCAGTAGAATAACCCAGTAACAGATTGAAAACTCAGCAATACCAAAGTACAATCACAATCAAAGAAGAGGAGAGAAAAGATACAAGATGCAGTACTTTCGGCTTTTTGAATAACACTCGAGAAAAGCAAACGGAAATTATTCGAGTGAAAGTTCAAATTGCATTTCTCTTTTACTCTCAAAAATGTTTCAAGTCTGTCCGCTCTCCAGTGTAAAAATCTGTTTTCTTTTAATGTTCAAATCGGGTCTTCTTCCCTCTTCATCTTCAAGTTCTCTCTCCCCTTTTCTCTCAATTTCCCACCTTTAATGTGTCAAATGACCCTATATATATAGCAAGACAAGTCTTCAATTCCCAACCCAAAATTATTCCCCCAATGGCATGCTTTGTCCCACTACTTAATATTTTCTTTATTTTAACCCTTGTCCCCTATGCCTTCATTAAATAAATACATCATTCCCAACCCATTATAATTTGTCTCACATGCCTACATTAAATAAGTACATCATTCCCAACCCATTATAATTTGTCTCCCATGCCTACATTAAATAAGTACAATATTCCCTCCCATTATAATTTGTCTTGTCCCCCATTATGTTAAACAAGTACATCAAAAATCACCCCCTTATATTTTGTCCCACATGCTTAACATAAAGAATCAAAATAATGTTCAATTACCAAAATACCCCTCCGACCTTATTGCAATTACCATTCTACCCCTGAATGCAATGCAATTTACCAAACTACCCTCATCAGCTCTAAACACTCAATTAATCATAACTTAACCAAAATATAGCCAAGATGACCAATTTCTCAACAATCTTCAACAACAAATTATACGAACACGATGAACAACACAACTCCAAATTAATGGGAATAAATCAACCATATCGGGAACCAATCCTGGTTAATTTAGACCAAAAAATGAATGAACAAAGAAACAACAAAATACATGATTCAAACTAAATCAACAAATCAAAAACAAACATAAAACTCACATTAAATCACTGGATTAAACATGAACTTCAAGCAAAGATGAACATGAACTAAATCTATTCTTTAAACAACAAACATGACAGATTCAAACGATTTAAGCAACATTAATAATTTCTGAAAAATGCATAACAACACATGAAACAAATTGAAGAAATAATTAATTAAATTTCAATTTGAATCCAACAAACATTAAACTAACAAATTTTTTACCTAAACAATAAAACAAACATGAAAAACAACTAATTAAATTTCCATTTGAAATCTGAAAATTAATTCAACAAAACACATGAACAAACTAGCAAATTAATTCAAATGATAGACATGAACAAAACAAACATTTGCCGATTTTAGATTCGAGAATATCAAAACAAAATACGGACAAAAATAAAATTCAAAAACTACTAACCGGATCGACACGACATATGTACGGACTGTTTTGACGACCAAAGCTTAGAACAAATGACGATGAACTTGGCTGAAAAACAATCTGTCCGGGAACGAGTATCGCACCAAGATAACTTGACGCCGAACGGACGAAGAACGAGAAGGATGTCCTGTGCAGCCCTTTTTTTTTCAACGGGGTCGACAAAACATAAACAAAAGCGTGGTCTGGGGGTTCGTCCATGGCGAGGTTTTGGCTGGTCGACGAAGCAGTGTCGATGAGGGTTTGGTTTAGACTCAAGCTGCTCGACGACGCAGCAGCTACTCAGCGGAAGCTATGGGGTTTGGGTTTAGGCATGAAGGAGATGGAGTGAAGCACCAGCAGCTCGGAGCAGACGACGTAGTGGGGCAGCAGCTCGCGAAATAGGCAGTGGTTGTTCGAGCTGTTCGCAATCGAAGATGAAGCAGTAATGGAGGTCGTTCAGATGGGGAAGATGAAGCAGTAAAGCTGGTCGACGTAGCAAGCAGAAGCAACTGGTGGTGACGGGTTGGTCGATGGTTAGGTGGTCATGGTCGACGAGGCTTGAAGATGCTTGTTTGGCTTTAATGGCGGATGAGGGGGGGTCGTTTGAACGCGAAGGTGGTTGCATCGTTTGGTGGTTTGAATGAAGAACAAAGGAGGAGGAGCAGCAGTTGGTCGGAAGGGAGGGCAGCTATGGATGCTTGGAGAAGAAGGAGCCAAGCTTAGGGAGGCGGATGGCTTCTTTAGTTTTTAGGGTTTTTTGTCTTGTTTTTCCTTTTTTTGTTTTGTGTTAGGACAAAAATGAAGAGTGGGTGTTGGGTTAATGGGTTAATGGGGCGGACCGGTCAACCCGGTCTGAAGTGGACTGGGTCATGGGGAAGATTGGGCAATTATTTGGGCCTATGGTTTGAAAATTGAAGAAGTGGCCCAATCCGATTTTTCTTTGTATTTTTGTTCTCTTTTCTTCTTTTATTTTCTAAAACTGAATTATAAAAATACTTAAATTATTATTAAGAACTAAATTAAGTTATAAAAGCGCAAATTAACTCCCAATAACAATTAACGCACAATTAAGCAATAATTAAGCATAAAATTTGTTCATTTGGACATTAAATGCTAAAAATGCAAAAGATGCGTATTTTTGTAATTTTCATTTTTTGTAGACAAACTTAATTATTAACAAATTGTAAAATTAAATCCTACATGCAAAATGCGACATATTTTTGTTTTTCTATTAATTTAACAAATAAGCAAACACATACAAATACAAATAATTATCCAAAAATATCACAAAAATACTCAAAATTGCACACCAAGGAAAATCATTTTATTTTGCATTTTTTGGGAGTATTTCTCATATAGGGCAAAAATCACGTGCTTACAGCTGCCCCTCTTTGCCCGGAGACACGAAGGGTTTTCGTGCAAAGATAAAGCGAGCGATTTTTGCCCATCCGAGTACTCCGTGTGAAGCATTTTTTGAAAAAGATTTAACCGAACCTTTGCTTCAAAGGTTTCCTACATATCCCTGGCTAAAGGGGAATCAGGTTAATGTAGTTCGGGAAGTTTTGGTAGCTAGGACTACCATGGGACTGCAATGTTACTGCTGTTGCATGCTGTTATCACTGCTTACCAATCTCCTTGTTACACCGTGTTTAAAAGAAAACAAGAAACTAGGCTAGAGTAAAATTTGTTCTTGTTGCCTTGCTTTCTTATCGGCTTGGGTTTCCTCTGGTGCTTTTCTTCCGATGCTTTTCTTCCTTTTGACACATGCACTTGAGTTTGTGCTGGGACCTCTTGTTGCAACCTTTTGCTTTCCGGTGCTGGGGATTTTATTGTTTACTGCTGGGGATTCCTGTTGTAATCCTCTGTTTTATTGTCTTCTGACTTGATCTCGAAATGTATGCCTCTGTTCTATGGGCGGGCTCCCAACTTCAACACTTGTAATGAAAAGACTGAAATGTATTCCTATTATGGGCGGGCTCCCAACTTCAACACTTGAAAAGTAAAGACTGAAATGTATGCCTCTATTATATGGGCGGGCTCCCAACTTCAACGCTCGAAATATAAAGACTGAAATGTATGCCTCTGTTCTATGGGCGGGCTCCCAACTTCAACTCTGGAAAAGTAAAGACTGAAATGTATTCCTCTGTTATTATGGGCGGTCTCCCAACTTCAACACTTGAAATGTAAAGACTGAAATGTATGCCTCTGTTATATGGGCGGGCTCCCAACTTCAACTCTGGAAAAGTAAAGACTGAAATGTATTCCTCTGTTATTATGGGCGGGCTCCCAACTTCAACGCTTGAAATATAAAGACTGAATGTATTCCTCTGTTATTATGGGTGGGCTCCCAACTTCAACTCTAGAAATGAAAAGACTGAATGTATGCCTCTGTTCTATGGGCGGGCTCCCAACTTCAACACTTGAAATGAAAAGACTGAAATGTATGCCTCTGTTATATGGGCGGGCTCCCAACTTCAACTCTGGAAAAGTAAAGACTGAAATGTATTCCTCTGTTATTATGGGCGGGCTCCCAACTTCAACACTTGAAATCTAAAGACTGAAATGTATGCCTCTATTATCTGGGCGGGCTCCCAACTTCAACGCTTGAAATATAAAGACTGAATGTATTCCTCTGTTATTATGGGCGGGCTCCAAACTTCAACTCTGGAAATGAAAAGACTGAATGTATGCCTCTGTTATATGGGCGGGCTCCCAACTTTGACACTTGAAAGTAAAGACTGAATGTATTCCTCTGTTATTATGGGCGGGCTCCCAATTTCAATGCTTGAAAAGTAAAGACTGAAATGTATGCCTCTGTTATCTGGGCGGGCTCCCAACTTCAACGCTTGAAATATAAAGACTGAATGTATTCCTCTGTTATTATGGGCAGGCTCCCAACTTCAATGCTTGAAATGAAAATACTGAATGTATTCCTCTGTTATTATGGGTGGGCTCCCAACTTCAACGCTTGAAATGAAAAGACTGAATATATTCCTCTGTTATTATGGGGGGGCTCCGAAATTCAACACTCCTTAAAGTATAACATTCTGTTGGCATTATTCTTTCCTGCCTCCTCAGTCATTTTTCCTCTTACTTGAATCATCTCCCTTCAGAACTTCTTTCCTCAAAATTAGTGTTTCATTCCTCCGAAAATTGCTGGGGATATCACTTTATCCAGACCTGCGTTGCCTTCCTTCCTTCCCCAAGTGGGTACCTGATTTTTGAGAAAATTTTCGCGATGAGAAAATTTTCTGCCCCGTTTTGATGATCTTCTTTATGGCATGTCCTTCCGCCATCTGTAACATTTCTTTTCCCTGCTTCAAATCAAAGAAAGATTTTGTTAGTTTAAAAAAACATGGTGAGTGGTCGTGCCACTCCTGCTGGGGATGTTTTTTTTTTTTTTTTTTTTTTGCTCGGTGTTCCATTATACTATCAGAACTTGCTGGGGATGATACTATTTATTGGGGATGATATTACTGCTGGGGATCACGTCCCTGCTGGTGATCACATTCCCGCTAGGGGTGGTTTTCCCCCTCTTCTTTCCTTGCTCCGCATTGTCCGACCTTTTTGGAATTTGGTCGATGATCGGCCAAGGATGCTCTTGCATCTTGACACCTTTTTCATTATACCCCCTTGACATTTAGACCAACTCATCATTCGGTCTTGCAACAAATGTCTTTTCCGTTTCATTGCCTTATCTTTGGCATGTCCTGTTCGCCTTTTGCTTCGCAGCATTTTGGCAATTAGTAGTAAGCTCTGAAAAACAAAATCCTTCCAAAAACAAACTACTGGAGAAAAACACTTTAATCCCAAAAAAATGAAAAGTGATGACTTTAAAAGGATAAAAGAAAAAGTCTTTCTGAACAAATGTTGGGGAAAGAAAAAGAAAAGAACTTATCTGAATGGTACAATCAATCCCAATGATCATGTCATGCATTTCCGGATTAACCAACTCAGTCTATTTATATCAATCATTTTTCTGACGGCCTTACTTTGCTGGGGATGCGCAGAAGCCCAACTTTCACCGGATGCGGATCATTTTTTGCCAATCTTATCTTGCTAGCCCCCTTTATATCCTTGTCGCCTCATAGTGCCCTTCGAGGGGTTTTCACTGATGAGGCTCTCTCATTTCTCTCAATTCTCGTCGCCTTATGATGCATGTGAAGGTTTTCACCGATAAGACTCTTCTCACTTTATTTTCTAAGCTGGAGATTGGAGTGTTACCGATATGACTCTTTGCTGGGGATTCTTTAGGTTATCAATTCGTTGCAGACTTTCCTCTGCTTTTATTTGCCTCACTTGGCACTCCTCGGATTCTAATCAGGAGGTCTTTTTTGGACATCAACATGGGTTTTTGTTTATGGCTAAAAGAAAAGGGGACATCAAAAAGGGTTCAAAATATTTCTGATGGGTAAAAACCATTACAACTCTTGGAATCGAACTTCCTTCCCAACATTACAAACATAACTTCTGCCCCAGTTTCTCGCTTGGGGATTCTTATTTTTTTTTTCGGTTACACTATGACCGAGCCGTCAGGCGCCTACGTATCCTTCTTTGAGGAATCAGGTCAAACGTAGTTCACAATTCCCTTTTTTCTTTTCTTTTTTTTTCTTTTTTTTTTCTTTTTTTGTGACTCTTCTTTTGTTTTTATTATCATTATATTTTCTTTTCTTTTTTTTCATTTTCATTACTGATTCCAAAAGAGGGGTATGAAAGAATAAATAAGGCTCAAAAGGGGAAGCAAAGGTTAAAATGTTTGGATAGAAGAAAAAATTGCCTCCGTCATTTCATTCTCCGATAAATGCCAAGTATAAACAAACAAACAACAATTAATAGCCATGTCGATGTATCTTCCCTCGACATCTGTCTGACATAAAGTGCAACTGGATAACATCTTGGTCATAATAGATGGCCACTGCCAATTCGGGACAAATTTGCCATTTTTTGCTTTGGCCTGATGTGGGAGGATCTGTTTCAAAACTTGATGTCCCTCTTCAAATTTCCTGATATCGTCTGCATCCCCTAAATTGATGTCTTATGCGTCATTTAAGTTGGGCTTGGATTTCTCTTCCAACTAGCTTAACTCTCTGTTTGTCTCTTTGAAGGCTTCATTATCGCCATATTCCGATTCGTCATCGTGATTGACCTTCTGTACAATTAGTTTGGAATCAGATTGATTTCTTTTAGACTAAGTTGAAGATCCGTTGTGCATGCCATGTCATTGGAATCAGTATAAAGAGCACTGTTTAGAAAAGAAAGAAAACAGACTTAAGACAAAATAAGAAGGGAAAAACTTTCACTTTATAAAAATATGGGATAACAGAGTTTCACACTAAAACAAAACTGGATTACAACTCTGCAATAATCCGAAAACAGAAAGAAAAATCAGAGCCCACTACCAAGACTCCCTTCGGATAGGAAGAGAAGTAGCCGTCTAATTGTTGATTTTTGCTTTCAGTCCCACAAATTGTACATCTGCCTTACTGGACCCTTCCCCCCATCACCATGACCGACTTGTTATTTATACACTGGTCCCCTTCTTTTCCTGGTCGATTTTTTCTTCTTTTTTTTTCTTTTTCGGAACTATTTTCACCGGCACGGATCATCATTACCGTTTGTGAGGGATTCTAAAGCTCCCTGTGCTGTAGTTCGATCATGTAGGTCTCATGGTGCGTTAGTAGCGGGCTCAAATTAATGTTTGGCGGCTCTTGAACCTGAACCTCGATCCTATTTGTGTTGATGAGCTCTTGCACGACATTCTTCAACTTCCAACACCTCTCAGTATCGTGTCCGGGATCCCCCGAACAATATTCACAACTTGCTGAAGGGTCAAGATTTTCAGGAAGGGGATTTGGTAATTTGGGCTCAATAGGATTCAATAGGCCTAACTGCCTCAATTTGTGGAACAGGGTAGTATAGGATTCTCCTAGCAGAGTATATTTCTGCTTCCTCTCATTCTTAAAAGCTTGATTCCCACGGAAATCTGACCCTAGAGGGTTTCTACAGGCCCTCGGAAGTGGATATATGTTTGGTGGAGGTGGGTATGTATTTTGGGGAGCTGGCGCACGCCATTGTGCGTGGGCTGGAGAGCGGGTATAGGTTTGTGCATGATGAACAGAAAAATGGGGATCTGGCAATGGGTAATAATGTCGTGGAGGGCTATATGGAGTGCGGGGGTAACTTTGGTGGTCGGGTCGTGATTGGCTATAGTAGGGTGACAGGCCTCTAGATCCGAGCCAGGCTCCCGACTCAACAGTCGGGACATCTTCTTTCTTCTCCTTCCCCAGTACACCATCAGTGCCGCTCTGGATGGCCTGAGTGGTTGCTTTAATTTCCGAATAGCTCAGGATTTTGTTGGACATGAGTCCCTCTTCGATCATACCGCCCATTTTTATTACTTCGTTGAAAGATTTACCAACTGTCGTCACTATATGACCAAAGTAAGTTGGCTCCAAGGTTTGTAAGAAGTAGTCCACCATCTCTCCCTCTCTCATGGGAGGATCAACTCTGGCTGCTTGCTCTCTCCAGCGGTACCCGAACTCGCGAAAACTTTCCCCGGGCTTTTTCCCGGTCCTTAACAATGTGAGACGGTCAGGGACTATCTCGAGATTGTATTGAAAATGACCCGCAAAAGCCTGTGCCAGATCATCCCAGGTGTACCATCTGCTGGAATCCTGCCTGGTATACCATTCTAGTGTCGATCCGCTCAGACTTTGGCCGAAATAAGCTATCAGCAGCTCATCTTTGCCGCCTGCCCCTCTCATTTTGCTACAGAATCCCCGCAAGTGTGCCATGGGATCACCGTGCCCTTCATATAAATCAAACTTAGGCATCTTGAACCCGGCCGATAATTGGATGTCAGGGAAAGGGCATAGATCTTTGTAAGCCACGCTGACTTGGTTGCCCAATCCATGCAGGTTCCTGAAGGACTGCTCCAGGCTTTTGAACTTCCTTAATACCTCATCCTGTTCAGGGGCTTTAACCGGCTTTTCAGTCTCTGCCGGTACCTCCAAGTGCGGATTGTAGGCCTGTGGCTCGGGGGCATGTAATGTTGGCTCAGGGGGATAGTATTGCGTATCGTGAGCCTGAAACAATGGCTCACTGGTCATTCTTTGCAGGGTGGCTAATATGGGTCCCACAGAAGTGGGAATATTTGGTGTTGGGAGAGGTTGATGGGGTGGTGGAGCTTGGGAATCATGGGGGCTTCTCTCCTGAAGACAACGGTGATTCGGGAGGCTAGTTGAGGGGCCAGAGTGAGGGTATTCCGGCATATGCCCCAGTGGTTCAGGGCTCTTTTGCATTTTGGCCAGAGCTAACTGCATTGCATTCATCTCTAGCCCCATCCTTTCTATCTTCTCCATCGCTTCTTTTAACAACTGGCTCAACGGCCTTTCTTCCTCGGTACTATTTTCTGAAGTAGTCATGCTCGTTGTTACCGGTCCTTTGGATCTGGTTCAGTACGGGTGTGTTGCCAGTACGCTTTAACAACTAACTGTCTGGTATTTGGGAAAACAACCAACTTGTTAGCATTAGAGTTTAACAGATTTGATAATAGCACATGGGGGATGCAATGATCCTAGGCAGTCAATCATTTCTGACATGCTTTACTTCGAACACACGCGTCATCCCGGCTTGCTTACTTGCCCCTTAGAGTACTTTGGGAACCCCCGCATTTTATTTTCTTATTTGCCCCGTATTTTATTTCATATATATTATTTTTATTTATTTTTTATTTTATTATTGTTATAATGGTGGTCGAATCTTATGTGGATTGCCTACGTATCATGTCCCCGCATGAATCAGACCTCGCGTAGTTCGGACCACTAAAAGATAAACAATACTAAACATTTTTTCATATTAGAACAAACTGGGTTTCAAAGGTTTGAAGATGACCTACAAACTCGAAAATCAAACAACCCACATATTCTAATCAAAAGCTTTACAAACTCAAAAATAAAAGGTAAACTCCTTTTCTCTGTTTGATAAATGCAACCAAACGGTTATTTTTGCAAATGTGGCCCCTTCTAAATTTCACATGAATTTCGAGGTTGGGGAGGATTATTTTATGACACTTTACACACTTGTCCATTCTTTTACGAAAATAGCCTTTCGACAATTGAACCCAAAGCTGGCTCGGCTTATTTTGGCTATTTCGGCAAGAACGGTTTAAAACGCAAGAACCTAGTGTTGCGACAATTGAACTCAAGGCTATTTCGGCAAGAACGGTTTAAAACGCGGCCGAAGCTGGCTCGGCTTATTTTGACCAAAAACCCAAACGGTATTCACCTGACCGTTGACTTTTCTCTTTTTTTTTTCAAATTACAATAAAAACCTAGTGTTGCAAACACAGCCCTTCAACGCCTCGGGGACGAAGAATTTTTAAGGCTTTGTGGGTCAACTAGACCAAAAATCCTAAACATGACCCAAAAGGTGGCTGTTTATGAATAGTCAGCCTTCTGGCGTCCCTTTCGGGAACATTCGTTTATGTCTTGATAAAATAGCGTCACCCGACTTCTTTATGACTATTTTTATCATTTTTCAAATTAGAAAACTCAATATTGCAAGCACGGCCTTTCAACGTCTCGGGGACGAAGATTTTTAAAGCTGTGTTGGTCAACTGGGCCAAATCTAAAAAAATGACCCCAAAGGTGGCTGTTTATGCAAAGTCAGCCTTCCGGCGTCCCTTTCGGGAACATTCGGCTATTTATGACAAGACAGCATCACCCGACCTCTTTATGACAAAATTAAAATTTGACATATTTTTTATTGTTATTATCATTTATTTGTTTTTGGCTTTTTAGCAAAAGGTGGGGTTGGACCCGATGAGGGTTGCCTACGTATCTCACATCCGGTGAGAATCAAACCCGCGTAGTTCGGGCAAATTAACTGAACTATTTTAAAACATGACTCTTTTCCATTTTTATTTTTTCCTGGCAAAACAATCTATTTTCCTTTTCTATTTTTGAAAAAGACAAAATAACTATTTTTTTTCATTTTCAATAAAACAATCTATTTTTCCAAAAATAAAAGACTCTATTTTTCTATATTTTTTAGTAAAATAAAATAAAATATTTTCCTCTTTTTTTTTCTTCAAAATTTCGGCAGAGTTTCGTCAGTAATTGGTCATTGATTTTTTCTAAAATAATCAATTAACTCCCTAACTGATATATTCTTTTTCCCTTTTTTTTCTCAATTTTGCCAACATTCTCGAGATTCAGAAACCGGTCAACATGCAAGTTCGAAACAAATATATGTACATAGCAAGTAGGATGCATCAGAATGGTCTTTTCATTTCAGGTTGCTAGTCCTAGACGGACCCAACCCCTGTGTTGAGCCCCCTAAGTCAAATGCAACGTGATGCAAATAAGCGTTCCTACTAGGGATCCGGCATGAGGTTTCGTTATACTAGGTTTATAACCTGGGTATATGTTCTAGACTGTGTACCCGAGCGGACAACTCGAGTCGAGGAGGGGGCAACTTACCGGGAACCAAAAGGTCATCCGGCTTCGTAACTTATCCGTCCTCTTTCTTATTTCAGGTATTGACACTAACAGAATAGGGAGCCTCGACCAGCGAGCTTCTCCCCGGAGGTAAGAAGAGAAGGGTTTCAGCACAGTTTATATACAGTTCAAATAATATCAAAGCGGTAAAAGCATCATTTAGCACATTGAGCCCAAATATATAACAAAATCAGATAAAACCAAATATAACAATTTATCTAAGCTCGAGTTTCTAACCCTGAACCAGTGGTTCTGGGTTTTATCCCCAGCAGAGTCGCCAGAGCTGTCACACCTCCTTTTTACATACCCGAGGGTACAAGGGTGTTTTTTCCAATTAAAGGACAATCGAAACGGGATTTGTTTATTTATTTCAGAGTCACCACTTGGGAGATTTAGGGTGTCCCAAGTCACCAATTTTAATCCTGAATCGAGGAAAAGAATGACTCCATATTACAGTCTGCGTACCAGAAATCTGGATAAGGAATTCTGTTAACCCGGGAGAAGCTGTTAGGCATTCCCGAGTTCCGTGGTTCTAGCACGGTCGCTCAACTGTCATATTCGGCTTGATTATCTGATTTAATACATGTTGAACCTATGTGCAAAATTTAACTTTTAACCGCTTTTATCATTTACTGTTATTTTTATCAAGAATTGCAACATCGTAGAAACACATCTCGAACCACGTCACAATCAATGTACCTGTGGTTAGAGCTACATTTCAACTCTGTTGAGATTGGGATTTGGGTCACATAAATGTGCACCCGAGTTTAGGAAGATAACATTATTAAATATGCTCCTAAAGCGACTAGCGCATCGTTATTTTGGGTAGGGCCGTCGAATCTTGCTAAACGGTCCATCCCGAAGTCTAAGCAATCTTAAAGTAAGTATTTACTGAGGGCCCCACAATTTTATATTGTTATTCGGCGAGGCTCATCTCATTCTTATTTTTTAAAAGGAGTTTGCAACGTCATGGACAAGCATCTCGAACCACGTCACAATCAATGTACCCGTGATTAGAGACACATTTCGACTCCGTTAAGATTTGGATTTGGGTCACATAAATGTGCACCCGAGTTTAAGAAGGTAAGATTTATTAAGGCGCATCCTAAAGAGACTAACGTATTGTTATTTTAGGAAGAGGCCGTGAACGTTCATTAAATGGCCAAATCCAAAGTCTAGTCAATGGTTATGTATTTATTGAGGGCCCCAGCGATGTGTGATTTATTTGGCGAGGCTCGTCTCATTTTATTTTAAGGATAAACCTACAGTGACTACATTTCTTCTATTAAGTTTGTCTCTAAAAGCAAAAGAAAATTTCTTAATTAA